>NC_138054.1:55973929-57231481 GCF_964194185.1 Rhinolophus hipposideros
AAGCATCTGGGATAATGTCACGTGAAACACAAGTGGAAAACTCCAGTCTAAAACCCAGGTCTGTGAGCTCCCAACCGTAGGGTTTTGTAAGGAACTAAGAGTGTAATCTAGTCAGGGATGTCAAATAGGTTGCATTCAGTGCACAAACTTGAGCTGATTGATAGTGCTGGGTTGAGGTATGTAAGATCAAATGCAGGTTTAGCATGAAAGAGGGGCTTGACTGATTTGTGACATCTGTCATGGGAGCCAGAGTTTCTGCAAGCAGGTCAAATTTTTGTCATTTCTTGTCCAACCTTTTTTCCCCCTACATCCCAGGTCATCAGAATATAACCTGTGGGCCAAATTAGGCCCACTGCTTATTTTTATAAATAAAGTTTTATTGAAACACAGCTCCGCTCATTCATTTGTATATTTTCTCTGACTTCTTTTGCTCTATAACCACATAACTGAACAATTGCAACAGAGACAATGTGATCCAAAAAAACCTCAAATATAAACAAATGCTCCCTGTACAGAAAAAGGTTTCCAACCCTGTTCTAGAGTACATTGGAACCCAGACTGACTTGATTCCAGTCAGATAATGAGATCATTCATTCCTTCCTAAGTCATCCCATATTTATTACATGTCTCATATTCCAGACACTATATATAAAACATATAGCATACTGTCCGGGGTGTGCCATGTCCAGATTGGCTCTATTAGGACTCAGACCTGAACTGGGAAGGGTGGCAGCAGCTTTCCAAGTGGGAGAGAGATGAATGCTTGCATAACATCGAGTTTCACATAAGGAGAAGGAGAGGAACACAGACGAAGACTGAACCACCACCGGAGCCCACCATAGTAGCTGCTGCAATAGTGCAGGAGAAGGGTAATGGCGACTTCCTAGTTAGGGGAGATCAAGAGAGAAAGAACAGGGAAGACTGGAGGAGATGTTGGACGTAGAAGGACTTGTAAGATTGGATGTGACAGTGGTAAAGTAGAGGAAACAAAGCTTCTGGCTTGTGCAACGAGTCAATGATTTTTACCCATAAGGTACAAGAGTGGAAGGGTCAGGGAACTAGACTAGTATTCTCAATCCTGCCTGCCCGTTAGAGTCACTAGGAAGCTTTTAGAAAATACTTATATCTGGGCCCCTCTCC
The DNA here is from genome assembly GCF_964194185.1 of Rhinolophus hipposideros. Taxonomy (NCBI): domain Eukaryota; kingdom Metazoa; phylum Chordata; class Mammalia; order Chiroptera; family Rhinolophidae; genus Rhinolophus; species Rhinolophus hipposideros. Next base: position 55,975,070 of record NC_138054.1, read on the forward strand.
AGACCAATTAAACCATAAGCGCTAGAAAGAAGCCTGGGCACTGGTGTTTTTGAAAAGCTCCCCAGGGGTTTCAAAAGTGTAGCCTGTGTTGAGAACCACTGCTCTAAACCATTCAAGTAGGAGCAAAGCCAAGAGATTATCTAACCAAACTCCTCATTTTATGAGTAAAAAAACCTGAGTCCTGCCCAATGTCACACACCCTTCACCACATTTTCCTTTCGTTTCAGTAAGTTGTGTTTGGGCATCCACGGTGTGTCAGGAACTGGGCTGTGTTACAAGACACCACGGCTAGTAGAGGACTTGACTGCATCTGACACACAGGAGTGCAGAAACTGGGGGGAAGCCGGAGGACCACCGCTCTGGCCTGTGTGGTGGAGCAGGAAGAGCATAGATTCTGGAATCAGACAGACCAGGGTTCAGTTTCTGGTTCTGCCACTGTGAGGTCTTGAATGAGTCATTGAAACAAAAAAAAATATTTGTCAACTCTGAGAAGAGAGGACTATCAGGTGTATCCTATGGAAGAGTGGAGGGGGTTAATAGAAAATGTAGAGAATGCCCACAGAGGACCTACGAGGCACTTGGAAGTCATAAGTGCTTTTTAAAGACAGTTGGGATGATTCAACCCTTATCTGTGGACTGGAAGGAGCCTGGGCTGGGAAATAATTCTGCAACTGAACTTGAGGTCTCTGCCAGATGATGTCTGTGGGCCAGGAGCACGTGAGTGCTCAGCAAGATGGGCTATTATGATTTCAATTCAGGTTTTCATAACAAAATGACATTTCGCTGAGATGGCTGATCCCAGAAGAGAGCCCCATCTAAATTTAGAGGGTTTCATAGCTCTCTCAAAAGCCCAGAAATGTCATTTGTCTTCAGGTTCCATAGCTTCCAAGATTGTCTGTGGTAGCCAAGCTGACCGTGGTGTTCTCTCTCTCATTTCAAGCAATGAGTCACTGCATCCATATGGTCAGTTTGGGAACTGAGAGATGCACTTGATTGGAGGTCCCTCCCTGGAACCATCCAGCTTTTCACAGTAATCAGTTGCCATTAGGAGAGGATGTGAGTCATTAGGAACTTGCACATGTGCACGTATGCCTGTGTGTGTCAGTGTAAGGGACTCACTATTGCTTCTCTGATAATCACCCAAGGCAATCACAAAACCACAAGAAGCCTAGAGTGATGGGGCCAAGTGAGAGTGGGCCCTGGGACCCCAGGCCTGACTCAACACCATCAACCATTTCTGCAAACAAGCACAATTCTGATTCTCACTTCCCTTGTAACTTTCCCCAAGGGACACCTTGCCTGAAGTTTCCTAGTCAGGAAAAATTATCTCCATCCCCATGGAGGGGATTCAGGGTCTTTCGGAGAAAAAAAAAAGCCGTGAAAAATGTCAAAGAAAAAAAAAAAGAATGATCTTCAAAAGCGATACCTGGATTGAAAACTGAAATTGAACACAATTATCTGGCTGGGAGATAGGAAAAATACATATTGAGCACTTCCTATGTATCAGGCACTGACATCACAAATACAAAGCTTCGCAATAAATTAATTGACTCCCGAAGCACTAGTTTCTTCATTTCATAGCTCCATTTTCATTACATTTCTTCTAAATTTGTTTTCAGTTATAAAGATGTTCTAATAGGGAACATTTATTCATCACTTGCTCTGAGCCAGCCACTACACTAAATATGTCACAAACACTACTTCCTTGAATACTAGAACACCCTGGGAAGGAGGTATAGCCTAGAGCCATTGCACAAATGAGAATACTGAGGTCTCCAGCAGAGGCTTATCTGTCAGATTTTACACAGTGAAAACAGAGTCAGTACTGTAAGCCTCGGCTGCCTGACTCCAAATCTCATAGCTCCCTGAATACATGAGGACACTATAACTGTGTGGCACTCCCATTTTTTTTTTTTTTTTTGAACTTCAAAGTGGCAAAGCTCGAGCTTGAGCCAGGTGTTCCCTGGCTCCTGGTCCACTATTATTTCAAGCTTCTGCCATAACATGTCCCATAAAGTATGAAGCAGACCAAATGGCCAAAGAGGATGGGAAAATTCCCTGAAGTTTCAGGGTGTTTCGGAGTCTCCTTTGCTGAGTAGCTCCTGGAAAACTGAAAGCCTATAGACCAGAGTGTAAAACTGAAAGCCAATAAGCCAATAGACCAGAGTTCATAGTGTAACAAGAGATACTCAAGAAATGGTAGCCATATGCCAAGCATCTTATCACACATTACCTCATGTATTCATCAACATAATGCTATGAATAAAGTAGAATCATCTCTTATTTTATAGGAAACAGACCCACAAAAGTGAAATGATTTATCCAAGATCGCTTCACTGTGATGTGATGGTTTGTATTAGATCGATATTTTGTTTTTCCTACTATACTGAGATTCCTGGCGGGCAGAAGCATGTTTTGATATCTTTGTTTTCCTACCTTGTTTCCCTGAAAATAAGACCTAACCATAAAATAAGCCCTAGCATGATTTTTCAGGATGACATTCCCTGAATATAAGCCCGAATGCGTCTTTTGGAACAAAAATTAATATGAGATCCAGTCTTATTTTCGGGGAAACACGGTAGCACTTCTCATGGTTCCTGGAACAGAGTAGAGGCTTAGTAATTGAAAGTTAATGTTCCTCTTGGACACTAATAATATCCATTAAGAATGTACCTAGAACTGGGCCAAATACTTTATAACACTTTATTTTTTTCAGTGCTCAAAATAAGGCTGTGAGATAGGTTTCAGATACACTTTTAAGGTGAGGAAACACTGAAAGAAACTAAGGTTGTATGATTAGTACATGATGGACACAGAAATGAAATTAGAGTTGTGCAACTCCACTAATGGGTATTGTCCACGTGTATTATTTCCTGCTCTTTGGAAAAAGGTTATGGCCAAGAATCTGGTTGTGGGAACCCAGTGTCCACATCTTTAATGCCCTTAGCAATCTGTTTCCATTAGCACCACTGTACCTTGCAAAGTGAGAAACTAGGGGCTCAGAGGAAGGAACTGAGTTTGCCAACATTTTCCAGGCCATCTTAAGGTTCGTAGAGCCTGAAGTCAGAATTTGTAAAGCTTAGTGCCCCTAATGAATTATTTTTATACCTAGAATGTGTTGGGAGCCAGCTGGCTACTGCCGCAGCTCAGATATCACCTGGTGCTTTCTTCTGAACGGGGTCAATAAATCACATGAACAGCTAAGCCAGACTGTGTCTGTCTGCGTCTGTATCTGATAAGAAGCTCTCAACAAGTGAGCTGTGTTACACTTTCTGCAGAGTTGGCTGTGTGGCTAAGAATCACCAGCTTTCAGAACGGGAAGGACCATTGAACCCCCTTGCTTTATAGGTAGAGAAACTGAGACCCAGAATGTTAGGCTGGTATATTGGGTTGTAAGACATGGAAATCCATTCAGCTTAATGGAGAGTGGTGTATTGTAAATACAGAAGAATATTTTATAGACCCCATTTGTACAACAAACAACCAGAATATGAGCACTGAAAAGTCCTCCCCCTTGTGGTAGACACAGAGATGCAGCACACAGATCCCCTTTGCGGGAAATACTTATTGCCCAGCTGAAGAGAGTGTAAGCAGATAGTTTCCAGCTATCAGCTCCTTCAGGGTATGCCTTAGCTATAGAGTCCAGCCTCATCCAAGGTCATGACCTTGCTGGAGTAGTCCACCTTTCATGATTAAGCAAGGCAGAGTACCAAGACCCAGTCATTTCAACCTGGTAAGGGACAAATTAGATGGGAAAAATTTGCTCCAGAACACCCATTGTGTTGCCTGAAGCTTTGTCAGACCTCTATCACACTTTAACTTCTCCCTTGGCCTAGTATAGCTTCTTTCATTTCCTTTCGTAGGTGTTGATCCCTAATAAACACCTTGCACCCCAAACTCTCCTTTGAAGAACCCAATCTGTAATACCCTGACTTTCTCAGGCCAAACAGTATTTTCTTTCTGCATTCCTTGGTTTGTCTGCTCCATTCAGCAGCCCCTTTCCTGTAATCCATCTGTGACTTTTCCTTTTGAACATAACCAATCATGGCTGCCTCAGCATCTGTGGCAGACTGCATTTGCAAATTGACTACTGCAACATTTTCAATCCTACATGTTCTTTCAGAAACTGGCCACTCCCCATCAAGAGGCAGAATCTATTTCTCCTCCCATTGAAGTTGGGCTGGATTTTGTGACTGCCTTGATGAATAGGATGAATGGCATTGCATGACATCTGAGGCTTAGTCATAAAAAGCAATATGGCTTCTACTTGGTCCTCTCTTTCTCTGGGGATACTCACTCTTGGAGCCCAATCACCATGCTGTCAGGGAGCCCGTACAAGCCCCTGTGGCGAGATGATATGGAAAGGAACTGAGGACTCCAGCTAACACCAGGATCCATGACCAGACATGTGAATGAATGAAGCTTGAGATAATTCCAGTCCCTCACCTTTGAATCTTCTAACTAAGACAGACCTCAGACATGGTGGAATAGACACAAGTTGTTCCCACTGTGCCCTGTCTGAATTTCAGACCTTCAGAATCCAGGAGCATAATAAATGGTCATCATACACCAATAACACAATTTGTTTCACAGCCATAGTAATTGAAAGAGCCCCAAAATTCACAGAACCCTTTGACTTGTCTCCCATGGCCAAGTGACTCCATCTCTAAGTCCCAATTCCAAATTCCTTGGAGAGAAAAATTGATTGAGCCACGTTAAACATGTGACCCAGATTAGGCCAATCAGCTGTGACCACGTGGCTGGGAAGGCAGGTCTTCAAATTTAAAAGGCTTTTTCATTTAGAATCCTTTCATCCATTAAACAATTATCACACATCTTGTGCAAGTAACATGCTGCATAAGCTACTGTGTTTACAGTAGTGAATGAAACTTGGTCTAGCTAACGTGAAGTTTATATGTAGAAGACTCAGATCATGAACGAGGACAAAACTACATTCTTTTCCTAAGGTAACATGTTGCAGTGATAGAGACTCCCAAGGGAACCCAATTTGTTGGAAAGTCAAAGATTGGCCAGGGAGAAAAGGACTCTCATATGTACTCTATCCAGATTCTCTTCTGTAACCATATATTGAATCACCTATGAGGCTCAGGGGTTCTGCCAGAAGATCTTTATGTACAGATGATCCAGTATAATGAATGTATGAATCTCCCACTACGCCGTGAACCTAATAAGTCCAGAGAGGTCACATAATTGTTTCCGGTTGAGCTCAGACCTGGATCACTATCTACCATTTTCTGATCTCCCTCCTCACCAGGCTGCCTCATACAGTATCTTTCAACATGGCTTAGAAGTGGAAGGAGTTCTGTGATTCAGGATAGAGTAATATTTAAGTGCATGGTCTCTGAAGATAGCCTGCCCAGGTTCTAATTCTAGCTCTACCACTTTTTAGACACAGCTGATAAGGGGCCATAAAGGACAAGGTTAGTCTTTCTTCAGCTTCAGTCTCCTTATCTGTAAAATTGGATAATAGTAATACTGACCTCATTGAGCTGCATTGTGAGTTGTGAGGAGAAGAAGAGAGAAACCATGTAATGAGCTTAGAACACTATTTCATACAATGCAAGTGCTCAATAAATATTCGTTCTTATAATCCAGTTTGAGGGCCCAGAGGAGGCTTCCTGGTGGAGATGAGCCCGAACTATGTGTGGTCTTGGAACACTTAACATTAGAAAGAGAGATTTCCTGAAGGAGGAAGAAGCAGGGAAATTATGGAATGTTTTCAGAAACAATAAGCAATCCTGTTTAATGGAGCTTTAAGTAAATTTGTCTACTTGTCTATTTTCTGCCCTTCCAATTAGTGCATAAGCTTTCCATGAGATAAATACAGGGCTTCACTCCACCTAGAGCAGGGCCTGGTACAGGGCAGGTGTGTGATAAAATTTTACTGACTAAATTAATGGGGTATGTACAACGTGGTCTTGGGCAAGCTTCCTCTTCTCTCTGAGATTTAGCACCTTGCCCTCCGAGAAAGGGATAATAACATCTTTTTCGTGGGTTGTTAAGAGGCTTAAATGAGATAAATCATGCAAATCCTGGCCTGAAACAGGTGTTCAAAACATGCTAATTCCCTTTCCTTGGAGTTGTGTATCCAGTAGAAGGTCCACGTGGAGTGAGTGGGACAGACAATAAAAATGTAAAGAAGTGACTGAAAAGAGGAGTTGGTGCACTTTGGGAAAGTTAGCAATTTTTTCCTGAAGGAAGCAGAAGAAAAACTGAACTTAGAGTAGGGAGGAGCTGAGCTGTGTTTATATCAGAACCTTTGATATGAACTCCAAGTTCTAAGGAGGGAGGGATTTTGGCTACCTGCCAGACTCCCCATCAGAACTGAACCATCAGGGCAGAGACCTTGTGCCAATGGGCTGTGCCCTCCCCTGAAGCTTTTTAAGTTGTGCACTCCCAGCACCGGAAACTGACACAGACCTCTCAGCTACGACACTAGCTTGCTACGTGACCTGAGCAAGTCACTAAACCAGCTGGATTTCCGTCTCCCTATCTGTAAGATAGCAGATCCAGTGGATGAGCCCCAGGGGCCCTCCTCATTCTCTGACACTCTTGAGTCTGTGGACAGACATCAGGCAGCCATCTTGTAAAGACATCAACAAATGCAGTTACGCAATCATTTACAAGTGGTGTTCTTTTGTATTAAATTTTCAAAAGAAACCTTGAAGAAAGACCTAAAGTGGTTTGATGGGAGACATGGCTTGGGAGTCAAGAAATGAGAGTTAACACCACAGAAGTGGGAGTTAACTGGCTCTTGGCTGTACAAATTCTCTCCCCTTGTCTGGACCTTGATCCCCCCATCTGCATAAAGAGGGAGCTGGGTAAAAGACTGGAAAGCACCCATGTGCCTTTCAGATCACCAACTTCTTAGGACTCTCCTGGGCTGAGATCCTTTTGTAATAATGCCAGGAACACTGATGGGACCCTCAGAAGCCTGCTCATTTGGACAACCTGCAGGGCTGTGGAATCTGGGTCTGTTTGTGGCCATATCAGGATGGCCTCACCACTGATCTCACTCTCTGGCACATCGTCTGTTATGACAAAGGCCTTGCTGTGTACAGAAGGCCTGCCCTGGGTCAGGGGTGTAGCTGTAACATATCCCAGCTAGCTTCAGCTGAATGGCCTAAGGAATTAGTTCCTTAGGACACTGCCTGTAACATATCCCAGCTAGCTTCAGCTGAATGGCCTCAGGAATTAGTTCCTTAGGACACTGCCTGTGCCAGTAACCAGGGTGGATGGGTAATAATGACTCCCCACATCTTCTAAGGGTGGTGAGGGGATTGCAAAGATTCCCGATTTCAAAGTCAGGAAACATGGGGCTGCACCCCAGGCTCTGTCCCCTTAAGCAGGTGCTTACCCTTTCTGAGCACCCCTTTCCACATCTCAGAAAGGGAATGGGATCCTGAACACCTCAGAGTGGCCTTGTGACGATCAAATGAGATCACAGAGGCAGGTCCTTGGAATATTATCAACTCCCAAGGTTATGACAACATTGTTTTTAATGGCTTGCTTCTACAGAATGCTTGACAGTTGACAAAGCCTATTACTGTTAACACACATTCACGTCAGTTATTTCACACTCCCCCATCGGCCCTGTAGAGAGACAGCGTGACCCTTCTTATCTCCTCACCTCTTATCTGCTCCTCTCATTGAGCACTTAGAACATTCAGCCTTCAACTTTGTATTTTCATTATTTACGCATATGTCTAATCTCCCTACCTTGAACAGCAGCCAGAGCAGCCATGGGGTCAGCTCATCCTTGCTCCACTCACCCTACGTCTACTCACTGCCTTCTACATGGTTGGTCCTTAGTCGGTAATAAAAGTTAGCAAAAGAAGAGGGATGGGAGGAAGACAGAGAGAGATGGGGAAGTACGTAATTGAGCCCTTGTTTTAGTTCATTTGAATAGTATAAGTTAAGCTTTCAACTATGGTAGCTCGTCGCCACATGAGATTATTTAAATTTAAGTTAATTAAGATGATATAAAATTAAAACTTCAGTTTCTTTGTTGCACTGGCCACATTTCAAATGCTCAATAACCACAGGGGACTAGTACTTACTGTTCTGCTCGTTTCCATCATTGCAGAACAGTCTATTGGACAACAGTGGTATAGAGCAGACAGCATGGGCTCTGGAGTCAGACAGACGCGGGTTCCACCCCTGCCTCTGGGATTCATGCAGGCCACTTCACCTCTCTAAGCTTTGGCATCCAGATTTGCGAATGCTCACAGAGACCATTATATCGGGGTCCCTCTCATAGCTTTGTTGAGAGAATTAAGCAGACTAAGTCTTTTCTTCCCATAAACGTTAGCAGTCCCTCTGCTCTGATGCCCTGACCTGATGGTAAAGAAAATGGCAGATTCAGAGACTGGTGTTCCCACCCTGGGAAGTGATAGCACAGAGAAGAAAGAACACAGGCGGGTGGGCGGACAGACTGAAGTTTGAATCTTGGTTCCACTTGTCAGCTGTAAAACCTTAGGAAGATCATTCAACCACGTCAGGTCTCATTGTGTTCCTTTTCCAGGTGGGGAAAAAAAGAAACATTCTTTTAGTTACTTCTCATAACAGTTCTACAAGTTAAATATATATAAAGAACCTTACTCAAGTGCTGTACCCATAGCACATGTTCAATAACTAGAAAATTACTATATCCTATTAGTATATCCTAAAAAAAACACACATCTGAAATTATTAGTGACTAATTGCCTCAGATATGGTCACTTTTTTGTCATTATTTTTGCTACTGTTAACGAGTTGGTTATGAGTAGGTACCTTCAGCATAGCAGGTAGTCAAGAGACTCTAAGAGTTGAAATACTGTGCTTTCCACAAAGCATCCAGAAAGGCACTTTTTGCTCTGCAGATCAGATCATGTCTTTGTCCTGATCAAAAATGTCAATGTCTTTCCCTCACATTTAGAATAAATTTAAATCTTCTCACCACCTCTGAAGGCTCTCAGGCATCTGACCCCTCCAACTGGTTCCTCTCAGCTTGGGTGCGCTGGCCACACTGCAGGTCTGCTCAGGGTCAGACATGCAAGCTTGTTCCTGCTCAAGACCTTTACATTTGCTCTTTTCCCTGCCTGAGCTGCATTCCCCCAAACTTCACAGAACTTCCTCTCCTGCCTCCTGTAAGTCTCTGCTCAAATGTCACCTCTATCAGAGCCTCCCCTCTTCCATTATTCTCTCTCTGTTACACTGCTTTATTGTTCTTTACAGCTCTTACAGAATATCATCTCAGCTCTTACAGAATATCATTTGCATTCCTTCCATTCCTTCATTCACTTATGAATTCAGTGTTTGTTAATGTATTAATTAGTAACTCCAATGTAAACTCTGTGAAGGAGAGATGTCCATCTTGTTCATGGCTCTTCCCCATGCCTAAACCCATGCCTCAAACATGATAGGTTCTCAATACATTTCAATGAATTTCAGCATTTGAACAAAATCTCTGAGATCTTTGGAACTGACCTTCTTTTTCCTGAGAAATACAGACATGGGCTTCAGCTAAATGGCCATACTTCCAACTGTATTCATTCACCCACTCATTTCCCAATTATTAAATGTGTAGAGTGTGCCCAGCACCTAACACAAGTGCCTGCCACTGACAGGAAGCAGATGGCCTTCCTTTAAGGAGCCTTCTCACAGTTCTTGGGGGTACTATCCACAGGCATGGAAACCAATAACTACAACATATTGGATTGAGTTGAGGAACAAAATGTTGTAGAAACCCAGAGGAGGGAAAGTTTTCTTCAGCTGGAGGGCGTCAGGAGAAACTTCTCAATGGAGATGATATGTAAGCTGGAATCTACAAGAAGAGTTGGAGCTCGAGCGCTCCTTGACTGCAGTGTGCCCTAGAGCTGGGCTGCGTGGATTCGAAACCTGTCTCCACCACTTCCCAGCTGAGGAGCAAGGCAAGTCTCCTCACAGATCTGTCCCCCGATTCCCCATCTGTAAAATGGAAGCAATGATATTATATGCTGTATAGGGTTGCCGTGAGAATTAAATTGAATTATCCATTAGAAACAACTCTAAGCTTGGTACCTAATGCATACATAGTAAATGCCCAACAAATATTACTTGTACAGCTATTTTCTTGAAAGAGCAGGAGCATGCTAGATGGGCATGGAATGAAGCTAGAGGTTCCTCATAGCTAGAACATAGAGCTATGACAGGGAGTGGCACGGGGAAGCAGAGGCTGGTCGAGGCCACACCATGGAGGGCTTTGTAGGCAGGCAGAGAGGTTTGGCTTTGAGCTGAAGAGAAGTGAAGAGCCATGAAAGGGTTATAGCTTGGAAAGTTAACATGCTCAAATATACACTTTAGGAAACTCCCTGACTGTACCATGAGGATGAGAGGGTGCTGGCCAGACTGGAGGCAGGGAGGAAGGAGGTTATCACCTAAATCCAACCCAGAAATGAGGAGAATCATCAGTGGAAGGAAAGGAGAGAACGGTCCTGGACAAATAAAATTAATAGCCTTAGCCACTTTGTCCCTCTAGCTCTGGCAGGACGCAAGAGGCACACGTAGAGAATTTAACCCAAAAGAAATTAGTAAAAGGCTTTCTTGGGAGATTTGGGCAGTGTTAAGGGAACCAGCACACTCAAGAGAAGGAAGGCATTGCCACCTGTAGGCCTACGGGGACAAGGGAAAGAAATGATACCACAAAAGCCCAGAGATATGAGGAGCCAAGGAATATGGCTGACTCAACAGGAGCTGTAGCCATAGTCAGGAATGTAGTTTCTACAGACCACGGCCAGGCTGGGGGAAGAGGCATAGGGAATAACACACGCAGCCTCTCCCCCATTCCATTCTAATCTCATGCCACTGCCTCTCATTGGCCAAACCCAACTGGAAGCCAGGGTCAGGAAAGCTTGGGTCATGTCATCTAGAGCTCACAGCCTTCCTGAGTTAAAGGGTAAAATAAAGGTCTGGGGGTGGGGTGCATACATGAAGAATAACTAACATAGTCACCAATTAGATGGGAGTGGAGAATGGCTAGGGGTGGGAAGGGAGAAGAATTTTTCCTAACTCCTGAAGTTTTTTGCTAAGGAGATTTACCAAATTAAATATCCGTGACATGGAGGATTGAAATACCTATCCAAATAAATCACATTTGAGTTCTCATGTTCCCCTCAATATTTGTCCCCAACATCTATCTGAATCTTCTTCCCCTTTCTTTTCTTCACACAGATGTGACCTATTGCTGAATGCTTCAAAAATCTAGTCAGAAGAGAATTTGAACAAAATTAGTATATTTCATTGGTATTACAGATAAAAAACAAATTGGCGTATAACATATTTTCAAAGTCATAAACAGAGATAATTTTTTTAAAAAAAATATAAAAATGACCTGTGCAAAAAAAAAAAAAAAAAAAAAAAAAGTGAGAATGGGCTGAGAGCACCTCACTCCTCTACAAAAAAATGTTTTTTCCACAATATGGCTAGGAGCCAAAAAGCTACCTGGAAAATGTCCCAGCCCTCAGTGCCCTGCTCGTCTCTGCCTGACACATCTAATTCCCTGTGTCTCTGACGTGTTCCAGGCCTGGAAGGATCTACACACATTGGAGATCCAGGCCACAGTGATGTGATTCTGAGTGACGCTGAGGCAGGCACACCCAGGAGATGGAGAAACTCCTGGGGACAAGGAATCCTGTTACTAAGGGAGTCACAGGAACTGTTGACAGCAACAGTCAGGACTTCTTTCTGCACAGAGGTCCCAGGAAGCCTTTATGGTCCTGGAGAGCAGAATGGTTTTCATCATTAATTAACACGTTTTCCACACTGGGGCCAGCAGTGGGACTAGGTAAGAGACGCTGGGAGAATGGAGGAGACAGACGGGCAGTTATGGACAAGTCTCAGCTTAGAACTCCACTGTAGATCACAAGGAAAAGTCTCAGCTCCTTAGGAGGTTTCTCAAGAACCGTCATGATCTGATACCTGCCTGTCCAGGTCATTGCCTCAGCATTTCATGCTACCTTTTCACCCAACTAAGCTACTAGCAATTTCTACAGATACACCCTACATGCTCTTAGGGCATCTGGGCTTCCTCACATGCCATTCCTTTTCTTCTCCACCCAGAACTCTCCCACTTTTTCTGTAAGACTCTTCTTTAACTACATCCAGATTTCTCAAAGAAGGCTTTGCAGATTAGTTATTAGGTGCCCCCACTTCCATTCCTCCATAGGACTTTGGACTACACTCTCAAGCAGTAAACAAGTAAATGACTACTTAGGGCACAATGTGCTGTTTATACCTCAAGACAATGAGCTCCTAAAAAGCAAGGTGGCATCATAGTGATCCATGGTATTTATACCTTAGCACTGTGTCCGTCCCAGAATAACAATGCACTAAACATAGCACTAAAGCAGAACATTCTCCTATTGGACAGTTACTCTCTCTACTTTGTAGGGATGTTGAGAGAACTCATGAAATATTGGACAGAAAACCACATGTCCTGACAGAGAGCAGGTCTTCAAATAAATAATCATTTAATGACTAAACAATGAATGAGTGAACTGGACAGTAATGTTTTAGACATCTAACTCTCTTATACTACTTATAAATCAATAAATGGGACATCTACACCAGGTACTTATTAGGATTTCAGGATCAAACACTGAACAAATAAGGCATTATAATCCATGGTTTAATGGCTCCTGGGGAAGTTGTTGAACAAATAAAGACAAAACACAGGTATAATAAGGAGTACGAGAGTGAATTTACAGGTCACTCAGCTGAGGTCACCTGAGCAGGTCAGTGAAGGACTCCTAACACAAGAGGTCCTACATCAGAGAACAGAATACCTAGAATGTAAAATTCTTTGCTCCTCATTCTGTTATCATTTGTAGTTCTCTTGGGAACATTTTGGAGAAGGTAAGACAGAGGGTGCCAAAACAATATACACACATTTTAATAAAGGAAAAAACTGTATCAAAATTATAATACTCAATACATATATAGTCCCGTTTGACGTCTGCAATTACAAGAGGTGCTCAAAGTAGTTACCATCGCTGTCCAGACACTTCTGATCATGGCGAACTACTGCTACACAGCTAACATCTCTTAAAATGTATGTACATTTTTTTGGCACCCTCTGTATTGGCCAGACAAGAACGTTGAAAGTTCAATAGTCTGAGGTCTTATGCATGGACATCACCAGTTAGATATCAGCTAAAGTGTAATCAAATAGTAGGTCTGTGAGCACCTAACAGAGAGCAGACATTGGGTTCCTCACGGTATAGAGAAGAGCAAACAAAGCAGAAATGATCTCTTTCCTCGAGGAGTTTATAGTCACAGTGGAAGATTCAGAAAGTGAAAACTAAAATAAAGTCAAAAATAAAAAAAAGCTAAAATTGCGATGCTAATGCAAGAATGAGGATGACAGTTCACTGGGAATGAATGAATGAAACCATGAAATGCTTTCTTGATGGAAAATGGAAACTTACATGATTGCATTTCCTTTATTCAGAGTTTTATCCCCTTAAAATTGTTGTATTCCACAAGAAAGCTGTTGGCATCTGTTTAGCTAACTAAAGCAATAGTCAGTAGAAAGAATTTCTGTGTGCAAACATGGGAAGAAGTTTTGGAATCAGGTAGACCAGGAATCACTTTGAAGTTCAAAACTACTGCAATCTCATCTCTAAATGGTGATAGTGATACTTAGGCTACAGGATGGCTGAGAAAATAAAGTCATTTGATTTTTTGAGTACAAAACCTGTTCTGGGCACTGTGCTAAGAATTTGGAGTGTTGTGGTTTCTAGTCAAAATATTCGACCTACATATATTGAGGAGACGGGAAGGAAGTAGGCCTAATATAGGTGAAATCTCTCTATTGCCCTGTAATTGTGTCCCTGTAATTGTAATTAAGGCCACCTTGGGAATCAAATGCTATGATAACACTCTCCATATGATTCCAAATTGTGCTCCTAATTTTCTACTACAAAGGAAAAAAGCACATGATTGCACATCAAAAAATGTCTGCTCAGTGGCTGAAGTTTCAGATTGGAGTTAATTTCAAGGTTGATTAGAATGTCAGAGTTAATGATTTTGTCCCCGAAAACTTGGAATTCATAATTATCCTAAAGACTATAAACAGTGTTGGAAAGAGCCTATTTGTCTTCAACTTGTTTTTTCTCAGAATAACCACTTTCTGCAATAACCTCAACTGCCTGCAGTAGTAGTTAAAATTATGGCGCCTGACAATCTCTCTTGAATTTATCAACCCGTCACTCTGTTATCAGTGTTATTATTAAGTCACCAAGATTGTTTAATCAAAAAGTGACCCGATTCTCTCCCCATAGTTTCTGGAGAGGTGGCTAAGGCTAAATAAGAGATAGGAAAAAAATATACATAAGTTAAATAAATTGGTTTGGGAGCTAGATAATAAAATACATGCATCAAAAAAAGAGAAGTGAAAGAAACAAAGTTCTTGAAAAATGAGAAAGGAGTTGTCAGTAGCAAACCAGGACTGGAGGAGGAGGGAGAGGAAAGGAGCTTGGAGAGAAAGAGGGGAGGAGAGAGGAGAAGGAAAAGGAGGAGGAACAGGAAAAGGAAGAGGAGAAAGAGGAGGAAGAGGAAGCAGAAAAGACAAGAGAAGAAAAAGAAAGCAAGCCTGAATCCAGTTCTTAAAAAGTTCACAATAACATTAGAACTACTAAGAAGACTGGGCTTGCCTATTAAGGCATTTAGTGTCATTGGATCTTTAAAAGACTCCACGATCCAGTGATTATTTATGGACTCCAAGACTGTAAATCTTTGCTGTATGACCTTGGAGCATGAATTATGTCCTCTGGGACACGTTATATGATACAGCTAAGCCTCTGTTCCAGCCCATTCTCCATCTTTGACGCCTCTCTTCCAGTCTTTCAGTCTTCTCACATTAACTTGGAATTCCACACTGGCAGAGCTGGAGGGCTCCTGGAGGTCATTCAGTCCAACCCTGACATTCTAAAGAGAAATGGAAACCCAGAGAAGAAGAGCAGCTATATGTCCAAAGAACCAAGACTAGAAAAAAGATCTTCTTCAGTCTGGGATGCCTCGAAAAGATGAATTTTCTTAAGGGGTTGCAATTGGAGTGAGCAGAACAGGAAACGCCTTCATACCTCTCCCCCAACCCCTTAACTACCATGTTTCCCCAAAAATAAGACTGGGTCTTATATTAATTTTTGCTCCAAAGACACATTAGGGTATATTTTCAGGGAATGTCTTATTTTTTCATACAATCTATATTTATATTTTTCACAACGATCTATATTTATTCAAATACAGTCATGTCATCTTCTTCTGGAACATTGTCATAACGTACTAAATGCATCTGTCTGGCTGACAATCTTAAGTGGGGCTTATTTTCAAAGAAATACGGTACCATTCCCCTGTGCTTAGTGATTCCTTTGACAGGAAACAAGCTCTTCACTCTTCAGGGAGAGGGAGAACGGTGGGCATTAACAGTGACTGAGTACTTTCTGTGTAACAGGCACTGTGCTGGGGGCTTCACACGCATGATTGCATTTAACCGTCACAACAATCAAGTCACATGGGCTCTTAGTCCCACTGTCCTTCTCCGAGCTTCAGTTTCCTCAGTTGTAAGATGACCTTCCAAAGGTCACATAGAGTAAGTTCCAGAAATGGGGTTCAACCATAGGCTTGTTCTCCTCTTAAATAGCAATGGTGCTCCGGTGGGAGGAAAATGGATTTTGGAACCAAATTATATTGGATAAAAAGGCACAAAAATGAAAATTCTCAATAAGTTCTGAGTATTCTCTTCAGAATCTCTCTGTCTCTGTCTCTGTCTCTGTCTTTCTCTCTCTCGAATTTTTTATGAGTTTATTTGAACCAAACTGATGACACATGCTGGGGAGCAAGATCTCAAATGCTCCCCAGAATCTCTTGAAAGCAGATGGATAGGGAAGGGAAGCTGGAAGAGGAAAAGAGCAGTGCTCATTCAGTTGTTCTTCTCATAGTCTGCTGGGTTGTATTAGCAATTGTCTTAGTCAGGGTCAGCTTATCACCTGTATTTACAAAAAGTCTAGCTTTATTGGTAAGCCATGGAAATTTGAGACTTCTTGCCAACTCCCCAGTCTAATCAAGTATTCACGGGGCAGCCTTCTTCATGGTGATTCAGGGCCCAGACTCCTCTCATCCAGTGACACTGCCATCTCCAACATGTGACCTCCAACGTTGACACACAAAGGGAAAGAGAGGGTGATTACCACTGCAAAGGAAAATACACCATTTCTACCCACTTGCCCCTGTAGTGCAAGGGGGCTGGGATGCAGTTTAACTACGCATCCAGAAAAAAGAAAAGAAATTGGATTGCTGGTGAGCACTAGTGTTCTCTGCCATGGCATGCTACCTCAAAAAGGCAAAGACCCCTCTCCCTGGTGTCTGATGAGATTACCCCAACTAGCCATGTGAGTTCAGTACTCTCATGGTGAAGCTCCTAGAGGAGAATTGCACTCGATCAAGGTCACACAGCCTTGAGTTGCAGAGGGAGGAAACCTCAGGTAAAGGTTCCAGCTGTCCATCCAAATGTCTTCCCTCCAAGCTGTCTGTAGGTCCTGGCAGACCTTCAGGCTGACAAAGGGAACCAGATCACAGCCAGCCCGTCTTTACCTAGCGAGCATCATCAAGGAGTTTCTCAACACTGGACGATGAGAATCATCACACAGATTGAGACACTCCTTACTCCTCCATTTGCTTCCATCAGACTCACCAGACGCATGCAGCCAGAGGAGGAAGAGCTTGGGCTTTTCCACCTGAATTCTCCGAATCATTGAGTCAACCTATCTGGCCTGTCAAATCTCAGGAAACGATGTTGACACAGGCTCGGCGTAGGAAATCGGGCCTTCTGATCTCACTAAGCATCCAGGAGCACCGAGGCCCTCTGCTTTCTGCCCATGAGATCATTGATCATTTCTTTCCCAGTGACTCCCCATACAAGACAATCGTTTACAGACTGGAAAAGCAAAGCATAATCTTCAAACGCAAAGGGTGGGTTTGCTTTAGTATATGGTTGGAATAATAAAAATCAACAAAATTTTAAAAAGAAAACACTGGGAAATAGAACATTGATAGAAACCAACTAGAGTAAAAAAAAAAAAAAAAAATGAGTTTTGAGGCCTGGCTTTGACACTATTGATCTGTGAGATCCTGGACAGTCGGGTCTTTTCTCTGAGTCTCGATACCCTTCTCCCTTGAAACCAAATGGGTTAAGTTCAGTAGTTTTCAGCTGGGGAGTAGTTCCATTGCCTCAGGGGCATTTTTAGAAGCGTGGAGGCATTTTTTGATTGTCACAGTAACTAGGGACACACTGACATTTAGCAAGTAGAGGCTAAGGAAGCTCCCTGTGCTGCAACCTGTGGGGCGGTCTCACTCGATACAGAATTGTCCCTCCCATGATGCCAATAGTGTCCTTGTTAAAAAAATCCCTGGATGATCTCTTATTGCTAGGATTAAAGATTTTTAATGTAAAATCGGCTAATTTTCTGCTTTAGTAGCTAGGAAACTGAGTAAATTATAGAATTCTCATTCACAGCTCCTGTAGCCTAAATCCTTGGTATTATGATACTTTCTACCTATTATTCCCCTTGTCCTCACTACACACACACACACACACACACACACACACACACACGCGCACCAGTTTCATGCTTCTTGACTTTTCATCCCTACTTTAATCATCAAATTTTAAATGAATCTTTCTTTCCCATTGTTATTACATCTTTTCATGGACTTCTACCTTACTATGACATTGTTTCAATGCAAGCTGTTTATACGTATTTCCCTCATTAGACCAAACTCCTTAATAGCAGGGAACATGCTTATTCCTATTTATCCATTTATCCAATCATTAAACATGACATTTACAATAATTAATATGCATTGAGTACTTACTAGGTACCAGGAACAGTACTGAGAGATTTTACATGTATTAAGTCATTAACCCTTAGGTACTGTTATTATCCCCATATTCCAGATGGGGAAATTGAGGCTACAAGAAGTTAAGTAACTTGCACAGTCACACAGCTATTTATGCTGTTAGGAACTAGAGACTCAGAGACAGAAGCAAGTTCTTGAACCCAAGGACCTTGCATTCCACCAGGCCAATAAACCAACATATACAGCACAGCACAACGTATAATATAGTTGGAGAGAATGTCAAATGAACCGCAAGGAAAGGCCCAAAGTCCAGTGTTTGGAGAAGAGACCCAAAGAAGATGGTGTCTGAACTGAAGCTAGCGGTGCAGTGTGAGTGGTCAGGGAGGCCAACAGAGCAGGACATTCCAATGGGGAACCCCAAAATGAGAGAGTGTAAGCTATAGGGCCTGCAAATGCTCAGCACTGTCATTGCCCGGAATATAATTTCCCCGTAGGGAAACTGAAACCCAATATCACTTACCAATAGGAAACTAAAACGGTGCCTTCCTGAAGTCTCAGAATTTGATTCTAATGGCACCTAGGGTGGATAAATGGTTGAGCCATAGCCTACACCTGGGTGTCTGTGCTCCTCAACCACACAATCACATAAGTGTTCTGGCTGGTTCCCTGGGCAAGGAGGAACGGGGGAACTGAGCCCTTCCTAAAAGCCATACTTGCTGTTAAGCATTTTCCCTGAATTTTGTTTAATCCTTGCCTCTGCCCTAGAGGGTCAGTATTATTATCCCATTTCACCAGTGGGAAGACTGAGGCTCAGAGAGAACGAAATGGTGCTAAGTAGCTAAGCCAAAAATTAAACTCAGGTCTGTCTGACTATAAATTCCAAATTCTTAGGCGGGTACCACGCTGCTCCTGGAGTCTCACTCTATGTTTGCGTAGCCCAGGCACTGCTTACATATCAACTCTGCTGAGCCTGCGGCGACCAGAGACCCTGAGGTCTCCCTGTCAGGTCTCCCTGCCACTGCACCTAGACACCCATGTTTACCTGACAGGGTTTCCGCTCCTGTTCTGTGTGGTCTGAAGCAGCAAATCCAATGTCAACTTTGTTCATGCTCAATCTCCGTTTAGATAAACCAGTTAGCAGAGTATGTACGATAAAACTCCCTGCCAACTTAGAAACCAAGTAGTCAAGTAGTCAAACAAACAAACACAAAATCAAATGAAGATCTAATTAGCTTGGTTCAATTACTCTGTTCCCTTCCAGCTAGTCTAGGATCATCTATGACAAACACCAGCAAAGCAAAATATACTATCTGGTTTAAAACCTTTTTTTTTTTTTTCACCCTCTTTAGGGTTTCTCCTCTTTCCTTCTCTCTTTCTCTCTCTCTCGCTTTCCCCCCTCTTTTCTTCATTTCTCCCTTTGTTTCCTCCTTATCCTTCTTCCGTTATTTTCTTTTACTCCTTCCTTCCCTGCTTTGCTTCCTTCCTTTTTGCTATTTGCTCCCAGGCAGGGAACTTTAGCCAGCAGGAGACTTAAAACCTCTTATAAAGGCCGACTGTGGAAAGGGATCCCTCAGATTTTCCCTTCTGATACAAATAGCCTTGAATGAAAACCACCTCAGCACCTTTAGCCATGAAATCAGATATGGGACGCCCGTTAGACACTGAACCTGGAATGGGTCTCCTGCCCCCTCAACTTGTCTGACTCGGGCTGAAGTTGGGGACCGCTCCTTGTTGAAATACCAACAGAAAGCAAGCCAAGGGTTATGGAATCGCCAGGCATGCACAATGGGCACTAGACCTAAAGCCTTCTTTTCATTTCTCAGTCCCAGCCCCAGTTAAAAATAATAATAATAATCTATTCCATGCAGAGAAAAGAAAATGACAAGTGAGACGAGCTTGAGCTTTTTAATAATGTGAAAATTGTAGCAATCAAGGATCAGTTATTGATAAACATGCAGTTCCACTACAAAAGCATGGAAATTCTTCCTCTGCGCTGTACCAGAACCATAAAGGTGGAAATGTTGATTCATTTAAAATGAACCTCTGACTGTAACTTTCAGCAATTGAGGGGAAATATGCTGACGGGGACGAATATGAGTTTGGAGATAAACTCTATGCACCACATATGAGTTGTGTGACCTTGGGCAGGTCACTTACCTCCTTACACCTATCCTCCCGCTTCTTTCTAAGCCTGTAAAAGGGAGTAAATAAATAAATAAGCAAATAAACTACTCAGCAGACCTCTCCTCAAAGAGCTGTCCTGAGGATTATATGAAATGAATAGTGTTACTTCTCAGTTTAATAAAAAGTATCACAGGACTAGAATTTACGGATACTCCGGCACTCTGGCCCACATGGCCTTGTTTGTTTTGTGATGAGAAGGGAGTCACTTCACTTCTCTGGGTCCACATTCCCTCTATTCAAAACTAAATTGCACTCCTCGGGATGCAAAATGGTACAGCCACTTTGGAAAACAGTTTAGCATTTTTAATAAAGTTAGTCACATACTTAACTTGTGACTCACCGTCCCCACTGCTGGGTATTTAGTCTACAGAAATGGAAGTTTATGTTCACACAAACACCTATACACAAATGTGTACAGGTCTCTTCATAATCACCACAACTTGGAAACAACACACATGTCCTTCAGTAGGTGAATGGATAAACAGAGGTATATCTATGACTTGCAATACAACTCAGCAATAAAAGGAATAACCTGTTGATACACATAATAACTTGCATGAATTTCAAAGACATTATACTGAGTGAAAAATTGGTCCCGAAACGTTACATACCATATGAGTCCGTTTATTTGTCATTCCCCATTGATAAAAAGACAGAACTATAGTGACAGAGCATATACAAGTGGTAGCAAAGGATGAGGGGTACAGGGAAGATTTGACTAAAAATAAAGCATATGGGGAGCTTGGGGGGGGGGCATGGTGATAGATCTACTCTGTATCCTGCTTGTGGTGAGAATTACGTAAATTTACACGTGTTAACATTCTTACAACTATACACCAAAAACAAAAAAAAAATGAGTTGAGTGGGAAGAATAATAATAAATCACTCTTATTTGCCCATCACTTTTTGGTTCACAAAGTACCTTCGATTCTCACAGCTAAGAAACTACAACTGACAGACACAAAATGAGTTGCCTGGTAAATAAGTATTGATGTACAGCTTGATTTCCATCTTTCCAATTTCCAATTCTAGGTCCATTTTGGCACATCTCACTAGGTGATACTTGAAGTCCTTTCCTTTTCAAAAAGACTGTGTGAGTGTTTGCAGGAGGAAACAAATATTCTCTGGTTTTTTTTCCACTTATTTTTTTTTTGTCTGTTTTTGTCAAGTTCCTATGTCAACGAACTCATGCTTCTGGGAATGTTTATATTTTCTTTGAGAAAAAATAGGCCAGCGCCCAATTCAATAAAATGACACATTACTGAGACCAATATATCATTTGAATTAAGGATTAGAAAATCATTGACTTAATAATTAACAAACGGTTATACATTGTAAAGCACTCCTTCATGTATTTACTGATTCACCATGTCTTTACTCAGTCATGTCATGGGCAGCAGCCATTTCTCCCACTATGAAAACTCACTCTATGTCCCTTTCTGGCCAGCCCCTAAACGTCCTTCAGCTCTCTGCTACAACATCACTTTCACCAGCGTGGCTTTTCCTGTCCTCCAATGAGCTTGTTTTGCTCTTTCCTTGGTGCTCCATAGTATGTTGCATGTGCTCTGTATTGGTGCCAATAATTTCAATGCAACATGGTGGCTATTTCTCCCACTAGAAAGCAAAGAAGGGAGGGACCAGGTCTAAATGATCTTGTATGGGCTTTAGCCCAATTAAGGGGCATTCGTTCATTCATTCACTGGACAGTTGTTTACAAGTCCCTTCTTTGAGTGTCAGGTAATATTCTATTGCAGAGAAAAATACACAGCCCAGGTCACATGGAGACTATCATCTAAAAGTGAAAGAGACAAAAAGAATACAAACGGCATGTGTCACTTCTTGATATTACACTATATTACAATCAATGAAAAAAATAAAGAGGGCAAGGGGACAGAGTGTAATGGGTTCCTGAGGAAGAAACCATCGAGCAGAGGTATAAATGAGGCAAAACTCTTCATTCAGTCTTCACCCAGCAAGCATTTCCTGAGAACCTAGTACTCCATTTATTTTTTTCCTAATCTTCCAGGCCCAGGTTCTTACCTGGCCCCAGGTTGGGTAAGCGTGGGCCCATTGTCTAGTACTGGCACTTTGCGCCTTGGTCCCCTTCCATGGGGCTGGAGCAATTAGTATTCCATCTGCCTCGCCCTGGGGCATATCTCCCACTCCATTGCCTCTGACAACCTGAGGAAACCTCTGATGGGCAAGGGGTACTGGGAGTAATTTTGTTTTGAAATCCAGGTTGATGTTTAGATTTCAAACTTTTAACCTGCCAGTCTGCAGCCATTTGAGAACTTGGCTTCCTTGGACTCATAAAGTGCCCTTTATGCCTCAGAGGTGACATAAAATATCATTCCATCTTTGCCCTGAAATACTCCTGACTGGTGCATGAAATGGGCCTTTATGGTACATCAAAGGCCCATAACTGTATCCTTTCCTGGACCTTTGATATTTTAATATTTGGCCAGTGAAAGTATTATCTCTTCGATCCACAGAGCACTTATTTATGTTGTTGGTTATATCTTTGTTATTGCTTCAATGGTAAGAGGGCTAAGCAAGGAGAAGGCGCCCAGCCTCCTGGCAGCCCCAGTTTTGGACATCCTCTAACTTTTATCTCTGAAAGAGAAGGAAATCAGTGTTTGAACTCCTTTGGCCCAGGTCTCCTAAGGGAAATGTCAGACAACATCTCCCTTAACAAGTGCCTCTAATTTATGCTTCTCAGAAGCCAGCCAAGTTCCTTCAGTGGGCTTCCATGGGCTACCTGGAGCTTAAGGAATTGTTGTTCAGTTGAAAATAGGAGCCAAAATTTCATTATTATTAGAAATGTGCTGCTCACATTTAACTGAGAGGTAAATTAACTGAGAGGTAATACTTAACTGAAATTGAAAACCTACTATATGTTTCTTTTTAACTTAGAAACCCGAGAACAATCCGAAATCCCTTACCCATTATTTATATATTCCAAAATTATTTATTGAAGTTTTATGTTGCATCAGGCACTAACCAGACACCAGGGGTACTAGTCATAAAGCAGTCTGCCCTCAAAAGCCCTTCAGTCTAATTCCACTCTCTCTTATCCTCATCTGAATTGATTACCAGCTCCTCTGGATTCTGCCCCCCAAATCATTCTCAGTCATCCCCCTTTCTCTGAACCCTCTAACCCTGCCTTACAACAGGATCTTTTCTTCTCCCAAGTAAATTACTGCAACTGTCTCTTAACGGGATGCTTGGCTGCCAGCATTACCCCCTGTATTCCACCCAGGATCCAGCCATCGGCATCAATCCAAAAACGCACATCCGATTTTGTCAGTGTTCTGCTCCAAACCTCTTAAGCTCAAATGGCTTCAAAGTCCAGGCAATGATAAAAATAAGCGAAGTAGAATGGTAAGGTCATAGATACAAAGACAGTAGAATTGAAGAGCACAGGCTCCACCTAAATTAAGGCCTCATGTCAATCAAGCAAAACACAGCTTTGGGCTGAACCCCAGGCCACCAACCTGTGAGCTCTGTCTCAGGTTGAATTCCTGCTCCTGAGCCCCTCACTGCCACCACCTCAGAAACTGGCCCAGACCAAGCTCTCTAGTCTCATTTTTCACCTGACCATGCCCCACCCCCACTTCTATGCTGTGCTCTCCCTATGCTAAATTACTTACTGTAGTTTTCCAAAAACCATACATGTTCACGCCTTCATGCATGTGCTCCTGGTATCACATTTCCCAAAAATTATCTCAATTACTCATCAAGAGAGTTCTGTTTCATCTTTCAAAATGTATTCTCCAGTATTGGCAACTCTGGAGGGCTTCCTATGACTATCTAGAAAGAATTGATCTCTCCCTCCCTGTCATATTTCTTCGCATTGTGCATCCTTGTTTCACTGACTTCCTGTCCCTTTGGGCTTACTGATTAGTGGATGGAGAAGACAGACATGTGATCAGTAAGCTCCTTGTATCCAGTGCTTGCTGGGTGACATTGGCAGTCTCTATTGTCCTGGTACTTTGCACAGAGCAAGCACTTCAGTAGAAGTGTGACAAACTGAATTATCAAATACAATTGCTAAGTAATTTCACATACTTCTTATTTAGTTTTTCAAGAAGCAGCTTGGGAGGTGTGTATTAGTATCATTCCCATCTTCTAAGTGAGGAAACTAAGGCTCTAAGAGACGAAATAGCAGCCGAAGGTCACACAGTGAGCGGAGCCAGGGTTTGGCCCCACATCTCCTAACACAGAGGCCAACCCACTTCCAACAACTAGTCCCACACAGCATTCAAGTCAAATGCAAACATACCAGTGGAGAGTTCCAGAAGTATCTGTTGTGTCTGAAAACAGGCCAAGAGGTGTTAAGATCACTGATGGTAAAAGAAGATGATATAGCTGAAAAACAAAGTGCACAAAAAGAATGAGATACACAAGGCTAATGGCTTTTCTTAAGCATGCTCTAATGCCATATCACAGGCTGTTGCAGTACAAAGAGACTGCACTATTAAGCAGGTGTCCTGGGTTCTGGCCCTAGTCCTGCTTCTAACTTGCAAGGTGACCTTGAGCAAGCCACTTCCCTGCTCTGAGCCTTCAATTCTTCACCTTTCAATGTGGGGGCTGGACTTTTTGGTGATTGAGCTCCCTTCCTGCTTGTGTATCTCTGATTTTGTGTCACCGACACCTAGAGAAGTGGCAGGAATTAATTATTCCCAGTTCCAACATTCCTGACTGAGGACCTATCCACCACCCGTCCTTCTGCTCAACTTTTCTAGAACTGAAAATTCTAGAAACTGGGAGGTCAGGAACTGGTGTGGAGAGAAACAGCAGTGAACAAGAATGACCCAAATTCCCTACATCAATTGGGCAGTTTTCCCTGGTGAACAAACCAATCAAATGTTTTGCTTCATACAATGCGAGGTCTTGTTTTTGTCAAGGGCTTTTATTTCCCATTATCTTTGTATCTCTAAAATGCAGGACTGTAGATTTTACTGATATTTAATGGGGGGAAATGTCAACTCTTCTTAAATGTATTTATCCCCTATTCCTTCCTCCTTAGAAACAAAAGGAAAAGAGCAAGAGAAATACTTTGAGTGAAAAATTTACTGACCATTTATTCAGGAATAATTTTACTGATCTTGCGATAATTTCCAGTTTCACACTGTTCTCTCTCCTCAAATCCATACCCCATACTGGATGCCAGAGACTGGAGGTGGGGAGATTCATGAAGAAACTACTGTAGCAGATCAGACCTTCACCAATCCTGGCTTGGATTATGACAGTGGTGAAGGAAATATGAAGAAGGAGATGATGTGATAGGTAATTCAGAAGCAGAACTCAGTTAACAATTGGATGTTGGAGGTGAGACTAAGGAGAAATAGTCTAGCCTTATGCCTCAGTTCTGGTTTAGCTGATGGGGTAGGTAGATAGCAGTGCCATTTCTGTAGAGAAGAGATATGGAAAGAGGGGTATATTTGGGGAGAAAAGGTGATGTGGATATGTTGAATTTGAGGTGTGACATGCAAGTGTAAATCTTCAGGAAATAGTTGGATATACTAAGTTTAACCCTGTTTGGGTAGACTGTATTATTGTCAAAATAATATGTTGTTCCTTCTTACATGTCCCTTGCCTGTTGGTCCTGTCCTTCAAGAGAATCATAATTTTCACCCCATTGACATTGGACTTGTCTGTGTGACTCTCTTTGGCCAACAGAATCTGAAAGAAATAATATGTGTTGTTTCCAAGCAAAAATTTTAATAGCCAAACAATGGTTCTGCCTTGGTTCTTTCCTCTCTACCATGAGATTGGCATGTCCCAGAGACACACGATCCAGGAACGCTCCAGGAAAATGATCCAGGATAAAAGATGAACTGTAACAGAGTCACAGCTGATCCAAGAAAACAAGAAATAAATCTTTGGAGGTGCATGCTGTTAACATTTGAGGGTTTGTTGTTATAGCAGCCAAGCTTAACCTAAGCTAAATGCTACACCCACCCTTTCATTTTATGGAAGAAGAAACAGAGACCCAGGAAAATAAATTGGAAAAGGAATAGGAAAGGAAGTTATCTCTAGCCTTTCAAATGTTAAGTATATTTTTTCTCATATCTATACAGAAGTTCTCATGTCAACAGTCTTTGTATTCCTTGAAATTAATACATTAGAGTTGAAAATGCCTTGGTAGCATGGCCCCATGTCCTTTTTCTATATATAAGTAACACACTATTTTCTTTTCCTCTGCAGAGATTTCATCTGGACCTTGTTTTTTCTCTCAGTTTAAAGGTTCCTGTCTAGCATCAAAGCCTATTAACATGAGAGTTTTTTCACCACAAATTTCCCTCTCAGCTCCACAGCACTAACTTTATACACAAAAATTTTACTTGGAGTTAGGACCAGGTGTGGGAAATTTTAAGACAAAAACTCATTTTGAAATATTTGTATAGAGGAGGAAAGAGCACAGGACCTGAGTTTTGCTCCCAATCTGAGTTACAAAATGGCCGTGTGCCCTTGGACAGTTCATTTCACCATGCGGGGCTCCAGTTCTCTTATCAGTCAGAGAGAAATAATATGTGCCTATTTCTAAGTTTTATTGGAAGGTAAAACAACAGTCTATTTGTAGATGTCCTTTGAAAGACTGAACATTGAAAGAGTGGATGTGTGGGAGGTGAGGGACTCAGAGGATTAAATATCGCCAAGCTACCTTGGACAAGCAGCCTTTTGGCCAGGATGAAAATCCCAGCTGCCTGGGAAAGCATTTGCACCATGCCAGGCCAGGAGGCAGAAGTTTGGATGGAGAAAAAAGATTTTTCAAAGTGCTTCCAGCATTTGAGTTTCCCAAAGAGTGGGATTTCTGGCCCAGATTTTGGGGAGGAAGGGTTCTTGGGGTCTATTCCACTGTGATGGTGGTGGTGGGTGAAGGTGGTGGTGGTGTTAGTCTCTTGCATTTAGAACGCTATTTCACCATGCGGGGCTCCAGTTCTCTTATCAGTCAGAGAGAAATAATTTAGAACGCTATGGTACAGATCTCATCAGACCTTCTCAATAACCCTATTAACTTTCTCTCTCTATGACAGACTAGATCTCAGAGGGGTTAAAACATAAAATGAAGACCCGCCGATAAGTTTTGAGAAGAGAGGGACATCACTGAAAGCACCCTTTAGAAGCTGGAGGGTAGGCTGGTGGGGGTGAAGTGAAAGTGGAAAGACCAGGAGATAGGAGATTATCACAGCCATCCACAGGAAAATGACGAGAGACTGGACCACACAGACAACCTGGGAATGAACTGGAAATATTGTAAAGATAAGTCACTTGCCCAAAGTCATGGAGCAAACTTGTGAAAAAAAAAATAGTCCTGGAACCCAGGTCTTGGGCTCCGAGCCCAATACTCCTTCTCTTACTTCATATTCCTGCCTCCTGTAAAATGTTCTTTGTAAGATAAATGGAAATTTACATTTAACAAAACTTTGAAACTTAAAAATTTTACAAAGAAAGAGCACATTGATAAATGGACTCAGAAAGCAAACCATGTAAAATGGCTTTCACTCACTCTAACAAACCTACCAAAGTCAGACCTATCCTTTTTCCCTCTCCCTCACCACTTTCTTCAAAAGAAACACTGAAAAGGAATGAAGCGTTGTAGGAATTAACTTAATGGGGAACATATATATATATATATGTATATATATATATACACACACACACATATATATACATATATATACATATATATATATAGTTTTAGAGCAATTTGATAGAGTACCTTTTATATGTCTGTTGAATTTAATAATAAAAAACTGGGGTTTGTAGTTTGTCCTTTTTTTCCACTTAATTTCTCCATTAATTCACTTTTATTGAATTTTATAAAAATATTGATCTATGACAGACTTGAAACTTTTAAAACTAGTTTTGAGGTGGTAAGAAGCACTGCTATAGAGGAAAGGCCCTGTATTCAAAATTCAGAGACCTAGACCCTAGTCTCTGTCAGCACCCCCCACCCCCACCGTTGGAATCTTACCAGGACAGCAAGTCTCCCTGGACCAGTTCTAACTTGCCCTAAATGGTTAGACAGTCAGAGGAGATCTCATATTAGAAATCAAATCACCATTTGGTGGTATGGGGGAGGAGTGGTGCTGGAGGGAATAAGAAAGCAGAACAGGGGAGGGGAGGGGGAGAGAGGGAGGAGAAATATCATCAAGATTATACACTTGACTCCCTTTTTATCATCTTCATTATTTTGTGAAAAAGATTGGAAAAGACCGAGGACAGCAATTATTTCCCTAACTTTAATCACACACTACAAATAAAGAAGATGAAAACGCAGCTCCCTTTTGGAGAGTGCTAATAATCAAGGGGCATGACCCAACTTCTCCTAGTGCCCTGGAGGGTCCACAGCTGCCTATGACATCACGTCCTGTGCTCTGGGGCCCTGCCTCTGCCCAGCCTTCCGCCCAGGCTAGTGTGACAGAGGTGCTCCATTTGCTCCTTGGCCAAATGCTATTCGTCAAGCTCATGTTTCTCCCACCAAGAATCAGAAAGCCCTTCCTACCCTAACCAGGGTTTGAAATCATACAATTTCCCACTGGAGAATTTGGGAAAATTTCAGATCCTGATCTCTAATAGTCTTGTTTTAAATATGGAGACATTGAAGCCCCGTGATGGGGAGTGACCTGCTCAGGATGTGGGACCCAGGTCTCCTTACTCTCAAAAACTCCCTTATGAAGGAGCAGGGGAAATAGCTCCCTGCCCTGAGTCCCCTTTCTTTCCCCCATTAAATGTTTGTGCCAGGAGCAATCCCAGCGTCTGGCTGTGAGTTCATTTTTCACTCTGAAATTCCTCAGGCAGGTAATTTTATTTCCATTGCCCTGAGGGAAGGAATTCATAAAGCATGTGGCACATAGTTCGAAAAGACTGGCAGAATGAAAATATACCCACCCACTTCCCTCACTCCCTCCCCCACCACTCTGGTCCAACCATTTCTCATCTTGTCTTACTGCTCAAACCAAATATGAGTCCACATGAAAGAAGAAACTCTTGCTAGTGTTTTTTAAGTTAAGTGCAGCCAAGGGCGATGGTTGCCCCAGACTCCGAGGCCATCTTTCAGAATCGTGGAGTGCCTCCGTGGAGTTTGGCTGGCAGGTCTGTTATGTAAAACCAGGCAGGTGGGTTGTATTTTGTTCCCTGCCCTCACACCGGGTTTTCCTTCCTTCAAACAAGCATTTCAGGGTTTCCTTTGCCCAGAACTGGATATTCCAAGTTCCTCCTTTATCAGCCCTGCCAACAATTTTGCACCTGAAGTGTTCTGCTGCTACCTCTGTAAACTGCTTACCCCGGTGTCTCAGGGATAACCTCTGTTAAGACAGAATCTTTGACGCCTTGCCAATAGAGAGTGCCAGAAGTACCCAGATTTTCCAAACAGCTGGCCAAATTCAGCAATCATAATTTTATTTGCTAATTTTAAAATTGATTTTATACACACACACACACACACACACACACACACACACACACACACACACACATTTACATGCTTTAAAGCCCTTCTCTTTACAATGAGGGAATAGAAGTGCAAGCAGAAAATCCAGCCTTAGTAAAAGTAGGGGTCAAGAGCATGGATCAGCCAGACTTAGGACTAACCTTATTTCTGTCACTTGGTAGTTATGTGATCTTAGTTAACTGAACCCCTGTGGGTCTCAGATTTTGATAATAACAGTGACAATCTCATGAAATACTCAGAAGAATAACTAAAATTATCCATAAGCACATGGATAATTGAGTGTATAATAAATGTGTACAATAAAATTATACACTGAATGCAGCCCTAATGTATCTAATTTTTTACATACTTAAGTGTTATTAATATGATCATTAATATGTAATATGATATATGATATGAATATGATAATCAATTTGAGTCACACCACATAAGCCCAATGAGGGCAAGAACCTTAATTGTCTTTTTACTTCCCTATCGCCATGGCCTGGAACTATGTGGGCTTATACAAGGTATTCAATATTTGTTAAATAAGTAAGTGAATAATACATGTTAAAAAGAACCTTAAAAATGATCTGCTCTTAATCAGGTCCTTGGAGTTTTAACACGATATTAGCCACTTTAGTCCATTTAAAAAATATATTTAAAATTTGCTTTTCTGATTTACAAGTTTTCTAAATGAACTTGCATTCATTCTTGTCTATTTTTATTTATGTTTTCTGAGTTTACAAGTGGCTCCTAATTCCATCACCTAGAGACTTCTATTACCCGTATTCTTTCTTTCTACTCAGACATTTTTGACACAAAAGACAAAGATATTCATTTCCCAGAGGCAAAAATCACACAGATTAGCCTTTTCTTCAATTTTGGTTGGAAGTCTATCAATTTTGTAGAGTCATACAGTTGAACATGAGATAATCTGTTCTGTGTATCTTTCCATTATTTTTTAAGCTATAAATAATATGTCGAGATTTCCACCATTTTTAATTTATCAGTTTGAGAAGAAAAATCTTTCAAAACATAACTTTTATTCTGATATTGATGAAAAGTTAGGGAACCCCTGAATAGGTCACTAGATTTATCTTAATTTAACTAGTTGGTTAGTGGAAAGTAATTAGTGTTCATAAAAGTTTATTACATACCTTAATCCAGTTAATCTTCAAGAGTCTAGCCCTAGCTTGGTACATCAATCAGGTACTGTGATACGATAAAAAAAAGAGAGTGCCAAAAAAGTGTATACACATTTTAAGAAAGAACAAATTGGATTAAAATTGCAATACAATGAATGACACTAGCATTCATTTGATTAACCCCATCTATTGAGTGAACGTCATCCTATACATTGCTACCGTCATTTAATTCAACTTCGAAAAGTAATACATAGATAACTTCTCTTAAAATGCGTACTTTTTTTGGGCACCCCCATATATATATTTGGTCTTAGAGCTTTTAAAATCCCTTGGAATTTCCTGATAGGAGTGTCTTTTGATATTCATAATGAGCCCCTTTACACCAGACCTGAGTTTATACAAATGAGGTGACTCAAAAATGGATTCAGGGGAGAGGCTTCTCACACAGTTGATTAGAGGGTTGGAAATTTTAGCCCCTCCCCCAATCTCTAGGGGGAGGAAAAAGACTACAGATCGAATTGAATCACCAGTGGCCAATGATTTAATCAATCATGCCTACACAGTGAAACCTTGATAGAAACTCTTGAACAACAAACCCTTGGGAGCTTCTGAGTTGATGAATACTTTGATATTCCAGGATGGTTGGGCAGCCAAAGAGGACCTGGAAATTCTATGCTACCCCCACCCCTGACCTTGCCCTATGCATTTCTTCCATTTGGCTGTTCCTGAGTTGTATCCTTTACAATAAAATTATAATTGTACATACAGTATGCTTTCCTGAGTTCTGTGAGTTGTTCTAGTAATTATTGAATCTGGTGGGGGTGGTCATGAGAATGCCCGAATTTGTAGCCAAGTTGGACAGAGATGCTAATAGCCCGAGAACCTGGGGCTTGCTGCTGACCTCTGAAGGAAGGGAAGTTTTATGGGACAGAGCCCTTAAACCTGTGGAGTCTGATGATGCTAACTCTGGGTAATTAGTGTGAGAATTGGATTAAACTGGAGGACACCCAGTTGGTGTTGGAGAATTGATATTAGAAAGATGCAGGTATCTCATCTAGTAAGTAGGTAAAATAAGGCTAAAGGCAAAAGAAAAGTACCCAGTACTCCTTTTTTCTCTTCACATATTTTCTAAGGAGACTGCTTACCTTCAAGTCAACTTCTTCCCCACACTGTACTCAATCCTTCTTATTGGAGAAGAAATGATTCATCTCATGTCTGAGCAGTAAGAGTCTGACTCTCATAGGTCCACATTTCTAGATCAAGTGTAGTTAAAAGCCTTTATCTGTATTCTTTGCTATTGGAACTAGATGGTTGAGGGGCAGCGATTCTTGCATGGGGCTGTGTGTTTGTCTATTCTGTAGACTCACACTCTCCTGAATGTGTCATCCAAAGTCCTATTCTTGGGGAAACTAATGGGAAATCTACTTGGCCTCAAGTCCAAGCCCTTCCATCCAACGTAACACTACTAACAATGAAGCCAGAACTTTTACCTTCATCTTTATGACTCTTGTGTTTATTTCTCATTTGGTTTAGAACTTGTAGGGAGAGTGGGAATTATTATTCTTCAACCCTAACCCCTATGCATGAGGTACTGCTTTCAACTATGATTCCAAAGTGTTTTTTTCCTTCTATTTTTTCCATATAGTATCATAACATTGAGGCAAAGACTTAGGGAGAAAACAATGATGATACAAATAAGCTTTTTTTTTCATTTGTAGACCAGAACATTAAAATATTGTGTAAGAGAAACAAGATGGTCTCCATATCCTATCCAAACTATCTCACATGGCTTGAAAATTTTGTAATATTTCCTGAAAATACTTTTTGTCGAAAAAGAACTCACCGTAAGTAGTGCCAGCATATGTTTCCATTTGTTGTTTTATATATTTTGCATTTGCTTCAATTATGGAACCAGCCTTTTTAAAGCCAGCAAATGTGCATTAAAATGCATATGTAGAACAATATTTTTTCTTAAGGTTTATTTCATGTAAAAATAAAATAAAATAAAGCCCACCATGGATCAAATGAAATGAACCAAGTAAAGCCAACCCTTCTCTTCTTGCAGGTCTTTTCATAACTGTGAGACTAAAATTTCCAAGGTATCATTTTGACTGTTTTTCTAAATCATACACATATTGAAAATAGTGGTTAGGTAGGTGTAAAGAGCTAGAAGGAAAATACCAAGGGTATCCTTCTCTTTCCCACATGAGTTTGCACATTGACCAGCAGGTCATCTCCATTCCTTTGTGATTTGGAAACGAAATTCAGTTGAAATCCAGGGTTTCATAAAAGGCCATTGTTTTTGCCGCAATTTTCATTTTCTGCCCAAGTATGTGTATCAATTGTTAAGTCTCTCTCATCAAGACCACCAGTAAAATAAGGACCAGAAGCAGTCATTTACTCCCTATCAGGACTAAGTCACCTTGCCTAATCCTCAGGTCAACAACACAAAATAGGTATTTTTATCCACATTTTACAAATAAGGAACTAAAATTCAGAGATGCCAAAAAATACAGGGCCTTTCCAAGGTCACTGAACCTAGTGGGTGGCTGAGAAGGGACTGAAATCTAGTCCTGGCTGACTCCAGAGCTGGTGTTATCAACTGGAACAACATGGTTCCAGAGGAAACTACAGACAGTTGGAAGCCAAAGGGAGCATGCGCAGATGTTGCTGAACTAGTGTCCTGGCAGCCAGACTTAACAAATGCACAGGGCGTAGAATCCTGTGTTTTGTTTGAAGGTGAAACCATCTGAAGCGGCCTCATTTCCTTCTGTAAAGCAAGTCTGGGGGAGAAAAAAGATAAGAAGCTGCAAGGCATTGATATGGCTGGTGGTTTTCCACGTTATCAGCTGTCAATTAAAAGAAAGCAAGCCTGCTTCGTTGGACGGTCGCCCTGCCTCCAGAGAGCAAGGAGATCAGTGCTCACAAGAGCAAGGAGATGGTGAGATCAGAAACCCTAGCTGCCTCTCCTCCTATGGCACTGTGCAGTTGCTGTGAAAAAGCACTGGAAAGTTCCATGTTCCAGAAGACTGTGGGGTGGTGGGGAGGGGGAGGGGCGTAGTGATCTGCCCCGCCCCCACCCTCAGCTTCTTTCCCAGACATATTCCAGCAGTGGAATAATTACACCAAGGACAATATACCTCAGGAAGCTCTGTCCCCAGAAGTCTGTCCAGACTTGTTTTAAGACAGCTGCTCTGATCGTTAAAATGAAATAGGACATGTAACCAGATTATGGGGAAATTATTGCTACTAACGGCAATAATTACCCTCTGTTCAAGTAGCTTCCTGAAATAAAAAAACATCAAAGCAGAAGCTTTCCCTTGCTTTACTTAGCACCCTCCATGAACCCTTTGGGTATGTGTGTGTTTGAGATTCATGAAAGAAAGAGAGAGAGAGAGAGAGAGAGAATTGGGGTCAGGGAGGGAGAAGGAGGGTGTGTATGTGTGTACACATATGGGCACATTGAATGCCAGAATATCTTGTAATATATATAGTGTGTGTGAATACCTATTTTCATTACAACAACAACAAAAAAATGTAGTGAAGACCCGTTGTCTGCCAGGCTCTGTCAGAGGTGCTGTGGATACCAACCCAAGTAACATTGAATCTGTCTTCCAGAAGCTCAACTCTGGAGCAGGAGGCAGACATGTAAAGAGAGAATTATAATACAGCGTGGAGAGTGCTGTGCTAAAGGGAAATGGAGGTGAAGCAAGCCTCATTCCACCTAGTTGGGGATAAGGGAAGGTAGACTTCCTGGAGGAAGGGCTGTCTAAGCCACATCTTGCAGGATGTGTAGGAGTGAGATGGGAAAGGGAGTTTGGGCAGGGCTTCTGAGCAGAAGGTCCAATACAACTAAGGATTCAGTGGTTTGAAACAAACAGCTGTAATTATCTCAGTCACTGGAGATGGGGCTGTAGCTGGGACAGGTAATAGACAAAGTACAGACATCCATGGAGAATTTTAAGCAGGGCCAGGGGTGTTTCAGAAAGACAACTCTGCTTGTAATGTGAGACCAACAGAGACCAGACTGGAGAGAAAGAGAGATGTTGGAAGGCTGCTGCAGAAAACCATACTAGAAAATAGCCCTGTACCTATGGACAGAATGACATGGATACCAGAAATCACTGAGAATTAAAAATTTGAATTATTTGGTTAGCAAATGGATCCAGGCATGGTTGACATTCAAAAGGTGTAACAACCAGAACAGCACAGGAACTGACCAGTGAGAATGGACCCCAGCCCAACACAACCGGCAGAGCCAGACTATGTGTCCTGGCTCATAGCAGCCCTGGGCAGGAGTTTATAAATGCTCTTCCCTCCAGGTCAGTCTGCTGGTGAGAGCGCAGCATGAGTCATGTCCTTTTCACCAGGATTTCTTTTCTCCCCTGCTGTGTTAGATTGATGCATTGATGCCCCCCTCTTTTAACTCTTCCAAGTTGTTATGGACTTTGGAGTTTCTCTCTTAAAAGGCAGAGAACATTCCCCAGCCCACAGGATTCACGTTAGCCAATATGACCAGGTGGGAGGGATGGTGTGCCATTCTGAGCCTGGGACACAGTGGCCCTACATGTTTCCTCTTGCTCACTTGCACCTCTGCCATTGTTGTAAGGCCATGCTTGGGCTAGTCTGCTGAAGAATGAGAGACAGAGCAGGGCAGAATCACCCCAGTGACCCCAGCTGAGGCCATGCTGAATCAGTGAACAGCCAACCAACCCCAGAACATGTGAGCAAGCCCACACAGGATCAGTAGAGCTGCTCAGCTGATCCCAGCAAGCTCCTGACCGATAAATGCTTCTCATCCTATGCATTGACATTTTGTAGTTGTTTGTTACGCTCCATAGTTGTGGCGATGATAACAGATCCACCCTCCCTTCCAACCCGTTTTTTACAGCACTCATATCCACATCTGTTTTACCAAACACTCTGTGTATCATCCAACTCTCCTACCAACCTTCTTAATACAAAGGTATCAAAAATGTTTAATGGGGAAATACCTAAAAATAAATCTGCAGGTGACTTACAGTCTGAAAGTGTCTCAAAATCCCCATTTTCCAAAAAACCTCTGGGAAATGTATAGAGGTGGCAGGAAACGCACAGGTGGGGAGTTAACTAGAGCCTCTCTGCCCTCCATTGCCTGAGCCGCTGCCCCCACAGTCAGCATCTCTGTTATTCATCTCATGCATTAGGACTTTAGGGAGTCAGCAAATAATGTGCCATTTTTCTCATAATTCAGAGCCAACTAAGATAGGGAGCCAGGCAAACATAGAGAAAAACATCGGCTTTTATGCTGATAAAAGCTAGATTGAAGGATATGGCTTGAGATATGGTCAAAAGGGCTAGTCAATAACACTTCAGCCTGAAATTAAACTCACCCACCTGCAGCTGGTTGCTGGAAACTGCTGGCTCCCAGCAGGACCGGCAGCCTGGGCATTGCTGAGAGCGGACTAGGACACACATTTCCTGGAGGCAGGCCGACGGCCTCCCACACCACCACCAGAGGGATGCCCCCCCCCCCCATGAAGAAAAGAAGGAAGGAGTGAGGAGCAAGGCCAGAGAAGTAGTCTTGCTGAAGGACCTCCACATGGAAAAGTGAGGGGCAAGGAAAAATGTTCCTGCTGATATCCTGGCAATCTTCTCTTGCCCCAGGGTGCAATGGCCTTTCCAGTGATGCTGCTGATTTTGCCTGGAGAAATGACATCTTCTCATCTCCCTGACAGCAACCATGCACCCCAGCGGGAAGATTCACTTCCAATCCTGCTGTCCATGAAACTCTTCTCATGTAATCCATCCACAGGTGCATACACACACACACACACACACATTCACATACATCTCATGCAGCAAACATAAGGCCCTCACTCTTGACAACTTCCTAAGCGCCCAGGTCTTTCAGTGAGCCGTGTCTTGGCCAGAGCTGGGTACATCCTGGAGAGGTGTAAAACTATGCTGACAGAACCATACTCTAAACTAAGTGAGTCTGAATCCTGTTGTTACCTCCTAGTCATTTGTCCTTAGGAAAACTGTTCAATCTCTTTGAGCCTCCATTTCCTCATCGATAAAATAGGATAATAATAGAACCCCATAGGTTTGTTGTGAAGCTTGAATGAAATATTTTATGTGCCCTTTAAATGTAAGGGATTATTATCGCACATTCTTCTAGATAGTGTTTGTAGTTATGGTACTAGTCTTCATTGAATTGTATGTTACATAATAATATATGCATAGAACGCGTAACTGTATCTGATCTGGGGGCAGTAGCAGCTCCAGGAGATATTCTAACCACTCCTTAGCCTGGTTTACCTGGTCCCTCACTACCTCTCCACCTTTATCTCCTGTTACTCCTGTCACCATGTGCTGAACACATTTTGTTATCACAGTCTCCATGCCTTCCAAATACTGTTCCCTTTGCTTGGAATATTCTAGTTATCCCTCATCCCCACTTACACCCAACCTTAGCTTGGCAAAATGCTACCTATGTATCCAGGTTTAGTTAAGTATCATTTTCATTCATTCCTTTATTCAACAAATATTTTTTGAGTGTTTACTTAGTGCCTTCATTAGTTTCGCTTTCTGCAGTTTCAGTTACCCACGGTCAACTGTGATCTGAAAATATTAAATGGAAAATTCCAGAGATAAAGAATTCATACATTTTAAATTGTGCACCATTCTGAGTAGTGTGATGAAATCTCGGGTTGTCCCGCTCGGTCCCACCTGAGATGTGAATCATCCCTTAGTCCAGCATATCTACACTGTATACACTACCTGCCTGCTAGTCACTTCGTAGCTGTCTCGGTTATCAGATTGACTATCCCAGTATCCCAGTGCTTGTGTTCAAGTAGCCCTTATTTTACTTAATAATGGCCCAAAGCACAAAGCAGTGATATGGACAATTCAGATATGACAAAGAGAAGCCATAAGGGCTTCCTTTAAGTTAAAAGGTGGAAGTTCTCAACTTCATGAGGCATTTTACCATCTCACATCATTACAAGAAGAGGAAAGATGAATACAGTACAGTAAGATTTTGAGAGAGAGGGACAACACTCAGAATAACTTTTATTACAATATATTGTTATAATTGTTCTATTGTATTTTTAGTTATTGGTGTTAATCTCTTACTGTCTTACTGTGCCTAATTATAAATTAAACTTTATCATAGGTACATATAGGAAAAAACATAGTATATATATAGAGAGAGAGTTTGGTACTATCTGTGGTTTCAGGCATCCACTGGGGGCCTTGGAATGTCTTTCCCATGAATAAGGATGATGTTAGTTTGCTAGGGCCACCATAACAAAGTACCACAGACTGGGTGACTTAACAGAAATTTATTTTGTCACAGTTCTGGAGTCTAGAAATTTAAGATCAAGGTGTCAGCAGGGCTTTTTTTCTTATGCCTCTCTCCTTGATTTGCACAGGGCTGTCTTCAGCCCCCCCCCTACCCCACCACCCCCGATTTCACATGGTCTTTCATCTGTTCTTGTGCATCTGTGTCCTAATATCCTTTTCTGCAAGGATAGGAGTTATATTGGATTAGGGACCACCCATGTGACCTAATTTTACCTTAATTACCTTTGAAAGACCCTATCTCCAAATACAGTCACATTCTGAATTGTCGGTGATTAGGACTTCAACATATGAATGGGGGCCGGGACGACACACAATTCAGCCCTTAGTAGCACCAGATTACAAAGCATTTCCTACTCCCCAAATATGGATGAGAAGACACTCTAAGTTCTCCTATGTATCTCCAATTACTTATGTCGCAATGTTTTGTTATGATGTACAAGCAAGATGAATTGTGACTCCAACCAGATTCCAGCCCAGTAAAGAAAGGCTCTGCATTGGGCTTACTCATTGTGGTTGGCTTTTCAGACATAGTGATGAGCAATACATAAGAGATGACAATGGATATTTCTTGAATGAATGAATGAATGTCCTTTGCTGCCATGCCTGCATGCCAAAACCACATTCTTAATAGAAAACACTATCTAGAAGAATGTGTGATAATAATCCCTTACATTTAAAGGGCCCTTTACAATTTAAGGAGACTTTATACCCCTCATCTTATTTCCTGTCCTAAATGGCTCTGTGGTGTGTGTGCAATTGTCTTTATTTGGCAGAAGGAGCAACTGAGGCCCAGTAAAAATAAGGATTTTGGCAAATTCCTTCTCCAAGCAAGTAGTTGCAATAGGTCCAGGCTACCTTAGTGGATAACCGCACCTTTTGAAATTATTGTAGCAAAATTTTCTGCCTCCCTTAAGACACCTGAAGCTACCCTGGCAACTGGGGAAACTAAGACATCAGGGTAACCAAGAAAATGCATCTCAGCTCTCTTACATTACAGTTTGTTTCATCCCATCTTCCCAGGGTGACGGAGACTCTATGTATTCCATTAATCTGAATTCTAATCTCATCCTTTAAAGTTTGAAAGTCTAAAAAAAATATAGCCTGAACTTCAAACGGCAACTTCAGAGCTTTGCCCTTTCCAGTTGAACATTTCTTGAGGAACAAAAAAAAAAAAAAATAGCCCAGTGCTTGTTGCTTTTGGAATCCAGTTCTTATTACTCATGTTTTTTTCCTCCAAAAGAAAATCATTTCACATTTTGGTAATGCCTTTTGGCAGCACTTGTTGGGAGCAGTCAACAAGCACCTCCAGGACCCAGCATGACCTGGCCGTGGCGAGAGAAGCAGGGCATGGGAAACTATGTGCCTTTTCAAAGCCGCCATTTGAAAGCAGGAGAGTCATCAGACGGGCTTAAAACAAAGTATGCCGTGACCCAAATAACACTACAAAACATGGGCTCTGGCACATTTAGAACTGCTTTCAGATCCTGGCTCGGCCACTTTCCCTATGTGATCTGAGCAGGTAGCTTAGCCTTCCTCAAGTTCAGTTTTATTATCTGTAAAATGGAAATACAATAAGACATACTTCCAAATATTGTAAGAATTAATGGATGAATGCACATAAAACTCTTATTTCAGTGCCTGGCCTGCTAAATACTAATATTGATTGAGAGTGTACCCAGGCCATGCCAGTCAAGAAAAAGGGGTCCCAGAAATGACTCCAGCCCCAGCACGGAAGTCCCATCCCAGCCCCTCCTTTCTAATCAGGGTACTCCTGATGGTGGCTCTCCTGATCCCAAAAGATTACAATAGTTTCCCTCATCACCTACTCTTGGAATCTGCTCTCTGCCAAACTGCTCCTCCCCAAACTCACCCTGGGCACGTCAAGTGTCCATTAGACTTTGATTCTGACACCCCAGCACCCCTGACTGATAGCCTTCCACCCCACTCCACATCCTCATTCCCAGTAAGGGCTCCTTGGTTGTGAGAACAGTCGGTCGTCACAACAAGCAAAATAATGCAAAAGCCAGAGTGGTAGTAAAGGGGCTACATGGACAGTGCATGGAAACAAAATACAGTTGGACCTCAGAGAACATCAGCAGAAACCAATACAGCTACGGGTCCTCTGTTTCTATGCAAGCCTATTAGAATCTTCCACCCCTCTCTGATCTCCAGATTTCTCTGCTTGGTCACCAAAAGTAATAAGCATAAAATTCAACTGCTCACCACTGTTTGCTACCTTTTTTGAATCTCTTTCAAGGAATAATCTGGTTGTCTCAGCTCTCCTCCTACATACAAACTGCTCTTGAATCAGGTGCCCACCCATCCTCTAATTGGTGGTGGCCAGGAAAGTGGGATATATGGCATCAACATGATAAGCCATGCACCCTCTCTCACTAGGAGCTTCAGAAGTGGTTTAATGCTCTGAGAACAGGTTATAGGCCATCGTGACATCGTCTTTGTTTTAAATTTTCAATCTCTTTCGTAAAATGTTCATGTTGTTCTTTGATTGTGTTTCTGAGTTCATTAAACTGCCTTTCTGTGTTTTCTTGCATCTCATTGAGTTTTTTTTAAGAACTGCAATCTTGAATTCTCTGTCATTTAAGTCACATATTTCCATATCTTTAAGTTCCTTTTCTGGAGACTTTTCACTTTCTTTCTGAGCTGTCTTGTTGCCTTAGTTATTCATTACAATTACTGATTTATTATTTCTCTTCCTAGACATCTACAGGAGTCGCTTCTGCAACAGGTTGATAGGAAGAGGTCTTTCTTTTGTTTTCCAGTACTTGTTGGTAGAATGTTTTATTTTCTCTCCTACTGCAGCCTTTTTTTCTCTCTCACACCGTAGTGCTATGTTTTCTCTGCACTATTCCAGCCTCTCACACAATGGGGGGATTCCCTGGGAGACGGGCCTTTCCTCTGTTAACAGTTCACTTGGGTCATAGGGCGCCACGTCCCTGTGGGGTTGCAGAGAGCTTTTGGAGTTCCAAAGCTCTTTCTGCACTTGATTCAGAGCCCATCTGTTTCAGCAGTTCTGTTTACTCCTGCAAGGATCCACCCATATAGGTGGGGCCAGGGGCGGGGTGAGTTGTGAGAGGTGGCCCAGAGCAATGGCGGCAACCTCCACCACAGCTGGTCCTGCTTCCACAGCTCCCTCCCCTTTGCCGGAACTAGTTGGGCTATGAATCTGTGTCTGTGGTCCACAGTTCTCAGAACAGCAAATATTCTGTTCTTTTGATCCGACACTGCTACTTTATCCCTTCTAGCACTGGGCAGGTGGGGGCGGGGCGAGCTCTGGGAGGGTAGGGAGGGGGTGGCTAGTCTCAGTGCCTAAGGCTTCCATTCTCTGCTCGACAGTGAGGTCTTAAACCACCATTTTCAGCCTTCTTCCCTCAGTCTTTTCTCCGAGGCCGTGAGCGTTGGGTTCAGCTGTGTTATATGCTGCCCCTTCAGCCCTGTGGACCATAAGCGGAACCCTAGCAGTCCGAGTTCTTCCCTCTCCCGCAGCTGCGGTAGTTCCAGGATGCAGCAAGCTCGGAGCACTGAGCCAGGTCTGCGCCCTGCGCCCATGTGGCTCCGTCTCCACACTTCTCCCTTCCCTCCTCCCCAACTCGCACGATTTGCCCACCTTTAGGTGAATTTGGTAGTGGGTCTCTTCGTCTTGCCTGTCTGCTGTGCAGGGAGTCCTTTGTGGAGTTATTGTTGCTAGATATGTTGTAAATTCCAGGGGAGTTTTACAGAGGCTCATCTCACGCTGCCATTTTGATGACGTCTCTGACATCATCTTTGTTGATATGAAGCCATTACTCTGTCCTTGGGTGGTTTTCACTTACAAGACTGGACAGGTCTGTTGGGAAGAGGGAAAGAAGAAAGCGCTAAGCAAGTGTGCTGGAAGTGGGGTGTACTGGTAGGGATGTCTTCTAGAGACAAAAAGAGGCAGAGTAATGAGGAGGATAACCAGAATGACTGTCTAGAGGCCCTGGGATGAGAGCCAAGGAAGTGGGGTCTAGTGTCAAATCAGCTGAGTGAGGCAAGCATGGAAAATAGAAGAACCTCATCAAGCCCAGACCAGGAGGATCAGAGGCAGCAGTGAACCAGTTATGACTAGAAGTTAAGGAACTGGTTCAGAACTAAGATAGGGAATAGCACATGTGACTAAATCTTAGGAAGAATTTAGATTGTCTTGCCAGGGTGGATATGCCTTGTAAGGTGATCGTTAGGAACAGGTTATCCATTTTACTCCAACAGTCACTACATACAAGGCTCTCATCCTACTGTGGGAAAGTACCCTCCTCCCATGTGTGTTAAACTTCAGATTTTGCTGGTACCCAATAGCATTTCTAATGACTCTACTCTTTAACCCAATTTCATCTTTCAGTACCCCCATAGTCCCCATCTCCCTTGGAACGTCATATAATTTCCTAGGCTCATACCAGAAGATAACTTCAAACATCCTGCACTGAACTTTGCTCAGTCCATCACTCTCCACTGACCACCAACCTGTGTTGAAGACTAATTTTATGCACCCAATTGCTCCCCTTGAAGTGAGTTCCTTTTCTATCCCATATTTATACCTCCCTGCAGGATATGAAGTTGTCATGATTTCATTATTTCTCACTAAAAGGGACTCTGGTCCTGGGATTAGCCTTCAGACCAAATGGATCCAGCCATTGTTTCTCCTGAAAGGCACACTAGTACCTCTTATAAACAGCACCCTGGCTGAGCCTGGTCGGTGTGCCTCCCCATTTGTTTAACACTTCCCACCTCGCCTCTTCCCAGCTCCTTTTCTGCATCTTACACAACATCTGGGCTCCCTTCAACTCCTCTTTGATCAGTTAGTTTATTTAATAAGAATATTTGCCTAGGACCTACTCTATGCCAGGAACTGTTAGGCACATTGACAGTATTTTTACTTTAGTTTCCAAGATTTACACTCTGCTGGGAAGATAAGACCTGTAAGTCAACAATTATAATAAAATGCGATACAAGTGCTTAGAAAACGGGGCAAGAGGAAGCAATGAGAATATGAAAATTGGAATTTAGCCTAGGCTGGGGGAGTCATGGAAGGCTTCCAGGAGGAGGAACACAAACATAATTTTGAAAAGGCACTGAGCTGACTACCTGGAGAAGAATGAGGAGGTGCAGGGAGACAGCATTGCAGACAGCAAACACTACACGCAAAGAAAGAAACTGGAGCGGATTGTTGTGCTTGAAGAATGACACAATTTTTCAGTTTCAGGGAATTTTACTCTATGAATCCATCATCTGAGAAGTGAGATTAGAGAATAAAGCAGGAGCAGGACCCTGAGGAGTGACTCCACACGCTGGAGAGTTTTGTGGAGCTATCTGTTGACTTTAAGTAGGAGAGTGCTACAGTCAGACCCATGTTGAGGGAGCTCAACTGAGGACAGAGGTATAGTCCTGTCTCCCTCTGATGCCACAATAGGAAACCACCCCTCCACCCACCCACATCTACTGCAGGGCGCTCCAGAGACTGCCAAAGGAGGCAGGGGCTGGGAAGACATGATTGGGGGCAGGGCAAGGAGTTGCTTGACCTCTCAAACGGCTTTGCAGTTTCTACTTTCCTGAGCACAACAAAGAAAAATAAATCATCTCTCAAATGGCAGGGGCCAGGGCTTGCTGCATGATTGTCTAATTAGGTGTAAGATTACACCGCAGGTCTGGTTACTTGGAGGCCCCCAGGGATGAAACCCTACAGCATCAGACCAGACAAGAATAAGTGAAACCTTGCTCAGAATGAAAACAGGCAAGATATAAAAGCCTGCCACCAATCCCTCCTCATCCCCCAGCTACCAATTTGAATAGCCAGATAATGAGGGATTTAGAAGGAGCAAGATAAATGATCTGCTAAGATTTTACACTCAGTTTCATTTCTGACATGGATCTCTGATTACATACAGATAAGTTATGAAAGAATCAAGGGAGTGGGAGATGACCATAAGCACAGCTTATTCTTCTAATAAACATTATTGAAAAATAATTGCCTGCTATGTGTAAGACATGGAACTATCTACAGGGTACATGGAACTGATTACGACATGGCTCCTTCACAAGGAGCCCATAGCCTACTGCGGAAGAATGACTCAAAAACTCAGAACAGAAATTTCTGTTGGGATTTTTCTTTTTCTAACTGATAGAGTGGGTTTTATGTGTACATGGA
This sequence comes from Rhinolophus hipposideros, assembly GCF_964194185.1. Lineage (NCBI taxonomy): Eukaryota > Metazoa > Chordata > Mammalia > Chiroptera > Rhinolophidae > Rhinolophus > Rhinolophus hipposideros. Next base: position 56,019,264 of record NC_138054.1, read on the forward strand.
GGACACTCAGAAAGTTGTCCCAGAAGACATTAGTTTGAGCTGAGTCTTACAAAGAAGTAGAAGTTCACCAGGCAATGAAGAGAGGAAACCCTTTACTCAAAAGGATAGACATGAGAAAAAATAAGGCATTATGAATATGAAAAAATATGAATAACAAGGATCATATTTCCTTTAAGAGTTCATTGGCATTTGGGCATATCAATAATTATGCCTTCTTAAGGGGGAATAAAAAAAGATAGACATAGTACATTAAATAAACATGTATAAAAACCATCTACCCATGGTAGTGTATACGGGTCCCCACGCTTACTGACCACTTTCTTGTTATATATCCCATCAGTTTCCTTATGTCTTCTATAGATTCAGCATCCAAAGATTCTTCTGAATTATCTTTAGATATTAGAAGTTACATATAGCATAAGACTGACTCACAAATTTTTGCAACACATGCCCCACATCTTGATCTCATTTATACCTTTATGACTGACAGTATAATTTTAATAAGTATCTTAGAATAGCAGGATTTCATTTGTATTTCCTATTTGACAATACTCATAGATTTCCTCCCCTTAATTGAATTATGCAATACTAAAATTTAACCTCCTCTTTATTTTATTATGTTATATTTCTTAGGCATTCATTCATTTTGTCTGACTCAAAATGAAATTAAAAGTTGAAATACTACCATATCCATTAAAGAAATTGAAGACTGGTTTTAAATCTTCCCACAAAGAAAACTCCAGGCTCCAATGGATGGTTTTACAAGTGAATTCTACCAAACTCTCACGGAATAGATAGTTCCAATATTATTCAAACTCTTTTAGAGAACAGTAAAAGAAATACCCCCAACTAGTTTTATGAGGTTAGTACATTCTTGGTGCCAAATCCAGACAAAAATAGCACATAAAATAAAAATCGCTAGCTTTTGTCACTTATGAACAGAGAGTTATTCTAAATGCCACGTTTTCAAGTTGTTTCCATCAATGAATAAAAACTATCATACAATTTGACAGTTTTGTTAATTCCAGGAATGCAAATTTGGTTTAGCATTTTTAAAAAGTTCACATAATTAATGGCATAATTCACCCAATTAGTGATAAAGAAAAAATAATATCCTTCTTGTTAGATTTTTAAGTGTTCAATAAAATTTTATAATTTAAAATTCTTATGAAACGAGGAGTAGAAGGGAATCTTTTACTGATAAAGTAAAAAAAATCTGTCAAAAACCTATAGTAAAATATAAAGATAAAATATCGGAAGCATTTCCTTTGAGGAAGAAACAAGGCTATTCCCTATTCACTCTTGGTCCTAGCCAATAACAACAGAAAGTATATAAAAAGGATAAAAATAGAAAATATTCATGGATGTTGTTATGGTCTATATCAAAAACCCAATGGTATTTTTCACAGAACTAGAACAAATAATCTTAAAATTTATATGGAACCACAAAAGACCCTGAATAGCCACAGCAATCTTGAGAAAGAACAAAATCAAGGTATCATGCTACCTGATATCAAACTATAGTACAAGGCTATAGTAATCAAAATACCGTGTCTCCTCGAAAATAAGACTTAACCGGAAAATAAGCCGTAGCATGATTTTTCAGGAGGACATCCCCTGCATATAAGCCCTAATGCGTCTTTTGGAGCCAAACTAATATAAAACTTGGTCTTATTTTGGGGGAAGCATGGTAGCATGGTACTGGCATTAAAATAAACACATAGATCAATGGGACAGAAGAGAGAGCCCTGAAACAAATACACGCCTATATGGTCAATTAATCTATGACAGAGGAGGCAAGAACTAAAGACAGCCTGTCTATTCAATAAATGGTGTTGAGAAAACTGGAGAGATGCATGCAAAACAATGAAACGGGACCACCTTCATCCACCATATGCAGTAATAAACTCAAAACGAATTAAAGACTTAAATGTAAGACCTAAAACCGTAAAACTCCTAGAAGAAAGCATAGGCAGTAAACTCTTTGACATGCTGTTAGTAATATTTTTTCTGATGTATCTCCTCAGGCAAGGGAAACAAAAGAAAAAATAAACAATGGGACTACGTCAAACTAAAAACTTTTTGCACAGCAAAGGAAACCATCCACAAAACGAAAAGGCAGCCTACTGAATGGGAGAAGATAATCATCAATAATACATCCGATAAGGGGTTAATATCTGAAATTTATAAAGAACTCATACAACTCAACACCAAAAAAACAAAAACAAAAAAGCCCAATTAAAAAATGGGCAGAGGACCTAAATAGACATTTCTCCAAAGAGGACATACATGTGGCCAATAGTCATATGAAAAGATGCTCAACATGACTAATTATCAGAGAAATGCAAATTAAAACCACAATGAGACATCACCTTACCCCTGTCAGAATGGCTACATCAATAAATCAACAAACAGGTGTTGGCGAGGATGCAGAGAAAAGGGAACCTTCGTGCACTGTTGGTGGGAATTGCAGATTGGTGCAGCCACTATGGGAAATGGTTTGGAGGTTCCTCAAAAAATTAAAACTAGCACTGCCTTATGAGGCAGTGATTCCACTTCTGGGTATTTAAAGAAACCCAAAACACTAATTCAAAAAGATACGTACACCCCTATGTTCATTGCAGCACTATTTACAATAGCCAAGATATGGAAGCCACCCAAGTGCCCATCAATAGACAATTGGATAAAGATGTGGTACATACATACATTGGAATATTACTCGGCCATAAAAAAGAACAAAATCTTTTCATTTGTGACCACATGGATGGACCTAGAGGGTATTATGATAAGTGAAATAAGTCAGACTGAGAAAGACAAATACCATATGATCTCATTTATACGTGGCATCTAAAGAACAATATAAACGAACAAACAAAACAGAAACAGACTCACAGACATAGAGAACAAAGTGATAGTTGTCAGAGGGGAGGGTGGTTGGGGAGTTGGGTGAAAAAGGTGAAGGAATTAAGAAATATAAATTGGCAGTTACAAAATAGTCACAGGATGTAAAGTACAGCATAGGGAATATAGTCAGTAATGTTGCAACAACTATGTATAGTGCCAGGTGGGTACTAGACTGATCAGAGGATCACTGTATAAATTATATAAATGTCTGACCACTATGCTGTACACCTGAAGCTAATATAAAATAACATTGAATGTCAACTGTAACTATAAAAAATAAATAATTTAAAAAACTGAAAACAATGTAAATCATTATCACTAATAAGAGAGCAAGATGATTGGATAAAACATCAATATGCAAACACCAATTGCATATTTAAAGAAACACTCAGAATAAGTAATTGTTAAAAAGAAAACCAAATAAATAAAAATTTTACTGTATTCAGGGATGGGAAGATTTGATATCATAATGATATCATTCTTTCCCGAAGTAACCTATAGAGTTAAACTTTTCCAGCCAAAATTATTCTAACTAAAATTTCAACAAGAACTTTTTTGTAAAATTTGAAAACATTTGCTCCTATCTTTAATGAATTCTTGCCCTACCAGATAGCTTATAATGCTATAGTACTAAGACATTAATGTAATGGCACAAGGATAGACAACTAGGTCATTATGACAGAATTAAGAGCCAAGATATCTTCCTGAATATATGGAAACTTGGTTCATTGCAGATGTATGGGAAAGATGGGCTATCTAAAAGTGGTGCTAGGAATATTGGGTAACAAATATGTGGGGAAATATTAACTATATACTACCTCACACCATATATAACAATCTATTCTAATGGATTAAATACTTCAGTGTAAAAAGTAAAACTTTACAAATTTAGAGGAAAATATGCAAGAAGGTATTTATAATCTTGGTATAAGGAAAGATTCCATAACAAGCCAGAAGGCACTAATCACACACACACACACACACACACAATTGATAAATATTAAAAATAAAAGCTTCTGTTTATCAAAAGAGCTTGTAAAAAATAAGCCATAAACCAGTAGAAAAATTTCCCATATAAATAGGTAACAAAGTATTATTATCCAAACATATTAAAGAATTCCCTCTTAACCAATAAAGGAATAAGTAACCTAATAAAAAATGGGCAAAAGGCATAAGCAGACGTTTCACATAAAAGTAAACAGAGGAATACAAATGGTCCATAAACATATAAAAATGCTCAGCCTCATTAGTGAACAGAAAAATGCTAACTGAAACCACAATAAGATACTCTTTTCTACTCACAGATTGGCAAAATTTAAAAGTAAGACAATAGTAAAAGTTGGCTAGATTTGGATCAATGGGTATTACTTTATGTTGGTGATGGCACTGTAAATTGGCATGATCACACTGGACAAACTATTTGGCATTAATTATCTATGGTGGAGACACACATATCCAATGACCCAGCAATTTCCTTCCTGGGGAACAGCCTAGAGAAACTCTTGAACATATGTAGCAGGAGATGTTCTCAAGAAGGTTTATATGACAGCATTGTTTGTAATAGAAAAATAACTATAAATAACCCACGTGTTGTTAACAGAAAATGGATAAATAAATTTGAGAAAGAATTCATATCAAAAAAAGCCAAAAAAAGAGAAAACCCTGCAGCAGTGAAATTGAGTGAACTACAGCTTCATGCATTTACGTGGATAAACCTTAAAAACATAATACTGAGTTAAAAAACAAGTTGCAGGATAACATGCGTGCTATGACACCTTTATTATAAAGCCCCAAACATATAAATGTCCACAATATATCATTTCAGGGTACATATGAATGTAATAAATTATAATGAAAACAACATGATGATAAACACAAATCCTGGGTATCAGAATATGGTTACCCTTGGCAGAAAAGAGTCACAACTGAGGAGCACACCGAGAGCTTCAAAAATATCAATAACTTTTTATTTCTTAAACTGAGGAGTGGGTACATGAGTATTTTTTTTATTATTCTCTATACCTGATATGTACATAACATGTTCTTCTCTATGAATGAAAGGTGTCATAATAAAAAGTACTGTCTGAGCACTGAATATTGGAATATATAAAGAAATATATATAAAGAAAACATAATCATCTCCAACTCTATTACCCATAGATAACTATTGCTAGTATGTTTTTTTTATATTTTTTTTACTCTTTATGTCCCGCCTCATTAAAAAGCTATTTAAAACAAACACACAATAAAATTGTCTTGAAACCTTTGACAAATAGGAACTGATCCTTCTCATGATAACATTTTCAAAGACAGGAGAAGCTGATATAATGAATTTGGAAGCTACATTCACACACACACACACACACACACACACACACACACACACACAACACAGAAGTAGGGACCACTCCATCACAACTTAATTCCCAAACTGGCTGCTGGCAAATTTATTTTAGCAATAACTACAAAATGCATCTCAGAAATGTTAGAATAGGAAGACATATACCTTCAAGTGTAGAAAATATGCTAGCTTTGTATATAGCTGAAACAGAGAGCGTAAATGGAGGGAGAAAGGAGTAGGAAACAACCAGACATGAATCTGGAAAGCAAAATTGGCACCAGATCGCAAAGGGCTTTGCATGGAAAGCTAAGGAACATACAAACCTCTGGTTCATGCTACAGCAGCCATACATTTTAATTGTACCCCCCTTCACCATACAGAAAAGAGACATGAGTCTATGCCCCTAATGTGTGTATTTATATCTTTATAAACTGTATGTGTTTATTTCTCTACTAATAGACTAAGTAATCTTTTCTTCCCACACTCCAAAGCATTGCTTGAGCACCATCTAAGAAATGTGTGCCCCTCTGTAGAGCCTTTGCTCTCAACAAGGTCTATGGAAGGATTTTAGACAGGGACATAATATGTTCAGATGTACTGTCTGCTCAATCCATATTAGATAAGAACGTAAATGAGTTGATTCTTCAATAATAAGTGAGCAATCCCAGGGATGAACTCTGGTAGCACTGCCAAAGATCGGCTGGAAATGGAAAGACAAAGGAAGGGTTGCAGCTGTCTAGTTGCCCAAGGCAGGGGTCTAGATTAAACTGCACCCTTGCCTCCAAAGTCAACAGGAGTGGGACGGACAATTTTGAGATTTAGTTCATTAGTAAGTTTGATATAACTGCAAAGCAGACTAGATGTGATAGCTAAGAAAGCGGCACTGGTTGAAGGTGATCATGACACCCTTAACCCACTTGCACACAGAACACACACAGGAAGAGGAGCCTGGCTGCAAAGGAATGGGGAAAAGTCCGTTCTAAACCTGAGCACTTGAGAAGTCTACAGGATAACCAGTGCGTGGACCAGAGCACAAGGGAGGTGGGGGCAGGGATAGAAGCCCTTCATGGCAGTCTTATGATCAAATACTTGTTCAAGGCAAGCCAGACCACACATTCTTAGACACAACTGAGAACACGTATGTGTATAGAACTGAAACAGAATTTCAGAAAACAGTAATTGCCCTTAGTATTTGAAATGTACCCTAATATTTTTACTTGCTTCTGTTATTTTTAATGTCAATAGCAATTCACAAAATTAATTTTGTGGTTCCAGAGTTTGGAAAAACAATAGGCTAGAGAAATTACTTTAAATAGAAGAATTCATTCTCATCACCTAAGCATTGTGTTGTGAAAAGATAACCGGACTATAGCATCTGACGGGCTTCAGTTTGATTTTTAGAGTTACTGCCTACGCACTGGGTGACTTTGCACAAGTTGGAGTCTCAGATTGCTCATCTGTAAAAAACTGAAATAACAGTATTTGCCTCAGAGGCTTTTGGTGATGATTACATAAAAGGGCAAAAACATGTTAACTGACACATGGTTTATACTGAATCATTGTTAGCCCCTCCTTTTTGCTTCTCCAACCCTGATAGACAACACAAACTATTAAAACATTTTTTTCCTATGAAACCCACCAATTTCCTGACAATAAATATCAAAGCTTAACTACTGAACCCCAAAATTAGAGAACAAATGAAGACGGAGCTGACCTTGTTTTACCCAGAGATTTAAGGATGATTTATGCTGATATATGGATGCTTTGAAATCCTGCATAATCTGGCGTCCTGTGACCCAGTAAGGTAATTCTTGGCCAAAGGAAATTGCCCTGTGTTGCAAAACACTTGAGACCACTGTTATATTGAAGTCATGGCTCAATGGAAGGTCAGCATGGCCCCAGAGGGCAGAATTGAAAAAGAATACTTGTTGTTGAGGGGTGTTTTAAAAACACGATTAAACACATAATCCAAAAAATAATAGTCTGATATCTCCCAAACCTGGACAGGGTTTAAAAATACACACCCTGGAAATAAAAAAATAAATGTCAAAGAGAAGAAAAGAAGGAATGTTGTTGTTAAGAAAATGGGCTTCGGAGTCAAATAAACCTCCTCCAATTCCCGCTGTGCAACTTAGTAATCATATAACCTTGAACAAGTACTCAACCTCTGTGCCTCAGTTTCTTCATCTGTAAAACCAGGATACACAGCATCTGACCTACTGGTATACGGAACTTGTATCATAGTGCTGGACATGCAGTTCAATAATGGAGTACAGGAAGTTGTAGCTTCAAACAAAAAGGGAAATAGGCAGACTGAGTTAAACATGTTAGATACATATTCTCGAATATGTACGAATATTATACAATTTATACCATCTGATAACTAAAGAAGGGGCATATTCCTTTGTGTCTATGCTGAAAAGTGTACTCATTTTAATTGTATGTTTGCAACTGGAGGCATCTATTTTTTAGCAACCATCTCAACTATGATTGAACCCAGGTTTCAGAGGGGCAGGTTTGCAGTTCAACCCACTATCTAAGGCCACATAACTAAGAACACAAGGCATTTAGGGGGGAAAATCAAACGTTTTTTACAACCTTGTGATTTTCATCTTTGAAATCTTTGGAAATGCTAACAACAGCTATGTTTAGTTGTCAAACACATACATTGCTTTTTTTCCTACATCATATTGCCTACATCCATCTAAAAATGGGAAATCAGATTGAGATAAATCAGAACAACGGTTTAGGACTATGCCATCTTCTTTTGTGTCTTCATGATTACAAGGAGTTAAAACATACACATACAGAGATAACACAAAATAGGCACTTTCATGCTTCTGAACTTTTATTCAAACTATGACTTCAATTTAGAGTTCCCTTTACCCTTTTCTTCCCCAAAGCGAACTCTTGTTCATTCTTCTAACCACAGCTCAAATATCATCTCCTTTGTCATACTTTTCCCAACTTGACCCGAACCTATCCACTGCTAAAAGAATTAAACATTCCTTTCTCTGCTACCATAGCTCTCTTTTCCATGTGACCAAAATATAGCAATGAGCCATGTCAATGAATAAATATTATTTTGTTTTAAAGGTACATTACATGAATGTTCCATAAATTAGGCAACTGCTATAGCAACCAAGGACAAGTAAAAGTATTTCACCTGCATTTGTAAACTAGGTGGGCCATCATAAATAGGGAGCAGCATTGTAGTGTCCTACTTGCAGGGAGAAGAGTGGAGAGTACAATTGACCTTGGGGTACCCTAGGCCCTAAATAGACCTGCAACTCATCAAGGACCTACTTAATTTGCAAAGCTCTAAATTTTATGACACCAAGGTATGATGTTTCTAATATTGTTGCAGTTCCTAAGGCAATTCCATATCTGAACAAACCCCAAGCACCTTGAATGGAAGGACGGCCAAGTACACTTGAAGAGAGAACCATGAACCATGGGAAAATATTGGAAGTATGCACTATAACTTTCTCCTGGCTTCCCCCAAAGGGATCTGTGCCTTTAAACAAGGTAAACATACCTCTGAGAAATTACTAGGCACCGACCTTAATTAAACACTAAAATCCTAGGACCTAGAACCCACTGCAGCCGAGCAGGCAGACTGAAAACGTATAGAGGTCAAGTGATAAATAGAATTTTGACTCAACTTTGTTTCATGGTAAGCTCAATTGGAACTCCAAATTCATGCTGGAATTTCTGAATATAGTTTTGGAAACATATTCTCAGAAACTCACAGAATCCACACACTGGCTTCCTAATCCACAAAGAAGAGGCCAAGTAGGAAATGCCCAGGGGAAGCCCCTGCAGTTTCCCCTCCCTAGAAAAATAGTAAACCAAAAGCACTGTCATGTTCCTGGAGGCAGGAATCACTATGATTAGAGTCTTCATTAAAGAAATGGAACACACAGACATCGTGATTTCCACCACGTCCTCAGTACTTGCCAGTTTGCACACATCTGGGGCACTATTTATATATAGAACATAGTGTGATTGATTCTCCCAGAGCTCTTCAATGTGGTAACCTTGTGAAGGCTCTTTAATTATCTAGTTTGGATGATGTGGAAGATATGGGACTTTTGGACCCATGCTACTTTGCTAAAATTGCCAGTGACATCTAGAGTAAGAGGTAGCATATTGTAGATCATCAGAATTTCTGCTTCTCTTGGAAAAAACAATCTCTTTTTCATCAGAATGTGGACAATCCATGATGGGGGCTTTCGGCCTTCACTCTACATGTGGGAAAATGAAGACAAAGAACAAAGTGACCCACCCAGGCTCACCCAGTCATCAGAGCCAGGTCTAACGCCCACCCACCCCCCAATCCCACCCCCCAAAGTTCCCTACCCAACAGTAAAAGCACCTAGAGTTTGCTAAGTTCATGATGAAGTGGAACATGCAGACTCCAAGCCATGGCTAAAAAAGAATATCCATCCTGGGAAAGACAAGAGACAAACAAAACAAAAAAAATTCAAGAATTAACTGCTGGCTATGAATGATGCTCAGGATGCAATTTCTTCCCAACTCTGACATCATTTGGGAACTTACTTTCCACTGAATGTTGTTTTTAGAGAGTCAGTGGGGGCTAGTACCAAGGGAACACAATCGACAGATGCCTTTTCCTCTTTAGTTTCCAAGAAAGCAGGTGGCTGCAGCCAAGTCCCCAGGTGCCCATGTTCAGTCTAAAGTTCTCTGGGTTTGGGAACAGCCCCAATCCCATAGATTCATCATCTGGGTAGGGAGATGATTCAGTCCAATGACATTGGCCATAACCATTTGAGAGTCTTTTATGATGTGGTCCAACTGTACTTCAGGGACTTGGCCAAGATGTAAAAGGATTTTTTTTTTTTTTTAAAGACTAACCCCTTTGGCTTTCAAATAAGTAGAACATTTGAAACATTCTCTAAACCACCCGGGCCCTAGGATTGAATTTCATGATGTACTTTATAAAATACAAGTCTTAGAAATAACATCCCACTTTAGTTACCACGGATGTGTTCAAAAAGTATGGCCAATGCACTCTCAGGGTAGAAAGGAAGGTTAATGAGGAGGATGAGTTTGCAGGGGACTCTCCGAGTTTACATCTGAATGGAGAAAGAAACTTAGCTAGGGTTTCTGCGAAGCTTCGAAGGCTGAAAGGAGTCTTAGAGTATGTTTAAAAGCCAAGGGGTTTTGGCTGTTTCTCGCTTACAGCTGGTGAAGCCGGGGAGGAGAGAGGACCAATGTTTACAGCAATGGTCACAACCCACTTGGAGAGACCATTGCTATCTCTACAACAGTCATCTTTTTGGATAAGCTTCACATTGCGGGGAACGCTAGGGTGTGGAGAGCCCTAGGGTGACAAAGAGTATGTTCCAAATACAATGTGTCTTCACCTTCTCTAGTCTCATCTGCTGCTCTGTCGCAGCTTCTCGCCTGCTCAACCCACACCCCACCCCTTCTATTACAAATATCTGTGTCCATGGGTAACCCATATAAAGCCACAAGTTCTCATGACCTGTATCTATAAAATGCCACATCAGAGAAACATTGGTCTCACTCTGAAAGATTTGAATCATAATGGAGAGTTACATGTTGATTTTGTCAAAGACACAATTTGCACATACTCCCACCCAGAAATCCTTCTCTTCAAATCTTCATCCTCATAGAAAACACTTAAAGTCCATCTCTTTCTCCCTCCCTTTTTTTCTTTCTGCACCCAAACTCTTCTAGTTTGCCATTGGCTCAGACCCATACCACTCATGTCTCTTTAATGTGTCATTTTAAGAACCACCACCACAAGCCCAGTGGAAATGCGAACTAGATCCCTGCTCTGCTTTTTCTCTCCTGGGAAGCAGCCATCTTTTCATCCATGCTTGATCTCTCTGCCTGCTTGTGAGTGCCAGGAGGTCAGGACTGTATCTAACTGTTCTCTCTGTCCTCTATCACGGCCTGCACAGCAATTAGTATACAGTAAAAGCAACACGAATGTTTATATACAGTCTATTTTGTGGCATTAGTTATTTTAGGTACCATTTTAGGTACCATTTCTTCTGGAACCAGAATGTGAGACCCAGATTTGTCAGATACGTTGAGACAGGATTTGACCTGTCTTTGGGAGGCAAAAGACCTGAGACTTCACGCTGACATACTCACTGTTGTCAGTACTGGTACAGCTCTGTGCCCTGTGAATGCAGGAATGCTCATAAGCTCTATTTCAGGCAGGTAATGTAAGGAGCATTTATAATTGTGCATGCTGCCTTACTGAGTATATTCCTAATAGGAGAGAACTTCCATTTTGACAAGGTGCCAAGAAGAACCAAATCTACCACTTAATATTTTAAACATCTGATAATTGTAAATATTTTCCACAAACCAGCTTCTGGTCCCATACATTTCAAATATTGCTTCTCTTCTTCTGTCCCTATATTTCTGCTGCCACACAATCGCACAGGTGTTCATGGTGGGATCCTGCCTCTGGACCTGGTGGAAATAGTTTTGGAAGACTTTCCTACGCAGGGTGGCTATCACAACTTAACAATACAGGAAGAAGACAGTGATTCAATTCACATCAGCACATCTCCCTAAACCCAAACCAAATACATCCCCACCCCAACTTCCCCTCAACCAAATCCCAGCAATGCCTGCAGCTCCTCCAACACAGGCCAAGAAAAGGGGAAGTGTGACATATTGGAAGTTGGAGCAAAGAGGCAGTGTGGCCTTGACTAATTTAAGTGAAGTGCCTTCCTTTTGAACTTTGTCCAGATTTATATGACCATGCAAGCACATTGCTAGAAGCCCTCTCAGAGCCTTGAAAGACACCTGGACAAGTGAGGTTCCCTAAAGCTTAAACATCATTAACTTAGGGTAAATAAACATCTTCTCGGTAATCATAAATACTCTTCTTCACTTGAATTCCATGAGAAAATTAGATGATCTGGCCTACTCATTTCCTGGCCTAACATTTATCTACAAAGATCTCTTATATGTTAAATCACTGAGACTTATTAGGAGGCAGGAAAGCTCCTCGTCATGTGCTGGTAGATAAATGTTCTGGTCTTTTTATAAGTGACTGAACCCTGTGATTATTCCCAATCAATCTACATTGGTCAATTACCATACATCTCGCAACCATCATCTGCTTCAAGGAGATGTGGTAATGACGACTCTCTGGAAAATAGACCATGGCCTAGGGCACAGAGACCAAAGGTTTGTTTTTAAGTTTTCTCTCTATGTATTCAAAACATGTATTGATTCTCTGGAATGTGCCGGTTGCTGTTTCATATGCTAGAAACAGAAGAATGAATGAGTTCCCGCTTGGATGACGCTTACACTTAAGTGAGTATAGAGGAGGAGAGAAGACAGAGAATAAATAAATAGGTAAACAAGTTACCTCACAGTGGTAGGCAAAGACATATCCTAGAGAGCTTGCAGGCCACAACATGGAACTGAATTTATTCTGAGTGTGACTGAGGAGCCATTGGGAGGAAGAGTTTTATGAGGGAGGGTTTTGAATGGGAGAGTGACATTGTCTGGTTTATGTTTTCAAAGATCACTTTAATTCACTGTGTGGATTCTTCATTATAGAAAAGCAAGAATAAAAACAGGGATATCGGTCAGGTGATTATTTCAGTAGCCCAATGAGAGATAATGATCCTTTGTATACCTGTTTACTTTTTTTTGTTTTAAGAAGGAAGCCAAACATATTAAATGGGGAAACTTGACTCCATGAGGGAATTTGTATCATTTCTGAAAGTTTCCAAACTGCATTTACTATTGAAGAAAGGAATGGCCTCATCTCCCCTTCACCACACACCTCCTCTTTCTTTGTCAAACTAGAGTTAATTCTTCTGTGGCTATTCCACCAATCCTCCCCAGTTCCGTCAGAGGATTTTCTATATCTAGTCAATAAACGGTTCCTGACACCCTGCTCTGTGCCTGTAGGGTGTGTGTGTGTGTGTGTGTTCCCTTTGGGACTACTGAGATGGCTGAAGACAACATGCTAGTTGGAGAGACAGACACGTGTAAAACTGAGGACACAAAGAGCTAAACGCTACAGCTGAGGTGAGGTTTTACTTCTTGCTCTTTGGATCCAAGAAGTAAGAGGTCAGAATGTGGGAATCAGACAGGGAGTTGGTGTTCATATGTAAAAAGACTTCTGACTGGGGCTCAGTAATAAGACTGGCCCTGGGGAGGATACATCTAACATAGGAAGGACCCTGGGTCATCAGGGCCCCAACCTTCGGCTGTGAGTGAAGGCTGGACACTGTCCTGGTTCAAGACTGGGATGCTGGGCAAAGACTACAGCTCTTGACCCAGGCGGAAAGCCCAAGGCAAAGCCCCAGACTTATGACTCAGGCCAACCACAGTATAGAAAACGCTCAGGTCAGAGCTTCTTGGGTGTCTGGGCTTGACTTGACACAAGGAAGCAAGGACCCCTTTCGCTCTGAAGGAGCCTGAGTTGGAGGGAAACAGAGGAGAGCAAGAAACTGGCCTTCAGGTCTTCAGTGCCCAAGCTTTCTTATCAGCTTATTAGATGTGGGGTCAGCTATCAAACATAAGACATAGAGTCACATTCTTGATTCAAATAACTAACTGCCTACTTGACATCTTCCCTTGGCGGTCTAATAAACATTCAAGTTTACCACGGTCAAAACAAAATTTCTGATTTATAACACTTTCACCCTTCAACTTGACCCTCCCTAGTCTTTCCCATTTCAGTAATTGGCACCATCATCCACACATGTGCTCAGGCCAAAATCCTAGGAATGATGGCTTAAACATCAGATGGTAACAGGGGAGATGGAAGGAAGTAGGTGGATTTAGGATAAGTGTTGGTAGTCTAGCTGGATATGGGTAATAAGTAATGCAGAGAAATCAAAGGTGGCTCTTAGGATTTAAACTGTTTTTAGTATCTCTCTGTTTCACTGTCAGCATAGACCTTATTTTCTCATTCTTTCTCTTTCCCTTGAAGAAGGATAAAAAAAAGGCCCTTAGTGGTTTTTAGACAAATGGTGGTAGAGAAGCAGTCTGGCCCACTGGAAAGAACATAGATTTTATAGCCAGTCAGATCTATGTTGAACACTTTTCTCTGCCATAGCTGGGTGATCTTAGACAAATTATTTGTCCAGTCTAGCCCTTGCTGTCCACAGCTATAAAATAGGAAGATTAATTGCTGCTGTACAGAGTTATTGTGAAATTTAGAATTTACTAACATATGTAAAGTACTTAGGATTCTGTTTCATACATGACAGGTAATAATTATGGAAAGGAAGAAGCTTTGTTCTCCCACGAAGAAGCCCCGTTATTAATACTAATAATATTTACTCTAGGCCCAAGTCCGACTTCTCAGCCCTGACCTTGTTCCCTCCTGGAATGAAATTGTCTCTGAAGAGAGAGATCATGGGCTTTGGAGTTGCCTCTAACATTGACTCGCTAAGTGACCTTGGGAACTTTTTCAATCTCAGAGACTCAGTTTTCTTATTTGTGAAGTGATAGTCATAGGATTTTGATGAGTGTTCCAAGAAATCACCTATGTTTAACATTTGTCTTACCCACTAGACTGCAAGCTTCCTGTAGGTAAGGCCCCATCTGTGTCGTTTGCGTCAGTGTTCCCGGATCCTGGCCCCCAAACGCCCCCCCCCCCGCCCCCAGAAGCTGGAGTTCTGATACCTGCCACTGAATGGCTTACCTGGCTGTTCACTGCCTACCAACCATCTGCTACCAGACTGTCCCCAAACCTAAATGCCTTCCCACACATTGCACTGAATGCCCCCCACTGGACCACCTGGCAGTGCCCATTTGCCTGTAATTCATTAGACAGAGAAGTCTGACAATAACAAATAAGCAGTCTCCATCATGTCCCCCTCTACCCAGCCCTGGCCCAGCAGACCTCCTTGACACCAAGCCTGATCTTAAAGAAAACGCAGATCATGTTTCAGCAGATATGAGCATGAGCAAAGCCTTCAAGGTTTAAAAAGGGCATGACAAGCAATTCAGGCTGAGCGAGGACACTGAGGAAGGTAAAGAGACTAGAGGGAGCTGAGCTGCACCCAGACTGCGCAGCTTCCATGTTAAGAAGCCACCAAGGGTTTTGAACAGGAAGAGATGTGATTAGAAGCTCAACCAAGAACATGACTCTTGCAGCGTGTACATGTTAATTCATTAGAGGAGAGCCAGAGGCAAGGAGACCGGTAAGAAGGCTAATGCATAGAGCAGGCAAGTAGCCTGCTCAAGCTCAAAGGGCTTACAGGAGAAAGAGTCCCAGCAAATATTGTACATTTTCTATAATTCATCCTAAGGAAACCCCTGGATGACCTTGAGTCAGTGATGTAGACTGCAGTCCTGGCCGTAATCTGCCTGACTTTGGCAAGCCACTTCACCTCTCTGGGCCTCCCTTTCCTTATCTATATAATGAGGGGCTTGGATCAAAGGGTCTTTCAACTCTGCATTTCCATCTGCTTTTCGCAAATTCATTTCTACATTTGCAAGCACTTGTGAGAGACTGATAAGGCACTTTGATTGAAACCAGAGAGCTAAGGTGTCCAGGGAGACCCCACCAGGCTTCTCCAGATGTGGGCCATTACCATTTAGCACTAAGGACAGCCAAGCCCCGAAAACAGAACATTCACAGAAATTACTCGGTAACTGGCCATTTCTCCTTGTAAGTTTAAATCAAAGCACTACAGGAATAAACTGTTCCCACAAGGAGATAATATTGTTTCTCCTGGCCCGGCAATGCCATAGGTATGGTACTTCTGCTGACCCTTCTCCAGTTCATGGATTTCAGAGGCCATAATATATTTCCAGAGGTAGCCAGCCAGCTGTCAGGTAACTGGAGAGGAGTGGAAAGTAAAAATAATATGGGAGCCTGATCGTTCCCTCCTGCTGGGTGTCTCCTTGACTCTTTGCTGAAACCAGCTGCTGGGAGGACAAAAGCAAAAGATAAACAAACAAACCCAAAACAAGTCAAAAATAGGAAAACAGGAAAGGTGTTCAAAGCAGAACCCAGGTCATGGGAAGAGGCAGTGTGGTGCCGTGAACTGGAAGGTGTGGCGAGTCAGGGCAAAATTCCAGGCCACCTCTGTCCTGGTATACAGAACCAGCTTGTCAGCTGGGAGTTTTTCAGCTCTCTCATTCTGGGGCTTAACCTCGCCAGTGTGGGTCAGATGATTTCCAGCCTTGGGTTTCCAGCAGGAGAAAAAACACACAAGTTTTGGAGTCTTAGAACCTGCATGTCACATCAGGCTCTACATTTACCAGCATATGAGGTCAGGCAGCTTGTTTGGCCTCTTGGAGCCTGTTTTTTCCATCTGGAAAGCATGGAGAGTAGCATCTACTGTATTTCATCAAATCTAACACGCCATAAATTGTAAGATTCACTATTGTTTATGTACACTTAAATAAAACACTGACAATTAAATCGCAATATAAGGCTCACTTATCACATAGATTGCAAGACGCAACTTGATCTTAGAGATGTTCATGTGCAGAAACGTGGCGTCTTAGAATCTATGAAGTATGGCACTCGCAAGGTTGTTATGAGCTCCCAAAATGAGAGCATCTGTGGGAAAAAGCCTACCTAGTGTAGTGCTAGGAACAAATATATTATTATGATTATCATTATCATTGTCATCATAAAAAATCATCTGAGCCTTGTGCAATTTCCAGGGAAGTGGAGTTCGACATTGTCACTGTGCTGTGTCTTCTTCTGCTTCTCTTCACCTATCAGCTAATCCTTTAGAACACTTAGCAAATATCCACTACATGCTGTCAGGATGTGTGCCTGGGAAGAATGCTAAGACCAGGGTGACCACAGCTTGAACCTTCTGCCTAAGGCTCCTGTCCCACCGACTGTTTAACAGAGGTCATGTCTCTGGGCTGGCTGGTAGAAAGCTGGCAGGGTTAAGACCACCATTTGGACTTCTGCCCATCCAAATTCCTGCTGCTTTAAAAGGTGACCGGAAGATGCCCAGCCTCTCTAGTGATCTTTTCTTAAGTTTCATGTTTTCCTTTCAATCTTTCCTCTCTTGTATTTTTAAATTTTTAATTTTGTCTTAAAAATATTTTTCTTAATCATCTAACCACATATATGTTTGTATATATTTTTGAACTTGTTACTATTGTTTTTAGCTTTTTAATTCTTTTTTTTACTTAAAAAATAACTTACAGTTTAACTTTTTCACCTCATAAGTTATGGCCCACAATCATCATCCTTTTACCACTCTATTGTCATATTTTTATTCATTGCTTTTTAGCCTTTTATCTTATTTTTAATCTCATTCAGATTATCTCACTATTATTTATATTTCATTATTTTATTTCAACTCTTAGCCTTTCATTTTACTAGATTTTGAATTCTCTGTTTTTGTTTCTCAAGGATGCCCTTTATAGTTAAAAATAAGATTACTGAAGTTTAAAATTATCTCCTTTCCTACTTTATTTTTAATTCATCTATTTCTCACTTAAATTTTTTCTTTGTTTTTTAAATGTGTTCTTATAATGACAAACAAGAAGCACAATTTTTGGGTCATATAAAAAAAGAGGCGCTCATCAAGAAAAGACATATACATGCTACCTCATTCTAACCAAAACAGGTAAAATTAATATATGCTATTAGATACGCTGTCAAGATGATGATCTCCTTGGGTGGGGCATGAGGGACAATCCACATCGCAGATGGTGATTGGATGCTTAGAGATGCAGCAGGAGGGGAAAATGCAGGAAGACATGGAGGAAAAAGGCCTTAACTCTCCCTATGCTTGCTATTAAGGAAGTTCATTCTCCTTGTCCCTCAAACCTTTGACTACTCCAACACCAAGAGGTTAGCCTTCCTTCCCTGGGTCACGGTTCTCTCTGCGCAAACAATACACCTGCCTTACTTGCAATTTCACTCACTGCTGTCTGCAGTGCTTCAAACAATGTCTGGCACTGAGACATTAGAGTAAATAACAGATGTAAAGAAGACATTGTGCCATATTTTAATAGCTCATTTCCTTTTCCCTCTCCCTGCGAGACCATAAACCCTGGAAGGAAAGGGGCATCATTTGAGATGGGCAGGGGAGTGCAATGGAGGCACATCACAGGGCAACCTAACACTTTAAGGTGTGTGGTGGGTTGGGAAAAGCTTGAGGGAAACTGTCTGGAGGAAGTTTCATCTTAAGTTGAGAGCGCTAGGATCTAGGTAAATGGAGTAGGCAAGAGCGAGAGTGCTCCAAGCTGAGATGATTACATGGGCAAAAGCTCACGGGCAAAGAGCTTGGAATGCCTAAGGAACTAAAAGAAACTCAATCTGGAAGATTCTCAACATTTAATACCACAGGTCTTTAAAATCTATTAAGTTTTGTCAAACTCTGCCAACACATGCCTCATACATGGCTGGACAGGTAGGAAGGAGGTCTCACCTGAGAATAAAGTCTCCTTTTGAGCTATGAGGTAGCTATGACCCTCCACCTGGGAAGGAGCATAGGGACCAATCTGAGCCAGGCTTCTGTCACCCTTGCCTGCTCTTAGCCTTGTATTCCCAGGTTGCTTTATCAACCTTCGAAATACATAACATGGGTGAATCCCAAAATGATTGTGCTGGGTAAAATAAGCTAGATTTCTTTTAAAGAGTACATGATATGATTGCTTTTATTTGAAGTTCTTTTAAAGGCAAATAAGTTTATAGTGACAGGAAGCAGGTCAGTGGTAGTCTGTGATGGTGGGGAGTCTAGTTGAGGAGGGCCAGCAGGAAGGGATTATAAAAGAATACAAGGAAACTTTGGGTGATGACGGGTATGTCCACTATTTTGATGTGGAAATGGTCCTATGGAGGCATGCCTACATCAAAACTTATAAAATTATACTCTTTAAATGCATGCAGTTTATTCTATGTCAGTTATACCTCAATTTTAAAAAAGAAAAAAAATCCCTTCAGCTGGTTTCACTTTAGCACATTGCCATTTGAACTTTATTCTAAACCTTTATTGTGGTCCACAGGCTCTGCTTATTCTGGCTCAAACCTACCTCTTCCACCTTATCCCATACATTTTCTCCTCTACTGCCCCAGTCACAATGGCTTCCCTTCTCCTCCCTCCAAACCCTTTCACACATTAAAGTCTTTCACTTGCTTTTTCCTCTTGGCTGGCTCTTAGCTTCAGTGCTTAGCACACCCATTACCTCTGAGTGAGGTCTTCTGGATGACCTGGACCAAAGAGTTCCTCTCTTCCATGCAGGGTTGACTTTCTTCATAACATTTATCACCATCTGAAAGTAGCTTTATTTATTTATTTATTTATTACCTACTTGTTTACTAAACATCTCTCCTTCCTAAAAAGCAAATGCTTTAAGGGTAGAGATCTTCTTATCTTGTTCATTGCTTTATCCCCAGTGCCTGGAGCACCTGGAACATGGTAGAAACTAAGTAAATATTTTTGAATGAATGACTAAATGCAGTACACTGTTGAAGTCTTGAAAGTAAAAGCCACTCAAGTGTTCACTTTCATTAAATATTAACATTCTATACTTGTAAGAGAGCTTGGTTTTAAAGCATTTACCTTCCTAATTCATACTCTTAATCCATTCATCTTTCTGACTTTTCGGAATGCTTACTTTTCTCTGTTTACAAGCCAAGATCAGCTTCTTTGACATATATAAACTCCAGGCTGCTTTCTAACTAGGTCCTAATAATGCTCCCTATGATATTATACTTCATCAAAAACTCAAATTTAAAATAAAGAATTCAGAATAGATTCCTTGTCTAAAAATGCAGGGCATAAGGAGGCAAAAAGCAAGTATTCTGATGTGGTTGAAGGCTTGGGGTAGAGGGAAGAAATGAAATAATATTTTATGTCGACCTACTAAGAGCCAAGCAAAACCACTGTGTATGGCAAATACTATTTATGAAAATGAGTAAGTCTTCTGATGTCAAAACCCATTTTCTTCCCAATAAGGGAAGTAGCTACAGGTAAAGCTAGAATAAGAGAAAGAATTCTGTTATCAATCATGATAAGCTAAAATCTCAGTGATCAAGCATAAAAACAAGTTTATTTATAGCTCACACAAAGTCACTTGTCAGTACAAGTAGCTGTCTAGGGCAGCTTTCCTCCATATTGGATCAGCATTCGAGGATTTTTCAATTTTATGGCACTCCATTGCAATGCATACTTCCATGATCACAAGAGCAAGGAAAGAAGGACCATGGAGAATGGCTTTCCACCCACAAATGACCTATATTAATTCTACTCACATTTTATTGGCCAAATCAAATCTCATGGTCTTGGTGAATGTCAAAGGCTGGAAGGACAATCACCCCCATGTGCCTGGAAGCAGGAGACCAGAAATACTAGTGAGCGGCATAAATGTTCCTCAGGTTTCAATCATGGAAAACCTTGAGCTCCAACTGAAGAGAGTAGACTTACACTGTTAGCCAGTGTACAGCCATGGAAGGTTTTAAGCATTGAGTGGCATTATGAAGAATTGAGGCTCTATTAGACTAGACATTACACCAGGTCTAAAACAGGGATCTGTTATCCCATGAGGCCTGATTTCAACCTATGAACCCCTAGATATGTTAATTGTGTTTATGCCTGTCAGCACATAGACCTACATGTCTAAGCATTTGCATTTAAGATAAAGGGCACTTACAACCCATCTCGAAGTAAATAATGATGAGTACATGTGTATTTGTCCAGCGCCGCAGGTGGGAGGTTTCTAATCACATCCCTACCTCTAGTCAGTTATTACTGCCCCATACCCCCAGCCTTGCCAAAACATCTTCCAAACAGCTGGAAGTTCTATTTGCTGACTTTGCAAAAGCCCCTCTTAAATTCTTCTTTTCTTAGAAAGTGGCTCTGGCCAAGTGCTGAGAAGTTCCCACCAGATGGGATACATTTTCACAGAACCAGGGCCAAAGAACGCCCATCTCTCTGTGCATGGCCACAGGCTGGACAGAAAACATCATCTGAATGCTCTGCTTTTCACACCTGTCAGAAGTCACAACTCTGTGTGTGCCTGCTTTCTGCTGAAAGAGACTTCCCTGATTAAGAAAATATTTTTAAACAAATATACAGTTAGACTTCTTTTCCACTATAATGTGATTCCCTTCGTATACTCATGATCTTGAATCAAAGCCAAAAAGATGTTCTCTAGTCATGTGTCTTTGAAAGCTGGAGCTTGGATCTGTCCATTTCCCATTTAATTTATGAGAGAAACATGTTCTGGGTACAATCATATGCCAGATATAGTCATTTCTTTTTCCAGGTCCTTTCTTTGTGGAGTTGGAATGTTTGCTTTCTTCAAGTCAGGCCTCTTCTTTTTGGAACATGTTATGTGCAGTTTGGGTTCCCTTGGAAGTGAGCCTCTTAGATGGAAATTAGCATGCAGAAAGTTTATTAGGGTATACTCGATATCTACAGCCATGGAAAGAAAGGAAAGGATGCAGGATTGGGGCAAAAAGAAAAGCCATACTGCATTAAAGACTTCAGCTGACCCTACTGGGAGCTCAGAAGCTGGAGAGGCCCTTCAGAATTACCCATTTTTACAGCAAAAGCAGTGAGCTTTCTTCACTGAGAACTCATCAGATACCCAGAAAGTACAACCCCAGAAAGTAATCCCTGATTTGGATGAGGAAACTCTCTCTAGCCTAGGGCAATTTCCAGAGAAGGCCAAAAGCATTTCCAGCCACTAGGGAGATAAGTCATTCATTGCTGGAAAGGCATCGAGATGGCACATTACAGCAGCCATGAGTTAAGTTAGGCAGTACTATGTCATGGAATGGCCTACTGGACCAAATGAGCATGAGACCTAGACCAGCCTCCAAAATATGGGTGACCTTCAGTCAAGCAGAACTGAGTGACTCAGGCCACCACAGGGGCTGTCCCCCCCAGTAAAGATCAGGCCTGCAGTCCTCAAGCTCTTGGTATATCAGATCCTGCCCTAAACTCTGTAACACAATCCAGGACAAATTCCCAGGTTGCACCAGCCTGTAAGCGGAAGCTGGAAATAGATATGTCTCACTCCACAACTTACTTTTGGTTCCATTCCTGAAAGGCTGATACTGGCTAAGAAAGAGCCCACTGCCATAGATCATCTTGTCTTCAAATCAAACCAATTCACCCACATGGAGGATAGCAGGGACACCAGCCCCTTTTGCTTTGCTCAGGATCTTACTCTCATTCCCACATCCAAGCAGTGCCTGGCTTACAGATTTCTTTCTCTTCCTGGCCTCTGGGAAAGAGGAAGGAAATTTACTTCCCTAGCTGGTGTCCTCATCCTTCTGTGCTTCCAGCTTTCCATCACCCTCTAACTCTTCAGCTCCTGGATGTTTCAGGTAATCTTTACATACAAGCTAAGAGATGCTTGGTGTTGTGAGGTGAATTGTGTCCCCCCCAAAATGATATGTTGAAGTCATAACCCACAGTACCTAAAAAGTACACTCATGTGGAAATAGGGTCTTTATAGAGACAATTAAGTTAAAATGAGGTCATTAGGGTATGCCTAATCCAATATAACTGGTGTCTTTATGAAAAAGGGTAATTTGGACATAATCACCCACCTAGGCGAAGTGCCATGAGAACACGAAAGCAGAGATCGGGGTGAAGTATCTATAAACTAAGGAATACCAAAGATAGCCAACAAAGCATCAGAAGTTAGAGGAGAGGCATGGAATAGAGTCTTTCTCACTCAGACCCTACTGACACCTTGATCTTAGATGTCTCGCCTACAGAACCATGAGACAATAAATTTCTGTTGTTAGAAGCCACCCAGTTTGGGATACTTTGTTACAGTAGCCCCAATACAGTAATACACCTGGGAACATTCCTGTTCATGGTCTACATCCCGATCATGCTAGAAAGGCCTACCACAGGCTCCCTTGACACGAGGAGACTAGACATTACACCAGGGTCACAGAGCCATCAAGTAAAAGAGATGATAACAGGACATTAGAAGCTATGTCATCTGTAAATCAAAACCACAGTGAAATACAGGCATACCTCACTTCATTGTGCTGCACTTTATTGCGTTTCACAGATGTTGCACTTTTTACAAATGGATGGCAAGATCCTTCACGAGCAAAAGGATCACAACTTGCAGCGCTCTGAAACTAAACCTGCGCTATCTCTGAGGGATGCCTGTATCACCTCACACCCATTACGATGACTGCTATCATAAATACATACATACATACATACATACATACATACATACATATTGGCGAGGTTGTAAAAGTTCCTCAAAAAACTAAAACTAGAATTGCTATGTGATCCAGCAATCCTACTTCTGGGTATATAACCAACAAAATTAAAAGCAGGATCTTCAAGAAATATTTGCATACCCATGTGCGTTGGACCATTATTTACAATAGCCAAGGGGTGGAAGCAGCCCAAGTACCCATCTACAGATGAATGCATAAAGAAAACGTGGGACACATATACAATGGAATATTATTCAGCCTTAAAAAAAGAAAAAGGGAAATCCTGTCACATGCCACAACATGGATGAACCTTGAGGACATTATGCTGACTGAAATAAGCCAACCACAAAAGGACAAATACTATAGATTCCACTACGAGCAATCTAGAGTAGTCAAAATCATGGAAACAGAAAGTAGAATGGTGGTTGCCAGGAGCTGGGAAGAAGGGTACTAGGGAGTTGTTCAATGAGTATAGAGTTTCAGTGTTCAAGGTGAAAAAGTTCTAGAGATCTGTTATACAATAATGTGAATACAGTTAACACTACTAAACTGTACACCTAAAAACTGAGAGACTAAACTTTATATTATGTGGTTTTTTAACGACAATTAAACAGAAAAAGAAGCTAGAGGTAGGTCACCTGGCTCCTGGCCCAGCACTCTTTTTGCCACAGCTCACCACCACTCACTACCTGCAGCACCCACATCAATGTTTTGTAGAAGGACTAGGGGCAGACTGGTCATGCAACAAAAGCACTGCCCATGCATTGGAGCCAGTAAGTCAGGCAAGGAAAGGGGTGAGGGGAGGCATTCATCAAGCATCCATTTGAGAATCTCAAAGTATGTATTATCTCACAAGATCTTATCAGCATTGCTGTGAAACAGTCCTCCTTTCTCCATCTTGAAGATGATAGACGTGAAGCTCACGGGTGAAGCGACCTGGCCTAAGCCCTGCGGGTGACAGAAGGCTGATCTGGGCCCTCCACCCACCACCACAACCCTCCTGACTTGGCATATAGAGATTTTAGGAGCCTTCCAGAGGCAACTGGAACGCTCTCTCTCTGCCACACGCACTCACTTATGTGTTCATCTGTTTTCTTCTTTTCTTTCGCTCTCTTTTTTTTTTTTTCTGGAAGAAAAAACTGATCATCTAGTGAAAAATATTTTCCTTAGAGATCATTTAAGGTTCTTGGCAATTTGGATTGCCAAATATCGCAAAGGAGAAAGAAGTAAGACGTGGGACTGAGGGTGAAAAGAAAACATTCAACCAGTCCTAAGAGGCTTGGGAAATGCTTCAGGCATGTGTCCCTCGCCACCTCCCCAGACGTTCACACAGCCTTTCAAGTTGGCAGACTCTTGGGAGGCTACACGAGGGTGGCCTAGGCCAACTCTTGCCAATCTCAGGAACCCTCTCAAATCCTGCCCACTGAAAACAAACCAACTACCCCCACCCCCAAATCTTGGTGTGTTCGAATTTCTTTCCCTCCTGCCAAAACCTGATTTCCTGTTTCTAAGAAAAAAACTTTTAAAAAACCCCTTTAAAAGAGAAAAAAATTATCCTTAAGGCAGTTTCAACATCAAAGAGCTCTTAGAAAGTAGGGTTCTGTTTGGTTAAGTGCTCACGAATCAGAAAAAAATTCTGATTAAATTTCTCCTTTTAAGTGCTAAGGATTTTTACTGGACTTGGGCAAAAGATTTATGGACAAAACATAGATTTTGGGGGGCTGTAAGGGCATTCACCTGGTCCAATCTGCTCTTTGCAGAGTTGAGGAATCTGAGGCCCAGAGAAGGAAAGTAACTTCCTTAAGACCTCACAGCAACAAAGCATGAAAACCAAATAAGTCGAGGCTCTTAATTCCCAGTCTGGTGGTGTTTCCACACATCTGCCAATTTTTCTTGAAGCTGGAAGTTGCAAGATTTTTTTCAAAGTCAAAGGTAATTTAGTTTGCAACATTCAGAAGGAAGCTAGCAACTGATCTCATTGTTTTAAAAAAGATATCAAGAGTCTAAAAAATAGACATAAATACCTGTACTGAGCACTTATTATGAACATGCATTGTTCATTTAATCACCAAAACAATCCTATGAAATATTTACTGTATTCTCTCTATTTAAAACAAAAAGGAAGGAAGGAAGGAAGGAAAGGGAGAAGAGAGAGGGAAAAGATTCAAATTCTGGTTCAAGCATTTCTTCTATTTTTTGAGTGGTCAAAATGTGCCAGGCTCTTTCTAATACCTGATATCAATCCTCAAAGCACGCTTAAGAAGTAGGTATTATCATCTCCATCTTACAAATGAGACAATCAGATCTTTGAGAAATTTGTCAGTTTTCCCGTTCTCACCACCAGGAAGTGGTAGAGCTGGGATTGGAATCTTTCATGTCCAGCTATTCTGGACTTGAAAGCCCACACTTTCTGTCACCCACTTCACAGGGTTGTTTCGAGGGTCAGATCAATTTATGGAAGTGAAAGTCCTCTGTAAAACCTGTAAAGAATTTAACAAATTTGAGGGATTATCATTTTTAAGCCTAACTTGCTGTATTTTCCTACATTTCCACTCCAGCTTTTAGCAACAGGATCCTAGAATGAGGCAATGACAAGGCGCCCGGGTCTCTCAACTGAAAACCATTTTCCAAATAAAAGGTTTGATTGAGAGCACTGTTGTTTTCCTTGGGCAGGTCCCAACCACCCAAATGTTTAATTGGGTTGGAAAGTTTTGATCCTGGTGACCATTGTTGGAAGCAAATGAGAAACGTGGAGCCTTGCTCTACTGACCCTGCCGAGGAGAGCACGGCCCAAAAAGCCGCAGAGAGCAGTTATCCTGTGAGAAGTTATGCTTTACAAATCACAGCATTATTAGATCAAATGCCAGTTCACTCATTTGCTTGTTCATTTGTTTCTTCAACGCTATCTTACAAACATCTACCTCAAATCGTGCCCTGCTTTAGACATGCAGAATAGTGAAAGGAGTAGCCACAATCTTTCCCCTGAGGAGCCCACAGTCCTAAGGACTTCCGCTAACACCACCCATGAACATCCCCCTGCCCTTTCTGGTCAGAATTTATTCTTCCTTCTTCCCTGCTCCACAACAACGTATGCCAATGTTAGGAGCTGACTCCTGCCCTCCCCACCCCAATTCATATGTTAGAGTCTTAACCACCTGTACCTCAGACTGTGACTATGCTTTGAGATAAGGCCCTTAAAGAGATAACTAATGTAAAATGAGATCATATTAGTAATATTAGTAACCATATGAGTAATATGGTTACTTTAGTAATATGAGGTTACATAGTCCCTAACCCAATATTACTGGTGTCCTTATAAGAAGAGATTAAGATACAGACACACATAGAATAAAGGCCATGTAAAGACACAGGGAGAAAGTCATCCACAAGCCAAGGAGAGAGGCCTGAGAGAAACAACCCTGTCATACCTTGATCTCAAACTTCTAGGCTGCAAAATTGTGAGAATATTAATTTCTGTGTGTTGAAGACACCCCGTCTGTGGTCCTTTGTTATGGCAGCCCTAGCAAACTAATACAGCCAGCTAAAGCATTGACTGTGATCTGCAGATCATGAATTATTTTTGTGTTTACTGAATTAAAGAAATAATGAATAAAAAACAAGTGGGCCAACCCTCAAGAAGTCTGCAGTCTTAAGAGGAGACTAATATTTTTTTCTTCCTTGTCCTGTACTAGGTGCTAGAGGCACTGGGACGAAAAAGCTGTGGGCCTTCTTCATGGAGCACGTACTCTAGTGGGAGAGTCAAACTTACAAACATATTACGTGTAGTAATTTAAGTAGCATGATGGGGAATGCAATGCCCAAGGGCACAAAGGAACCCCTTAACCCAGTTAGGGAAGTGATGGGTCCGGGGGCTTCTCCTGAGGAAGAAACTCCCCAACTGTCAGGGAGTACTAACAGCTATTATCCAGACCATTCCAGGCATGTGCACAGGCTGGGTGTGAAAGGCCCAGCCATGGCAAGTCAGAGCAAGAGGAACAGCAGGAGACAGAAGGCTGAAGGCCGAAGCAGGGGCCAGGGCATGGAGGGCCTGCAGGCCAAGTAGGGTATGTGGATTCTCACTGAGGTAATTCAGACACTGAAGGCTTTCAGGCAGGATTCTGCGTGTATTTTACTATTGTATCTTCCTTCAAACTCGACCTTTCACGTAAGAGGCACTCTAAGAGTGTTTGTTGATTTCAGTTGAAGTGACTAAACCTAAAGATGGTTTATACACTCACTTGTTACAAAGAAATAAGCACATTTCTCTTGCTCCTCTTCTCCACTTAACCAGACTTCCCCCTTTCCTCCTTCGAGCTCTTCTGTAAAACCTGCCCAGACAGCTCAGATTCATAGTGACCGTTCTCTTAGTTATATCTCATTAC
The DNA here is from genome assembly GCF_964194185.1 of Rhinolophus hipposideros. Lineage (NCBI taxonomy): Eukaryota > Metazoa > Chordata > Mammalia > Chiroptera > Rhinolophidae > Rhinolophus > Rhinolophus hipposideros. The sequence goes on from NC_138054.1 coordinate 56,047,060, forward strand.
TGGTCACACCTGTGCTATGTTTTGAGAGGATCTGTCAGGTAATAGAAATTCAAGTTAGGTAGACCTGGGAGTTAGGCCTGACAAGTTCTGGGACATTAGGGCAAGTCACTTCAGTGCTCTAAACCTCAGTGTGCTCATCTTTAAACTAAAGGTAACAATACCCGCCAGTATCCATTCTAGTTTTCACTATTATGGTAGAACCCCCATCCCATTTTACCTGAGCACACATGTCACAAGCTAAAGGCTACATTCCTCAGCCTCAGCTGCAGCTAGATGTAGTCATATGACTCTGTTCAGAGCAATGGGACCCTAGCAAAAGTGAAACATGGAACTTTCAAGTCACTTCTTAAATCCAGGCTCAGCTATTTGCTGTAGGACCTCTTTTATTCTGTCTGCAAGTTGGGAAATGGGAACAACCAGAGCAGTTATAAAGCCAAACCTGCAGATAACAGACTGACCTACGAGCTGGGTTCCTGCATGCCCTGTGAGAACAAGACAAGTGTCACCCACCCTGGACCACTTACCTCTGCACTACTATGTAAGAGAGGAATTATTCTGCCACTGAATACCTGGATTCATTCCTTGCATCAGCTTCATCTGGACTCTCGGTCACCCACAGCCTTGTTTCGGAGATTGTAGATAATATATTCAAACTACATGACACGCAGTAGGTCTGTGATTAGTCTGTGCTAATAGCTGCTGTTTGGATGGATTGATACAATGTCGTGACTCGCTCGTGTGGGTGGCAGAAGAAAAGGAACAGTGCTCCAGACTCTGTGATTTCACACCCGAACTGTGGGATTGATGGAAATGGTAGGCAGGTGAGGAGGAGGAGTTGGGGGGGGGGGAAATAAAGGCAGGCTTTAGCCTTGTTGAATTTGAGTTGGAACAGAAAAGAGATGCCAACAGGCAATTTGCAATTCAAGCTGCAGCTGAGTTCTAGAAACAACGACTCAGGTGGGGTGAGGAAGTTGAAACTGTGAGACTGGATGAGATTCCTAAGGGATAGAGCTGCAGACACAGATATTGGGACGATAATAAGGAGGCAAGTCTGGCTGGAGCAAAGTTTCTTGGGGTACAAGAGAGAGAGAAAGGACTGGAAGAGCTAAAAAGGACTGGAATAGATGCCCTGCTGAGGAGTTTAAATGTTACTCTACAGGCCATGGGTGGCCTTGGATGGTTTCTGAATGGGGCCCAGAGTGATGAAGAATCCAGCTGTTCTACAGAGGGTACTTGGGGAACACACAGGAACGCACTTCCTCTTTAAGACAGTCAGCCCCCCGGTTCAACCATTTCACTGGGTTTTTAACAGATATCTGTAAAACACAGGGAACAACTTCAGTAAACATTCGGCCTCTGGATTCTGGGTTATACGATTATAAAGAAATTTAATATAAAAAATTGGATAAAATAACTTTGAAAAGAAGTCTGAGTCTGTGTCATGAACTAGATCAGTCAAAGCACTTTAAGGCCGAATATTTTGAGGAGATTCTTGTGAAGATGGTGAAACTAAAGATTTGGTGAGAGGGACCGCATTGAATGGAAAGCAACATCTTGAAGACGGAGGAAAGAAAGGCATCTCTCATTCATCCTTTCGGTCCTTGAGTCAACAAATATGCATTGAGGGTCTACTCTGTGTTGGTGTGTTGCTGGGTGCTGTCAGTTCCATTTAATGGAGGCCCGAGACAGTAAATAAATGGGTTGGGAGTTGCCCAATGCTGTGGTGAAGATAAAGTTGGGTGAGGGGATGACAATGAAGGGTGCAGCTGCCTTACCTCAGGGAAGTTCCCTCTGAAGTGAACTGAGAGCCCAGACACAGGGCAGTGAGGGAGCCGTGCAGTTTTCAGCGGCAGAAGGAAAGGCACTGAGGTAAGGGAAGGCATAGCACATGTGATAGCTGAGAGGTCACGGCCAGCATTACTGAGGCAAGTGAAGTGCCTAGGGTGCAAAAGTTAAGGAGCCGCTCACTCTCAAGTTCACTTGCTCACTCTTCCTAAGAAACTTGATGTACAGGTCCCAAGAGACACTACTTGCCTGGAGGGCTTATTTAAAGGGTGAGAGGAAGGGTGATCTACTTCTTGATTGTTTATAGAATCTTCACCAAGACAAGCAAGGCTTATTTCCCAACAAGACTTGGCTGTACGACCGCAGGCAAGCCCCTTTCCCACTCTGGACTCAAATTTTCTTTACCGCCCCATGAAAGGATTGGATTCAATGAACTCAAAGTCCTCTCATCACCACCCAGGTCCAAAATTCTATGATTTTATGAACTCAAAACAAACTTCTGTTTTCAAAAGGAGCAGGAATGTCACATAAAGGTTATCAAAAGCTCAAAGAAGACAAAGCGTTTTCCTCCTCTTTCCCAAGGATTTTCCTAAGACACTTGGGAGCTGGTTTCTAAGATCCAGTTGGCCCAAATTTGGCCAGATTCTGAGATCTCTCTCTCTCCCCATAGGAAGGAAGAGCTTCTAGATTTGTGATGACTCGGCTGTCACTAACAGGCTCGAAATCTGCCATCCTGGTGAGTGTCCACAGCGGGCACCTCCACTGACCAGAAGCACAGTGGACACCATGGGAGGGAATCAGTTAATAAAGAGGAATGCTCTGTTTTGAACAAAGAGGTAGTTTTTGTTAACAAAGCCAAGTTTTCCATTTATGATCCTGAGCCAACATAGGTATAACTGCCCCATGACCCTCTCTCTCATAGGTTTTTCACAAGCTAATTTTGTTCCTTCCAGATTTCTAATAATTGCCCAGGGGGTTAGAGTTTTTGAAGAATTTCACATTTTGACACCCAACTCGATTTCTGCACGCAGGATCTGGGGCACGAACTATCATCATCCCTACTGTACAAACGAGGAAACTGAGGCTTTCAGAGAGAAGAGCTTGGAACAATCTCCCAAATGGGTTTCAAATCTGAAAAGCTGAAAGTGAAACCCTGCAAATTTGATGCCCTGAAATCTCACGATAACTGGGGTTAATGACAAGAAACACCCCTGCCTGTTTCATTAGTGAAGTAAATCTCACTTTCACATTTTCCTAATATCCACTGTTTACTTATCATGTCCCAGTTTTCCAGAACTTGTCCCAGTTTTTCAGGAACACAGTTGCCACACTATCCCTTCCACCACGGGACACACATTGACCTCTTCCTCCTTCGATTTCCCCTCAAAAATTCCACACATATCAGCTCCAGCAAAGAGGGCCCCAGGGGGATCACCATGCCACAGGTTCTGCCATCAGCCCTACTCCAGCACAAGCTTGGGCTCTGTTGATACACCCCTGCTATATGGGCCCCTAAGGAAAATCTTAGCAGGGCCTTAGAGTGGCCTCCGCCCTCTAAGGGTGGAGGGATGGGGACACTTAGATCTAGGACACCAGCTACTCTAATTTTCCACTTTTGACTCACAGTGTCCTGCCCAAAAAGGCCATTGCACCCCAGACTACCACAGTGCAGAATGCCAAGATTTAGTAATAGTGTTTGCACGTGCAGGGTGAGCCAATGAATGGAAACTCTGGCCCCATCTAGAGGGAAGCACAAGGTTCGCGCTTTCCCTGAAAAAACTTGATAGCAAAAGTTGGGAGGGGCAAGAGCTGGGAGAGGAGAGATGGTAGTCCCTTGTATAATACAAAGCACTGTTGTACATATGCAGAGAAAGCCAGCTGGGGCCACCACCCAGAGGAGGGGAGACCATGACAAGGGAAAGCAAGCTGCAGAAGTGAACTTGATACATCAGTTTGTTTTCACTTTAGGTTTTAGCATCCAAGTATTTGTTTTGTAGAAAATTGGAAAACACAAGCTCAAAGATTCAAGCCCTTCTGCAAACTGCTTCAGACAGTTCTAATCAAGTAAGAATTGAAATTAGACTCAAGAAGAGCTAAGACATTCAGAATGGATTCTAATTTCGCCTGGAAAAATCTCCCTGACTTGAACTTCATAAAGCGCTTTCATTTGCTACTCTTAGCTCTAAACCATCCCAACAGTCTTTCAAAAGATTTCTTATTATTTCCATTTTGCAGATGAGGAAACTGAGGCTTAAAAAGTGAAGTGACTTAGCTAAGGCATAGCTAGAATTCTATCCCAGGTCTGTCTGAACCTAGGATGTCTGGTCAGCATGCCACATGCCTCAAAACAATCCAGTGAAACAGGAATTCATTATAGCCCAGATTCAAAGAGGTTAGGTGACTTGCCCAAGTTTGCACAGAAAGTAAATTCAGACATCAGGAGGTAAACCCAGGTTTCTTGGCAACAGAACTAGGACTTTTTTTCACCATACCACACAGCCCTAGTCATCTCTCTGCCTTGATCTCTGTCTCCAAACTGCCAAAGCAACACCTAGTATATAGTAGGTGATAAGTAAATATTTGGTGGATAAACAAGTTCCTCTTTGAAGTGAAATTTTATTGGGCAAGTAGATGATGGTCTTAACTGAGTAAGATAGTCAGTGGTTCATTTTGCTAAAGGCTTAAGTCTGAATTTGGAGAGAAGTTCTCCAAATGCAGCTTTGAAATACATCCCTGGGCTTCTCCCCAGTTAAGGATGGAGACAACTGGAGAAAGAACCCACTGTTCCTCTCTGATATGGGAATAAAACCATAAATAAGTCTGTCATGTTTTTCTTCTCCAGGACAACCAGGAAATAAAGATGGTACTTAACTACATTGCAATATTAGAGAGAACAGGACTCTAAGCATCCAAACTCTATTTTTCCTTTCAATATCTTTCATTTTTGTTAAGGTATAATGAAAATTGTAGAACAAGAAACTGCTATGCTTACCTCTATGAAAAATTCACTCGTACATCTATCTTACACATTCTTTCAAGTACTAGGCAAAGTACTAACATCTACAGGGTTGGGTTGGGGCAGTGAATAGAAAGTGGTACTACCTCGTGCAGGTAAGTCTTCCAGATAGGACCTCATTTAATCCTCACAATGAACCAACAAAGGAGGGATCCCCATTTTATAAGGGAGAAAACTAAGGATCAAAGAAGCGCTGAAATTAGCTAATTTCCCCATGATTAGTAAATTGCCAAGCCAGGATTTCAACCCAAGACTTCCTGAACTCAGAGCCTCTGTTCTTTTCCATATTGTGCCATGGTTAAAGTCTACTAGTGATGGGTATTATCACAGAACAAACTGCTCTACAAAGAGATTCACTTACTTTATCTCACTGAGAGGTGAGGATCAAATGAGATGGAGAGAGCAGGGATAAGAATCCCCATTTTATAGATGAGGAAACAGACTTAGTATCTTCTATTTTATAGAAGAGGAAATTGAAGCTCAGAGATAATCAAGTTACATATATATTTACATATATGAATATTGTGAATATTGGGCTCCTACGAAGTACAGTGCTGACAGAACCAGTTTACATTTCTCAAAAACCTCAGTTTCTTCTCTAGTAAAATGGAGATGAGGAGCTGAAGCAGGTGATCATCTAGAAACTGTTGCATTTGGAATTTGAATTCAAGCTTTTGTGGTTTTAAAACTCTTTAAACTTTGTGATGAGGATTTCAAAGCCTTTAACTGACTTTCTTCTTCTATCTTGATATTATAAAATATGTGGCTCCTAAAAGCACCTAAATGTAGAACATTTTACCTATTGCTAATCAAGGTCGATGTTTAGACAAATACTTCACTGCATCTGTGTAGAAAGTCTTCAACTCTGATATTTGTATGAATAATTCACTTGTGGAGTCAAAACTATACGTTCTACAAGTATGGGAAGACTGCATCTGCATCAATCCTGGCTGGTATGTTGCCCATGAAATAGTGGGAGGGAAAGAATTTGTCATTAACTTCCTCCAGGAGAAGGACAAAGAGGTCCTTCAGTCGGTACTCTATGCCACGTGCTTAAAATTAAAATGCCTTTGTCTTCTTGAGATGCAAGAAAAGCTAAACCAGACAAAAGGAAGACACAGTCAGAAACATTTGGCCAGTCTCTGCAGAACGATTCCTTTCCAGCCAAGGTTGTTGAGCAGCAGCCATGTGCTTAGGGAAGGTCAGCAGAATGTCAGAGGAGCCCAGGTACCACCCTCGGGGACCAGGCACAGAAGAGGAGCTGTGTTCCAGAACTTTCTGGACAGCCCAGGCAGGAACTGTGACCTCAGCAAAGGCTTGAGCTGGGAAACTGAAATTGGGGGGTAGGGCCATGTTGGGAAAGATCATAAATATCAGGGTCAGAAATTTGGACTTAACCCACCAAATAATGCTGAAGATTTATGTATCATAGAAACATGACAATAGTTTTAGGAAAGCCAGTCGTTCATTCATTCATCAAATATCTATTGCACACATTGCCAGGCACTGTGTCCTTTCATTACTGCTTTCCTGGAGACTGGCATGGTTCCCTGGCAGGGTCAGGGAGAGTACCACAGGTGGGGCTTGAACTGAGGCTGGCAGGACCAGCACAGCAGGGTCTCTAATGAGGAGTACAGGGGATGGTACTTTATGTCTGATGGTAAAATGAGGAAGGAGAGGGGAAAGAGTGGGTGATGTCACTGAACAAGTAGGCAAAATCCACATCACAAAGGACCGTGGGTTCCCTACAAGGGCTTTAGACTTTCTCCTCTGCCCAACAGGGAACTATTTTAAAAAACTTCACTAGGATGTGACATCATTCCAATAGCATGCTTCCATGGAGAAGGAAGGGGGCAGGCAGACCTGGAGGTAGAGACCACTTCAGAGGCAGCAGTGGGGAAGTTTCTACGGCAAAACCCAGGTGAAAAATTGGATTAGAGCAAAGGCTGTAGGGTTAGAAATGAGGGAACAAACAGGAGAGATATTTAGAAAAAAGATGCTATAGGTTGCCCTTCCTGAGCCTAGAAAGAGGCGTACAGTTTTCTGCTGGACAAGTTAGGGAAGGAAAGCAAATTCCAAGTAAAGAGGTACATCGTGAGAGTGTAATAAATAAAGGAAAGGAGCTGCGGGGTAGAACCCAGAGGCACCTCCACAACCATATCAGGGCCCGGAGGAAGAGAAGTCATCCAGGAGGGGTCCTCTTCCAGAAGCCAAGAAAGGAGCGCAGCTCAACCAGCACAGAGCCCATGGGCAGAGGCCCCATGCCAAGAACGAAGGAGTTGGTCATTAGGAGAGAGGTCGTGATGACGCTTTTACTCCTTCGGTGAAGGGTCAGTCAGTCAGGTGACAGCCCCATGGCAGTGAAGATTGGTGAGGCTGAAGATTGGTGACCAGACAGCATAAGTTTGGCCATGAATAGATGAAGAGACGTGTGTGGCTTTGGTGGGTAAGTGGAGTGCAGAGTGGGCAAGGAAGGGGAGCAATTGAAGTATCTTCAAGCTGAGCGAAGCAGACCAAACTATGGCCTGAGGAAGAGATCAGAAGCAGGAGAGGTTGAAGATGATGAAAAGGAAGGATTTCTTGAAGGCGGAATCCGTATGTTAAGAATTAAAACTTCTTTAGTAAGCCCATTACTGCCAGTGACTCTCAGGGTGACCACGGTAGCCAGCCTCCAAGGTGACCACCAATGATCCCTGCCTCCTGGTGTTCACACCCTGGGTGGTTCCCCCCCACACACACACTGTACCGAGGTTGATCTGTGTGACAAAATACAATATGGCAGAAGTGATGGTATGTCAATTTTGAGATTAGGTTATAAAAGACACTTCCCTCTCTCTACCCCTCCCGCCCCCCTCTCTCCCTCACCAATTGCTCTGGGAGAGGCCAGTAGTTATGTCGTGAACAGCTCTGTAATGATACCCATATGGCAGGAACTCTCCTGCCAACAACCCTATGAGCTTGAGCTTGTCCACTGACAGCCCAGCCCAGATGACCACAGCCCCAACTGACAGCGTAAGTGGAGCCTCATGAGGGACCCTGATCCAGAACCACTCAGCTAAGCCCCTCCCCACTTCCTCACCTTCAGAAACCGGTGAGATAAGACTTGCTGGTGCTTTTATGTCTTCAGCTTCATCTTGGGGTAATTTGTCATACAGCTATAGATAACGAGATAAATGCTCTTCCTGGCATGGGTGATGTAAGGATAAAATGAAATCAAGCGTGGCCTGGCCTAGGGGTTCATGAAGATAAAGAGGAGAGAGAGGGGCAGACGCAGAGGTCCAGATGAGACGAGTCGCCGCCTCCTTATGACCGAGGAGGTAAAGAGCAGGAGCTCCCCGTCCCAGCCTGTGCTAAGCACGGCCCAGGCCAGCACGGCGAGGACCTTGTGTAGAGTGTCTCACTGAAACGCCAGGACCTTCCTTGCAGGATTATTACATTACACAGTTTTTCCCAGAAAGAAACCAAGGCTGGTAGAGGTTTGTTTAGTAATTTGATGCAGAGGCAGAGCTGAGAGGGGAGAAGAAGGGAGAAACTGAAGTCCTCGGGCCTTGTGCAGGGCAGAGGATGGGGTGGAGGGGTTTAAGGAGAGGCATGGAGGACCCCAGGCAGGGGGAGGAGGAAGGTGAGAGCAAACCAGACAGCCCCTCTGGAGGCCTCTCCTCCCTCCAGGGCAGCCAGCTCCCTGAGCACAGGACACTTCCCACCTGTCTCTAATTGAAAGTCTGGCTCACTTTTTATCCTTTTAAAGTAAAAACTCAGGGTTGTATTCAGGCCATCTGTGTTTACCAGAAAGGGCCATTTTTCCACCCCACTGACGTCCAGGAAAGGCGCTGTAAGAAGGAACAGAGCACGCCTCCCCGCCCGTGGCCTCCTCCCTGACAGCAGGCCCAGCCTGGCTCTGTGCTTCTCCATCCAGAGAAGATCAGCGTGCTTTGTAAAATGCTCTGGAGAAAGGAGACTTAAGTAACCTGGTGCATTTCATGTGCTTCTGGAAATACCCTCCTACTTGGAGGGTGGCGGCCGTCTGACCATCTTCCTTTTTAAGTGAAAATGTCCCCAAGACTAATTGGACTCGTCCATGCTTGTCTTCTCCAGAAATCAAGCACACCACAGAAGAAATCTTTTATTAACAAACACATTCATAAGAGTTTTCTTTTGTAATCAACTGTTATTGCCTTATTTCCAAATTGTTGTTTATTTTTAATGTTACAGAAATACAAAGAAATCTGTGGCTTAGTCATCTAAGTAAACAAAACCAATAAACCTCAGCATTTTTTTTAATAAAATTATGGCTGAATTCATTTATTGATAACATTTTTCTCTCTGGAATCATTCTTTTTTCTTGGTGATAATTGCAATTCACAAGCACGTGTGTATTTTGCAGTTTGCAAAACAGCAAGGTCAACCTTCACATCACCTGTGTCCAGCCGCAGGCCAAGGTCATCACTCCTTTGCAGAAGAGGGAACTGGTAAGCCGGGAGGCAGGACGGCAGTGTGGACAGGTGTGGGTTTGGAATTAGACAAGCCTGGGCTTCAATTTGGTCTCTTCATGCTGGCCTGGGTGAGTTTCTCAGGCTCTCTCAACCTCAGTCTCCTCATTTGTATAATGGGAATGATAATAGTACCAACTTCAACAAGTTAAAAGTCTTCCCATAGTACTTAGAACATAATAATTCGTCAGTGAGCAAATGGCATCTGTTTATGTGTTGCTGTTGTTGTTGTTACTTTAATCTACACCATAAGTCTATGAGGATTAGAGGCAATTGTGGGGACAGAGTCCCAGAGAGCAGTTTCCAGGCTCTCGGCCTCACGTGGAAAGGTGCTGGCTCGGTTATTAGATGCCGTCAGCTGTAATCAGATGGCCATCCGCTGTAACTAGTTGGCCATCAGCTGTAACCAGTTAGCCATTGGCCACTGATATAACTGCCGCGGCTGAGCTAGCAAGCGCAGATTGCAGTTAGCAAGTGGGGTTGGTTTGGTGGCAGAGAAGCATGGATGACGGTTTGTGGGTCGTGTGGCTCCTACTTCCTGTGTCTTACCCGGCCACCAGTGAGGCTGGGGTGCAGGAAGAGCCCCTGTTGGGGTACTGGCAGATGTTTTCTTTTGTGTCTCAACCAGCCACAAATATAGTGGTGTGACTCCCCTATCTATGGCTTCGTTGGTGTTCCTTTTTGGCCTCACCATGTCCTGCGTTTTGGGGCGGGGAGCAGGAGCGGAGACTTGCATTATAGCAATGATTATAAAAATGCTAAACAGTGCCCAGGACACATAAGGTGTTCATTTTGAAGACATAAAGCTAGGATTGTGAGTCAGGAGTTTCTAATTCCTTAATAATTCATCTGTATCCCAGGTACCTGGGCATGGGACCAATGAAACACATCTCTTAACTTAAGAATAAGTAGACTCAATCTTTATTGTAAGAAAGAAAGGAAGGAGGGAAGGAGGGAAGGAGGGAAGGAGGGAGGGAGAAAGAAAGGAGGGAGGGAGAAAGAAACGGAGGCAGGGAGTGAAGGAAGGAGAGAGAGAAAGAAAGAGGGAAGGGAGGAAAAAAGAGAAGGAAAGAAGGAAAGGGAGAGGGAGGGAGAGAGGGAGGGGGAGAGAGAGAAAGAAGGGAGGGAGGGGAGGAGGAAGGAAGAAAAGAAGGAAGGAAGGTAGGAAACATTTTACTGTCTGCCCTAAAATGATGCCTGGCTGTACCCATGGTTTTGAATATTCACATTTCTTCGAATGAATCCTGAGTGAAGCAGGGATCACCTATCTTACAATTTCAGTGTCTGTCCATCCCCTAAAGGATAAACTCATCTCCTTATCCTTATTCAAGCCCTCCCTAAGTGGCCCCTGCCTCCCTTACACACACACACACTTCCATCTTTCCAAACAGCCTCTGCCTGAAATGCCTTCCCTTTTTTCACCTGGTGAAAATCTCCCCACTTCCCCACTCATCAGGCTCTGAGGGGAGGCCTGACTGTCCTGTCAGACCACCCGATGGGGACGTCTTTAAGGACAAGGGCCGCAGCTCCTCATCTCTGGCCCCTTAGCACCCAGCACAGGTCTGGCACTGAGGAGATACTACGTGTGTTTGTTGAGTACATCAGCGGGAATACAGCCATCCACGGACTTCGTTCCTGGCAGAGCAGCCAACTGCAGCAACCTCCCAACCCCCAGGCCTGCTGGCTGGAGGGAACGCCTGCTGGGAGAAGGTGGTGGAGACAGCAAGCACACAACACTCTGTTCTTCTGCTTTGCTCATCTCCTGGATGTCAGGATGATGGAAAAAGTGCATCTCACCCTGGTAATCACAAATCATCTGGGCGTTGCTCTGGTTTTTCTTTAAAAGGATTACTAAAAGGGAGGGACCGTCCAATTAAGGCCATGTGGAGAAAGCATCGCTCATTGCGAGATAGGTCATTTCAGAGGAGAAAAAGCACTCTTGTAGCTGGCCTGGCTTTGGTCCACAGCCCATCTCTCTCCAGGTCCTAGAAATGCCACAGTGGGGAGAAAGGTGACTGCAGTCACAAGTGACATGCAAGGGACATGCATTGGTAGCTTCAGGAGACTAGACATTACAGCACCAAGGTGAAGCCACCCCCCAGGACACATGCCTCCACTCCTTGCAGACCTGAGTTTGGTCCCAGCAGCCCTCTCACTTGCAACCTTGGTGGCCTTCCCCATCCAGAGTCTCTTTGTTTCCTGTTCGGTAAACGTAGAGTTAATTGTTAAAATAAAATAAATAAAACAACGTCAGCGTTGTGATGGGGATAAGTGAGACTGTCAGCTCCTCAAGGTCAGGTAGTCTGTGACCAGCTGACATATTGCCTTCATCCTGGCCCTCAGTGGACAGTTGTTGGAGGCACGAATGAACAAATCATCTTAGCCCTACGCCCACATAAGTTATCCAGGTATTAATCCCCCCTTTCACTACCAGGAAAAGTTTAGTCCAATAAATGTTTATTAAGCATTTGCCCTGAACATGGGGAAGATGAAAGAGATACAACATATGACATGAGCGCTCCTTCAGGCTTTAGGACAATCTGAACACAAGTAAAACACAGATAGAAGGAGTAAGTGGACTAAGTAAAAGGGCTACGGGAGGTTACCTCGAGTGACAGTGGGCTCTGCGTGATACAGCTGGGAAAAGAAGGAAGTGAAGAAAGAAGCCTTTCCAGAGGAGGCCGAATGCCAGTGCACACATGGAAGATGGTGTTCAAACAATTGTGGGGTACACTTGGGTTTTCTTAGACCAAGGGATGTAGGACTGCCGAGGCTCCCTTATACAGAAAAAAAAATCAAAGATGATATTAATAGCTGGACTTGTACTCAAAACCTCCAAGTGGGTTTCCTGGAGCTTTTTGTGGATTTCTTAAATGCAAATTCACAGCTTGGGATCATACTACCAGGCCACCAGCTGTGTGGGAGAGACTAGAGTTGAAAGTACTTGAGCACAAGCCTGAAGGAGAGGGGATGAGGCTGAGTCCACTCTGTGTGGGCCCTGGCTTCCCTCCTGCTGCTGCCTCTAGGGGGGCAAAGCAGAGAGCCACCCTGCTGTGTGCGACTTATGAATGCACCATCAGTTTATCTCATTGTCGTGAGATGGATGAATGACTCTTCCACAATGCTGGGAGAGGAGGGGGAGGAGAAGGAGGAGAAGGAGGGAAACCTCCCTGCTGAGCCCCCTCCAATCCAAGGCTAAGGGTGGGTGGATATGTCTTACTACTTTCTGGCTATGTACCTTTGCACCCGCTGCGTCCTCTGCTGGCATTTCCTTCCCCTCTGTTTTGTTGACACCTACTCATCCTTCAAGGCTCAGCCAGGAGTACCTCCTCACGGTGGTCTCCCCGGTGCCCTGAGTCAGCTGCTCCCCCAGAGATAAGCACAGGGTACCCAAAGCCCAAGCACAGTACTTCCCACATTGCATTGGCATTGTCTCTTTGCTAATCTGAGACTCTCAAACATCAGGGAGATCCTTAAGGACAGGGAACCCACCTGCCTTTCCTTTTTTAATCCAGCACAGCAGCTACTGCATGTTGGCTGTTGCTCAGAGGATGAATGTGGGAAGGAGAGAGGAAGGGAGAGTGTCTTCCAACAGGGCAAGTGCCCTTCTCGATAATAGTGACGTCCCTGTTACTTGTAGTGGACAAATGGCCTGTGCATCTTGGAGCAGAGGAACCTCAGTGGAGGTCTCTGCAATGCCAACTTCAGCCAGGACTCAAACCTAACAACTTCTAGGAAAGGCGAGTCTGGAGTTAGGGACCCACAGGCCAGCCTCTGTGCTTGCTATTCTCTCTCTCTCTCTCTCTCTCTCTCACACACACATACACAGCTGCACATATCCAGATAGCCCCAGATAATGAGAACTCCTTTTCCTTGCTAAAGTTTTAACCCTTAGCATGTACCTTCTCAGATGTGACTTCCTTCAAGTAGGAAAACAGCCCTGCTCTGAGAAGAGGCAGATCTTATCCCTGCTTCCTACCTGGACCAAGGCAGAAAGACTCCTGAACAAAAGTCAAAAGACTGGGTTTAGATCTGGAATCGACTGATATTTGCTATAGAATGAATGTTTGTGTCCCTCCCAAATTCGTATGCTGAAACCTAATCTGACATGTGATGATATTTGGAGGTGGGGTCATTAGGAGGTGATTAGGGCATGAGGACAGAGCCCTCATGAATCCGATTAGTGTTCTTATAAAAGAGACCCCGGAGAGCTCCCTTCCCCTCTGCCATGGGAGGACACAGCTAGAAGAGGACCGTGTACTAACCAGAAAGTTTGCTCTCACCAGATGTGTCATCTGACGACTCCTTGATCTTGGATTTCCAACCTCTAAAACTATGAGATACAAATGTATGTTGTTTATAAGCCACTCAATCTGTGGTAGTTTGTTACAGCAGCCCAAATGGACTAAGACAAGATTCAAGGTTGAGCACCTTGAAAAAAATACCTCGCCTTTAAGGCCCAAGCCGGAGATTCTGGGAATGTTAGCACTTACCACTGATGGCATGTCTGTGTGTCCCATGACGAAGCTCCCTGTACCTGCTGTGTTCACTGCATATCTTCAGAACCTAGCCCTGTGCCTGGTACATGATAAGTGCTCAAACTGAGAAACAAGGGAATGAAAAGTAAATGTTCTCTGAATTTTAAGTTGCTGCATGTAGCCGAGTCCAGAGGCCAGATGGAGGAACGATGAGGGTCCAGGCCTGAACCCCATGAGTCATCTTCACTGCTAATGTGCACCCAGCCCATTATGGACCACAAAAGGGCTGTGATCCTCACAACACCTCACACTTAGTGATTTACCCCCCTCCTTGATGCCAGGTTCATTGTGGGAAGAGTTTTCATTTTCTCTGTATCCCAGCACCCAGCCCCCGCTCTGGCACACAGCTAGTAGTCAGTAAGTGTCTGCCCATTCATTCATGCAGAACTCAACAAAGTAACGACCTGATGCTCATAGAAGTAGCTTGTCCATGCAGCTTGTTGGTGACAGAACCAATGCTATGCGAGGCCTCTGGACTTTCTACTATATTATACCAAGTATTGTGTGATTTCATGGGTGAGGCTGGGACGGACGCTCAAAGGCAGTGACCATATCACCCGCCATATTGGCCACTGTACCCCACAGCAGTCATGAGGACAGGGTTCTGCCCTATGCTGGCAGGGTTCCAGCTGGGATTCATGCAACAGCTGACTGCAAGTGTCCTTGGGAGTATGTAAGCTTAGACTATATCCACCTGTAGGTGCAAAAAATATAAACTATGGTGACAGTTGTGGAGTGAGTTGTGTCCCCCCAAAAGACATGTTATAGCCCTAACCCCCAGTATCTGCAAATGCAACCTTATTTTGAAATAGGATTTTTGCAGATGTAATCAAGTTAAAATAAGGTATAGTGAATTGGGTGGGCCCTAATCCAATGACTAGCATCCTTATAAGAAGGCCAAGTGAAAATACAGAAGGGACAGTGAGAAGGCCAAGTGATGACAGAGGCAGAGATTGGAGTGATATATCTACTCATACAAGCCAGAGAACACCAAAAATTGCTGGAAGCCACCAGATGCTAGGAAAAGGCAAGAAAGGATTCTCCGCTGGAGCCTTTAGAGGGAACATAACCCTACTCACATCTTGACTTCAGACTTCTCGCATCCAGAGCTGTGAGAGAATAAATTTCTGTTGTTTTAAGCCACTCAGTTTGGAGTACTTTTTTATAACAGACATGGGAAACTAATGCACTAGCAAAAACCTAAAGTAAGAGATGTTTCTCTGCAGTACAGGCAAGAAGAAAGGACGTGGGGAGTGGATTAGTAGGGAAATGAAAGGAGATGGAGACATACACTTGCAGACCCAAAGTTCCCTGTTACATGCAGTTTTAGAAGGTCCATATTTTTATCAACACAATCAAATAATATCAGCAGAGAACCGTGTGTGTGTGTTGTTTATATTTACACAATTAGGGAACAGTGTTCCCTTCAGAATATAACAATCATCTGATTTGTTTGTTCACAATATGGAGAAAAGTTTGCCTCGTCAGTCAGCTGACAAGGGTTCATTAAGACCTGCTCCCTGGTGCTGGCACACAGACATGCAAGATATGTGAGGTCCCTGCTCAAAGGGGCTCACAATTTAGTCTGGAAGATAGTACATTGAGTCGGGCACACATATAAGTGTTTGACAGAACTCCTTGCGGCACACCAGGGAGGCCAGGCAGGAAAGATTAACACAGGAGTTTGAGTCCAGTCACTGAGGAAAAAATGCACCACCAGCTGCTTAAAGTACAATCAATGTGACCAAAGTGAAAGAGCATTCATTAGAGAAGGAAGCACATGGGCAAAACCCAGAGCATGACCCATTGAGGGACTAATGGTGTCCTTTGATTTGGTCAGACCTCACCAAAAAAAGAGGCAGATTTGTTGATTATCTATTATATTTAACATATGTTAATTTCTCACTGTACCTATTCCAGTGTATGAGAAATTCAACTTATTTTTCTATAAAGCGTTCTATTTTCTATTCTAAGCCCATATTCTGCCTAAAGGCAGAAATCCTGATGTAATCAATTTGAGGTTTTTGTTTTTTGAAAAAGAAAAAAGAACTAGGGTTTTCTCAAGTTGGAGTTTTCTCCCTCCTGGACCAACCCCAAGACTGCATTTCAGTTCCTAAGATTGCACCCTAGTCCTGATGGGAAGAGGGTGGAGGGGGACTGGTGCATAGTGTCAAGGCACTGGAGAGAGGGTTGGGGAAGCAGAGCTATCTCATTCTCAAGAGCATCATTCATTGATTGAATGTTACCCAAGGGGACCATGCAGAACCTGCTGCTCTTATCCCCTTGCCCAGCCTTGCAACCCCCAGATTTACTCCATCTCAATGTTATGTCAATCTCTACTGCTTTCAACAACATGAATATGGTGGTTTGTAATTGTGTCAACTAGGCTAAGCTAAAACTACATTTCCCAGAATTCCTTTTCTATACAATATCAGTTGAAGTTGGTCAAAAGAGAAATGTATGCAAGATTTAGAACTGAGGTAAAGAAGTAGCCATAGTTTTCTAAAGGCTGCCATATTTAAATGAGGTAAACAACAGCTGCAGATGTGCCAAAGATCTAGCATCTTCTCCTTCCCCCTCATTTGTCCACCTGCACTGTTCTCAGAAGCATTGGTTAGACTTCTCTGGTCTCTCAACTGCTCCATTCAGACCATTACTTCCCCAGCTTTTCCCAAAACTATGTCTTATTTCTATAATAAATCCTGTATTCCATAATAGTTATAATGGTTCTACTTACATCATTGAACTTTGCCTGATCCACTAGAGAAATATTTGCTGTTCTATGTTGGCTCTCAGTAGCAGGGTTACTAATTATTCATTCTATCCTGACTCCTATTGACGATAAAGTCCCACACCTGGAAGTTTTAGCTGGCTTCATGGCCTTGCAGCTAGATTCTATTTTCAAGCCTTTCTTGCAGCTGGGGATGACTGCTTGACAAAGTTCCAGCCAATAGGATGTGAAATGAAGCCATGTGTAAAACTTCTGGTCATACTCTAAAAAGGAAATGCATCCTTTTTTCCCCTTCTTCCCTCTTCCATCTCACTGAAATGCAGATGTGGTAGATGAGAGCTAACTGTAGCTGGGGAGACCAAACCAACAGGGGATAATGGAGTAATAAGAAAGAAGGAATCACAGCCCCAGAGAACACATGAAGCAGAGCTGTCTTTCCTCCCTGGACCACTTACCAATCTAAACTTTTATATGACAGAAATAACCTATCTCATTTAACGTTACTTTGGGCTCGGTTAGAACTGACTCTGGGTGGTGATATATAGATGATGAATTACAGAATTGTACACTTGAAATCTATGTAACTTTACTAACCATTTGTTGCCATGCCTACCCATTTGTTGCCATGCCTACTAACCATTTGTTGCAGCCTACCCATTTGTCTCCTTATACCTGCCCCCCAAGAAAAGAGAGCCTGTGAGACGAATCCTTTCAGGGACATTGCTTCACCTTTGTGTTTGCACCTTATGTCTCCCTGTTTGGTCCCAGGAAGATGGCTGGTCAGTCAATGACGAGTAAGATTCCCCATGTGGGGGACAACTGAAGCCAGGAGCAGTCGAGTGGAGACCAACAGGAGAACCCACAGGGTTCATAGAGGTGGGCACAGCCCCCGACCTTCCCCAGGCTAAGGAAAGCCTCTGCCTCTGTGGCTGCATTCCTTCCCACAACCTGCAGGGGAAGAGATTCAATGATGTGCTCTCCATCTATTCATATGCATAAAGGTTTTGTCCCTTGGGGAGGTATATACATCCTGAGACTTACTGGTTCTGCTGCCTGCAGGCAAGATTGGCTTGAATCAGTTTCCTATTATGGTGTATGGAATTCACAGATCTTGAGATTGACAAGGTTTATCTCCTTTAGTTCCCCACCTAACTAATAACAACTAACGGTTGGCCCAATTAGGCACCCACAGCCCAGTCTTTGAGGCTGCCGGTCATTTGGCCCTCGCACTTAAACTCTATTCATGGCTACTGTCTTTTCTTAACACTGCGCCACCCTCCTCGCTCCCCACAACCCTTGTCGTGCTGGATGCGACAACCATTGTCACCCCAACAAACTTTAATAAAAAAAAAAAGAAGAAGAAGAAGCTAATCAAACATCCTCTTACTCTTCCCATATGGCCATTTTCACCCCACTCATCCAGGATGGGGCAAGATAAGATCCTTGTGGGACTGACGACATCCCAAACAAGGGGTTCACACAGTCCCAGATGCTGGCCAGAGACTCCCCAGTCCCTCTTCTTTGGGAGTCATCATCTATCTGGGGATTCCTTCACCTTCTGCCTCATATCTCCAAGAGGGACAGGGTGATACTTGCATGAGAGACTCACTCTACTGTCCTCCTCCCCAGCGCTTCCATCTTTCCACCAATTCAGAAAGCTGTGAGCTCTTCTTATACAAGACAACAAGCATCATCCCTGGACTCTCAGTTGTTTAAAGCATAAACTTCATGCCCTGAGTTGGTCCAGACTTTGTCTTCTGTAGACTAGGGATCAGAGTTTCAAATGCCTATGTAGAAATCCTAAAGCTGCCTTTTTAAAAAGTGTTTCTGCCCTACAAGCAGTGAGTGTAGAACACGTAGGCTGCTACCTGAAAGGAAGAAGGGACAGGGATGAATACTTGACAGCCTCATCTCCTACGACGCAGCGTCATGCTAGGCACAGTTCATTTCCTCTACAACCCAGCCCTGAGGACTAATTGCTTCATTTATGAAATGGATATAATGCGACTCAGACCAATGAAGTCACTAGGACCAAACTCACACAGGCAGGAAGTTATGGCACAGAAGTTGTTCTCAAATTCATGCTTTTTCAGCTGCACATCTTTGCATGGAGTGGGGGGGTTGGTGGCAGATGTGGAAGGAATATTGGGCAAAGGCTAAGTGATGAGTAACTTTGAAAGTTAAGTTTAAAAAAAAATGGATTTTGGTTTCTCTCTGTCTCCCTCTAGCTCTATCTCTTCCTGTTTTTCATTTGCTTGGTGTTGTACAATTTTGATTGATTTTCTTTCATTTTTTACTAAAAGGGTTAAATTCATGTTTAAAGTCGTCTTTTAAGGTTTAACTTTTTACTGTATTAGGCAGAAATCTAACTATTAAAAAACACAAACATTAAAATCATGTTCTCTTTCGAAATAATGAAAGATTCAAACAAGCATTGACAGCTTTTAAAAAGACACACTTTTTAAATATTTTTTTTGTTTTCTAAATCAGTATTTATTGTATTGCATTGGTAATTTTGATGATTTAACTATAAATATTGAAACATTTTCCCCAGCCTGCTAAATGAACCTCAAAAAAAGAATCTTGCCTTTTAAAACCTGATTTCTACAATTATATGTAAATGTTATGTAAATGTTTTGAATGTTTTCCTGTTGAGCTAGAGTTCTATTTATCTTCCCCAATACCACCAGAATGATTTATTTTTCTTCTAAAGATTTAAAGGTGAGAGTAGGAGGGAGTCCTGGAAGCAGGGTGTATTCATTTCCTGTTGCTGCTATAACGAATTACCACAAAGTTCGTGGCTTAAAACACAAATTTATTCTTGTACGATTCCGGAGGTCAGAACTCCAAACACATTTTCACTGGGCTAAAGTGAAGGAAGGTGTCAGCAGGACTGGCTTCCAGAGACTATGAGGGAAGAATCTATCTCTTTGCCTTTTTCAGATTCTAGAAGCCACTTGTAATTCTTGGTTAGCAGCCCCTTTCTCCATCTTCAAAGTGCCTCACTCCCATCTCTGTTCTGTCATCATATTGCCTTCCCCTTGGACTTTAACTCTTCATGTGTCCCTCTTACAAAGACAATTGTGATTACAAATACCTCTGGCCCACTGGATCAATCATCCAGTATACTCTCCCCATTTCAGGATTCTTCATCTAATAATATCTGTAAAGACCTTATTACCACGACAGATAATCATCACAACAGGGAGACTGGTTTGGAGGCTAAGA
Organism: Rhinolophus hipposideros; assembly: GCF_964194185.1. Taxonomy (NCBI): domain Eukaryota; kingdom Metazoa; phylum Chordata; class Mammalia; order Chiroptera; family Rhinolophidae; genus Rhinolophus; species Rhinolophus hipposideros. Next base: position 56,066,848 of record NC_138054.1, read on the forward strand.
CTGTGGGGATGGATGGAGACGGAGGACGTGTGTGGGTTGTGATACTACAGATGATGAAGGAAAGAGCAGAGATCGGGGGACCAGAGAGACCTGGTCAGATCTAGCTCCATACGCTGTTTCCCCGAAAATAAGCCCTAGCGGGACCATCATCTCTAATGTGTCTTTTGGAGCCAAAATTAATGTAAGACCCGGTCTTATTTTACTATAATACTAGGGCTTTGATATAATAATTAATATAATATAATATAATATAATATAATATAATATAATATAATATAATATAATATAATATAATAATATATAATACCAGGTCTTATATTAATTTTTGCTCCAAAAGACGCATTAGAGCTGATTGTCCGGCTGGATCTTATTTTGGGGAAAACACGGTAACATGTAGGGCCCAAAGCAAAATGAAAATGCGGGGCCCCTTGTTCAATAAGTATTCATAATTTCAAGAAGGCAACAAGAGAGCATTAAAACAAAGACAGGGCCCTCCTGAGCGCACAGGTGGCATGTCCATGAAGCCAGCCCTGGAAATGGGTTAGAATCCAGTCTAGGGCGCTTGCTAATTCTGGGACTTTGGACAAAGTTATAAACTCTTCCTCAGTCTCAGTTTTCTTATCTGTCAAATAGAAAATAACTTCTATATTATAGGTGTACCCAATTGCCAAAATTTTGCTGGCTTAAAACAACGGAACTTGATCTTCTCACAATTCTGGACACCAAAAGTCCAAACCCAAGGATTCTTCCGCCTGGAGACTGTGAGGGAGAATCCATTCCACGTCTCTACTGGCGTCTGGTAGCAATCCTTGTGCATCCTGAGCTGGTAGATGCCTCACTCTGATCTCTGCCTCTGCCCTCACGTGGTCTTCTCGGGGTCTCCTTGTTAAATCTCCCTCTTCTTTCTCGTATAAAAGACACCAGTCATTGGATTTTGGACCCACTGTAAATCTAGTATGTCATCCCACGATCTTTAATGTAATTACCTTTGTAAAGACCCCATTTCCAAATAAGGTCACATTCACAGTTATCAAGGGTTAGAATTTGGGCATTTCTTTTCTGGAGGGATACTATTCAATCCACTCTAATAGGATTGTTGTGAGTATGTAAGACATTGTATTTGAAGTGCTCAACAGAGCATCTGAAACATAGGAAGCCCTAAAAATTATATCCATTGTTATTATTATTATTATTATTATTATTATTTTACATATTAAAAGTAAAATTGGACATGTAGTTGATAATGACTTAACATCTTAAGAATGTAGATATAGAGAGGGAAAAAAATGACTTACCCCACGAGTACTGGAAGGAGCACTGAGAAGCTTGTGTATTCCTAAAATAGGCCAAACACAGAGAGGGAAACCCTGGAATCCAGACTTGCCACAAAGCAAAGGAGTTTGCAGGGAGCAGACATAGACACCGTGGAAGAAAGCCTGAAGTGGAGGCAAAATTGAGCACAGTGAGTTCCCGTGGTAAGGTAGGGGTGCCCCAGCAGGTGGGCAGAAGACTCACCCATTTGTCTGTTTAATCACCAGTCATTTATTGCACACCTCTAGAATCCAGCATGAAGGATATCAAACATAGCAAGAATGCTACATTTTGGAAAGAGCTCTACTTTTTCTTTTTTTTTTGGAGCAAGCTTTTAAAATTTGTTTGCTTTTGTCACGAAATTAATTTAAGGTTATTGTTGCTATTAGAAGAAAACAGAAGACCTGAGCAGACAGTTGTGGTACAGAGAAGACTCTACACTTCAAAACCAAACAGATGAGGTTTGAGCCCACACACTCTCCGCCAGACCTTGGTCATGTCATGTAACCCTCTGAGCCTCCGTTTCCTCATCTGTAAAATAGGGATAATAATACTCCTCACCTCCCCATGAGGGAGGTCCTCCATGAAATGAGATAACATATGAGAAGCACTTGGTACAAGGACTGGAACAAGGAAGGTTTGCAATAAATACTCGCTTTCCCTTTCAGGTGGGTGTTTCAGAAAGAAAGCTCCAAATATCCTTGCCTTCATTTGCCATATAATACGACACTCATATTCCCTAAGTCAACTTTCACCAGAGGCTAACGGGATGTTTTCTTTCAGTTCAAGCAAGATATTTTCCTGGCTGTGTTGTAGCTGGAAAGAAAAGCAAGAAATATAGAATATAGTGAACTTGGGAAATCTTTCCTGTAAAAACCCCAGCAGATTTATCACAGATGTCTGGCCCACTCGCGGCCTTCTCCTGAATTCTATTAAGAATAATAACAAACAATCAGGAAACTGAACCCCAAAGCCCAGAAAACAGTGTTCTGGGTCTCTGGCAAAGTGGGGTCATGTACACACACAAGAGACCTGAAGCCCTCCAGGCACTTCTTGGTTGCTGGGACAAGGAAGTCAACAATTACTGAGCACCCTGCACTGTGTTGGACCCTTTCGCAGGCATAAGCTCTTTTGGATCCTTGCAAAGAGCTTTCGGTCCCTGTGGGCCATGTTTTTCAGATAAGAAAACCCAAGGCTCAGAGAAGGTGAGTTGTTTATACCAAGGTTCTCAAGCATGGGAGCACACTGGAAACACTTAGGGAGCTTATTCAGAACACGGAGATTCTGAATTGGCAGGTCTGAGGTGGGGCTCTGGCATGATTTTTTTTTTAAAAGTGTCAGAGGCACTGCCAATGTATACATTGTGCTAAGAACTGCAGCACAGGCTCCAAGTCTGCCAGATTTGGACAGAAGTCCCAGCTATGCCAATAGCTAACAAGTTACCGAATCTCTCTGAGCCTCGGTTTCTACTTCTGTCAAATGGGGATAATTAAGCACTCCATAAAGTTGTTTTAACCAGGATCAAATATGATAATGTATGCAAAGCATTTGTGCTAGTGGCTAATATACAATAAATTTTCAATACATCATAGCTAGAAGTATAATTACTGATTAGTCATGTGGTCTTGAGGGAGTCACTTAACTCTTATTCCAAGACCTCTTCTGTAAAATGAGGAACCTTAGGAAAGAATTTTTAGGAAACATTTTGTTCCACTTCAACCTTGAATGGGCCCCTAATAACTTGCTTCTCCAGTGAGGAGGGAACTCATTGGCCACTTAGGAGATGAACCAATTCTGGGCAGAGTTAAGCAAGAAAACTGATTATTCCAGGCCAGTGTGTTTTGGTTGTCTTCTGAAGAATTGCCCATTTACTGCAGGCTGTATCTGCAGTGATGCTTCCTGAAAGGTCTGGACATGACTCCTACCTTGTTCTTCCCACAACACTTTCCTTCTGCTGCCTGGAGTTATAAAGTGGCTCGTGTGCAGCAGGGAAGAGCGTGATGGGAGTGGAGCTCACAACGCTGGGCTCCAGTACATGGCGTGGCTCCTCTAGTTTGCAGTCACAGGTGAACAAAACGTAGGACCCAGCCATTCATTCCTTCATCCCTTCAATATGTATTGAGCAACTGCTGTGTATCAGACACTATGCTGGGTGCTAAAGATACTGAGACGAGACACAAAGCCAGCCCCAGTGCTCATAATCAAACGAGACAGATCAATCATGAAATGGGGTCAGTGTTGTGACTGAAGGAAGAAAAGACGTGTAGGGGTACACCACGGGGACCTGGAAGCCAGGGTCCAGGTCTGTTTTACTCACAGCTTCCCTCATTCATAAGCACCTCATGTGTCACAAGCTCTGGGCTAGGCAGATATCTGGGTCATCATCAGATCTGGTCTCAGGGTTTGAGCTGCTCACAGCCCAGGTGACTTGACTCTTCTCATCCACCCATGTGTAGGACACAGCACTGTCACAAAAGTATAGCACTATACTTCTTAGCTCTACAGCTCTATACCTCTATAGCTCTAAGAGTTCTCGAGTTTTATGCCTCTCTACCTCTATGCCTCTCTAGCTGTAGGCCTCTATATAGCTATACCTCTCCAGCTCTATGCCTCTCTAGCTCTAGGCCTCTATATAGCTATACCTCTATAGCTTTATGCCTATCCAGCTCTATGGCTCTCTAGCTCTAGGCCTCGATAGCTCTGTACCTCTATAGGGAGCCAAAAGCTGAGGAGGCACAGAGGAGGGAGTGATTGCTCCACAGACATGGCGACGTATATTCTAAGCCTGAAGTAGTCACAGAAGAAGGTGGGGAGATGTGGAAGGGCCTGCCAGACAGTTGATGAGAAAAAGCAGGGAGGTAAGAGACTCCAGGCATCCTAGAAGCAGGGAGGGAAGGTCAATTTCTTTCTGTCAGACAGATTCTCCAACACTGATATGCCAGGCACTCTGAGGAATAGAGATGGGCCCCACACAAGGAGCTCAGTCTAGGCCTGGCCCGGGGCAGCAGCAGAGCTGAAACCCATGACCTGTCTCAGAGGAGTCAGCAGGGCCTCGGCCCCACCCTGCAGCCCCAGAGGGTTTCATTAGACATTCCATGTAGGCTCCGAAGGAGGTGCTAGGCACGGTCCCAGCAGCATTAGAGGAAGGGCATGGTCACTGTATGACTGCAAACACATCCGATTTTATAATGCTCTTTGCCTTTTTAAATGTTTTTTTCTTCTTTTATAGAAGCATCTCCAAGCTGGCAATGGCCTAGGCCTCCTCTAATCTCTGCAAAACTGCATGTATAAGCAGCTCTCCATGTAGTCAGTCCCCTAGGAGCTGCCCACCCAGCCACAGTGCTGTGGAGATGGGAAAGGCAGAGAAAAATGAGGCACACAGAACTGAGTTGCCTGCAGCCACACCAGCCGAGAACAACACGAGAGGAAAACCAGGACGTGTGACTGCAGGCTGTGTGCACAGCGCCATTTTATCCAGCAAAGAATACAGGCCTCAGAGATGAGGCTGATGACGTCTAGCTTTGTCTTAGCATAGAGGATGCCCTATAAAGTAACCTTCTCATTAATCTCTCCATGCTCTCATCCGATGGGGAAAATTGAGGGACATTTCAAGAAAAAGAGAGATTTCAGAGGGGTACCGGAAGACTTTTAGAGTCAGCCTGGTCCGGGGGGCGGGGGGAACCGCAATCTTTGGAGTTAGGTAATCAGGGTCCACACCTCAGCCCACTTACTGTCTGTGGGAAGAATCCGTTGTGAGGATTTAGTAAGAGATCAATGCATGAAAGCACTGGACACATACTAGATATTAATGATAACATTAATAGTAGCAACATAGGGCTTACTATGTGCCAGGCACTGTTCTGAGCACTTTATGAACACTAATGCTTAATCCTCACATCAACTCTATGAGGCAAGTACAAGCAATATTATCCCATTTGACAGACGAGAAAATTGAAGCACAAAAAAATATTAAGAAAGTTGCTGAGGGTCACACAGTTAGTAGGGAGCAGGATGACTAGGATTTGAACCCTGGCTCCAGAGACAGGGATCTAAACTAATGTGCTGTATTGTCCCCTTTTGTAAGTTGTACCCCTTGGTAAAACAGAACTAGCTGCTTTTTACTTCCCCTAAAACCAGCTTTAGCAAATTTCAGAGATAATTCTGACCTAGCACCACAGGCTTTGGCGGCCACTCCCTGAGCAAGTATCTCCTTGATTTTCTCCTTTTAGCTTTACCTCTCTGGGCTGAGGACATCTCAGTGACCCTGGCCCACGACCCACCTTTCCCAACCTGGTACCGAAACTCTGTCAAGTCAGCCTGCCTGGATTCTATTTAGACATTCTTCTCAGCAGCAAGTAGTACAGATGCTTCACAGAGCGGGTAGCAGGTACAAGTTTACCCCAAATGTCAAGGGACAAAACAAATGAGTGCCTCTCAAGGCGCTCTTGTCCCACCCAGCAGCTGGCCACCCACTGGCTGCCCATCCAGCCCTGACCCCACCAAGCTGGTGAGTCTCTCCCTCTCCTGGTCATCATTTCTCATTTCTCACTGTGGGAGGGGAGAAAGGTCAGCGTTGGGTGGGAGATACATTGCAAGGCAGACATCTCCATTAGTCAGCGACCGCACCCGCCCAGAGGACTGAGGAAGCTAAAAGACATCCTCATCTTCGGAGAGGATGTCTCGGATGCGGTATGTATGTAGTCCATTTTTTCATCCATAAAATGGAGATACCTACTGTACAGTGTTGTTTGAAGATGAGATCAAATAAAGAGACGTGTGTGTGTGTGTGTGTGTGTGTGTGTGGACAGCCTTTGTCACACATCCCCTCAGCCAATAAGCTTCCTAATGTGCCTTTTTTTTAGAACTGACCCTAAATCAGAAACAAAATGTCAGTCACTGGTTGTAAAGCAAGCCTGTGGAGCCCTCCCTTGGGCAGCAAGATGCCTTGGAAAGAGCCCAGGCCTGGACCTGTCCCAGTACAGCCTGTCACTTGCTGTGTAACTGGGCAAGTCCCCTCTCTACCTATAAATATGACAGCAGTAATAACAACAATAGCAAAGATTTCTACAGCACTTGCTTTGTGCTGGGCACTGTTCCAACGGCTTTCCTAGATTAACCCATTTAAATAAAATAAATAAGATGAAGCCTGGAATTCCATGTTTAGTCCCAGCTCTGCCTGTCAGGGACTGCAGGCCTGTGTTGGGGTTCCATAATTAAGAAAGGTGTTAATGGCCCTTATCTGCTCCCAGATCATCAGGACAGATGGAATCCAGCTCTCCGTTGTCAGCACCAGGCTCTGGGGGTCTCCACAGCAGCGTGGTGGGTCTTTCTTCATGAGCCCTGGGTGATTGATGAGGTGTGGGGGCAGCAACTGGACGAGGAACAAATGAGAGAGCAAATGGGGCAGGGTGATTAAACAGAGGCATGGAACCGGGCTGGCCATGCTCTGCAGCCCCCTCAGAAGACCCTCTTTGGACGCCTTCCAGTCCTGACATATGATCCTCCCTGAGCCACCAGCCAGCTGGGTCTTCTCAATGCAAACCTGGTTCAAATGGGAAAACACTTTTCAGTGGCCTCTCTGTTCTCATTTTCAGATTAGAGGGAGACAATGGACTTGGCTAAGGGAAAAGATAAGTTTGTTTCATGTGTTAAATAGGGTCCAGTTGCTAACAGCCTGCCCCCCACCTTCCTTCCACTCCCTCCTGCTGTCATCCTAGGCCACTTGCTTTTTAAATGAGCCACAGACCCCGGTCCCTGCAAACCTATGTCCATGTTGACCCTTCTCCCTGGAGCACTCTTCCCTCTCCTCTCCATCTGGCCAGCTTTTTTTTTCTTTAGGAGTCCAATCAAAGGTAACCTCATCATTCTTCTGAAAGGTTCCGGCCCCTCCTTTGCAGGCTCGCTGAGCCATAGACTTAGGTTGAATCACACTGCTCTCTTCACCCTGTGTCCTAATCATCTGGGTACATGTTCAAATGCAAAGAGCTCTGTCGTTCAAGACCAGGGTTCAAGGTCCTGGTTCAGTGCTTACTACCTGCATGCCCTTGGGCAAGTCAGTTAACCTCCTTTAGCTTCTGTTTCCTTGTCTATAAAATGGGAATAACAGTGTGCAGCTTGGCCAGCTGCAAAAGAAGTAACTGAGACTGTTGCAGACTATGGCCTGCAGAGCGCTTGGCAGGGTGCCAGTGCTTGGGGCAACTCTGCTCAGTGTCACCTCCTTTAAATGTCTTGCCCTGGGCCACAAAAGATTAGGGGTTTGAGAATCTTGTATTTAGGAGATTTGGATTGACTACGGGTCCCCCTGTACCATTCTTTAGAATAATTGTTTTTGTTCTCTTAGTAAAGGATTTTGGCTGCTGAGCTCTATTTTCTCTCTGACTCAGCCCTTCCCATCAGGCTGTGCTGAGTGGTTAGTGGGAGTTGCCTGGACTTGGGGAGCCACCCATCAGTAGTAGCTGAGAGTAGGCATGTCCTTGTAATGTGTCGGTCACTGAGCTAGGGGCTCCCCAGGCCTTTTGTCTCATCTCTGAGGTTGGCTTCCTCATTTTAGAGATGACGAAACAGGAGCAGGCGGCCTGGGTTACTGTCTGCCATTCAGTGGCTGCATGACCCAGGAAAAGTTGTTTGCACTTTCCAAGCTCCTGTTTCTGCTCTGGAAAGTTGGGGTGATAAAAAATGGTGCTTAGCTCATGTGAGGAACAGATGAGAGAATGCAGGTAGTGGGCTAGGTAAGACGCCTGGTGTCTGGGAAACCCATGGGCCACGCAGGCTGTGGCTGTCATTGGCAAGACCTAAAGTTAGCCCTTGATAATGTCAGACCCTTTCCTCCTACCTCACTGCTGAGCTCTAAGGTTTCTGCTCAACCACAACAAATTAAGGTTCCTTAAATTCCCCACTCCCTCACCTTAAGCTTTTCACCCATGCTGTTCCCTTCGCTCTGCTCCCCAACAGCTCCAGCTGTTTGTAAGCCTCAGATTAAATGTCACCTCCTCCAAGGGGCCTTCCCTGTTACCTCAGGCTGGGTTATGCTCCTCCTATGAGTAGACTACACTCTCCCTTTCATTTCACTTGTTAGGTAATCAGATAATTTTTCTGCATGGTTAAAAAAAAATCGAAAGAACATAAAATGGTATACTGGGGAAACCTGGTTTGGAACCCTGCCCCATCCAACACACCTTTCTCATCCCAACAAATCACCACTTTTATTAGTTTCTTGTGTATCCTTTTAGAGCTACTTCAGGCAAATAAAAATATGGATTTTTACTTTCCCCCTTTCTGACATGAAAAGTGGCGCACTCCACACTCGTTTCTCACCTTGCTCTGACCACTTCACACTCTGCCTTGAAATCATTATCAGTTTATAGAGCACTTCTTTATTCTTTCCTACAGTAGCTGACCATTCCATTGTATGGAATTTATGGAACCAGTCCCCACAGATGAAAATGCAGATTGTATCCCTGCTATGTTGTAAGTGTGGAGGTATGTCTATAGGAGAAATTTCCAGAAGTGAGAAAAAGGCAGCTATAATACAGTGTAATGTCTTCCCCGGTTCAAAGGGTTCAAACATAAGCCTCATAAAGACTAGGACATGTGTCTTCACCAAGCACGGGGCCAGAGTTGAGGTCCCAGCTGGTCTCTATACCCTCCAACCCCATAGCCCCACTTGGAAAGGATACCATAACCAGTGCTTTCCCCTTTTTAACCCCCTCTCCCCATAAGTGACACTCAATGGACCTTATTATATTCCCCTAAAAACTAGTCCAGATGTACCTCGAAACTCCAGGAATTGATTTAGTTGAATGCTCATGGCAGGTTGCTAAATACTAACCTATCAACATGCAGGAAATTGAATTTCCAACAAGCAGAGAGGATGTGGGGCCTTAAAGGTTGGCGTGGTTCTTTGTCATTTGCCCAATCCCTCCCAGGTTCATTCTCAACCATACAACTTTCCAAGTCTTAGGGAATATTCTGTGATGGTATTGCTAGCTCTGTGAAGAGCAGTGTCATTTATTAGTCACCTTAGCAAGCTAGACTTGAGAACCATTCATTCTCTCTCCTCTTTTTCATTACTTGGTATCATCAGTCATCAAGTCCTATCAATTATACCTTTTTAAAAAGTCTCATGTCTTAGTGGCTCCATTTCCACAGTTTCTATATTTGCTATGGACTACTCCAATGGCCTTAGCCTGAATCTCTCCTGTGTTACAGTTCATTTTCAGATAGCTAAAATAAAATGACTGCCATACTAATATAAAGTTAGTACGTATGGTTAGAGAGTCATTTAACTCATTAATGAGGGAACCAGCCTGATAGTAAAGCTGGTTCAGAAAGCATTTGAAGAGCTGAGTAGTGATATCACATAAGCGCTGCAGAAAGAACATTGGAATGGATTTCTTGTTAGATACAAAAGGAGTTAATGTCCTTCAGGACAATAAAAACCGAACTGTTGGAATTATTATTATTTTTTTTTTGTCAGAGACAAATGATTTGCATTTCTTTCAGACAAAAATTCACAAATCAACATGTAATTTCACAGAGCCTAGACTCTAATCAATAGTAAATAATATGTCCAACAAAAGTACATTTCAACAGAGCAAGAGCCAGCAGCCACCTCCTATTTTTGTAAATAAAGTTTTATTTACACCACTCATGCTCATTTGTTTACATACTGCCTTTGGCTGCTTCCTGGCTGCAGTGGTATTGTTGAGTAACTACAATGGAGACCACATGGACCACAAAGGCTAAAATGTTTACTATCTGGCCCTTTACAGAAAAAGTTGTCCAGCCTGCCATAGAGAATTAAGTAACACTTGGGTGGGCCTGTTAGACGCGGCTCTGGCTTATAAATGAGAAGGCACGCAGACCTCTCTGCCTTATATCCATGTTGGGGATGATTTTTCTTACATCTCTTCCACTCTCACTTCCCTCCCAACCATTCTCCAAACTGTTAGCAGGGAAATCTTTCAAAATCATACATCTTACATTGTAAATTCTCCACTTAAAATCTTCCCAAGTCCTTACCACTTGCTAAATTGACCTGGTTTGAATCCCTGTACCCCTCTGACCTCTAGTTACCTTGACCTGTTACCTTGACCTGTGCTGAGGCTCTGCAAGGACAACGCATATGCAAGCTCTGCGGACCCTGCCAAGCAGTGCACCAAGGTCTGTAATTACATCTGTGATCAACAGGATTCAATTTTCTCACATCTCAGGGCAGCAGGAAGACTTGGAGCATTCTTGGTTTGAGAGAACTGGAGCTGAAAAAGAAAGGATTAATACCAACAACTCCTGAAGCTTCTGGGGAGAATTAAAGGCAAAACTTGTTTATAGGGCTTGACACCTGGTAAAGAGCTCAATAAATGTGAGCTTATTCTCTTACAATCCACTTACCTCGTGTTGATATGAAATGAGGATTGTGCTTCTGAAAGGGAGAAGCAGAGAGGAAGAGAGTGGAAGCTGGGGGTAGACAGGATAATAATAGCAAGGACAACATCTGCTTTCTATTCCCCAGACTCCGGGGCCCAGGCCACTCTCCTGGTATAACGTTTCTTCGTTCCGTATAAACAGACAGGATGATTCTCGTAATCTCGGCAACAAAATATGCAGGCATAAAAATGGGTCATATTTTACTTTAATGAGAGAAATGAGGGCCTGTTTCCTTTGCAGAGAGAAGCCTGGGTTGTTGTAATTAACACCAAATGGGCCTGAGACTGATCTCTCAAATGATGAAGAGGTTGTTGGGATTGGAAGAAACCTGGGGCCTGTGGAGCTGCTAAAACATTGCCAGACCTCCATTACTCCCATCCCTAACTCCCTCTTCACCACCCCCTTCCAGCCAGCTGCCTCTTCCCTGAAAAACAGGGAGGAGGATGAACTTTCATTAAGCTCTTACATGCTTTCATTAAGCACGCACTCACACGTGCATGCATTTCATCTCCACTTTCCAGGTCAGAAGACTAAGGCTCAGAGAGGTGAAGAAACTTTCCTAAGATCTCACAGCTTGAAAGTTATGTGATCTTTCACCATCTAGCATTAACCTCTCTTTCAAATCTCATCTGTCCCTACAACAACGCCTTTGTGTAATTTATAATCCAATCACATGGGACCACTTCCAATTTCCCATTTACACCTGACTCCCTGCCTGTTCATGTGCTGGTGTCTCACACTGACGGCCCTCTTTTTCCTTCTTTGTTATTGAACTCTTGGCTCACCTTTCAAAAGTCAGCTCAAAATTGAACACAGCATGGATTGGTGGCACAGAACAGGCTAATGGACACTGGAATCACCCAGGCCGTATTCACACACCAATTCTGCCACCTAATTTACCTCCTCTCTTTTGAGCCCCAGATGCCCCTTTTAAAATGAAGATAACATCACAGAGGTGTAGTAAGGCGTAAATGAGTTAGCATGTATAAAATGCCTTGCACAGAGCTTGGACACACTCTTTGCTTTTTATACCTCTTGGTTGGAAACACTGGCAATATTGCCAACCATCAAGAAAGAAACTTAAACAACAAAAGCATTTCGAAGTTATCCCCTCATGATGAGACCAGCACTGTCACACCTAACTCACTCCCCTTGGCCAGAGACACATTCTCCCACTGTGCCTAAGCCTACTTGCCCATCTTTGTTTGGGGATCACTCCAATGATGACAGCCTTGGTGTCAATTCCCAGAGCTAGCTCTAGACTGCTGACCCTAGAGTTAGGAGAGATAATTGTCAACACCAGATAGGGTATCTCACCTGTAGGAAAGTAGAAGTTCAGTGACAATGACAAATTCAAACTATTGTTCCCCCTTTTGGAGGACTGCCTTGGTGAGAATAAGCTGATATACCAATACTAACAAAAAAAGGGGGAAAGGGGAGGCACAGGAAGATAAGATGGGAGGGACACTTGAACTACCAAGATTTAGGGGGAAGTTCTTGGGGCATTCTACAAAATAATGACCTGAATATGTGCTCAGGATCCTCTCACTGTTCCAACTCCCTGGGATGAATTAATCACCAAAACAAACTTGGCTGGGCTGGTTATAGCAGCCTAGAGAAGTCACATATGGCCACCACCTCGACCACTAGGAAAGAAGACATAGAACAGGGGATTCACTTATGGTAATAACAAGGGAAGGGCCCAAAACCTTACCTGAAAAGAGGATTGCCTTTCTAGAAGAATCTGCAGTGAAGACCTCAGTTTCGAGGTCATCAGAAGAAAGCCCGATGAATTTTCTAGGAGGGGAAGGGGAACCATTTCTCAAATTAGCTATGTGTAACTCGAGGGGAGGTCAGTTATTCTCACAGGCATCTGAGTCAGAAGGGCATGGCAATGTGGGGCTGAGGACACCCCCATTTCCACGGGGGCATTAGAATGGAAAGAGGCCTCCCTTTCTCACCCAATTTTAACAAGCCTGTCATCAGCAACCTACTAGAAAATAAATGTCTCCCTATCTTCCACTGTCTATCAATCTCCCTGACCCAAAAGACTCCAATGCCTGGTGTGCATACCCCCCCCAAAACAAGCATGTACAGAGCAGATATTATTAAAGGGATCAAAAGCCAGTGAAGGAAAGAGACCAGTCCCAACAACTAGAATAGGTGGCTTTCAAGGAGGCAAGATATAGTTAGATTTCTTAATGAAATATTTTGAAAGCACACACCAAAAAAATAGGTCTTGGTCCTTTACACATGATTTCTGAACTTTAAAATTCAATAGAAAAATTTCAAAACTAAGCACTAATTTCCAAAACTATAGCATTTTGAAAAATTAAATATTAGAAAAATACAACCCACAATACAGAGGAAAAAACTACATAAATTGAAAATCATGTGTGAAAAGGTAAGAGACATGAAAGACATATGCAAGAGATATATTATGTAAGTAACAGAGTTCTGAAAAGGAAACAGGAAACATATGGAGGAGAATTAATAATGGAAGATACCATTAAAATTTCACTGAAGGGAGGAAAGACATGAAACTTCATATGGAAGTTGTCATGAATAGGAGTAATTTTTAAGTGACATGCACCTGGACATGCCCTGGCAAAATTACCAAAATCCAAAAAAAGAAGAAGAAAAAATATTTATAAGATTCTTGTGGCAGCCATGAAGATGTGCCTCTCAGATATACCTACTACAGCGTACCTAGAAACCTACAGCCTCTTTCAACCAACTGCCATGTTCACGCTGAGGCCATGTTTCCTGCAGACTTCTCCCAACCAGTGACTAAATGTGCAGGGTCCCAGGGAAGGACCATTCCTGAGAGATGTGGGACTCCTGCCATGGACAACTTTGGCTCAAGGACTCCCTATAGGCCTGGTCAAACCTTTCTTGGAGCTGTGCTGTGGTCACAGACAGCTCCTACCTCAATGCTTCTTTTCCACTCTGCTTTTACACATTTTAGACCGCAGTCGTGGTCTAAAGAGTTCCCAGCCTTACCTGCTCCTGTCTCAATAAATCGCTTACATATCTATTCCTATCTTTGTGTCATCCTGGCTGACCTCAACTAACACAGATAGGTAGATAAATTGTGTGTTGGGAGGGGGGGGATGATAGATAAAAATGCTAGAAAGAAAGAAAAAAAGAGAGAGCGAGAGAGAGCGAGAGCGAGAGCGAGAGAGCGAGAGAGCGAGAGAGAGAGAGAGAGAGAGAGAGAGAGAGGATAGAACTAAAAATCTGGTTCTATATGCAACACTGGTAATAGAAGACTGAATCATAATCTTTAGATCACTGAGAGGAAAATAATGCATTTCAAATGTCCTATATTCTGCAAAGACATCAATTTTAAGTGGAGGCTGAGTTAGATACCAATGTTGCTTATAAGTATTTCCAGTTGTCTGCCTTCCAGATACTCAAGGAGCTTGACATTACTCTGCCCCATTTGCAGTTTGGCATGGTGACATTCTTTGGCCAATGAAAATGAGCATGTCCCTTAGCAGAAGCATTTAATAGTGGCACGAAATTTTCCGGTGCTCTCTCCTCTAGCTGCTGTGAACTGGGAAGCCCAGTTTTATACAGAGCAGGCAACACTCCGCTTTCACATGGTGAACAACCTCCCTAGGAAGTTCCCTGAGACAAGCAGCAAACTTTGTATGAGCAAAAAGGAAACATTTCTTTTTTTAAGCCCTTGACATCTGAGTGGCATAAGCTAGTCTATTCCACTAGTGCAAAGGCCAGAGGAAAATGTAAGCTCCCTGAGAGTAAGGCCCTTGACTATTCTGTCACACCCCCTTTGCCCAGGAACAGCATGAATTTCTACCAGATATATTTTTTGTTGTTGCTGCTGCTGCTTCTGCTGTTGTTTTCGAGAGAAAATTTCAAACATCAAAGAAGTCAGGGTCTGTGCCCATGCCCCTAGCTGAGGAAATCACTTGAGAAGAATTCTAACCAAATGAAAATGAAATTTAAAACAAAAGTTTCAAGATAGGGAAGGTAACAAGTATAAGAAACCGTGGTGGGCAATACATTTGATCGTATTTTATAGTTAAATCTAAAAGAATGATGAATGCTGGACTGGGAATTGTAATACAAGTTAACTAAGAATTTTTGAAACAGAAGAGGCATATTATAAAAAAAAAAAATATGGGATAACGAAATGAAAGTTCTGAATTTACTCAGCAAAATTTACCCAGAGGTCGGGGGTGAAGGGGGGGGCAAGATTCCACAAGGGAGTAGGAAAATGAAGAAATAAAAACATTTAAATGTTTCATCACTGTGGAGAGCACATGGCCAAGTAAAACATTCAGGGGAGAAAGAATTAGGAAGAGTTATTGAATTTTTATATGACAATACAGAAGTATTTAACTGTAAAAGATGATTAAAAATTACTACAATTAAGATCCCTATTATTTGATCATTTATTCAACAAATACTCATTGAGCATCTAGTATGTGCCAGATGATTTTCTAGGTGTTGGGAATATATTAGTAAACACATCAGTAAATAAAACAGACAAGGTTCCTACTCTCATTCTCAAGAAGGAAGCTCGGAAATGGACAGGTCATCAAACAAGTAACAAGATAATTTCAAATGGTGATAACCACCATTTATTTTTCTCAGGTGAAACCTTAGGAAAGAATAGAAATTATCCACGGTAAGCAGAGGAAAGCATGGAGTTCTAGGCAGAGATTAAGGCAGTAAAAAGCTTGGTATGTTCAAACAATACAAGGAAGGTCAGCTTGGCTGAAGCTTGTGTGTGTGTGTCCAGGGTGGGGTTGGAGGGTCACAACAGCAGTTCCCAAAGGTGATAGATCACACAGAACTTCACGAGGCTGAATGAGAATATAAGAGGAATCCAAATGTGTTGAGAAGCCATTGAGGGGTTTCAGGAAAGGGATTGCCATGATCTGACCTGTTTTAAGAAGATGGCTGGTTGATGCAAAGAGAAAATATTGCAGAAGGCTGGGCAAGAGTGAGAGCAGGGACACCAAGTGGGACATGAGGGTGGCTTGGATCAGGGGGTGGCAGGGGGGTGGACATAGAAAACAGAGGGCAGACTGGGATTCTTTTGAAGGTATACCTAATGGAACTTGTCAATGCATTAGATAGATGTCCCAGGGGAGGGAAAGGGAAGAATCAAAGTTGACTCAAATTTTTTGACTTGAGCATTTGAGTAAATGACTCAGCGGGGACTACAGATGGGGGGCTAGGGGGCAGGTAGATTCTAAACAAAGTGATGTTTAGGTGAGTTCAGTTTGAGATACTTCTTAGACATCCAAGGCAGAGACATAGCCAAACCCAGACTTAGATACGTGAGCTCAGTGAGAAGTCAGGGACAAAGGAGAACATTCCTCAGAGACAAGGCATCTAAAGCCAAAAGAGTACTCAGATTACTCTGTTTTTACACCTACACATGAGTATATAAAGCAGCTAGTCTGGGACTTAGCATATTGACCCAGTAAATAGTTCCCTCTCCTTTTCTCCTGGGGATGATTGAAGATGGTCTGCTAGAATGAATACTGGGCCCTGTCAGAACAGGATGCCAGCAGTGGCAGAGGCAGAACATGTCACCGTTCGGTCCTCAGCTTTCTCAGTAACTATAAAACCAGAAACAGATCAGCAGTGCTTATCTGGGATGTAGTGGGGGTGAGGGGATGGGAAGGGATTACAGTGAAGCATAAAGAAACTTTCGGGGATGATGAGTATGTTCTTTGTATTGATTGTGTGGATAGTTTCACAGGTGTGTATATGTACGTCAAAATTCATCAAATTGTAAACTTAAATAAGTGCAGATTATTATATGTCAATTATACCTTCATAATGTGGCTAAACTAAAAAGGAACAATTTCTACTTTATTTATCTCTCTGGGTGGTGTGTCCCTAGGATTAAATAATAATGATAAAAATGCTTGAAGTAAAAAAATGGGCACAAACAACGTAAGACAAATGGAATGTGTTCTCTTGCTGGAGACTTTTTGCTCTCTGTAAATAGTCACTCTCTTATTGGGAAGTGGAGAGTAAGAGCTGAGAGATACATGAAAGCAAAATATGAATATGTTTCTGGAAAAATTCACAAGACAGATTGGAAGGGGACTGTATTAGTCAGGGTTCTCCAGAGAAACAGAACCTACATTGTGTGTGTATGTGTGTGTGTATGTGATTTACTACAAATTGTCTCACACAATTATGGAGGCAGACAAGTCCCAAGATCTGTCGTCAGCAAGCTGAAGACCCAGAAGACCTGATGGTTTAGTTCCAGTCCAAAAGGTCAGGCTTGAGCCCCAGGAAGAGTGAGTGTTTCAATTTAAGTCCAAAGGCAGGGGAAAAAAAAAGCAATATCCAGCTCAAAGTCATTCGGGCAAGAGTAGTTCCCTCTTACTCAGCCTTTTTGTTCTGTTCATGCCTTCAACTGATTCCCATATTCAACTGATTCCCATATTAGGGAAAGCAATCTGCCTTCCAGTTCAAACATTCAGTTCATCCAAAACACCTTCGCAGATAGAATAATATTTGACCAAATATCTGGGCATCCTGTGGCCCAATCAAGTTGACCCATAAAATGAACCATCACAGGGACAGTTACTTACTAAGCTCCTGTTTACAGCAGACCTCTATTATCTCCTTCTGTTACTCCCTATTACAGGTAGAACCCAAAGGGACAAAGTGATATCACTTGCCCCAGAACATAGGGCTGCCACATGGCAGAGCTGGATTTAAATTCCATTCCTCCTGAGCCTACTGTACCAAGCTGCACTTCTTAGAATCCCCAAATTCAGAGTTGAATGAGTCCTTACAGATTATCTAGTCCCCATGGCTCATTTTACTGAAATCCAGAGGTGAAGTGACAAGCTGAGGTTTTCCAGCTAGTTATTGGGGAAGCTGGGACTCCAGCTTCTGCCACACCACATCACCCCTGCTGAGTCTGGTTTTTATTTGGAACATGACTCCATCTTTGGCCACTTCACCCAATCTAGTGTGTGTTGGAGAAAAAGTCTACTCTGAGATCATGTTCTGCCCTCAAGGCCTCAAGAGATCTAAAGGTTTCTACAGGTGAGCACCATTCTGCCCCCTCACCATTGGCAGCACCCCCTTCACAGGCTGTTCTGCACAGAGAAGCCCAGATATTTCGCAAGCAGTCAATTAACACCTCTTCTCCTCCACTGGTGGAAAAAATGATGCTCAGACTTCCTGATCAGGAGTGGGGGGTAATCTAGTGGGGTAATATCCTTTGTAGGAGGCCAGTTACCCTTTGGGAAAACTCGTTTCTTTACGGCTATAAATGACTGGATCCCAGGATGTTAGTGAGCTCCAGAGAAGAGATAAGGGGAAGAAAGCCAAGTAGGGGAAGGGGAAGGAGAGGAAGGCTTTACCAGAAAAATGCTACCTGAAGGAAAATTCTTTACAGGATCCTAGCTAGCACTTGAGAACTTACTAAGTGTCAGCCACTACTTATGGTAAGTGACTCAGATTATCTCAATTATCAGAGTCACCCAATAGGGTAGGTACTTTTTTTTACCCCATTTTACAGATAAAGAAACTGAGGCACAGAGGTGTTAAGTAACTTTCCCAAGGTCCCACAGTTGTTAGCTATGGAGCGTATTTTTCGCTTTTGTCAGTCCAACTTCAGAACCTGTGTACCAACTCTTAAACAGAAGTTTACAAAGCATACTTCCATCAATTATCTTATTTAATTTGTATAACCTGCCTATGAATTAGAGTTTGCTATTTGTGTGGGTCTCCTTTCTTGTAAAATAAAGTGGTTCACAAAGTGGTGAGACTCACTGAAGTCTACCCAACACAACACTGGTAGACTCATCATCTAGGGAAATATTCATTAATTCATTCAAAAAAATGGTTATTGAACGCCCACTCTGAGCCAAGCAGTCACTGCCCTCAGGGAGCTATAGACTATCAGGGGATATCACTAATTACAATACAATCTGAGCTTTTTATTATTTTATTATTTTTACTGAAGTATAACTTAATTCAGTAAACGGCACAATTCAAAGTGTACGCATGTGTGTATAATTACTCCCTGAATCAAGATACAGACTATTTCCAGCACCACACAAGGCTCCCTAATACCAAGGGTCATTGTTCTTCTGACCTCTTACTCTATGAATTGGTTTTGCTGTTTTTCACCTTCATTTAAACGGAATTGTTTAGTGAGTATTCTTTCATACATGGCTTACTTCACCTGACATTCATTCACGTTGCCTGTGTCATAGTTTGTTCTTTCTATTGCTGTACCATATTCTGTTGTATGAATACACCACAAACTGCAGGTTTGTTCTCTGCGAAGCCAACGCTGAGACAGAGATTAGCAAGTATTGTAGTTATTAGGAAGTGCCCTTGGGATGGAAGCTGTGGAAGGAGGGACAGGAAGCAGGATTGGGAACAAACAGGAAGAAGTTCAGAGCTCCAAGCAGACCCGAGGACTGCCTCAGCCAACCCCACACAGAGCTCTGAAGCTAAAATAGCCTGTCTTAGCCATGCTGCGTGAATGTGGGCTGCCCCAGGAAAGACAGCCTTGAGCAAGTCAGCTCTCTGCAGCTGGGGCAATTCTGGAAGGGACTGACAGCCTAAAGGTTGTCTGCTGGCAGCATCCCCAAAAATTGGGGCTACAAATCCCACCTTGATGGGGGATCTGGCAGCACATGACTATGTCCACCATACTTCAAGGTATTTCCCCATTCTCTTGTTAATGGATATTTGGGTGGATTGCAGTTTACATTACTATGAATAATGTTGCTATGAGCATTCTTACTGATGTCTTTCAGTGGACATAACCACTTGTCTCTATTAGACATAAACCACAACAGAATGGCTGAATCAGTCATAGAGTATATACCAAATTATACTATTCTACTCCTACCGGCAATGTTATAAGAGTTGCAGAGTTGTTCCAACTCCTACAATTAAAGTCTCTTTAATTTTAGCCATTCTTGTGGGTGGGTATTTGGTGGTATTTCATTATGGGTTTGATTTGCATTCCCTTGACTGACGAAACACGTAGCTAATATTTGTCTAAATTCATGTCTGGTCATGATGGAGCCAAAGTTGAACTGATAAAGATACTATGTTTCTCCCTGTCCACCATGTTACCTCCCTCTGTACCAGGCAGACTGAACTGTTTCTGAAGTCGTCATTGACCTAGAACCAACCGTAATCCCCCACCCCACAGCTGGGTTTGTGGTGTATATTTGTGACATTCTGGGGCAGATGCTGCTCTGCTGCTTGTCTGTTCAACAGCCAGGCCCTGCTTTTTCCTTCCTCTCATACACTTTCTGATGAGGTATCTGTCAGCTTCATGCTTAGGGGAGAAAGCAGTGAAACGTAAAAGTATGCTACTGGGGCTGCTGAGAATATGAAATGACAAATTATCTTATCATTTAAGATATTTGAGGTCTTCTGTTATTTACAGCCAAAAACGCCTCAACTAAACAGTTTGGAACTTTTCTTCCTGGCTTCTTATAATGTGGGCTGACAGAAAATGCAGAAGACTTATCCTTCTAATATGTATAATAATGTAGATTATTTTAACTATTATGCAGAGCAACTCTGAGAGGCAGATATTAGTGTTATCTCCATCTTATAGATGAGTAAACTACAGAATCAAAACTGTGTCCTGAGGATGTGAACATCTCAAAGAGCTCTTACAAACAACATCCTCAGTTTTTCAGAAACGAGAGCCAAGACCCAGAGAAAGGAATTATTTTGCTGTGGTCACACAACCAGTAAGGTTGGACAATTATGGTCACAATCTTGTTGCAATGATGCTGCTAACCTTTTTTGATATCAGAGGGATTCTTCATTATGAATTTGTACCAACTGGACAAACAGTTAACCAGGTTTACTATTTGGAAGTGCTGAAAAGGCTGCGTGAAAAAGTTAAGCGATCTGAACCTTTTGCCAACAATTCATGGCTCTTGCATCACGACAATGCACCAGCTCACAGGGCACTGTCTGTGAGGGAGTTTTTAGCCAGTAAACAAATAATTGTATTGGAACACCCTCCCTACTCACCTGATCTGGCCCCCAATGACTTCTTTCTTTACCCGAAGATAAAGGAAATATTGAAAGGATAATCTTTTGATGACATTCAGGGCATCAAGGGTAATATGACAACAGCTCTGATGGCCATTCCAGGAAAAGAGTTCAAAAATTGTTTCAAAGGGTGGACTAGGAGCTGGTGTCCATGCATAGCTTCCCAAGGGGAGTACTTCGAAGGTGACAATGGTGATATTCAGTAATGAGGTGTGTAGCACTTTTTCTAGGATGAGTTCACAGACTTAATTGTCCGCCCTTGTAAAACAGATGGACTGAAGTCCATGCTCTTTTCTCTTTAGATTTCTGCACAAAACAATTCTCCCCTTAAAAGAAATTAGCACAAGCATTAAAATAGAAACTTGGGAAAGTCAGAGTACACAGTCACTCCAGGTTTTAACTGCTCTACACACAGTCCTCTGTTTCAGAGGATGCAAATCTGAACATCTCCCCAGATTTCACAGAATACACATATTCTGACGCTGAGGAGAAATGAATGCAATTTCAACGCTAATAAAGTTAGCACCTTTGCGTAGATGTAAAGCTTTCCTTGAAGCTGGAAACTCACTGAAAGCCGGACCTGCTGAAGAACTGAGCTGAGCTTGGGTTCCTTCTCCCTTCCTCTAAGGTAGGGCAGAGGAAACCAGCCCCTTACTCATGCTTCACATTTTACCAGCTCAGATTCACTGGAGAGAACTGAGAGGCCTTTTTCCTGCTCTCAGGTCGCGTCCTGCGCAAGGAGGGTTGTGGGGAGCGAGGAGGGCAGTGCAGAGTTAAGAAAAGACAGTAGCCATGAATAGAGTTTAAGCGGGGGCCAAGGACTCCAGCCTCAAGTACTGGGCCCTGAATAGGGCCTATGCATAGTTTTTATTAGTTAGGTGGGGAAGTGAAGGACACAAAGCTTGTCAATCTCAAGATCTGTGAATCCCATACATCATAATAGGAAACTGATTCAAGCCAATAACCCTTGCCTGCAGGCAGCTGAACCCTAAGTCTCAGGATGTGTGTGCTTTCCCCAGGGACAAAACCTTTATGCATATGAATAGATGGAGAGCACATCATTGAATCTTTTCCCCTGCAGGTTGTGGGAAGGAATGCAGCCACAGAGCCAGCGGCTCTCCTTAGTTGGAGGAAGGTGGGGGCCTGTGCCCACCTCTATGAACCCCCTGGGTTCTCCAGTTGGACCCCACGCGGCTCCGCATGTCTTAGGTTGCTTTCCACGTGGAAAGTCATACCCGTCATTGGCTGACCGGGCATCTTTCTGGGGCCAAACAGGGAGACATAAGGTGCAAGCACAAAGGTGAAGCAAAGTTCCTGAAAGGATCCATCTCACAGACCCGCCTTTCTTTAGGGGCAAGTACAAGGAGACAGACGGGTAGGCTGCTGCGTGGCAACACTCTCAGGACACCGATTCTCCTAAGATTCTGCTTTTTCTCCTAAGGTCCTGCTTCCCTCGCTTCTCTGGAACTGCCACCATCCTCTCTTCCCTCTGTAGGGCTCCAATCACCCCACTCTCCATGCTGGATGCTAAGGAAGTCACCATCTTTCAGCTTCACAACACATTCTTACTTGTTGCCCCTAAAGATAAGTCCTGACCATTCTGTTACAATGAACCTTACTATGGGAATTTAATGCAAGAGGGTAACTGAAAGTAGTTTGGCACAACTCAGAGAGGAATGGACACAGACAACTGCAGATGGAGGTAGACAAGAGGGCAAGGACCCCCCCCCCCCCCCATGTAGGAACTCACAGGCCTTGGTAAGGAGTTTGGACTTATTTCAAAAGCAAATGGAAGCTATTGAGTGGTTTTTTAAACAAGGAGCAACACAAGATCAGATCTGGGTTTTAGAAAAATCACTCTGTGGCCAAGGTGGGGAGGTTGGGGAGGAGAAGAAAGGGACAAGACTAGAGAAAACGGGCGATCATCTGGGCTGCTTTGTCAGGTAAGAAGCACCCTCTCACCGGGGTAGGCAAGCAGAGATAGAGAAGCGATAGGGAAGATTCCAATAATGGATACACCGATGGGCTCGCTCATGTCTGAGGTCCCTTCCAGCCCTGAGACACCAAGGTTCACTGGGAGAAAACTTACCTTTCCCAGTCGAACCTCTACTCTCCCAAGTTCACAGGCTGTGAAACTGAGAAGTGCCATGGACTGAGGTGGGTCTGGGATGGAGTCCAAGCCTGAGTAGGTTTCTGTCTCCATGGCATATTTGAGGTCCCTCAGCCAGCGCCCCCCATGGGGACAAGGGGTGGTTCCATTTTGTTGTGCAACAGCTCATAAATCCAGGAATTACAAACAAAGGAGATTCTGTTACAGGTAAATACCATTTGAAATACAATCTCTATAAGGGCCTTATGTTTGTCATGAATTTTATAAATTGTTGCAGTAATTAACAGGGCATAAAACAGGCTTCCGACCCCATCCAGGAAGGCCTTCCTGAATGCTTCATTGTCAGATGTGCCACTCGGGCTTTCAGAGTGGCGGTGCCCTGGGTTGATGCTGGGTGTGGGATGAGGGTGGGGGCGTGCAACCCTGGGAAAAACACCTCCATTCATGGGTGGTAGTTTAATGGGCTCATTTTAGGTGGCTTAGAGAATGACATCGAGATTTACCTCCTGGGCCCTTCCCTCAATAAATTAGAATGGGGCCTGGGCCTGGGAGACAATTAGGACCCTCCTTGCAATTCAGTCAGAAGCTGGGCAAGGGGAATGGTTTTCTCCCTTGCCGTGACTGCATGCGTTTGGGGAATTTTCCCACTTTTTCCACTTGTTTTCTTTCTCCCTGGGAAAACCATCAAACGCCTTATGGAAAATAAAGACCCCAATTCATGAACCCAGTTTTAATTTCTTTCTGGAAAATAGTACCTTCTTGAAGTCTCAAATGACCCAGAGGATTGATTCAGAGCCCTCCTGTTCCTGCCACCCTGGAGGATGCTGTCTCCTTCCCCACAGCTTGCAGGATACCAGGAGACAGTCAATAAGCACAGTGTCCCTGGTACTCCCTCCTCATGCACTTTTTAATTAAAAAATATTTCAGGCAGACAAAGAGTACAACTGGTATAAATAATATTTATGAATCCAATTCCTAGCTGAAAATGTAAAACGTTGCAGATCAAAGTGACGCTCCCTGGACCCTCTCCTGTTTTCCAATGACGTGCCCTGTGGGATTGGAGCAGGAAAATGACATGGTCAGATGAGATTTGGGGGAGCCCACTGACTACTGTATGGCTTGGAGAAACCAAGGCTGAACACAGAGCCCAGATCACAAGTGTGTTCCGTGATCCTGACCAAACACAATAGCAATCCAGGTCCCACTCTGGACCCCTTCATGGTAAGCATGGAAAAATCAATAGACAGAACTTGTAAGCGCTAAAAGCAACAAATACTGGTATCTCACCTTCAAATTACCCAGCATTTTTCAAACTTACTTAATCACCAGATCCTCTCCATAATTCTTGTTTGTTAATGTATATCTTTTTCTTTTTTCATTTATAGTTGACATTCAATAATATATTAGTTTCAGGCATACGGCACAGTGGTTAGACATTTATGTAACTTATGAAGTGATCTCCCCAATTTTATATATATGGAAACTGAGACTCAAGGGGATTATATAATTTTCCCAAGATCAGACTGCTGGTTTTGTGTCCTATCTAATGACGCTATAGCTTTTTCCCTTAACCTTGGGTCCACGTAACACCGAGGACAAACCTGGCTCATAGACAGCAGTGTGTACTCTATAAATACTCAGTGCATAAATGAATCACTCTTACTACACATCTTCTCTGTTCTTTGGAGATTTATTCACATATAACCCAGTGTAATTTTTTGGCATTTATGTACATAAAATAATTAACAATAACATTATTTCCTAACTTGTTAGTAAACTCCTTGAAGGAGGAGAGATCATGTTTCTTATCTCCAGGCACGAAGTAGGGATTTATAATTATGATTATGTAACAGGCACATAGAGTTCTATAACCAGAAGAGATATTGGAGGCCATCTGGTTAAATTCCTGCATTTCACACATAAGAAAACTAAGACTTGGAGAGAAAATAAACGCCTGGCCAAGTTCCATAGAGTGAGTCAGGAGAACTGCATGTGTGTGGAATACTGTCACTTTCTCCCAGTTCTTCAGCCAGCAATTATTTAGAAACTCTTTGATGTGCCAGGCTCCTGGATGGGCACTGGGATACCACAGGCAACAAGACATAGTCATTGCCCTAAAGAAGTTATGCCATAGTCCAGGGGTCACAGGGGCTTAGCAGACAACCCCACTGTGTGAAGCCATGTCATAGAAGAAAACAGGGAGAGGTAGAACCAGTGGAGAAGGGGAGAGCCCATATCTAAAGGAAAGACATCCAGGTTCCATTTTTATACTCTCTGTCGACAACACACAGCAAAATTAGACCATGTGGACATTGAGGCATCAACTATGAGCCTTTATTTCTTTATCTGTAAAATGGGGATAATAATGGTATCTACCTCATAAGGTTATCATAAATATTAAATCAGTTAATATAAGTAAATGTAAAATACTTAGAACAATACCTCCCTCCTAGTAAATATCATGTAATAGCCTTATTATCATTTTTGTTATCACCATCATCTTTATTGAACTACAAGAGCCAATGACTTCTTTGGCCATTTGTCAGCACCCACTGATCTATTTCAGGAATTCACAGAACTAGAAAGAGCCATAAGCCATCATTCATGCCATACCCTTGACTCCAAGCAAGACTGAATTCCATCAAATTCAGGATGGCGGCTCACTTGGCTTTTCCCGAGAGTCACTGGAGGGCTTTCAGCAGCAGTATCACAGAACCATGCAATAAATAATTATCAGTAAATGAGAGCAGTCTCACTCCTATAAATTTGTATCTGGTTCATGACTCCAAACTTGCACCATTTTGTATGTAGATAGTGGGTGTATATGCATACCTATGTTTTGTGACTCTACTCCATATCTAAGAGGGAAGGTGGGGCTATTAATATTTACCCTGGGGCAATAGGCATAAGCAAAGACTATGTGAGGCAAATCAGGTCATATGGTCAACTGGGAATAACGCACATGAAGAAACAGTGTGAGTTGTCTTAGGAGCTAGTAAGTTCCCCAGTGTCAGTGTCTCTCACTAAACTTCATTGGATTGAGTGGGGAGCAGAGATCCCTCTTGTTGTAACATGCTGGTGCCTTGGCCAAACAACTTAATAGTGGGGTAGTATTTCAGTTACAAATCAAGAACATTAAGCCTCACTAAGGTCCCTTCCAACTCTGGTGGGTTGGCCAGGGGGTTGGGGTGAGTCTCTGGATCTGTGCATTCTATAAAAGGCAGGACATTTTTATGGCCCTGGGGGACAATAAATGTTAACACACCAAAGGTGGCAATATAACAAGTATGCAAAATATCCTGAAGGGTCTTAAATCTCAAAGCTGCATGGCTGGTGTTTGATTGTCTTCGAGCCCTGACAAGTATAATGAATTGTCTAATACACTCTCCATCTGAGCAGCAGGGAGGAAGTGTTGAGCACTAGTTTGAAATGTTCCTCTTTTGAAAATTCATCTGTTTCCTCATGAAACCTGAGCTGCCTTGCACACTATAAGTGAGTGCTTGTGCCCTTTGTGAGAACAATAGCAACTGATGCGAGCATTTGTAAAACAAAGGTCTTCAGGATTTAGCCCCCATGGCCATAATCTGCAGTACACATCCAACTGTGCAGAATTGCTGGCCAGACTGAAAACTGACATCCTGTGTACTTGTAACTTTGGGTTCCCCTGATTAGAGGGGCTACAGGTTTTTCTTAATTGGGAGAAGTAATAATACCAATAACAGTTATGATTGCTGTTACAATTATGCCCACCATTTATTGTGTTCATACTATGTAGGTATTTGTGTCAGTTAGGCCCTCTGGGAAGCATATCCTGAGATGAGTTAGGGATACAGGTGGTATATTAGGGGTAATGTCTATAAAAGTTAAAAAGAAGGCAGAATTGAGCAGGGAAAGCCTTTAGTCTGGGATAAGGGGTTTTTTTTCCTGGGAAAGGAAAGCAGAGAGGAAACAGGTTTGGCAGAGAGTGACGCCAGCAGCATTGCAGAACTAACAACTGACTTGGCCAACCCAAAGGGGAGCTTTCAGCAAAGAGTGCTCATTGGAGGAGTCCCACATTGGGCAGAAATGGCCAGGCTCTAATAGCCCCAAGTGATCAGTCATTGCTTGGGGCTGCCCAGGAAGAATGTGTTCTCCAGTCAAAGGTTGAGGCAAACCCTGGAGCAGCTACAAGTGGGGGGGGCCTTCTCATCGCCATGGCTACCACTGTATTATTCTTCCTTTTATCACTGATGGGAAAACTGAGGCTCAGAGGGAAAGGTTGCCCAAGTACACACAGCCAGTAAGCCGTGAGTTCATACAGGCCTGCGTTCAAAGGCCCATCCTCTTATAACCATGGAAGAGGCAGAATTCCATGTGATGAGCAGGACTGGTGTCCCAGGGGACAAAGATGACAAATATCCCAGAAGGATGGTGCTGTGCAGTCACCCAACCATCTGCTCCATGGGAGACGAGGCCTTCGGGCAGCACACCTCTGTCCAGTGTTGGAGTCTAACCGATGCACGCTAGCGTATTGTTATGGAGAGCTCCCGACGTACAGACCCTGTGACTTCATCAGAATCATACAGTGGAGAGCGAGAGGGACCCTCAGCCAGGCAACCCTAAGCTCTGCCACCCTCTATAGCCAACTATATGGCCTCTCTCAGTCCCCTTTGTCTCACTGTATTCACTCATTTGTTAACAAAATCTTCGTGTTCTGTTGTTGGAACTATGTTGGGGACTGCAGATACCCAAAAAGAGACACAGCCTCTGTCCTCTGAAGGAGTGTCAGGCTAAAGCAATGAGTGTTCTGAGGATTGTGGTGTGTGTACATACTGAATGGCAGAGTAGGTCTTCTAATCTCTACAATGTATATCAAGGGCTGACAAGATACTCCGTAAGTATCTGGCTGGTAGTATGCACAGAAGAGCTATGAATGAAGGGCTCAAGGCCAGCTTCCTTCAAGTTTCATGTTTCTGCACATAACACCTACACTGTGCCTGTCTTTACCTTGAACTTCTGAACACCCCAGTGCCTGACTGGCTCCAGCCTTCCCCATTTGGCCCAACTCAACCCCTGTCCTAGTACCTATGTTTCAATGCTCTCCTCCAGCCTCCTAGATCTGCCTGGACAGCTGAAAGCATCACAGTGTAAACATTGTGAAACCATCCTGGATGAGGCCAGGACCCAGGATACAATCTTCTGCTGGAATGCAGCCCTGAAGGTCTACACCACACAAGTCTAGCCCTCATCCTATATGCTCAACTGGAAAATACTTCAAGGAGGAAAAGTATCACTGACTGAATTGAAATGAATTCGATTCAGCATTTCATGGGCTCCAGGGTAAGCAGCAGTCAGAACTGAAATGTCTGCTCTTGAACTGCTAGTGGGGAGACATATTCACACCCAGAAGTGGGGAATCTAACCACTGACCACGTTCTTCAGTAAGGGAACCAGGCTGATGGAAAGAGTGTCAGCGCGGAGTCAGAAGGTCTGGGAGTTCAATCCCAGGTCAATCACTTCCTCATGGGCCTTGGGCAAACCATTTTGTCTCTCTGAGCCTCGGTTCTCTCAGCTATATAATAAGAATAATAATGTTTTAAAGGTTAAAGAGCTAATGGACAGAAAGCTCTTAGCCACCTTGAGTCACAGGCATGTGCTAAGGTTTAGCAAGAAATAAATACAAAATGTCTAACAAAATACCTAGAGCATGGTAGGTATAAAATAAATTATGCTTTCTTACAAGTAGGATTATCTACTATTTGCCAGTAATAACTTTATTCAAAAATAACCCCACATAATTATTTCTACTTCATAAAACATGTACAAATCCATTATCTTGTTTGATCCTTTTAACCCGGTCAAGAAAAGACTCCGTATCTCAATTTCACAGAGCAATAAAATGAGCCGTAAGTAACTGGCCGCTGGGTTCCTTGTTCAGGGTCACACGGCCCCACAGCCAAGAAGCTAACTCGTTTACCAGATCGTCTGTCCCACAAACCTGGCACTTTTCCCTGTGTTCTTCTGGCCCTGATCTCTTCATAGCTCTATAAATTCCACGAGACCAGAAATCCCATTTCTTATTGCATTGGGAAACTCTGAGAACTAGGCCTCTGGTCCTACACAAGTTAGAATGAGAGAAGGGACCCAGTTTCTGTCACCGGGCCCGTCCTCTGGATGGTTCAGTGAGGGGAGCTTGAAAGCATGTCAGACAGCCGGGATGAACGCTCACATGCGTCCTGAGAGGCAACCACAGGATCAATCCTGTTTTACAGGTAAGGACAATATGCACCATGGTGACGTGCGAAGAGCCCTGAGGGCATCAGGAGACTTGGGTTGAAGTCCCAGCTCAGTCACTGACTGACACGCTGTGAGGCCCTGATAAGTCATTCTTCTCTTCAGGCCTGTTTCCTACTTCAGGATTTTCCTACAATTTACTCAGAAACCAACCACAAGGGCGAGCCCCTCACAATATACACAGAGCATGCATGGCCTCTTACAGAGCTCTGGTCCCAGCTGGCTCTCACATTCTAAGGTTTCTAGTGACTTTCTTAGGACTTGAAAGACTCGGAGCTCATGCGAGTATTGGGGTCTCCTTCCATTCAAATGGAAGGGCCTTCCTGCCCTTCAAATACATGGTACCAATTCAGGGGTAATCTACCAGTCTTCCATTCCCCATCCAACTCAGAGTGGAAGCCTGATTATCGTTAACACCTGTAATTTGAAGGTGACACTGTAAATGGAATCCAGGCCACAGAAGATGGGGGTGGGGATAAAAATGAGAGGCCACCAGACTGCCAGGGTGGCACCTGGACAACAATGAGGCTGGAATTCTTGCATTTCGATTGACTTGGATCCTGTGGGATACAGGTGACTTCCTTGGGGGAATGCCAGACAAAGATGAAGTGCAGCTAGGTGCTGGGTAACCTCCCTATCAGTCTGAACCCTGGCTCTGCAGGCCCTCAGGCCTTATCTTGACATGCGGCCTGCGAGCTCCCCAGAAGTGCCCATAAGGACCATCGTAGAAGGTAGCTTGTTGTAAGATCTTGCCAGAGAAGCCGGATTACTTTGGACCCTTCTTCCCTAAATGTTACTTCACTCTAGAAGTCTTGATAGCTTGGAGACACTTGAGAAAAGCAAATGTGCATCAGGATTTCTCTACAGTTTACTCAGAAACCAACCACTCAGGGTGAGCCCAAGGGCCAGCCTCGCAAGCTCATAGATCTGTGTAATTTACAAAGCTCTGGTTATTAATATTTCCATTTACAAAAGAGTGAAGTGGGATTTGCTGGCTCCAGAATTCATGCTCTCACTCATGATACTGTATTGCCACTTATGTCAGTCGGTGTCCAGAAGGAGACAGAAACCTGATTTGAACAGGGACAGATTAATAGAAGTAATTGTTAACTAGTACAAGTGCTATCAGGAAAGGTAGACCTGTTTCATGTTCTGAGTTCCGCCCACCATATAATGCTGCAGAGGCAAGTGTTAGCAAGGCACATAAGCTTGTATGTTCCTGAGATGTTACCGAGAACCTGCTCTATGCCATGCCCTGTGCTGAGATGTTGGAATTCAGTGAACAATACAGAGGCACCTCCTGCCTTCACAGAGTGCAGACTCTAGAATAAATGCCTCATATCTTAGGAAGGATTGAAAAACACTACCTTGGAAAATTGAAGTGCAACCTATTAGAATCACTTGAAATACCTGCAAAAAAAGGGGACTAGCATATCTGAACTATCTGAATCCCATGCCAATCCTAATGAATTGGAATTTCAATAGGGGCTCAAAGGACGCGAAGCACAAACATGTTAATCTCACTATCTGAGCTATGGAGAAGGGAGGCATCAAGGAAAGCCTTCTAAAAGACTAACAGCGGAAGAGTCCACCATTATGGCATGCTAACTAGATGCAATATTGTGAGCTCTTCTTCTATTAGTCTTTAGTGCTCAGCATCAAATAGGCATGATCTTATTTTATCCGCCAGCAACCTATTATCATTACATTTGTTAATCATGCCAATCATTTGAGTTTTTATTATGATCCCTATTTTACAAATGATTAAAATGAGGCAAAGAGAAATTTACTAATTTGTCCAGCGTCATACAGCTAGTAAGTAACAGAACCTTCAGCCATGATTGCTGCATAGCTATCCAACCTGACACCTGAAAAGTCAGTGGGAATTCTCCCAAACAACACTCTCCTCCCTCTGCCCTTCTTCTGCCCCTTCTGCAGCCTCCTCCACTGATTGGCTAAAGGAATAGCCTGAGCAAAGGCCCAGAGGTAAGAAAGAACACAGACCATTTAAAGTGGCTAGGGAACAGAGAATGCTAACTGATGAGGCTGGATTATAAATGCTTAAGGCAAAAAGCATGTTGCAAAATCTATGGACCCAACAGATTGATGCTTTTAACTTCCGTTTAGCCCCTTAGACCTGCCTGACAATGTACTCATCTATGTCCTAAGCCGAATGATCCCACCCTTGCCTAGACCACAGCCATGGCATAAAGACACTTATGAATCCAAAGTCAGGAAATTGGCAAAGCCCACCTTCAGGGCGCTTCAAACCCCCCTCCAACCCCAAAGGTACCCAGCTCAGAAGCACGGATGCCTAGCCCCTTTTCCTTATCACGCTTCAGCCTGGCTCTACCCTTCTAGACAATAGCCTGTGGCCCAAGCCCAGCCTTGTACCTTTCCCTCCCGTCATCAGGATTAACTTATCCTGTGTCCTTCTTTTACTCACTGAACTATTAGTCTGATTAATGAACAATACGATTAATTCATTGCTTAACAGTGACAAATATCATGATGAAACAGAAAGACCTTGTGTTTTGGGTCAGGAGAAATGAATTCAAGTCTTGGCTCAAATGTTAACTAACTCTCTGAGACTTAGTTGTCCCATCTGAAAAATGGGATAATACCTACCCCCACAGAGCCGTTGAGGGGTAAATGTTAAATAAGGTCAGTGAAAAACCTTTTGAAAACTCTTTACAAAAATGATTTCAACAAAGTTGAAATTGGTCACCTAACACCTTTCTGGCCCATTAAACCTCCTACTGAAGCTAAATGGGAGTCAGGGTCACGTTTGAGATCTTTTTTTAAGTTTATATAAGTCAGTGGTCAACTGTGTTGGCTCTGGAATCAGAATCTCCTGCATCTGATTCTGGCGACCTCAACCAATTTCCTTAACTTTTGCTGTGTTTCAGTCTTCCCACCTGTAAAATGGAGATGATTGCACCTACCGTGTGTCCCCGAAAATAAGACCTAGCCAGACTATCAGCTCCAATGTGTCTTTTGGAACAAAAAATAACATAAGACCTGGTCTTATTTTACTATAAGACAGGGTAAAATAGAATATATTATACAATATAATATAATATAATATCCGGTCTTATATAAGATATATATATTAATTTTTAAATTATAATATGTACTATATATATTATAGTGTATATAGTATACTATATATACTATATATATAGTATATATATTAATATATAATAATAATATATATATTTATATATATATATACTCATATACTTACATATATTAATTTTTGCTCCAAAAGACGTATTAGAACTGATGGTCTGGCTCGGTCTTATTTTCAGGGAAACAGGGTAGTTCATGGTGTTGTTGTGAGAATTAAATGCAATAACACAATAAAGTTCCTTTGTATAGTGCCTTATACAGTAACTGCTCAAAAAAAAGTTACTTTAAAAAAAATTTTCACAACATAAGGGCTATATTATTATCTCCATCTTAGAGATAAATAAATTGAGGCCCAGAGAGGTTGAAGTCTCAACCAAGATATTCAGCGAGTAGATGGCATTGCTGAGCTTTCAACCCAAGTCTGTGAAATGCCCAAATCTGCTCGTATCCCGTCTGCTCTATTGTCTTCCATTGGGGAACTTGGCCAGCAGCTTCTCAGATGGGGTCATGAGTTCTCTGAGAGCTCACTGGTAATGTGATCTGCTAGCTGGCCTGATCCTAAACCTTTTCCTCTAGAGGAAAGGCAAGATGGGGACAGGATTCTTCTGAGCAGCAGAGAAAGTAGCAAGGGCAATGAGAAGATGGGGAGGGCTGTGGAAATCTTAGAAAGTGTGCTGAGAGGGTGGGATAAAGATGCCTATAAGACACCTATAAGACATCACCCTAGAGGAAACTACATTAGGAGGCTCATTTCTTCTCTCCAATGGAGATCTCAGCCCCATTGGAAAGGACAGAAACACCACGTATAAACAGCCTTCTCCAAAACTCAACAGCTGGTACTCAACAGCTACCTTGCAGCAATGCCACTGATCCTGCCTCTGTCCCACAGGTACCAAGGATCAGATTTGGAAGGGTCCTCAGATGTCATCGGCTAGGACCCTTGGCTTTTAGGTGGGGAGACGGAGGCCAAGGGTGAAAAGTTATGTAAAGAGGAATACATAGCCACCTCTGCAGGCTTTGGAGAAATATTCAAATCCTCTCTCATTTCATTCATTCATTCATTCATTCATCAACCATTTATGAATATACAGACACTGTGCTCAGAATTAGAAGCTACACACCATCAGTGAACAGCTCAAAGGCGTGATTTTTTTGATCCACTAAAATATTTTTCATTTTTAAATTAATTAATAACATTTAAAAATTATCATTTTTTTCCATAAACATCCAGATATTTGTCTTCTCTTTAAAAAATCAGACTTGGCCACACGTCTTGGGCCTGAAAACATTTTAGACTGGGGCCCACTGCTCACCTTCATGCCCAATCCCCACTGCATCTTTATCCCACCCTCTCGGCACCTACTCACGTGTTGGAAGAAGCTCACCTTGGCTTGGCTTACTCTCTTAGGTTGTTTTTACATATGCTCATTCCCTCTGCAGTACCATGTCCTAAACTTAAATGTGTGGGGTTTCGTTAAACTTCAGATTCTGATTCTGTTAGAAATATAGATTCTATATTTCTAACCGACTGCCAGGTGACGCAGGGGCTGCTGATCTGGTCCAGGGCCACACTCAGAGGAGTGAGGCTCCCAAGAATACCTGGCTCTCTTAAACCTGGTTTTCACACAAACCTAGGACACATTCCATTCCTCCTATCTGCCTCTCTAACTTCAGTCTCTCTGTCAGGACTCAGTTTAGGTATCCCCTCTTCCAAGAAGCCTTCTCTGACTGCCAATGATTGGTTAAGCCTCGTCCTCAACTCTCACACCCCTTTGTGCTTCCCTCTTTCCCAATAACCAAGTGAATCTGATCCAAGGTGAGGTCTTTCCCGCCCAACTCTTAGGCACAGGGACTCTACTTCTGTCACTTTCTTATCCCTACAGTGCCAGGTATATGGTGGGTACTTCAAATTGTGTGTTTAAATGAGGCTCTTTGAAATTTGCCTTCCTGTTCATTAATATGGCCTGGCAGAGGGGCAATGACTGAGAGCTGAGTAAAGCAGAGCATGAGGAAAGAAACAGAACTGAATTCAAATCCTTACTCAACGAGCTGGGAAAGAGACCTCACATGCTATCTCACTCTCTAAACCTGATTTCTCTGTAAAACATACATATTTCTCAGGTTTCCTCTAAATATGAAATTAAATCGCACAGCTAGCCCAGTGCCTGGCACACAGTGGGTGATAAATAAATGCTCATCAGAACTCACCTCCTTGCCAGGCCCTGGGCTCTGCAAAGCCCAGGGGAAAAAAGCATGGAACAATTGGAGTGATCTTTTGATCTGACAGATTCAAGTGATTTCAGACTTGCCGGCCTTCCTGGGCCTGCCTACAGCCCAGGGGCCTGTCGAGGTCCTGCCAATGGGTCTGTTCCTTTGATCACAAAAAGGACCAAAGCAGCAGGGGAGTGGCTGCAGCTCTGGAGCAGTGGCAGCAACAGACTGGCATGGCCTTTGGCCTTCTCCTTTCTACTGTGTTGACAAAGCCCCAAAAAGCAGTTTCCAGGCTCTCGGCCTCACATAGAAAGGTGCTGGCTCTGGTAGTAAATGGCCATCAACTGTGATCAGATGGCCATCAGCTGTAACCCGTAAGCCATTGGCCACTAATATAACTGCCGTGGCTACGCTAGCAGAAGAAATGGGGGCTAGCAGACTCCGTGGGTGTTCCTTTTTGGCCTTACCGTGTCCTGCGTTCTTGTGTGGGGAGGGGGGGGATGAGACCCCCGTCGGACGCCCCGCACGAACAGAAATTGAATGTTTAACTTTACAAATGGCGCAGCGAGCAGGGTCCCCTGCGTGACAGACACACTTGAAATTTCAATTACTTGACTGTTTGGGAACATACCACCATGTAGTGGAACTGACAGATTTTTGCTTTTGTGTCTTGACTGGCCGCCATTGAGAATATGTAAGCACCTTGATGTGAGCCGCTGTTGTTCCAGCAAGGTAGCCAGAGAGGGCCAGAGAGAGAGTGGCAGTGCCCTGAGAGCCCTGGCTGAGTCCAGGAAGTCTGGCTGTGCCCAGAGAGAGAGTGTGGGGACAAAGCCCCAAAAAACAGTTTCCAGGCTCTCGGCCTCACATAGAAAGGTGCTGGCTCAGGTAGTAAATGGCCATCAACTGTGATCAGATGGCCAGCAGCTGTGGCTAGTTGGCCGTCAGCTGCAACCCATAAGCCATTGGCCACTAATATAACGGCTGTGGCTACGCTAGCAGAATGGAATGGGGGCTAGCAAGAAGATGGTGGCTGGCAAGCGCGGACTGCTGTTAGGCAGATTATGTAGATCCTGCTTCCTGTGTCTCCAGCCCAGCTGCCAGCGAGAATATATTGGTTTGACTCCCCTATCTATGGCTCTGTGGGTGTTCCTTTTTGGCCTTACCGTGTCCTGCGTTCTTATGTGGGGAGCGGGAGCTGAGACCCCGCTGGACGCCCCACCGGACGCCCCACCGGACGCCCCGCACAACAAATGGCGCAGCAAGCAGGGTCCCCTGCGTGACAGAGAGGCAGTGCCCTGAGAACCCTGGCTGTGTCCAGAGAGAGTGGCAGTGCCCTGAGAGCCCTGGCTGTGCCCGGGGAAACAGGTGGTACTCTAAGAAGCCCAGGAAGTCTGGCTGTGCCCAGAAGTACTGGTGGTGCCCCGAGAAACCCTGGCTGTGCTCAGAGAGCCTGGCTGTGTCCAGGATATTACATTCACCTCCAGGCTCCTCGCACAGGGACCCTCACGGAAGACACTTGTCATGTAGATTGTGAGGCGAGACCCTGTAGGGGTGGAGTGTGGGGACAAAGCCCCAAAAAACAGTTTCTAGGCTCTCGGCCTCACATGGAAAGGTGCTGGCTCGGGTAGTAAATGGCCATCAACTGTGATTGGATGGCCAGCAGCTGTGGCTAGTTGGCCGTCAGCTGTAACCCATAAGCCATTGGCCACTAATATAACTGCCGTGGCTACGCTAGCAGAAGAAATGGGGGCTAGCAAGAGCAGATTGCAGACTCCATGGGTGTTCCTTTTTGGCCTTACCGTGTCCTGCGTTCTTGTGTGGGGAGCGGGAGATGACCCCGCCGGACGCCCCGCACGAACAGAAATCGAATGTTTAACTTTACCCATCAGATTTGTGGTTTCAGCCACATCTTTTAGCCTCTCCCCAACTGGTTATTACGAGCCTTTTCTGTCCTTCTCTCTGTCCTCCTCTCTTTCCTAGCCTCTCCCTGCATTCCTCATTGCAACCATCTTTGTGCAAAGCTGATCTTGGCTCACGTAACAGGCTGTGCTAGAAAGGGTACTGGCCAGGAAGCCAGAAATTTAACAATGTTGTTATTCTGTCTCGACCATTAGCAATCTGTGTGCCCTTAACTTTTCCAAACCTCATGTATTGGTTACCAACGGCTGAGTAACAAATTACTCCAACATTTAGCTACTTAAAACAACAAACATTCATTATTTCATATAGATTCTGAGCATCTGGAATGCAGGAGCAGCCAAGCTGGGTGGTTGTGACTCAGGGTCTCTCGTGAGGTTGCTGTTATCTAAAGGTTTGACTGCAGCTGAAGGACCTGCTTTCACAATGGCTCACTCACGTGGTCGTTGGCAGGAGGCCTTGTTTCCTTGGCACATCAGCCTCATGACATGACAGCCGGCTTCCCCCAGAGCAAATGATCTAAGAGAGAGCACAGTAACCAGCACGGAAATCACAGTCTTTCATAACCTCCTATCGGAAGTGATAGACCATCATTTCTGCCATATACTATTGGTCGCACAGGCCAATCCAGGGACATTTCGGGAAGAGAATAAACAGGGGTGTGAATGACAGGAGGCAGGGTCATTGGGGCCAGCTTGGAGGCTGGCTACCTGTCAGGGACTGAATTGTGTCCCCCCCAGATTCATATGTCAAATTCCTAATCCCCAGCAGTGCAGAATGTTAACTACAGTTGGTGATAGGGCCTTTATAAAGGTAATCAAAGTAAAATGAGGTCATCAGGGTGGGTCCTAAACCAAAATGACTGGTGTCCTTAGAAGAAGAAAAGACTAGGACACAGGCACATACAGAGGAAAGATGATATGAAGATACAGAGAGAAGATGGCCACCTACAAGCCAAGGAGAGAGGCCTCAGAAGAAACCAACACTGCCGACACCTCGAGCTCTGATTTCTAGCCTCCAGGACTGTGAGGAGAATCTCTGTCATTTAAGCCACTCAGTCTGTGGTAGTTTGTTACGGCCGCCGGAGTATACTCATGCACACCCACACCTCCGTTGTTTGTTCTGCTAAGTGGAGGTGGTCATGCTCACCTCAAAGGGCTGCTGTGATGCTGACATCTGTGCCGAGTGCCTGCACGTGTCTGGCACAGAGGAGGCCCTCACTGATGGCCGTCTCCTCCTCTTTCCTTTCAGCTCCTGTCTCCTCAGCTGTAAACAGGGGAGGAGTCCGTGTCCTCAGGCTTCCCAGCTCTGTGCGGGGCTCAGACATCCCAGTGGGAACCTGTGGGATAATTCTGGAACTGGGCTTTGGGGATGAAACACAGCTGGCTCGCAAAAGAAAACTTTACCTTCAGGGGCTGTTAGTATCTTCAGGCAGATTGCAGGGTGACAAGGTTTACAGCCCCCTCCCCACCAAGGGGAGGAAGGGAAGGGGCTCACCCCCCCCAAGCCTCTTCCCTCTGCCCAGCACTTTGTGCACACTATTGCCTTCCCTCTTCCCAGCATGCCTCTGATCTGGAGATATGCAGCCCTGTCTCACAGACGCAGCTCCAGCATGTTCGGTAACTCGTAGAAGCTCACACACACAGCTACGGCAAGGTCAAGAGGGACTTTGATGCCAGGTTTGCCCACTTCCTCTGCCCCTCTGCCTCACAACACAGGCTTCGGGGCTTCCAGCCTCATTCTCCTCTGTACCCCAGCACAGTGTCTGACACAGAGGAGCTGCTCCTTTCGTGTTTGTTGTATATATGAAAGAATGAGTGAAAGAAAATTTCAATGAAAAATTGAAACAGGGTCTAGAAAACAGCACACGGATGACCATATTGAAAAGGACAGGAAGCCCTCCCTGACCACCCCGCTCACAGAGATCTGGCCTCTGTGTACCCTTCCAGAGGTACTTAATACATCGGTCAGAAAGAGCTGTCAGAACTCAGGGACCAGGGAGGCAGGTCAGGCAGGCAAGCTAAGGCCCTGGAGCCTATACAAACAGGTCCCGAGAGGACTTGCCGTGGGGCAGGCATGGAGCTGTAGGCTCTATGCAGTTCACTTAGCTGTCCCAGCTCCAAGTTAACCTTGCTAAGCTCAGTTTCCATATGCATGCAACTTATTTGCCCAAAGTCACAGCAGAGAGCATGTGCCAGAGCTAGGATTCAAGTCCAGGCCTGTTTGATGCCCAGGCTCTTCCCCAGGACAGCCTGCCTCTTGGAGAAAGGCTGCCCTGGTCACCCAGCTAAGCACTGCAACTGGTCAAGGCCACAGGAAAGAGAGGCCAGGCCTTGAGTACCCAGCTCAGGAGGTAGGCTTTTTCTTGAGGGCACTAAGGCGTCATTGAAAGGTTTTAAGCAGCAGGAGCAATGTGGACTGATTAGTGTTTTTAGAAAGATCATTCTGGCAGGAGCAGGGAAGTGAATGGAAAGGGAGAAACTAAATCGGGGTGCTCAAGAGTGTGGTCCCCAGACAAGCAGCATCAGCTTTACCTGGATGCTTGTTAGAAACACAAAGTCTAAAGCCCTCACCCTCACCCCAGACCTACTAAATCAGAAACTCTGGGGACAGAACCAGCAATCTGTTTTAATAAGCCCTGTAGGGGATTCTAATGTCTACTAAGGTTTGAGAACAGCTGGATCAGAGGTCACATGATCAGCTAGGATTTTATTTAAAAACTTTGGAGAAGGTGGGCACATAAGCTTGAGCGCTGCTAATATTCAACTACTAACCTTTATACCTTATTTGATTGCTATTATTTCAATCATGTATAATCAAGAATAATCCTGCGCTGTATAAAAATGATTCCCATTTTTCAGATGTGGAAACTGAGGTTCAAAGAAGTTAAAGCAAAGGTCACTTATGCCCAAGATGACCTTGTAATTTCTCACCCAAACAAGGACAACTTTGAAAGGGAAAAGAGGTGCCAATAATCATTACACAAGGTCAATAAGCCTGCACTGGGACTGTCCTAGGCAAACCAGGACATATGATCAACCTGGAGTCCAAACCCAGGAGCATAGACCCCAATGTCTGTGCCCCTCCCCAATTCACCACTGAGAGTCTGCTTCCTTATGTCAGCATGATGCAATCAGGGGGAACTGAGGACCCACGGTTCTGGATGCTGCCTGCTAGGGTTTCTCCTGGAAAACTGGGAGAGATAGGAGGGAGGGATGCAATTCTTATCCATCTGTTCCTTGTTAAGGTCTGGGCAACCTGACCTTTTTATACTTTCTCTCTAGTCCAAAGCATAAGCAACGTGTCACAGTTTTATTGGGAAATACTGCAAAGGTCAGAACGAAAAGGAGCATGTGAAGCCGCCCAGAGCCTTCTGGAACAGTCCTCTGGCAGCAGCTCTGGGCTCTGGAGTGCTGCAGCCACACTCGAAGGCTTTGATGAGCTCGGCTGCACAGGAGCCCCCGGGGTTTCACGGAGGCCCAGGTCGCTACCACCATCCTGAGAGCTTGTGAGTGCTCAACAGTTTGCAAAACGTTGTCGCATCTGCTGCCAAGCTAGTTTCCTTCGGGCCTCACACCTGCCCCTGCAGGAGGGCTTGCACTTTCCCACTTGGCAGATGATGGATCTGAGACGCAGAGGAGCAGAGCAATTTACACAAAAGTTGCCAGCCAGAGCCTGGCTGGCCCAGCTTGTGTTTCTTTTGTAATTGTTTACCATTTATTGAT
The DNA here is from genome assembly GCF_964194185.1 of Rhinolophus hipposideros. Classification (NCBI taxonomy): domain Eukaryota; kingdom Metazoa; phylum Chordata; class Mammalia; order Chiroptera; family Rhinolophidae; genus Rhinolophus; species Rhinolophus hipposideros. The sequence continues at coordinate 56,107,003 of NC_138054.1, forward strand.
CTGGAAATAGAAAAACCTGGCAATTTACTTAGAAGATAGTAAACCTGAATTTACATAATTTTTCCATTTTTAAAAGAAGAAATTAGGAGTTGGTCTTTAGTGGTTAGTTTAAATCTCTTACTATATTGTCTCTAGTTTATTGTGGTACAAAAATGGAAAAATTGTCTGGTCCAAATTCTTCTGACTCCAAGGTCATTGTGCAGTCCACTGCCCTGAGTCCATAACACCAGGGGAAACAGCCATGGCCTTTAGCGTCCTCCATGTGTCAGGCACTAGCTGGCACATAATACAGCTTAGCTCATTTACCCCCCTCTTTCCAGATGAAAAATCTGCAGCAAAGAGGGGGCAATGCCATCCTTGAGGCCACTCACCCAGTGCCCTTGAATCTGTAGCTAAGATTCAAACCCCATCAGATCCCAAAGCCAGTGCATAGAGAGGGCAATGTTACAGAAATCCTATTCAGTTCTGTATCGTAAGTCTTGTTAAAAATTTTCTTGTGCCAATTCCTATACAAGGGACAGGAAAAAAGGAAAAAACACTACAGATTACTCCACACTTTTTCCTTTCTCCCCAAACCCCAGCACTTCCTCCTTCTTCCTCCATCTCAGCTGATGACTTTGCTTTCTCTTGTCACGGAGAAAACAGATGCACTCCAAAGATAACTTCCACACTCTCCCACTTCTGTGTCTACCCCCTGCTCTGCATCCACACCTGTGAGCTCTGCCAACTCTCCTGTCACTGTAGGTGGTCTATCTGTGCTCCTGAGGTCAGCCTTTCCATGGGTTACCTAGACCCACCTCGTCTCACTTCCCTAGGCCATTAATGGAGTAATTGTCTCCTTTCTCTCCTACACTATCACACTTCCCAATTGCCTTTCTCATCCGCGTGTGAACACCCTGGAGAATCTGCTTCCAAGGTGGTTCACTCACATAGCTATTGACATCGTCCTCCATTCCTCACCAACTAGATCTCTTTATAGTGTCACTTGTGACTGTGGCAACGTGGTAACTGACTTTCCCCAGAGCAAGCAGTCCAACAGCTAGAGTAAGAAAGACTCTGTGATGCCTCGTATGACTTAATTTTGGAAGTCACATAGGGTAGGGAAATCAGGCTGCCCCTATTGGAGGGAGAAGTGGCAAGGAATCAATACATCTATTTTAAAATCACCAAAACTACCAACAGAAATGCTTGTGAAGCATAGTAGGGAGTCTGGGGTGGGAGCAAGCATGTGATAGCAGGTAAAATGCCCTACCTCAGTTCAAGCTTTTGTGCTCTCATGTGTCAACATTCTGATGTAATGTGCTCACCTCTGCAGAATATATTTAGCTATGACTGCAAGTACATGAATGCCGCTGCATTATAAGTGTTGAAGCCGGAAGGAAACTTCCAGATCATTGATCCAATTTCCTCATGTTACAGAAGGGAAGCTGAGGCTCAGAGAGTAGCAGTGACTTTCCCAGGATAGCCCAGGGAGTCAATGGCCCAGCTGTACCCAGGAGCCTGATTTCCCAACTCTGGGGCAGAACTGTTCCCAATACTCTGTACAAGGCTATTTGTAATGGGGCTTTTCCCCGAATCAAGTTAAGATATCCTACAAAGAAAATGAGCTCTAACGAGGGTGATTTCAGTGAAGATGGAAACAAATTGAATTTGAGGGATTCTCAGGAACTGCCAAGACCCTGTGGCCCTTCTGGCCCTGAGACGAGCTGCGCTCCTTACAGGGCATGGCCGAGAATGAGGCTGGCCAGCAGGAAAGGAAATGGAAATATGCCCCAACTGCTTCACACCCCCCTCGCTGCAGCCCAGGCGGCAATTGCTGCTTGTTGATTGAGAACATTGACCAGAACACCCCTGATGTGTGGCCAGTCCTTCTCAGCAACTCAGGAACACAGGGATCAGCTCGAGTCAAGGGATAAAATGATACAGGTAGCTGAGAGAATATTTTACATTAAGTTTTTCAAGTTGTTTATTATATGTTGTTATGCTCCGTAACAATTTGGCATTCTTTGTACATTTTATGCTCCTTGATGCTTTATCACCCTATAATATAACAGCATAACAGCACTTCATAGTTTTTAATTGCATAGGTCATGTAGGAGATTTTTATCTCCCAGACCTTATCTAATGATCCTAAGAGCTCTGGGTAATGACAACAGTGAAAGCCATCCTTGCCATTGTTCTACAGAGGTAGTGGGGCATGATGGAAGAGTGCACTACTCTAGAATCAGACTTCCTAGGTTTAAATCCTGCCTCCACCATGTACTAACTGTGAATTTGGGAAGGTTATTTGACTCGGTCTCTTTATTGATAAAATAAAAATTATCTTAGTTGCTGACTCACGAAATTGTGGGGAACAAGTTGGTTTGGACAGCACACCAGGATCTGGTACCTTGTGAGAACTCAGTGTGACTAGTTTTGCTAGATGCTAAATGTCACACATTCGTGCTTAGGCATCAGGGTGCACGTGTCACAGTGAAGTGCTTTGCCCAAGATCACACAGTAATTTAGCCAACTTTCCAAACCCAGGAAGTTGGACTATAAGATCTCTGAGGCCCATTTAAATAATTATGTGCCTCAGAAGGTTGGGAATAAACTGGAACCAGATGTACAAAGTCAGTCATGTTTTGATTCCATCAAGTTCAAAAAGACCTAAATAGGGAGACTACATTGCTTGATACAACTACAAAAATGGTCAAATTTAATCCTCACAACAATCCTAGGAGATTGGTACTGTCATTATCCCCATTTTACAGATGAGGAAAGTGAGGCACATAGAAGCTACTAGGTGACACTACAAGCTAGCAGCAGAGCCAGGTTCAGACCTGGGCATCCTGTCTCCAGAGCCTGCTGTGCTTCACCACCTCACTGCATCCTAACTGACAGCTTTCCTGTGGTGACATTGATTGAAATGTTGGGTGAGATGAAATGTTAAATGGCAATCTATTGGTAGCAAAGTGCTTACTTCTTCATCATATAGTATTTCGCCATCTGCATTCCTTTACCAGTCTCCACTGGTGTGGTCTATATTCTGTGTTCTACATTCTATGTTCCAAGCACAGAGCTGGGGACACAGGCATTAAAGAGCCAGAACAGCCACATTATATATTTTTTCATGCATATAATGTATGGCTGCCCATGCTTCCCTGAATCTGCCGTGCACACCTGCCTTTGAGGGTTTGCTGTGCTCTTCCTTCTGCCTGTAACATGCTCTGCTCACATCGCATTAGAGAATGCCTACTCCTCCTTTGAGGTCCTGCTCAAATCATCTCCTCTAGGAAGCCCTCTTTGATTTCCCTGAGCAGAGTTGGTCTGCCCTTTACAAGCACTCAGATTTTATACTTTCCAAAGCTGTAGCATTTATCATTATGTACACAGCTCCCCACGGTAACACACATCCTTCCTCTTTATACCCTTTAAATAAGGAGCACCCCGGGGGCAGTTTTATTCAGCTTTGAACCTGCTGTGCCCAAGATAGGATTAGTTCATGGTCAAGGCTTGATGAGCATGAACTGACTGATTAAATTAATAAAAGACCCTTTTCTTCAAAGATTTGATGTGATATTTTTCTTCAGAACATGTGGTTTTTAGGCCAGAGGGTGACTTTCCACCACTTCCATTGTAAATGACTCTGTAAGAGTTTGGCTTCCTGGAATCTTTCCTATATTTTCCTTATAATTGCACCCCAAATGTTTCCTATTTGTTTGACACCTCATAATTTCCTTCCTTCTGTCTCACCTAATAGTTGCAGTGTGTTTCCACTTCATCCCTGCCTGTCAGAAAGTTCTGACCTGGTTGATGTCCTCTCATTGGACAGGCCCCGAGGGCAGCAAACTCTGGTTTGGGGCAGTTTCCTGAAATCACAGCATGGAGCTCATCACGGGCTTTAAACTCTACCACTCATTTTCTGGGTGAATCTACTGTTACCTACTACTATGTCCTTTTGCTAACCCACGGTTTCCTCATCTGTAACATGAGATTACCCTCCCATTCCTAGGCAGGATGTTGGGAGGATTCGATAAATTGTAAATGTGTGGCGTACTAGCACACATCAGGCACTCAATAAATGTTCCAGTACCTTTGCCTTACCCTGGGCAGACAAGATCTGCTTTTTACCATAAAGCAATGCATTATCCATAAAACAGGGAGAAGAATGCGTACTGTCCACAGTGACGAGGAGTAAGACATCCCAAGCTGCTCAGGTTTTGCTAGATGCACCCACACCCAGCCCCTCCCTTGACACCATGTAGTTAAGGAGAAACACACAACACAGATCACATGTTCTTGTAGCTCAAACCACATTGCCCAGTCCCTACTTGTGACACATAAGCACGCGAATGAGCAAGGGCTGTGGGAATGAGTGCTGAGAGGGGGTGACGAGCTCTGCTTGGGGAGGGGTTGGGGCAGGCTTGGGGGCAGCTGAGGCTGCCAGGGAGAGAAGGGGGGATGTATAAAGCATGCCTCCATCCTCAGACTTCCAGACTGAGCGAGGAGGCAAGGATAAGAAGAGGGACTCAGGACTCTGCCTGCCTAGAGGAAGTAAAAATAGGAAACAAAGAGGGCTTTGAGTCAGAAAACCAAGGTTAAGTCTTGGCAGTGCCATTACCTAGCTGGACAGCCTTAGACGAATGTCTGAGCCTCTTTCTTCCTCTGTAAAGTGAGTTAGATAATCCCAGCTTGTATAGTATCAGAGTTTTGCATAAAGATCACACAAGGTAACCTATGGTCACACAGTTTAAACTGCAACACGGTGTTCCATTGGAAGGAATTGTTTCATCACCTTATAGCCTGTTTTCAATCTCCAAGCCTCTGGGTCCTCTGCCAGCCCACTTTGCCAAGAATCCCTTCAGATACCATCTCAAATGATTTGTCCAAGTCCAAAACTCTAGGAGGCTTTGGTAACTAGGGAAGATTGGCAACTAGGGAAATCTTCCATGCTCATCTGGGAGAGTTTGCCCTTTAGTCACCTTTGCTGTTCTCTACAAAAGGATAAACATGTAAGGACAGAGGGGAGAAGAGTAATAGAAACATTAGTGTCACAATTATTCTCTTTACACTTTTCCATAAAGGCCAATCATTTGTGTTTTTTAATTGGATATGGGCTCTTCATAGTGGGGTCATGAGGAAATGAATATCCACGTGTGCTGCCACATTCAGAATCCTGGACCCACGCCCAGGCATTCTTTCATGCACTGCCATCCAAGAGGAGGTCTCATCTGAAAACTAACAACTGATATTTCTTCCCATCCAAGTGTAAACAGAACCCTGATCCAAGAATTTACTCTTGTGCCCCTCTGGTGGGCATTAGCTCGTGTCGAATAATTCATCACAACTGATGTTCAGTGTCAGAAAGAATTTTTCTTCTGTCCCTTGAAATAAGAGTAGGCACTCCATAAATGAAATCCATAATTATGTGGTACACACTTTCCAAACTTTTCTCTGATTCTCATGACAATGCCACAAAGTTGGTATCTTTAACCCCATTTTACACATGAGCATGGTGGTGAAGTTACCATCAAAGTGACCTTGGGCATCACTGGTGGTGGAACCCAGATTGGGATTGAAGTCTGTCATCACAGCTCAGCAAGTATTTTTTGAGTGTCTGCCATGTCAGGAAACACTTTACTATGCATTGGGGATGAAATGATGAACAAAACAGTTTTCATCATTGCCCTTGTGGAACCCACAGCTTGGGAGTGAAAACAGATTCATCAGACTTACAATCCCTTCTTACCTACATAGGGGACATTGCTGTTTCTAAGGTAACACAGAGCTAGAGAATTTAACCTGGTTTGGGATGACTGAGGGAGGTAGGATGGTCACTGTAAATCTTCCCAGAGGAAGTTGCATATAAACTGAGTCTTAAAGGATGAGAAGGAGTAAGCAAAGAGGCAGGGGAAGTTTAGAAGAGAGAAGCTTCCAGGCAGAGAAAGCAGACAGGGGCATGGTTAAGGCAAAGGAGACAGTAACAGGAGAAGAACCAGGAGACGAAGCCCTGGATGATGGGGGGCTAGCAGGGCTGTTCTGGAGCTCCTACTTTCTCCTGGGGACATTGAGGGGCCTCTGAAGGTCTTACGTGGGCAAGCTTTTACATGCACAGACTTGTGACCACAACGTTGCGCCCTTCCCCCATCTGTCTTCCTGACAGCAGCCTGAATGGCGTGGGGCAATGCCCTATATGCACTGTAAGGTGGTCAGTGGTCCAGCACAGGGCTGCTATAACCAAGATGCAGGCCATGGCCAGCGGCTGAAGAAGAGAGGATGAACCAAGGGATCCTGGAGAGGCAGTGGGACTCTAAAGCCCCTCGAAAGCGCCAGCCCATTGCAGTGTGGGTACCGGATCGGGAATGTTATGAAGATGAAGAATGAAGATAAAGAAAAGGGACTTAACAGACTAATAAGCAACCGCTGTTGGTTTGAATTATGTTGTTTGCCAATGTGTTCGTATTTCTTTTCTTGTTTCTTCTTTTTCACCCCCAATCCTGTGCATGAAGATATAAACTAAAGTATTCTCTTTTAAAAGTTTATATGGGATCATAACCCTGTTTTATATATGGGAAAAGGCTGACTCCCGGTGGGTTTTCTGTATTTTCATATTGCCATAATTCAAACAATGTGATGAATCAACTCGCTGTAATTTCTGAAGCTGGGCTCAGAGAGGCTGAATTTTATGGGGACTTTATTGAACTGTGCCCTGAGGCTGGGTGGCAGTCCTTAGGGGGAAAAAGTATTTTCTGGCCGGATAGAGGAGGGAACTAACGTTTATGGAGTGTTCCCTGTGTACCAGGTCATTTACCCCTCAGGAAAGCAACATGAATGTTGTTTCACGTGTGAGGAAAGCCGAGGGGTTAAGTAACTTGCCCATGGACGGCCAGCTGTGAAGCGGGGGAATCTGGGCTCTCCAAAGTCAGCGTTCTTTCCCTGACAGCACATGCCTCCCAGGAACAAGTGACAGATCCCAGGGGACCTGGCTGTGAGGGAGGAGGCTTTAGGGATATTTTCCCTCTCTCTCCAGCTTTTCCAGATTTTGTTTAACCTGAGCAGGCTCCTCACCGTGCCCTGACTATCCCTTCCCAGGTACAAAAGGGAGGAAGTGGGGGCTGCTCTCCTTGGAACTTTTTCGCTTCTGACCCTGAAACCTTCCCAAGTTGGCACACAGAGCCTCTGACGTCTAGTCCTCCGTCAAGATCCAGTGCTCATTCCCCACCCCAGCCCACTTCAGGGAGATAATTCAACCAATGAGCAAAGCAATTCTGTGTTCTACCTAAGAGACTTTTACAAATCTGAGTAGATGAGAGGCACTGTTCAAATGAAACTCTCAAAGATTCTAAGGGATTTGCTATGCCTTCTCTGGAGTAAGTCAGCAGGACTTGCCCATTTTAGAGATGAGAAAACTGAGACTTGGAAAATTTGAGTACATTGCCCAAGATATTAATAACCTCGTCAGGCTGTGAACCTAAGTTTCAAACATAAACATAGCCAGCGGGCTCTTCAGCAACAGCAGGTGCTCAGAATGTGTTAGTTTGCTGGCTTCCAGCTCCACTTCACCCCTGTCCCTCATTCTGGAAAGGGGACATCTATTGCCACTTCCCGGAGCGAAAGCAGCTGCTCTCTCTACATCCGTGCCTGCGTCCCTAAGATGTGCTGTAAGTGGGCCCTTTAAGGAATTAATAAGCTCACATATGGTGCAGGGTAGACTGGGAGCCTGGACTAAGAAGTCATAAAAGATCTTTAAGAGAACTTTATAGGAGTGAGCCCTCCGGCAGGGCGAGCAGTGGGGTAGAGGGTGGGGTTGAGAGTTGAGCTGCCCCAAGAGGTGGGAAGTCAGCTCTGATGGAGGAACAGTTGCTCAGTAAAGATCACGTCTTCCCCAGGACCATACTGATCCCAGAGCCAGGCTGGGCCCCAAGACGGGGGCTCTGACCCTAACTCACCATAAGACCGAGGGCCAGTTGCTTCTCTTAGGACGTTTATCTGTGCACTAAAGAATCAGCATGTAAGACAGTGCTGTAAAAATGAAAACAAGAAGGGGAACTGGGTGGGAAAGAAGGAAGAAAGGATTGGTTCCGATAGCTCAGCTCCACAGTGGGTCATTGCATCCCTCCCTTCACTGCCGGCCCTGTGATCAGGATCCAAACAGGTGTCCTCATGCCCCACACTGACCACGCACGTGCAATAGGTGTGCATATGCTGGTTCTGCAAACAAGAAGGTTCTTTCCAATCTTCTCTGTCTGGAAAGATCATGTTCTATTGTCAGGTCTCAGGCCACTTCACCTCTATGAAGTTTTCCCTGTCTCCCTCTCACCTCTACCCACCCTCAGACACAGGCACTCACACCTCTGAGTTTTTACAGCGGTGTATAAACCCCAAGGACAGCATTTGTCACGTTGTGTTTTTATTGCAGTAGAACTAGTAGGATAGAGCTGCTATGTAAGGAACCCTTATTGTTTTGGCCAAACATGGTGTTACAGTCTTTTCACAGGTTATATCATTTCGATTTCGTTCCCATGCCATACATTAGGTATTATTTTCACAACTTTAAAAATGAGGAAACTAAGCCCCCCACCGAGGTCAAGGAATCTTCCTACTGTGTAACCTTGGGCAGGGGACAGTGCCTGTATTTGGAACAGGATCTAATTCTGTTAAACTTCCAGACTACTCACCCTGAACAAAGAAGTAAGAATAAGTGATGACTGAAATACTGAATGAATGTGACCATTGAGTGGAAAGGGCTTGTGAAGTGTGGCTTTAAATGAGCATTTTATTTTATTTTGCAACCAGCCCAGAACACCTCCTCTCAGGGATGAAGACAGGCCTTAAGCATCGTGTAACTTAACCATGGGGAAATGAAGTCCCCCGACCCCCGGGGCAAGCAAAGGGCTGGCCCAGGTCACCGAACTGCCTTTGGCACTTGCCCAACAGTATTTCCCAACTTTTGCTGGGCAACCTTTTCCAAACCCTCCTGCCTACAGCTCTGCGTTGGTGAGGGGCCTGTTTTCCTTTCCTGCAGCAGAAGCCTTTCTGTGCCTGTCCTTAGAGACAGAAGGAGCACCGCCAAACTTCTCTATTTCTTGGTTGCATTCTCCCAATTAAGCAAAGAAGCCAACCGAAGACTCCTTGAGTCAAACTAATTGCATCTTAGCAAGCTCCGTGCTGCCAGCTTTAGCCCAGAGTCAAATTTTATAGGCCACTTAGCCCCACATCCAGGGTTTATGGTGGAAACCCTGACAAAGCTGCACTGATAAGGCTGCAGGGGACTCATGAGACCAGAAAACCTAGTAATTTTCCAGAGTCAAAACCCAGCCTCCACGCCGAGGGCCCCTCACCAGCCAGAACTCTGAAATGTCAGCCTAGAAGACCCTGTCAGAGAGCTGTTGGTTTCCCCTTCAATTCACTCTGGAAACCCAGAATGATACCTTGCTTGGATTATTAATGACAAGCTTCTCCTTCAGCATCACCTGGTATGCAATTAGTTTCCCCATTCTTTGGTCTACCTAGTCATTCATTTGTTCAGTCATTCGTCCAATTCTGAGCTCCCATGCCAGGCTTGCGCTGGGCCCTAAAGAGAAGTACTACTTGGATAATTAATTTGAAACTCTATTCTGTTCGGGTGCAGTTTGTGCACCACACAACTATAGGCGGCCCCCTTCACATGGGCTATCAAGTATCGTCTAGTCGATAATCACAGAACAGGGAGGAACAAAAATGAAACAGAAAAGAAAAATATCACATATTCAGTCTATTCTACAAAGAAGGACATTCAAAAAAAAAAAGGAAAAAAGGTATATATCAACATATCAGTTTCTAGTTAAAAACAGAGGTTTTCAACCTTGGCATTATTGGTGTTTTGGGCTGGATAATTCTTTGTTGTGAGAGACTGTCTTAGACTTTGTAGACTATTTAGCAGCATAACTGGACTCTATCCACAAGATGCCAATAGACACACCCTCCTCACCATTGTGACGACTAAAAATGTCCCCAGATATCACCAAATGTCAAGTTTGGGGGAAGAATGTAAGGGGGCAAATTGTTCCCAGGTGAGAGCCACTGGTTTAAAATAAACTCTTCTTCTCCCTGTTTCCTCTCCATTACCTTCCATTGCCCATTAAATGAAGTCCAGGAAATGTAGACTTCATTCAAGACCCTTGGGTTCTGACCCCAGCTTACCTGTCCAGCCCCATCACACACCATTCCTCCATGCACTCTTCCCTGCATTAGCCCCACCCCCATCCTGCCTGGTTTACTCTCCTTGCCATTAGCTTGGATCCCCTAATTTGTGAAGCCTGTGCTGACCCATTCCCTCCCCCTGAGCCGGTAGATTCACCCCTCCATGGGATCCTGGGCACCCAAGTGCCTCTCTTTTCACAACACTTAGGTTTGTGAGTTCTAATGAAAATATGTTTGTGAGCTATTTGGAGGCAGTAACTAGTATATATCCCCAGCACTTAAAAATCCTGGCTCAGAGAGATTTATCTATCAATTGCTGTCTCATATTCAATTTCAATGAAGAATTCAAATGCAAAATAAAGAAAACCCCACACCCTCCACCAGCACGTCCTGCAGGATTATTTGGAACTTTTAGCCAGAAAGTTGGTGCTGTCTGATCTTGGACAAGTCAGTTTATCTCTGGTCTGCCTCAATTTCCTTACATGTAAAATGGAAGTCTCTCACAGTTATTTAGAGGCACAACTGAGTCATTGCCTGACACCTCTTAGTCAACTGTCATTAATTATATGAATTTGAAGAGTTATTACTACTTAGTAATAACCTCCATGAAGACATAAATGTTGAACTGAAATAAATATATTTATAGGGTCCCTCTTTCCTTATCTGAAGCCTTGGCCATATCCTAGATATGAAGGATATTTTGATTGTTTAGGGTTCCCCCAGCCCCTCCTACAAACAAGTCTTTCCATTTGATCATTTCTACCTTACCTAGAATCTTAGTATTTCAATTCAGGAACATTTTGTTTCCTCCTGGATGAGAGTCAAAGAGTCCCTCTGATTTCTTTGTAATAGGCCACCCCTATAACTGGAGGATATTTTTCTAATAGACATGCAGCCTGTAGAATCTTGAATTTTAAAAATTGTATATAGTGGTAATAATTAGTACAGAAAGCTTTAGAAGAGGAGCTGCTTCTAAAATGTAGTATTCATTTCAAAGACAAAAAATAATTCCATTATGTTTAAGGAAGTGGAGTTGAAAGAAATCTCTTAAAGATCCAAGATGGCAGGATAGATAAACACTATGCCTGTGTCCTTCCATGAACACATTAAAATTACAATTAAATTATAGAACAATCAATCTGGAGAACCACCTGAAGTCTAGCCCAACATAAATCCTATAACTGAAAATATAAAGAAGAAGCCACATCGAGACCGGTAGGAGGGGTAGAGAGGTAGAACGGGCCCCCAACCTCTGTGTGGCAGTTGAGAATAAGGAGGGATATCTTGGCCATGGAGATTACCCCCAGAAGAGGGAAGGACCCCAGCCCCCCACACCAGGCATCCCAGCCTGGAGTACTGGTGCTGAGAAGAGAAGCCCCCACAACTTCTGGCTGTGAAACACAGTGGGGTTTCCAATAATTCCGGTGGGACAGAATGCTGCAGGAAACCCAGACGACCTCTAAATGGCCTGTGCATAGACTCACTCACTCACAGGCACTCATCTTGGGCTCTGAAGGAGAGACAGTAACTCGGGGACCTCAGAGACATACATATTATACAGACTAAGGTGTGTGGTTGCAGGTGGGGAACTGGAGGACAGTCAGCATTTTCCCAGTGAGAGGTCCTCCTTCCGTGCAGCCAGCAGGCAGGCGCCATCTTGCCTGTGTTGAGCCTGCCTCCCATGGGCCAAATCTGAATCTGATTGGCCTGGTGAACTCTACTGCTCTGCCCTGCTGACTCAGCTGGGACCCCACCCCACTGAACTCCCCCAGTGCCAGAGGCACTTTCTCATGAGCAGCCAGCCCTACCTACATTGCACTCTTTCTTGGAAAACTATTGGAGTCCGGTAGGACCCAGGTGGGTGGCGACTGGCCTCCATGTGCTCTGAGACATTTACTGAGTCACTCCAGGCTCAGCATTGGCACCAAACCAGAATCTACATTAACCTGATGACCACAACACTTCCACTCTAGTTACTCCCTGAGACCCTGCCTCACCCAACTTGCATAATGCACGAGGCTTTACCTGCAGCTGAAAATTAAGGGAGGCCGCAGGACACAGCAAGCCACCAGGTGTTCTGGCTTTTTGCGCGGAATTACCCTAGGACTTACACTGGTGGCACCCAACCTCAGTTCACAGCAAGGCCTCTCCCACGCACCTCCAGGGTTAGCACAGACAGTGAACAAATGCCACTTTATGGCTCCTACCAAGTAGTCCCTGGCCAGTCACAAACAATGGGTGACTTGGGCCTACACCAGAGCCCCTCCCAAGAGGCTCCAGAAACAACATACGTGGAGGTCGGCTTCAGACTACAACAGAGCACCACCCAATTACCTCCACAAGTGGCACACAAAAGGTGGTCTCAACAGAGCCCACTGGTATGAATCCCACTCAGTGGGGTAAGCCTCCCACACAGCAGCCCATAAGCTATGGATGTGGTGAAACCCCTCAGCCAATCAGACTGAGGGTCAGTCTCACCCACTAATGTGCCAATAACAACCAAGGCTCAACTATAACAGGAAGGCACAGAGAACCCACACAAGGGACACTCCTGGAGTATAAGGAATATAGTCATTAATGTTGTATCAGATGGGTACTAGATTTGTTGAGTGATAGATGGGAAGGTGTTGGGGGTAAGGTGCAAAAGGTTAAGGGATTAAGAAATACAAGTTGGTAGTTACAAAATAGTCATGGGATATAAAGTAAATCATAGGGAATATAATCAATAATATGGTAATAACTATGCATAAAGTCAGGTGAGTACTGGACTAGACAGGGTGATTACTTCTTAAATTATACAAATGTCTGACCACTACTCTATACACCTGAAATTAATTAAAATAACATTGAATGTCAATTGTAATTGAAAAATTTAAAAAGGGGGGCAAGGTGAAGGGCAATTAAACAAGGGAAAATATATAAAATAAAACAGTTCAAATCCTCAAAAAATGAAAATAGAATTAAAGATGAAACCTTCATAGGAATAAAAACACTAAAAATATAAAATGCAGGCTTAAAAGAGTTACAATAACTCTATATACAAGATATAAAAAAAATAAAATCTTAACTTCTTCAGAAGCTGAAAGATGATATTTTAAAATATTTGTGTATTTTCTTTCCTATTCCTAAAAGTCCCATTTTCTCCCTTTATACTTTAAGTTGGAGATAGCCCGAATGATAAAATAAAATGTATTGCTTCAATAAATAAATAAATAAATTTCAAATAGTAAAGTAAACGTGCAAGAAGTCCCTAAATAAGAAGTACAATGTGAGCCAACTAGCCATTCCAGACTGAGAAACATAAATTTTCTGCAGTTAAAACAGTGTGGTAGTTGTGATTAAATAGGCCTATGAAAAAGGACAGAAAATTCAAACACAAACCTAATTGCATTTAGATCTATCAAATGGAATTCATTAACAGTTTATGAAGATACCATAAAATTCACCATTTAAGGTTTACAATTCAATGATTTATGGTACACGAAAGTTGGGCAATTCAGTTTGCGAACTCATCTTAGAAAAAGTGCTACATACGTGATTGCTGAATATCACTATGGTCACCTTTGAAGTACTCCCCTTGGGAAGCTGTGCACCAATGCCAGCGCCTGGTCCACCCTTCAAAGCAATTTGGGAACTCTTTTTCTGGAATGGCCATCAGAGCTGTTGTCATATTACCCTTGATGTCCTGAACGTCATCAAAATGTCTTCCTTTCAATATTTTCTTTATCTTTGGGTAAAGAAAGAAGTCGTTGGGGGCCAGATCAGATGAGAAAGGAGGGTGTTCCAATATGGTTATTTATTTACTGGCTGAAAACTCCCTCACAGACAGTGCCGTGTGAGCTGGTGCATTGTCATGATGCAAGAGCCATGAACTGTTGTCAATAAGTGCAGGTCGTTTAACTTTTTCACGCAGCCTTTTCAGCACTTCCAAATAGTCAACATGGTTAATTGTTTGTCCAGTTGGTACAAATTCATAATGAATACTCCCTCTGATACCAAAAAACGTTAGCAACAGCGTTGCAACAAGTTCGCGAACTGAATTGTCTGTCATATCTAGTAGTAAAAGTCATTGGAAAGCTTTTGCGGCCCCATACCAAGGACTCATATGCCTCAAACTAAAGGTCACCCACCACAGTGACCAGTGAAGGGCCAGCTGAAGGCTAAATGCATTGAAACAGAATAGGAAAAGGAAGCCACAACCACCAATTATGCAGAAACGAGAACCAGAGCCTTTATCTGTATTTCCTTCCTCACCGTGTTGAGTATTTATATATTTTACTGAAATTTCCTCTTCTTTTCCTCTCCATTTTCCCCATGTGGGAAATAGTAACAGTGAACTTAACGATTTAATCCATAGGTTTCAGAAAGAACTAAAGGCACAATCTCGATGTAGTAAGGATTTTGTTTTCATTCCTCTGGGGAGGGGCTAACTACATTTTCAGTTATAAAAAGGACGTGCGTTTGTGTGTGTGTGTGTGTGTGTGAAGATATGTGTAAAAAGAAGGGTTTGCCATGAGGGGATTTCTGTTAGTTCTTATCGGCCACCCAGCAATGGCTCTTCTAGTTCGAAGGGAAACCCCACAAGGAGAAAAGATCCTACCCTCACAATGGAAGCCAAAGTGGGTAAGGGGGAAATCCTCCCTCTTTCCTGACCCTAGCTAGCGTCCAGCAGCAAAGATTCCCAGATGAATGAGGATTAGGGTTGTTTTGCAGTCGCTGCACTGTACAGCATTAGTGGTGAAGGTAATGCCGGACAGCTCAACCTGGACATGTTCCAAAAGATAAATGTTTGCTTTTTACTATTTGTCTCCCTGACAATCAGGGAATTTCTTGGTTCATGTCTATCTTCCAAGCCTGGTCCTCTAGTGTTTGCAGATTCTAGAGTCTCCAACACCCTCTAGTGAGGGTGTCAGGGTTGATTTTCATTGCTTACAGGTAATAACTTATGCTGATAGTAGACTGGCTCTCGGTACATGGCTGAGCCAGGTTTACTTAACAGATCCTAGATCAAGCAGATGATGACATTTTAACTGATGTGAGTTAGCGTAATGTTCCAGCCGTGGTGTCTAGAGGCTATTTCCTTCATATGCACATAAGACCTATATATCGTTATCACAGCCCTATGAAGTCAACATTATTCATATGTCCATTTTAAAGATGACAAAACTGTTGCACAGAGGAGTTCAGTAACCTTCCCAAATCACACAGCTCCAATGTAGAGGATTAGGAGCTCAAATGTAGGTGTGTAGCTAAGAGCATGAGCTTCAGATAAGACCTCAGTGAGGGGTTCCATTATCTGCACATTTTCTAAAATCTTGTCTGAGCTACACTTTCCTTCCTCTTGGAAGAATATCTTCTCCAAGCAACAGGTTTAATGGGAACCAAAGTGTACTGACCTGTATCAACCAGTTTGTCCTGATCAGTGGAGAAGAAGACACCCTTCATCCAACCATGTCTAAGTTCACTGGGTTCATAAATATTGTATTGTTTCCCAGTATTCACCCCCCAAAATATGCGCTGCCATCTCCACCTAGACTCTCCACCCCCAAAGCCAAGCATTCTATCCCACCACCCCCTGTCCCCAGCAGGACAAATGGGTGATCTGTTCATAGCATTCTCAGGAGGCCTTGTGGGTGGGAGAATCTGAGTGAGATGAGAAAACAGGTCATGCTTCCACTTCCATTGAGTGACCAAGGTTGGGACATGGGCAAGCCACTAGGCCTGGCCTGAAGATAGCATTTGCCTGACCCCTAATTTTAAGGAAACCCACCCATGGTTTCATAGCCCAGACTTCTCTGTGATCCTCAAGGCTTCCTTTACCCTTGGCCCCAAAAACTCCAAGGGAAGAAATTCAAAGTTGCTGTCTTATTTTAAATCTCACAGCCTCAGGACGTTCTGCCCACCCATGTGAAACCACCAGATCTGGGACTTATTTGGAGATTTCAAAGGCATTCTCGCCTTATTGGACGTTGCCCCCCGGGTTCTTGCTAAATCAGCTTACTTAGCCAGGTAGTCAGATTTCATCCAAGTCCTACTTATCCTTTGGGATTTCCCCTGAGGCGATACATCTCCAGCAAGCTTTCCTCCGTCTGGTTGCGTTCCCAATAGCATTTTGCCCTTCCTCTAGCGCAGCACAGGTACATCTAAGAACATGCCTTGAGTGCCTACAGTCTTTGGAGCCACTGTTTCCTAAACAGGAGTGATTTTGCCATTTGGCAATGTCTAGAGACATTTTGTGGTTGGCCCAACTGGGAGGAGTGCTACCGGCATCTAGTGGGTAGAGGCTAAGGATGCTGCTAAATGTTCTACAGTGCACAGGACAACTCCCCACAACAAGGAATTATCTGGCCTGAAATGTCAGTAGCAGGTCTGGCTTCACGGGCAAGCAACCTGTGCAGTCAGCAGGGCCCAGTTCTCAAAGGGGACTCATACTCAGTTTAATGTTCTGCAGTTGTCATGTTGAAATTCTTAGTAACTTTTGAACAAAGGGACCCTGTATTTTCATTTTGCACTAGGACATGCAAATTATGCAGCCAGTCATGGTCAATTGCATGGATGTTGAGAAACCCTGTTCTGCAATACAGATGTAGGAACAAAGATGTCATTCCTGCCTACGAAGAGTCATACTACAGCAGGGGAAGGGATTGTGTGCTTCCTTGCCTGTATGCTATGATAGGGGAAACCTGGAGAAGGAAGCACCGCCCCAGCTTGAAGGGTCAGAGAAGGCAAAGTCTCACTTCAGCTAATGTCTGAGGGATGAGTAGGAAATAACCATATGGACAGGAGAAGAAGAAAAGGAGCCAAATAAAGAAACAACATTTTCAAAGGCATCAGTCTCTGAGAAGGTGGGGCTGTGTCAGGGACATGAGGCAAAGAGTGGGGCGAGATTATAGTGTGTGATGAGGAGGAGAAGTGAGAGATGACGCTGAAAGGCTAGAAGGAGCCAGGTCTCAATTACATTAAGGAGCTCTTGAAGGATTTAAAGTAAAGTAGTGACATGATTAGATATAGTGTTAGAAAGACAGAGATGACTGCTTCCATCTCTACCCCTCATTCAGCACTGTCCCCTATCTTTTCTTTACTTCCTTAGACCGGGACACCAATGGTCTAGCAAATAGATTGGAGGAGCGAGATATGGAACAGGGAGACAAGTTAAGGAGCAATAGCAACAAAAGAACTGAGAAAGAATGTAAGCTGAATGAAGAAGGTCAGTAGCAATACAGTAGAGGGGAGAGATAAACTCAAGAGATGATCTGGTAGAATAAGGCAAAATAGAGTCAAAATGGATCTGGAACAAACAGAAAACAACCCATGCACATAGATACTATTATTATTACCATTTTTCAAGTAAGAAAAGTGAGGCAGGGAAGTTAGATTTGCTCAATATCTTCCAAGCATTTAATAATACTTCCTGGAACTCACCTACATGGAGCAAGTCTGTTTATTGTAATAGGCAAGTAAACAGCACGTTAAGTTCCAGGATACAAGTATTACATTCTGTGAGAGCACATGGCTGAGGAACTGACCAATGGCCAGGAAAGGAGAAGTTGTCAGTCAAGCTTTTCAGAAAAGGTGACTCCTGAGCAGTCTTGAATGAATGTGAATCAGGAGAGGGCTTACACTCAATTCATCCCTGTACTTTTGCACATGGCTAACACACAAGCTACGAAGGGGGAAAAACATTCCTGGAAAATCTTGATTGAGTACCCCTCTCTTTCTGCACCAGGCTATGACTACTTGAGGCATTCCAGACACTCTATCTCATCCATCTTTGCATCCCTGGAGACAACTTGAGACAAATGAATGCCATTATAATTTTATAGGAGGCAGTATTGGGTAATATAAGATTTCAGAGTAAGTCAGACCAACCTGTGTTTGTATCCGGAGTCTGCTACCAGCACAGCGATCGTCGGCAGGTTGTGTAATCTCTCCAAGTCCCCTTTTCTAAATCTGTATCAGGGGTGTGTCCTGCTGGTTTAACCCACTTCATTGCAGTGCTGTGAGCATTAACTGAGGCAAGGCATTTAAAGAGCTTAGCAACAAGTGCTTAATAAATTATTATGATTGTCATGATTATAGAATTATGGTTATGATATGGTTTTACTTATTAGCACTTATTAAAATTTAATAGAAATTCTAATAGAAGGAAGTAGCTGCCTGAGGAGCTCATGGAGGACTCCCCAGAAGAGGGTTTTTTTTTTTTAACTGAATCTTGAAGTGCTCCAGGCAGAGGACGGGAATACGCCCAGGCTATAGGACAGCATGGGCAAAGGCATAGAGGCATGAAACAGCTTGGCTGTAGGGGAAGCGGTCTATACTTGTATTACAGTATGATTGGGGTATATGGTGTCTGGGCAGAGAAAATAGAGGAAATAGCACAAGAGAGGCTACGGAAACAGGCAAGGGTCTTGCCACACTCTAACCCATTTTTAAAACCCATTTCAAGCCCCGTCTTCTTCAAAAAGCCTTTCATGAGCATCTTACCCCACAGGGACCCCGACCTCCTCTGAACCTTGATAATCCCCTGATTTGAGCCATACAAGTCAGTATCTAATTTTTTTTAAGATAGTATTATTCTCAAGATTATTTTGTGTAATATTTTTCTCTATCTTTCTAATTCTCTTGTGTTACCCCAACAAACAGCACCCAATAAATCTTTAGGAGACCTTTGTTGATTGGTTGATAACTCTTGCTTGCTGAGAGTCTTTTCTCTGTGCTAGATAAAAACGTTTTCCCCTCTCGGCCTATGGTGAATGATAGAGTCTCACCAGAGCATTTCAAAGTGGCCCTTGCAGCTCCCTGTGGCCCAGCTTGGGAACTGGGCCTGGCTGGTTCCATCTCTACCCCTCATTCAGCACCGTCCCCTATCTTTTCTTCACTTCCTTAGATAGGGACACCAATGGCCAGTCACCTCACCAGGCCAACACATAATAGACTCCATGAACAGTAGCCAGTATTATGCTTATTAGCAAGAGCTTCACATTTAGGTCCTCAGACATCAATCAATCTCGTTTCTATCAAAAAGCATTTTCTGACTTTTATCATTGCTAATCACCGTAATGGATGTGTGTGAAAGCTGTAGATTCTATTTCCTTTGGAGATTTGCAAAAAATAGAAGAATGTTCTCTGCTGGAAATTGGTTTCTGAATGGCCTGGCCAAAAGACTGGTGCAGGGCAGTTAGAATGGTGCTCTCTCCCAGTCATTTTTACAGTTTCCCAGCAACCTATGCTCCATGGACCATCATTTTAATAGGGTTCATATAAGCTTTCAAGACAATTTTCAGCTGAAAATAGGTCCCCTGCATCCAAAGTTCAAGTGCCTTCCTTAAATACATACTACAGTCAGATGACAAGCCATACAACAGTTTTTCCCCAGAAAAGCACCAATATTGGAAAAGAACAGGCTGGAATTAGAACAGTTCACTATTTACAAAATCCCTTGACACTGGGTAGTTGGTTACTGAAGGCTGACACTTTTTGGGAAGCAAGGGTTCAAAATAGATGACTGTAAATTTTGTGAATAGAATGAAAGAAATCATTCACTTGTTCATTCATCTATTCATAAGTATAACAGATTCTGATAGAAATATTATGATTTTTCCATTCATAAAACAACAGTCCAAAATATAGTCAACTTGGTTTAACCTAAAATGCTCAGGTTTCTGGTTAGTGATCCACTTCAGGAAGCCATCTCCAGTCCCCTGTGTAGAGTCCATGCCCCCTCCCCTATGACCCCCACAGCACTTAGCATCTTGTACTTCAATCACCTATTTTCATGTCTGTATTCCTGACCAGGCAGCAAGGACTATGAGCTCTGTTTAGTTCATCACTGTAGCCCTAGCACCTGTATACAGTGCCTTGGACATAGCAGTTGTTTAATAAATATTTGCCAAATGGTTAAATGAAAGAGATCTGGAGTGAGTACTCATGTATTTGTTTATTCATGCATTGATTCAATCTCTAACAATACCTGGAAAGAAAATATATCTGGGGACTTTATAAAGAAAACAAAAATAATACACTAAGAATGACTGGCCTGACACTTTGGACGGAGCACTGGCTCCGCCAAGCTGAATGGGTCACAGACAGACCAGTGAATGAGTAGATTCCAGGCCATGAGTGATTGAAAACTAGATTAACGGATAGAGGAGTAGACAAACAAACTACAAAGACTTCCAACAGAATTCCAAGGCTAATTTTCAGCCTCAGACAGGTGTGGCTGAGGGAATTACATCATGCTATCTTAGTTTATACTCTCTCTCTCTCTCTCTCTCTCTCTCTCTCTCTCTCTCTCTCTCTCTCTCTCTTTTCATTTTCTTGGGATTAAACTGTCTTCATCAAGAAAATCTTACCTCCATCCACTGCACTCTACCTGCCACCCATAAACTTAGCTCTATCTGCTCTCCATCCTGAATCTTCAGCCTCTTCCTCATTACTCACTGTGTTTTCGTAAATGTGGTCAAGATTCTCTACTCTTAAGTGTAAAATCCACCACTTGGTTCCACATTCCTAGGGAGTTACTTCCTAAACTCTTTTCCTTCACACACAAGGTTCCTATAATAGCATCTTCACTCACTGCATTCGCTTATTCACCTCTTAATCACTCCTCAAGCCACTAAATCTTGGCTTCTCCACCCACCATTTCATTGGCACTGTATTTACTCACGTTATTTGCTAAGACCAACAGATACATCTGAGTTCCTATTTTTCCTGACCGCTACAGGTTCTGCTACTGTTGACCAAACCTTCTTAAAGATCTTCTCCACTGGGATCCAAGGATGTTGTTCTCGTAGAGCTTTTCTCCCATCCTTTTAGACTCAGCTTTCCAATCTTGATCCTTAACCACTGAGACTCCTAGAGGTTCTCCCTCCAACTCTCAGCTTACTCAGTTGGAGAAAGAATCTTCAAACACCATTCTAGCTCAAGTCACTCAAATCCATGTCTTTAAAGAGCATCTATATGCTTATGCCTCCAAATAGCTGTCTCTCCAATCCAGAGCCTTCTCCTAAGCACTGAACCTGTGCTTGGAGCTGCCGGCTGAACAGCTTCACCTAGAGGTGCCAAAAGCAGTTCAAACTCAGCATGTTTAATATTGAATTTATCGTCTTCCTTCAAACTCTGACCCTCTCCTCCATATTCTTGACTGGTGACTGTCACCTCCATTTGTTTAGGCGTTCAAACCAGAAACCTGGGAATCATCATCAACTCTTTCGTCTTCACTAGTTACCAAGATCTTTCCATTCCACTTCCTTAAAATCTTAACATTTTAAATTTCCTCCAGTTCTCTTCATCATCCCCATATCTGCTGCCATCACTCAGGCCACTATTACCTGTTCCCTGGATTAATACAGCCTTTACACTGGTCTTTTCTCCAGTTTCTCATTTTCTTCTCTGTGACCAAAATGATATTTCTAAAGGTCAAAACAGACAATGCAAAGAATCTCTTCTCTCTCTCACTCTTGACTCACTGAATACCTTTCATGGACTCCTCTGAAGACCTCCGGGCAAGTCCGCAGTCCTCAGCATGCCCTTCAAGGGCCCCCTTCTCCCTCCAGCCCCAACTCTAGCTTTCACTTCGCTTTTTCTGGGCCTGTGCTTATGCTGGCCCCATTGCTGAGAGTACATTGCTCTCTCCCTTTCTATACTAAGCAAAGTTCAACTCATTTGTTAAACCTAGCTCAACTTCAGAGAAGTCTTCCTTGACTCCCAGGATGAGTGAAGGGCTCCCTATGTGCTTTTGTGATTTAACCCACGGTGTGCCAAAAACAATGAGCAACTTAAGGTTTTAACCTCAGTGTTCCCAGCGTAGAGCCTTGTACATGTGAGTCATTTAATAATTTTTTGTGAATGAGTGAATGATTGATGGAAGGAAGGAAGGAAAGAAGGAAGGAAGGAAGGAAGGAAGAAAGGAAGGAAGGAAGGAAGGAAGGAAGGAAGGAAGGAAGGAAGGAAGGAAAGGGAAAGAATAGGTAGCTGGGTGAATGAAATCATATGTAACTCTTAATTTCACTCCATATTGTATATCCATAATGCCCTCTAGTGACTAATGGATTCATTGTGCATTTGGAGGATACCAGGCCAATTAGCAAACATGTATGTAGAACCTAATATGTGAAACGCCTAGCGCTGGGCACAGTCTAATAAAGCAATACACATGTACCAAAGAATCAGCCTCCTCTGGTGCTATGTAAAGCAAACAGCCAGAAAAAGTAGCAATAACAAGAGTTTGGGAGTGAACAGACCAAAGTTCTGCCAGTACTAGCTAGACAAAATTTCTAGCCTATGTAGGACTCAGTTTTCTCACCTTTAAAATCAAGGGTCATAATACTTACTTCTCAGGTTTGTTTGGAGGATTAAAAGAGAAAATGTTCATTCCAGGAGTGTGTTAGGTTCCTACAGAGTAGCCCCCACAACAAAAGCTACCTTCTTTCCTCTCCTTCTGCCTCACTTCCTCATGAATCTGCAACTCCCCCAGCACATATTAAAGCAGAACTGAAATGAGGGAAGGCAGCTCCATCCATGCCTGGAGAGCTGGCATATCTTTAAAACCCTGGGTTTTAAAGGTTGGTGACTCCCAGAGAGTCCATGTGGTATCCAGGCAAGCGCTCCTGGAACCTGGACCCCATCTCTGCAGCACCGAGTTGGGTCTGGGGGTACTGGAAGCATGCATTACTCCCTTCTTAGTCTAACAGGATTATGAACCCCAGTGTTGGCTCGTAATGCCTTTTTATAGCATCTGGAGATGACTGTGGCATTCTCTTCTTCCAAAGCCTTCAATTGCTACCCATAAGCTAAAGGACACAACCCCAATTCCTTACATGACATGGGAAGTTCTCTGAGGCCTGGGTTTCCTCTCCTTCTGCACCCATCTGCACTCTCTACTCCAACCACACGGAGTCCTTATATAAACCATGGCCCCCAAACACTTTGTTCTCCAGCACCTCTGGGCCTTCTTCATGCTGTTTCCTCTACCTGGAACACTCTGTCCCCAGTGCAGTGCCTGGCAAAGTCATCTCCATTTTCTGAGAATCAGCTGAACTATCAATGCCTTTGAGCAGCTTTCCAAGTCTGGGCCAGCTACCCTTCCCTGGTGCTCCCACAGCCCCTACCACATACCCCATTGCCATTTCCTGGTTACCTTTCCATGCCTCCCCTTGACCCTGAGCTTAACAAGAGCAAACACCAGGTCTTACCCAACACTGAATCCTCCCGCCCCCCTCCCACCCTCTCATGGTCCTGTAAACCAACAGGTGCTCAATAAAGGCTATTGGACTGAACGGAACCACGAGACTCCAGGAAGTCGCCCTCTCAGCCTCTCCTACCTGCTGGTAGAAACACGTTTGCTTGACTCACATCTGAAGATGGTTTCTGTCATGCTCACCGGGTCACACCTGTGTAGCTGAACCCTCTTTTTGATTGACCTGTGCTTACTCTGAGGCCACATTTTCTGAGAAAGGCTGAATCAAAGCCAAAGGAAGCTGAGCCAGAGCAAAAGCCCAAATTAAAATCAATATTGTTAACCCCATTTTACATGGGGGGAAACTGAGTCACAGAGCGGTCAAGTAACTTTCCCAAGGTCATAAAGCTAGTAAGTGACAGAGCTCTTGTGAAGGGCAAGGAGGGCCCACAAATAGATGCAGAAGAGATTCTTTCAGAAACAGAAAGCATCGGAAAGAGGAGGAGGAGGATTATGAGGAATGAGGCAGGCGGGTAGCCTGACCATTCACCTACTCATTCATTCAATAAAAAATGTTGTGGATCTGTGTCTGGCTCTGTGTTAGGCTCTGCAATCACAGTGGTGAACAAACAGGTTCAGTCCCGGACCTTGTGGTGCTCATCATGCAGCAGAGGAATCAGGCAAATAATCAGACCAATAAATAAATGAGTATACCTGATGGAAAGTGCTAGAAGGGAAATGTGCATAACATCGTGAATCTGAATAGAAAGGGGTATCTAATAAATATTGGGGCTCAGGAAATGACAGTCGTGATGAGACAAGAAAGATGACTAAACCAAATGAAGGATGGAAGGGAGAGAGACTTCCAGGCAGAGGGAGCAGCACGTGCAAAGTGCCTGAGGCAGAAGGAGTTTGGGTGCTCAGGGAGCTAGAAGAAGGGCAAAGTGGTGGAGGGACAAGAAATGAGACTGGGGAAGGAGGCGCAAGCCAGACCATTCAGGACTTTGGTGCCAAGTGTGTGGGAAAGAGAAAAAGGGAGACTGGAAAGGGAGGTCAGAAGCAGGTCTTAAATGCCACACGTAACAGTTGCTACTTCATCTCTGACGTACATGATGTCATAGAGGACAGGGTCTTGGCCACGTCACATTAGAGATTAAAAATAAAATCAACCAAAAGGGTAGGTGGGGTGGGCGTGGGGACATTTGAAATGTTCAAGAAAGCAAACTAACCAGCCAAATGGTCAGCCTGGAAAGAGTTAACCCCTTCCTGCCCTTGATATCTTCATCACTCTAAACCCTCTGCAAAATAATAAGCTATCATTTATCAGAGTTCTGCAAGGTAGCATTTAAAACTGAGGCAAGGCAATAAATCAGGCACATATAATTTGAGCCCTGAAGTATAGTAATTCTTCTTTTAATGCAACATCTGGTATAGATAATACAATTTGCAGGAGGAGGGAGCAATGGATGCTATGCAGGGCCCTCATTATTGTGCAAGCTCCCTCCCATCCTTTCCAGCAACACCGCAGACTTAAAAAGGAGCTTTATTATTATTCCCTTGGCTGGCCAAAAGGGAAATCGAGTTAATTATAGACTTGTTTCCCAGTTATTAATTAAACCCCAGCTAAACATAAAAACACAGGGGAAGTGCCATTTCCCGCTCCATGCTTCCAGCCTCTCAGAGCTGAGTAGTTGACGTTCGTGCCTTTGCAAGTCCACTCTGTGTCCTGTTTCCTCTGCGGATTTTCTCAGGAGGGCCCCAGGGCCTTTGCCCCAAGTGCAAACAAAACCTTATTTTTAGCTGGGAAGGAACACAAAATTGAAATCTCTGAAACAGCAGGGAGACAATAGGTGGAAGCTTGCAGACACTGACTGGTCTTGATACCAGAGCTCTGGGGGCTGCCACACTCTCAGGGGCCCTGCAGCCTCCCAGGCTCTCCAGCTTCCCTACTCCTCAGTGGGACGTCCCCGCCTGGGCTGCACACTTACTGTGAAGCAGCTACATCGTGACTCAAGGACAGACAAGCTGTGTGGCATGTGACCAGAGCTCTGAACTTGCTCCCACTTACTAGCTCCATGGTAACAAACGAGGTCCTTCACTTCTCTGTGTTTCAGTTACCCCTCTCTAAATGGACACACTAACAGTGCCCCCTCCTCATTATGTTGTGAATCTTAAGCAAGACAAGACTTGTCCGGCACTCAGCAGGTGCCCGGCACATGGTTGCTAACGGGTATTAGGTTCCTTTCCCTCACTCTTCCAGATGACAGACTTCATGTCTCTTTCTCCCACATCAGTATCAAATTCTAGAAGGTGCACATGTGACCTTGGCACATCTCATATCCTTTCTAAGTTTCTATTTTCTCATCTTTTAAAATGAGAGCAAAACCAGTGCCTACCAGGGAGGGTCATTGGGAGAACTGAATTAGATAATAGGAACAACCTAATGCCTGGCTCTGAGCAGACGCTTAATTTATGTTTGTGACTAAATTATCTAAAAACAATCCTCTGAACAATTAAAGAAGAGATTATCAAGCCAGTATGTGTGGCATAAAAAAGAGGAGACAGATGAATCACAGGGGATCACACCACACTAGCCTCATTTCCTACTGGAGTTGCAGTGCTCAATTACCAGATCAAGAACATTCCGTAGATGCTGTGTTATTATACAAAGGCATCATGAGAGAATTTGCCAGATTCCTTGGCAACATCTAGCTACTCTATCAACCTAGCCTCCCCAGTGGGCATTTTCTCTGCTTGTCCATAGAGAGCTGTGGCTGTCATGTCTGACTTTCCTTACCCATGCTGTTCTTGGATGGGAAGAGCCCTCTGACCATCAGTGATTGCCTTCAAAACAAGATTTCTCAATGTTACTAGTCACATGGATGAAGACAAAAAGCATTCCGGTAAAATTTGCAGATGAAACAAAACTTGAGGTGCTGGTTCATACGACTTCC
Source organism: Rhinolophus hipposideros (assembly GCF_964194185.1). Taxonomy (NCBI): domain Eukaryota; kingdom Metazoa; phylum Chordata; class Mammalia; order Chiroptera; family Rhinolophidae; genus Rhinolophus; species Rhinolophus hipposideros. The sequence continues at coordinate 56,133,298 of NC_138054.1, forward strand.
AGACTCCAAGCTCAGTGCTCTTTACACTAGTCTGTCCTGCCCAGCCAACATCAAAACTAGAGCAGGTGTGGACAGCCTGCCCTGGCATCCGCTTGGCAACTTGGGTTCTTCACTTGGCATCATTCGGATCATTTATTTCTCTCAGTTTTCATTGTTTTTAAGTGTATTATTTCTACTTTCCACCCATCTCCTAGCAGCAATCCTTAGACCCAGAATTCAAGTCCTATTCTGCTAAAAATCCTCACAACATAGATACTGGAGATTCAATGGTGAGGAAGACATACGAGATCTCTACAGGAGAGACAGACAGGAAACACACAATTGCACAAATCACTATGTAATTACAATTTTTACTAAGTGTTAGGAAGAGCACAAATTCTAATGCCCATTTTCAAGGTAGAACTGAAGCCAGAGAGCTCGTGTGACAGATACAATGATGGAGCTACCACAGAAGGAAGGAAAAGAGAACGAGAGAAGAGGGTGGTAGGAAAAACATTTGTGAATTGTAAAGTGCTATATATATGAATAGATGGTGACAATTGTCATTCCTATACTTGGGAATACCAAGCTTGAGATTTCATCAAAAGTTTCAAAAATAGCTTACATCAGAATTTGCAAACCTCTTTTTATTTCCTAGCCCTCTGTGGGATGGGATAGGATAAGGCATGTTGGGAGAACATATCTCAAAGTAGACACCTACCTATATTCTATCGCCTGCCAAATAAAATTCTTCAATATCAACTGTACTAACTTGGAAAAATTATTCAACCTCTCAAACTGTTCACCTAGTCTGCAAGAACTAGATGATAATATCTACCCCACAGGATTACAGTCAGCATTAAACGAAACAACATATATACAGCCTAACACATACTAAGTTCTTAGTAAACAGCAACAGTTTCCCTTCCTTCCCTTCCCTTCCCTTCTCTCTGGAGAGGTCTTCATTGCACAAGAAGATGAATCAGCATTCCAGAAGCCTGGCAGGAGATTGCTGTCAGAGACATGCCCTACCCTGTCAATATGTGGCTTTGGTCTTACATTTCTTTTAAAAAGAAATATAACTGGCATGCCTCTCACTTCTAATTTCCCACTTGCCATTCATGCCTTACCAGTTGCATGTAGGGCAGAGTGTTTATGAGGGAAAGAAACTCTGTGTGTGTGTGTGTGTGTGTGTGTGTGTGTGTGTGTGTGTGTGTGTGTGTTTAGGTTTGTATGGGAAGCTTCCATGGTTTTTGTTTGCAGCTTTGAGAGCTTATAAATAGTTTAGTAAAAAAAAATACCTCCTCCCCTTCTTTCTCTAATAATTGAGCAGTGATACATTTGCAGTTCTCCTTAAATAGAAAAGCTTGGGGAGGGCACTGGAGGTAGAACTTGACTGTTGCATGATGCCAAAGACCTAAAGATCCAAAGTATACAGAATTGCTACATATCCCAGGAATTCCACATGCAAAATTGATTGCAGAATTTCTCCTAAAGAAGCTTCACTTTCCCTGAGGAGCTGGCATGCTTCTTTGTGATGGTAAGAAAGACATGTCCCAATCCCTAGTCTGTGCCTAGCTTTGTGCTAGGTGCTAGGTGTCTGGTGATGGGACGAAGCTCACAGATGACCCTCTGTAGACCAGACATAGCAAGTTGGAACAGTTTGAAAATTGCAGAGCAAGAAGTAAACCCATTCACTGGGAAGTGTTGTTTACTAAGCAGCTACAGAGTATCAGGTGCTTTCACAGCACTGGGTCTTTCCTTTCATTGTGGACTTGGCCCTCACAATGATACTGAGGGGTAGGAGTTTTTAGACACATGATCAAAAGCTACTTCTGACCGTGTAATACATGTGTAATACACTGGGGCCCAGAGACCATAAGTGCAAGAGCTAGAATTCAAATTCAGGTCTGACTCCAGAACCCATTCTTGTCTGGCTTGTCACACAGCCACCAAAGACCATGAGAAAGTGAGGCTGAAAGCAAATAAAATTATTACAGTAGACAGAATAACTCAAAATTCACAACAAGGATAGGGAAATTCATTATTGGGCAAATAGCCCCTTATTTTTCTTAAATTAGAACCTAATAAATAAATGGTCACCATATCCTCAAGAAAAGGTTAGAATAAGGGCAGGATCCTCCACTGAAATAGGCAAGGAAGCATATAATTGGTTTTAGAAACACTTATATTCAAAAAGATTAAATCAAGTTTTTGGCACATGAAAGGGTAAGCTTCAGTTATTGGAAAATTTACTTAGGTGACACAGCTCATTTCCTGATGAAGCCAAATTAGTGGGACACTACTGAACCTAATTCCTCAAGAAATAAATGACTCACTCTTCTCTTGCTGGGCTGCCTGGACCTCTCCACGTACTTGGCCTTTTGCCCTTTCTGACAACCCAAGTGCTGAGATGGGAAACTCAGCTGGTAAGGACAACGAAAAGAATCCATTTTTTCTTTTGTTGTTGTTCTTTATCTTCTGGTTTTCCATTAATTAGGTCTTAAACTAAGTGGCATTTGAATAGCCTCCCATACAATTTAGAGTTTACACCAAGTTATTTGGAGCTTTCTGAGGAGGCCAGGGGTGATCAAAATGGGCTAGATGGGCAAGGTCTGGGAAAGAACAAGAGTAGAGAAAGATAGCAAGGAAGTCAGGGAGTGGACCTCTCAGAATGGGTGCAGATCATGAGGCTATTTGTGTCTGGGTAGATGTTCACAGGAAAATATGTTGTGCATAGCAAAGGAACACTCAACAATCAATAAGATGGTCCAGATGACCTATTATCTGGGTAGGTAGCTTCTTCCCCAGCCATCGTGGTGCTTGCTCCATGGGCTTATGAACAAAGTGGTAATAGTCGTAGGGGTAGAGGTTAGCAGTGCTAACCTCTATAGCCAGATTGACTTTGGTTAAAGAAATCTATGTTATGGAACCCAGGCACGAGTGTTCAACCCATAAACAGCAGAAACCATTGTTGAGCCTCAGGCATGGTGTCATTTCCAGAGAGAGCATTCAGCTCCCTGCTCTGATCATGTAGGGGGTGGTGATTTATCCGCACTGGAATTGAAATGACTTCCCTGTTCACGATGTTCCTGACAACATCTCCATCTTCAGACAAAAGAACGCCTTATTCTCTATCATGGAATCCCACACAATGTTGCTTCTAACCAAGGAAACATTTTACAAAAAACAAGTAGGACGATGCTCTCATGACTATGAGTCTTATCGTGAACGTCATCACTCAGAAGCAAACATCTAATGGATAGAATGGTGGAATGATCTAGTAAAGACTCAGTTATGATGCCTGCCAGATGGAAGTACTTTCCAGGTTGAGGTAACATGCCACAAGATATAGTGTGTGTTCTGAACTACAACATATTTGTTGCCATTTTCCCATGGCTGGAATACTTGGGTGTGAGAACAAAGAAGTGAGAAGAGCTTCTCTCACCATTATCTCTAAAGACCCATGCACAGAAATTTTACTCCCATGGCTATGAATTTAGGCTCTGATAATTTAGAGGTGTTATTTCCCAAAGAAAGAATATTTCTACCAGGGGATACAACAGTGGTTCATTTAACTAGAAGTCAAGGCTACCAACTGGCTGGTTTGTGCTCCTGCAATATGAACTAACATGGCTCGTGGTAAAAGTTAATGGAACACCATAGCAACCCAATATGTTCAAATCTACTACAGGTTTAGACCCTCTAAGAATGAAAGTTAGGATCACATAATCAGGGAAAGCCTAATGACCAACTGAGACCTCAAATGAGGTAAAGGGAATATCAATTTTGCAGTGGAATAAGGAAACTCTTACTATAACCGTGCCTTTGCAATCAGCTGCAAAAATGAGGAAGGTAGCAACAACGCAAGCAGTCATCTTTAGTACCTGTAATTCCTCTCCAGCTTCTGAATAAAGTCTAGGTGATTTCATCTGGCTGGTAAAAACCAGATGCAAAGAACACTGGAAAAGAGACTTACTCGCTTTTCAGCTTCTCTAGTGGGAGACACTCTGCCTTCTAACGAGATTGACAAACTAGAGAAGGAAGAAGAGGGTTAAAACTCTGCGCAGCCAAGAAAAATGACAAAAGTCTCCTACAAAGAAGTACATTAAACACCTGCCATGAATCAAGCAACATTTAAACTGAGATTGGATGAGGTAGGTATGAGAAAAGTGACAAGAAGGGAAGTGGCATTCCATAGAGAACGTGTGCAATGGTTCAGCACTGTCTTGAGAGCACCAATCATGTCATGGAAATGGGATGTATACTGAGTGGGGAGACTATCACTGTCTACAGTGGAGAAGTTAGGCTTCTTGGCCAAGATCTCACAGCTTGACGTGTGGTAGGACTGTAACTCTGAGGCCATGTCCAGTTCCACCACCACAGGTCTCCACCCCACCCTAAGTCTCCCTCTTGCTCCTTGCTGGTGAGGAGTTAGACAGCCAATCGGAGGGCAAAGGACTGAATATCCTGGGCCTGGATCATCATACACCTGAATAAGTAGTACTGAGCAATCCAGACTTGAAAGCTAAGGCTTGTCTCTGAGATGGGGGTGTGGGGTCCAAGAAGATCCCAGAGTGCTTACCAGAAGGAAACGCTCAGTTCCACACAAGCAGGTCTTGCAAAATATTCAGTCCCACGCTTTAGATGCAAGCGAACCCTTGCCACATCTCTATACTAAATCCAAAACCAAAACTTTAATTTCCTTTGTGGGATTAAGGAGTGATCTGTGTGAGAATAAAATATGCTACTGACCAAAGGGCAGGGCAAGAAAAGGCAGTCTAATTTGGTCATTGCTAAAGTAAAACTGGGGAGCACGGCCCACGGCTGCCTTCCCAGGAAGTCCTGTTAATGCGGACAAAGGCCCAATTGTTCTCCCCTGCTGAAAGAAACCTTGCAGTCCCCACCCTGGGAGCCACTCACTGTCTTTTTCTATTGCTTTCCTTGAAACACAATTTATTGGAAATACTGCCAGATCTCCAGGGGGGAAACAAAAGGCTGGCAGTAAAATGAAACACCTAATTAACAGAGAGGACTGTTCCACTCTTGCCAGAGAACTTTCTGCAAGACTTCTGTCTCCTTGAAGAAAGTAGTTAGGGGTGGGAGCCCAAGGAGCACTGACCACCTATTAGTGAACAGACCACAGTGGCCAAAGGGAGCACTGAGTAGTGGTTATAATAATTGACTTGAAGTCAGACTGCCTGGGTTCTAGTCTGACTTTTGCCACTTAGGAAGACAAGTGGTATGTCTACCATGTTTCCCCGAAAATAAGACCTAGGCAGACCATCAGCTCTAATATGTCTTTTAGAGCAAAAATTAATATAAGACCCGGTATTATATTATATTATATTATATATTATAATATATTATATTATATTATATTAAACCCAGTCTTATATTATATAAGATCTGGTCTTATTTTAATATAAGAGATATATTATAATATAATTTTTGCTCCAAAAGACACATTAGAACTGATGGCCCAGCTAGGTCTTATTTTGCGGGAAACATGGTATGAAATGAGGGTAATTATTGTCCTTCTTAAGGTTGTGAAAATCTAATGAGTTAATTAATCAAAGTGATTGGAAAACTATACCTAGGAAATATTAGATATTATATGTGAGATGAGTCCACTGTTATACACATCGTCTCACTTTGTTCCTGCAACAACTCTGGGCTAGGGATCTGTGGGGACAGAGCCAGGAGTGCAGTTTCCATGCTCTCGCCCTCATGTGGAAAGGTGCTCACTTAGGTAGTAAATGGCCATCAACTGTGATTGGATGGCCATCAGCTGTGGCTAGTTGGCCGTCAGCTGTAACCAGTGAGCCATTGGCCACTAATATAACTGCCGTGGCTACGCTAGCAGCAAATGGGGGCTAGCAAGGAGATGGTGGCTGAGCTAGCAAGCAAGGATTGCAGTTAACACGGCGGATTGCAGCTAGCAAGTGGGGTTGGTTGGTTGGCAGAGAAGCGGACGGCAGGTTGCGGATCATGTGGCTCCTGCCTTTTGGGTCTCCAATCCAGGCACCAGTGAAAATATAGTGATATGACTCCCCTATCTATGGCTCCGTGGGTGTTCCTTTTTGGCCTCACCATGTCCTGCGTTCTTATGTGGGGAGCGGGAGCTAAGACCCCGCATGACACTCTGCATGACAGGATCATTACACCCAACTCACAGGTGGGGTAAAATTGCGAAGGAAAGTTAGACAGTACTTGTCTAAGCGGTAGAGCTACGACTAACATGCATAGCTATACAATTTTAAAGCCTGAGACATTTCTAGAATATCATGCTGCCCACTTCCCCTGTGAGAGGGCTGTCTCATCACTGCCTCCCTTTACAGCCTCAAAAATGTCACCATTGTCCCTGCTCTATTAGGGCTCAGAGTCCCCTGCCTCTGTACAAATATGGATGTGGCAAACACAGACCACAGGCGGTGGAGACAGCGGGGAGAGGGCCAGAGACAAGCAAACCATTGCAGACAGCAGCTGGCCTGTTATAATCAAAAGAGGAGATTAAAAGAGGGGTGGACATGAGAAAAGGGTGAGGGAAAGAAAAGGGTGAGAGAGGAAAAAAACAGCATTTATTTACATTTGTTTATACATTTGTATCCAGCCTTGATTTTAAGAGATTATACAGCAGGATAAAATTGAGTCTCACTTGGGGCAGAAAATTTCTAATGAGTCTCCTTGAAGTCTTTTTGAAGACTTTTTCAACTTTCATTTATCATTTTTCAAAACAATATCAAGACTTGGCAGACAGCCTACTTCTTTCTCCAGCATCCCATCCCACCTGCCTTCTATAGAAAACCATAAAGTGGAGCATCTGGCAAAATGCTTCATACATAGTTGGTGTTCAAAATTGTAAGATGGCTCCAGGATCAGCAAGTCCCTCCCCACCGTTCCCAATGGACGTACTGAACTTCCAAAAGCAGCTGTACCCCTGGGATTTGAGAAAGGTGATTTGTACAACCCTTCCCCTTCCTTCCTCTCCCTACCCCCAGGAAGCCCTCTCCTCAGCCAAGATGGCCAGGACTGCAGGCTTGTTGCATTCGTGTGTGTGTGTGTGTGTGTGTGTGTGTGTGTAGATATGAGTGTCTTCCTGCTGGGAAGCCGGCATATGAAGTCCCACTCCTAACCCCCCTAAGTCCCAAATTGAAACAAGCTGGTTGTAATTGTGAGCAAGCCCAGCTCACACCAGCTGGGCCCTGCTCCGAGCTTCAGAAAATGCTGTTTCATGTTCAGATGCAAATGACTATTTCCTCTCTAGAGCGTGTTGAACTGTGTTCCCATCTGAATGGGGAGCAGAGGGGAACAGAGGCTCTGGAAGAATATTTGGCCAGAGCTGTCAGGATGAATTATGCTGTCCTGAAACTTTTCCTGAATTCAAAAAGTGGTCAGTGCTCCACAGAAGGTGTGGAGACCAGGGGAAGAGAAATGTTCCCGAGTCTCCCCACAGCTGTTCCTGTACCCCATCCTATTGCCAGGCCTTGAGGACCGGCACTCCTGGGCCCTGAACTAGTTCTCCTGCCTCCAGGAGTACTTTCTCTAATCTATCCCAAGCACCTGTTGCTGGAGTGATGCAATCATTCAGTCATTCAATTATCAGTCACTGGACACCTAATTGTTCCAGATACTGTTATAGGCACAGGGGATGCAGTGAGAACCACATGGGGGTGGGGGAGGGCCCTGTCCTCAGGAGGCTTATATTCAATGATCCTTCTCATGTCACTCCTATATCCTCCAAAGTCCTCAGTGGCTCCCTGTGGCCAGTTAAATACAAATTCGACTCCTTAATGCAGGCTAGGCCCTCCAGGCTCAGACCCAAATTTGCTTGTCAGTCTTAAGTTTTATTCTTCACCATCTAGGATCCAGCCATGAGCGTGTTGGACATCTATCCACCCTGCAAGGTGCAGCTTCAACACCATCTCTTTGGACCATCTAGGATTCCCCAGGAGGAATGAATCCCTCCTTCATTTGTATTCTTACAGCCATATCCCAGCAATTTACAGTGAGGGGAAATGGTGGAGATTACCCCCCAAATCCAAACTGACCTTTTACAGTCCCATTCTCCCCAGTCCTAATTGTGCGTTAAGACTGATTGATTATACTGTCATAAACATGACCCAGGCTCCCTGGTGTGGGGATTTAACTAAAATGTATTGAGGGCCTAATCTATGCCAAGGTCTGTGTTACACATTTCCATTTATTTTATTTCCTCCTGCCCTCAATTTTAGCCTATATTCGGAGAAGAAAAACAAACTCAAGAGAGGTGAAGTAATTTACCCAATGTCACACAGCTGGTCAAACAGGCTTCCCTGCTCTTTCCTGCAGCCAATTTCTCCCCACCTCCAGGGTACTGTGCAAAGTTAGAAGACAAACACTGCAGCTCTACCTGTGCCATCCCTTTCACTTACTGGTAAGTAATTTAAATACTATTTGATGTCAAGAATATCTACATTAAAACAAACCCAGATGTTGCATATTATGGAGTGGAATTTTAAGACTGCATAAATTTTAAAGATGAAATACAAGTCTTCAAATCCATTTTGCAACAGAGGAGGGCTCTTTGGGCTATGCTCCAGGCCTCTCCCAGCTGCCCCCCACCTCATTCAGACTCCCATGCCATGAGGACTACTTGGATAGAAAAGTTTTCTTTCACATTACATTTTCTTACGTTCTCCACCTCCTAAGAGTTGGGCCTTGCATGCGGCAGTAACTGACTGAAATCGTTGGCTAAAGGATATGTTCCTAATGAGCTGACTTCTATTCTCTTGTAATAGTTTCGGTTCTACAGGGACTTTAGCTGCCCGGCCCCAAAGAAAAACATAATGGTAGAAACTCAGTCATTGTGTTAAGAAATAGGAGGAGTTTACATTGTGGGGCATGTGAAGAAGCGTGGGCTCCACGTCCCTCCGTGATTCTACTCCACATAATATAGAATTGATTCCAGCTGGTACTGACTAGGAGCAAGGCTGGGTTTCCTGAGTACAAACGAGTTCTGGGTCACGTGTGTTTTTGTTTTCATTTTGTTAATTATCTGGCGAAAGCAACTCAGATTTAACAAGTAGCACATGACCTACCTTATCTTCCCCTCCCTACTGCTCAGGTCCATAAGTGAACTTGGTTACCTAGTCACAAACCTCAAAGTGACAAAGTTACAAAGACGTAACTTCAGGATCCTTCTCAACACAGCACTCAGGCAACTGCCAATGGACCAGAGTTGGCACACGAGACAAGTTTGCCCTCCCTGATCTGGAGCACAGTTGTGGGATAAAAGGGATTCTTCCAGTTCTTCCCAGGTCAGTTCCATAAATGCTGATTGAGTAACTGCTTTACGCAGGCACACCTCATTCCCGCTTCTAAAGAGGAATCTGACCACACCCATCTCCTCTATGACACCCTTCTGTGACCACATTCCCTACAGTCCACATTCCTTTGCCTGAAATTTGGGGTCCTCCGTCTTCTGCCCCAGCCAGACTTACAGGCACATCTACACAGTGACCCTGCCCTCCAGCCTCTGAATGGCATTCCCACCCAACCACCTGCTCTCTCCATGACTTTGCATACCTGTTTCGTTGGCCTGGGATAACTTCCTCCCTCCCTTGCCTAGTTCAGTAGTTCTCGAACTTAATCCTATATCAATAGACTGGTTAAAACACAGATTGCTGGGCTTTAATACCCAGAGCTTTTGATTCAGTAGGCCTGGCATGGGCCACAAAAATTTGCATTTCTCACAATTTCCCAGGCAATGCTAGTACTTCGAATCTAGGAACCACAATTTGAGAACTATGGCTCTAGATAACTCTGGCCTGCCTTTCAACTCAACTGAAGCTTCATTTCTTCCAGGAAGCCTACCCTCACTGGCCTCCTTCCATATTGTGTTCGGTTCCTCTTCTGAGCTCCCTCACCCCCAGTTATTTCCTCTGTCCTGGCATATAAAGGATTATCAATGTGTCTATATCCTCTCTCACTTTTAAGTTCCTTGAGACTCCACCTCAACCATGTCTTATGCAACCCCATGTCCCCAATACCTCAGCAGGTGCTAAGTATATAGTAGAAGCTCATTAATGAGGAGGAATATTATTACCATGGTCCCATCCTCTCTTACTTTAAGTACTGCCTCAATCTCCTCCCCAGTCTCCAGGCCTCGGTCTGAACACCTTCCTTCCATCCCCCACACTAACTCTGACACACACTTGCTTAAAACTCTTCCATGACCCCACATGGCCATCAGGAAAAAGACCAAATCCCTCATCATGGCAGTCAAACCCCCAGATTTGTGCTCCAACATAATTTTCCAGCCCCATCCTCATACATACTATGTTCTTAATATCCAAAATTGCTTTATTGTTCTGTGCCAGTTTCTCTGCAAAGAATGCCCTTCACTTTTTTCTTCCTATTCATGATTCAAAGTCCAGATCAAATATCGCCATTTCTATAAAGCTCCTCCTTGATTATTAATGACTTATTCTCATAGTCTGTACTTCCGTTTGTTAAAATACATATACAAGTAAACAACCCTCTCTGTGGCCCAGGAAACTGTCCCAACTGACTGTGTGATCCTAAAAGACTGCTTCATATCTGTTTCTCTAGCCCCCACCAGACAGCCTGGTATATAGGAAAGTGCACAATGACTATTTTATCAATCTGAACCTGAGGAATATAAAAGCAAATGGGTTTTACGGACTCCTTCAAAATTCCTTTAGAATCTCCACCTCAAAAAAAACCAGTTTATTTATATTTAAAAGTAGGACAGTTCTTACAACCTGGGGTGGGGGATATGGGAGGGAATATGGTCCCTGCTTGTTCAATGCACAAACCCAGTAAGATCCAGTTCTCCTTTTCAGTGGGACCAAAATGTGTTTACATAATCAAATAATCAGAAGAGGAAAATCTTGTAAAACCCTCTAACAAGCAGGGTGGCCTCAGTGTCCTCCAATAGACTTGGGTGAAGAGTAGAAATTCAAGAGGCCTTTGTCGCCCTCCACTTTGTGCACAGAATGTTTATTCTGTAAAGAGAATTTGAGAACAGAGAGGAAGACAGATATGTCTATACCAAGATACAGGGAGAGACAGAAGGAGAAACGAAAAGACGATAGCGAAGTGAGAAACGCTAAAAAAGAAAAAAAGACAGAAGAGCAAGTACAGTGAGAGACAAGGGCAGACAAAAAAATAGAGAAAGGTGTAGAGATAAAAAAGAAGGAGAAGAATGGAGAAGAAAAAAAGAGTGAAGAGAGATGTTGGCCAAGAAAAATAAAAAAGATACACACACATGCATACACATATGCAGATGAAAGACTCAATGAGAAAGAAGGAAACAAAACCAGAAAAACAGATTTTAAAAAGATTGACAAAGGCCGACCGTGTCCCCGAACTTGCTATACTGTGACAACTGGTCCACAGTAGGTTCTACCAAATGTTTTTGAATGGAGTGGAATGATGATAGGGAGGAAGAGATACACAGATGTTCAGAAAGGAAATAGGATAGAGTTCAAACTTGGTGCCTGCTCTTTTCTTCCCACATACTCTACAAGCAATGGAAAAATTACAAATCAGCCAAGAGAGCGTCTGAGCGTGAGGTCTCCAGTTTCGGCAATGGCCTCCAAAACTTTAAGGGCTCATCAGGGACCCAATGTCTTCTAGCCCACTAAGGGCCAGGCCAACTCTCAAAAGAGGCTGAACAGATCATGAAACGCTTTTATTCCATCTTTGATTCCATCTGTGGGGCAGGAAAAAGCGCACTGCCCAGGGAGCCTGAGCACCTGGCTTCGGGGCTGGGCCTTGCAGCCAACTGAAGAATCAAGTTGGACAGGTCACTGGCCTTCCCTGGGCCTCAGTCTTCCCAATTATAAAGGGGGCATGAAGTGGTAATTGGACCGGATCACTTTTTCCATCTTTTTTTTTTTTTTTAAGAATTCTTTTTTTCCCCCCTAACAAAGTCATGGGCAAAACTCCAATGTATAAAACTGATTAAAAATTAAAAATGGAATTTCTCTGGTTCAAGTTAGATGAAAGCTCAAAAGAGCAAAGACAAAGACAGTTCCACTGAACAACAAGGTACCACGGAACTCAGAAATCATCTAATTCAGAGGTTTTGAAAGGACGCTACTCTTCTCTGTCTTTCCATATGATTCTGTTGCGCAGAACCCACATGTCTATTGTTCAAGAAGCCTCAACGACTCGTTTGCCCAGAACCACCCTTACTCCTAGGTGAGAGGGGTCCCAGGCATAGGGTCCCTATGGGTTTAGAGGGTATACATGCCCTCTCTTTCTCTCTCTCTCTCTCTCTCTCTCTCTCTCTCTCTCTCTCTCTCTCTCTCTCACACCCACCCACACACACACACACACACACACACACACACACAAAACTCATTAAAAAACACAGGGGCATGCTGTCATTGAGGGCTGGGCTCAGCACTGGCACAGTGCCACCTATAACACAGTGTTCTCCAGAATAAAGCTGTCAGGCTCTAGGAAAAGGCTTCCTCTCTTTCCCTCTGTCCTTGAATCAAAGAGAAACTGAGTCCAAACGCTGCAAGAGTTTGTGCTGCCAATACAGGAGATGACCCTGTTTCTGAGAATATTGAGAACTGAGGGGCAGAAGTGCCTAGATAAGAGCAAAAACCACATTAACTGGTCAATTCCTTCCACTCAGAGACTAGGAATGCAGTCCATTCCCACATAGCGAAGGATGGCTTTCCAATAGTGCTGAGACCATTTTCTTACTACTTTTTTAACATTCCAATTCATAATTTCAATTCATAATTTCAAAGGTATTTACAAATGAACACCATATTCACAGTAGTTAAGAAACACTTCGTAATATTGTACAATTCAATTGCTTAGAAATGTGTATATACGTAGGTCTAGACAAAACATGAGTGAAGTGTGATGACAAGTCTATAAAAGCATAATTAGATGGTTGTTGAGTTTTAGAATTTTTAATAGTGCTATTTTCAAAAAAGTATTTAAATATTCTTAATAAAAATTTCAAAACAATAAGTAGAATTTTGTTTTGATCATAACAATAAGTTATGATCATGAAAGAAAAACAAAATATGAAAGTGAAATTCAGAAAAGAAAAATGGCTAAAAAAAACACAAAGAAATAAGAAAACTTAAAAAGAAGGTCTACCAATGTTTTGTTTTTTTTTTTTTAAATTAGAAACAGTGGGGGGAAAAAAACTTTGAAATTCCTAAAACTGAAAATAAGGCTTTATAAGGGCAAGATTTCTACAGTATTCAAAAGGGTAAGTGATACTGGATATTGGCATGATGTTTTAAAGAATAATGTTATTTGACTAATATTTAGCTGATCATAATGATATTTTACATGAGACTAAAAGCACAATAGTTACAAACCACAATGGAAAAGTTTTAGAGTTAGTTCAAATGATTTTGATATTTGATGCTACAGTAGCAGAATTTGCAAATATCATTTTTTAAATAATGAGACAAATGATTACTCTGCAGTACAAAGAATTCAAAATAAAAATTGGAATTTAATGAGGAATAAAGTGGGAAGAAAGATTTTCCTGAGATTTAAAATAATATCAATATTATAACAATAAATAATATTACTCGGTTCAATTAGTTTGTAGCTGGTTTAAAAGTTATGTGGCACAACTGGAAAACAAAGTGAAATTAATGAGTCATAGATTAGTGTCACAGCTCTTCTAAAATGTACAGATTTTGACTTTATTAAAGAACCGAAAAAATCAACTTCAGTTTTAGGCATTGATTTAAACGATTGTGTCTTTTGTTACAACTGTAGTGGCTGCCTCAATGTCATGAAATCAATTCAAACCATGTACTTTTCATGGTCATTTTGACTTTGGGGAAGAGGCAGAAGTCGCATGGTGCCAGATCCAATGAATAAAGTAGATGAGGACACTGTAATGTTTTTATTTGAAAAAAATTGCTGTACCAGAAGCGATGTGTGATAAGGAGCATTGTGATGATGGAGGATGAAGTAAAGACACTCAGAAAGAGGACTTCCAGAACTGCCTCAGAAAGTGGCAAGAACGATGGGATAAGTGGGTTCGAAGTGATGGGGGTATTTTGAGGGAGATTAATGGCAACGTGTCTTTTACTGTAATATTTTTTTATTTAAACATTCACCGTATCTTTTGATCACACCTTGTATTCCTGGGATAAACACAGGATACTGCTGGAAAAGATTTACTAATTTTTTGCTAATGTTTTGCATCTATATTCATGAGGGATATTAATCTTGGATTTTCTTTCTTTGTAATACCTATGTCTGCTTTTAGCATCAGGGTTATGTTAGGCTCATAATGTGGGTTGGAGAATATTCTGTCTGCCTCTAAAGAGTGTAATATTGGCATTATTTCTTTCTTAAATATTTGGTAGAATTCACCAGTGAAGCCATCTGGGCATTAATATGTTTTTTTGTTGTTGTTGTTCTGTGGGGACATTTATTTTTAACTTTTTATTTTGAGATAATTTTAGATTTACTGAACAATTGTGAAAAACAGTGCAGAGAATTCCCGTATATCCTTTACCCAGCATCTCCTAAGGTTAATATCGCAGGGGTTACTGAGGCTTTTCACATCACCACCTAAACTGTTTCAGCTTTCTTTCCCCAAATCAAACTCTAGAGCCAAAATCTTCTTGACCCAGTTCAAAATTTCACTCATGTTCTGTCCTAGAATTAACAATTCCCAGAATGACTCATAATGGAATCAATTAGTCTCTTCAAAAGAAAACACTACCCTGCCTACCAGATATGGCCTTGCTTATTTAGTCCCAAAAACAAAATAACAAAATAACTTAATATTGTATAACCAAAGCTTGGGAAATATGAGTCTCTTCCGTGTTTACTTTGTTATAATTCTACATTAGAAAAGCCATTGGACAATTTTTTAAATTTTCTTTCTCCTGTCAATGTCCTAATGCACCATTAAATATAGGTGCTTTGCAGACTGGCATTAGTCTGGCATTTCTGTTTCTCTTCCACAGTCATCAGGCCACCACCTCATGGGGCCTGTAATTAGCCACTGAAGAGATGCTTCTTAACTTCAATGCATTATGCAAATTGAAGAGTCTTGGGATAGGGAGGATGGAAATCTCCTTCTAAAAATCATATCTACCATATTTGATGGTTTTAATAATTACACTTCAGAGCAACAGAGTGGATAGAAGGAAGG
This sequence comes from Rhinolophus hipposideros, assembly GCF_964194185.1. Taxonomy (NCBI): domain Eukaryota; kingdom Metazoa; phylum Chordata; class Mammalia; order Chiroptera; family Rhinolophidae; genus Rhinolophus; species Rhinolophus hipposideros. The sequence goes on from NC_138054.1 coordinate 56,148,446, forward strand.
AGAGCTGGCCTCTAATCCCAGCTTTATCACTAACTAGTGGTGTAGCCCAGAGGTATCACTTCACTCCCAGGCCTGTTTTTGCTCACTGGTTAAGTGGGGACCCAAACACTGGTTGTGTAGGGCTCTTAGGGGATTTATTGTAACCATATGTACTACAAAAGGACCATATGTAATACAAAGAGCTGTGCAAACACTAGCTCTTTTCCTTATTAATAACCGTGAAATAGATGTTATGGTCACTATAAAATTGGTGATATTATTTTTCATATAAATTTTTAAATATTATTTTTAAAATAAAAGAGGTAGTGATATGCTGCCCCAAATCACACTCTACTAGTAAGTGGCAGAGTCAAGATTTAAACTCAGGATCCGGTTCTGATTCTACCCTCAGCAGCAAGAGAACACTTACAATCTTTTGGTATCTGGCGGATAAAAATAAGCACACTTTCTTCTTTTATTACATGAAGATTCTGCTACTTCTAATCTGCTGCATAGAACCTGAATGCTAAGCATATTAGAACTCTGCATAACAACAGGCTATAAATGAGGGTCTAAAAGGACACACGATTTTTTAAAATTTGTTTTGCATTCACAGACCTTTTTTGGCCTATTTCCCAAGTTCCACATATTCATTCCAAAAATATTTATGTGATGATACAATAATAGTAGTCTTAATAATTATTATTATTTTTGCAATAGTTATCATTTATTGAACAGTTACTCTGTGCCAAGCAATGGAGAAAAAAGACATAGTTTAGCTGAAGGTTTTAAAGCTAGAGACTAAATTGCAGGCTGTCAGATAATGACCTCCAAACAAGGCAGGAAATAATTAAGAGTGTAACCCCTGTAGAAAATAAAGGCCTTGCTATGTCCTAGGTGTTTATACTCGTCACTAAGTGCACTGGATAGATTTTTCAGGATGGGGCTGTAGTCAGGGGATAAAGGTTTATAAAAGCAGCAGCTCCCTCACCTAAAAGAAAAGGAAAGAGAAATCTGGATTGGAGAATTTAAAATACAGAGCAACCTGCTTTCAGCCTAGTGGGTGAGATACCTAATGTATGCTTTTTCCCCTTGGTAAATGAAATCTTTTTGTAATTAACACATTGTAAGGAAATCTTCACTATAGCTAAAAGAGGTTTGAAATACTAGCAAACTAACTTAAATTCTGTTGGGTTATAAATTCTTATTTTTATTCTTTCCAGTGAACCTTCTCAGAAAGACAGGCTGGAATACAGGCAGGAATGGATATTTGGGTGGTGCCATCATTTCTGAGCGGCATGGACACAATATGACACGGAGATGAAAAATGGCATTGCTGTTGAGACCTAAAACCAACTTTGCTCATTTTACCTAAACCACCTTTGCTTATTCTACCAACCAAATCTCAGCCTCTTCAAAGAACTGAGTGTCTCATTCATATTGTCCCTCTTGTGCTTTTTAAGAGAATAAACATTTCTGTTTGCTGAGCAAAAACAAAAAGGGATTTAGTAAATATACAACTCATTTGATCAACACAGGCCATGCAAGGCTCCAAGCTGGTGGCTCATCATCGATGTGTTCTGGACAAAAATGCAGCATTCAGCTCCTCTGTAACTGGGACCCCCCTCTATCCACCTGGGGTAAAGAGGCAGCAGACGGAAATGAAAGAGCCTAGACTGTATACAATGTCAATCTTAGACGGATATAATGTCAATCCCAGTTCAACCACATGTAGGCAGAAAATATTCTGTCTATATTAGTCAGGATATTTAGTCAGCATTCTCTAGAGAAACAGAGCAAGTAGGCTGTACATGTAGACAAATTGAGAGAGAGAGAGATCTATCCTAATAAACTGGTGCCCATGATTGTGAGGCTGGCAAGTCCAAAATCTGTAGAGCAGAAAATTCTATTAAGAGTTGATGTTGCAGTTGAGTCCAAAAGCAGTTTGGAGGGAGAATTCTTTCTTTCTTGGTGGCCTCAGTCTTTTCTATTAAGGCCTTCAACTGATTACAGAGGCCCACTTGCATTATGGAGAGTAATCTCCTTTACTCAAAGCTGACTGACTTAAATATTAATCACATCTAAAAATTGTCTTTATTGCACCTAGACTGATGTTTGACCAAACAATTAGGCACCTAGCCTAATCAGGTGGACACATTAAATTAACCACCCTACTTTCCAAGCCTCGATTTCCTCATCCACAGATGAAAGGCATGCAAAGTACCTAGAAAAGTGCCTGGCATATGGCAGGCAGCAGACAAATGCCATGCTAAGGAACTGCACAGTTCTATAAATGTTGATAGGACATCTACTCTCTGCCAGGCACTGTCCTGGATGTTGGCAATTCAGAGATGAGCAGGACCTAGCCCTTGAGGAGGTCACCATCTAGGGATGGGAACAAATGCTTCATCTATCTGTATGGATGATGTGGGGCTCCAAAGAAATGGACCCAACACAGCTGGAAGAGACAGGGAAAGTCTCCTGGAGAAAGTAACACCAGAGCTGAATCTATAGAAGTGAGAAAATTTTAGCCAAGTCCAGGAAAGTAGGAAAGACATTCCAGGCAGCAATAAGAACATAGCCGAAGGCTTGGAAACCTGAAATAGCACCGCGTATGCAAGAACCAGAACTGAAAGGGAGGGAGCCTGGTGAGAGGTGTGAGATGAAGCTGGAAAGGTAGGCGACGCCCAATCATGAAGAGTGTTGCTGTCATGACAAGGTGTAATAGTTTTCTTAGGGCTGCTGTAACGAATTAGCACAAACGCAGTGGCTTAAAGCAACAGAAACTTATCCTCTCACAGCTCTGGGGGCTAGACGTCTGAAATCAAGGTGTCAGCAGGGTTGATTCTTTCTGGGGGCTCTGAGGGAGAATGTGGTCCCTTTCTCTTTCCTAGCTTCGGAACTCACATCACTTCTATCTCTGCCTTCATCTGCACGTGGCGCTCTCCCAGTGTGTGTCCGTGTTCAAACTTCCCCCTTCTTGTAAGAATATTATAAGTCATTGGATTAGAACTCACTCCAATCTAGTATGACTTCATTTTAATGTGATTACATCTGTAGAATCCTTTTTCCAAATAATGTCACATTCACAGGGACTAGGGGTTAGGACTATCTCCTAGGGGGACACAACTCAATCCACAACACAAGGTAATGGGAGGGATGGTAAGAGTTTTATTTAGGAGGATACTTTAGGCACTGATGGGAAGAAGAGATAAGACTAGAGATATCTTCTGATGGTTCAATGGCTTTGGTCATGAGGAAGATCAGGGTCAAATGTATAATACATGCACACACGCGTCTTTCAGGGCAGGCACATGTACGAGGCACTACAATTTGTATTTCCTTTATGAGCATCATTTCTGACTGCCTCTCATTTTGTTTCTATCCTTATGTATATATTAGAGTCCTAACAGGAAACAGATGGTGCACTCAAATTAGGGTTATTCAAAAAGGGTTTATTTACAATGGGAGCACTTACAGAAGTGTGGTCTGGAGGTAGGGGAAATCCAAAGTGACCAGGGGCCACTGACAATGGAGTTTATCAGTCCTAGTCTGGGGGTACGGAGCAAGTACCTGTCTAGAAAGAGCCTTGTTGAGAAGGTCACCCTGAGGGGATTAGTGTCCTCTATGGAAAGACACAGTCTGCCCAAAGCAACCCACACACACCCTCTCACTCTGACCCCCTGCTGTCCATCCCCATAGAGATCACCCAACAGGGATTTAGCGGTGGGCCACAAGGGCAGAGCCCCAGGGCAGGGAGCAGGATGGAGAAAAGTGGAGGCTGGGTCTGCAGGGGCAAACAGAAAACCCCCAGCAAACCTTATATTCACTTCATCCTGATTTCCTCATTTATTTTTTTATTCTTTGCTTTTTATACCTTTTGTGTTTGGTTCAGCCATCTCAAACTTTTCCTTTTTATAATAAAAATGGGAATAATCACCAAAAAAATATAAAGTAGAGGCAGAATTTCCTGCCCCCTTCACCAAGGTGCTCCCTGTCCTACAGGGTTTGCAAACTGCGTGCAAACATTAGCTGAGTTACAATGAACGGTCACACAAGGCTGACCCACTGTGGAATCAGAGCACTTTGTGCACATTCTTCTGGCCACTCACGGAGTTACATAAACTCCGGCAGGCTCCCTTATCTCCAGGGCATTCCAAGGACATACTTAAGGCAAGAATCATCCTGGCACCAAGTGCTCTAACAGATGTTGCAGACTGCCATGCGAGAGAGGTCCAGATGGAGACTGGAGGGGGCATAGCAAGCCCTGGGAGGGTACACAGGCTCTTTGTCTCAAATGGAGAACACTTCAAATAATACTGTGCATGTGTTGGGAAGATTGTCTTTCCTCCCTGAGTCCCAGCTCACTTTAGGAGTATTTGGAAGCAGGCACAGATGTCAGAGCTACAAGGAACCCTTGAGACCACTGTGGAGCAAGCCCTTTGAAATACAGATATACATACGAAGAACGGGAGAGGGGTAGGGGAAACCTGTGGCATGGTTAGGGTTTGTTGAGTGCCTGCACTTCTAAAGGCAGTGTGCTGTGTGCTATGTTCATTCACTCATACTGCTACTCATCAGAGATCTGCTGAGCACCTACTACGTGCAAGGCACCATGCCAACAAATGGAGATACCTATGGGGACAAGGCTGGCATTACTCTGTCTTCGTGGAGTCTACAGAATAATAGCCTTTCTACCACTACTGCTCACCCTTACCACAACCGTGCAGGGTGTAGGCAGGTTTTAAGACCAAAGTGACCCAGCCAAACACTTATCCCTTTCAAGTACTGGAAAAGTGAAAGAAAAGAAGGTTGCCCTTGTAAGTTAAGTATTAACAACTTCATGGAGCATCATAGAGCTGGGGACAGTCATGGAAGGAGGTAGCAAAGGCTTCCAGAGCTGGCGTCCTTGATTGTAACCTAACTGAAGATACTGGTGTTTCTAAAGAAAGGGACTGTGCTCATCTTCAGGGGTCTGGGTCAGACATGAAGGCAAGAAAATGGGTAACAGAGGCTTCGGTTTAGGAAAAGATCAGCTTGTAATGCCACCGCTCTTTGTGGGTTTTCTCCCTGTTTTTATTGAAGGAAATAGGAAGAAAAACATGTTCTCCTCAACCTCAGGGAAAATTGGATTTTCTTTTTAAATCAGCCCTCTGACAATTGACTAACAATCAAGTGACATCAGACTTAAAGCCAGCCCAAAACTTTGACCCCTGTGGATTATGAGACAAGCTCATTTTGGAAGGGCTGCCCCATGAGCTATTTCATGCTCTCCAGGAGGGAAGTGCATTCAACAATGGACTTCTAGGGGAAAGAACAGGGGCACTGACATCAAAGAAACCTAGTTCAAGCCCTGGCTCTACCAATGAGAGTTCTGTGACTTTGAGCAAGCTGTTTGGAGTCTCAGTTTTCTCATCTATATAATGGGAATGATTATAATCCTCACTATAAATCTGTGTTGCAGGTAGCAATTGATATTATGAATACGTGTATAAGTCTTTAAATGCTTTGCTTATAGTAAGTATTCAATAATTCCTATTATCATCATTATTACATGTAGTAAGTACTCAATAATTACTCTTAGTATTCGTAATAAACAATTATTTACACTGCTCACTGGTTCACAACAATAAAGTTATGAAGGTTTTTTTCTGGATAGATTTAACATCAACTTGCTATTAAGTTTCTTTTATGATTCTAAAGGGGAATACACATTCCTCATGGAAAAAGGAGAAAATACAGAAAACAATAAATAGATATCATAATAACTTTGCACCATGACATATGGTAATTAGACTTATCATGGTGATCCTTGTAAGGGACATAAATATTAAATCACTGTGTTGTACAGCTGAAATTAATATAATTTTGTATGCCAACTATAACAAAAAAATTTTTTACAGGAAACTTTTAAAAGCTATCTGGGTAGCTAAAGGGTACTCTATTTTAAGCAAAGGAAAATTAGTTCAAAAACTAGTTAACGGACACAAACGCATTTTTTAAAATAAATTTAGAGCTCAAACAAGTGTATGATATTTCAGACCAAAAAAAAGAATAAAGAGAAAAAATGTTTAAATCCATAATCCCACAATCCAAAGATAACCACAGTTAATATGCTGGTGTATTTCTTTCCATTGTTTTTTGCTGTATGTGTATGTGTGGAGAGAGGAAGAGATAGATTTTACATATATTTGCTCTTATAATTTGTGCTATAATGAGAATCTTTATATAGAAATCGTTTCCATGGCTCTCATAATTCCTTAGATTCTCTTGGAATTTTTGGATCGAAAAATATAAACTCTCTAAGTCCCTATACATTTTGTCATTAATTAATTTCCGATAGGGTTATACTGAATCACCCAGCCTTCAGCAGAACATAAATACCCATTTTTTAAATTTTTATCTCATAGGTGAAAATAGTATTTTCCTATTTTCATTGTATTGATTACTAGTAAGCTTAACAACTATTATTGGCTCTTTTTCTAGGAACTACATATTCACAACTTTGACCCACTTTTCTGCTTTATTTCTTGATTTTTTTAATCACTATATAGGAGCTCTTTATATAATAAAGATATTTTTAAAATGTCACATCTGTGGCAAATAAATTTCATAGTTTATTGTTTGCCTTTTAATGATACTTTGACATACACGTTTTAAATTTTGCAGTTTGAAAACTTAATATACATTATAATTAACACTGCTCTTATATTTACAACCAGATCAAACTCCTAAATCTTAAACCTCAGTAGAGCTATGTAGCTCCTGTATATGTAAACTAACAGTATAAATAAAGCATTTTATACTATTCTGTATATTGATGATTTGCTGAAATTTGGCTAATAGGTACACAGAGGTGTGTGATACTATTTTCTCTTTTGGGGCATGGTTTTATAAATTTCCCATAATAAAAGTCTAAAACATTATTTTGTGGTCTTGACTCTTTAGGCACGCAAAGACTTATGACTTATTTTCTGCTGCCTTTCAAGATTCATGGACATAAATTTCTAATTTGTGACCTCAGACAAATTTTGAAATCTGTGTAAATTTTGGTTACCTTCTCTACTAAAAACAAAAACAAAACAAAACTCAAGTAAAAAATATACCAAACTTGTCAGATTGTTGAAAGAAGGAAATGAAATAATGCATATTTGGCATATAATATGGTGCTTGGCACACAGTACGCACTCAATAAAGGTTTTCCTTTATTATTATTACTACTATTCCAGTTTCTACATGTCAGACTTTCTGCAAGAATCAGAAGCTGATCCCTGGCTGATTAAGTAGAAGAGAAGTTTATTTAAAGATACTGGGAGGGCTAAAGGACACGTTCAAGGAAAGCTTAAGAGTGATGCCCAAAAGCCTGGCCTCAGGAGAAACCTACTGTGGCTGCTTCAGCCCTGCTGAGCAATTAGAAACTGCCCTCCTCTCCATCACCCTAATGGCACCCTTTCTGCCCTAGAGCTGGACACCCTTCCACCACAATGACCAGCCGAGTGTTTCTGAACAGACCCTACTTCTGCAGGCTGCTCCTTGGATGACCTGAGGACCCAGAAGGCTAAAAACTCTTCAAACAGGAGTTTAAAAAATGCTGAAAATAAGGTAGAAAACATACTGATGTCCTGTACTGTCCCCTCCTTAGTGGCCTAAATTTTACATACAAAGTTCTGACAATTAAGTTCACGAACAGTTGCAATGCTATTGCTAATCTTTTTTGATATCAGACGGATTATTCATTATGAATTTGTACCAACTCAACAAACAATTACCCAAGTTTACTATTTGGAAGTGCTGAAAAGGCTGCGTGAAAAAGTTAGACGACCTGAACTTTTTGCCAACCATTCATTCCAGATAACGACAATGCACCAGCTCACACATCACTGGGTGTGAGGGAATTTTTAGCCAGTAAACAAATAACTGTGTTGGAACACCCTCCCTGCTCACCTGATCTGGCCTCCCAATGACTTCTTTCTTTACCCAAAAATAAAGGAAATATTGAAAGGAAGACGTTTTGATGACATTCAGGACATCAAGGGTAATACGACGACAGCTCTGATGGCCATTCCAGAAAAAGAGTTCTGAAATTGATTTGAAGGGTGGACTAGGGGCTGGCATCAGTACTTAGCTTCCCAAGGGGAGTACTTCGAAGGTGACCGTAGTGATATTCAGCAATGGGGTATGTAGCACTTTTTCTAGGATGAGTTCGTGAACTTAATTGTCATCTCTCATACACCTTTCTTCCATACTGGAATTTGACAGTGACAACAGTTATTACAACAACAAAAATCTGACATAACAAGGCTATCCACCCTTGGGAGCATGTTTGTCCTCTGCATAAAGGAAGCCAACTCAAAGTCTCATCAGATATTGCGCTGGGCAACAATTCTAGGATCTCTGGGTGATGTTTATTCCTCCTCTAGTTCCATCACAATTTTATCTTAATATGCTGTAGCCTATGGACAGAACTGTAAAGTCCACCACCACCACTACACACAAGTCAAATAGCAAGGGAACAAGGAAAGAAAAGGGAATTTGTTATAACATGGTAATGAGGATATCTGACAGATGCCTTGTAATATATCACAAAACCATAGTTAGAGTGATGGAGAAAGAGAGACTTAAATACCATGTTTGTTCTGCCCTTAGCCAACATTTCAGCTGATCAGAAATCTTAACTTTGTGGGGTTAAAACCAAATCGTCATTCCTGAGAGATCTGAGCCATTAGTGGTCTTACTAGAATAGAGCCTTAATCGTCTTCCTTTTTTTTTAAATGCATGAATATTTTTTTAAAAAAAGAAAATGTAGAAGACCCTCCAAAGGAACTTGTTAATTCCAGATCTACTTCTCCCTGCCCTACCCAATTTTGTTAGCAGCAACCCTCTAGCCCCTTGGTCATCAGGATAAATCACCTAGAAAGCATAGTAACCTCCTTTTTTTCCTATCCATCAAATGCATGAAGGAGACTGAAAGTAGCCAGATGGTAGGCAGTTCAACTTCTTACCCCAGAGAACTATTGTTGTGCACCCTAGTGAAAGAATACCTCACTTGAGTATGGAGACCTCCACATGAGCAGAACCCAAAGCCAGAGATGGAAAGTAAAATTCCACAAATGGGGTCATTAGGTATGGCTGCGTTGGGAGGTAATCTGAGGAGAAGAGTACCCTAACAACTCAAACCTCAGGGAGCCGATTTCAGACTGCTGGGCATAAAATTTAGAGTTGTGGGGCTGGACACTTTCCCTCTAAAGCCCAGTGACTTCATGCCACTGAGTCCCAAAGGGTACATGGTTGCCATAGAAAATGCTCTGGTAAGTCCTGCTTGATTTGGGGGAATGTGGGATTAAACACGTGTGTTCAATCACTTATCTACTAAACTTGGGCAGAAGAGTGTTCCAGGCAAAAGCGGGTATTCCCACCCACAACTGGGGGAATGTTGCTCTACAGAAATCCAGAGTTGGGACCAGAATGTTGTTTCACCTTATAACCACACAGGATTGTTCTGAGGATTTGATTAAATAACAGATATAAAGTGAGTGTCACATAGGTATTCAATAAAAATGAAAATGTATTCCCTCCACACTTGTAAACCATTCTACAGGGTGAGTAGGCTGGGTATTAATGTAGCCATTGTACAGATTAAAAAGCTGGGGCTCAGAAAGGATAGATTGCCTGTTAATAAGGACACAGCTAGGAAGTGGGAGCGGAAACAGCGGGAATTAACATTGGCCTTCCTCCTCTAATTCCAATTAACTAGAGTCACCACTTCACAAGACACACAGCCTGTCTGGTCTTACTCACCTCACAAGTTAACTTTCACAAACAGTGAGTCACGGCTTCCCCTCTCTTAGGCTACGTGAGAATCACGCATGTTCCCTCCTGAGCTTGGCAGATCCCACCCTCCTCTGGGGCCCCTGATGGGAATGCACAAGGCCAAGACTGCCAGGAACTGAAAGTAGGTAAGGCATCTGCTCCCATTGAGCTACCCAACTTGTGTGAGCTGGAGGGGTCCATAGCACTGCCAAGGACCACATCAGAAAGACAATATTTGAAGAGTGAAAGGTTCCCCAAAGAATGTACAATCCTTCAAGTGAGCAAGCGCCTAAAGCTCTTTAGGCATGATTCATGCAGAATGTGAACTGTGGATAGTAAAATAGATCATAAGTTAGCAAATTGTCAGAGCTGGAAGGGATTGGGGAGATTATCTATCCCTTTAGCAATGAAGAAATTGTGGTTCAAAGTGAAGATTGACCTTTCCAAGGTCAGCCATAAGGGGCAGCCAGATTTCCTCATTCATTCATTTATTCATTCATTCAATATTTACTGAGCACCTACTATGGGCCTGGGGGAAAATTAAGTACTGAAAATGTATTCTCAGCAAACAAAACAAACCAAACAGGTTTCCTGTCTTCCCAGAGCTAACTTTCTAAAGAAGAGGACAGATAATTAAACATAGCGTTATGGAAAATGATAAGCAATGCCATGATGAGGGAGATACAGAGTGCTATGGCAGCACTCTGTACAGAGGAGGGTGGTCTTATCCAATCTATGGGGACAAGAAAGGCCTCCAGGATAAAGTGATGGTTCATCTGAGACCCAAAAACTAATCAAGTGAAAGGGGATTCGGTGAAAGGAAGAATACTCAAGGCAAAGGGAATCTGTACATGTCAGGCACAGTACTAGACCCTTGTTTTAAAGAAATGTGAAAGATATGGATGTTCCCACACTCAAGGAGCACAAGAAGGAAGCTTCCCTCTGCCAAGAGGTGATATCTGGCCTGGATCTTAAAAGATGAGTAGGACTTCAACAGGTACAGAAAATGCAGGTGGATAGTCCAAGGCCAAGGAGATTGTGTGGGAAATGGCATAGAAGAAGAAAAGCCTACAGGCAGTGACATTTTTGGAGAAGGTGAAATACTAAACCTTAGGACTAACAGTAATTGGTGGGACTCAGAGAAGCACAGAGGGAGCCTCCTGGTTTCCAGCGGCTGTTAGTGAAATCCTCCCAGCTCCAGATTTGTTGCTTCAGCGGAACACAAATGGGGTGACCCAGTGCCACTGCCCCATGCTGCTCCATGGCCTGCAGCCACAGCGGCCAAGGGCCTAGTATCTGTGGGCTGTCAGCATCCCCCAACCCAGAGGACCCTAGTTGTATGGGGAAATAATCAAGAGGAATACAATCTCAGCTAGTTACTTTTACTCTGATACAAGAAATAACAGGTGTTGGAAAAAATGTGGTGAAAATGTCCCCTCATACCCTGCTGGTGGGAATGTAAATTGGTGCAACCACTCTGGAAAACAGTATGGAGGGCCCTCCAAAAATTCAGAACAGAGCTACCCTAGGGTTCAACAATCCTTCTTTCGTGTATCCACACAAAGTATTTGAAAAGATTGATTTGTAAAGCTATATGTACCCCTATGTTCACTGCAGCATTATAGATGGTGGCCAAGACATGGAAACAACTGAAGTGTCCTTCGATGGATGATCAGATAAAGAAGATGTAGTATGTATACACAATGGAATACTACTCTGCCATAAGAAAAGATGAAATGCTGCCATTTACAACAACATGGATGGATCTTGAGAATGTAATGCTAAGCGAAGTTAGTCAGACCAAAAATGAGAAGAACCATATGATTTAACTTACGTGTAGAATATAAAACAGAAAGCAACAAATGAACAACCAAAACAAACAAGCAAACTCATAGACACAGACAACAGAAGGGTGGTTACCAGAAGGTAAGGGAGGTGGGAGGAGGATGAAGAGCGTCGAGGAGGTCAAGTATATGGTGATAGAAGGAGAACTGACTCTGGTTGGTCAGAGTCAGTTCCCACAATGCAATATACAGATGATATAGAATTGTACTCTTGAAACTTATATAATATTATTAACCAGTTACCCCAGTAAATTTAATTTTAAGAAAATTTACTCTGATAAAAGGGATAAATGAAGCAGACAAACTCATGTCTAATAGAAGGACAAAAATTCCTGACATCCCATCCAGGCTCCCATATAAATAATCCCATTAAAGAAAGCAATGCTACAAATAACAGCTTCCACAGTGAAAAATCCAGGTAGCTCTGTGCCTCAAAGTGATCAACAATGCCATTGCTTGGAGTTTATCACATCTCCACTTGCTTCCACAAGGGCTGAGGTGAGAGAGCTGAACTGATCCACACCTTTAATTGAATACTTTGTTCAGTTGAGCTACACGTGGCATCATTCTTGTTTATAGCAGCCCTGTGAGTTGGCCTTCCAGTTGTATCCATGAGGCCTAGACAGGCTTAGTAACAGGTCTCTAGCTCCATAGCCGATGCTCTTTCCATTCAGCAGAAGGGGACAAGGAAATGGGCAGAGGGACTGCTGCCCGGGACACACAGAGTAGTCTGGTTCGTTGACATGTGAAGCATTAAATGGGGAGAAGGGAGGAATGTGCCTAGAAAGGCAGACGAAGGCCTAGTCAAGGCCTACACAACCCCATGGAAGCTGTTACAGGGACAAAAAGCAAATGCAGAGCCTCTCCCCAAAGAGCTCATGTGCTCCAAAGGAGAGAGACAAGGAGCCTAGTAACCCAGCCTGAAGGTTGAGGCTAAGGGCTCCCTTCAGGGAAGGACAAGCAGGTCCCTTCTAAGCCACCCTACTTCCCACATCATCACGTCCCTGATTTTTGCACTCCTTGGTTTCCTTGTCCTTGGGTCACTGCTCTTTCACTCTGCTCATCTCCTGATTTCAAACACTCCCAGGGAAGTGGGGGGGGGGGTGGTCCCGTAGCACTGGCCATAGCCTTCATGTCAGCCAAGGACTTTGGGATCCTCTTAGTTCTGGGTTTCCAGTTCTGAATCTGGGTTGAGTGGACAGACACTCTCTATTTGAAAAATAGGGGAAAGGGCAGAGCAGCGGGTCTCAGGGGCCCGTCAGTGCTCACTGCCCTGTGAAAACTGACTATTAAAATTTTAGAACTCAGCATCTGCCCAGGAGCCTTGTGTGAGAATTACAGTTTGCGCCTGGATACAATTAAGTGATCCATTTATGTAGTCACTCACCTGTGGTGCTTTAAGCCCCATGTTGACACATGGGACAGGCAGGTGTTGGGCACATTCACTGTTCTCAAGTTTTTCTGGACTCCCCTTTTCCCTGGAAGCAGAGTTTAATGGCTTCCCGCCCCGTGTTCCAAAACCCCCATGCTTTCCCCTACTCACCTTGACTGGGAATTTGCTATGTATGTGGTGTCCTGTGCTAAGAGCCTTCCACTGTTTATCTTAGTTCATCTTTACCATAACCATGAGGTACATATTACTGTTAGCCCATTTTATAGATGAGGAAACTGAGACACACCTATTCATTTATTAATAGAAAACCTGTTCAAGGCACAGAATAGCCTTCTGAGGAAAATAGGAAAGGGAATGAATTAGCATTTTTAGAGCATCTACTCATGTTTTCCAAATGTTACCTCATTTAATCCTCCCAACAAAGCTGGGAAGTGGGTTTTGATTTCCTGTTTTTTGCAAATGGGCCAAGGATTTCACAATGAACTAAACAGATAAACTCCCTTCCCCATGGAACGGACAATTCTAGCTAAGGAGGAAAACAACCAATCCATAAGGCAACCATTAATAAGCACTGGAAAGAAGAAGTATGCAGAAGACACAGGGACAGAGATTGGCAAGGAGGGGTAGTCAGGGAAGGCCTCTCTGAGGAGGTGACTCTTGAGCAGAGACCTGAATGAAGTGAGAGAGCAAGTCCTTTGTGTCTTTGTAGAGAGCTGTCAACGCCCAAGGCACTTGTTTTTCATATTTCTATCTTACCACCACCCCCACTCTCCCCCCATTAGTATGCTCAGCAGGGCCTTCGTAAACCAACCTCCATGGGGGAATGTATTCTAGAGCAGGACTGGCACTCGAGTTCCTTCTCAGGCCTGTTCTCTCTGCCTCAGGCTGCTTTAAACACATTGTGGAAAAGGCTTCTGGGGACCCGCTAGGCACAGCAGCAGAGCAAGCTGTGATCCGTCTGATGATGTGTGTAGGCTAGAGCATTTAATGGTAGAAGCTACAAACGTTTGAGGACACTGCCTTGTTAGTCCCTGGCAGCCAATTGGTTATCCAGCCACTGTATAACCACCTCCGGGACCAAGGAGACAATCTCCCCCGAGCTGCCTGCTGTACTGTGGTCCTCTAACAGAGTGGGAAATACCCTACAAAGCATGTGATGGCCCTTCTCATCTTATCAGCCTCCAATGTGGATTGGAAACTCCTTGAGGGCAGGGCCCACCTCTTACTTATTTCTGCATCCCCAGTGCCTGCATTCTAGGCCTGACATTTGGTAGATGTCCCATAAATATTTGTTGGATAGAATTGAAAATTCACCCTGATAATGAACCAAAATGTGCCTCTCTGAAACTCTACTTTTAAGTCTGTGGGAACCATGTAACAAAATTCTTCTTCCACACATCAAGTCTTTGGGGGAAAAAGAAAGGAGTGGGGTGGGAGTTATACGTAAACATTTATTGAGCACTTACTAAGTGTGTCAGGCCTATATGGTTTCCAAGTATGGCTTCATTTAATCCTCCCAACAACTCTGCAAAGTAGTTGTTATTTTCCCTTTTATGAATGCAGAGATAAATCTCAGCCTCTGGTTACAATTCTGGCTGTACCATTTATTATTTGTGTGCCTTGAGGGGTGCTTCTAGTCTCTCAGACCCAGTAGTCTTTGCAGTTCATCACTCTACTTCCCAGGAAATTGAAGACAGCCATTACCTCCCCTCTGAGTCTTTTCTTTTTCATCTCCAGGCTAAACATCTCCAATTATTTTCAATGTCTCTCATGGTGCAGTAGTCAAGAGCACTGGAATTTGAATAACTGGGATTTGTCCCCAACTGTGTCATCTTGTACACAAGTAATTTAACCTCTCTGAATGTTGGTGTTCCTATCTGTGTGATATGGGGATACTCACAGTACCATCCCATAGAGTTGTTGTAAAGATTAAATAAGATAACAAATGTAGCACCTCATGCCACGGTACACAGTAGGTCCTAAAAATGCTGCTGTTGGTGGTTTTGAATCTCTCCCTCCACCTTTCAATCAAACTCATGCCAGTTTGGCTAGTGTCCTGATTCACATCATGTGACATTCAGAACTGAACATTATCTGGGCACCTTCATTTTCCAGGGAACATTATAACCTGCCCTGCCAGCCCAGATACTGCCCCTTGGAAGAAATTAAGAAACTGGGGCGTGTGAACAGGATCAGGGTCATTCCACTTCCAAGAACCCAGGCAAGTGGTGCTGACAAATCACAACTCAAGAACTGGTGATAAATAAACTGGTGGTTACCCTGAGTAAAAGAGGAAAGACAATGATCGGGTCTAAGCACTTGGCTTTTCATTCCATTAACTGTTTCAGATCAGTCATCAGGAAAACCTTCTCCATCCCACCAGAACTCTTGGCTGTAACAACCAGAAGCAGATCACCATCCCAGGATACTTCCTTACACCCCAGAGGCACGTTTATCCCATGTAAATGTTTCTAAAATCAGAATGCATCTGATAATCAATGGGCAATAAGAATCAATTAAAATAGTGCCAGGGGATCCTCCTCCCAAAAAGCTATAAACAAATTGATGGTGAACATTAGAATAGAGGAGGCATGACTGATTGAGAACCTACTATCTGCTACATGCAGTGGTGGATGCTAGATACTTTCATTTTCCTTCCTTTCTTTTCTACTCTTTGAGTGTTTTTCCCCATTTTTAAAAAGTATTCATCATTGAAAAAAACTTTAAAAATGCAAGCAACTCAATATCCCCAACTTCCCCAGACTAAAGGGTTTTCTAAGGAGCCACTTCAGAATCTAAGGGGCCATAATACAGTGGAAACCTCATTTGCATAATAGTAGGAGCAAAAGCAAACCTCACCCACATCACTCCAGGTACTTCTGAGGATCCCAGGATATCTTATGTTCTCATGATAGCCACTTCTCCTTCCAGACCTCTGCTCCAAGCTCCTCTACCATTCATTTCTACCCATTCAAGCTTCCCCAAGCTGCCATAACATCTTCTTTGGTCTTCCCACAGATAGACATTGGCCTTCCCTTAATTCCCCAAAGCACAAGTGATGCTAGTGTTTAGCCAACTCTACTTAGTTCCTAAGAGGACTACAAGGCACTATAGGGTACACACAGAAAAGTAAAATTTAAAAAAAAGGGATCCCAGATGACACTGATCTCAAAGACCAACAGTCTTTGCACAAAGGACCTCCATCCTTAGTCAAAGCAGGGCACCATTTTTCTCAGTCTGAGTTAAACTCACAACAGAGAATCCCTCTCACCCCTTCTTCTCCAGGTTTCAGGACCCTAATCTTTTAGCTCTGGGCCCTGTTGAGGAAGCCCAAAGTTTGGTATTATATTAGTTAAGATAACACTGGCTGCCATAAGCGTAAAACTTTGAAATTTCAGAGCCATAAAAGAATACTTTAGTCTACTCTTACAAAGTCCAGTCCGTGGGAAGGCAGGGACCTGTGGAGCTCTGCTCCACAGAGTCACTCAGGGACCCAGGCTCACAGAGGCTCTGCCATCTTCTACATGTGGCTGCCAGTTTGCCCTGAGCATCCGCATCCAGACTGCAGACAGAGAAAGAGAAGGAATCACATGTAGAAGATTTTTTGTGGTCCAAGCCTGCAAGTGGCATGTGAAATTTCCACTTGGGTTCCATTGGCTGGGACATATGGCCATGCCTCATGGCAAGAAAGGCTGGGCAACATAGGATAACATGCCCAACAGTAAAAGAAAACAGATTTGTCAAATAACTAGTCATCTCTGCCACAGGCACCATCATGATGACCTCTGTACCCAAGGAGACAGCACTTCCTAGTTTATTGTACAAAACAATGTAGCACACACTTCCTTTGCTTCAACCTCTCTTTCCAGACTATATTCCATGCCTCTCCATAACCCAAATCCTATTTAAACATTTACCTTCCTTGAACCTGGAGCTCAGGAGGTTAAGTAACTTGCCAGAGGTCACACATCTAGGAAATAAATAGTAGAGCCAGACTTTTCATTGCAATCTAATGCCAGAGCCAAGGCTCTTGCCAATGTACCACTGTGCCCCTTGTCATTCCTTGTAAATTTCCCTGGTCTCTTATTCACCTCTATCTGCTAGATGGTAATTATCTATGTCTAAAGTATACAGTGACCCATGTGTGACGTACCTTATTGTGTTTATTAGAGTGTCATCTCTGAGTAGGCAAGAGCTATATTTGATTCCTCTTTGCAATCACAACACCTAACCCATAATAGCTGTTTAATAATCTACCACCCAAAGAAGCAAACATTTATTGGTCAGTCAAACTGGAAGCTACCTAAAAGGCTTCTGGTCCAGACCACTGTCTAATTCACAGACCACCCCCACCCCCACCTTCCTATTTCACATAGTGACCAAAGCACAGACTTTGGTGTCTAACAGATCCAGGTTCACTTTTGCCTCTATGACCGTGTGACTTTGGACAAGCTACTGAACTTCTCTTTTTCTAAAACCCAAATAAGTTAATATACCACACATTTGATAAACAGTATTGATTATATTATTATTATTATTATTATTATTATTATTAATCCTCCAACTTTTCCAAATTATTTACCATAGAAAGATATGAACAAAACTTTTAAGGCCTGGCAACAAAAAGGAGGTAGGATTTTGAGTGGCTTCTTATGACCCTAGGAGAGCAGAGTGGAGTAACTACTCTTTGGGGGAATTCTCGACCCTTCTAAAATCCCATTAAACCTAAACACACATCTGTTAGCACACACCAAGCATGCAGAGTCTGCTTTCACCCAGCGTTGAGTAGTACAAGGAGGAATATTATATCCAGTTATTCATATGGAACTGTTTATCCCCAATCACTTTGTGCTTTTCCTTAAACTTTTCCATAGTCTTTGGTTTCAAAGGCCATTTTAGAACGACTGAATTTCCTTGCAAAGTAAGCCTCTGCTCCTGCCTCCACAAAAAAAAAAAAAAAAAAAAAAATTGTTTTAGGAAAATCTCCTCAGGGCATAGAGGCTGTGAGTTTCCAAACTTGTTTTCTCCTACCCTCCTTTTTTCTTTTAAATAAAAATTGCCCAGGAAACCAAGATTCATTAAGAGTGATGGGGGGAAAATATGGCTGAGTTGAAAGGAGTTTGTGGCTTACTGCTTAGCAGGAACTTACAAGGGTTTTTTAGGAGAATCTCATAGGATCAGAGAATATGAGCACCAGGAAGGAACTTAGAGATCATATACAGTTGACCCTTAAACAACACAGAGGTTAGGAGCACCAACCCCTTCACAGTCGAAAGTCCATGTGTAACTTTTGACTTCCCAGCCCTCCCACAGTATCCAGGGGGGATTGGTTCCAGGGTCCCCTGCAGATACCCAAATCCAAGATTGCTCAAGTTCCTTATATAAAATGGTATAGGACAATGCATACAATTAGCTCTGCACATCCATGGATTCCCAACTACAGACCAAAAATACTGTTTTCAATCCACAATCAGTTAACTCTGAGGATGGGAAACCCAGGGATACAGAGGCCCCACTGTACATTTATTAAAAAAAAATACATGTATAAATGGACCTGAACAATTCAAACCCATGTTGTTCAAGGGTCATTGTCTAATCTCCTCATTTGGAGGTGAGAAAACTGAGGCCTGGAAGAGAAAAATTATTATAATTTTCAAGGTGACACAGAAGGTCAGCCAAAGAACTAAGACTTGAACTTGGGCCTCCTAAATCCTAGCTGAATTAGGCCAGCTCCTCTAGAAAGCAGAGCCTGAGGCAGGGATTACGTTGCTGAGGCTTTACTTTGGAGGTACAAGCCCAGGAAATGAGAGTGAACAAAGGGGAAGTGAGGTGAGGAAAGTTGGGAAGCCAAACGATGCAGTGAGAAGCACTCTTGCACTCATTCCTGTTTTATAGAGATAACATGACAATCAACAGCCTGGTTGACTCAGCACTAAGGACTTCTCCAAAACTGCAAGGAGAAACTGTATCTCTCATTCGCGATCTAAACATTGTATCAGCTCTGACCAATCAGATGGTGAGTTGGTGGATAAAAAACCCAATTTCCTCACCCCTCCATTGGGATAACTTCAGGCACATGGACTTCCCTGACTCCCAGACTGGGTGATCAATGCATCCTGATTCACCTGAGACTTTCCTGGATTTTGCACTGAAAGTCCCTCTTCTCACGAAAGCCTTTGGTCCCAGGTAAACAATGTCAGTTGGCCACACTACCCTGGAGGACCCCAATTATTCACAGGGTAACATGCTTGATAACACACTTTTTACTGGTTTCCTTCCTATTCCTGTCTCATTTCCCAATGGATGTTTCCTGGGATCATTGCCCAGTTAAACGATAATACTATAAAAAGCCTTGCTGTCTCTGTCTCAGGGTCAGCATCTGGGGAAACCTAAGTGCCTGGCACATGGTATGCTCTCCATAAATGCTATGAGTAATCATAGTAAAACAACATAACGAAGTCCTTTCCCTCTTTCTTCCAGCTGCTTTGGGAACTTAAGAAAAGTAGTAAACCCTCAGACTCTTCCTCAGGCATCTGAAAATGGGCAATCTGAATGGTAACTGAGATAGTCAGGGTCTACCTGATATATATATATCTCCAAAAATATGTATACACATTTTAAGAAAGAAAAAACTATTAAAATTGTAATACTCAATACATGCCGATAACACAAGATGAATACAAGTCACGTTTGACTTCTGCAATTACAAGAGGTGCTCAAAGTGGTTACCATCAGTGTCCAGACACTTCTGATTATGGGGAACTACTGCTTGAGCAATGTTGACAAAAGTGTCCACTTGTATACATTTTTTTGGCACCCCCAGTACATACACACGCGCACACACACACACACACACACACACACACACTTCAAAGCAATT
Source organism: Rhinolophus hipposideros (assembly GCF_964194185.1). Taxonomy (NCBI): domain Eukaryota; kingdom Metazoa; phylum Chordata; class Mammalia; order Chiroptera; family Rhinolophidae; genus Rhinolophus; species Rhinolophus hipposideros. The sequence continues at coordinate 56,168,352 of NC_138054.1, forward strand.
TTGGAACTCTTTTTCTGGAATGGTCATCAGAGCTATCATCATATTACCCTTGATGTCCTGAATGTCATCAAAATGTCTTCCTTTCAATATTTCCTTTATCTTCAGATAAAGAAAGAAGTCATTGGGGGCCAGATCAGGTGAGCAGGGAGGGTGTTCCAATACAGTTATTTGTTTACTGGCTAAAAACTCCTTCACAGACAGTGCCGTGTGAGCTGGTGCATTGTCGTGATGCAAGAGCCGTGAATTGTTGGCGAAAATTTCGGGTCATTTTCATCTAACTTTTTCATTCAGCGTTTTCAGCACTTCCAAATAGTCAACAAGGTTAACTGTTTGTCCAGTTAGACAAATTCATAATGAATAATCCCTCTGATATCAAAAAAAAAATTTAGCAACATGGTTGCAACAAGTTCACGAACTTAACTGTCTGAACTTCATATAACAATATTTGCACATAGGGCTTTTGTGACCCAAAAGAATTAGTTGAGAATGACTAAAATACTCATAGACTAGAATACTATATACAATTTATCATACAGTTAATTCAAGTCCTATTGGTATTTAATAACACCGAAGTCCTCAAAGTGTCATCAACAATCCCCCTACCTACATCTGTGGGCATAGACCAATGTCTACATGTACACGTACATCTAAAACATGTTGGAAGGAGACAGGGTGGCTTGTTCAGAATGCTGGTTCCAGGGTCCCACCACAGTCCCCTCTACTGAATGATGCCAGGTGAGGCCCAAACATCTGCATGTGTAACAGTCTCTCCAAGAGAATCTTGGGCCCATTAAGCTTTGAGAGTATCTGCCCTAACCACTGACAGAGGCTTTGCTCCTTCTCCTTGGGAAACAGTCCCAATTTGACCCAGGTGGATTTCTCTCTTGTTCCACCTGGTTTATGTAGTCCCCTTCTAGGCCCCTTACTGCTCTTGTCCTATAGTTCAGAGCTCACATAATTACTTTTGAGGGGGCCTGTGTTTTCAGTCTCTGCTTCAGAACTTGTTCAAGGATCACTATAGGTACAAGCTTTTAGCCACCATGGTACCCATAGTAAATGCTTACTGCTAATGACAAATTAACCCAGATGGTCCCTTGCCAGTCTTCTCTGATCTGAGCCTCTGTGTCTAGCTGGCCTCAGGTTCAGAGAAAAGTCAGGACACAGAGTGCTGTGTCTGGGCTATCACCAAAGAATATTTTGTTTCACTCCCTTTGGTGGCAAAAGAATTTCATCTCTGGGACCCAAGATGGAAACAGATTTTCCCCGCTGAGTAGAACCCAAAGGCCTGCATGATGCCAGTGAATAGCCCACCACTGCCACCTCCCCTTGCCAAGCTGACACAGCTCCTGTGTCCCTGATTAACCACTTAAATCCCGTTGTGGGGTCTCCTCATACATTTCCTTGTGTGCACATAGGTTTCTACATTGTGACCGTTTTGCAGGCAAGGATCGTGTCTGAGGGACCTTTTGATCCCCCACAACAAACCCAAATCCTGGCTTATAAAAGGCATTCCAACAAATCTGCCGATATTGTATATATTTGCTATCGTATATAATACATAATATGTAATATATAATAATGAGTGGTCAATTGCTATGCCATTATCTTGTTTTGATTTTCTTCAGAACACTTATTAGTATCTTAAATTACCAAGTGTGTTTATTGGTATAGTCATTTATTGCCCCCTCACCCCAATACACATCAGAATGTAAACCCTCTGCAAGTGTTCTGAACTGAATCACATTCCCCCGAATTTATATGCTGAAGTCCTCTATCCCAGTTCTTCTGAATGTGAGTGTATTTGTAGATAGAATTCCCAAAGAGGTAATTAAGTTAAAAATGAGGTCATTAGGGTTGATCCTAGTCCCATAAGGCTGGTGTCCTTATAAGAAGAGTAAATTAAGACACAGACACATATAGAGGGTAGACCATGTGAAAATACAGGGAGAGAGATGGCTATTTACAAGCCAAGGAGAGACGCCTCAAAAGAAACAAACCCTGCCAGCACCTTGATCTCGGACTTGTAGCCTCCAGAGCCGTGAGAAGATAATTTTTGCTTATTCAAGCCACCCAGACTGTGGTACTTTGTTAGGGCAGCCTGAGTAGAGTAACGCAGCAAGAAAGAAATGAGTCTGCCTTGGATACTCTTGTATCTTCAGCACCTGGACCAGTTCCTACCACATAGCAGGTACTTAACAATTACTGAATGAATGCTCTAAAAATACAAACTACATATATTAATAGGTCCCCCAAATGCAAGTGCTGTTTCATACATCTGAGCCTTTGAATATGCTGTTCCGGAGCCTAAACCCCCTTCCCCATCCAGCCAAAGAAATCCTATCTTTCCTTTAAAACTCAGTGTAGACTTACATTCTCGTGGGCTGTCCTTGACCTCACTGAACAAAATCGATCACTCTCTTCCCTGTGCTATTGTGAACTTTGTACACACCATAACTGCTAGACTATGAGCTTGACTACAGAAACCATATTCAACTCTGATCCTTGCCACCTAGCACCAGGCCGGTGCAAAGGAACTGATCAATCATTAAACCACCAAGCTCTTTTAATCTGTATCTAGCTGCTGCAAGTGAATTACTGCCTGATGGAGGACAGTTCCATAAACACACATGTCTGGCACATACCATCGTTAAATACATTTCAAGGCCCAAGATGGAGCCGCTCCTGCCCAAGGTGCCACATCAGCAAACCAAAACTTAGATGATTTTCATGTCCCTATAAATGCTCTGCTTGACCAGAAACACAGTCAACCAATCCCCAAACACTAAGCCAACTCTGGGCTCTATATTTATTTCTTTGTCCCTCTGACCCCAAACAACGTGGGCCGTGTGTCCCCAGACAATCAGATATTTTCTATTTTTTCTTCTTTGTATTTCATTTCGTATCCTAGAAAAGATCCTGCCTTCTGCCCCACTTTGCAGTTTTCCAAATGGAGATTGCCCACGCCATGCAGTATTAAATAAGCCTGTATCACCTAAATTGTCTTTTAAATCACTTTTTAACAGTAGATACTCAACAAAAATCTATTGCATCAAAATTTATTTCAATCCAAATTGTTTCCGCCATATTCACATTATTTTGCTTGCTTAAAATGCCCACTTCTGTATCTTCTCATTCCAAACAAACCACCCCCATGTTTCAAAGTAAAACTTAAGTCCTAACTCTCCTATAATTCTCTATCTGGCTACTCCAGAACACACTAAGTTCCTAGTTATTTCAGAACATGATTCACTTTAAGAAACATGAACTCGGCCAAGACGTGAGGCTGATCCCACTTCTTCCATCCTGGACCCCAGAGCACTTCTTGACTCAGAAGCCAGCAACAGCCAGGTGTCTTCCTGCCATGCACTGACCCAGCCTGGGAGGGCCACTCCACCCCCCAGGGTTGATGTAAAGCTAACTTGGGTATTCACAGCCTGCATTTTGCCTGAAGGAACAAAATCTGCATGTAAAGAAAACACTGACAGGAACCATCTGCCCTCCCCTATAGCTTGAAAGAAACTGCATGTGGACTCCCTAATCCTTCCTCTTTCCCCTCAGCCAGGAATGAATTTCATTTGGAGGCAGAATCAGGGGGGTTGTGAGGGAGAGGAAGCCGAGAGAGGTAGGCCAGCCACATCTGGACGGCTTTTCTCTGTAAATTCAGAAGACTGCAGGGAATCACTTTCTCCCCTTGACAAAGGAAATGGCCCATGGTCAGGAATTGATGACTTGCAAATCTCATGCAGGCGAAGAGGTTATTGTGCCTCAAGGTCTTAGGGGCTTAGAAAAAAATACAGAGCAAATAATTTAAATGGGGCAGCTGTTTATGGGACTAGAAACTCCACCACTAGCACCCGTCAGCAGAGAGAGCAGTTCTGGAGGCTTGGTGTCTTCAACACAGTCTGGGGTTCCCCATGATGTATATCCATGTATTCTATTCGGTTATTCAGCAAAAATATCTTAAGATATGTTTAAGATTCTTTGCCAGGCAAAACACTTGGTGCTGTGGAAATAGCCACGGGCTTACATTCGTCTTCATTTCTAACAGCCTCACAGGGGAAACAGTCACATAAACAATAATTTGCAGACTAACAGTCACGAGCAATCATCTGGAAACAAGGACAGATAGGGTGTTAAGTACTATAAATGGGGTATTTGAAAAAACTATTCACTTGACTAGTACCTTGACTTTAGGGGGGCGGAGGGTGGGTGGTATGAAACAAAGCTTTGGAGAACAGGGCACAAAGCTGGCTCCTGAAGATTGTGATTCTGCCTAAAAGAAACAAACCTTCCAAGAAATAATGCAAAAGCAAAGCAGTGTGGAAGTCAGTGGCACATTTGGGCTAAAGAAGCTGGATGTACTTTTGGAGATAACCTAATCTAAGAGAGTTGCTGTAAGAAGTGTTCCTGGAAAGCAAACCTTCCAGGTGGGATTCTGGAACAGTCATACGCACGGGTCACATGCGGATAAGGAACCCATTGCTGGTGGTGAGTGGGGTGGTGATAATCCCTAGAAGTACCAAGTGCTAAGACAGAGATGGGTTAGAAGGTGAAGCATGGACACATGGAATGATATGAGGGCAACGATAATTATAAGGACTGTCGATTTGGCTAGCTGTGGTTAACAGTTTAGAACTCTTCACAAAAGGAAGAGATAGCTCAGTTAGCCATCTATCTATTCAAGATTTGCTGTAAAAATCAGAAGGCCTCCATGGCAGTTGGGATGGCTCTTTGAAGCTTAGATGCAAATTTGACCTATGATAAGTGAGGAAGAGGTACCCAAACTGCCTAGGCAGTGTACTGAGGGAAGGATCGGAAGGCTCAAGAAGGTAAGAACATTGGCATGGTGTTCTCATGTGAGACCATTAAGAATCTCAGTCTACTGCAGACACATCAAGCCCTATTGTATGTATAGGTCAAAAGATTTCAGTGAAGAACACCAGACTACATTCTGGAAGAGCTAGAGTTCCTTCTTTTGATATGAGCCTCTCTTGAACCTGCCGGTTTATTTAGGTCATCAGCAAATGGGTAAGAACAATACACCCAAATGTGGTATCCACTGGCTCCAAATTTTTAAGAAGCCTAGTTAGCATCATGCCTCCTTCGAAGTGGAAAAGAGAACAGAAGAGACCATTTTGTCTGAAGAGGAGACATTTGACTTGCTCTGGATCAGGGTTCTGCCTATTAAGGCCTGCAGGCCCAAACCAAGCCCTCAGTCTGTATAAATAAAAGTTTACTGGAACAGAATTGTGCTCATTGGTTTGCATATTGTCTGTGGCTGCTTTCTCCCTGCAACAGCAGAGTTAAGCAGTTGCAAGAGAGACCATGCCCTCAAGCTAAACTTATTTCCTAACTGGCTGTCTACAGAGAATGCAGACTAACTGCTCTGAATCACTGGAGTGCTAGCCCTTCACAGCATGTGTAGCTCACCATCTGCACCTGTGTAGCTTGCCAAACGTCGATGGACTCTCTCTTACTAAGTCTTACCTACTGGAGGGCAAGAAAAGATTTTCCTCAACCAACTTAGGGTCTCCAGCTGGGTCTGAAAATTAAACTGTCAAAGACAGATTAACAGAGGAAAAGCATACACGTTTTATTGCATTTTTACATATACACGGGAACCTTCACAAGAGAATGAAGACCTGCAGAAGTGACCAGAGCACGATGCTTTGATCTCTTTTAGAAAAAAAAAACAAAAACAAAAACAACAAACTTGACAAGACAAAGGGATTTGGGCTTGAGTAGTAAATTGTGAAGAGGTAACACAGAAGGTAAGGGTTAATTTAGAAAGGTTTGTTTGTACGGGTTTCTCAACTCCAAACTCCCCATTTCTGGTAGAAAGGCCCCTCTTCCTCGAGTGCAAGGAGAATACCCCTCACGTGGGAGTTTCATAACAGGTTTCAGGGAAGAAGGGCAAGGAGGGGTGGTGACAGTGACCTTCCTGCTTCTTCCATTTTCTCAACTCCTTCAGCCTGAGATATTCACTATGCCAAGGTGCCATGTTTGGGGGTAGCATGTCCCGCAGCCTATCATTACATAATGTCATCGAGCTAGTGGACAGGCGTGATATCCTATAAGGCGGTTTAGGCCATCAGGATCCTGGAGAATAGACCGTAGCACAGATCTGGAGAATTTACATCTCAATGAATTAGGAGAGTAGTATATGACTGCCTAACCTACTAGATAAGAGCAAATTGCCTCTGATATTCACCGTGGTTCAGAATGGAGAAAATGCGTTTGCTGGATCACTTGCTACGTATCTGAAGTCAGTGCCTGCGCCGCTTAGCTGCAGGAGGAGACCACATCTGAAATGGCAGCTGCCATTGGAGCCTCCACCTAATTACAGTTGTGATAAACCATTATCATCTCAAGGATCCTTTTGCCCTGGCAAGTAAAAACTTCAGTGGGGGTGAGCAAGGAAGCACCCTGATTATATCTTCCAAGTTTTTGATAGTTGTGATAATGTCTTCCACTCTCCTCAGAAATGTTACTTTTGATTTTTTTTCTTTGTGTGTGTGTGTGTGTGTGTGTGTGTGTGTGTGTGTGTCACTGGTGACTGTTAATGACTTCTAGGTGATCCCTTCTCCACGGTAGGCCTTAGTAGGTCAGGAAGCTATGTGGGAATTCTGCCACTTGCTGAAGCTATCCATCCTAGCTATTATCCCCACTGGGGTAATAATGACAAGGAGACATAGTGCCCTGTTGTCCTTCTGTGAAGGGAACTACTTATTTTCTGACCTTCCAAAGTCCTCCCTTACCTCCCATGGTAAGAAATGAATGAACCACAGTGCAGGTCTGAGTCCCCAGTTTTAGCGTAGAGCCAGTATCAAATCGAATTCTAAAAGATTAGCCACTTCTCTTTCCTTGATGTGTTATTACTGAGTTTCAGTGGCAACTGGTTCCTTTGGGGAAAACTGAGAAGATGTTCACAGGAACATTTAGGCGTGTATATCCAGCAAGGTCCATTTTCAAGGGTTCCAGGCCTCCCCTCCAACTCAGGAGCTCATGGACTGAATACTGAGTCAGATGCAGGATTGGAGAGACATGGCGGGTAGTGTGTGGCTCACGTCAGTCACTGCTCCACGCTTGCTCAAGTTACAGTCCAGCAGGAGAGACAAAAATTATACGTGGAAATGTTAACTGTCTCACTGTATTACGATACATCATGATATGAATACAAGCTACTGTGAGAGCATGGAGTAGGGGGATCTGTTCTGGTTCCATCAAAAAAGCTTCCAAGGAAATGACATTTAAACTAAAATCAGAAGGATAAATAGCTGAGCAATCAGGGTGCAAAACGCATAATCGTATACGCCCAATTTTGTTGCAATTTTATTTTTAAAATTAGATGTTTATGCCTATAAGTGGAGTATCCCTCTACTTTGTTGGGACATACTATTTATATTCTGGGCACTGACCAGGGTACAATGTGATAATTTATATGCAGTGTGTATGTATGCATACACAGAGAAATGTCTGGAAGGCTATATAACAAAGTCTTAATGGTGGTATCGCGGCAAGGCTGAGCTATAAGTGAGTTTTTCCCTTTATAAATAATTCTCCATATGATTATTTTCCAGATACACACACACAAAAGGAGTTACTATCTTTGTAATAAGGAAAAAACAATGACTCATTTGTTTGCTTAAAGAGAAAAAAGGCTGTGCATTGATTCTTAAGCCATCTACCTCTTGACTCACCTCTGGCTGGCTGTACACATCTCTATATCACACCTGTCGTGGACTTCCAGAACTGAAATGTAAAGATCAGGGAGGGGTGTCAGACTTGCTCACCACTGCAGCATTTAGGACCCCAGTCCTGAGCCAAGGGCAGCAGCTCCGACACTAGGCAGACACTCAGCACTCTGTCTTCCTGGTACATCTGGGGCCAAGTAGCCCTGGGCGAGACAGGCCGTCAGAGTCCCCGTATGCATGCCCCACCAACACCTAGAATTGATGCAGGCTGCTGTTAGTCAAAACTTCATTGGCCTCAAGTAGAACAAATGGTTGGGCCAACAGCTTAACCACCTTTGCACTGGGGATCATCAAAACATCTTGAACTCTTTCCCTAATATTTTGGGTTTGTCAAAACTCTCAGTCATGCTTGGCTGATTAATTCTAAATGCAAGCTTAAAAAGAAGCAGGGGGAAGCAAATGGGATCCTTATGTTTTTGATTCATTCACACCTAATTCGGCCAGATGTGGGGGGAGGGTGTGGGGGAGGGGCACCAGATGCTCTGCATTTGATCATGGAGTATTCTATCAAGACAGGAGGCTGTCAGGGACCCGGGTGGCAACAGGAGCCAGAAAACCTAGATTTTTGTCCAATCTTTATGAAGTACCTTCTCTGTGCCAAGCTCTGTACTGGACCCTGCAGACACAAAGATGAGCCAGACAGATTTCCCCGCCCTCAAAGGATCCAAAGTGCAAGGTGAGAGATGAACACAGAAGCCAATAACTCCCCTAAACATTACCAGGGATACACAGGGTATAGTGGGACTTCAAGGAGGACAAATCAATTCTGCCCAGAGTGTAAAAGGAGGCTTTCTAGACAATAATGCCTACCATCAATTAAGTACCTGTCATGCGCATTAGCTTCCTAGGGCCGCCTTAACAAATTGCCACAAAGTGGGTAGCTGAAAACAACCGCTCAGGATGCCAGAAATCAAGGCATCAGCAGGGTTGGTTCCATCTAAAGGCTGTGAGGGAGAATCGGTCCCATGCCGCCCCCCTAGCTTCTGCTGGCTCCCAGCAATCCGTGTGTTCTGTGGTCTAGAGCCGCCTTACTCCAACCTCTCCCTCCATCACACAGCCTTCTCTGTCTCTGTCTCTGTGTGTCTCTTCATCCTAGAAGGACACCAGTGACTGGATTGAGGATACACCCTAAATCCCATATGAGTTCATCGCAAGATCTGATTTCCGAATATGTTTAAAATCACAGTTCAGGGAGTTTACTAGGACCTGAACATATCCTTTTGGAGGACACAGACAGTGCATCATGTTTCAGCCCCTGCATACATTATATGGCCTAATTCTTACCACAACCCTATGAGGCAGATACTATCATTAGCCCTCTATCACAGAGGAGGAAACAGGAACTTAGAAAGGTAATGGTTTACCAAAGGTCACACAGCCAGGAAGGCAAAAAGCAGGGTTTGCAGACAGATCAGACAGACTCCAGAGCCTTGTTCTTACCCAGGGAGTTACTCTCATGAGCTGAGTCTTGAATGGAGGGTAGCTGTTTGCCAGGCCGACGACAAAGTACCAGGAAGTTACTCATTTCAAGAAGGAGTGATGAGGACAAAGGCTTGGAGGAGGGAGTCCCTATCTTAGAGAGTCTGTCACTGTCACTAATTCATTGTATGATTTGGGGCACACCACTTTTCGTCTCTGAGATGCCTTGCCTGCCTTCTGGTCCTTGCACACCACTGCTGGAGCCACATGGCTCTCCTTGAAAGATTCGGCTGCATCCCAGACTCTAGAACCTATCCTGTCCCTCATCCAGGGGACTTTACCTTAGGACATTAAATCATTCTGTCTCCTAATCCCACGCCAGCAGTATGCCCTGTGTGGTTGAACCTCTTCCTTATAATAACGATCACTAAAATGTAAGGGGAAGTTTCCATACACCAGGGCTATGCTAAGTGCTCTACATGCACTGCCTTAGTTAACACGCTCAACAATCTTAGGAGAAAAGTGCTACTACTATCCCCAGTCCACAGATGGAGAGAGTGAGGCGTAGAGAAGTTGCCACTTGCCCATGATCATATAGCTATGAAGTGACAGAGCTGAATTTCAAGCTCCTGAGACCTGCCCATAATGTACACGCTTGATGACTAAACAACGTTACCTTAGGCACTTGTCTAACTCATCTCCGCCTCCAGCACTCAGCACAGGTCACGGCCAGATCTTCTTGCCCTGTGGCCGAGTTTTCTACATCACCAATCGCCCACCACCATGGCCTTGACCTTCAGAGACCATGACCTTCGGAGACCAGTCTTCCCTGTGGACCTGGGCTGTAGGCATTCCTGTATTTGAGCTCACTTCTGAAAGCTTGAAACTCCCACGTTTGGTCGCTTCTCCAATGCCAGGACCCTATTTCTCAGGCCCATTCCTCTACAAACCCAATAATAATGCCTCGTTCAAAAATGCACCTCAGATTCTTCTCTTGGGCAAAGAGGGTGTTGAATCTGGTGAGCTTCTCATTTAAATTCTATTCGAAGTCATGGTTTACACATGCCAATCAAAATGGATCACTTCTTCAGCCAGATGGATGTGTGTCATAGATATCTTCTAACTATAGGATTTTCTTTGTCTCTGGGTTACATGGTGCAGGGATGGGGTGGCATTAATGCCGCTGTCTCGCATGTGTGTTTAATTTTCAGTGGAGCCTGACGTAGTGAAAAAGAGCAGTGAATTTGGAATCAGACCTATTTGGGTTCAAACAGAGGTATAGTTACTCAGCAGTGGGACGTTAGGCAAGTCATTTCATCCCTGTGGTTTTTAAATTTCTCGTGTATGAAATAAAGACATAAATATTCTGAGAAGGGTACCTGCCAAATAGCAGATACCCAACCCAGAGTATTGGAAGCAAGTAAAGAGAAGAGGAACACCCACACACATATTAGAATGGCTAAAACCTAAAACACTGACAACACCAAATTCTAGCAAGGATGTGGAGCAACAGGAACACTCGTACGTTGCTGGTAGGAATGCAAAACGGTACAGCAACTCTGGAAGACAGCTTGGGGGTTTCTTACAAAATGAAACATAGTCTTACCATGTGAGCTAGTAACCATGCTCCGAGGTATTTATCCAAATCAGCTGAAAACTTAGGATCGCACAAAGACCTGCACATGAATATTTGTAGCAGCTCTATTCATAACTATTCAAACTCGGAAGTAATCAAGATATCCCACAATAGAGTAATGGATAAACAAAACTGTGGTACACCCATATAATGGAATATTATTCAGCGATAAAAAGAAATAAGCTATTACCCCACCAAAAGACACGGGAGACACTTAAATGCATATTGCTAAATGAAAGAAGCCAGTCTGAAAAGGCTACAAAGTGTATGATCCCAACCACAATACATTCTGGAAAATGCAAAAGTATAGGGACAATAAAAAGATCAGTGGTTGCCAGGGGTTCAGAGAGGGGGGGGAGGATCAATTGGAGGAGTACAGGGAATTTTTAGGTCAGTGAAACTATTCTGTATGATACTGTAATGTAGATATATGATATTTGTCAAAACTTATAAAAGTCATAGGACTGTGATACACAGCACAGGCTGCAAGGAAATGAGACGGAGCTGGGGAGGCTGTGGGGGTTGAGGGGGATCCAGAGAGCTCAGGCTTCCCAGCGTGGGGCCAGATACAAGTGGGGGATGAAAAAACATACAGGCTGAGTTCAAAGTCCAGTGGACCCCTCTCCTCCACATACACAGCTCAGGGGAGAGGATTTGGCAAGGTAAGGGGGAGTTCTGGGTGGGACAAGTGCCAGGATGGGAGCCATGATGCAGTTCTTGAAACTTGCGTGGTGCCCAGGGCTTTCTCAGAGAGCCAAGGCTGCCACGGGGCTCTGTTCATGGTGGTCCCATCTTTGCTTGGAGTCAGGACAGTAGACTGCAGGTGCATGGAGCCTGTCTTCCCTTTTGGTGCCCTTCTGCCTGCCTCACCACCCTTCTCCCTCTTTCCCTCGCCTACCCTCCTTAGAGAACATTTGATCAATTCTCTCTTGGAGGAAGCAGGGGCAGCACTGAGGGGAGACATTGCTGCCCTGACTCTTGGCTGTTATTCTCACTGGAGCACATGTCAGGCCTTCCTCTGGTGGTGCCACTCTCACCCGCAATACTGCAGCCCTGTGGGCTCCTGCAGTGCCCCAGCCACACCTTCCATACTTACACCCACCCAGCTTTTGCCGCTGGCCACTGAGCTCTTCATGCTTGGTTGACGGGATCACCCACGAGAAGAAGTGAAAAATGCTGTCTCCCTCTCAGTGGTCAGTATCTTCTGCTGTTCCGCAGGAGACACTGTGGTTGTGCCTCTACAGAGGGTAAGTCCAGGTGCCGAAACACCGGTCACTGTGGCCACCTTTCCTTCTACTTCCATCCCTCAAGACTGTCCTATGTTCTTACCACAATGAGCCGACTGGCCCTGTTCCCTAGATGGGACACACCCTTGCCATCCTCTGGCCCTTTGTTCATGCTATTTCCTCTCCAAGAAATGCCTTACTTCACCTTCAAGCTCCTACTTATCCTTTAAGACTCACTTAAATGTTGTCTTTTCTACAGATCTCTCCTAGTTCTCCCAAAGTTGCTCATCCCTGGTTCTGGGTTTCTAGATGTATTACGTAAAGCACTCTGCATCCCATTTGTTTCCATTCCCATCTCCCCCAAATAGGCTCATTGCTTCTTTTCTATTTCCCCAGCATAGTGCAGCGTAACTGGCACATAGTAGGTGCTCAGTACATGTTTCTGACATGGATGAGTGAGCAGGATACAGTTAAATGTGATTTCATCCCAAGGGTATGGATGCTGCCAGAGCAGATGGAAACCATTTAGGAAATGCAGCTCTTCCTCTCTGGCCCCGACCCCCTCCAGCCAGGGCTCCACCTCCCCAGTGTCTCGCCTGAGGTTAAAACACCCTACACGGGCAATAATGCCCACCTTAAAGCAGATGTGGTGGCCTCTCCTCTGGAAACCAAAACATGTTCTCTGAGCTCTCTGGGGTGTTTCCCATCGCTGATTTCCAACATTGAATACCTTTGGGCTAAGGAAAGGCATTTAGCTCATGAATTCCTGGAGGCTGTCTTCCCTCCAACAGAGATGGAAAATTGAGTGCTTACTCATCATCAGCCAACATCAGGCAGCCCTGGGCCAGGCTGGGACATGGAGTGAAACTGCACCCAAGTCTTACCCACAACAAGCTCACTTTCAAGTAGTGTTGGTAGACCAGTGAATGACCCTGCACGATACAGTATGCTCAGGATGAAAAGGAAAAGCTCCCAGGGCAGGGGAGGGTGGGTGACAGTGGAGGCCCAAAGAAAGGACATCAGACCAAACTTAGAGCATCCAAGGAAGGCATGCTGGCAGAGGAAATACTTAAGCTGCAATTTTAAGCCTGTGCAATCACAGGACCTTAGACAATTTCAGACCATGTGGTGTCTGGGAACTCCCCAAGGCAATGTCAGGAACAGGGATGAGATGCTTTCATCCACAGCCCCCCAGAACCTACTGTTTCTAATAGGCAGGAGAGGCCCATGGCTGAAAATTCTTCAACAGTTACCTGGGCTTATGCTGTCCTTGCTCTGATGCAGCTCAGGCCCCATGGCTCAAAGTCTCAGAATTCAGAGATCTTTAGTTCTCGGTCACATTTCTCACTTTTAGCCTTTTCAAAAGGCCCCACCACGGAAGCTTTGTCAGGTATACCACGTGTTTTAGAATCAGCATAGGTAAAGTAGTCAATCCACTGGGTTTAAATTAACTTCTGGGTGTGTAATTTTGGGCAAGCCACCTGACCTAGCCTCAGTTTCCTACTATTAATGGAGGATAATAATAATAATGCCTCCCTTATAGGTTGTTGAGGGGATAAAATGAGATAGAGACAAAAACATTGTTCGCTCCGTTTCAAGCCTCTTTCACTCCCTTTATCACACCAGGTTCTTTCCTGTCTTCTCACATGTTTTCCCTGGGCTGGAAGGTTCTACCCCAATTTGCCTAGATAGCCACCCCCTGCAGTCACTCCCCAGGAGAGCTTCCCCGGACACCCCAGACCCAAGTCCCTTGTATCACAAAGGCTCACAGCACCTGCAACTTGTGTTACCTCATACTCAATGAACGTGAACACTGAACAGGTCATGACATCTTTGCCAGGCCACTGTAATAGCAGAGATCTTATCTCTCTTGTTCAATGCTGTATCTATCTAACCGACAGTGTCTGGCATACAGCAGTTTCTCAATCAACGTCTATTGAATGAATGCATAAATGAACAAATAAATAAATGGGAACTCAATGTTGATGGGTATTACTAATATTATATTCTCAGTTCACCACTTACTGGCTATATAACATTGTTGCCTTACCTGTAAAATGGGAAGAATGAATACTCAAAATGATCACGTAAAAAAGTTACAGTAGAGAAAATGCTTATCTCGTAGGAGTGTTCAGACCCAAAATGGAGTCACTTATACTAAGTCCCACATCACCAAACCAAGACTTAATTTAATTGCAGTTTCAGCTTTCCCAGAAACGGGATCTCAAGCCAGTCAATCAAGAACCACGTGATCAGCACTAGTTAGGTAACCTGGCGGACAACCCCCTGCCATTCCCTAAAGGAAAGTACCCTTGTACTAGTACTAGTCTGCTTTCTGCCTAGTAGTGTGTAACTTCCTTCTTCTTGCTCCCTCTGCCTATAAAAATCTTTCATTTCATACATCTCCTTGGACCTCCTTTCTATCTGCTAGGTTGGATGCTTGGCCTGATTCAAATCAATTTTTGCTTAAACTTGTCAAATATTTAATATGCCTCAGTTTATCTTTTAACAAAGGAGAATCAACACGTGATAGTGACTCTTCTTATGAGCAAAACAGAAGTCTGCCTTTGTTTCTGAACCCACAGAGATCCTTCTCCACGTTTCCGAAGGTCAGAAAAATATTGTGTGAGCCTCACCCCCGTACTGCCTAGAACCCTCCCAGAGATACTGGGAGGAAAGCATGACTGTGGCTAGACCAGGCCTGCTGCCCTGACCTCTGAGGCTGTCCCGGTCGGGGGGCTGCAGCGATCTGCACCTCCTGCTCCTGACCAGAGCAGCGAGGCACAGAGGAGAGGTTGCCAACAGCCTCGCACAGATTCATCATTTTGAATCCTCATTCTTAACATATGTTTTCGATCTCACCCAAAACATGGCTTTCTGGTTTCCATTACCTTTGTTTCATTTTAGAATATAATGTTTTTTATAGCTGGGGGAAGGGAGGGCTATGCAAGTGAGTCAGTAAGAGTGTGAGCTTGTATGCTTTTTATGTTTCCATCAGAAGAAAGAGGGATGGGAGAGCCAGTGATGGTAGCTTGCCTTTGACTCCTTCAAGGCAATCATTGATTCATCAAGCATTTATTGAGCACCTGCTCTGGGCAGATACATAGGAGAAAAAGATGACCCACACATGGTCCCTGCAGTCAAGTAATTTGCAATTGAATGAAGCAGATAAACTGGCTCATGGCATCATAATTCAAGACAGATTTTTCTTCTGGAAGGCAAGAGGAGGAAACAGGGAGGGGATAAAGGAAGGGAAAGAAGAAAGAAAACAATGAAAAAAGAATGAAGGCATAGTAGGAATAAGGGAAGGAAACTAATGTGTATTCATGATTTCCTATGTACCAGACACTGTGCTAAGTACCCTACATCTTGTATTTTGTTTAATCCTCCTAACAGCTCGTTAAGGAAAGCCCATTTACCATTTTACAGGTGAGAAAACAGAGACTTAGGTGACGCCCAAGGTCTCACAGCTGGCAGAGCAATCTGGAGGTGTTGCACAGGCCACCTAGCTGGTGGTGCCAGCTTGGCTCTGCTGTGCAGACAGAACCCTCCTTCTTGCATGTGCAAGGGGCCCAGAGCTCAGTGAGTCCTCTGGCTCCTTGAAGGCTGCCCAGAAGCACAGAAAGTTAAAATCGATGGACCTTAGATCATTAATCCAACCCACTTGAGGAGAAACTGAGATCCAGAGACAAGTGGAGAATTGCCTGGGGTTTTGTGGCGGGGTCACAGGAGACCTGAGGTCCAGTCCTGCCCACCGGAACCCACAGCGAGGTCAACGGAACGAATAGCCATGGCATTAATTGTTTCCAGACCATGGAAGACTGCAGTCCACCCTCCTCTCCGTCTCATTATGGTTGAAGCATTCCCAGGTCAGCTGAGCAGAAAGGTTTGTTTTGGCAGAAATCTGGGCGCTGTCCAGCTCGATAATCGCCCGTGTTAACACACCATTATGTGTGTCGTTAACAGACTTGGCAACTGGGACTTCACTTTTTTTCTTTACATTTTCTTTTTATTTTCAAAAAAATAGACAAATAAAATGTAACCCCCATGTGTGAATCAGAAAGACCAGCCACACAGGTGCATGCTGACTCTGCCTGGAAAAGGAGGTTTTACCAAAACTACGTCATTTTTGTTCAGGAAGTATCTCAAGACTTTGTTCTTCAAGGAGGCTCTGTCTGTCATCACAGGTGGGGTTCCCTGCTCATATCCAGGGCTGGCTTCCAGCCTTTTCTCCTGTGGCTCCCCAGAACCCACTCTGTACCAGCCCAGCTGATGGAATTGAAAAGCTAAAGCCTATGGGGTCAGATAGACTTGAGATCAAAGATTGGCTTCATCATTCTTTGGTTTGTGAAAACTTAATTGAGATTTAACTTCTCTGAACCTCAGTTTCCTCATCTGGAAAATGAGGGTAACAATGAGATATAGATCATCCTTCTATCATTTATATCATGCTCAGATACTCACCTTTTTAAAAAAAAAAAAGAATGATTTTAAAATAATATTGTACATCTATGATTTAGCAGGCCTTATTCTAAGACTTAGGATATAGGTAAATTAAACACAGCTTTTGCCTTCCAAAAGTTTACAGGCTCATAGGGGAGCTAGATATAAAGAAATTCCGTCATTATACTACAAATACACACTAAGCCAATATGTACCCAATTCCAGTGTTAATACCCTGGTCCAGGCCACATGTTCTCTTGCCTTTACCACCACATTACCTCCTAATTGATCTCTGGTTCCCTCCTTTACTCCTGTATAGTCTATTCTCAACAGAGCAGCCAGCATGAGCCCTTTAAAACACCAATCTGATCAGGTCATTCTCCTGTTCAAAACCTCGCGACACCTTCCCTAGACATACAGGGAGAGAGATCCAAAGTTCTTACATAGGCCTAGAAAGTCCTGTGAGACTCTTTTTGTCTTACTCCCCTCTCTACTTGCTCTGCTCCAGACACAGTGGTCTGTTTGCTATTCTTTGAGCATACCTAGAAAGCTCCCACTTGAAATTCTTTATTCTCTCCCCTAGAATGCTCTACCCCTAGATATCCTTTACTTCATTCAGGTCTCTCCTCAAATGTCACCTGATCAGAGAGATGCTCTATCCAAAATAGCATCCCTATTGCTTGCTTTGCACTTACTTTGCTTTATTTTTCTTCACAAATTTATCACTTCCTAAATTATATTATGTATCTATTTGTTTGCTTCCTGCCTTTCTCACCAGACTACAAACTCCCATAGGGCAGAAATTTTGGAACAATGTGCCTTGTACATATTAAGGACTCGATAAACATTTATTAGGTAGATAAGTGTATACACAAATTAACACATACTGTGTGCCAGGTGCTACACTAAGCATTGGTGAGACCGACGGAGTCCTACTCTCCTCGTCTGTCTAGGAAGGTAGGCAGCAGAGAGGTTAGTAGGAGCCTGAGGAAGTATCTCATCTAACCATGGAAGGTCAGAGCCAGGGGAGCCTTTCAGAAGAAAAACCTTTCTAAGCTCCGTCTGAAAGACTGAGTTGGGATAGCCAGATAAAGATGCAAAAGTTGGGGGTGAAGGGAGGGCATTCCAGATAGAGGAAATAGGAATAGAGGAAAGAAATAGCTTAGTGTGTTTTGAGACCCACAAAGATTCCAGTTTTACAGGAGGTGTGTGTGTGTGCTTGTGTGTGTGTACATGCGTGCACACGTGTGTGGGTTGGGGCGGGTGCAGAATAAGAAGAGATGAAGCTGGAGACGTAGAAAGGAACAGTTCATGGAAGGACTTCTATGTCAGTTGAGGATATGGGATCCTAGTCTATACGTTAGGGAAAGCCATTAAAGAGTGACATAGTCAGATTTGTGTTTTGGAAAGATCCTTCTGACCAGTGGGTAGGTCTAGATTTGAGGAAGGTCAGACTGAGAAGCATGGAAATGAATTAGCTAATAATACAATAATAATAAAAATTAGAACAGAAAAAAATTGTTTTGCTTTTTATAACTATAACCATCTTCTAAAGAAGGCAGGTCCCGTTAAATGGGAGAAGGGCTTTTTTCTGCTAAGAATTTTTATAACTTTGGTTATATACTTTTGACGATGGGAGCTGCAGAGAGCTGAATTTTCTGCACGATAGAAGGAAAGAATTTAGAGTTTCCCAGAGAATCTCAATGGGAAAAAAATAATAGGAACAAAGGAAGAGGAACCAGCAAGACAATGTAATGCTAGCTATTGAGCAGAGTGAACTGTCAATGAGAAAAACCCAGTAGCAAAGGAACTTTTAAAAAACAGGTGTAGTTAATTCATGATTTTAAGATGCTTGCTAACTAATGGGATTCTATTTCAGGACATGATGCAATCACTGCTATGAAGTATGCCTGCCACCATTAAGACAAAACAAACATAAAGCTGGACAAAATACAGAAGGCAACAGTTTTCTGGAATTGGACAATAAGCAGCACAAGACTGGGATCCCTGAAAGAAGGGAAGTTCACCTAGTGAGGTCCACAATTGCCTCAGTTCTCTGTCTGGGAATAATTTCCCCCACTGCAGAGTAGAGAGCTAGAGTCTATGCACAACACAATTGGTCTGATGAGCAGAAGAGGTAAACATCAGAGATCAGAACAGCTGAAATGGCTGAAATTGAGAGGCAGGGTGCCAGAGAGCAGTAAACTGCACAGACAGTGGTCCCCAGAAGTTTGTAACAATCACTTGCTACACGTAGCTATCAAGCACTCAAAATATGGCTAATACAGCTATAGAAATAATTTTTTTAAATTTATTTTATTTTATATAAATTTAAATTTCAATAGCTACACGTGGCTACTATATTTTACAATACAGCTTTAGTTCCACCACAAAAAAGCCTAAAGCCAAGATCTCACAAAATCCATGAGGGACAGATTTGGATGTTGGCCCCATCAAGTCAGAGGAGCTTGAGAAGGACATTGGGCTTTCCATAGATCCTCCATATGAAAGCAGAAAATAAGCTTACAAAAATTCAAGGCAATAAGCCAGTAATTGAACTCTTTACTGTGTGCTTGAATAAAATCAAAAGAATAAAAATCATACTTTTTCAGAGGAAGATAACAGGATCTAAGGTCTCAACAACACATCACCAACAATGTCTGGTACACAATCGAAAATGATTAGGTACGCAAAGAATAGAAAAATATGACCCATAGTCAAGAAACCAATCCCATGATAACTCAGATGTTGGGTTTAACAATTACTTTTAAATAATAGTTTTAAATATTTTCAAAGAATTAAATAAAGACGCTCTTAATGAGTGAAGAAATAAGACATCTCAAAATGGATATTGAAACTAAGAAAGCTAAAAACTGAAATGTACGACTAAACTTTAAAAATTGATTGGATTGATAGATTTAATATGAGATGCTGGAGGCAGAAGTAAAATAAACTTGAAGACAAATCAATAGAAATCACCTGAAGAAAATATAATGATTGAAGAAAAATGAACAAAAGCTCAGGGATCTTCAGAATAATATCAAATGATCAAAATACATGTAATAGGAGTCCCAGAAAGAGAAGAGAGTGAAAATGGGGAATAAAAAAATATCTGGAAAAATATGGCTGAACTGTTTCCATATTTGTTAAAGACGTAGATTTATAGATTCAAAAAACTCAGTAAACACAAAGTAGGACAAACACAAAGAAAACTACACCTAGGAATGTTAAGGTCAAACTATGAAAACAAAAGGAAAAGAATCTCAACAGTAATCCAAAAACAGATACTAATATATAGGGAAACAATAACAATTATTACTAACTTCTCATCAGAAAGAGTGGAGGCAAGAAGACAATGGAACAACATTTTAAAGTCCTGAAAGAAAAATAATTATCACCTTAGAATTCTATATTCATCAACAATATTCTTCAAAAACTGGGATGAAATAAAGACATTTTTGAAGAAAGCAAACTGAGAGAATCTGATGTCAGTAGAGCTGCACTACAAGAAACACTGAAGGATGTTCTTTAGGCTGAAAGGCATTGATAGCAGATGGAAACTCAGATCTATAGGCAGGAAAAAAATAGCACCACAAAATTTTTTTTTTAAAAAAAGAAGTTAAACATAAATGATATTTTTTTTCTCATAATTTCCTTAAAAGACAACTGACCAGTTAAAGTGAAAATAATAACATCATAAGACAGGGTTTGTTACTTATTTAGAAATAAAACATACAACAGCAGAGTACAAAGTACAAGATGTGGGTAAACAGAATTATACTGTTATTCCATTTATGAAGTGAGAAATGAAAAATAAAGTGTGAAGAATCAGGTGTGCAGTGACTGATAGTGTAACATTGAGTATAAATAAATTTATTTTTATAAGTTAAAGGTACATGTTGTTAGAACTAGAGCAACCACTAAAATTTAATAAAAGAAAGTGTTGATGAGACGTCAAAAGAGAGGAAATAAAATGGAATTCCAAATACATATATAATTAGGAATTAAAAGGACCATTAGAGGAACAACAACATCAGAAAAAGAATAAATGAAAACAAATAGCAAGGCGATTGACGTAAGCCCAACCATACTGATAATCTTACTAAATGTAAAAGGAAGAAACTCCCCAACTAAAAAAAAGAAAAAAGAAGAAAATAGAGAATGGCAGACTGGATAAAGAAGCAAGAGTCAAGAATATTCTGTCTACGAGGGATGCACTTTAAATTTTAAAAGACAAATATGTTGAAAATATAAGGATGGAAAGAGAACTATTATGTATTATAGACGGAATTGTGTTCCCCTCATTAAATGCATGTTGAAGCCTTAATGCCCAATGCGGCTATATTTGGAGCTAGTGCCTCTAGGCAGGTAATGAAGGCTAAATGAGGTCATCAGGATGGGTCCCTAATCCAATAGGAACAGTGTCCTTATCAGAGGAAGAGACACCAGAAATCTCTCTTTCTCCTTACCTGCACAGAGAAGAGGCCATGTGAAGACACAGCAAAAAAGATAGCTGTCTACAAGCTAAGAAGAGAGGCTGCATCAGAAACCAACCTTGACAGCACCTTGGTCTTGAACTTCCAGCCTCCAGACCTATGAAAAAATAAGAATCTGTTGTTTAAGCATCCCCAATCTGTGGTAGTTTAAGGCAGCCCAAACAGACTAATACACTATAGAAAGAATAAACGTAAGAAAAGTGGCATGGTTATATTGATACAAAGTTGTTTGCTCTGTGTGCTTTGTGATCCCATTGAGTGACAGCTAAGTCTTCAGTGAAATCTACATTTATGAGAGCTTTGTGCAAATGAGTTTCTTTTATGGATATCAAGAAAGAGCTTGAGTTTCATTCCTTGGTCTAGACATTGCAGAACAGAGAGAGGATACACTAACATAGAAACCTAAAGCACGGATGATCATGGAAACCTCAGCCCACTTGAAAATTTTTAGAACCTTAAGAAAGATATTAGATGTCCACAGGTCATGAAATAATGGTTTGATCTGATATCTTAGGATGTTAAAGACTCCAGACAATATCTGGGTTTAACAATTTTAAAAAGCATCAGAATCATATGATGATGATGATGATGATGATGATGATGATAGAAATTTTAAAAGCCTAGATCTCATATTTCCAAGTCCAGGATACTTTCCACTAACACACAGCACTTTCTGTTTACTAGTAGCAAACTACATAATGGATATTCATATTAAATAATGTAGGAGTTCAGGTTACTAGAGGGATCTAGAAAATCTTCTTACAAGAGGAAACTTTTACACTGGATCTTAAAGAAAGAGCACAATTGGGAAATCTGGAGATGTGCTTCCATGTTTCTGAAGAATAGTCATGGACAATAATGAGAGATGTGTTGTGTGGCCCCAAGGACAGAGCTATTCCAACGAAGGTGCACCACTGTGGATATTGGGTCCTTCTGGCCTGGGAGAAATTGCCAACTTTATTTTGACCTTATTCTTTTCTTATGTAGAAAGAAATAAACTACTTAATCAAGGGTTGTAACACCGATATCATAGAGTGGTTGGGACGGTTCAGTGACATAAAAGAGTGATTCTTTTAAAATGTCATCACTTCTCTGCTCAAAACCCTCAAATGGCAAGATGAACGTGGAGGGATGAGAGAGGAGGAGAGAGTGTTGGGGTGGAATCAAGGACAAGGTTTTATAGTCAGAGTTTCCTGGGCAAGGAACAAGAATGCTTCTTGAGAAAGGTGAAGATAAAAAAAGTTTTGTGAAATAAAAATCTGGTTAAAGAAAACACAAACAAACAAAAAAGCACCCGTTTCCGGGGCTTCTCATCTCAAAGAAAAAGCAGAGGTTCTTGAACTGGCTAACTAGGTGGCACACTGTCACACTCCAATTCCAGCTCTTCTGCCTCTGTTACCCCTGCTACAGTCGCAGGGGCTCCCAGCTTCCCCACTGGTCCTTGAACCAGCAGGCACATTCCCACTTCAGGGCTTTTGCACCTGCTCTTCCCCTGCTTCTCCCCCGATGTAGATGCTCATTCCCTCACCTCCTTCACACCTGTGCTCAGTGTAACCCTCACGAGGCCTTACTTGACGCCCTTTTTAAAATCGCACATACAGGGCCTACCCCCTTCCATGCTTTATTTTTATTTATAGCACTTAACATCTACCGTACTATGCACATTACTTATTTCCTGATAGAATACAAGTGCAGAGGCATCGAATTTTGTCTGTTCTGTTCATCGACAGATCTTGGTGCCTAGAACAGTGCCTAGCCCATAGTAGGAGCTGGATATATACAGAGGGTGCCAAAAAAATGTATACACGTTTTAAGAAAGGAGAAGCTGCATTAAAAAATGTATACACGTTTTAAGAAAGGAGAAAACTGCATTAAAATTGTAAAACTGTATTACAGTTGTAATGCAAAATTGTATTGTAATTGTAGTGTAATGCAATTGTAATACAAAATTTGTAATACAAATCATTGATTTGATTAATGCCATCTTTTCAGCGAATGTTACACATGGCGACCGTCATTCAATTCAACTTGGAAAAGTGATACATAGATAAAACATCTCTTAAAATGTGTACATTTTTTTGGCACCCCTGGTATTTGTTAGGAAGGAAGGACGGACTAAAGGAAGGAAGGGAGGGATAAAGCATTTTTCATAGTTCTTAGCACATAATCCTCCAGTAAATTTTTATTACTAGATATGAAGAAGCCTAGAAAGAAAAAAATGTGTTGATCAAGGGCCACGGAAAGTTTTTTGATAGAATCAATGCTAGACTCCAGAACCCCAACTTATAGCATATAGTTAAAACAATAAAACTATAAAAAGAAGACAAAAAAGCTTTGACTTCCTATTATATGGCTGGCAGGCACACATTTAATCTGCATATTAGTTATTGGAGCTGAAGGTATTATTTCAGTTTTAATTCTGAGAATACTGATTCTCAGAGAGGTCGAGTGACCTTCTCAAGATCACACAGCAGGTAAGTGTTTGAATCAGGATTCATACCCAGGCCTATAATTTGAAGTCCAGTCGTTTTTTTTTTTTTTTTTTTTAATAATGCAAGAGAAGGGTGTGGCAAAAGGTGCCAACAGCTTGGAATGAAAATCTATCACACGCAGGCCCAAATACAAACCTCCCCTCATTTAGCTTCAGGCAAGTTTTCATCTCCGCCTTGACCTTGAGAGGAGCCTGCTGACACTTTGGCGGCTGCCTTTGAAAGTCAGCTGCCTGTTTTTCAGACTCATAAATTGCCTGTAAGAAGTGTTTCATTATTCTATCCAGGCGACATCAAATACCTGGGGCCTGTTTCATGAAAGTTCCCCTTCAGGCCCAGGCCACAGGGCAGGTAGCATTTCTGTCTCCAGGAAACCCCTGAAACCACCTTCTGGATTATTCCATCGGAGACAAATTAGAAGTGAAAGCGGCTGCCTGCACTCTTTCATGTTCATGGGGCAGTCGGGTGGGTGTGGGCTACCAGACACTAAAGAATTCTTTATTCTCCCATCACAGGGGAAATTGAGGAAAGAAAGTAAACATGGCGCCTTCCACCCGCACATCAGTCATGGGGCACTGAGTGGGAGGGAGCCTGAAATCGGTCATTCCCAAGGCAGAAAACAACCAAAAGGGCTGGGACTGTCTCACCCAGGCCTGGTCAAAAATATCAATTTGATAGAGGTAAGTGGTACTTAGCAGGGATCAAAAAGTCAGGAGGCCTCAATTCAAAACTCAGCTTGGCCATCACATGGCTTTGTCTTTCAACAAGTCACTACCCCTCTCTACGTAGCAACCACACGATCTGTGAACCCTCACTCGTCCTATCATTCTGTGATTTTTGTCTTGGTCAACACCGTTCAAGTCACTTGAACTAACAATGTATTTACTGTGTAAATGAAAAATGAATGAATACACACCAAGTATATCAAGTCTATCAGCTGATTTTTCATTATGGCACCAAATCTTTCTTGATCCCTACAATGTGTAAAGCGTACCATTCTCCCCAAGTGTTTATATGTTCTCGTTTCCTTCCCAGAGGAAGTGCTAAAGCCAACAAAGCTAGAGGTGATGGGAGAAGGATCGGGGTGCCGCCCTCACAAAGCTGGCAACAGTAAGGAGGGAGGGAAACTCACTTTTATTGAGGGACTTCTCTCTTTGCCAAGCACACGTGTTATTTCATTAAATCCCCAGGACACCCCGAACAGGTGGGTATTGTTATTCCTGTGCTAAAGTAAGCAAACTGAGGCTCGAGGCCATCAGCTCTTAAATAAGGACACTGGGAGTCCAATACTGTTCAGCATTTCTCCAGTCTGCGTTGCTTTCACACTTTGCAAGACCTCCTAGAACACTGGGTGGAAAGCCGTGAGGACCAAAAGAGTGTATTGACTTCCAGCTAAGGGGCTCTGGGAAAGCTTCCTGAAGGAGGAGGCATTTTTTAAATAGGGCCTGAGGCGAGTCCGGGTTTGGTCATTCCATTCTATCTCACATACACACACATATACAGTCACACTCACACACTTACATGCACGCACACACTCTCTGCATGGACCCAGGGTGGCCCTCAGCCATTGATCAGGCTGGAAGAATGCATACAGATTGTGGAGACAAAGCCCCAAAAAGCAGTTTCCAGGCTCTCGGCCTCACAATAGAAAGGTGCTGGCTCGGGTAGTAAATGGCCATCAACTGTGATCAGATGCCAGCAGCTGTGGCTAGTTGGCCATCAGCTGTAACCCGTAAGCCATTGGCCACTAATATAACTGCTGTGGCTACGCTAGCAGGAAAGAAATGGGGGCTAGCAAGAAGATGGTGGCTGGCAAGCGCGGA
Source organism: Rhinolophus hipposideros (assembly GCF_964194185.1). NCBI lineage: Eukaryota > Metazoa > Chordata > Mammalia > Chiroptera > Rhinolophidae > Rhinolophus > Rhinolophus hipposideros. The sequence goes on from NC_138054.1 coordinate 56,193,638, forward strand.
CTGCTGTTAGGCTGATTATGTAGATCCTGCTTCCTGTGTCTCCAGCCCAGCCGCCAGCGAGAATATATTGGTTTTACTCCCCTACTTATGGCTCCATGGGTGTTCCTTTTTGGCCTTACCGTGTCCTGCGTTCTTGGGCGGGGAATGGGACCAGAGACCTTGCACGACAAATGGCGCAGCAAGCAGGGTCCCCCTGCGTGACACAGACTCAAAAGAAAGCTGTTGGTTTAGTGCTGGCGATTCTCCAACCATGGAAGTAGGGGGGTCCTAGCACAGTTATTATTTCTTTTTCCACCAGCAGAAAACACCCGTCCCGTGAAAATTATATTCACTAAGAGACCATGGCATACCTCCTGGGAGGCCCACAGCCCTCCATTCCAAGCCTTCCTGTAGGCAGGGGCTACAGCTCTGGGGGGTTTGACCATGGACCCCCAAAGGCTCTCAGCACCCTAAGCTGACCAGGAGACAGGGTGTCCTCGGATGGGGAGTCCCTAGGAACCACTGAAATGGAACTCATGACGCTCATGAACAGAACTTTGATTCCACCTAAATGAACTGTCTCTTGGATCTCTTAACGGGCACTCGCAAGTTACCTACACAGAATTCATTTCACAGAATCCAAAACACGGTAGGAGGAAAGAAGCGTAAAGAGGACTACATTTCAAAAACGCTAATATGTCCCAGCGCTGTGCAAGGTTCTGTCTCTCCAACCCTTCCCCCAACAAACGGTGACCCTCTTCATATCTTGCTACCATTTGGGGGAGGTCTTTAGGAGATCAGAGAAGCAGCATGTTGTCCTAGAAACAGCTTAGGTTTTGGAGTAATGAGTCCAAGGTCACACAGGTAGGCAGGTGAGACTGACGTGATGCGGGTGGAGCTGCAAGGTCTGTGTCCCTTACAACCTCAGCCTATTACTTCCTCCAGCAAGTCACCCCCGGCGACTGTGGTGTCAAGGATGTGGATGGGTGCGATGGGAAGATAAGCAGCATCCAGGAAAGGTATTGAGAGTAAAGATGGGTTGTCCTTAGTTCAGGAGGCACTGGGGAGCCACTGAAGGTTCTTGAGAGGGAGGGAGAGCTTAGCAGGTTTGCACTTTGGAGATGCATGGATGATCCATTACAAAAAACTACTCACGCGGAATCTACAGCACATTAAATCATTTTTGACTCTGGATCCCTCACACGTGCTAGCTTACAGGCAGGCCCACGGGCACCAAGCTGATCAGCAGACATTGTCAATCACGTCTGTGAGGACTCTGAAGAGGCAGCGTGCGGGCCATGGTGCCACTGTGGAGGAGGAAAGGACTGCGCGTGCATGAAGTGGGGGCGCTGCCAACGACACGCCTGTCTCAGAAACACAATATACTTCTAGCCCTGGAACGTAGTTCTCCAAGATGAGGAAAAAGGGTACTTGGGCCCTAAAATGAGCATGCCATGTGACTTTAATGCCTTGTTTCCCCTCTGGGACCTGCTTCACCCCTGAGTAGATGGGGTAGTCTGAACAGAAGTCGTAATCCCTCATCTGTTCGTTACGTGAGTTAAGCGGGTACCTAGCCCCTATTTGGGTCCAGGCTGTGTGCTGACTACAGTGTTATACACCAGCCTTGTTGCTATTTGCACAGACCAGGATCTCTTATGGGTAGGAGCCATGCCTGGCTCAGCTCTATGACCTCAAAACATTAGGTGTGTGGTCTCTGTAGTTAGACTCTGGGCCCACGTCCAAGCTCCACCATTCACTAGCTGTGTGACTTCGGGCGAGTCACATCTTAGTCCCTAACTTTTCTTTTTTTTAATCTACAAAGTAGTATAATAATCACCCACATTGGAACATGGTTGTGAGCCACCAAGTTAATCCTTAAAGTACTTAGAGCAGTGTGGGGACCGGTGCATGACAAACAGCTGATACGGGTTATCTGATTCTAATGTGACGTAGAGCTACGCCTCACAGATCTGCTCCAGTGCAGTCTTGGAGCACGGAAAGACAGACGGGCAGGACAATCTTACAGGACAAGTGGCTTTTGAGCCAGCCAGGCGTGAAGACTGTCACAAATAGGATTCCAGGGAAAAGCAATAGGACAGTGGAGGGAGGCGAGTGACAGGTGGGCAGTAAAGGTAGATGGGTCCCAGACCGCATCAGAGAACAGACTAAAGATTTAGACTTCATAAGAGGCAGTGGGGATCCATCAAAGGGTAAGGACTTAAAAGCATGGGCTGGCCTGATCAGTGGGAAGAGAATGGACTAGAGGGAGCATCGCAGCTGCAAAGAGGCCAGACCACCAGGAGAAAGCAAACCAGGCTGAATGGGGCAGTGGTAGAGAGAAAGGGAGGAGGAGCTGAGAGGCCACCAGAGGGCGTCACAAGGATTCTCTCAGCTTCCTTCAGCTCTGACATTCTAGAGTTATGGGATTCCTCCTAGACCCTTCCAACTGTGGAGAAAGCTGGGCAGCCCACAATTCAGGCATCTTGTTCTAGTTCCCAGGAGCTCAGAAGGCAAGAAGCCCTGCTCGGGGGGTGGAGAGAAGATGGAAGCTCCACATTGGCTGCACTGTCCCTCCCATCTTTCACCTAAGAATAGAGGGAATCACAGAGCTGGAGCCATGCCTGGCCAGGAATGCAGAGGGGTGGGGGCCATCCTCTGAACCCGAGGGGATCTGCGTACCCACAGGGACAGCTCTGTTCTCTCAGTTTCCATCAATCACCCCAATGGCCTTCATCCCAGCTTCATGCAGCTGTCTCTGCTATAGACACTCTGTTTACTGCTCCAAGAGGTTTGTCATACTTGGAGTGGCTCTGCCACAAAGCACTCTGGGACCAAGGGGAAGATGAAGGAGGAAGGACTACGCAGCTTGGGGCCTGGGCATAGAGTGGGTCTGAGACGCTCTTCCTACTGGGGAAGGCCTGCTAAAGGAGTCAAGCAGAGGGGAGCTCATGTTTAACAAGAGCTTTCTCCTGGCTGGGTGCTTTGTCAGTGTCTTCTCAGCTCGTCACCCCAACAAGGCAGCAAGGGAGCTTTGTTACCACCATTTTACCAAGGATAAAATTGAGAATTAGAATGTTTAATGATTTGCCTAAATTTACACAGTTACTGAAAGGCAGACATGGATTCAGGCCCAAATTCTCTGGCCTCTGAATGATATTTATTCATGTATTCATTCATTTATTAATTCACTCAACAAAGATGTATGGAAGGCCTACTATGTGCCAGGCACTGTACCAGACATCAAAGCTAGGAATCAGACACATTTCCCACCCTTTAGTGGGAGAGACCAACAATATCAAGTGCGTAAATGTACAAGATAATTCCAGATGATAAAAAATTATGAAGCAAATAAAACAAAGTGATGATCTAGAGCAAAAGTTACTAAAATACAGGCCAGGGCTAATCTCACCCACAGTCTTGGCATGGAACTGCAAGCTAAGAACAGTTTATACATTTACAAAGGTTATAATGAAAACAAAGGAGAATATGCAACAGAGACGGCTTGTGCCCTGCAAAGCCTAAAATGTTTACCACTCAGCCCTGTGCAGACAAAGGTTGCCCACCCCTGGTTGAGAGAGAGCCTGGTGGGACATCGGTAGTAGTGGTCAAGGAAGGTGGTCTGTGGTGGTGACTTGAATTGAGACCTAATAATGGAAAAGAACCGCCAGGCAAAGAGACACAGGCAGAGGGAACAGCAAGTTTATGCAAAAGCCTTGGGTTAAAAACAAGCTTAGCAGGTTCAAGAAACAAAAAGAAGGCCAACATTTCTCAAGTGCAGGAAATGAGAAGGAAAGTGGTACTGGGTGAGCTTGGGGAGGCAAGCAGGGAACAGATCTCATAGAGCTTTCTGGGCTAAAGCTAGGAGTGTCCTGTCCACTTGATCTTGCCTACAGTATGGCAAAATCAAAGCAGAAAGCAGCAGGTGTCAGCATGGGTGGGGTCTAATCCAGTGGTCCAAGCACAATGATGAGAATCCAAGTAAAAGGGACACTTGAGTTAGACACATGGTAGCAACAGCTCCCAGGCAATGTGGTCACCCAGTGGTCAGAGGACACCAGGGAGATGATCCAGGATGGACAGGACTATAAGAGCTTGGCAGGCGGTCAAACCCTTGCCGGGCAAGCTGGAACTCAAAGAAAGCCTTGAGCTCCAACTGGAAATGGAGGAATAAATATGAAGAACCAAGGGTGAGTAAAAACAGTGACTTCTCAAGCATTTGGCTCCCAGGACTCACCACTGCACACCAAAATTTGGGACCGTGGCCATATGGCTTGTACAGGCCCCCACCCATCCTCATACTCCCTGTCCTAGTCCGACAAGGTTCAGGACCTGACCGGCCAAACCAGACAGAGGAGAGCACCCGTGACTCCTGGAGGGCACTTGTGAGATGAAAACTGGCTGGACTATGTGGAAAGTGAGTGTGCGTGGTTCACGGCCACGGCATACGTGGTATTGCCAACTGTGCGAGTACAGTAGAGGGGGCTGGACCACACTCAGGGTGAATTCTCTGCCCAGGAGAGTGGGAGGAGGGACCTGCCCATGGGGATCGGCTGTAACAGTTTGTCCTTTGGTGACCACCTAGTTTAAAATGGCTGTGCTCCTAAGCATGTCCTCAGGCAAAATGTGTTCTGTAATTTGATTTTTTTATAAACAAGTTTTATTGTTTTTTTTCTTATTGTAAGAGCAACACATGTTCTTTTCAAGAGAATCAGAAAATACAGAGATACCAAAAACAAGAAAATAAAAAATACTCATCCATCCACCCAGAGACAGCCATTGTTAATAGCTTGATGGCTATTGTTCCAGGCTTTTCTTTGTGCATATACAGTTTATTAAACAAATATCCTCCAGGTCTGACCAGGTAGTGGACTCAGCTGAGGGCTGATGTACGGTTACACTGCTAACTTACTTGATGGCTTCTACCTGCCTGTCACCAGGACCCCCAGTACATTTTTCAAGGTTCCCTCCCCCGCCCCCCGATATCCCTGGGCATTTTTAGGGAGTTACACACACACACACACACACACACACACAAAACAGTTCAAGCCTTTGCCTGTGCCACTGTCACTACTCACTCCAAGTTACCCTGTGGCTGCCTGTGGCTCCTCCCAGGCCACCATCCCATGTCTACCCTTCCAGCTGGCCCCACACCTCAGGATGCCTTCCAGCTCATCTGCCTTGAACCACCCTAGCTCCCCTGGCGCGATTCTGCTTTGTCATTCCTGACTCTCAACCACTTCTACTTCCCTCGGCCACACAGATGTTCCTGCTTCCTCATAGGAGAAATTCCTTCCCCACCTGTGCTCTTCTAATAGGCTCCTGCAGGGTTTAAATACACAGTCCTTCCCATCCCTGAGGGGAAGGAATCCTCCACTACCCAGATCAGGTACAAGTAAAAGACCAATCCTATATCTGGAACCATTACTCTGCTCCCAGTCTTCTCAGAATGACCCTCAGGTCCTTTCCCCCACGATGAGGCATGTCCTCCTCTGTAACTTCCCACTCCTCCCACTCCCAGGCCCACCTCTGACGGACTTCTCCAGATCAAGTCACCTGAAGGGAAGAAGAGAGAGAATCACCTACACTCACCTGCCACCAGACTCCCTCAACACTGTCACACATTAAGAGGGCTATGACATAACATGGAATCTTATAAACTCCTTATTTACCTGTCAATATGTTGTAGACATCTCTCTTTATCGATAAGTGGGTTTTAGCATCATGTTTCATGGTTGCCTAGTATTCCAATATATAAACTATGCTTAATTTATGTAAACAAACCCCTATTATAGACCTCCAGATCGTGGCCCACATTTTCCACTACAAGTAAAACAAGCAATCTTAGTTTTAAGTGAACAAGGTCCCTTGGCAGAATTCCTTATCAACTCTAGAACTGTAGAGGAAAATGTCCTAGTCATCTACGGAATTCAATTGGGATGAAGCGCCTACTTAATGTGACACGCATGACAGTGGGCTCCACACTGCACTGTCTGCATCCTGAAAAAACTCACAGCCTGATAAAAGACAGGAAACGACAGCAATGACCCCGATGGGAGGCAGAGCTGTGCTCGTTGTAATAAGTTGGCCACATGGAGTGGGTTTGGGGAACATCATGGCAGGGCAGGCATTTGGCCTTGGTTTCAGGAGAAGGCAGTATTTCACACCTCAGGGGATGACTGAGATTTTACTCAGGAGGGAGCAGGTCAAAGACTGGTCAGAGCCAAGGTGTGGAGCAGGGAGAGGCAGGGCTTACAAGAAACAGGGAGGAGCCTGACTGCAGAACAGAGCAATGAAGGAGAGCGAGTAATGGAAGCAAGTCTAGAAAAATACATTGGGACCAGGTCATGAAGCAGTGCAGCGCCCTTGATGATGTCAAGGTCAGACATCAAGGGGCAGAATGGAAAAATGAAAGAGGGAAACTCAATTTTGAGGGTATAGTCCTCAAGTAATTATTCCTAAAAATGAATTTTTTCCACTATCTCATTATCCTTTTGCCAAATATGATCATCATATGAGCATTGAAAATTACACCAAATATATTTTTATGATCTAAAGCTAACCTTTTTTTTATGATCTAAAGCTAACCTTGTTGATTTTGATTTTAGTACAATGAGTACTGAAAAATGAAATTCTGTACTTTCGATCTACCTAATATTTCAATGATTGTTTTTTCTCATAGATAGAAAAGCGATGAACATTCTATGTCTATGTACACCGACTTTCCTTGTTACTCTTGCACCTCAGAGCCTTTGCACCTGCTATTCCCAATGCCTGGAATTGTTTTTTCTTCTTCCACTTCTCTTACCTAACCCCCAACCATTTTTAAGATTTCATTTCAAACATCACATTTCTCCAGTCCTCCAAATCTGGGTTAGGTCTCCCTATCCTATGTTCGTGAGGTAGTCAGTCTTTCTTTTTTAGCCCTCACCACAATTAAAATTCAATAAGTTAACGGTACACTCTGCACATGTGTTTAAACTCAATCAGCCAAAGCCTACATTCCCCACTTGAATGTAATTCCATCCCCTCCACGAGGACAGGAATTGTGTCCAAAGTGTCTTTGCAAATAGAAGATAATTATTAGGTGTTTCTCAAGTGAATGAATATAACAGTCCAAGTTTGTTTCCCAAAATGTTTTGATAATTCCAAGATGATAAAAAAATGTGTTAGAACAACTGGTAAAATTTAACAATCATCGCTTTTAGTTGTATTTGCTTTTTCATAGCCCACCTATTTCTACAAAGGATTTAAAGGAAATTTGCATAAAAGACGATACACTTGAGGAGACATTGAAACTCAAGTGGGTCCATATTTGATGGACAAAGTGACTTAGAACCACAATCTCCTATTGTCCCAAAACCACGTGAGGAATTTTTGTGAGGTGGGGATTATCATCCCTAATTAGATGAGGAAACTGCAGCCCAGAGAAGTTGAATGAACTTGCCCAACTCACAAAACCAGGTGGACCAAAAATGGGCTTTTCTGGCAAAGGTAGACTGTCCAGCTAGAATATTGCTCTCTGCTGCTTCCTGTTGGTGGGAAGAGAAAAGAGCAAGTCCCTCTGGGCTGGCTGGAAAAACCAGCCCCTCTGCCTGCGGTGGACCAGTGGTACCAAGCAACCTGGCAAGCCTCCCTTCTACTCCCATCCTCTCACCAGGCCGGATTCTCGGGATGCCTAATTGTTCCGGTCTACATATGATTAACAAAATCCAAGAATTGAGCTGACGGCCTTCAGAGCCAGCAGTGATTCCAAACTGGCTGGGTGATCTGCATGGTCTCCTCTTTTCAGCCCAGTGCCTCATCGGCCCTCTGAGTTTTAGGTGCAGCCCTAGGAGATGACCAGAGACAGACAGAAGTCTGCTATCTACCGGCTGTGTATCTTCACTCCAGGGCCTCACTCCTCCGGCCTCAGTTTCCTTCTCTTCAACAGAATCAGGATATTTGTGGCTTTCCTACTACATTGTGAAATTGACATAATGTTCAGAGTTAGGCATGCAGAAAATGTCCGCTTCCCTTGCTTCCCTTTCTGCTTCTGCTGGCAGCTTTAGCAATGACTGAAATATTGATTGCTTTGGCCAGGGCCTTGGGGCCAATTTCCCAGCAGTGAAGTCACTGTGTGCTGAGCCAGGAGGATGAGTAACTGCCTCCCTCTCCAGTTGAACTTTCTCTTATACAGGTGTCTGGGGTGAGGCAGCCCAGGCAATTCTGCCCAAGCCCAAATCAGGTCGTTACACCAGGCACGTGCTATGAGCTAACAAAGCAAGCACCGCCAATCAGGGCTATAAATCCAGAGTGTTTATATCATCTTTTGTGCACCGCTAAACTCCAATAACCCCAAGTCCCACTGGACTGGAGAAAACAAGCTGCAATTGTTGTTTACTCATCAAAACCTCATTCTTCAGAGAAATGAGGAGCCAGGACACAGATGTCACTCAGTAAATCATCCAGCAGCAACTGGGGAATGATTGTAATGGGTGAAAAAAATCTGATCAAGTAATGGAATGAAGGAAAGAGCGAGGTTTGAAACAAAGAAATCAGCCTGGACCGGCCTGGAACCCAGAAGATTCCTTCTCCCTGTGCTATTTGCAAATGTGCTTCTTTGGGGAGGACATTGAGAGTGATTCACCTTAAAGTTTCATAGGGAGAAGGGCAGGGCTTCATTAACTTCAGGTCCAGGAGGTTATTAAAGCATGCTCTCAGTTTGAATCTGTGGGATGAATTGCTCTTTCGGTAAAGACAGATAAAAACAAAGTTGGCAACTAACAGATGGAACCAACATGGCAAGGATAGGAGCAGGCTGGGATTCAGAGAGCTCACCCCAGACACATGCTGGCCTAAGGCAGCAAGCCAATAGACTCAGAGGTGGCCTCCTCCAAATAGATAGGTACTAAGACTTACTGGCCCTGCCCAGGCATGGCTCAGGGCCAGGTGGGGTGAAATTCCAGGGGGCTTTTGCTGAAAGGGATGGGAATGTCAGTGAAGGAGGGCACTTTGAGAGGATATCTGATGACAAGATCAATCCCTTCACTTTAAAAAAGAGTAAACTGAGGACAAGAGTGGAGAAGAGCATTGGCCACTCTTGCCATTCATTTCATTGGTATTTTTCATGCTGAAAGTGCAATGCATAGCCCTCTTGAATTTCAGTGCAATGACATTTATTTTGAGCTATTTACGCATAAGAATAGAATCTAAGAGTTGTAAGGGCCTTATCCTGTGATGAAGAATGAGTGGCCTGTGTAATGTCAATCTGCTTCCCACACATAAAGCTTGTGCTAGTACTTAGCTACAGCATTTGTTCTGCCCACATGGCTTTCCCAACCCCTTTTGCTGAGAAAAGCTCCTTGGTTTTCTTTGAAAGAAAGACTTCCCCATTCTACGAGGTCTAGGTAGGGCTGTTAATCACAGGGCTCCATCCCCTAGCCACAAAACTGAGGGCATGTGACCCAGGACTATCCAATCAACATACCCTCTCTCGGCCATACTGATTGGTTTAGACGTGGACAAATTACCCAGACCTAGCCAATCAGAGACCATCCAAGACCTGTCTACCAAAGTGAACTGGAAAAATGGTTTCTTTCCCTGGAAGTGGCTAAGATGAAAGCATATGAGTTGTCTGGGACTGCCAGCAGCCATATTACCCACCCAATAAAAAGAGCCTATCTGGAAATGGAAGCCCACCAAAGTCAGACAGAGCCAAGGGACGGAGCAAGAAAAGTCCTAACAGCATTATGTGTGCCCTTGTCTCTAGCTATGCCTGAAGCCTGTTCTTCCTATGGGCACCCCTGATAATGAGCCAATACATTGACTTTTTATTTATAGTAGTTCAATTTGGATTTCTGTCACTTGCTGTCCTAATAAGACTAATCACTCACAAAGCTCTTTATCGTTGAGCCCCGTCATAGTCTCGTATTTCTTTTCAACATGATGCTTCATGCAATTGAAAGGTTTATGTGATGAAACCATTTGGCCTTCTCAGATTCTAATCGAACACTTCCATTTGGCAAATGAGGAAATAGAAGTCCAGATAAGAAAAAAAGCCTTGGCTCAAGGTCATGCCCAGCTAGTAACAGAAACTGATTCACACCCCAGTGGTTGTTTGATATTGCTTGATCAAACCATTCTCCAGTGACAAGACCTGCTGCCAACAGTTGAACGAGAGCTCATGGAAAGTTCTGATCTTTGGTCTGGATGTAGAGTCTTCCCCCACCACCTCATAGTTCTCTGACCCCTGAATCCCTATACAGCCTTGAAGCTGCCCAGGTTTTCCTTGTGATATTTCACGTGCCCTCTCAAAATATAGTTCTGAAGGGTACTCTGGAGAAAGCTTCCAGATCACTTCATGATCTCAGAGCTAAATCTTTGATTCCAGAGGTGTCATGACCAGAGGAAAATTTTCCTTTCCTTTAATTCAGACACTATACTTCTTTTAATGCAACGTGAGATGTCATTAGCTTTGGGTGGAGAGGGCAACTACAGGATTGACTGCAAAGAATCAAAAAGCAAGGGGAAAAGAAGCAATTGACGAATAATTTTTAGCCTGAAAATAAGAATATTCAGGAAAAGCAGATAAGTTTCGTATTTTTAGAGAATTGTCATAGGTCAAAAAAAATTAGATTTCTGTAAGATTCCAAAGGGAAGAATAGGGGTGGATGGATACAACCTACAAGAAAACAGATCCACAAATCCAGAAACTGAGGTTCGTAGAGGTTAAATTACTCACCTCTGCCCACACAGCACACTGTTTTTCCAAATAAGAATGTCAATTGAGACCTCCTGAGGAATCAACAGCCTGAAACAACTGAGAGGGACAAATCCTAGTTAAAATTCAGTGTCCACCACTTCCTCCCTTGAGCAAGAAGCCCCTTAACTTCTCTGAACCTTCTCACATACATAAGTAGGGGATCAAACTGCTGAGGTTCCAAAAATCATGTGACACAACGTGAATAATGCTCACCTCGTCCTGGCAGTCAACAACTTCTACTTCTCTCACCTTTCCCTATTCACTGCACGTCTTCTTTCACATCACCTCTTCTTTTCCTATAATTTGAACAGCATAGGATCCACTTTAACCCACACCAGAAGTGAGATTTTCTTGCTTTAATCAAAGGCCAGTTCCCCTGGGCTCAACCATTTCCTGGTCCCATCAGAGATTCAAGTCTCAACTACATCTGTGGGAGGGTCGATGTCCAGAAAGAATCTGGCAGAACTGTGGGATGTGGAAAATGGTGCACCTGCCACAACTGGACTTTGCTAGATTCCTCCCTGGGCACCCCATCCATAACCTTTCCAGCAAAAGCTTCAACTGTCTGCTCCCTCCTCTTGCCAGAGCGGCTGCTCCATTTTGCCTCAGCCCTGCCCAACTGAGTTCCCAGAATCCACTTTTACGGGTCCAACTTTCAAACCTTTGCCTATGCTGTTCCCTTTGCCTGGAATGTTTTTTCTCATCCATTGTTCAAAATGTCAATGATTATACATCAACTTCTGGGGTCTTCCCTGGGATGTCCAGACTTGTTTGTCTTAGGTTTTTTGTTTGTTTGTTTAAAATGAATTGACAAGCATGCAAGAGTCAGTAAAATTTACCTTTTATTATCATTGCCAGCATTGTCATCACTGACTGGAGTGCAGTCTGCCTCTGGGTATAGCTAGAGAAAGGTTTAGAGGACTGGAATGGCAACTGAAGAAGTGAGCACAGTGTGGTTCTCTCTCTTTTTAAAAGTGGTCAGGACACTAACAGGGAAAGAAGACTGACAGCCCAGAGGCCTCACATTGGGCTTTCCCTTCGCTTGGTGGACGTGCCAATATATGAGAGAAGACCTCAGCTGACCAAGTCCATGAGACTGATGTATAAACCCTCATACCCTGGACCTGATTCACAGGGAAATGGAACTGCTAAAGAGCTAGGGAGCTCTGCTCACTCCCTCTCATCCACCTCTGCCTCATGAGCAGATGATGAGAACCACAGAGAACAGCAGCTGTGTGATTCAGATTCCCTCTCCTCAGTCTTCCCCCTAGAAAAACAGTCCCCTTAAAGACCACACAGACCATGCCCTTGAGCAGTTGGATTCCTACAGTCTTAGTCTGCTTAGGCTGCCGCGAACAAAATACCACAGACTGCGCGGCTGAAGCAACAGGAATGTATGTCTCACAGTTCTGGAAGCTGGGGGTCCATGACCAAAGTGACAGCTGCTAGATTTCCCTCATGAGGACTCTCTTACGGACTTGTAGATGACTGCCTTCTTGTGTCCTCACATGGTGGAGAGAGACAGGAAGCTCTCTGGTGTCTCTTCTAAGGACACTAATCCCATCACAGGGGTCCTACCCTCATGATCTCATCCAGACCCTATTACTTCCAAAGGCCCCAGCTCCAAGTGCCATCACATTGGGGGTTAGGGCTTCAGCATATGAATTGGGGGAAGCACAATTTAGTCCATAGCACCCACTGTTCATCAAGAAGCCATCCTGTGCTATCTCCTTTGGGTATTATACTCAGATACCCATCGTCTTTTGCTCTGTGTTTAGATACAAACATTAAATAATATTAGCTCTTGCAGTAGTTCAATGAAAATAATACAAAGAGAGGAATTCATAAAAATTCAAACGTCTAACCCCAATTGAACATTTTCTCCCAGAGTACTATGTTCCTAAAGCCCTTCCTTCTGTGCCCTTCCCACTGCAAACTTAGCTTTTCAGCATGGCGCGTGATCGAGAGTAATAATTACCAAATGGATGGAGAAAGAGCCATAATGGACAGTGGGAAGGGAACCCACCTACTATAGAAGGCTGTTCCCAAGCAATGGGAAACCAGACATTCTGGTACACAGGTGAACATTCCAGCCTTGCACTGTGGTACTGTTTTTGAGGTCAAAGTAAGTTATTTCTCAACCTCATCCCATTAGTGCTGTGGTCAGAGAAAATTCCTCCCAGAGATCTGGGAGTTATTCATAGAAGTCATTCCTTCCAGACTGTTGCAACTCTAAGTCTTATTGTGTGTTTGGAAGTATTTCTATGGAAAAGTGGGATACTGAAATCCAGAGGGCACTGGCTAGAAAGCCACCATCATAACCCCAAAACCCCTAATTCTTAACCGTTAAAAATGCTGCTTTCCTTGGTTTTAATCTAGCTGGTGATATGGATCTGACATGTTTTGGGTCAGCTTGCTGTCCAAAACTCTTACAGGAAGTCTTATTTTTGTCTTTTATTTTGCCGCCAACATTCTTCCAACCCTAATATATGAGACGTGATTGGTGAGGCTTTTTCCAGTCATGAGATTTCTCCAGAGCTCATCCATTCACTCAGCAAACCTCAGTTAAAACCTTGCCATGTTCCAGGCCTTGCATTGGCCCTGGGATTCAAAGATAATGAAGTACAACCATCCCCACTTCTCTTCATGCTGTAGAAGCCTTATCTTGTTGATGGCCTCTGTTTTATTTTGTCTTCTAATGGAACACCTGGCCAGCATCATCTATCTACGTGATAATTCATCATTCCCTTCGTTTTTGTGCAGAAGTTTGTCCCTAGATGATCCTCAAGGAGAGATCTACTGGGATTCTGTCCAATATCCAGATGTGTGAGTACATTTAGAAGGGTCACCAGACCTTTGGAACCAAACTTTACTTTATCTTGATTCAACTACAGAAACCTTTCTTAGACCCTGTTCCAGTTTAATATTGCTTTCCTGAGGCTTGTCTCTTTTCCAGTGCCTCTTATCTTAGGTTTTTCCAAGCCACCTGCTGCAGCTGACCCAGTTTCACTACCTCAGAACTGGAGAGTCATTTCCTGTTTCAAGTACTGGAAGAGATTTTAATAAGATGATACAGAGCAGCTGTTTTCTCAAGCCACAGAATGTGGAACAAAAGCGAGAGCACCGGCCTGGAATGCAGAAATTGGGTTCTCATCCACCCAGTCCCCAACTTGCTGAGTGGTGGTTGGAAGTTTTCTTCATTCTGGACCCATCACTGTGATCTCCTTCTAAACCCCACTCCTCCCCTCCACCTACCTGACCCCTACCCCTTTCCAAGAGTGTCTTTTCCCATATCTTAACCAAGTCTTACAAAGGCGCACAGGAGCTAATTCGCACTGAAATGTTACTTTATGACCAGGTGAGCCAATGACTAGACACCAGTAGGGCTGAGAGGGATTTAAACAAACACCTAGTTTATACTTTCTTGCTCAAACAGAACTTCCCCTTCCTAAAAAGTTATTCTTACTCAGGCACTTTGCTGGGGGCTGGACAGACAAAATTAAATAAAGTTATGACACAGCTATCGAAGGGAGCTCTGAGAACTCAGAGGCGAAATTAACTCATTCGGAGGGAACAACGAAAACTTCCTAAGAGAAAGCATTGCCATTGCTGGCTCTGGAAGGTAGAGCATGGGTTAGCCAGAAAGAAAGTGGAGTGAAACATGTCCCAAACATGGGAAGCCATGAGCGATTGCACTGAGGTGTGAAGTAGAATAGTGTAAGTAGGAGCCTACCAGAAGTGTGAAGTTACTAGAAGCAAAATCAAAGCTGGAACAGACAGATGCATTGGGAAAGGAAGAAAGAAGCAAGTCCCAAAAGTCCTTGCAAGCCAAGAAATGAGATCATTCCTCAGTTTACAACCTTTCAGTGGCTTTCTCTGCATCCAAATTAAGATCCAAATTCCAATAAAGAACGCATACACTGGACTGACTCTCCAAAAGGGCCAACTCCTTGCGTTTATTTTTTTTTAATCAAGTTTTTTTAGAGGTTCTTTAGAGAACTGCGATATTTTCTAACAGAGAGGGTCTTTTTTCCTATTTTAAAACACAGGGAAATGATATACAAGTATTTCATCATCGTTGTGATTGTTATTACTGTTATTTCAGGCATATAAAAAGTATCAAAATAGTATAATAAACATCTGCATATCCCTCACTTTTATTAAATTTTAAACTATTACAGTTCCAGTTAATGTCACACTTTCTAATCTCGTTCCTTTCGATGCACGCCAAATGAAAACACTGTCCTGAAGTTTGCATGTCATTCCCTTTCCTATTTTTACAGTTGTATCACATATGTACTTGTAAAACAGTACTACTACTTTTGCATGTTTTAAAGCTTTAACAAGTTGCACTGATTCTTCTACAACTTGCTTCTGTCATACAACATAGTTTTTGAGATTTATCCATATTGATACCTGTAACTCAACTTCATTCATTTTAATGCAGTATAGTATTCCATCGTATGAATACAGAAATAAACCACAATTTGTTTTATCCATTCCCCTGATGATGGACATTTCGTTCAGTTCCAATGATGTGTCATTACAAACAAGGCTACTGTGATCATTTTTGTACATGTCATCCTATGCACGTGTACAAGAGTTTCTCTGGGAAATGTACCTAAGAGTAGATTTTCTGGTCATTGAGTATACACATTTTCAACGTTACTAGCTATTGCCAAATTTCTCTCCAAAGTGATATTATCAGTTTAAACTCCTACCACCATGTCTGAGAATTCCTGGGACTCCATCATCTTGCTAATGCTTAACTTTTAAATTTTTACCAATTTTATCTGGTGAGCATGAAATGGTGTCTCCTTGCAGTTTTAAGTTGCATTTCTTTGATTACTAATGAGGTTCAGCATCTTTTCATTTTCAATGAATGTTTTATGAACTGCATGTTTAACATCCTTTGCCCATTTTTCTTTTGGGGCAGTTGTCTCTTTCTTAGTAAGAAGTTCTATATACCTCATGGATAAAAACCTTTTGCATTGCACTTGTTAAAAGGGGTATCAGGAAATTTTGTCAAAGACGAAATGGGCAAAAGACATTATTGGGTGTTCTTTCAGTTGAACTCTGATTATTGTCTAGAGGTCCAAGGTTTATCAGATTCTATAGACCTTTGATTGCTTTCAATTGACTAAATTATTTTACTCTGTGAGAGAAAAAACTTAACTTGTAGAAAAGAAATGGCAATACAAATGTTTCCTGTTCAAGACAATGCAAATAATTCCTGCTCGTAGCAATCAAAGAGTTTTTTTGTCTGAAAGAGAATATAAATCTCTATAAATCAAATCCTCATTTAATCTCTTATTAGTTCCCGCATTAATTAATAAGTTAAAATAAAATATTTTACACTTATTTATGTTCTATTCATATGAGACAGTGATTTTACTGTGTTGAAAATTATATTTTAGTAAGGGAGATATTTTCAAAGAATAAAAAAAGAATGATCAAGGAAAGCTGACACTTTCAGACAGAGTCTGTGGTTGGCCAGACAGCATAACTGAGTCAGGAGACAGAGGGCCTGAGGCCATCCTGCAGTGTGAATCACTGATTCTGAAGCCCAGAAAGTTTAGTCTGAA
Organism: Rhinolophus hipposideros; assembly: GCF_964194185.1. NCBI lineage: Eukaryota > Metazoa > Chordata > Mammalia > Chiroptera > Rhinolophidae > Rhinolophus > Rhinolophus hipposideros. The sequence continues at coordinate 56,209,943 of NC_138054.1, forward strand.
TGAAGATGGACAGAGTTGAGCCCTGGGGGGCAACAGGAGGCTGCGTGGCTGGTTTGCGAGCCAGCACCACCACTTTACAATCATAGTGTTTGGGCAATGTATTGAACCTTTCTGCACCTCATCTCCTCATCTGCAAACCTGGAATAAGAAGATGTACCTTGAGGCCTACCTTGAGAATTAAATAATACATGTAAACCACTGAAGTTATGATCTAAGAATATTATTATAACAATAGTAACAATAGCAGCTAACATTTATTGAACATTTATTTATTGGACAAGGCAAAAAGCTACAAGTGAGGAAACTGAAGCTTAGAGACTGCAAAGCCCAGGCTCGTAACCAAGGAGCTAATTGACAGCTATTGTTATTGTCCTAGTAGAGCAAACCCAGAGACAAGTTCAAGAGCAGACTCTGTCTCCAACAACCCTGGGACCCTGTGCAAATTCGCACACCTTCTCTGAGCCACAGCCATTCATTCGCTCATTCCTTTGATAAACTCACTACCTCTGCCGAGTCTTGTACTAAATTATTGATAATGGAGAAATAAGGAAGCCTGGGGGCTCCAGTTTCTGAATGTTTAAAATGAAGATGAACTATCTATTCACTGAAATCCTTATTAGTGTCCTAGGACTGCCATAACAAAGCACCACAACTGGGTGGCTTAAAAACAACAGATACTTATTGTCTCAGAGTTCTAGCAGTTAGAAGTCCAAAATCAAGGTGTCCACAGCTCCCTTTTCCCTCGGAAACCTGTGGGGGACAACCTTTCCCGACCTCTTCCTAGCTTCTGATGCTCGCTATCAATTCTTGGCACCCTTTGGCTTGCAGCTACAGCTTTCCAGTCACTGCCACTTTTGTCACATGGTGGTGTTCTCTTCAGTCTTCTTATAAGGACACCAGCCACATGTTGTGAAGGGCCTACCTATTCCAATATAAGTTCATCTTAACTAATTACATCTGTTTCCAAATATGGTCACATTCTGAGGTACATGAGGTTAAGACTTCAGCATAATTTTTAGGGGCACAATTCAACCCATAACAATACCCCAGATGGGAATCCTGAGTAGTACAGGCCTTCAGGGCCCAAGGCCAACCTGGCACGGTCTTCTATGTCAGCTTTGGCTTTCCAGTTCCAAAGAAAACGGATGCCCAAATCCTAACAGAAAGCAGTCATAGTTCCCAGTGCAGACTTTTCTTTGATGCAGCCTTATGAATTAAGTCCAGCTAGCAATGGGATGGCTTTGATAAAATGGAGGGGAAAGAGGCCATCCCACTCTTTCATCCTGAAAGATTAGCTAATCAAAGTGTCAAGAGTGTTATACTAGATTAGTGCTCCCTTTTCAGCGAGTACAGCCCAATCCTAGAAGCCATAATAGGCCATCATTTTTATCTTTAAAAAAAAAAGTTCTCTAGGATACAGGAAGGGAAGAGAGCCAGCATTTTTATTTAGAGCCTCCTCTGCGCCAAGCCATATGTGAAATGGTTTATAAACATCATCTCTTTCAATCCTCACGAAGATTATTTGATTATTAACCACCCTTGACAGATAAGGAAGCAGGTTCAGAGAACTTAACTGAATTTTGCCCAAGTCCCACCATGAAAATGTAACAGTACTGGCATTTAGACTAGGTTTGTCTGACAATCAAGTTTATAATTCTTCTACTATGTTGTCTCTTTGTTATTTCATATCAGATAATGTATGTGAAAACTTGAAGCATTATATCTGGCAGACAGAGAGTAGTCAAGATGCATTTACACTCTTCCTTCCTCCAGAGAATGTTTCTGCAACAAACAAATGAATGAGTGAATAAGTGAATGAATGACAATAGACGATCATGTAGCACCCTCTGATTCTCCTGTCCTCATGTGAACTCTCCCTCCTCTGAACTCCCAGGACTTTGTTCCTCCCTCTCTCAAGTGGAACTTATTTCCCTCCCTACCCTCTACCTCTACCCCTATGGCTTGTCCTTGTCCTTGAGAAGGGATGGGGTCTAACTCATCTTTGTATGCCCTCTGGCCTCCTGCACTGGCCTGATACACAGCAAATGCTCAATCTCTGTCTGCAGAGTGAATGAATAAGTGAAAACTCCTATAAAGCAAACAGCTCTGTATTTGTTAAAATCTGTAGTTTTAACCTGACAGCATCCTAGGAAGTTTAGAGAAAAACCCAAGCTGAAACTCAACTGGGCTCTAGGCCAAGCATTGTCATTAATCTACTGTGCAAACTTGGGCTCATTTTAGCCTTCCCTTACTCTGTCCATCAAATGAGGGGCTAGCTCTCGTGACCTTGAAAGCTAATTCCATTGTCTAGGTCTTGGTGTCTCCAAAGAAGGCTACAAGGCATCCAGATGTCAGCAGGGCCTAAGCTATTGAGGGATGAACAATCCTTTCCCAGGTTCCACTTTTCCTGAACCAAGAAAATCAGCATTTGAGTGCTTTGCCTACTTCTAAAGCATCTTAACTTTTACCCTAACTAGTACTCAGTGTGACCTTGAACAAATCCCTTGACATCCCTAAGCCTGTTTCTACATCTAGAAATCCCTCATAAAGATTAAAGAGAAGGCAAACTGAACACTTAGTACAGTACTCAGCATGTGATGAAAGCTCAATAAAAGGCTCTCTGGGCCTGAGTTTCCCCATCTGTAAAATGGGTATATTAATCATTCCTTTGTAAAACCTAAATGACACAGAGGACTACACACTCAGTACCTAATTACCAGCAACCTGAAATATAGTGCACTTTGCACAGATGGCAAGGAGAGGTTTAACCTCCTCTGTCCAAGTGAGTTTGGGCATGTGCCCTACATTGGACTCAATGTGGAAGCTCATTTGGATCACGGGCAAAGGAGACCTCTAAATCCGCAGTCCAAGGAAGCCAAGGCCATAGAAGAGGAAGCCTGTCTAAGGTCTCTACCACACAATGCCTGCTGACGTAAGTGTGAACAAATCAGAGGCGCGTGGGTCCCATCACCATTTTGTGCACACATGGATTTTAAAAATAAATGTGTGGCAGCAAGAAGGGTACGGAGCAATAAAATAGGAGTGATTTCTCAAGATCACACTCTACTCTTTACACTCAAACAAAAGGGCGTAAAGGTCAGTTTTTAAAGTTTTTGTTAACTAGAGAACCCTATGTTTATTACATTCCTAATATGTGCCAGGTCCAGTACTCGATGCACTGTATGTTCTCTCTGCTGACGCTCACAAGAGTCTCAGGCAGGATGTTCACGCCCACCTCCTTACAAACTTAAAGACCAGAGAACTGAAGTGCCTTCCCCAAAGTCATACAGCTAATAAGGAGCTGAGCAGGATTTGAACACAGACACGCCTGATTCCAAAACCACACTCTTTGATTCCACAATACTAATATTAAATTCCTATTATGTTCCCAGCTAGGGTGAAGTTGCCTAGAGAATAACAAGATAAATCAGACACAGACTTTCTGTTTGCTAGGTAATGTCAAGACCTTTTCTTCCTCATGGAAAGCAAAGCAATGGAAAGGGTGTCAGACCTAGAGTCAGAAAGCATGGGTTGCTCTTCCCCTAAGTACCTCTGTGTCCTTTTGCACATTTTTTTTAATTTTATTGGGGAACAGTGTGTTTCTCCAGGGCCCATCAGCTCCAAGTCATTGTCCTTCAATCTAGTTGTGAAGGGCGCAGCTCAGCTCCAAGTCCAGTCGCCGTTTTCAGTCTTTAGGTGCAGGGGGCACAGCCCACCATCCCATGGAGGGAATTGAACTGGCAACCTTATTGTTGAGAGCTCACACTCTAACCAACTGAGCCATGCACATTTCTAAATTTCTCTGAGCACAATTTCTCTAAATCCCTCTGATGAGGACAATTCCTTTAGTGTACTCATCAATAAAATAGGAGCAGTACCTATTTCCCAGAGTCACTAGGAAGATTAAACAAATGAGACAACAGGTGTAAAGATAGTGATTAAACCAATGAAATGACAAGTATAAAGATGATGTGCAAACTATCACGCACTGGACAAAAGTTTAGGATGTTCTGCAAGTCTTGCTTGTGCTGTGTAAATGCTTCACTGATGTCCATAGGGACAGTAAGCCAAGCACATTTGCTCCCCTGGAGACCAAGGGAGGAAAACTAGTGTCTCCTGATGATGTTCCCAGCATGTGAAATCCCAGAAGTCCACATGCCTGAGCACTGGACCCTCAGACCTTCCTCCAAGCCAGTGTCAAATGGCAGATGTCACAGCTTTGTGGCCCTCCACAAGCACGCTGTTGACATCAACAACCCTTTAAGTGTAAGTGGCATTTTAGAGTCTACAGAGTAGTTTCACAGCCACAAATTCTTTGGGCCAATGTGGAACCAGCAAGGTCGGCTGGGCAATTTGCATATGAAGTAAGTGGGGTGCTAAGGTTCTGGGAAGTGCCACGACTTGCCCAAGGACGTACATTGTTAACGGGCAGGGTCCATACAACCCGTATCTCTGGCCTCTATCTGGGCCTAAAGTTTTTTCTGTTTCCCTGTTATACACCACCTGCAACCGAGGAAAATCCATTCATGGGGGGCCCATGCTACAAAGCATAGCTCTGAAACCTATTCATTCATTCAATAAACACACTCACAGAGGATCTCTCTGTGCCTGCCTGTTCCCGTGCTGGGCCCTGTAGAGACCAACGGGCCAGATGCAGAAGCTGCGCTCAGGGACTCAGTCTGCTGCACCACAGGACCATGGGGTGAGGATCTACCAAGCGAGGCACTTCACCTAAGCAATCTCTACTTCTTACAACGTCATGGCAAAGTGTATGTTTTCCCCCAAATTTTAGGATGGGCAATGGGGCTCGAGACCCTGAGTGATTTGTTCAATCTCTAAGTGGCAGAGGTGGGATGAGATTTCAAGTCTGTTGGGTGCCAAAGCTCAGGCTCTTTCCCCAGGAATACAAAGGACTCCTTAAAGCATCTTCAGTATAGAAGGTCCAGGAGAGGCTAATCAGCACCACTGCAGCCCGCTGCGTTTAATTACTAATACATGACGTCCAGTGGCCATTTCAACTAATCTAGTTCTCCTGTTGATTTCCAGATTGGTAACTTTATATAATCATAAAACGTTAGAGAGAAAAAGATCATCCAGTTAAACCTCCTCATTGTACAGGTGAGGGAGCTAAAGACCAGAAAGCACGTCTTGCCTGAGCTCACACCGTGACTTAATATCAGAGCTGGTATTGGAGCCAACACGGGGCCAAATGTAAAGCCCCAATTAACTTCCACTTCACCGTGTTCTGCATGCCTAGCCTGGGGCATGGCATTTCCTTTTGCATTATTTTTTACAGACAGAATACCACCTGTCTGAGGTAGGCAGCAGTTGTGGTTTATCTTTGTGTCGCCCGTGCCTGGCATGCTGAACAACGCCCTCAATGAGTGTATGATGATTGAATGACAGATAAAGCAACAATAATTATCCTCATTATTCAGATGAAGAAACTGAAGGTCAAAGCAAATAGAATATCTGTCTACGGTTACATGGCTCCTGGTGGCCAAGTCAAGATTCAAACCTGGTCTTTTTAGTATGGTCTCTAGATGCCATACTCGGCTGCTGGCAGGGGGACCTCTGTAGGTACCAACCTCACAGCAACCTGAAAAACAGGCAGAGCATTCTTCAGTCTCAAACAAGGGCCCTGAGCTTCCTCCTCTTAGTGTTGGAAAGAGCCCTGGGGGTCAGGGTCCTGCAGGAGGACCAGGCACGTAGACTCAGCTGGAAGCTGTGACAAGTGTGCAGGGTGGAGAAAGGCCCATCCCAGCAAGGCCCCCTCACAGAGGAGCCTCAGGCTCAGATGGCCAAACCAGTCACACATGTTTGGAAGTCAGTGAAGAGCTTTGCTGGGGGCCAGGAGAAATATCCGTTCTGGGGGTTCTGCCAGGCCTAGCGAAGAGGCTGCCAGAGGGAGGTCAGGACAGGGGGAGGACAGATGTGGCCCAGGCCCTGCCAAAGGCCATGCTGGCCCTAGTGAATCAATCCTCTAACCAGAGCCATAACTCTATTCCAAGCTCAGAGCGTTCCGGTTCCCAGATTAGACCATGGAAAAGTGATTCCATGTGGACTATTCAACTTGGTCGTTTATTCAACCCCCACCCCCACCTCCAGCCCAGAATCGCAGGGCAGCCATTTCGTGTCAACACGACGAGGCTGCTCTTTATTTTCTTCTCTCTTGAACACATAAAAATAACTCTGCCAGACCCAAATATTCATCTGAGCGCTCAGAAGCTGGGCTTAAACATGTTTGCATGTCAGGACCAAAGCAATCCCACATGTGGTTGCTAAAATGGTGTGTCCTCTACGTGGCAAGTGGCTGCCTCCTCCGATCTCAGGGAGGCTAATGGAAGGAAGAAGGACCACATGTGCAGCCTTTTCTATGTTCTTTAAAAGGGTCTTCTCATTTAATTTATAATCTTAATTTAGCAGATGAAAAACCTAAGGCTCAGAGAAATGTGACCAGTTCAAGGTCATTCATTCACTCAACAAACATTTATCATTTCCACCAATGTGCTCCATATGGATTTGGACAGAAAAAAAAACTTTTTTTCTGCTATGTAAAAGGGTTCACTAATAGATTCCCTCTTGTTTTCCATGCAAAGTTTCCCAAAGTGCATAAAGTAAAAGACTGTCTCTAGAAGAGCTTAATACGTATTTGGGAAACATGAGTTTTGTGTACTAATTAGCCTGGAATCGTTGATTAAACAACAATTACTTAGGAAAACACTGATTAAAGAAACTAAACAATGCAGGATTTTTCAAAGCTTTTAATTGGCTAAAGCGTATTTGACTCCCCCAGCAGAGTATAAAGTATGCAGTATTTTCCCCAACTTATAAGTTAGAGTTCTAAGAAAACCTGTTTTGAAGCACTTCGCCAATATATTAGGTTGAATAATATGAAATTGCTAACATTCAACTCTTTCTTTATCTATAAAACAGCAATTCCATATGGTTGAAACTAATATGTACAATAGGGGATTTTCACATGTTTCATGCCTCCTTTAACATATTTCATAATGTGATGTGGTTAATAGGCCCTGAGCTCCTTAAAGCAGACTTGATGTACAGCGTTTTATGTTCTCACTGTTATGGCTGGAAATAGCCCCCGGGATGGAGGTTGGGGGGCGGGGGAGACACAGATGGCTACTCTCTACTAAAATTCATGCTTGTCTTCCCGTAGTGTGGAGCTGTCATGGGAAGCAGCTGCCTATCCAGACAACGTTGCCCAGTCTCCTTTACATCCAGGTGGCTGTGGACGGGGGAGAGGGGGAGGGAGAGGGTAGTGTCCACTATGGAATGTACTAGTGATAACATACCACACGCAAGCAAAGGCAGGTAAGAATCAGGTATGTCTTCTCCACCCTCTCCTTTGCCCATCTTCTGGCTGAATACAGAGGACTCCGTGGTCCCAGAGATTGGAAGATTCCCCAAGATGGAAGGGGAATCAGCTCTGATTCACCCCCTGGTGAAAGCCCCCCACCAACCAGGAGCACCCACATTGAACTATTAGGTGAGGGAGAAAGAAACTGATTACCTCAAGCCATCGAAGTTGTTTTTGTTTGTTTGTTTTGTTTTTCGTGGGGGGAGTGTTGTTGTCATCACAGGAGAAAATATTATCCTAACTAATACTGGGAGCAAGTGGTAAGCGTCGCTATCCAGGACCATGAAGGTGGTGACATGCAGGACAAAAGAAAATCCACCTCAAAAGCTCACAGGACAAAGGGATCCCCTGGTCAGGATAGCCAGGCCAGGCTCACATGCTTGGAAGCAGTCTTAGTCAATTTGGGCTGCTATAAAAAAACGCCATAGACTGAGTAGCTTATAAACAACAGAAATTTATTTCTCACAGTTCTAGGGGCTAGGAAGTTTAAGATCAGGGCTCCAGCCATATCTGATGTCTGGTAAGAGCCCACCTCTTGGTAGATGGCTTTTCATTGAGTCCTCACATGGTGGAAGGGATACGGGGATCTCTCTGGGGTCTCTTTTATAAGGGCACTAAGGGCCTTCATGACCTAATGACTTCCCAAAGGCCCATCATCAAATACCATCACATTGGGGATTAGGCTGAAATATGTGAATAGTAGGGGGGAGGGGGGCGAGGGAGAGGGGACATCAACATTCAGTCCATAGCAAAAGCCAATGCAATTTGTAGAAAGTATAATATGAATGAAAAACGGGCTGATTATAAGAGCTATTATTCAAAACACTAATCATTTGGCTGAGATGTACCTGGTGCTTTTCTCCCATTCGCGTCCCCCATGTCCCATCCATCCTCACTAAATCCTATTGATTCTACAGCCTCTGTCCCATGATCCTAACTCCTCATCACCTCTGCCCTAGATACACTGTCTCCTTCAGATTTCCTGAATGCCAGTCTCACACCAACCCCTCCAAAGCCACACACAGGAGGCTCAAAGGGACTTTCTTAATACTGAAAATCTAACTGTATCTTTCTCTGTGTAAACCTTTAAGTGGCTCCCAATATGCTCACGTAAGGTCCAAACTCCTCAGCCAGAGAATTGGACGGGTGAGTCCCCATCTTCTGAGCTGAGCTTACTGAGTGAAGTGAGAAGAGAGAGAATTTTAGAGACAGACTACTCTGGGTTTGCGCCTTGACTTCACCTCCTCCTACCTGCACGGCCACGCACACGGACCTTATACTTTAGAACTTCCATTTCTTCACCAATAAAATAGAATAGCACCCCATTGCCTTGTATGCAAAATGCACTCTGTGTTAATCACCTTTCATCTTTTCACATGAATAAAGCCAAGGGCACTAGAGGTGGAGGTGGGAAGGCTGGCTCTTCTGCCAGGCTGACCACTAGCACGATAGTTGTCATAGAGTAGGTGTTCCATGCGTGCATGCATGCCTGCCAGATTGTCAATGCTGGGACCCTGACCCCCAGTCAGGCATTCTTCTGCTCTCATTGCTGTACCTGGGTTCAGTTCCAAGCATGAGGAGGTGGTTGTTCCCAGATAGTGTGCTACGTTTTGCTGTTTCCACCAGGCAGAATGAGAGCCAAGCTCTAGAGCGGCAGAAGAGACTCTGTCCCCACCACACCAGATGTCCCCCAGAGAAACATCTTTGCGCATCAGACAAGTAGACAGAGAAACAATGCTCATGCTAGTCCTGGGGTCTACCAGCAAATTAGCCTCTAAATTAAGCAGGCAAAATCTTACGTCCTTTCTGCTGATCTTTGAAAGCAAGGCAGAAGGGCAAATATTTATCTCCCCAAAGCAAACATCTGCTTTGCAGTTTGTGAGGGCGCGTCTGTGGAGAGAGCTCTACCCATGAGGGCTCCCAGGAGAGGCCTGTGATGTGTGGGGCATGTTCCCATAACGGGAACAGTGATGTTCCCAGAGATGCCCCCCAGCCACTTCACCCTCAAGGGTAATAGTAAGACCCTCTTTACCCACCTGCTCTTCCTTCTGTGGGCCTGGGACAAATGCTATCTCTAAGGTGACTCATCTCATCGCTGATCTCATTTTATGAAATTAGTGTTATATGTTCATTTCAGTCTCAGGGTTCCTAGAGTACAGCACAGTGGCCCCTTTATCCTATGTACTCTGCAGCTAAAATAAACTGTAGGACAAGGGCAAGGGAAAGAAGTGGTTCTCATATGCATACAAAATGCTCACAGGAACGGTGGTAGTTATACACTTGTACAGCAGAAAGCACCCTGATACACTGTGTGTTGGCAAATCATAAAATTATGACATCTCAAAGTTCAAAGTAACCATATTTAGCTTGAACTTCTACCATGTAATTCAACAACTTCCCAAGGTCTTTGTGAGAATTAAATAAAGGAAATGCCTCCGTTACCCGCTGGAGACCACATTAAAAGATAATTATCTGCTAACAATCTATCATGTATGATAGAAGCTATTGTTTAACTACCCAATAGACATTTCCTTCCCACTTTTTTATAGTGACATACAGAGAGAGAGAGAGAGAGAGAGAAGAGAGAGAGAGAGAGAGAGAGAGAGAGAGAGAGAGAGAGAGAGGAGAGATTAATGTTTTCCTAGCCTTCCTTGCAATGAGGCGTGACCATGTGACGAAGTTCAACTCGATGTATACAGAGGAATTTACCGGAGGGCTTCTATGGAAAGACGTCTCCCCCGATAAAGAGAGAGATACCACTCTGGCATTTCTGACTATCCCTTGGCTTCCTGCCTTTGAAAATAGCCATCGAGGACTAATGCTGAAGTAGCCCTATTTAAATCATGAGGCAATAAGCCTAAATACAAAAGACAGCATTTTGAGGAAAGAGGACAAGAAGGGTAGAAAGAAACTGGTTTGGTTTGGCGGGGGGAGGGTTGGTTTTTGTTTTTTGAACCACTGGACCAGCTTAGAACTGCCTACTTCTTAAGCCATGGTTAGTCAGCTATTCTATTACTGCACGCAAAGTATCTTAGCTGAGGCCTCATGCATTATCGACCCATCGTACAATAATATCTTGGGACATGGAGAGACCACATGGGGAGTGGATGTTTCAGGGGTTACAAGTAGAAAATAAACCTTTACAAAAACTGGAAAAATATATAAGTGAATATTTAATATTATTAATATATCCCCAGGTGAGTGGCTCTATTTGTAAAACAGGGATGATAATATCAACCTCATGGGATTGTTCTAAGGATTTAGATGAGTTAGCACATGCCAAGTAAAGTTAAAAGTGCCAGGCGCATAGCGAGTACTATCTAATTACAGCTATCATGTTAATCACTAAAACATAACTTTCTTTAATAAAGAATCTGAGTCTGGGCAGGACAATGGATTTGGCATCAGAAAACCTGGCTTCTGGACAAATACTTCTCTTTGATCACATATCAATGCTTGTGGCTGTTTTAGGACAATGAAATCTCCGTAGAATATAGTCCCTGTGTCAAAGGGTGTTGAAAGTTTGATGAATCAGATGCATTTTGAGTTATTGCATATTGCCAATTGAGTAATGAAATAAATGTATCGCTGGAAGTCTTAAAAGACTTAAAAAATACGCTTGTAAATAAAATGGAACATTTGGTTGTGCAACTAAGGAAGAGCCTGGATGTTTTTAAATAATTTCATATGAAATTTGTTTTCCTTTTCTAAAACAATAGCTGGGCAATAACAAGTATGACCAGGAAAATGGAGTAGGAGATGGACAGGGATTCAGTGTACCAGGGATCTAGTTTGGGCCCTATCACTAACCTGCTGATATGCTTCAAGGCAGGTCCTTTCCCATCTCTGGACCTCTTTTTCCTCATTTATAAATTGAAGGAGAGATCCTGGAGATAGAGTAGGACACTGTAGTCCTTCTCCAAGCTCCACTACTCAGCTATGAGACTTGAGAAACAAGTCACTGTCTCTGAGCCCCATCTCTAAAATGGGGATAAAAAATAGTAACCTCACAGGAATGTTTTAAAGATCAAATGTCAGAACATATGAAAATATTGGGGGCACAGGGTAGACCCTTAATATATGCTGGTCGAAGCATTTCCTATCCCAGTTCTAACGTTCTACAATTCTATATAGAGTGTGGCCTGGAAGATGCAAAGAAACAAAAGAGATGATGTCTTCTTTATCCTATAAGAATATACCCCAAATCGGGTGCCTTGGGCCCCACTAGGAGGCCAGGGCTGTAAACAATCCAAGGCTCTAGGCCAACCTTTAGCATGAGGGACATTTATTAGATTTAGGAGACAAAGAGGGTCCATGTGGGCCCCCTGAGTTCCAGTGTAAGGAATGTTGGACAATAAACATGGGGAGGGTACAAACTCTGAGATATAGACTTCCATAGGATGTCTTTCGTATCTGTGTTTCCATTACCAGAATTCTCACAGGTGTGAGGTCAGGCAGGGAAGCAAAGATTGAATGTGAAAATATTCACTAATGTACTCACCACCTATAAAAATAACCCTCGTTCAAAGAGCAACACACACACACACACACACACACACACACACACACATACAGTTTGACGCTAAAGATCATGACACATGAAGAAGTGGATAAGATGGGCACAAGCCCTTTCTTTCATGGCCAAATGTGCCACATCTAATAATACAAGGAATATACAATGCAAATGCTCTACAAAGTAGTCCTGCAATTTACAAAACATGCCACATGCCATGAAGTCAACGCAAAGGATGCTAAAAAACTGCGTGAATCACAGCAGAGTCAGTGAGAAATGATAATCTGACAGGTAGACCAGTTAGCCATTGAAGACAAGGAAGTCAAAAAAGGATAACCACAGCATAGGTACTTGGAAGGAGAACATTTCTAATGTAAAGCGCAAGGAAAAACAAATTAGACTTCTATTAGTTTTACACCAATACCCTGCTTTTGCTCATGCTGCAAACATCACAAATAAACATATGGACATCTTGTGGTAGCGATTCAATGCTATCAGGAAAACTATACCAAAGAAACAATATTTGAGTCATTCTTGGCTCGCTGTAAACCATTTGCTTGTAATTGCAATGCAATCTAAATTTTGTTAAATATAAGAGAAAATAAGCACATGATAAGTTTTCATAATAATTTCCCACCAAATCTTTGCCCTCTTTTACTCTTTACTATGGCCATAGTCCTTATTTTGTTTGTTCATTTTAAGTGGCTAATTTCAAACATCAGGACCTTTTTTATACGGCCAGACAAATAACAGCCAGCCGTACACTGAATTCAGCCCTTCCTGGCTTTGGGCTCTGAGGATCTGGGAGTTGGGGGATGAGTATATCAGACAGAGGAAAGAGCTTGGATGAAGGCCTTGGACAGAAAAGGTTTTGATGCAATGGAAGATGTGAGGAAATGAGTAAAAGGGAGAGTGGGACAGGATAAATGAAAAGGGTTCGCATGGACCATCTCAGTCAGGTCTGTCGGGTCTATGGCGGGGAGTTAGAATAAAAACTAAACGTACCCTGCTAAGTGACAAAAGTGTTTCAAGCAGATATTCTTCCCTGAGCATTTGGTGGACAGAGGTGCTACTCCAGGAGATGGGGAGGCAGGAGCAGTAGATCTGGAAGGAGATGCTGAGTTTGTTGTGGGAGGGATGGTTTGAGGTGCCTGGAGACTTGTATGTGGACGTGCCAATGTGTTCAAATCAGAGAGGTATGACCTGAAAACCAAGGTTCAGAAATTACTTGTTTGGAGGACACAGCTGAAACCATGCTTAGAGACTTAGTTCCCCAAAGAGAATATGTAAATGAGAAGAGAAATCCACAAACGGAAACTCCTGAGAGAGCTGACAAAGAGACTGTAGCCTACCCACATGACTCTGGCTGGAATATTGTTACCAGATCCCGGAGCAATGACAGCAAGAAATTATAGATGGAAATGAGGCGTCTAAGGGGACACTTTTATGGCAATGGAGTATAAGTTCTATGCCCTCTCCCTGTCAGAAGGTTAATGTTATTAATGAGCTTGACTTATTCCACGTTGCCAATGCAGTAATGAAATAAAAGCACTAACTTGATCTTTAAGAAACAACTTGAATTGGCCAAAATAACCTTTTCTCCTTGTAAAGAAAGTTATCTGATTGTGCAACTGAGTACAAGGCCAGACAATGTTAAATAATTTCATATGGAACCACCCCATCCCCACTTTTGCTCTAAATTAATACACGGTCAGACAATTAAGTTCGTGAATTCATCCTAGAAAAAGTGCTACATACCTCATTGCTGCATATCACTATGGTCACCTTTGAAGTCCTCCCCTTGGGAAGCTATGCACTGATGCCAGCGTCTAATCCACCTTTCAAAGCAATTTGGGAACTCTTTTTCTAGAATGGCCATTAGAGCTGTCATTGTATTACCCTTGATGTCCTGAATGTCATCAAAATGTCTTCCTTTCAACATTTCCTTTATCTTCGGGTAAAGAAAGAAGTCACTGGGGGTCAGATCAGGCGAGTAGGGAGGGTATTACAATACAGTGATTTGTTTACTGGCTAAAAACCCCCTCACAGACAGTGCCGTGTGAACTGGTGCATTGTCGTGATGCAAGAGCCATGAATTGTTGGCGAAAAGTTCAGGTCGTCTAACTTTTTCATGCAGTCTTTTCAGCACTTCCAAATAGTAAACTTGGTTAACTGTCTAGTTGGTACAAATTCACAATGAATAATCCCTCTGATATCCAAAAAAAAAAGGGTTGCCACAAGTTCGCGAATTTAATTGTCAGACCTCAGATATCAAATGCAAAGCGGCAGAGTTGAGTAAGAAGAGAAATAAAAGAGGTGTTCGGAGACCTGGGACCTAATTATTGCTCTGCCACTAATAGGTGTTGAGACCTGAGATAAATCGTTTCTCTCTGCCCCTCAGTTTTGTCATCTGTGCAATTAGAAAAATGGGCTTGATGTTGACTTCAGTCTCTTACAGTGTTATGATCCTGCAATTCTATAAACAGAGAGGCTAGTAGACAGCTAACTTTCATTGACCATCTATCATGCCCCAGACTCATACCTTGTCTTACTACACTATGAGACCAGCACTGTTGTTGCCAGTTTAGAAATGGGAAAACTGAGGGTCAAAAAGGTTGTCAGTGTTAAAGTAGAAAGAATTTGGGCTTTGGTGTCAGACAAACCTGAGTAAGTATTAAGAGGTAATAACACTTACTGTGCCAATTATCCATTTATTGCTTCTCAGCTCCACACTCACCCTTCATTGCCTGGCTTTGTGATGCGGGAGCTGGATCCTGTGAACACTTCTCCTTTGCCAGCTGGCATAACGTTACACTTTGTCCATAGAGGACACTACAGGAGGGAGGGTCTTTTCTTCCTGGTTCCATGTGCTTTCTTTCTTCTTGTTCCTGTGGTGAATAGCAACCAGTGGGCAAAGGATACGCAATTTCAATGGTGCACACAGCTCAGCAAGTTTCACTGGCACCCCAGAAGCTCCCCAGGGGGTCTTCATCACACTCCAGAAGACAGAATCTTAGAGAGTTTTGTCGGCACCCCAGGGGCTGGTTTCCCACATGTGGCACCTCAGCAAACCTCTCCGCCATCCAGGGGACTACCATCATACCCTCTCCAATGAGGTCTGAATCCCAGCCAAGGAGTGAAGGTCCTCTTCCAAATGTGTTCCTCCCTTGAATACTAAAAGAAAATCCCTTGTTTTCCTCTACTCACAACGCATCTGACACCACATGGGGGAAGGGTGGCATTTCCCTACACCAACAAATTCTCCCACTCTCAGACACCAACTGGGTGTTCTACCATTCATTCATGACATCAGCTACCTGGAGTTAGCACAGACCCACAGGGCTCAGTCCCACAAGACTGCCTTGTGACTTCAGATGCCAGTCACAAGTCCCAGGTTGTCACCTAGACGTCTGACTAACAACCTTTTCCTCAAGTTTGACAATGTGCTATAATGGCTCACAGAACTCAGGGAAACACATTTACTGGTTTATTATTATAAAGGATATATAATCACTGTGTTGTACACCTGAAACTATTTTAATATTGTATGTCAACCGTAATTGAAAATTAAATTAAATTAAATTAAAGGATACAATAAAGGCTACAGATGAACAGCCAGGTAAATAGCTATAGAGGGTGAGATCTGGAAGGGTTCTGAGCACAGGTGCTTCTGTCCCCATGGAGATGAGGTGTGCCACCCTCTTGACATCAACCTGGAAGTTCTCTGAACCCCATAGTTTAGGCATTTTTTTCTGGAGGCTTCATCACATAGGCATGATCAATCATCAACTGAAGCTTCCACTCCTCTCCTCTTCCCAGAGGATGGGAGGTGGAGCTGAAAGTTCTAAGGTTGTAATCATGCTTCGTCTTTCTGGAAAGCAGGCCCCACGCAGGAGTCGACCAAGAGTCTCATCATTAGAACAAAAAATGTTCCCATCACCCAGAAAATTCCAAGAGATTTAGGAACTCTGTATAAGGCACTCCTATCTCCTCCATCACTCAGGAAATTACAAGGCATAGGAGCTCTGTGTTAAGATTCAGGGGCAGAGGACCATATATATATAAGAAATATATATATATTTCTTATTATTTCACAGGTACCCTGCTTCAACCCTAAAAGTAGAGACTGCAACTTAATCCTCTATTCCTGCATTCTTTAGTGTTATCTTCACCCTTTAGTTAATATTCTCTGTAACCAGTTTACAATTCTTTATATTATACTTTCTTTATTCAAATTACTGTGTGGTTTCTAGCTTCTAAACCCTGATTGATACGCTTAAAGAAAGTTACTTCTCTGACCTTCAACTCTTTCTTCAGTGAAATGAAAGTAATAATAATACCTCTTTTACTGGATTAGAAAGACAAAAATTAGAGCTGCTGTAACATACAACATTTAGAAGAGCGTTAGTTACAGTGCTCAATAGTTGACTTTTTTTTTTTTGGTTTCATTAATTTATACTAGTAAATGATGGATCTGGGATTGAATCTGGATCTAAGTGATTCTAAAGAGTACTTTCGTTCCACAGCTAAATGTTAAAACATCCATCTCTAAAGAAACATGAGCCCTTAGAAGGCAGTGTAGTGGTTAAGAGCCTAGGTTTGGGAAGCCAACAAGTCCGAATTTGGTGCCAACATTTCTCAATTGTGTATCCTCCAGCAAGTGACTTAACCTCTCTATGCCTCAGCTTCCTGGTCTGTACCAAGGGAATAATAGTAGCACCTACCTCACAGGGCTGCTTAAGGATGGGAAGAGTTATTATGCAAAGTGCTCTGCTGCCTTGCCCAGAGTCAGAACTCACCAGTCATTACTACGAGTCTTGCTTTCCTTGCACTCATCATGCTTCCTGGAGCATAAGAAGCACTTAGTAGATGTTGGCCTTGGTGTTAGTGTTGTCGTATATGTTCAGCAAGTTTTTTGAATAAATAAATGAACGCATGAGGAAGAGCCAACTGATATAAAAATTTGCTTTGAACATGTTTGGGGCCGGAAAACATGCCGAAGAACTATTTTAATTGTCCACCCCTTGCATGACGCCGATGGGGAGCAGCCCAAGAACCTGGAACTTTTCTCCTGGAAGGCGAGAAGCCACAAAGGCAGTGTTGCCAAGGCAGCCCAAGCCAGAAACACACAAACAGAGCAACCTGACCTTGGCAGAGAGAGATCAGATTCTGCTTAAGGATGTGTGAAGCGGTGCCTCTGGTGAAGGAGGGCAATGACGCAGGGCAAGTGATCAGGAAGCTTTTGAGGAGCAGCTACCCAGATCCACAGCCCACCTGGGCTCAAAATAACAGTAACTACTGTTTGCCAAGCCCCTGCCTGTGCCACCACTGTTCTAGGCCCTTGACTCATGTTGCTCATTTTTCACGCTCCTGAGAGATGGGTACTAACTCTGGCAGCTTCTGCTCCAAACAGCTCTGGGCTGTGATTGAGGCCGGCTCGGTGACCTTGGATAAGGCAGTTCACCTCTCTGAGGTGTTTTGTAAAACAGGTGGAGGCAACGTTAAATAGTAAACTGCAGCCTCCCTTCATAGAGCTTCCTGAATCTAAGTAAAAGCTGCGGTAGGAGGTGAAAGTTCACCCAAGACAATATGGCCTCCGTACAGTAGCTCTGAGTTCAGATTTCTTGAGGAAAACACTTAGGCCTAAACACATTCAAGGATATTCTCTGGATAAAAATGGCTCTTCACCAAATTATGGAGGGGTGCGTGGGGGTGGGGAATAGCAGATAATTTTTATTGCCTACTTACTTTGTACCTAGCCAAGCATGTCACATGAAATAACTTATTTATTGTCATAATAACCCTAGCCTACCCCTACTGATAATATTTATGTAATACCTCATATCTGGGTAGTCCTTTTCAGTTAAAAGCAAGCTTTCACATTCATAATTTTCTTTTATCCTCACAAGTCTAGGGGCTGGAAATTATTATTACCCCCCAATCTACAGATGTGGAAAGGAGCCCAGAGAGGTGAGGCGACTTGCCTTTGGTTGCAAAGAGAGTCAGTGACAGAACCAGAGAACGCAGGTCTTCATTTTTGGGAACCAGTACATTTTCAACTACAGGACACTTCTCTGTTCTTTTTTTACTTTTTTTTAACAGCTAACACTGTTTTATTAATTGCAATAGATATCATTTCCAATATATACCATTCAAACACAAGCCATTTTATGTGCTGCAGTAAGACGTGGGAGAATTCGGCTTAAGACTTTCCAGTTCTCTTTTGCAGTCAATGACTGGGAGACTGTGTCACAAAAAGCCTCCTAGCCTTTTTTTTTTTTTTTTTTTAATCTCTACTCATCTCAAATTCCCTTTGTGGTAATATGCATTTTTGGTGGTTCTACCATTTTTGGCTGCTTTTTCCAAACAGTGACAAAGTTTAATTCTCATTTTCCACTACTTCGGCCTCTGCTGGCTCCATTGAATTGTTTTCATCCTGTAACTTCTTTTTCTTCTTTGCTTTTCATTCTAGATTAAATTGAGCGATCCCTTCATTTTTCTCGGTGATGTATCTTAGCAGTGAATTACTCCTCCTGACTAAGAGCTTCACATTTTCAGTGTTAATTGTTCTTCATTCGCTTGTTTGTCGATAAGAGAATTGCTGCTACTGGTTGGCCCCCTCCTCTTCCTCCATCGCAGTGGCTGATCCAGGCAGGCAGGGAAGCACATAGTGAGGGCCACTGGGACGGCAAAGTCAGATTTTTCCACCACAGCCAACTCTTCTCTCTTCTTGACCCCCACCCTCTTCCCACAGATTCTGCTTCACCCACCCCTGCTGCCGCTCTCTTGAGCAGTGCACTTCCTTCGCCTCTACTCCCTGCCATAACCCTCCTCACAGACCATGTGCTCAATGACAGAATCTCAGTTCAAAGGTAGGCTCTGCCACCATTTCTGCTCTCTGACTCTCAGTAGCTTCATGTGTAAAACAAGGAGAGGGATTGTACTAATTTCTAAGGGCCCTTCCAACAATACTGGTCTGTGTAGAACACTGCCCATCAATTCATTTACACTAAGGTGTGGCTGATTGATAAGGGGACTTGCTGTGTCATCTCATCAAAGAGAAGTTGCTTTAAGCAGGGATTACTAAAGGGGATATTATTTAGCCAAAGGAATGACTCTGTAACTATATAGAATAAAAGGTAACTGGGGCTACCCAGTTGCAGTGTTTTAGACAATTGGAGGAAGGGATATTCCTGAAATTTTTCAGTTCTGACCTGCCTCTGTATTCCTGTGAGATTCTGGGGCTCTCACTTACACCCAGCTGCCATATATCCTTCGAGCACTGCAGAAGTCATATCTAATCTATGCTTAAGAGTCTCTAAAACTCCCTAGAGGTTACAGCATAAACATCCCTTGCTTGCTCCAACCCCCCTTTTCCAGCTATAACCCACTATATGCCTTCATGTTTTCTCTCAAGCCAAAGTGAATCCCATTCTTGTTCAACCATGAGCTGACATTTCCCAACTCTTCATCTTTGCCACATGCTATCCTCCTCCAGAATGCAGTTCCCTCCCTTCCCTTCCCTCTGTCGAACTCCACATATAAAGACCCAATCATATATCCCCACTTTCCTCAACTCTTTCCCAACCTGCGTGCCTAACTAGACATTTCTTCCCCTTCTCTGGACACTCGGGGTACTAACTTTCACCTCTGATGACTCCAATAACATCTAACATAACTGATCACCTTCATGAAAGTTAAGATCCTTGAGGACTGAGTCTGGCTTTTCCTTGAGTTTGTACAAAAAATGTACCTGTAGATATTCAATAAATGCCCGGTGAATTGGATTAAATAATCTAAATGCCAATGAGCACTCGGAAGAGGCAACATGAAGAGTCGTGCACCCCCGGAAGTGGTTTGGAGCCACATCCCCCTGCCTCTTTAGGCCATTTAGAGGTCACAGAAATGTACCACCGATCTCCTTCAGGAGGCCCAATGAGGGGGAGCACGGGTGATCACCCCTGCTGCTGCCTTCTGCACCCACCACCGTGCGTGCTGAGGCCAGGCTTCTCTCAGCAGCTTCTAGCCAATGACTGGGTACAGCAGGATACTAGTGCCCTCCCACCCCTATCAGATACAGTGAATGACTGGGCACAGCAGAGAGGCTAGTGCCCGCCCACCACTACCACATGCGACCAATGATTGGACCCAGCAGAGTTGCTAGTGCCTGCCAGCCCCTATGAGATGCAGGGCTCCTCCAGTGGGTGACTTGGTTCAAGAACCATTAGGTCAGCCTGGCCAAACTTTTTTAGAAGTTAGCTGCAGTCTGAGAATTTCTCACTCACCCCTTCTTCCTTCCTTTTCTGTTTACCCAGGTGACCGACATGCGTCACGTCTGCAGGCTCACCCTGCCTATTGCTGCTCTCTTCCCTTTATCTTTCACAAGCATTTCCCCAATAAATCTCTTGAACATCCAACCTTGTCTTAGCATCTGCCTCTCAAAGGACCAGAACTGCCATTTCCTCATAGCTGAAGATATGTTCATAGATGATCAGCAAGTAAGACTTGTGTTCATCACCACTCACTGAAAAGAAGCAATCTGGGAGGACCGATATCTGGATACCTTCAGCACTCTATCCTATCCTATCAGACCTCGCTTGGCTCTATTATCACACTGACCTTGGCTTACTTGCCATCCAGGCCACTCCCTCCCATAATCAGACCCCCTGCCTCAGCCATCTCCCTCCCAGCCTCCAACCCAACTTCACTTCCTGTCACTGAACTCATCTTTCTCCCTCAGCTCCTGAAACAAGCTGAGCCATGACCCATCAGACCCATCCCCATGACCTCTTCCACAAGTGAACTGGTTGAGGGACAGCTCCCCCCAATGCTGCATCCCCCACTTTAGTGGTGGGGTACCTGGTGGGCCAGACCAGCCACCTATACCATAGTCTCCATCAGCTTCCTTCCCTCAAGGCAGAGCCTGGGGGGCCCCAAAGAGGCACCATCTGAGGGACCTTCACAGAAACCCAAAACCACGACATAAATCAGGATGGGAGAAGTCCATGGGTCTGAACAAACACCAATTCCAAGCATGGCAGAGTAATCCCTACTGCAATAAGGAATCAGAAGCTCAAAACTAGAGGAAGGGATCTAGAATGAGCAGGCTGGGATCACGCAGGAGAGAATGGGTTCCTGAAAGATTATCTCAGGCACAGCTGGGACTGCTGTAGGGTCTAGAGAATGTCTCAGGAACAACGCCAGCTTGACTTAGAGGGCAGCTGGATAGTTTAATCAGTCACTGAGCCCCACCACCCAAGCCACAGCCCTTGGATTACTCTGAAGAACATTTTGCTGCCCAGTGTCCCGGTGAAGCCTAAGATGGACCTTTGTCTGCCACATACACCCCATTTGCTCTACTGGACTGCCACTTCGTTTCCTGTTTGCCCTCTTTTCCTTGCCACAAGCTTCTCTCTGACTCTTCCTAGATGCTGCAGAGAGCTGGACAATGACCCCCACAACCCCTGGCACCAGATGGTAACTGCTGCTTTGTTCCTGCCAGCCCCTCCCACCCCCACTCCTTTCCCACCAGATGGGCGACAGTGGACACAGTACCACGTCTACGAGCATGCACTGAACCATTGCCTCCATGGCCACCTAAATCCTTCCCAGTCACACAGCCTCAATCCTTTCCAGCCATGGCTTCCCCCCTTTTTCTAGTCCAACCCTCTGAGATCTCTGTAGGGCTCAAGGTCAAGTCTATGTAAGGTAAATGAGGTAAATGACTTTCCCCCTCTTGACCTCAGGCCCCATCTTATATTGAGGAAGTAGGTCCTCTCTAGATCATCCCTCAGAGCCTTCCCAACTTGGGAATCCCACAGCCACTTGGTTCCATAATCCCATATCCACTTGGTTCCCATTATCTATTGTGCAAACACTGCATCTCTTATCCTTTCCTTGTTCCCACAGTGGGAAAGGGACAAGGAGGTCAGGCCACATCACCCATCTCCTGGCATCTGTTGCTACTTTATATCTGGACTTTCTATCCAGATATAAAGAGGACTTCCCCCTGTCCCCACCCCACTCCACATCCCAGCAGCGGGGACTGTGTCCTCCTCAACCAGATCCACAGAGAGGAAATGAAAGAAATCCTACATAGTCATCCTTACTCACACGAAGACCACAGCATGTGTTGGCAGTGACACATTTACTGCACAGCTGCTCGTTCACGCTCACACAGACATACACTGACTCCCTCACACACATTCTCACACTCATTGCCTAACACATGGAACCGCTTCCATCTTCTGACACATACAAACTCTTACACAAGCCTCTCCCTCACATTCCTTCTCTCTCTCCCCCCTCATACACACACATAGTTGGGTCATATTATATTATATATGAATCTATAAATATATATAAATATATATTGCCTTTTCAGTTAACATTATTACATAAGAATTGTCCTATATGTAACTAGTATGATGAACAAATAGCAGTTAGAAGATGCAGTACCTTTGTTTTTATTTCCTATAGCACTTAAAATTTATTCAATGTGGAAGATTCCTCCCCACCCTCTGGATGAAAACTATGGCAGTTCTCATTAATATTCTGATCACACTTATGTGATTTTTATTTTCAATGCCCTATAGGTTTTTTTTAAATCCCAAATTTATTCTCCATTTGATGATTAAAAGTCCCATGGAGTAATCAAAGCTCCAAACTTGATTCAAAGGGTGTTACTCCCCAACCCCCATAGCTAAGGACCTGCTTCTCGCAAAAGGCTTGCCTGAGAGGGGTGGGGAAAAGTAGAGAAAAGACATGATTCTTCTTCCTTTCTTCTCCACTTTATACTTCCACGTTTCCTCACCTTTCTCACTAAATGTGTTTCCTGGACCCACCAGGGTTGAAGAGAGACGAAAACAAGGCAAGATAAGAAAGGCAGGGACATTCTTAATGGACTGACGCTGTCATAAGATAGCTTTATCACACTCTCAGCTCAGCAGTGTTTAAAGCTCACTCTTTAAACACGATTTCATTGCTTCTCAGAGACCCCACACCTGCAGTTTCCCTGACATTGCATTTCCCTCCAGCTTGTGGTTTACTAGTTCTACAGCCCCTAAGAATCCAGAAATTCACCTCTTGCCTTGTTCTGTTGAGTCTGTTCCCAGCTCTAGGCAGTCACCCCCACCAGCTCCCTTTCACCCGTGGCCCACACTTAATCCATGGGAAATACTCTTGCATCTTTTGCTCCAACAAACTCTAGGAATGTAGGTATATTTTACCTGAGGCATCAAGTCAGTAAATGTCAGATACCAAAGTAAATTGTAAGACAGAACACCCTAGAGGTATTCATGTTTATAATTTTAATAACTAAATATGTCTCCAAATATTTATTTTCCTTTTCTTCCAAACTTAACAGTGCCCAAATTTTTTGGGGGGGCCCTCCACCCCATCCTCACATTCATGGGGTAGATGGCTGGATACTTTCATTCCCTTGATTCAGTTTTTTTTTTGTTTGTTTGTTTGTTTTTTTTGCTTAGGTGCATTTTATTGATTTTCTTTCAGAATCCTTCTACTAAAGAGAGCAAAGTTAAAATCTAAGTCCCGGGAGGGGGGTGGTAGATGAGGGTAAAGGGGATCAAATACATGGTGATGGAAGG
The DNA here is from genome assembly GCF_964194185.1 of Rhinolophus hipposideros. Lineage (NCBI taxonomy): Eukaryota > Metazoa > Chordata > Mammalia > Chiroptera > Rhinolophidae > Rhinolophus > Rhinolophus hipposideros. The sequence continues at coordinate 56,233,440 of NC_138054.1, forward strand.
AGAACTAACTCTGGGTGGTGAACACACAATGGAATTTATAGATAATGTAATACAGAATTGTACACCTGAAATCTATGCAACTTTACTAATAATTGTCACCCCGATAAACTTTAATTAAAAAATAAATCTAAGTCCCTAGGAAGAGGGTGAGAACGCTTCCTCTTTCTTCCCGAGCCCTCCACCCCATCCTCACATTCATGGGCTAGATGGCTAGATATTTTCATTCCCTTGATTCAGTTTTTACCATTGACACATAAACTAAGTGCTGTGTGAGGACGTCTAAGATGTCTCCTTAAAGTAAGGGTGTACATGCTTCTTTGCTCCTTCTTCCATTGTATTGCTTAAAACACAGATGTGACGGCTTGTGCTCCAGCACTCATCTTGAACCATGAAGACAGGGACCTCACTCTAAGGTTATAGAGGGTCAATGCTAAAATAGATCAGAAACAAGAAGGAATGCTTACAATTCTCCTCCCACCCCCGTCAGAGCTAAGGATCTCATAGTTGTTACATATGCAGAAGAGTTTGCGTGCCCAAATCTTGTGAAGGTAAGTGGCCTTCACATCTGACTTCCTGGATTCAAATCCTGGGTCTACTATCTTCTAACTGTGCAACCTTAGCTAGGTATGTAGCCTATCCTTGGCTCAGTTTCACCATCTGTGAAATAGGACAATGAGAGTATATATTTCATGGAGTTTTTATGAAGGGTTAATGAAATAACACACCCAAATTTCTTAAAACAGCACCAGGCACATAGAAAGTGCTTCATTAAATGTTTGTTGTATGAGGGTACGACATTTAACTCCTGTGGAAACAGATTGCCCAAGAACATGTGACTTCTTTGTTTTGTCTAGGTCATTTTCCTCCTAACCAGTTGAGTATTTTGTATTTTTTCCAATGTTTACTCATTTCAAAGCAGCACATATAGGATACTCATTTTATCTTACATGTGGGTGGATAGTTAACGAGGTTAACTTTTTTGGTCACATGTTTATCAGCTAGAATATTTTTAGAAGCCTTTCAGGAATGGCTAATCTTTGTCCTGTGAGTGGATTTCATTTTTGGAAATAGCCAAAAATCCTTCAAAAGGACGACCTGATTACTTCCATGTCTAGTTATGGTTGAACCTTAGTTATAACATGATAATATAAATGATCCCTTCAAAGAATGTTTACTTTCTAAGGGAAAATAAAGGCTTCGTCTCTCAGACATATCATTTTGACTCCATTTCTGGTTCCTCTCCACGATGACATCTGGGTGTAAGGGGAGAGGTGTGGGGCTTAAATAATCTCATGGAAGGTGAAGACTCATACCTCTAACTGCTCTGGGTCCTCTGGCCAGGTTGTGTGAGGGTCCCTGCTGGGGTTCACCGCCAAAGTCTATGTCTATGAGCTCTGGCAATTAAATTCACAAACTTGCTGCAATGATGTTGCTCACCTTTTTTGATATCAGAGGGATTATTCATTATGAATTTGTACGAACTGGACAAACAGTGAACCAAGTTTACTATTTGGAAGGGCTGAAAAGGCTGCGTAAAAAAGTTAGACCTTAACTTTTCGCCAACAATTCATGGCTCTTGCATCATGACAATGCACCAGCTCACACGGCACTGTCTGTGAGGGAGTTTCTGGCCAGTAAACAAATAACTGTATTGGAACACACTCCCTGCTCACCTGATCTGGCCCCCAATGACTTCTTTCTTTACCCTAAGATAAAGGAAATATTGAAAGGAAGACATTTTGATGACATTCAGGACATCAAGGGTAATACGACAACGGCTCTGATGGCCATTCCAGAAAAAGAATTCCCAAATTGCTCTAAAGGGTGGACTAGGCACTGGCGTAGGTTTGTAACTTCCCAAAGGGGAGTGCTTCAAAGGCGACCATAGTGATATTCAGCAATGAGGTATGTGGCACTTTTTCTAGGATGAGGTCGTGAACTTAATTGTCCGACCTCGTATACTAGATTAACTTGTAGTCTAGGCTTTCCTCAGCTGGTCAGGGCCAGGGATGCCTGGCTGGCTCTTCCTCATCCCAACCCTCCCTGGTAATTTAGACTCCTCCACTGGCTCTAGACCCCCTCCCATTTGCCTCGCCTCCAATTTGGCCTGGTCTGCGCCGTCTACCGAGCAGCCCTGGCTCCAGAGCACCTTGACCCTGACAACCATGGTGACCCCTGGCAACGCTCCCCAGACAAATTCCTACCATTTTCACTGGAAATAAGGATGGTTCAGAAAAGTTAAACCTTGAGGTCCTTCTGCCTGGCCACACCACGCTGCCATAGGGATGTGCTCACACCCAATGGTGACAATCTATTCCCCAGAGTCTGAAGTGGTGAGAAGGACAAGAACCCCCTCTGTCCTTGGTGAGAACCCCAGTTCTCCAATGTGCCTCCCCTTTCTGGGCCAAAGCTAAGAGAATACCCAATCTAAATTGATCTCTCACCGCCTCATTCCTCCTTTCTCATTTTCTCTCCGTCTCACTATCTCATGGGACCCCAAAGGGTCAGCTATCTTTCCAACTACTACATCATGCCCTCCTTTTTCTCCAGTCTCTTGGAGATGCCTTCATGGATACAGGGGTATTTTGATACACACTGGGGGAATTCCATAAGTTGAGTTAATTGTACTTGCTGCATTCTTGAAAAGCTAATGAGAAAAATTCAAGGAAGGTAGAATTAAATCCTCTTTCAAGATAACACCTGACTTGTGAGGTTATATTCTTGCTGAAAAATTCTACTTTATATGTTAGAGGAGGAATATTAACTTGTTCTTTCTTTTTGTATTCCTTCTGCTATAAATAATGATCTTCCCCCAGAATAAGGGATGCCTCAATTCAGCTAGAATAAAGGTTAAGAAAGGAAGGAAGTAAAATAGAAAAGCACATTAAGTTTTCAAAACACTACCTCCATTAAGCCATTTCAATTAGCGATAATTATAATTATCATTTCCTTTCTTCCTCTAATTTGGCTTAGAGCTTCTCAACTCTATTATTATACATAAGAATTAGAGTGACTGTGTGGGCCTTGTTGGAATTCTGATTTAAAGAAACCCACTGTAGAAAGATACTTTTTAGAAAATAAAGGAGACCTGATTTTAGATGATATCAATAAATTATTATTAGTTTTGTTGGGTGTGATAATGGCATTACGGTTAGGTTAGAAAAAACTTCACTTTTTTAATGTAGACAAATTTCTAGGGCATAATGACATGGCATCTATGATTTGCTTTAAAATATTGTAGCAAAATAAAAGGTGGGGAGGCTCGTTGATAGGTGAACCAACTATGGCAAGACAATGAGTTATTGAAGCAAGTGATAGCTACTAAGAGATTTTCCCATATATAGTTTATTTCTGTGAGTGAGAGACATTTTCAAAACAAAAAAATTTTATATCAATTAGTATGGGGAATTATAAAACACAAATCACATGTGCTATACAAAAGGTCAGTTCAAGGAGGATGTGGATTATATGCAATTTTCACCTACAGAATCAAGGGTAACTCCCATAGCAATGTCCATCTCACCATCCCATTGTCAGTGCTGAGTTTTATCCATTTCCCCACATTGACTAATTTCAAAAAATACAATTGAGTTGTTTTAATTCACATTTGGGAAGTTTTAATGAGGTTAAATTCTTTTCATATATTTCTTACCCAGCACATTTTTAGAAGGTCTTTCAAAATGGCTAATTTTTGTTCTCCAGGATTAGATTTTATTTTTAGAAATCATCAAAGCCCTTCATAACTACCTGGTTGATTTAACAGGAATAAGAGTCAGACCTTATTTTGAATCCCCAAATCTTAAAAAGAATTGGCTCTGATTCTCTTCTAGGACTTCCAAACAAATGTGAGGGCTCTGCCCAACCAGAAGATGCAAATATCTGCCTCTGACAATGTCAACTCTTTAAAATACACGAAAAACCTCTCTAATGTGACACACATAACGCTCCTTTGGATGATACTAAGAATATTGATGATGACAAATACTGAGGGTGCCAAAAAAATGTACACACATTTTAAGAAAGGAAAACTGTATTAAAATTGTAATACTCAACATATACAAAATAATAAAAGATGAATACAAGTCACGTTTGACTTCTGCCATTACAAGAGGTGCTCAAAGTGGTTCCCATCAGCATCCAGACACTTCTGATTACGGCGAACTACTGCTTGAGCAACACTGACCAAAGTGTCCACTTGTATACACTTTTTTGGCACCCCCGGTATAATGTATTTTATACCAACTATGTGCCAGGCACTGTAGAAACACGGTGCCTCTCAAAATTTTCCTGAAAAGTGTCCCTGATACACAGAATGAATATGAGAACCCAGCCAGATCTGAAAATATAGCCCAAAGCCAAATGCAGCAAGTTTGAAAACTTGAAGTCTCCTGTTTTATTTTTTAAATGAATGTGATGTGTACCTTTTGTTCCACATAATAGTACTTACTAACATTTACTGAGTACATAAAAGAGATGCTGTTTTACGCTTTTTACATGTATTAATTCTTCGATGTTTATGGTGTTCCTATGGAGCTGGGGCTGTTATTACCTCCATTCTGCAGGTGAGAAAACTGAGGTCTAACGAGATTAAGTAAGTTACCTGAGTTTGCCCAGCCAGCAAGTGTTGGAGCCAGAATTGTGACCCCGAGAGTCTGGCCCCGGAGAGCGTGTCCTTAACCACTACGAAGCATTTCCTCCCTAGTGTGTTCACGCTCTCTGAAAATTAAACAATCAATTCTATCTTCCAATTAACTGCGCATCCACAGTGTAGAACATAATCTCCATCCTGTGCCTTCTCGAGACCCTGACAGGTAATCATGACTGTGTAATCAGAGTTATGATTACCTTGCTAGAGAAACACAAACATGTACTATTATCTCGTCTTCACAATGACAGAGCAAAAGAAATATTATTGTCCTGTTTAGAGCTTTACCAAATTCAGGAGTGAGTCTTTTATCCAGCACAGGCCTTTGATTCATTATAAAAATGAATGAAAATAAAGGAGTGAGAGATCAGGCAAAGGTTTATTCCACTATCCCCTTTGGTCATTACCAAGGGCAAACCTACAATATTGCTGCTTCTCAAGTCTCTCGGATTCAAATGTCTCGCACATGCACACGGGCACACACACACGTGCACACACATACTCTAAGCTTAGGTCAGTTGGACCTAAGAGCAAGCCCCAGCCATGTTCCATGGGAACCAGCACAACTTCTGCAGATGACCATTAATAAATGGACACCGGACCCATGAATGAGCCCTGAGCCCCAATGAGTCAACTCTGCCCCAGATTTTCTCTTGAGTTTCTAATTATAGCTTTAAGCATCGAGAGCCCATTTTGGACCTTCTGAAGTCAAATTAGGAAATTCACAGAAAGCATTTTCCCAATAAGCATTAAAGAGGCAGCATGAGGTAGTGGGAACCAGTCAGTGAGACCTGATTTGACGCCCAGCTCCTCTAGTCTTCAGTTCTTTGCCTGTGGGTGATGGTGTAGCTTCCCTCCCCAAGCCTCCTTTTCCTCATCTGTATAACAAAGTGACAGACACCAACAGACACCACACAAGGTTGCTATGGGACTAAATGAGAAAACGCATGTGACCATACTAGCATGTGATGGTGCTTGGTAAATCATAAGACCTCAGTAAATAATAGCTAAATAAAATGAATTTGAGGTGCATAATAGTATGAATATTATACACATACCACACACACACACACACACACATACACACACACACACACACACACACATCTGTGTATGTAAGGACTATTTTAGGAAACTATTCTCCTAAAGAGATGGTCTGGAGTCAGATGAAAATTGGGTTTTCACACTATACCTTTTATACTGTTTAAATCCTGGGGGTGCCAAAAAAGTGTATACAAGTGGACATTTTGGTCAACGTTGCTCAAGCAGTAGTTCACCATAATCAGAAGAGTCTGGACACTGATGGTAACCACTTTGAGCACCTCTTGTAATTGCAGAAGTCAAATGTGACTTGTATTCATCTTTTGTTATCGGTATATATTATTACAATTTTAATACAGTTTTCCTTTCTTAAAATGTGTATACTTTTTTGGGCACCCTTTGTATTTATAACAATATCATATATTCCTCTCTCAGAAATATTTCTAATGTGTATTGTTGTTATCTGTTTATCAGGGAGCTTTTGGAAGACCAGATGTTGTTATCTGTAGCCTGTTTCTTGATCCTCTTACCTCCATCTTCTCACCAGCAGACCCCCTGAAGGCCCCCGATTGTAGGATTAGACTACCCCCACCTTGAATGTATAACCATTGATTGGCACATAAGATAACAGACGTGTAATGAAAGCTGATACTTACGTTCTAAGTGCCCAGCCAGGCTAAGCAATTTGCCTAGGGTTAGAGAGTTGGGAAGTGGTAGAGTTGAGATTTCAACCCTGGTAATCTGGCTTCAATTCCTGCCCCGAACCACCAGGCCACACTGCTGTCTCACCAAATAACAGTCACTGCTCCACAGTCTGACATGTCTCCATAGCCCTGCCTTGTCCTTTAGACCAACACGTTCCCTGATTCTGAGCCCATCAGCCTGAGCCCCGGTCTCTAGCTCACCCTCCCAGGGGCCTGGAGGTAGTTTTCATGGCCCTGCTCCTTCCTTCTCCCACCCCAGCCTGGCCTGCTGCAGAGTCCAGTCAGAGCTCCTCCTGGCAGCTCAGCCCAATGCCAGCTGAGCTTGGTTGCCCCAAGCCCATTCCCCCACCCAACAAGTTCTGGAATCAAGACTGATACTATTACATCCTTGAGGAACCGCAGCAGGCTGTCAGAACAAAGGAGGTGACATTAATAATTCAGATGTTACTGGCTCAGAGCCCTCACCTGCTGATGGAGTTCAGTCTTCCTCAAAGTTTCCCCCTGGGATTTTCTGAGACATCTCACAAACACTGGGCTCTGTGCTCCCCTCCATGGTACTGCGGCTTGCAAGCTGCTAGCAGAGGGGTCCTCCCTGCTACCATTGTCACCTTCAGTCCCTTCCACAGCCCTGAGTGGTTCCATATTCTATGCATCACTGGGGAAGGGGCCTTTTCCCCCAAACCTGAGTCTCACTTTGCTAGCTGGGCTCCAAAGCAGCCCTTTTTGGAACCCAAACCTCACAAAAGGCTTTGTAAAAATCATATCTTTAGCCTCTGCCTTGGACCCCTCTATTCAGAAGACTAGGGTACCTACACCTTGGACTTGGACTAGAAAATAGAAACAGTGTGGTTTCATCAACTTCTCCTCACACTCTTTCACCCACCCCTCATCTCTGACTCCAGAGATCTGTGAACAAAACTTCCCCCTCAGCAGCTCCTGCTCTCTGGGCAGTAGTGGCGGCTGGCTCAGCTGGCTTGGATGCTCTAGGCTCCACTGGGCTCTACTAGATCCATTATGACAATAGGTGTTAATAACAGAAGTCACTACTGAGGGCCAGACACTGGGCTGGATAATTTACAGTAAACTGTCATCTAACCCCCTTCTGCAAATTAGGTAATAATATCCACAATTACATACAAAGAAATAGGCACACAGAGATTTGGTGATGACTCCAAGGCCAGGAGGTCAGAAAGTCAACTTGAGATTCAAGCCCAGTTGCTGCCCTACCCCCATCCAAACCCATGCTCTTCCCAGCTTACCTCTCCTATCCATTCTGAGGTCTCTAACTGAGAGTGTCTCCTCAGACCCCATTCTATGCCCTGGAACCAGGATGGGGATGGGGGCAGGCGTGATGCGGGGAGGCCAGTTTGAGAGCATGGGTTTCCAGCTATCTGATGTTTCAGTCCTGATTATCATAGGGAATTTTCCTTAGGCTGTGGGAAGTGGGAGGGGGAGGGGGCATAATTCTGAATTGAATCTTAAGAAATTCAAAATAGCCCCTCTCCCTAGGGACCAAGAAAGCATTTGGATTTCAAGGGATCCCAGAGGAGGCATTTGTCCGTTTATGAGATGCTGAGTGGGTTTTGATGTGCAAGGTTTATTTTAGTCAAGGAGAAGAAACAGAAGAGGCAAGTGTGAGAGGGTCATGGGGAACCTAACGGGGGGGGGGGGGGGGGAGAGAACATTTTGGACTCTTACCACCGCCTACAGTACCAGGCAGGCATCCCCCAAAACAGCTTTCCCAGTATCAGGACGTGATAGCAGAAATCCCTGCTCTCCAACCTAGGATTACAGGTTAGAGGGCGGCACCCAGGACGTCAGTAGGGTCAGGCTCTCAGGAAGGCTCGGTTTGAAATCATCGACTCATCAAACATTGACCAACATGTGCGGGGCACTACTAAGAGCTTCCTTCAAGTTCTAAAGAAGCTCCACCTTCTGTCTCACCGCCAGTGCTGTGAGAAGTATTGCTACACAAAATCTTCCCCTCTTCCTCCATTGTCCCCTCTTCCTCCATTCAATCCCTACCCCAGCCCCCCACGAGAATAAAACTCTTCCTCATGGCCCTGGACACTGTCCAGTTTGGATAAGTCCTGAGAAATGTTTTCACTTTGGCCAGTTAAAGCACTTCCTATACAAGGTTCCTTTCTAATCTGTGGGAGAAGCTGGTTCCACCACAGTTGTGCAGTGACGAGGGTCTGAGTAGGGAAAGGGATCAGGAAGAGGGTTCAAGGTGTCAGATAAAAGGGGGCCACAGGAGGCCACTTACTCAGCAGCCTGAGTAAAAAGCCTTCCCACGCTCACCTAACATCAGCAGTTTGAGTGAAGTCCTTTCGCTTCCTTGTGGTTATAGGACAACTGAGAGTGGGCCTTTCAGGTTCCCATCTCTTTTCTTGCCTTTGAGCCAGGCATTGTGTTCCCTGTTTTATAGACAGAGGCACTAAGTTCTGAGAAGGGAAATCACTTGCCCCTACCCATATAAATAGTGAGAAACACAGTCATAGACCCAAATCTCCTGATTCCTATTCCAGGGCTCTCATACCAGGACATTTCCCCTTATAATGCTACAACAAAATAATAATGATAGTAACAGCAACAACAATATCACAGAACTAGCATAAATTAAGAACATAAAACTTAACTAATGGTTGTTAACTATCGTACTTTCTCCTACATCAGCCGAGGGAGGGAAGTATTATTATCTCCATTTGTGGATGAGGAAACTGAGGCTCAAACAGTCAGGGTCAGCAAACTGACCCACAGCCTGTTTTTATAAATAAAGTTTTATTGGAAACAGCCATTCTAACTCGTCTATATTCTGTCTATGGCTGTTTTTGCACCATAACAGAGAAGTAAGTGGTTGCAACAAAGAATGTATGACACAAAATACCTCAAATATTTACTACCTGGCTCCTTAAAGAAAAAAAATATCTGCCAACCCCTGGGAAATTTGGACATGGACACACACAGAGAAACCATGTGAAGACACAAGAAGGCAGCCATCTACAAGCCAAAGAGAGAGCGCTCAGAAGAAACCAACCCTGCCAACACCTTGATCTTGAACTTCTGGCCTCCAGAACTGTGAGAAAATACATTTCTGTTGTGTAAACCACCCCAGTCAGGCACTTGGTGACAGCAGCCCTACCAAAGTCACACCGTGACCCACTCAATGCCAGACACTGTTCTGGTTGTGAGGGAAAGATAAAAGGGCCTGGGACATTGTACTCAATAAACACCAGTTATTTATATCATTATCTAAACACTTGCTTATTTTGAGACATTTAATCCTCACAGAATGCCTGGTAGCTGAGTACTCTTTTATCCCCATTTTACAGATGAGGCATTTGAAGCCCAGAGAGGTTATATGCTTGCTAAGATCACACAGCTAAGAGGCAAAGAATAAGACACAGCCTATCTTCCAGTAGGGTTGGTATACTGGACAGTAAATAAATGTCCAGCAGGGAAATTTTAGAAGCCACTAGTGACGGCCACTGCCCCCTTGACTGGTTCAATGAAGCCTCTCCGTGCAGCAGGCCAACCAGAGGATGGAAGCCACGAGATGTACCCCGTGCTTCAGCCCCCACCATCAATACCCTACACTGTTCTGGTGACATGACGCCTGCTGGAATTTAAATTACTAGCTGGGCTCTGTATGCCTCTAAGTATCATTGTCACCCCCATTCCCTATTCATGACACTACCTCCTGGCTTCTAAGATAATTACATTAGAAATTAAATTTAAAAACCAGTTTCCTGACTCTGTCTCCTTCTGCAGATCAAACAGGTTTTCAGGCTGCTAGAAGATCCACTGAGGTCACCCGCAGCAATCTCCCCATTTAGTGTCTGGCGCAGAGGGGACTCTGAATGGAACCACTTCCTACTCCCTTGTTCCTCACTTCCCAAAGTGCTCAGACGCACTGAAAGGACAGGAGTCGAAGGCATGTAGCATTTAGTCTTCCAGCAACTATTTACCGAGGACCTTCTCAGCTGGAGATAGAACAATCAACAAGATGGAACGGGCTCCTGCCCTCATGGGGCTTACAATCTAATGCATGAGAGAAAGAGATTAAACAAGTGATAACAGATGTGATGAGTGTTACCAAACAGGAAGCTTAAAGAGCAAGAGACCCTAGTGTGTATGGGTGTGTGGGAGGGGCGGATCACTGAGGAAAGACTCCTCTAAGGACATGTCATTTAAATGGGAAGCAGGGGAAGGAATCAGCTACAAAAGGGGAGGGAAATCTGAGACGTGGGCTGTGCTCCTGCCTCTACCAACAAACAGTAGTGTGACCTCAGACACTTGTTTCCCCTCTCTGGACCACCACTTCCCCACTCATACAATATAGGAGTAGCGTGGGTCCTACTAAGAGCTTCCTTCAAGTTCTAAAGGCCTTTGACATCAAATTCAGGCAAGTGAAAAAAACGGTTCCCATCTCGCTTTCATACCCTAGAAAAGTACACATTACATTATTCCAAAATAAAATTGGTGTATCTCTGTCCTTAGCAAGACCCTGAGCTCCCTAAGGTCAGGGATGGAGTCTATCCAACATGTGCCTTCCGTGCCCAGGACAGAGCGTGGCACACAGTGGGGACTCAAAGTCCCTTTGATCTGTGTCTTTTAGAGACTTCAAGGCCACCTTGTAAAGTCAGAGGCATTAAAAGGGACCATATGGGAATCCTAAGGAAATTAAATGATTATTAAGACCCCTGTCCCATTTCCATGTTAGCACATGTACTTATGAGCACAGCCCTATGGGGACATGGATTATCACCCCCACCTTCCCCGTGAAGGAAGAGGATTTAACATTTATAGAGCAACAGTTATATACTTGCTGCTATGCTAAATTGTTATCTCATTTTATATTTACTCTTCACCCCGAAATGCCAAGTAGAGACTATTAACCCCAGGTTAGAGATAAAGAAACGGAGGCTTAAAGCAGGAAGATGACTTACTCATGGTCCTGAGTAACAACTAATCCTAACTAATCCCAAAGCTGGCATTAATTTCAGGCCCATGCCCTCCACTCATTCAATTAAAACACAGTGCCTGGCACATAATAGGTGCTGCAGCCCACCCCATGGCATTCTAAGCCTGAAAGATCCAGAAGCAGAAAAGTAAGGAGTAAAGGAGGGGAAAGAAAGCAGATACATCCCTTCCCCACTCCAGGTCCCTTCAGGCCAAAGCCTGGCATGAACCAGGGAACAAATAAATTCTATACTAGAAATGAGATTGAAGTTTGAATGGATTAACTGGCTGAAAAATGCTCAGAGCTGAGGATAAAGGGAATTCCATCAAATACATCTGAAGACAATGATGAGAGGGAAAATAACACAGCTCCATGCTGGTGTCTCACCCAGATCTACTGTTCAGTGTACTAATTATAAAAGCATGGGGCCCATTGTGACAGGAGAAGCACAGGGTTCGAGAGAGAAACAGAGCAGAGGATCAAAGCCCAGCCATCTGGGGTCAGACACCTCCTTGAGGAGATTCACAGGATGAAAAGTCAGGAAAGCCTTCTAGGCAGAGACCTGGGATAGAAACAGAGAGACATCCAATACGACTGAGTGACAAAAGTGGGTATAAAAGGCTGGAGAAGTGGGGGTGGAAGGAACCAGAACATAAAGGCCCTCATAGGTCAAGGTGAGGAATCTGTACTTTATTCTAAGGACAAAAGAGAGCCTTTGCTGGGTTTGATGCAGGGGAATAACAATCTGATTTGCATTTATAAAACATAGTCTAGTTGTAGTATGGAGTAGAGATTGGTAGTGAAGATGCCAAATCCAGAAGCTTATGAAGAAAGCTGCTAAGAGGTCACAGTGGCTTAGACCAAGGACGATGGACATGGGACAGGAGAGGTGTGGAAAGGACTTCAAGGAGCTCAGCAGTCATCTACACCAAAAGGTTCATCATTTATAATTTCTCTAGAGGAAATTCAGACATCAGGATAAATCTGTGCCACATTTGATTCAAAGACACTTGACTAAGGGGACCCTGGGCAAGCAGCCAGGCTTTGCCCCTGACCAGGGACACTGGAAGTTTTGAAACACGGAGCTGGAAGGGAAAAGAAGTAGCCCAATGACTGGAAAAAGGGTGGTATCTGGCACAGGCAAGATCAAGTAATAGATGTATAAAAATGTAAAAATGTAAAGATCCCTCATTTTATAGCTGAGGATATTAAGACTGACGTGTACTGGCTAAAGCATAGTCTCCAATATCCAACCAACCTAGGTTTCATCCTGACTTTACCACTGATGAGCTGGAGAAGCCACCGGACCTCTGTGAGCCTAGATTTTTCCAGTGGATACAGTAAGACCTCTCTCACACAAGTCTTGCTGAGGCCTTGCAAAGTTTAAATAAATTACTGGTAACTCACAAGCCCTGTCCATTTCCTTAGGCATTGGAGATGAGAGATGTGGACAGACCTGAAAGATACTCAGAAGTTAGGAAAAAGGGAAATTGGTGAGTGTTCAGATATGGGGGGCAAGAGAAAGGGCAGAGGCCAGGACGATACTCAGATTTAGGGTGCAGGATGCCTCCCACAGTTACCCCAGCCCACTGGCCCCATGTGCAGGAAGCTGAGCAATATACTCCACTCCTCCCTCCCTCATCACCAGAAATTCCCTAGAAGACTGGGCTCCCATAAAAATGAAATAAGAAAAGCAAACATTCATCAAGCATTTGCTATAAGCCCACTGAGGACTTTACATGCATGTTTGAAGCCTCACAACCACCTGTGAGGGGCAAGCAGCATTATCCCATTTTATAAGTGAAGAAACTGAGGCACCAACAGGGAACGCAGCTCGCCCCAGCCCTCCTGGGGAAGAAGTACTAGCAGATTCCTGTTTCAAATCCAGCTCTGACTCCGGCCCACCTGAGCAGCTAAGGTTGCAGACGCCCTTGCTGGGAGCACGTGGCCCTGCTGCTCCACACCCTACACCGGGAGGTCTAGCCAGTTCTGTCAGGTGACTGATTTAGTGGGGAGGCTCGTCAGGAACAGCTGGGCGCCTGGGTGAATTTGTGACCCCACAACCAGGTATTCCTGCTGCCTGTTGACAGCACCTGGATTACGTGTGGCAGGAAGAGGAACAGACCCCCAGCCTTTCGACACGGAATCATGGCACCAACCTGCTTCAGCTCTCAGGGATCTCCTGCTCTCAAAAGTTTGTAGTCCCCAACAGCCTTGCCCCATAAAGGTGGGCCATAGACCAGCAGCCTTGGCTCATGAGAAATGCAGAAACTCGGGCTCCGCTGGACCTTCTGAATCAGAATCTGCATTTGAACAAGATCGACAGGTGGTTGGTATACAGGTCAACACAGCAGAAAGAGCACTGGCCGTCAAGTGCAGAGTCCTGACCAGCCGCTGGGAGGCTCTGTGACCTTGGTCAGGTCCCTTCTACTCTCTGGGCCTCATTTTCTTCATCCAAAGGTGCTTAGACGAGATACTCTCTGAGAAGATGTAAGCCATTGGAGGGCACAGAGGCCTGGGAAGTCACATTCAAGCTCCATAAACATTTTAACTAAGTAATTAACATCACAGATTTGTACTGAGCACTTACTATGTGCCAGGCATTCTAAGCCCTGTTGATAACAAGTCTCTACTCTAATGAAGTTTATACTAATTGATTCTCTAGTTGATGACTTGGGGTTAAAACACCATCTCTACTCCCTGAAGTTATATGACTTCAGTAACACGAGTTAACTTCACCAATATCTACCTTTCTCACCTGTGAAATAATAAGAGCAGACAACAGTTATTAAGCATTTATTATTTAATGTCAGGTGCTATTCTAAACACGGATTACAAGGATTCCCTGGGAGGCAATAGAGCATGAATTCTAATCCCCTTTAAAACTGCGTGAACTTGGGGCAGCTACTTGACCTCTCTGTGCCTGGGTTCCTGTGGTGGATGCTGCGATGTACCTCCAGGAGCCCTTCAAAGAATGAAGGACTTAGTGCCCCCAGTAGCTGGGAGTGCTCCCTGAGACAGACCACAGCTGTCAATGCTCTTTTGGAATGGTCTTAACTGAAGAAAATTGCCTCTCCCAAGTTCATGCTCACATCCAAGGTCCAATCAATACACAGTTACAAAGCTCAGTCCCCTCAACCCAACCTGGACCAACTAAAAGACCATCCACATTCCAAAATGACCCATGGGGGAAGCTGAGGTCACAGCTCAAATTCTCCCCCAGGCCCTCCTGCCTCCTCCCCTTCTTCCACAGGTGCTGGTCACAAAAATGCTCCCTGCATGCCCATCTCCATCTCAGAGATGGCTTCCTGAGCTGACTGGGTTGCTTCCTGAGCAACCCAGCCTGCTATTTTCCCACCCATCCATCATCTGTCTAGTAGGATTTATGTGCTCCCATCCAGCTCATTCATTCAAGAAAGAGCCACTCCACCAGAATATCCATCCTATGTCCAAAATAAATGTTTGTGTAGCAAAGAAAGGCAGTCAGATTGGCCTGGAATGATATTTAGAACAGGTATGCATGGAGGTGGAAAAAATAGAGAATTTGAAGTCTTTTTTCTTTGGACCTGGTTTAGTAATTAAGACTCAAGTGGTCTACCTTTCAGAATGCTACAAATGCATGTATCCTACATCCCAGCAATTGCACTCCTAAAAATTTTTCCTACAGTCAAACCAGACATGTCATGAGGTTATTCATTACAATAATGTTTGTAATCATAAAATATTAGAAATAATCCAAAGGACAATCAATGAGGAACTGAATAAAAATTTGATACATCTCTACAATGAGACGTGATATTGTAAAAGAAAAAGAATAATTAAGTTTACTATGTGCTCTTATGGAAAAATCTCAGGAGATCCAAGATGGCATAGTAGAAAAACGCTGTGCTTGCCTCATCCCATGAACACATCAAAATTACAACTAAATTATAAAGAAAAATCAACCTAGAGAACCATTTGAAGTCTAGCTCAATGGAAGTTTTATAACCAAGGATATAAAGAAGAAGCCATATCAAGACTGGTAGGAGGGGAGGAGATACAAAACAGGCTCGTCCCATACCCACGTGTGGTGGTTGAAAATCAGGAGAGAGATCTCAGCCACAAAGGTTCCCCACAAAGGAGCGAGGGAACCCAGCCCCCACACCAGGCAAAGGACCCCAGCCCCACTCCAGCCTGGAGTACTGGTGCTGGCAAAAGGAGCCCCCACAATTTCTGGCTGTGAAAAACTGTGGGGATTCTAACCATCCAGGTGGGACAGAAGACTGCGAGAAAACCAGACATCTTATTAAAGGGCCCATGCAGGCATTCACCCTGAGCTCCAGCGGAGGGATGGTGACTCTGGGGGCATGAGAGACATATGCAGTGTGCCTGAGTTGTATAACTTCAGGGCAAGGACTGAAGGGACAGTCCCCATTTTCCCTACGTGGGGCCCTCCTGTCGTGCGGCCAACAGATGGATGCCATGTTTCCTGTGTTGAACCCACAGGCCAAATTTTAATCTGATTGGCCTGGTGTGCTCCACCCTGCTGACTCACTGAGACCCTGCCTCATCTAACTTGCTTACTGCAGGAGGCTTTATCAGCAGCTGAGCTGTATGGGAGCTTGCAGGTGGCAGCAGGCCTCAGAGTGTCCTGGCTTTTTGCAGAGCTACCCCACACCTAGTACTGGTGGCAGCTGTCCTGGGTTCATGGCATTGCCTCTCCCACACACCTCCAGGTATAGCACAGGCAGTGAACAACCATGGATTGTTCTGTAGCTCCTACCAGGTACTCCCTGGCCAGTCACAGGCAGTGGCTGACCTGGGCCTCACCAGAGCACCTCCCAAGAAGCCCCAGAACCAACATACTTGGAGGCTGGCTTCAGAGCAAAACAGAATACCACCCAATTAGCGCCACAAGCGGCACACACAAAGAACAGTCTCAACAGAGACCACTGGGGGGGAATCCTGCTCCATGGGGTAAGACCCCTGCATAGGAGCCTGTAAGCTGTGGATGTGGCCAAACCCATAGCCAGTCAGCCTGAGGGTCAATACCACCCACTGATGTGCCAATAGTAATCAAGGCTCAACTATTACAGGAGGGCACACACAACCCACACAAGGGACACTCCAGGAGCACCTGACTCAGGTGACCAAAAAGACTATGTCACTGGGCCCCACAAGACCCCTACTACAAAAGACCAGCAGGCAAGTCTGAGAGACAGAGCAGCCCTACCTAATACATAGAAACAAACAGAGGCAGCCAAAATGAGGAAACAAAGAAATAAGTCCCAAATGAAAGAACAGGAGAAAATTCCAGAAAAAGAACTAAACAAAATGGAGGCAAGCAACCTGCCAGAGACAGAGTTCAAAACAGTGGTTACACAGATGATCAAGGAACTTAGAGAGAACTTCAACAAAGAGACAGCAAGCATTAAAAAAGACATAGAAACCATAAAAAAGAACTAGTCAGAAGTGAGTGAAGAATACAATAACTGAAATGAAGAATGTACTAGATGAATCAGCGGCAGGGCTAGATGAAGTAGAGAACTGAATCAACAATTTGGAGGACAAGGTAGCAGAAAACAACCAATCAGAACAACAAAAAGATAAAAGAATCCAAAAAAATGAGGAGAGTTTAAGAGACCTCTGGGACAACATCAAGCATAATGGCATTCTCATCATATGGGGTACCAGAAGGAGAAGAGAGAAAGCAAGGTGATTGAGAACCTATTTGATAAAATAATGACTGAAAACTTTCTTAACCTGGCAAAAGAAATAGACATACAAGCCCAGAAATTGCATGGATTCCCAAACAAAATGAACCCAAACAGGCCCACACAAAGACACGTAATTAAAATGACAAAGAGAGAATCCTAAAAGCAGCAAAAAAAAAAAAAAAATGCAGTTACCATGTTTCCCCCAAAATAAGACCTAACCGGAAAGTAAGCCCTAGCATGATTTTTCAAGATGACATCCCCTGAACATAAGCCCTAATGCGTCTTTTGGAGCAAAAAATAATATAAGACCCAGTCTTATTTTCGGGGAAACATGGTAGTTACCTTCAAGGGAGTTCCCAGAAGACTGTCAACTGATTTTTCAACAGAAACTTTGCAGGCCAAAAGGATTGGCACAAAATATTCAAAGTTATAAAAAAACAAGGACCTACAATCAAGGGTCTTCATGGCAAGGCTATCACTTAAAATCGAAGGACAGATGAAGAGCTTCCAAGACAAGAAAAAACTAAAGGAGCCCATCACCACCAAACCAGTACTACAAAGAATGTTAGAGGGACTTCTTTAAGATGGGGAAGAAAAAATAAGATAAAAAACATGAATAATAAAATAGCAATAACTACATATCTATCAACAATTGCTTTCAATGTAAGTGGATTAAATGCTCCAACCAAAAACATAGGGTGCTGAATGGATAAAAAACAAAGCCCTTTACATATGCTGCCTATAAGAAACTCACTTCAGATTGAAAGACACACACAGACAGAAAGTAAAGTGATGGAAAAGATTATTTCATGAAAATGGAAATGAAAACAAAAATAAAAGCTGGGGTAGCAATATTTATAACAGACAAAACAGACTTTAAAACAAAGGCTATAACAAGAGACAATGAAGAACCCAGTAATCCCACTTCCTAGTATTTATCCAAAGAAACCCAAAATGCTACACTTCAAAGGTACTTCCATATGTTCATTGCAACATTGTTTACAATGGCCAAGATATAGAGGCAGCCTGGTTGTTCATCAATAGAAGAATGGTTAAAGAGAAGAAATATTGCTCAGCCATGGAAGGGAATGGGTTCTTGCCATCTGCAGAGGCATGGATGGACCTGGAGGGTATTTTGCTGAGTGGAGTGTCAGACAGAGAAAGACAGATGCAATATGATTTCACTTATATATAGAATCTAAAGAACAAAATAAACAAAACAGAAACACTCACAGATACATACAACATTTTGATGGTTGCCAGATGGGAGGGGTAGGGGGTGTGCGTTTAAAAGGGGATGGGATTAAGAAGTACAAATTGGTTGTTATACAGTAGTCATGGGGCTATATGGTATAGCATAGGGATTATAGTCAATAATATTATAATATCTATATTAGTGTCAGATGGGTACTAGATTTATTGGGGTTATAGATGGGAGGGGGTTGGAGGGACAGGGTGAAAAAGGTGAAGGGATTAAGAGTACAAATTGGTAGTTACAAAATAGTCATGGGGATATAAAGTAAAGCATGGGGACTATAGTCAATAATATGGTCATAACTATGTATAGTGCCAGGTGAGTACTGGACTAGTCAGGGGGATCACTTCTTAAATTATATAAATGTCTAACCATATGCTGTACACCTGAAATTAATAAAAAATAATATTGAATGTCAACTGTAACTAAACAATTTTGAAGGGAGGCAAAAGTAAAGAGGAATAAGTGGTCCAAAATTCCAGGTATAAAATAAGTCATGGGGATATAATGTACAGCATGGGGAATATAGTTGCTAATATTGTGACAGCATATTATGGTGTCAGACGGTTACTGGACTTATCATGGTGATCACTTCTTCAGGTATATAAATGTTGAATAACTATTGTGTACACCTGAAATTAATATAATATTGTATGCTAACTATATTTTAACAAAAATCTTTAAAAAAAAAAAAAAAAAAGAAACATCTCAAGATATACTGCCAAGTGAAAAATAACTAAAATGCAGAACTATGGTGAACTGTGCTCTTTGACTAAAACAATGGGGGGAGGGGAGAATACTACTCTGTGTTTGTGTACTCCATGCTTATATGTGCATAAAACATCTCTAGGGGGGAAACTAGAAACAAGCACCAGTGGTTGCTTGTTGGGAGTGCTGATGAGCAGCATGAATTAGCAGATGAGAAAAGGAGGTGGATAGGGAATTTTTACCTTCTGTCATTCTATACTTTTTTTTTTCATTCCTTTAAAAGCCCACTTCTGGTGAATAAAAAATAATTTATGTGACCAGATCAATTGAGGAAAGACGTTATGACACGAGGCAGAGTGTACCACTCCTGTTTGTTTGCAGCGTGGTGAGCAGGCAGCTTCTCCCCAGGTGAGTGAAACCTAGCCTCCTGCCTCCTGGAAACCTCATTCTATACTCTCTGATATGTAAATCTACATAGCAGAAGTCTGGAAGTAAGTGGACATTCTATGTTAGGTTGATCTGGTTAAGGGGCAGGAAGATGCCGTCAACACTCAGGTACCTGCCGTCCTTGTGCTTTGCATACTTAGCACATGGCAATGTCTCCCGTCGTCGTCACCAAATGGCTGCAGCAGGGGTCGCTCAAAGACACATCATCCAAAAAAGAGGGCTTTTTTTATCCTGTGACACTTTTCTATAGCAATGAAATCCTTTCCCAGAAGCCCCAAATCAGGTTTCCTCTCAGGTCCTATTGATCATATGTTTGGTTTACTCGTATATGTCGATACCCAAACTAATCTCTGATAAGGAGTTTGAAACCTCCATGGATGGCTTAAGCCAATCATGATTCATCCTCCTGGGCCTGAGGATAGAGCCATCTCCCCTAGGCACATAATACCCCCAAACTGGAGTGTCCTTAGCAAGGGGGGAGTAAGGAATAACTGTTACATGAGTATATGCACTCAACAATGTCTGTCCAGGTAGCAAATGATGTTATCTCAAAACAAAGTTGGACACAACCTGATTAAGATCATTAACAAAACTCATTATTCAGTAAACCACTGCTGAGTGCCTACTGCTGCAGGCAATATATATACAAGGTAGCAGGGGTTCTGAAATAAAAGGTGTGATCCATTAAGGCCATTCCCACCGTAACAAGGAAAACAAGTAAAGAAACGAGTCCCACCCAGCCTGAATGGAACCATAAGGAAAGGAGGCTCAGGGAACTGTGGGAAAGGGAAGAGGCAACTGGCCAATTCAAAAGCTTAGGGGCAGAATTTCAAGAGAAGGGACCCGTGAGCTGTGAACTAAAGGAGCTAAAGTGACAAAGTACCAGTCAGGGAGGGTAGTCCTGGCAGACTGAACAGGCCTGTGCAAAAGCCTGGAGATGGAAAAGAGCTGAATATATTTGCGAAACTCTGTGGGTGGGCACGGGTGGAGAAGAAAGTGCTCCTGTGGACGGGGTTGGGAAGAGGGCAATAAGCAAGCAGTCCTTATGAGTCTTATACATTAAACCTTTATCCACAAAGGTGAGGAAGTCAGTCAGTCTCTAGTAGTTGTCTGATGTCATCAGGTTTACATTTTTAAAAGAAAATGGACAAGAAAGAGGAAGAAGAGAAGAAGCAATGAATGGAGAAAGATTGATTAATTCCAAAAGTAACAGGGCCAGACTCTGTTGTAGGCACAGGGGGTCCAGGGTGAATTGGGCAGAAACAGCCCTGCCCTCACAGTCCCATCAGGAAAACAGATGTTGACAACATGCTCAAAACCTGTAAATCCTGATAACCACGGTGTCGGGGGAAGCTCTAAGGAGGAAATAAGCTTTAGGCTGAGATCCAAAAGGTGAGTAGGACTTACCTAATAAGAAAAAGGATGGAGAGGTATTCCAAGCAGGGGAACAGCACGGGCCAAGTCCCTGATGTGTGAAAAGCTGGGCATGATCAAGGAACGGAGGCCCCCAGAGTAACTGGAGCTCAGAGAGCAAGGACTGCACGGGCAATGACGAGAACTGGGAGACGGCTCGAAGCCAGCACCCGTGGCTGTACTAAGAGGCTTACGTTTTATTGAGAGAAAGGAATAGAAGAAACACAAAGAGGAAGCAGGAAAAGAGAATTGGAAGGCAAATTTCCTGAGTTGGCCATTTGAGATCATATTGGCAGTTGAAAACCCCAAAATGGGATTTCAGAGCATTAATGACCTTGGGCCATCCTAGCCAGCCAAGGATGCTGTAACAGCCTCCTAACAGGCAGGCATCTGGGCCTTCAGAGGTGAGAGATTTGCCCTGAGGACCAGCAGCAAAGGGCATGCCCCTTCCCTTGGCAGCATCCAGGAGATGCACTGCAGGTGGGGGTCAGCAAAAAGATATTACCACAAGACCCTGAGACACCTGCAGGAGAGGAGCCTTACAGGTCTCCTAACTGGGAACTCCTCCAGCGGACGCTAAGGGAAGTAACCTGAGCTCTCTTTGGCTGGAGCCAGAGGCTCTAAAAACACATTTCCCCCTTGGGGGTCTTTGCAAAATCTGTGATGGACTTGGGAGTTGCAGAATTTAAAATTTTCTAGCCAAAATATGTCTTCAGAAGTTTCGGATCCAACCCTTTAATTTTAGAAAAGATAAAACTAAAGCCAAGGAGGGAGAGTGACTTGCCCAAGGTCACAAAGCAAATCCCGGCAGAGCAAGTACTGGTATATGTCTGACAACTCTGTTCAGTGTGCTTGCCCTTTATATTAACAATAATAGCAGTATTATTAAATATCGAGCACTTACTATGTACTAGATTCTCAGTGTTTTGAATGTTTTAACTCACTTAATCTGTGCCACTCTCCCATCAGACTGGTAATAGTACGATTTCCATTTTACAGATGAAGAAACAGACGAAGAAGGTTTAAGTACCATTCCCAAGCTAGTGCAGCTGGTAGAGTTAGAAATGGAACTCAAGCAGCCTGTATTTTTAAAGACCACTAAGAACTACAGACTGATGCCCAACCCCTCAATTCCAATCCCACCTCCTCCAAAAGCCAGAATCTATTCACTGATGGGGACCTCACTTTTTTAAAATTTGGTTTGTTTTGAACCTGAGTGGGTTCACCTCTCTTCTCCCACTCAGAGCCCTCCCTCAGTTTGGAACAGCAAGTGGTCTGCACTGACAGTATACCAAGGCAGCATACTATCATTTTTTTTTTCTCTATGCTAAATTAGCTCCCATCTCCAATAACAACAAGGTCACATGCCAATATGTCAGCTGAGCCCCTTCCACCACTCACCACCTTCCTGCATTTGGCTCGCTCTCTACCCCTACTGGTTAACTTGTATGGACTGCATCATAGGGCATGCTTGCCTTCTGGCCAATGGAAACAATGGGAAATACAATCAGGAGATTAGAGAAAGAGAAAAGAGAGATGGGGTATTCCCCCATTTTCCTCCCTTTCTGGTCACCCCAGGTTAGCTGTATCCCTCACCTGCAGGTCTAGCTGCTGTAGGGATGCCCTTCCATACAGCCCTCTCTTCTAGGCTCCAGGTACCACTCCCTCCCCACACTCCTGCCGGCCTAGGAATGGTAAGAAAGCCCCTCTATTTATTTACTCCAGGGTTCTACAACATCCCTGGTGATTTCCCTACACCCTGCCTTAGCGCCATGAATGGTTCCTCTAACTTCTTGATGTACCCTCATTTGACTGCGTTGTTCGTTTTCTGACTGAGGCATAGACTAGTCCCTGAACTTTTGGACTGTCCACTCTGCCATAACCCTGGTGAGCTGGGATGGACACAGGGCAGCTGGTCACTCACTGGCAACACGCCTCCTAAACAGCTAACCATGATCACCACGCTAACCAGCTAACTTCAGGATCATCATTCGGGATGATTCTAAAGTCTAAAGTCTAGTCTCCAGAGCCATTAGCCTTGGTTACTGATAGTTTCCACAAACATGGCCTGACTTTTCAGGCACCGAAACTGGTTGGAGTACACGTTCTCTAATCCTCACAGCCACCGTGAAAGGTTTGTGATATTACCCCCATTTTATGGACAAGAAACTGGGGCCCAAACAGATGGAGGTCAGAACTATAGTTGATGAGGCTCTTTTCTGTCCTACCTGCTCCTTTCTAGCACACCTGCACTAGGTTGGTGGGCTGCAGCAGGATGATCTGAAAAGTGGTAAAACTCAGTCTGGAGAGACCAGCTTGAATGAGGGCATTCTGCAAATACGGTAAGCTGCCCCTGCCAGTATGGAGCAATACGACATACAGTTCTTAGGCAGAAGGGGCTGGCAAGGGTTATATAGGGTTTTAGGGCCCAGGCATTGGAGTGGTGACCCAGAGCAGGTACTGGAAACACTTGGCAGTTTCACCTGCCTGACATCCACTTCTCCTTGTCCTTAGAGCACCCTTATTTTCCTTTGAGGAACCTTGATCTCTAACCATTTCCAGTCCAAGTGGTTCAAATAGGACTCCACCCTGACTCAGGGACTCTGCCAATGGAATCCTTAGGAGGGAATGGTCCTTTCCTGGTGATGGGTTCAGGACATGACTGGAGTTAGTACAAACAGAACCAGCATGAGGGCTTCTCTTAAAATGAGGGCAGGAGGCTCCAGCTAGCAGAACATGAGCCAGAACCTGCTGGTGGCCATCTTTCCCTGCTTGGGAAGCACCTGACTAAGAATGCAGTGAATACAAAGGAGCGTGGAGTTGAAAGAGAGGAAAAAGGAAAATTCTGACTCGGGCACCTAGTTTCAGTCCGGCTTTAATTCAGCACAAACCCTGGACTTTTCAGTGAAGGAGTCCGATCCAGTGCCTTTTGTGCTTAAACCAATTTGAGTTTCTGACACATGCAGTTAAGAGTCTTCACTAATATAAAAGGACTTAAACTCCATCAAAGATTTGAGGTACAGATCAGGGAAACTGAGGCAAAAGCCTAGGTGTGTAGGACAACTGAAAGAGGGCTGAAATTCTCAGCATACCTAAAAGTTAAATACATGGTCTCTGAAATCATGTTGTCTGATTTTGAACAGGCTAGGCTATTTCTTGGCTATGGGAGGCACCTTCTCTGCCTCAGTTTCCTCATCTGTATGACACAGGTTTTCAAAACAGTACCTTCCTACTACAGATGTTGGGAGGATTAAATAGATTATCACATGTGAAACACTTACAACAATGCCTGGTAGACTGTAAACTCTCAGTAAACTTAGGTCTTGCCATCATCCTAAAGCACACGGACAGCCCCAGGCTCATTCCGGGGTGCAAGACGCCTTCCACACCCACAGAGGTGAGATAACAGCTGAGACCCAGGATCTGGACATGAACCCCAGTCAGAATGCCTCAGGGTCTCTGGGACGGAGCCTGTGGGAGGCGCCTCAACACTGACCAGCTCCACTGGGATTAGGACAATGGGGGCCCTAGGCTGGCAATCTCATGAGGTCCCTGGACCGTCCAGGGCACACCTCAGATCTGGCTGCTACCGTTGCAGAGCCTGCTGGGAGACCACTCACCTCCCCCACCATGATGACTACAATTGTTGTGATGATACTTTCATACTCACTAGCAGCCCCAGTAAGGCAGGCAACAGGCCAGGGCCTAGCCCATATCCCCGCCTGGGAAAGAACATTGCCAGGTTGCTAATCAGTTTGTATTTGTGGTGTTATGCCCAAAGATAGAACAGGATGTCTTTGGTTAGAAAGGAAATTGTGGATTTTGTTTGATTAAATTAAGAGTGCCCCTGACCAAAAAAAAGAACAAATGTGTAGTGAGAAAAATGCCTGGAGCAGGCTTCAGGAGGCCCAGGCTCCAGTCCCGGTCTGTCACTGGCTCACTGTGGGACCGTGGCTGGTCCCTTCTCCTCTTTGGACCCCGGTTCCCTCAACTGTAGACCCCTGGATGGGAAGCAGCTGGAGGGGAGAGAGAAAAGGCAATTGGGTTAAACGGTCTTAGTGGCCTCCTTCCCATCCCAGTGTTAAGAAATTCCCTTTTGTCACAGAGGCAAGTAACTTCGCAGTTTGAGAAAATGAACTTCCTTAGATGCTGGCAAGGGTTTACCCTGCCCTGTGCTTTCTCACCATTTCCTTTCACCTCCCTGTGAGTCTCTCATGAACCCACCATGATGCCCTTTCCTCCTTTCCTTTTGTGTCCTTTGAGATCTCATTGATAATTTTAATAAAGGAGCAATATTTGCATTAGCCCTTTGCAATGTAAAGCTAACCTCACATCGATTGCTTTGTTTATCCTGAGATGAATGGATGCCTATCGCAGTGCTGTTGTGGCATAAGACTTACCCTTCTCTATTGTAATTGCTTGTTTCATTGTTTTCCTTGTGAAGTAGACTCCCCAGGAGTATGGGGACTGCTTCTATCTGGCTCACCACTATACCCCACAATGTTAAAACATGGCAGACTCTCAATAAATATGTGTTGAACAAATCAGCCAGGCTTGTAGCTGGTTGAATATGGAGCTTAAGAAAGAAAGAGGAGTCCAGAATGGCGACAGAATCCCTGTCCTAATGAGTGGCACCACTGAGCCCCAGTCACTTCAGGAACAGCAGATTAGAGATAGGAAGGGAATCACAGTGGCTTCTCCAAACTGATGACATGAAGATCAATGCCCAAGTAATGCTTTTGTGAGGGCTGGGAGAAGTCCTGGGGGTGACTTTTATTGAATGTGATCATTCTGCAGCCTATAACCAAATCAGATAGGCCTACAGTACTTTGTTGCCAAAAAATCATCTGTGACAACAAAGGCAAGTTAGGGGAATATTTGGGTTCAGATCAATCTGGGGGGGAAAAAGTTTCATAGAAGTTTCAAGAAGAAAAAAAAAAAGAGCCCCATGGAAGTAAAGGTTTCTGACCCAGGTCAGACTCTTAAAGAAAACCACATGAATGTTCAGACATGTTGGTCAATTAGCTTAAAGGAACATTTGCCACACCTTCCAAATGCTTTCTCCTTTTGAGAGGACTTTAATTAAAAGGCCAGAGGAGATCTGGCACAGAGAATGACAAACAGGAAGGGATCACCTTAGAGAAGCCACTGGCACAGAAACAGAAAAATTGGGCTGGCTGGGATGTTCAGCATTTATTAAAATTCCCAAAGTGTGAACTCACGCCTGAGTCAGACTGTCAGTGGGCTGGCTGGGGAGGAGAGTGGGGCCCATAATAAATTCTGCAGCCAGAGGCTTTGCCACAACTCCAATTCCAAGAACGGGGCAGAATCAGGGAAGGCAGGAAATCAAAGCTTGCATAGAGAGCCTTAGCACAGCAGAATCCTAACACAGAACAGGACTTGCCTTGGTGGATCATTCTAGCTTGGGTGGGCTCAGAAAAGGGGCATATTTGGGCCTCAGCCGATAGCTAATCTAAGGAGAAATAGAGGCTGAAGAAACCATCCAGGTGTTGCATGGTTGAGTCCTAAGCAGAAGGAAGGCTTGGTATTGGGATCCAGGGGACACGTAAAGGACCTTCATATGCTCTCCTTTGTCTGTCCATCCCATAAATGTTCGTGTTCCCAGCATCAGTCTTGGCCTGCTTCTTTCCTCGGTTACTCCTCTCCAACCTCGCTCATGAGACCCAGACTCATATTTCCATCTGCCTGCTACGCTATCCTTCCTGGGTATCTCAGAGGCCCTGCATACTCAAGATTCCCCAAACCAAACTCATGTTTTTACTTACTAAACACTACTCATCCCCAGAGTAGTGAGTGAATGGCAATACCATCTACTCAAACACCTGAGCCAAAAGCTGAGTATTGGCCTCAGCTCCTCTCCTCCCACTAGTCACCAAATCTAGTTCTGCCCGGTAAATGGGTCTCAAACCCATCACCCCTCACCACTCCTACCTAGAATGCCTCAGTGCATGTAGGTATTTCCATGCACGTCCTGTGGTAGGTCCAGCCCACTGACAGTAACTCAGAGACTGTGGATGGTTGTTTGCTTCACCTCTTGTTGAATTACAAATGCCCTTCTCCAGCCTTGAATCCTAAATACAAGCCAATCCAGTCAGCTATTATAGGACTCAAGATCTTAACTCTTTGCCCTAAGGCTCCTTGCTTCCCCTTCATAGGGGACTCCTGAGCTGGCCTTGGCCAGGAACCCCAATCCCTCCCACTTTGTCCCAGATCTTCAGGCACGTGCTCGCCTCTTACCCTGCTCCTCCCCCTCCCCCTCCCCCACCTGGCACTTTGAGTTGCTCTGCAGAGCCTCTCCTCAGTGAGCCTCCAAGCCTGGGCTAGGAGGCTTCTCCATGTCCTCATAGCCATCTGCATGTCCCTATCACCACATTCATCTCACTGTATTAAAGTTTCCTTGTCACTTGTATAATTGGCTCCTTGGGAAGGGCCACTTAAAATGAGGTCAGTTTCTATTACATCTAGAGATGGAGGCAGTAAATCACTTTAGAGAAAATCACTTGAGTGCCTAAATCAGAGTTAACACTTGTAATGTGTTAAATTTCTCCTTAATGCCATAGCCCAGAGCAGGTTTCTTGGGGGGCTGCGGGGGGTGCTGTATGTGTTATTCAGGAATCCAGACACCTTCCATGTAGGTCCTTGGAGTCCTTTCCATATAGCAAGTGGGTGAAGAAAAAGAGTAAGGATCACCCATGGGCCAGTTCCAGAGGTGATGCAATCACTTCCACTCACGTTCCCCTGGCTAGAGTCATTCCCAGTCATATAACCACACCTAGCTTCAAGGAAATCTGGAAATGGAGTTGAACTCCCTGCCCGGGAAGAAGAAAACAACATGAATATTGGTGAGTGCTAGGATTTTCTGCCATGCTTGGCAATGTTAACCAAACAAAATTTTGTCCATTTGACCTCTAACCAAGTTTAACCTTGGGACAGAAACTTAGCCACCCTTGAAGAAAGCTGGTCAGTAGCAGCAAGAAAAATAAAAAGAAAGGCCCCTTTGGATTTCCTTCACCGCAAACTGTTACGCCAGCTCCCCTCTCCAAGCACTTGGCAGCCATCACACCACGTCAAAGCAAGCCATCTCCTATGGAAGGTGGGCACTTCCTGCCTTAGAGAACAGGGTTTGAAGCCTGGTTTCTTGCAATGACCTAGGAGACAGCAGAACCAGACCTCCCCATATACACAGTAGTGGGTATCCAGGGAGTCTAATGGGGTTACTGGAAGAGAAGGAATGGGCTTCTTTTAATAAGAGCAAGAAGAAGCGGCCGGATAGCTCAGTTGGTTAGAGCACGAGCTCTGAACAACAGGGTTGTCGGTTCGATTCCCACATGGGCCAGTGAGCTGTGCCCTCCACAACTAGATTGAAGACAATGAGCTGCAGCTGAGATTCCAGAGGGGCAGCAGGATGGCTCAGTTGGTTAGAGCGCGAGCTCTCAACAACAACGTTGCCAGTTCAATTTCCACATAGGATGGTGCGCTTGCAGCTGATGGGCCCTGGAGAAACACACTGTTCCCCAATATTCCCCAATAAAATTTGTTAAAAAAATAATAAATGAGAGGAAGAGGGAGTTAGAGAGAAAGAAGCTTGTACTCTGAGACACCCCGGGGAAGAGGGGGTGCATATCTCCAGCCCAAACTGTAAAGTCAATCCCTTTAATTATATTAGTTGGTCTTTTCCACTAAACTCTTACCTATTCAGAGGCTGAATCTCTATGTTTTTGTCATGTAGCCACAGGACCTGGGCAGAATCTGGCATGGGGTCGTTGCAAATCCAGCTCCTTCCTGAACCACATCACACCAGAATCTGCTCTGGGAAAACCAGCTCTGGTGATCTATAACAAGCAGGCCTCAAGGACAGGCCAACAGAATACTCACCCAGTACCTGGCTCCATTTTTTAAATAAGGCACAACTCTAGAGGTGTCTCTATATTCAGTCCTTTTGATTATATTGCCTGCTAAAGGTAGATAGAAGCCAGTTACTGGCCAAAATACAACTTGGGACATGATTACATATTCCTGGATGAAGGGGAAAGATATCTAGTAAGCCCTGGACTGGGTATATTTCATTCATTAAGTCATTTAATCTCATAAGGACTGTATAAAGTAGATATTTGGTTGCCCAAATATTTTGCAAGTAAATAATTTGCAAGTAAGAAAACAGAAGCTCAGCAAGCGTTTAAGTAAATTTTGTAGGTCACCCAGACAGTGAACGGTTGCACCAAGATCGGAACTCAGATCCTGCTTCTTAAAACCTGCTGTCTTCGCACTCACTGTGATGCTGGCTTCCTCCCACCAACAGAAGCAGCTAAGAGTGAACCCCAGCTGAGTGGTCAGCACTACTGAGAAAAGCAAGGGGGTGCGAGCGTTGCTTAAAGGAAAACCAATCTGCAAGGATGGCAGGAGGGGAAGGCAAAAGGAAAGAGCATTTGTCAAGGGCCAGCAGTGTGCCAGGCACTGGCTTAACACTCCCCCTACGTATCCTCTCATCTAATCCTCACAACAACCTCTAAAAGAAGGACACTTATCTCCATTTTACAGAGGAGGAAACTGCGCACAGAAAAGTTAAGTAACTTAGTTAAAGTTGCAAACTTAACAGAGCTGAGATTGAAACGTTATCTATCTAATTCAAAATGCACTGAAGATTCCATTGCCTGGGTCCACATCTGCTGCTGCTCTCGGCCAACTGTATAAAATCCAAGACACTGACTGCTGACCCAGAAGGATCTATGAAGGCAAAATTCAGAGTGTGTCTGGCTAGAGCCCAGCCCTCCTCAGCAGCTCTGGACTCCAAGATGGTGTGTCCCTGTTAACACTCAGACAATGGTATTGGGAGCTAGAAGCTTTGGGGAAAAGGCAGGACAGATCCAGGCCCCTCTCTTGATCCCAGGCCCAACCCCTGGGGAAGCCATATGGAAGCACTTGTACTGTCCCAGAGCCAATCCACGGGTGTGTTGTACTTTAAGAGGAAAACGCTTCAAAGACAAACAAGGAATAAAATTCAACAATACATAATACCCCAAGTGACAAGAATTGCTGTCATTAAGGATACTGCCTGTCATCTAGGATGCTGACTGGCTAAAATCTTTCTTCTCTTGCTAGTTGTGGTTCAAATGCCACCTCCTTTTGAAAGCAGCTCCCTGGAAGGAATCCTTCTCTCCCTTGCTTGCACTCTGTTGTATGGTTAGTTTAGAAATTATCATATTCATCCTCAAAACAAATTATAGTTCTTAAACTAAATTGTAATCATATTGAAAGCAAGGACCCCGCTTTCTTTGCAGTAATAAAAACAAAGTAAAAGCCACCATTTGTTGGGTGCTCACTACACCCCACATGTTTTACAATCATTATCTCCAATAATTCTCATGATACTCTATATTTGTTTCATCAGTTTGGAAGCTCATGTTCAGAAAGATTATTCACAGGGTCAGGATCCAATCCCAGATCCAAGATAGGACTCTTTCCCATATATGACAATGCACAAAGTATTTATTGGGGGGAAAAACTGTTCAATATTTGTGAATTCATGGGTTTCAACCCTGTCACTTGGTGTGTCAACTAAAACTGAAATGATAGTACATCAGTTTTCTATTGCTGCATAACAAACAAAACATCCCAATTCCTAGTGGCATAAAACAACAGTCACTTCTGTTCTTTGATTCTGAGCTCTGGAATTTGGGCAGTACTCAGTGGGGACCACTCCTCCCTGCTTTACGTAGTGTCTGTTTCCTTCTCGTGGCCTCTCTCTCCATATGGATTCTCTGGGCTTCTTTACATGGCAAATATGTTTCCCTCTGTGTGAAAGCAAAAGGTTTCTTAAAAGGCTTCTTAAATCTCGGGATGTCAATTCTGCTGCTATCCACAGGCAAAAGCAAATCACAGGTACAATCTAGATTTCAGAGGGTTGAGAAATGGACCCACCCCTTGTTGGGAGGAGGAGGTGAGGTCCCATTGCAAAGAACCATAGACCTAAGAGAAAAAAATCCACTGGAGGGCCTTCTTTAACCACCTGCCAGATACAATGATAGATTTTGATCAGAGCATAGAGCTGTGGGGTTAACTGTCCGTCCCTTAAAGAAATGGAGATAATTTCAGTTCTGATCTGGAAACCCAAGCAGCGCTGCATCAGATGAAGAACTTCCATGGATTTGTATCGTTTCTCTATTTTGGCCAGGGTTTGCTATGATAGCCACCACAACCACTTTACAAAGGTATCCACAAGCATTATCACTTATACAGAATTGAATAGGCTCTACGTTAAATCCTCTCGTCAACCAGGGTCTTTGTTGTGGCAGGAACAATCTGATGAGGGCATAACTGCTACCACTTCTGGACCCTGAAAACCATCACCAGCACCACAATAGCCCTCACTAGAGACAAGGCGCAAAGCAGGCACCTCTGTCACCAGAATAAACTCTAACTTGCCCCTGAGTCACTCTCTCCAGATTCGGAGCATTTAAAGTGGATGTTTCATTATCTGGAAACTTTCCTGTGTGGAAAATGCCTGACTGGGCAGGAACTGGAGGAGAAAGAGGCTAACAGGGAGATGATTCAGATCCTCCAATGAGTGCTAGGAGAGAAAGAGCCTGTTCTTACCCAACCCACAGATCAATAGCAGACATTTACATTCAATGCCCTTTTTAATGCATGTGACAAACAACCTTATCAAGGTAGTTTACGACCTGTATAGTGAACTACATGAGTTCTCAGCAAATGCAGGTAGTACAAGAAATCTGTAATGGGGATAGGGAGTGAATAAAGATGTGAGCAGAAGTTAAGAAACCCAACAAGGGATAGTACAGTGCCCTGGAGTTAGCAGCATCTGGTCTGCCTAGAACTTAGCCAACCCTTGTCCTCCTGGCTGGCAAAGCACCCTGCGATATTCCTCCCACCCCAATCTCCTGTCGATGCCAACCATGGTCTGAACCCAACCAGAAGCCAGAGGACAATGGCAGCCATAGGAGCAGTCGGTCAGGGTCAGTTTCTGAGGGCGCTGAGCGAGGTGGAGAAAAGAATGGAGGTGGAAAGACAAATGACAGATAACCAGCATACAGCACCTCTGCTAAGCAGCACACCATGGGATATTCCTAAAGATTGTTCCCCCTCTCTCCTGACTTGGTAATCTTTGAAATCCAGTTTCACCAGAGTATACATTTGCAGGGGAAAGAAGGAGGATAGCACACTGAGATTTGTCCAAGACACATCCTCTAAGGCTCCGTGCCTGCCTTGTAAATTTCAGGTACTAACTTTTAGTTTTAGAGGTTGCTGTGTGAGAATTCAAAGAGCTCATGTATGCATACATTCTTTATAAAGTATAAAAAATATACAGACACGATCCTCTATATCTTATGGGAGGTAGAAGGGCCACAGATATAAAGCCACTCCTACACAGTGAAGGACACATCCGGGCACGTCTTCAACCAGGCCAATCCAGTACCATCACAGCACGTCAATTGCGCTCCTCCACGGAAGGGCCAGGCCAGCTCCCAGATTCCCTCACCGCTGACGCATGAAGCCAGCGAGGAGTCCAGGCCAGGCCGATGTAGCATCAGGGATGACCGCCTACATGGGCAGTGGGGGAGTCAGTCCCTCGTCAGCATGACTGATGAGTTGGAGATGCCTGAACGTCATCTGAGTTTTGGTTTCAGGAATCCTCTTCCCTTCAGAGATGCCCCCTGGGAGCATTTAAATCCACAAGGTTTATTTAGGGGCATATGAAGTACGTTGGGGATGCCAAAGAGTGCATTCCCCAGGGAACAGCCTTACAGAGGCCGCTGGCCAGAGAGATACAAGAGTTGGCTGGGCCCAAGGCTGTCCCGCTGGATCCTGACAGGACCTCGCCAAACTCTCAGCAAGAATGGCTCCAGAATTTATGAGGCCAAAAGAGGCTCTTAAATGATTTTTATTTTATTTTTAAAAGAAATTGGAAGTGTGTGGTGGGAACGATGATACCCTTTTCAGAGGGGGTGAAACAGCATGAGAGCCATGGAAGTGGCACCAAAGCAATTACCATGTGTGTGCCCACTTGACTAACCAGTAAAATTTCCATTTTACTCAGGAAGGAGGGCAGACTTCCGCTCTGCTTTCCCATCTAGTGGCTCCCGGCTGCCCACAAGACAATGCCCAGAGCTCCTTACTCTGGCGTCTCAGAGCCTCCCCATCGGGCCTCAGCCTACTTTTACAAGTTTATTTCCCAATACTGTACCTCATGGACTCACAATTCTGGCATCCTGGGGTGGTCAGAGGCATGGGCTTCAGAGCTGATGCACCAGATTTCTGCTCCGGACTCTGTGCTTCCTAAATGGTGTGACTTTGGGCAAGATGTCCAGCCTTCCTGACTCAGGTTTCACATCCTAAAAATAATAGTGTTTGGTACAAATTAAAGGACGTTATGCACATAAAGCCTTAACACATTGCCCAAACCCAAGTAAAAACGGGATAAATAGCAGCTGATACCAGACCAATCTCCTGGTTCTGCTATGTCCTTCACCCCCAGAATCTGGCCTGCCCAGCTCCCCACCAACACAAGCCCACCCGAGTTCAACATCTCTGGCTGCTCCAACCACATGTGTCTCTACCTCCCAGCCTTTGACTTCACTCCTCCCTTAGGACCCCAGGGAACCACACTCACCCGCAAAGGCCTCTGCCACAAAATGGAAATACTGCTGGGTTCAGAGCCCAAAGACCCCAATTCAAGCCCCAGATGCTCCAGTGATTCACCGCCTGACCTTCCACCAGTCACTGGGTCTCTCTGGACTCCTGTTTCCTCTTCTCTAAATTAGGGAGAACAACCCCATCCACTTGTTGTGGAAAGTCAACAGGATGATATATGTGAAAGGACTTTGTAAACTCTGAAATGCCATGGAGTGTTCAAAAAAAAAAAAAAAAAACACCTATTAACCTTCAGGGCAATAGTAATACTAAACCATAAAAACTTACTTTTTTATGATCTGGTTCTACATTTATGGTCTATTACGTTTCCATTAGAAAACTTAGTGTACTGATTCAATTATCCAGGCCTCTCCAGTTCACTGTCACTGATAAGCAAAATTTCCATGGACTCCCTATACTTCCCCCAGGCCCCTCTCTGAAAAGGCCAGTCATTTTTGTTGTTGTTCAGATAATGGGAGTTCTAGTTCTCATTTGCAAGGTAATTTACAGTTTACAAACTGTTCATCTGTCCCGGGGCCTAAGAACACTGCAGTTGACCTGAAGAGCCAGGCAGATTTCTTGCATCAGCCTGGGTCACTATTCTACTTCTACAACTGAGAACTTAATGATTACTTGAAAACCTGAGAGCAACCCAGCCTCAGCCATTAAGGGCCAAATGCCTGTGGGAAATGGGATTCTTTCAAATGTCCGGTCACATGTAAAAAACCAAGCTAAAGTTCTCTGACCTGACAGGCAAAAGCGTTGCTTCTTTTGTTTTATTTCTTGCAAATTGTAAATCTAGCCATTCTTCGTTCCTCTCCAGTTTATAGCCTTGAAACGCACTCGGAGCCCAACTTGCCAACTCAAGCTGCCTGCTATGCTCTCTGCATCTTCTAGGCAACAGTGTTTCTTTCCTTTTAACCTTCTTGGCCAACATTTCTTAGGCAACATCTAGTTCATAATGCTTGAACTTTCCATTTTCTTTGAGATAAGGAAAAATACATAGGGGAAGCAGATTAATCTGTAAGCACAAAAAGATTGGCCAACTTTAATGTTACACAGCATCATAGTTGGGATTGGAACCTATGGTCTTTAAAGTGCTAGGCTGCCTCAATGATTTCCATTTAAACAATGGAAATCCTGCCTAGATAAGAAAAAGGACATTTAAATAGTTAAGTCTGATTGGTGGTCTTGGGAGCTGGACTATAAGTGAGAAAAAAATCATTAGTCCCACTTTTGCCCCTAGTTTACTGTGCATTTCTTTGCTGGTTAAATGACAGAGTTGGATTAAATGAGGTAGAGCAAGTACATGCCACACATACTCACCCACCCAAAGCCCATGCAGACATTACTAATCAATGACAGCATTCTTCCCCGGTAAGCAGGATACAACACAGTACTTCAGGCTGTAGGCCAGAGCTGGCACGTGAAGTAAATAAAACCTATTTGCCATCTCTAAGCTAGAAGATTTCTAAGGATTTTTTACCAATTTTGACATTGTGTGATCTCTGATGGGAAAAAAAAAAAAAAAGCAACACAGCAGAAATTGGGAAACCTGGGGCCTAGTACTTAATCTGCCATTGGCTTTTAATGTCACTGAGAAAGTAACACAAAATCTTGATCTCTGTTTCCTCATCTATATATGTAGAGTAACAATTTTATTCTTATTATTTTCAGGACCTTTGTGAATGTAAAGATTAAAATCAAAAACATGTGAAAGCGCTTTCTAAACTGAAAGTCTGCTAATAACTGTATTACACTAACAACTTATTAAGTGCCATGCTAGGTACCTTCAGTTTATTTCTTGCCTCATTTAATTCTCACAGCACCACTGCAAAGTTGGGTTTCTGGCCCTCGCAATGAAAGAAGCTCTTATTAATACATGGTGGACTCCTCCAGAACATGGCAGCTTATTTCATATCTTCATCCCAATGCTCAGCCTGGAGCCTTCAATAAATATATATTGATTTTATATGTTTCCCTGGAAGAAACGGTATGGCATCTGAAAGAATAATGAGGAACATATTTTGGAAGATGACACATGATTATTAGGGTGCACAGGTCTGACCTAGCAGTGGTTTCAAATCCTATTTGAGGGTGTGATGTATCGACGTTCACCTCATGATCCTAAAATGACTGCTGCAGCTCGGAGCATCACATTCTCACAGTGGTTTCCAAAGAAAGAATTCAAGGACCTAGGCAGTGAGCGATGGCTCTCAATGAACACTTATCTTCTTTTATCAGGGAGAGAGCCTCTTTCCCCAACTGACTTTTCCTCATGACTCACTGGGTCATATGGTCATCCTTGAGTACAAAGGAGGCTGGGAACATAAGCACCTGGGAAGAAAGCAAGAGAGGAGGGGTTAGGAATGGCTATTAAGTAGCCAAGCAGTAATGTCTGCCATAGGGAGTATCTCAGGTATTCTTCATGTATTAGTTTCATATTGCTGCTGTAACAAATTAGCACAGACTTAGTGGTTAAAACAACCCACTTTATGATCTTACAGATCTGGAGGTCAGAAGTCCAAAATGAGTAGAAACAAGGTGTCAGCCGGGCTGTGTTTCTTTTGGAAGCTCTAGGGGAAAACACACTTCCAGCTTCTGCAAGCTGCCTTCATCCTGTGACTTGTGGCCCCTTCCTTCCTCTTTAAAGCCAGCAGCGTAGCATCTTCAAATCTCTCTCTGACTCTGGCTCCTGCTTCCATCCTTACATCTTCTTCTCTGATCTAATGTTCTGCTCTTTCTTCCGGTTTTTAAAGGACCCTTGTGATTACATTGGGTCCACAAAGAAAATCCAGGCTAATCTCCCTATTTAATCGTATCTACAAAGTCCCGTTTACTATGTAAGGGAGCATAGTCACAGGTTCTGGGGCTCAGGACGTGGACCCCACATAAGTCCTTGCAAACCTCTTCTTCCTGAACACAGACTAGCTGCGTCTGGAACAAGGCTGAAAACAAAGTGAAACTGCAGCCTCACCAGACACTTTATACATCTGCCTACTTAAATGTCAATAGTTACCATTAAAAAGAGCACAGAAAGGATAGTTCAGGCCATTGTCCATCTTCTCGAGTTCTCCAAGTCCTTGAGAGGAGATACACAAAACCAATCTGAAAAACAAAAGAAACGTCAGTCCTGGGTGGAGGGAAATACTACTTTTTAGACTATCCAACAGCACCCCCTAGTGCCAAGAAACAGAAAGAGGAAACAAGGTGCTAGAAGTTTGCCAAAGGAGAATATTTAGCCCAGAGGGTTAGGCTTTGCTGTGCCTCAGAATTACAAAGCACAGATGCCCACACCCCATCCTCAGAGATTCAGAAGCAAATGATCTAAGGCTGGGTCCAGGCATTAGAAGCTTAACACCCTAAGTGATTGTATGTTCAGCTAGAACCCCTGAATTCAGCATAGCAATAAATATGGCCTGAAAGCCTACTAGGCCCTGGGTTTTCAAAAATAAATATGATAAAGTTCCTCCTCTCAAATAGCTTCTAGTCTTGATAGACTACAAGAGCTGGAAGAGACATTGGCCACAACTGGGTGATGTAAGGCAAATTACTTAACTTCTCTGCGAGAGTCCTCCTCTGTAAAATGAAGGTAATAAGAGTCTCTGCTTTATAGAGTTGTTGAGAGTTAAATGATATAATATGGTGTCTGGTACAACATAATCACACAAGTGTTAGGAACTCCTAGCAAGTGCCAGGGATAGAAAATATGGGGCCCACATGTTGCCACTTCCCTATCACTCAGAGCAGACACCCCTGATTGATCTGAACACTCATTCCTAGTGAATCTGGACAAAGCTTTTGAATTCTTCTCAATCTAGTTCTTCACTGGAGGTGATCCAATTTGCTAAGCAAACTCCCTCTTTATTTTTCATTTAAGAAAACTGAGACTCAGGAAGGCCAAGCTCATTGGATGAGCCTATGCAGAGCTGTGAGGAGGGTCCAAATTTTCTGGGCCAGGTCCTCTGCGCATGTGGCTTTTCGGCACTCACCAGCTTGCTGGGCTCTGCCTAAGCCACAGCATGCGATGCTCACAGGTTCATTCTGGTCAGGCCTCCTGGCTGTCCTTGTCCTCTCCACCTGCTGCCTCCCGGGTGTTCTGCCATCATAGCGTGACTTCAGAGTCCCTTTGTGGGCCAGACACCCAGTTTGATATTGTAAGAGGACACCTGCCTTTGCTAACTGCTTGATTATATCTGATGTATCTCAGGTAACTTCATGTCAATCCTGCCAGTCAGGTATTTTTTTAATCCCCATTGTATAGATAAGGAAACTAAGGCTTAAAGAAGTTTACTGTCTAGCCCAAGTTTATTAAGAAGCAAAAGGGGATTCTAAACCAGGGCTGTTACCAAAGAACTGAACCATTGCAGCATACGTGTTAACTTTACATACCCATAATTTCATGAAGCAGACCCATTAAACTTTGTCATGCTCCTAAAGTTCCAAGGCTTCCCCCTCCATCGTAACATTTACCACGTGACATTGAACCTGTCCCCTCCACGTAAGGGTCTCTCCCGTAAGACTGAGGTCCTTTAGTCACTAACCCCTGGCACACACACACATGCATAGGATACACACATTCTCTGCCTGTATCCTACTCATCCTTCAGTTTTATGCTTATAAGTCACTCCTCCTCCAAAAAGCCTGCCTAGACTGTCAGATGTCCCTGCCATATGCACCAGTTTCAAGCTGTATTTCCTTTGTCTCAACAATTGTCAAACTATATGCAATATGTTCTCTGATTGCAATGCAATTAATTATAGTTATTATAGTAAGTCCTCATAATATGTGAAAATTAAGAAACTAACAAATACTGCATGCCCTCACTTATATGTGGAATCTAAAATTAATATAAAACCAGGTATGATATTATATTATATATTATATTATATTATATTATATTATATTATATTATATTATATTATATTATAGACCCAGTCTTATAGTAAAATAAGACTGGGTCATATATTAACTTTTGCTCCAAAAGACACATTAGAGCTGATGGTCTGGCTAGGTCTTATTTTCGGGGAAACACGGTACATTATATGTAATCTCATTTAATGATTACTCCAAGCCTCTTAAGTGATTCATATCGCCTCATTCTATAGGAGGTAGGGATGGGAGCTGGCAGAGAATGAGCCTCAGAGAGGCTAAGTGACCTGCCCAAAGCCATGCACATATATATAGATATATATATATATACACACACACATATATATATATATATACCTATGTGGCAAAACCAGAATTTGGACCCAGGTCTGGAGTCTGAAGAGCCCAAGCTGTGGACCACCAGGCTATACTGCCCCGATGCAGCATGACTTACACTCACACCTTTGTTCAAGAGCCAGCAGACCTCTGAGAACTAGTATCAGCCTGGAAAGTCGCCTCCTTTCCTCCTCTGCTTACCATGACTTCAACGACTAGAAAAGCTACCGGGTTGTGGATGGTTAACAGAACTCAGTCATTAGAATTTGCTGATAAATAGCAAAGTATTCCCAAAAATTAATCTGAAAGAGATCATATGTTGGAGATGGTGAAAGAAAAGGAGCTGAGGGCTTGTTCCCAGTTCCAAAATTCGAGAAGGAGCTATTGAAGCAAGTAAAGTAAGATCCAACCCATTAGACTATATCTATAACTATACTATACATTCACCTCCCATCAGAATCTGGGTTTGATAAGAAACAAGACACTTTTGTTTCTTGCTGACTCCTCAGAACTTGGAACAAAATAGGTACTCAAGAAAAATCACTATTCTAACCACTATGCCGTACACCTGAGATTAATATAAAATAATATTGAATGTCAAAATAAATAAAGTGTTAAAAAAAAAAGAAAGAAAGAAAAGAAAAACCACTATTGAATAAGTGAGTGAACTCATATTAACCCAGATAATGGCAGCACAGGAATGGTGGTAGAGATCATGGGTGACCCAAAATTACTGTTAAAAGTTGTCGGATGGGCACTTGCCTCATTAGGGAGACCATTTCATGGACGGTGTAGATGTCTGACCACTGCGCTGTACACCTGAAGCTGAAACTGAATAATAATGAATGTCAACTATCATTTTATATATATATATATATGTACATATATATATATATATATATATAGAGAGAGAGAGAGAGAGAGAGAGTCACAGGATGTGGAGTACAGCATAGGGAATAGAGTCAGTGGAATTATAACAGCTACATATGATGTCAGTGGGGTGGTAGATTGGGGGGTTATCACTTTGTGAGGGGTGTAAATGTCAAACTATTACATTGTTTTGTACACCTGAAACTATAAAAAACAATGTTGTCCAAATATAGCACAAAAAGGTTTTTTGTGTAAATTTAAATGGTCAAAATTATATCCACTTTTTAGGAATACTTTATCTTTTTTTCTTACATCTCCCCTAACAAAAATGATAAAAATTGTTTAATATAAAAATATACTGATAATGCACAATATCTTCCTCTTATATTATCCCTAACAGTAATAATATGGTATAAAATATATATTTAATACACAACATATCACATACATTGTTGGGTGAAAATCAGCAAACAGATTGCTACCATCTTTTTTATGAAAGGGCAAGTGAAAGTCTGCTGGACGAAAGCAGACAAAGGAGCAGGTGTGGTAGGAAACAGGCCAAGAGGGCGCTCAGAGGAAGGAACTGAGAGAAGGCTCAGAGATGGGGACAAGAGGAGGCTGAAGGCCAGAGGAGGGAATTTCCAGCAGGTGGCAAGTTAGAAGAGATGTAGAAGGGGTGTCTATGGGGAGGGCAGGGGGGACATTCTCAGCAGCTCAGCTGGACGCAGAAACTTTGCTCCCTTTTTCCCTGGACCTGGCCACTCTGCTCTTCTGGCTCTGCCTCCTAGGGGCTAATTTGTGGCCTCTTAAATTGTTTCCTAAATGCTCTGCCTCATTTTTAATCATGGTTATTCTGCAAAGCAATTAATCTACCCCTCTCCCCTCATCATGGAGAGCTAATTCTAAACAAATCAATGAACTCAAAACAAGAATGCACAGGAGCTAGGAGGAGATCGTCACTGAGGGCTCTTAGGGGAAAGGAGATGACCATCTTCTGAGAATGGAAAAGTGCAGCTTTTCCTACGCTTGATTAAACCGCCTCTCAAAACTTCATTCAATCCCTGCAGTAGGTGACAGGGAAACAAAACTACGGGGACCAGGAAGTGACATTTCAGCCACGGTCAAAGCTGTGCTCATGTCCACAAGAGGGCAGTGGTGCATACGGCCAAAACCAAAGACCTCAGGCTGAGATCAATATTAGGAATAGCAGCATAAGATTCAGTCAGGGAGCCAGAGAACACCCACACACACGTATACACATACGTATAAACACATGCATATGCCTGCACAGGTCCTCATATACACATGCCCACATACAGGTGTGTACATATACACATACATACATGAACGCTTACACACATACATGCACATACACACACAAGCAAGTTACAGATGGGGCACTGAGCCCAGGGACAGGACTCACCCACAGTCTCTCAGAAACTAGTTGCAGAGCCAGACTTCCTGCCTCAGTGGTTTCCAGGTAGAATTCCTGCTAATGCAATGCTGGGTCCCACCCAGACCCAGTGATCAGATTCTCCAGGTGGGGCTCAGACATCAGTGATTTGCAAAGCACCCTAGGGTGAAGAAGTTTTACTCATTGCTGCCTCTCGACACAGGGATGCAAAAGAAAGAAAAATGTGAATCTTCTATACTACAACAGGTGTCACCACACTAAATGGGAAAAAAAGGGGCAAGAACATGTGTGATACTATGAGAAAATGTATATGAAACAGCACATAAGTGAAGGTGCCAGAAGAAAACAGATGTCTCATTCAAAATGGGTAACTTGGGGAAAGCTAATACAGGAATTACAAAAGTATAATCAGGCGGTGGAAAAACCACCAGGAACAGTGTGGGTCAGTACCTACAGGGACATTTACACCAGGCCAAAGCTAAAGAATGGAGTGGTTCTCAGAACCTAGAGACAAAGCAGGCCAGAGGGAAGAGCTACATGACTGGAGCTGTGGCTCTCAGAGGGAGGCAGCCAAGGGAATAAGCACCCAAACCCACTCCCCTCCATCCCCTGAGCTCCTGCTAGTGTTTCTCATTGGGCTAAACTCAACTAGAAACCCAAAGACAAGGAAGCCATCAAGAGAGTCCTAGAAGTCAGCTTCCAGGCTGTAGAGTGGGTCTGTGAGTCCA
This sequence comes from Rhinolophus hipposideros, assembly GCF_964194185.1. Taxonomy (NCBI): domain Eukaryota; kingdom Metazoa; phylum Chordata; class Mammalia; order Chiroptera; family Rhinolophidae; genus Rhinolophus; species Rhinolophus hipposideros. The sequence continues at coordinate 56,275,201 of NC_138054.1, forward strand.
ACCAATCACACACTACTCAAGCATTTGTCTGTTCAACAGAAGCTGAATGAGCAGTGCTATACACGGACACCATTGGATGTAAAACACCATGACTTTAAAACTCTATGGATGTGGAATAGATATTCTTTGCTGGTTTGAATACAATCTAGGCCATGGCATTCCTAGGAAAATAATAATTATATTTTAGTTGGGCATAAAGGAGAAATTCCTAAACAGTCTTACTTCTCTCTTTATTTTTTTAATATGGCAATCAGCAACTTTTCTTGGAATTGGACAACAGGAAAAGGTTTTCATTAAATTACAATAAATGGGTTTGGTAACTTCCTGGCTATAACGATAGGCTCTCCTTTCTTAAGCTTAGAAAAAAAAGAAATAAGTTTCTTGTATTTATTACACAATATCTGCCTTTTCAAAGAAGTGTCATGTATTAAGTCATTTCTAAAGTAGTATCCGTATTTACCATGCTGCAGATGAGAAAGTTCAAATACAGAGAAATCAAACCATTCTCCAAAGGCCAGCAGTGAAGCAGGGGGAAAGAGACAAGGCCAGACCCTTTGATGTCACACCCCAGACACCATAGGCACTCTGTACTGGGGTGTTTACCTGACCTGGAAGGTGGGGTCAAGGGGTTACAGTTCAGAATGCAGCAAAACTGAGTTCCAGCTCTAACATGACCTCACTGGGTAACTTTGAGTCAGTAACTTCCCTTCTTTGGGCTTCAGTTTCCCTCATCATAAAATGAGAGAATTGGATTATATTTGTAGTTTTTCAAACATTTTTAGCGGGAAAGCTTTTTCAAAGGCAATCTTACATGGCAACTAACAATATAATAGATGTAGTAGCTCTATTCTTTGTAAAGCAGGCCCCCCCTTACTCTGTTACTGAAACCCCTGAGGAAATTCTAGAGGGCTTTTCTAAGTCCTTCCGTGTGTTCTGTGAAATATTAGTTCCGTGAGATAATAGTATAAGCATTTGGGGGAACCCCTTTTCCCCAAACCTAAGGTCACACACTTAATCAGCAAAGTTCCACAGATTTCTTTACTGCAGGAATTTTCAGGGCCTTCAATATGATAATATTTTGTCACTCTCCAAGCTGGAGATTTAATATGTAGTTGGGAAAACAGTAATCTGGACAAGTGTTTCTTAATCTTTTTTACTACAATCCACAGTCAGAAATACAATTTATATCATGAACACACACACACACACAAACACACAGAAACAAAAGTTGTACAAAACAATATTTATCTACTGCACTCTGATACTGTCTAGTCTATTTTATTTCCTTTTACAAATGTTCAAATTATGTATAAAAGCGTACATGAATGTGTCTGTGTGTGTCACCGGGTCATGATGCAAAATTTATTTCTCACTATAGACTGTAGTCAAAATGTTTGAAAACTGCTATCTTGGCAACTCTCAGCTCCACAACTCCAGCCGTGCAGGCTGCAGGCTGTTTGTAGGTCTTCCAGACACAAATTAACTGATTCTTTTTAGGGCTTAAAACATGGGAGCCTCTGTGCCGCTCCTCACAGCTGAGTTGGGCTAGAGGCTGTGGACGGGGTGGAGTGAAAAAAGCTGGCACTGCTCCTGTCTGGGAGGTACAGCTCGGGGACAAAGAGGGAGTTTGTCTTAAGGGCTGCCAATCCCGCCTCATTCACAGGCACTAAATTCATCCAGCCTCCACTGGCCTGCAGGCATCCCCTCTCGCCCTGTAGGCCTGCCAGCCACTTCTACAAGGGGTTAGTGTCAGATCTGGGCAGCTCTCCCTGCCTGATGTGACGGGCATTCAGGTCCCCTGTGAGAATCGGAAACGAAGTCACTAGTGTCAGTTGAAAAAAATAATCCCTCCCCCAAAACCCCCTGCGCTCCCATCCTCACCCTGAAGGGAACCTAGAAACAAACATATCTTGGGATGTGCATCAGTCATGGGAAAGGGCTTTGGCTGGTCTGGCTGCTGTGTGCAGGTCACCAAGGGCCATCACTCTCCACTCTCTTTCCCTTACCCTATCTAGATCCTTACTTCTTACTCTGAAAGGGCCACCTTTCCTATTGTTTACCCTAAGCAACAAGATCGGGAGAGGAAAGAAAAAAGGGAAGAAATCCTACCTGTGCCAGGAAGTGCCCTGGGTACCTTTCATCATAATCTTATGATATTCCCCCTTTTTATTCAGATGAGGAAAATGAGGCTTTAAGAGGTTGTCACTCAAGTCTGTCTGGTTTCTAGGTTTAAGACCTACTAAGCCATGGGGAAGAGAGAGGTACCAGGGACAGCAGATCAAACCTGAGTGAGTCCAGGGATGCCTCAGACATAGGCACAATGGCCAGCTGCTCCCAAAATGAGGACCCAAGGAGTCTACATGTGGGCAGCTGAAACAGACACAATGTGAGCCATGAGCGGAACTCTAGTGGTGGGGACAATGGAATAAGAGCACTCATTTTGCAACCACACAGATTCAGGTTGGTTTGTTGTTGTTGTTGTTGTTGTTGTGTTTTTTAATTAATAGACAATATTCTAGAGAAGTCTTAGGTTCACAGCAAAATTGAACAGAAAGTACAATTCCCATATATCCCAGACCTCACCCCACACACAGCCTACCCAACCCTCCTTACCAACATCCCCACCAGAGTGGTCCATGTTATAGTTGATGAACCTACACTAACCCATCATTATCACCCAGAGTCCATAATTTTCATTAGGATTCACTTCTAGTGTTGTACATTCTATGGGTTTTGACAAACGTATAATAACATGTATCCACCATTATTGTATCAGATACAATAGTTCTACTGCCCTAAAATCCCTCTGTCATCTCTCCCTTCCTCCCCCCGAAACTCTGACAACCAACCAATCTTTACACTGTCTCCATAATTTTGTCTATTAATGACATTAAATTCATTTATACTCTCCAAAAGCAAATATCCAGGCCCAGGTGTTTTCACTGAACTATTCTACCAAATGTTTAAAAAAGATTTAACACTAGTTCTACACAATCTCTTCTGGAAAAAAGGTAGAGAAGGGAACACCTCTCAGTTCATTTTATGAAGCTAATATTACTCTACTACCAAAACAAGACAACAAAAAAAAAAACCACAGAAAACCACCAACCAATATTCCTCGTGAATATAGATGAAATAATCCTTGACAAGATATTAGCAAATATAACTCAGTAACATATAAAAAAGAATTATGTGCCATGACCAAGTAAGATTTATTCCAAGGATGCAAGGCTGGTTCAATATTCAAAAATCTACCATAATCACAGGCTAACAAAGAAAATTCACGTGATCATATCAATCGATGAAAAAAATCTTTTGACAAAATTCAACACTCATTCATGATTTAAAAAAAAAATCTCCAAAAACTAGGAATAGAGGAAAAGTTTTCAACAAGAGCAACTGTTAAAAATCTACAGCTAACATTCCACTTAATGGTGAAAGTTTGAATGCTTTCTCCCAAAAATCAAAATTGGGGCAAGGATGTACAATCTTACCACTCTTATTCAACACCATCCTGGAAGTTTTAGTCAGTACAATAAGGCAAAAAGAAAAAAAAAGGAAATAAAAGACATATAGAAAAAAAAGGAAGAAGTAAAACTGTCCCTAATGACCGATGACATAATTGTCTATGTAGAAAATCCCAAGGAATCTACCAAAATAATTTTTTTTAACTCCTAGAACTAAAAATTAAGTTCAGAAAGGCCATAAAATATAAGATAAACATACAAAAAATCGATTATATTTGTATTAACTAATGAATTTAAAATAAAATTCCATTTATAATCACTCAAAAAATGAAATATTTAGATGTAAATATAACAAAACAAGTATAAGACTTATGTACTTAAAATTACATAATGATGGAAGAAATCAAAGAAGACAAATGTGAGATATACAGTGTTCATGGATTGAAAGACTTATCGTAAATAAAGATATCAGTTCTTCATAAATTGATCTATAGATTTAATGTGATTCTTATCTAAGACTTTTCGTAAACATAGAGAAGCTTATTCTAAAATTTATATGGAAAGGCGAAGGAACTAGAAAAACTAAGACATTTTGAAAAAGAATAATATGGGAGGAATCAGACTGCTTTTGAGACTTATAGCTGCAGCCATCAAGACTGTGTGGTATATACAGGCTAAGGGATAGACACATAGCTCAGTGGGATAGAACACAGAAGCCAGAAACTGACCCACATAAATATACCCAAATGCAAAAGTAATCCAATGGAGGAAAAATCTTGTTTTCAACAAATGGTGCTGGAGTAATTGAATGTCCAAAGGAGAGGAAAAAATAAACCTCGACCCAAGTCTCACATCGTATACAAAAATTAATTCAAAATGGATTGAACACTTGAATGTAAAATGTTAAGCTATAAAACTTTGAGGAAAAACATCGGAGAAAAACTTCAAGATCCATAAAAGGGAAAATGTGTTAAAATGTGTTTTACCAATATTAACAGCCGTTGCTCTGTGAAAGACCCTGCGAAGAAAATGAAAAGACAGGATCTTTAACCTTTCTAGAAAACGCAGCTGGCAGTTCTCTGAGGGTTGTCATTAGAATGTGAGAAGAGCCACACAGCTTTTACACAAGACTGTTCAAAGAAGTTTGGTTTCCTTTGAGAGCTACTGCTCCACTTTAGTGTGAAGAAAAATGAGATTTCAACAATTCTTTTTTGTATTTTTTATTTTTATGATGAGTCTTCTTATCAATGGACAGAGACCAGCTAATTTGGCAAAGAGAAGAAAACTGCATAGACTCAGCTGCCATCAGAGGAGATGTATGCCTCTCCATTCATGAGTGCCCTTCCCCTGAGATCTTCTCTAGCTCAATTCCCCGGTCTACAAGATGAAGAAGAGGAGTGAATGAAAAATACCCACCCACACAATAGTGTGCTTGCTTAGTGTTCCTGTATGAAAAGGAATCATTTGAAAGCACCTGGGATATCTTATTTGTTTCACAGGATTCTCTTTTTTTCTTTTTAGAGGGAAAATAACATAAATTTTAAGCAATTACAGTCTGAAGCACAATTATTTACCTGTATAAGAAAAATCTCTCATCTTTTCTGCACATTATAATTTTTATGTAGGTTAAAAAGAAGAATACTTTGTAATGTCTTAGAACTCTCTAATAGTAAAAAGTGCAAGAATTAAAATTTTTTCTTTGATATTCTTATAATTCTTCAAAAATATTAAGATAACTATATGTTTGAGTAATTCTTTTAAAAATGCTAAATCTGAAATCAATTGCATGGACTATTCGGCTTTGCAGAATTGGGAGAAAATAATTGGTTCATTGACTACTTATATAGAGAGACTAAGAAAGAAGCTATTAGTTGCTACCAATTTTATATTATAGGCTTTAATGTTTATAAAAGTATTTTTTATTTTGAATAATATTCATTTAAAGTTGTAAAAGAATGTTTGACATACTAGTTGTAGTTCATTTTATTTTAAAATTGAAATGTTCATTTCTGAATCTTTTTCTCATCATGTAATTACAAAAACCTAATGTTTGATTTCCTTTGGAAAAAAAAAAGAAAAAGAAAGAAAAAAGAAAATGAAAAGACAAACTACCGACGGGGAGAAAATGGTTGCAAACCACACATCTGAAAAAGGGCTAGAATATGTAAATATCACTCAAAATTCAACAGTTAAAATAAAAAACAAACAATTCAATTAGAAAGGGGCTAAAGGATATGTAGAGACTTGTAACTGAAAAGAATATACAGACGGTAAATAAGCCTATGAAAAGATGGTTAAATTGTAAGCCAGTAGGGACATGCAAGAGCACAGTGTGCTATCACTATACATCTATTAGAATGGCTGAAATGGAAAAAAAAGTGACAACACCAAATGCTGGTGAGAACATGGAGATACCGAATCACTCACACATTGTCGGTCAGACTGTAAAATAGTACACCCACTCTAGAAAATATTTTGGCAATTTCTTTTAAAATTAAACATGAAACTACCATACAAACCAGCAATAGTATTCCTGGGCATTTATTCCAAAAAAATGAACACTTACGTTCATGTAAAAACATAAGTACACAAGTGTTTTTCAGCGGTGTAACTTGTAGTAATAAAAAACTAGAAACAACCCAGAGGTCATTCGAAATTTTTTACAAATACTAACAATGCCACTGTAATGACCATTCTTGTGACATGTCTTCCTGCATGCACACGAGAGCTTGGCAGACACTGCTGGATGCCTTTCCATAATCCATTGTCACCTTCTAAGGTTATTTTAATGAATGAAACAGACATGATCCCTGCTAATATAGGGCTCACAGTTTGGGGGAGAGAGAGAGAGAGACAAGTAAACAAGTATATACAATTGATTGCTTCTGCACCAGGTTGTTGTTACAAACCCATCAGTTCACTGCTACCCCCACCCAAAAATGTGCCAAACTCGGTAGCTGACTTCACCATTTTGCACAGGGCAGCCTAGGAGCGTGTTATATTTTTATGTAAAACTCAACACAAAACTTTCCAAAGGATTAGGTGGTTGCCCCAGGAACCCTAATTAAATCTATCTGACTTAATTAGAAATCCAAATGCTGCTAAAGTTCTCTGATCAACGGAGCAAGGAAAAGTTTGCCCAATTTAATTATTTTGTAAAAAGGCTACTTTTCACCCTCTTCTTGGATCCATGTTTCAGTGAGCCCATGGAATAAATAAAATTATTAAGCGTCCCCACACTAGAGCCAGATAATGCCAGTTTCCCCCACATAAGTGCCTTAAGCCTCAGTTTCTTCTCTTGTAAAAAGCGACTTCATGAACGTACCGGTCTCATAAGGCAATTGTATACATTAAATTAACACATGTTAATGTATTTAGTACAAAGCACATAGCAATTTCTCTATGCTTTATATGATAATAGTGAATCACTTGGGTTATTTCCTTAGCATAATTCTTAGGAGTTGAAGTACAAATCAAAGACTGCAAACATTTTTAAATCTCCCTAAACATACTATAAATCATTTTCTAAGAATAGCTAGGCTAATCTACATTCCCACCACCAGGGTAGACAGCACCCATCTCTCCTTATCCTTGCCAGCTTTGTGTGCTCTTATTTTAAAGCCTTTGTCACTTGCTAGATGAAAATGTGTATATTCCTTTCCTTTGTGTTTCTTTGATTATCAGCAAGGTTGAATGATTTTTTTTAATGTCTGTTAGCTATTTCTATTTCCTTTTGAGGGGATTGTTGGTTAATATCCTCTATTAATTATCAGGGTCTAGTTTTTATTGATTTGCAGCTGTTCTTTGAATATGAAGGATGTTAATTCTGTGTTGGCAGTATGAAATTTAATATATATGTTTGGAAGGGGTGAGAGCAGTTCTACGGCTATGTCACTAGAATGGTGAGTCACGTTTATGAGTTGATGTGTGTGATCTTCATGTCTTTTAATTCTTTATGGATAATAAGGCTACCTTTTTTTTTTTAACAACCTATACATCATTTTCCACCCTTCATAGACCCGAAGATACAATTTCTGTTAATTATCTCTAGGGCAGCCATAGTGGATCCTGTCTGTGCCCCTTTTCCTACCCAGTAAATGTGAGTATTGCTGACAAAATTCTCCTGCCCTCTTCTAGACAGAATCTCCCTGGACCAAACAAGAACACCCTCACCAGACAGCTTACATCACTCCTTTCTCTACCTCACCTGCTCACAGGCCTCAGCCAATAACTGATTGGCATTTGGGTACAAAGGCCCACTCTCTCTGACATGAGAGTGACCCTGTGACACACTTGGTGCTCAGAGCTTCCTCCTACGAGCAGACCAAAGCCCACACTCTAGCTCAGTTTTTCTCCCCTGCCCTAGGCCACTTCCCTCTCTCTCCTTCTCCTGAGAGCATTCTCTCAGTAAATCTCTTGAACAAGAATCCCTGTCTCAGGGATTCTTCCAGAGAACCCAGCCTAAGTCATCTACTTTTCCAGGAATAAATATTTCTGTTTGTACCTTTGTTCCCCCGACCATTCTGAGTCGTGCTTCTTCGTGGGTCACTCTGAATATGTAACTACTTGCTTTTCCTTGATGGTAGAGTAAACCAAGTGGTGAATGGTTTCAATAGCTTGTCTAAGGTCATCCAGTAGGTTGGTTGATATTTACTGAGACCCCCTGAGGCAAAGTAAACCTGAATGTGAATTTTTGGCCCATGGCAGCAGGGACCTATCGCCCCTGGTCCTGATGCTCTGAAATCTCACATCTCATTCCCAACCCCAGGGTTAGTTCCTTTTAAGCAGAAAATGATTCACACCAGCTGAGCAGTTCCAATACAGACGTACAGAAAGTTATTCACCCAGAGGCCGAAGTTTGGGACGTGATGGTCTGCATAATCATACATAGTTAGAGCTGGAAAACCCCGTAGTCATTAGATAACCTGACAGATGGGGAAACTGAGGCCCAGAAAGGTAAAATTACTTATTCAAGGCCAAGCAACATGGTAGTACTGCCACTGGAGGCCATTCCAGCACAGGGGATAAATATGGTTGTCACTGTAATTTCTTTGCCTTTGATTTCCCCATGATCTCCTAACCTAGAAGCCCCATTTTTGTTCCTTCTTTGTTATCCAAGCTCAGCCCATGGTTGGTTATCCTGAAAGAGACTTCTCCACTTCCTCATCAACCTTGCACTCCTGCCTCACCTACCTCACCTGCCTCAGTTGTTCTTCTTGGTTCCTGCACCCAGCTCCCCAAGCGCTATTGGAGAAATGGCACTGGCAGACTGGTTCCAGGCCTCCCCCTCAACTGACCCAGGGTTTGACAGCCTTTTGATAATTTGTAGTTGGCTCTCCCTCTCATTCCCATCATTGCCCGATCTCTAATACACATGCTCTGAAGAACTTCTTTGAGAAAACAGAAGAAGCAACATATGCACCCCTGAGCTTTCTCTCCTGCTGCAAAAGAATTCTCATCTGCATCAAGATATGTCATCTTTCGTCATCCCTTTTCCTTGTTACCCTGTCAACCTCCTGCTCCCTAGAGACCCAAACCCTTGGAGTATACCATCTTCTCCCCAATATTCAACCTCGCTGTCTCACCTGTACCTTAAAGAGGCCTATACACTTGCTCAAGTGCCTCCCATCCTAAAAACAAACCAACCAACAAATGCACGCTTGCTGAAAAACCCTTCACTCAAGTCAGTGGCCCAGAGGCCTGATCAGGTCAGAGTGGTTCTGACCAGTCCCTGTCTCTTCCCCGGCCCCGTTAGCTCCCACTTCCCACTTCAGGCTTGCTCTTCTGGTCCCACTGACTTACTTGTCGTTCCCCACACACACTAGGCTATTTCTTGCCTTACAGTCTTTGCCTGTACAGGTGCCTTTTTCTGGAACATTTTCCCCTTTCTGCCTTCTCTCTTGGTTCAGCTGCTTTTTTCCTCCAGGAAGCCTTGTTTGACAGCCTAAGTCCTTCCATTTCCAAGCTAAGCGGAGTTCCTCCCTGCCTGCGTGTCCTGCTGTGTAGACCACCACCACCACACTTACTGCATTCTAGCAAAACTGTTTATTTCTGTGTCTGTTTCACTAAGCGAGAAGCTCCAGGCGGGCCAGGGCTGTGATTTCTCCCTGTTTGAATAAGTTTCCAGCACATTGCCCATGGTCAGTTCTTAGTACTTGGGTATTCTCCTTGCCCTCCCTGTGCAGGTGGTTTCTAGGACACCCCTGCCTTGCTTCTGTCACCCCCTGACTCTGTGACAATGCTGTGGCAGGCAATACAAGTGAAATCATGACCCCAACCCCGCTCCAACGTGCTGCCACTGTCACTGACACTGAGTTCAGCCATCAGAAAGTGATTTCTAAAGAACTCAAGCCTTTTGTATTTTCTAACACCATGAAGGGGATTCTTAGAGTAAGAATGTCTTAAAATAATTTCCCTTTTTCTGTCTTCCATTTCCCTGGAATGTCACAGTTGCTTCCATACCAGCGTCTTCAACACTCCTCCTTCATCTTTACTCTCACTTCCTTGTCCTTCTGGTTTCACAGTGGCCTGGAAGCACAAGACTGGCAAAGCCAGAACCTCTGCATGGGGAAGAGAAAGCGGAAGGTGGTGTTCTTTTTCTGGGGCTGGGGGCAGGAAACAAATTGAGGGCACCCATTTAGTTTTATAAGTGTGTCTTAACTTACCTACCTATTTGCCTCCTACTTTGGGGGGTTCTGATGTTTTGCTACTATTAAATCTGTTTCAAACAACATCGTGAAATAGAGATGTTTACCCCAGCCCATCCACTAACTAGCTTTTTGACTTTTGATCTGGAACAAGTTCCTTATCCTCTCTGTGCCTCATTTTCCTCAACTGTAAAATGGGGATGATAATTCCCACCTCATAGGATTGTGTGAGGATCAAATGAAAAGTACTTAAAATGGTTTTTTGTGAGGTGGTGGTTGTGATTGTTACCAAGCCTTTCTCTCCTGCCTTGACATTTTATCTGACCAGCAGGCTGTTTTCGTGACTGGAATATCCTACGGGCATCTCAAAGACGTGATATTCAAGATTCTGTAATCACCAAACACCAGCTCCCTTTCCACTTGATTACCCATTAGCCACCTCCTTCCGTGTCTTTCCTCTCAGTGACTACCAGGACCAACCCCCTCCTCTCCCAAGTAAGAAGCCCAGGAGATGTCCAACCACCCCCAAGTTCCATGGGACAGAAGAGGTTCTCAGAACATAGGACCTTCAGTTTTAAAACCAGTAAAGTTTCAGGCAAACCAGACCAAGCTGGTCATCCTAATTCTTGACCTTCTCTCCCAATTCGCATATCCGTTGGCCACTAACTTCTGTAAGCTCAACCTGAATCCATTCCACCCCCCATTCCACTGCCACTGAGAAGGCCTTATGCTAGAATTTCTTGTCTCCTGCCTGTGGTTTTCTTGCGTCCACTTTTGCCTCCCTCCTGTCATTTCCCTTACGGCTACTAGAGTGACCTTCTTAAAAGACGTAAGTCTAATGGCATAAATCTCCTACTAAGATTCTTCAATGGCTCCTCCATCATCTTACTATTGCTCTCAACTCTTTGCCACCACTGGGGTTCTAATTTTCAAAACTCTACTGATAGACCACTGCTTATAAGCATTTTTATATGTTCTATAGTTACATAGTTTTATAAGCACTCCTTTTGTATAAAATGATATTCACAAATGTTGTACTGTCCTAGTATTCATAACTATAATGTGAATGAGAAAACATTTTCAGAATTGCTCTTAAGATGGGTAAACGATCTTTGCTGGAAAAATACAGTAAGCGCTTGGATTGGGGTTGGCTTGTCTCCCTCATGTGAGACAGGGGAGGAATGTATAGGGGGGCCAGAGGGAACAGAGGGGGGGGAAATGGAGGAAATAGAACTAGAGGAGACAGTATGTGACCCTGACCTGCAATATCTGCCGCTGCCCATCTTTAGTAGCATTGCTAAGTTTATGAAAGAATCAGTGTGTGTGGATTGTTTGTGAAACTTGGTGGAAGGGCTGGGCTTTGCCTCTGCATTGACTTGGGCCAGCACAAAGCAGGAAGTGGAGGAAGAGGTCAGGGCCATAGAGAAACCATGTGGAAGCCTTGTGATGTCATAGGCCGTGGAATTTGGGTTCAGGTCAAGGTTACCCAGACTTCCCAGGGATGGAGAGCCCCAGCTGCATCTAGGTTGCACAACCCCCTTCTGAAACACAATTTCACCTCTGCACGTCTTGGTTCAGATGGCGCAATCCACAATCCAACCACAGCACAAAGAGCAGAGGACAACGATCTACAAAAGGTCAGGCCTCAACAAAACTTGACCCTCTCTCTTTAATTCAGGTGAGAGCCTCTGGTGTCTGCAGCTTTCACCTCTGTGCTCTGCTCAGGCCTTCCAATTCCCCTTGTCCTTGTCAAAACTTATCTATCTTGTGTATTCATTGTCAGATTTCATCGCCAAGGATCCCTGTCGCTTCTGCTCCCCTCTCCCACCTCTCACCCATATTTTAAGAGACGTTATTGACCAAAATGCATTGACTCACAGTTTATCTCTTTTCAGATATTTTGGCACTCAGAAGTTTGTACAACTGTCAATCAAGACTTCAGATTTGCTTGAGATAACAAAGTTAGTGCTGCACCGATGCAACCTCAGATCAAAGCAAAGAAGCTTCGTAGTTTAATAATAGCTCATGTTTACAGACATATCGCCATGTTCCAGGCAGTGACCCATTGAAATAGGTGTTATTATTAACCCTTCTTACAGACAAGGAAACAAGAGATTAGCCTATCCATCATCACTTAGCAAGTAGGTCACCAAGCTGGGAACCAGACTCAGGAGATCTGATAACAGAGCGGAGGCTATCACATCCTTAACTATTACCAAGTTAATTATCGCACAGCGAAAATATACAATTTCCACCATGTTTTGTGAATTGCAGCACAAATTGGGAGCCCCTCTATCACTATTCCTAAGAGTCCTCAAAATCGAGGTGAGAAAACACTGTAATAAATAAATCTTCCTTGAGATAGTAATTACTTTTTGTTTCAGTGTTTTCCAGAAGCTAGTATTACCAATTAGTGGACATTTGGTCCTGTCCAAAACATCTTGGACAGAACCTTTTGGCATGGACCAAATGTCTCCATGGACATTTTGGACAGGACTAAATGTCCTACAAAGGTTTTACCACTTAAATCTAGATAGTTTAAAAAGAAATCTATGTCCTTTTTTTTTTTTTTTTTTTAGGTTATCATTTTGATCTATTTCTGTTTAGTCTTTTTCAATGCCAATGTAGATGTTTATCTTTCCATAAATGGTATAATAGGATACATATTTTTTTAGAGTTTGCTTTTACCCCCCCCTTTTTTTTTTTGCTTTGCTTGGTTTTTATTTTGTTTTTTGTTTTTTTTGTTGTTTTTATTTTTTTTAATTTATTAGTTTCAGGTGTACAAGACAAGGTAATACTTAGACGTTCATCATTTATATCCCTCACATTGTGAACCCCCCTCCCCCCATCCACTATCCCTCCGACCTCACATATATAATGTGAGCCATCACATTATATATATAAACTTATAGTTGGCATTCATTAATGTTTAGCTTCTGGTATACAATGCCATGATCAGGCATCCACAGTATCCCTGAGGTGGTCTCCCAAATAGGACGCATGTCCATCGGATACCCAACAAAATCTTTACAACATTATTGAATACGTTCCCCAAATTAATTTTCAAAAAACCTTGAGGCCATCTTGTGGTTACCAGCTGCTTCCTAATCCTTTCACCTTTCCCCTTATCCCCAACCCCCCCCCCACCCATCTAACAACTCTCGGTTTTTTCTTTGTGTCCCCAAAACTGTTTCTGATTGGTTCATTCACATATTCTTTTCTTTAGATTCCACATATAAGTGAGATCATATGGTACTTGTCTTTCTCTTTCTGACTTATTTCACTTAACATAATGTTCTCTAGATCCATCCAAGTTGTTGCAAATGATAAGATCTCTTTCTTCTTTATGGCTGCGTAATACTCCTTTGTATAAATGTACCACAGCTTCTTAATCCAGTCATCTACCAATGAGCATTTCCGTTGTTTCCATATCTTGGCTATTGTGTAAAGTGCTGCAATAAACATAGGAGTGCATACTGATTTTTGAATTGGAGTTTTGGATTTCTCCAGATAGATGCCTAGGAGTGGAATTACTGGATCATAGGGTAGTTCCATTTTCAGATTCCTGAGATACCTCCATACTGTTTTCCATAGTGGCTGCACTAATCTGCAATCCCACCAACAGTGCACTAGCGTTCCCTTTTCTCCACATCCATGCCAGCATTTGTTGTTTGTTGATTTATTGATGATAGCCATTTTGACTGGAGTGACGTGGTATCTCATTGTGGTTTTTATCTGCATTTCTCTGATGGTTAGTGAGGTTGAGCATTTCTTCATATGTCTTCTTGCCTTCTATACGTCCTTTTTAGAAAAATGTCTCCTCAAGTCCTCTGCCCATTTTTTAATTGGGTTGTTTGTTTTTTTGGAGTTGAGTTGAGTAAGTTTCCCTTTCTTTCTTTCTAATTGAATAGAATATTTAAACCATTTCTGCACAAAAGTACGACAAAGAACACGAAACATTTGCATAACTATTTCTGAGGCTTAATGGTAGACAGATATCAATTTTCTCTAACTTTGAGAAGTGTGTATATATATTTGTGGTACTATTTTGCATCCCATGCTTTTTGCTAAATATAATTTCAGATGGTCTCTATGGACATGATTCACATATTTGTCTTTTGAAGTCTGCTACATTATGTTAGTGTGTGGCAGCTTGGCTCTCCACCTTCCAATGTGGGGTCATATGGCTATGTGATGAATATAAGCTATAGATTTTCTTTAACAATTGACCTTCTTTTCTTTCTTTACTTAGGATCTTTTCCCAAAAGTGGAACTGCCAGATCCAAGAATAGAAAGACCTAATGGGGAAAGTATGGCTCTTGGAGTTAGACTGTACTTGAGTCCTTTCCGTCACCACTGACTCTCAGGTGGCCTCAGACATGTTGCTTAAGCTCTTCCTAAACCTCATCAGTCAAGTGATAATAATACCATCTCCACAGGGTAGTCACCAGGATTAACAATAAAAGACATCAAATGCCTCCTAACTAAATGGAGGCAGCTGTTGTTAATGTTACTAATTTAAGGCTTTTTTTTTTTGCAAGTTATCACCTTACTTTCCAGTCTGCACAATAAATAGCTTAATTATTAATTAAGACTTAATAATTTAGATTGATCATGTTTAATGTGTTTTCTCTTTAAGGTATTTTCTTTTTAATTGGGCCTCCCAGAGATAGCACACCTTAGCTCAAATGTTAACAGTGGAATTTATAAGCTAATAATTAAGTACAGAAGAGAAACTAATAGTAATATTTGGGACTTTCCTTCACATAAATGCCTAGTAATAGCTACCATTTATTTGTCACTATAGACATGCCAGGCACAGAAGCTTTTTTATGTTTTCTGACTTAATTGTCACAGCTCTATGAGTTATGAGTCACAGCCATCATTTTAGGGATGAGAAAACTGACTCACAATGAGGTTATATAAACTGTACTGGGTCGTACAGACAGAAGAAGCTGAGTTCGGTTTCAAACTCAGGTCTAAGTTCATGTAAAAAGAGAGCTTTTACCCCAGGCTGCATTCTAGTGAACTGGAATAAACATCTAAAAAGTTATCATTGGGCTGGCCCGGTGGCTCAGGTGGTTAGAGCTCCATGCTCCTAACTCCGAAGGCTGCCGGTTTGATTCCCACATGGGCCAGTGGGCTCTCAACCACAAGGTTGCCAGTCCAATTCCTGGAGTCCCGCAAGGGATGGTAGGTGGCGCCCCCTGCAACTAGCAACGGCAAATGGACTTGGAGCCGAGCTGCGCTCTCCACAACTAAGGCTGAAAGGACAACTTGAAGCTGAACGGCACCCTGCACAACTAAGATTGAAAGGGCAACAACTTGATTTGGAAAAAAGGCCTGGAAGTACACACTGTTCCCCAATAAAGTCCTATTCCCCTTCCCCAGTAAAATTTTAAAAATAAATAAATAAATAAATAAATAAATAAATAAATAAATAAATAAATAAAAATAAAAAAATAAAAAGTTATCATTGACATGTGGACACTTGGGGAGTATCCTGGGCCATGCTTGGATCTCTCTAGAATCTGCTATTTTGGTTATTACTCTTCGCTGGTCCTCTACACTGGAAACCATAGTGTAATTTGATATTCTCATCCCCAAGGCAAAAATTTCAGCATGGGCTCCCCTATCCTCAGCGATAAGCCCATCTCTGCTATTTATTGAACTTGGGCAAATTTCTTAACCTCCTCGAGCCTCAACTTTCAAATCTATAAAGTGGGGATAATAAAAAATCTAACTCAGAGGGCTATAATTAAGAAAATTAAATGAGCTAATATAGGCACAAACTCCTAGTACAATACCGAGGACCTAAAAGATGTTAAGTAAATGTTATCTATTTTTATAAAAATAACATATTATTATTAAATGAAGAACTAACTTATACCCACCTTAGATGTCCTTGCCCTGATCTCTTCCCTCCCCTGCATGGTTTCCCCATCCTATCCTCCACGGCACAAAAGTTGTTTGGAGACTATTTCTGCCCGAGGATAGGAATTTGGGAAGAAAACATAATTAAACTAATCAGGCTACAAAAATTCCTTTTTGCCAAGATGGCTTTGAGCCAAGCCTGCTGGCAGTCAGAATGTATGAACCAAGGGGAAATGAAGGATACAATTCCCTTCAGGAAATGCCACTGCCAGGATCAATCTCTGGCGTGGAGTCAGAGCTTGCCTCTTCTGTGACAAGGCGAGCTGGACTGGACAAGTGGCTTTTGTTGCCTCAGAGGCCCCTGCAGAGGTCAGGCCCAGATCCCCAAGTGTCAACCAGCCTGGTTTTCCCATCAAGAGAGTGAGGGCACAGCCAGGGCTACCAGGTGGATCACCTGTCACAGGGCTGGGCAGGCCTGGCAGCATGTAATACATCCATTCCCACGCAGGTCAAAGGGGTGCTTCCCCCACGTACCCAGAGGCAATGTAACAAGGGTAGGTCATCAGAATAGTCATGACGAGAGCCAAGGTCAAGGTGGGGAAAGAGAACCCAGCCTTCCAGGCAGAGGGAAAGCAAGGGGAAAGTCCTGAGGGAATAAGGTGGGTAGAAGAATGGACAGAAATCCTCTATGAGCTGGACAGCAGGGAGCTCGGGGGAGAGCAGTAGCAGGTGAGGCTAATGGGGTGGGGGGCTCAGCCCATATGACCTATGGACTGTGTTGAGGATTTTAGCTTCTATCCTCCAGTAAATGGAACATTTTAAGCAGAGGAGAGTCATGATCAGATTTGCATTTTTAAATAATTCACTTGACAAATATTCCTGAGCACCTACAAAAATTATTCAGGACACTGAGAAGATTACTGTGAAAAAAAATGACACTTACTAAGCACTCAGTTTAGCAAGGCAGTAAGACTACTAACCACCTGATCATACTATCATGTGGAAAGACAACGTGTCTTTAGAGAAGCTTTGTAAATGGAGTATATGGGATTCAAAGGCAGAAGAGGGTATTTCTAAGTGAGGGATCTGGAAAGCTTCATGAAGAAGGTGGAAGAAGCACTTATACATGTAGGTATAACATAGCTGAATGTTGTAGTGTAGGCACTGCCGAGTGTAGACACTGGCATCTAATGGCCTGAGCCCAAAGCCTGGCTCTACCGCTTATGTAAGAGTTGTGAGGCCTTGAGCAAATTGCTTAACCTCTTTATTCACTAGTTTCAGTTTCATTTTTATTTGAGGCAGACCTTAAAAGAAATAGGATTTGGACATGCTGAGATGGGAGGGAGGGGGAGTAAAGATGTGGGGTATGAGGGAGGAGAACATCAGTAAAGAAGCAGAGGGCTTGAAAGTGGAAGCAAAGCAGCTTCATTTGGCTGAGACACTGTACATTCAAGAATTGTGGAGTAGAGAAGGGTATTAACACCTTTTAAACTTTACCAGGTGCCAGAACTCTGCACACATTAATAAATTTAATCTTCACAACAACCCCACAAGGAAGGTGGGATTTCCTTCATTTTACACACAAAAAGTCTGTTGCTCTGAGATGTTGAGCAGCTTTACCTAGCTTGTAACTGTGAGAGAGAGGATCTAAACCCAAATTACCTTGCTCCAAAGCTCACACCAGCTCACTCGAATGACACTTTGGCCTCCCCACCCCCACCTCCAGAGTGGGACAGCATCTTCTCCTGAGCTAACACTCCACACTCCCCAAGCGCATAGGGCTGCTCTCACTGAGGACATTTGAAAGCCTCATCCACACCTGGGAAGGTAGCTCTGAAAAACATATTCCAAAAAATGCTTTGAACAAAAAGATACTGTCAGGCCAAATACAGTGCCTTCCAAAGAGGAGCTCCACATTCATTTGGAAGTGTAAGATCTCTAACGGTTTTTATAGCATCAGTCACATTACTTTATATTCACACCTCTATGTGACCTTGGGGTAGTAACAAATTAAGCCGGAATCAGCTATTCACACTGAATGATTTTATAAAACTGGCTTTGTTCCCACAGCTTGGCTACTTTAAATGCAAGCTACTTGCCTAAGGAAGCTGATATGGTGGAAACTGAATTAAAAGAAGGTGCACAAATCACTCCAAGATCCTGAACCGTTTGCTTCCAGAATTCTTTTCTAACCAATTCTCCTAGCTCTCAGTCAAATAAAAAGAAGCAAGTATGGGCAAGAAAATGAATGTTACTTCTGTCTGCAAAGACCCATTAATAACTGAAGTGTGCCTTTTACATTGCAGAGTGAATTCTGCCAGGAAAAACAAAACAAACACACCAGCATGTCTTTGAGAACAGAATTGGGCAGTTTAGAGAGAATTGACATTTGGCAAGTTTAAAAATAGATATTCCAATAGAAAGAGCATCTGCCCGCTAAAAATATGAATCAACACAGGGGCCTGCGGCTCTCTGAGGGCTCTGACCAGGTTATTAGACTATTCAATAACGCCCTATTTTTAGAGCTGTGAAGCCAAGAAAAATAGTCTGGCTTCAGTGGCTCAAATAAACTTGTAATGTGAGGAGGACATGTAAGGCGGAGTATGTCTCCAGAGTACCTAGAAAGAAGGACTTGTAACCCAGAACAGAGTTTCTGTGGCAAAGCGACGATGTTGTAGCTTTTGTAAGTTGCTGCGGATCATAAAAAGGGGGTTGAGTTAATGACGGTACCCACTATCGTTTTGCTGGTGGACACATGGCTTGTCAGCATTGGAGGGACCTTACAGACTGCCTCGGGCTGGATATTTGATGTTGATCGGCTTCCAGGATCTGAACCCTCTGATTCCTACAATGGAGAACACTCCATTTGAAGAGGGTTGATGGTCAGCAGAAGCTGCCTCCCTCTCTAGGAAGCTCTTTCTTCCCAGTCTTCCCCAGCAGCTAGGGCTCCAACATATGATTGAGCTCGGCACGTCAGAGGCACCTGCTCAGGTTTTTGAGTCAGAAGTAGGGAGAAGGGAGAATTCTTTGTGAGGGTAGCAGCAAACGCAGCAACAGCCAGTTCCCAAGGACAGCACGGCCAGTGGCGCCAACAGGAGTGTCCAGTGCCCACTGCCAGCAGGGGAGCGAGCTGTGATGTTCCCTGTTCAATGGCACAGTGGCGGCAGTGGCCTCAGGGGAGTCTAGCCCCACAATGAGATTCTGGCCTGGGTTCTGCCTGTGCCACCTTCCTCGTTCTTGCCAGTTCTCTAAGTCTGGTTCTTCTGGCTTCCTGGTAATCCTGTGAGCCAGCCAATACCCTTTTAACCAGTTCATTTTCTGTCTGTTTAAATTACCCTGAGGCGATATTTGTTCTTTGCAACTGAGAACCCTGACTGCTATAACAATCCAACACTGATATTTTATAGATGAAATTAAGAATGAAAGAGGAAAACTCACAGCTAATTAGCATCAAATCTAGGCCTTGAAAGCAGCGCACTGACATAGTTTAGTGCACTTTCTCTGACATGGCACCACCTTACAGAAGCATAGAGGGTGTCTATGAACTTGCCCTCTGTCCATGACATGTCCTTTCCATTCTCTCCTGCCTTGAGATCACCACTGTTCTGGCTCACCCACCAAATCGTCTCCATCTTTCCCAAGCCATTTCAAATGTCATAACCTACCTACCCTCAGTCACTTTTTATCTGGGCCCTTTCAGGTTACAAAGTCTCTTTAGGCATATATATCATATATCATATATATATGCACACACATTAATTGAGTGCCTACTGTGTGCCTGACACTACACCAAGCACAAGGGGTCCTATAGTGAAGAAAACAGAAGTGGACTCATATATCAGGAATATTATAGCATAGAATGAAAG
The DNA here is from genome assembly GCF_964194185.1 of Rhinolophus hipposideros. Classification (NCBI taxonomy): domain Eukaryota; kingdom Metazoa; phylum Chordata; class Mammalia; order Chiroptera; family Rhinolophidae; genus Rhinolophus; species Rhinolophus hipposideros. The sequence goes on from NC_138054.1 coordinate 56,295,055, forward strand.
ACAGATATGAATAAAATAATCACACAAGCATAGAATTACAAATTGACAACAGCTAAGAAAGAAAAGTATAGCCTGTTATGACAGCGTGTAACCGAGGGCCTTATCTAGTCTAGAGTTTAAGAAAGACTCCCTAAGGAAGTAACAATTTGAGCTGAGATCTGAAAGTCCATGAAGCTAATTTGGTGAAAAGAGGGGAGGGAGATTTCTAGATCTTGAAGCAGAAGCACAGAAGTAGGAACAACTGAAAGAAACCCAGTGTGTCTGAGCAAGAGGAAGACTGAAAAGAGTGGGGCTGAAACGTGGGCAGGCAAAGCTAGGTCACTGAGGGCCCATCAGCCTTGTTACAGATTTTGCTCATAGCAACAGGCAACTACTAAATGATTTCAAGCACAAGAGTGACATAATCATGCTGTATTTTGAAAAGATGGCTGTGCCTGCCCTATGGAGAATGAATTGGAGAAGAGGCAAGAGTGAACATATACAAATAAATTAGCAAGCCACTGACACAGTTCAAGGGAGAAGTGATGGCAGCTTAAGAGTTAGGAGACTGCAATGGAGAAGGAGAGATTGATCAGACTGGAGAGATACTCCAATAAATTCACCAGGACTTTGTGTTTGGGAGACTGGAGATAAAATGTTAAGAACGATGCTACATTTCTGGATATATAGTAGAGTTACTGACAGAATAGACATTGTAGAAAGGCCAGATCTGAAATGGGACACCATGAGTTTGGTTTAAAATACACTGAGTTGGAGATGCCTTTTAGACATTCCAATGGAAATGTCAAAACATATGGACCTGAGTCTCAGGAGAGGATTGAACTAAAGATATATATTTGAGTGTTATTATTGCATAGGTGATCACTGAAGCCATGAGTTCAGATGAATTCACTTAGGGAGAAAGTACAGAGGGACAAGAGAAAGAGGCTTAGGAAAAAGTCTTTAGGAATTACATTTAAAGATCATATCGAAAATGGAAACCCAGCAAATAGTACTAAGAAGGAGGAACCAAATAAGGAGGAGGAAAACCAGGAGAAAGTTTCACAAATGCCAAATTAGGAGGGGAGCTAGTGTCCATAGCATCAAACGTTACTGAGAGGTCCAGTGAGCTGAGGATTGAAAGGATGCAAATTGGCTCAAACAACATGGAGGCCATCGCTAAATAGTGCGGATCATTTTGATTGCCAGACGAGAGTGGGAGTAGGGAAGTGAACTGGGAAATGGGAAACGACTGGGAGGGGAGAAAACGATGATGGTGAAGAAAACAACAATTCTTTTGAGAAGTTTTACAAGGAAAGGGGAAACATGGAGTGGTAGAGGAAAGTGGGCTCCAGGGAGAATTCTTTCGAATGTATGAGCTTGAGCACCCTAAAATGCTGAAGAGAAGCATACATTGGAAGAAAGAAGTTGACTATTTTCTAAAAATTGATCTGGAAATTGTGAATGGGTAAAATTAACATCACCCACTTCCCCCAAAATATTGTTTTTATATTGGTGTTTGATGACTTAATCCAAGTAATAGATGACGTGGAACTTGCTAGAGTCATTACACTGCCCCCAGCAAAGTTAACTGCTCTATCCTCTATACTAATACTTGATTAGTGCCTGCTACAATACTCCCAATGTGGCAGAGTGATTTATCGCCTGTCTCTCCCGCTCGTTGTACATTTCCAATTTTGTATGTTGTGCATTGTATGTTCTGTATTTTACTCAGCTTTATACCCCTGGGCCAAGAATAGAGGTTAACAGGGCTATGGCATTGCACAAGTCAGGGTGTGATATGGGGGATTAAGTGATATGGTGGCCGGCCCTGCCTGTCCCGTTGAATTCAATAAATATTTATTGAATAAATGAATGGGTAAATAACAACAAAAACAAGATAGAAATAGGGCCTCTGAATGAGAACATGGAGTTCAGAAGGTAGCTTTCACCTTCCATGAATTCTCACCCACCTGTACCAACTCTAGCTTCATCCACACAGCTAGCCCTAATGGCAAGATAATTCCTAGGCGGTATAACATCTGATCAGCACACAGAGACAATATCTGCTCATCAGGCTTTGCTAGGAGCAACCCAGGAGGAGGACGCCACAAGGCTTGTCCTCGGGGATGGATGACTTGGTCAGCTAAGTCAGCTCTTCTTTGGCCACGACAATATCTCAGAGAACCCAGGCCTCTTAAATCAAATCTTGCTTGAATTCCTTGCAGAACAGAGCAATATTTTGGCAGGAACAAGCCAGAAATTATCCCAAATCTGGTCCAATTTCTTTAAATGGACTGCCTGCTGCCTCCGGAGACCAGTCTACAGTGTGTCATCTTCTCTTCCTTTTTCATTCCTCACAAAGCCCGGATCTGGACAATTTCATTGCTCTTTATGAGAAAGAAAAGAAAAAGTTTCTCATCCATTTTTTGAAGAGTACAAATATTTACAATAATTACTGAAAATTATTAGTTATTTGCCTTTGTGGATATAAGGTGAGCAGTATTTTATCAAAACATGAGATTATGAAAATACTGGAAGTATCAGTCTGAAATTGAAAAGATTACACTTTCTAATCTAAACTCTGGGAATTTTTACTTTAAACAGGAAATTGTTATAGAACTTCTTGTGAAATATCACTTGATTTTCAATAAAAATTATTTCACACAATACAGAAAATGCAATGTAGTATCCTGTAACAATATTTTTGCACATTAAATTCTCATCTGAAATGTATTTGAACCAAAAAAAAAACTTTTAATAAATTCCAAAATCTTTAAAAAACAAAAACAGAACTCTCCTGAATAGTGCCATCCAGAGAGAATCTGCTAAGTCAAACTTTTCTTTCACCTGGAATACCAAGCACACTGATATTATTTGGCAAGCTTCATTTATTTTGCCACCCCACTCCCACACTAAGTACAACCTGCTTACGACCCTTCTGGGTGCTCTGTGTCCCCACTGCTCATGACCCTTCTGGGTGCTCTGTGTCCCAAGGAGCTTGCTACTACCTATGGGCCTTATGCCTAGGGCTCCCTTGACCTCTGGGTTCCACTTGGGTTTGGCTAATAGGAGGCACTGGGGGAAGATTGAAAGCTAGAGAAATGTGAGGTCAACATATTTTCCCTCATCCCTCCATATTCCACACATGGTTCTGGTAATGGTTGTGTCCTTCCACAACCTCAGCCCTCCTTGGGAGCCCTCCTTCCCGACTCCAGCTCCCATGGGGCCTAAGGAGTGGCAGAGACTTCTGACTGTGGCTAATCCTGGGAGGCCGCACCAGCTCTTGTGCCTCCCTTAAACTGCCCTTACCTCTCTAAATCATCCCTTTGTCCAATTCTCTTTCCAATTCCATCTGAGGGTGCTTCTGCTTCCTGCCAGGACCCTGACAGACATTGTTCCTCTAATAAAAAGGGGGAAAGGGGCTAAACAGTTGAAAATTAAATGGCAATATGAGTCCAACAATAAAAAATACATGAGAAAATATTAAACACCTGTCAACCAGGTGTTCCTTCATCCTAACTTACGGAAGTGGATTCCCAAAATCTGTCTCAAAAATATTTTCTTGTGGGTTATAGGGTGCCGTGCATGTTTTTCATCACTGTGGGTAAGTTTCTGACTAAAAGACATTTTCAAATGTCAGTTGATTTAGATTTTTTTTTCCTGCAACACTAAACAACATTGATTAACACAGAGCGCTCTGTGAATTTTTAATGAATTGGTTTCTATAAATAAGCATTAAGTAAAATTCTCAAGTAAGTAAAAAGCTGTGTTTGCCTTCCCTCCCCTCCTTTCATTCTACTCTGGGTCTCTGGAGCTCTTCTTCCACAGAAAAGCAAGGAAAAAAACTAATGCAGCAAGCTGTTAGTGACTCGTGACAGCCCTTCAGAATCCCAAAAGGATGCCAAACAGTGCATCTGTTTTTTTCATATAGCCACCTCTCAGTCCTCTATTCTCCCACTCAGTCTCTCCTCTCTCTCTCTCTCTCTCTCTCTCTCACACACAGAAGCAGTTGACAGAGCAAGGCATACAGGTTAGCTTAACCTTGCCCAGCAGGCACAAACCAAACCAGAGAGACAAGAAAAACACATATATACATATATTTTTTATATCTTAATAACACTGTTTTCAAGTTTCAAAATGTTTGGTTGGGTGTGAGCTACGGTTGAAAGAAGATGTATTGTAAAGTGTGCCACAAATCATCCTCCCCCATGACAACACTCTGTGCCACACATTGCTTCTGGTAACAGCAATGTCTGTCAAATAAAAACATTACGATGTGTCCTCATCCACCTTATTTACCGGATCTGGCACTGTGCAACTTCTGGCTCTTCCCCCAAATCAAAATGACTATGAAAGGTAAACATTTTGAATCAATTCGGGACATCAAGGCAGCCACAACAGTGCAGCTGAAGACGCTCACGAAAGAGGACTTCCAGAACTGCTTCAGAAAGTGGCAAGAATGATGGGATAAGTGTGTTCAAAGTGAGGGGGAGTATTTCAAGGAGGATTAATGGCAATGTGTCTTTTATCGTAATATTTTTTTTAATGTAAACATTCACCATAATTTTTGATCACACCACAGAGAGAATAAGAGAGAGAGAAGGAAATAATGGGGAAAGCATCAAGAGAAAGCTGGATGTATCTATTCGGCAATATTTGGTCAATGTGATAATTTGGTTATTGAGGTTCAGAAAAGAGACATGGTTTCAACTTAAAGATTTTCTTTTTCAAGGCTGCAGGAGTTAGGGGTACTGTTTATCCCTCATACTTTTGTATATGTCATATTCCATCTAACCCATATTCCTTTCCTCTGATTCTGCTGACAATTACCTTTTTGTGTCTTTTATTCATAGCTGTAGCTAGACTGCTCCAGGCAATATATCTATTTGGCTCCCCAAAACTCTCATTTTCCATTAAAGAAAATGCTGTGGTGGTTCTTTGAAACTCATGGGTTATCTTTTTCTTTTTCCAATTCCACTTTTGATTAATATGGCCCCTTACAGTAGGCATGTTAGGTGTGCTTTTATTATTTTCGAAACAAGAGAGTTGTGGTAAAGACATAAACTCTATTAAGGCTGATGGATTGCTTAATACTGTAACTGTGTTGAGTACTAAGGTGAGTTTAGTCATAGAAAGAGCAATCACTCATACCTCTCCAAAATAATGAAAATAGCACCTAGGGAAATGAGCAGATGAAGGTAGATTTAAAAAGGTGTACAACTGCCCCCAACTTCACCTTGAACAGTTTCCCAATGCCTTGGCCTGGCATTTGAGATTTTCTATACACTGCCTCCTCCCTGTGTATCTAACTTTACCATATTATCCATCTGAACCCTATACCCTTAGGTCAGCAGGCCTACCTCTCTGTGCCTTCTTCCCAAACCCAATACGAAGAGGACTCACAAATTCATCACGGCCTTTATTTCTTCCCTCTTTAGTTCACAAAATATTTAGCATGCACATATGTTCCAGATGTTGGAAAAGGAGGGGCTAATCCAGTCCAGAGCTGACTGGGACCCAATAGGTAAGGCTGCCTAATTCCATACCCAGTTAGTATTGCCTAAGCTACACTTCCAAATCAGTCCATATTGGTAATAAAGGTAGTATTTTCACTTCTGTCTTTGCCCTTTTATTTTATTTCTTGAAATTGTTCAGGATCTAACAGGGGAAGAGAGCTACTAGTTATTGTGAGTGTGGAGAGGGGAGATTTCCCTTGGAGCCCAGCACCAAGCACTGTCTAAATTACTAGAGGGAATGCTATGAATAAGACAGCACCGCTCTAGTGCTGAGAGTTTACATTGTAATGGAGGAAGACAGTTGATGAACACAGAGAAAAGGTAAATTCAGATAGTGGCTGGTGGTAGGAAGAAAGTGAACTGTTTGATGGCATGGAGAGTAACAGAGCAGAGGGGGAGGCTTTATACAGGGGGTAAAGGGAAGCTTCTCTGAGGAGGTGACATTGAGGTGAGGCTGAACAACAAGACATGCAGATGAGATGCATGAGGAGCTTTTCAGAAAGGAAATAGCAAGTGACACATCTCAGAAGTGAGAGAGCAAGAAGAGCACAGCATGTACAAGAGAACATTGGTGTGGCTTCAGCTTAATAAGATGAAGAATGAGATGAGGTCGGTGAAAAAGAGGCAGGGAGCAGAAGACATAAGGTAAGGAACTTGGATTTTCTTCTAATTGTGACGGGAAGTCTTCTAATGACTTTAAGTAAGGATCCAATATATGCATTAAAAATTTTTTTTTTCATTTTGAAGTAATTACAGATTCACAGGAAGTTGCACAAAAATATACAAACAGGGCAGGTCCCATGAACCTTTCACCCCTCCTCACTCAACGATAGCATCTTATGTGACTATCGTGCAATATCAACACCATGACCTTGACACAATCCCTGGAGCTTATCCAGAGTTCAGTTATGCATAGTCTCACTTATGTGTGTCTATAGTTCTAGGCAATTTTATAACACGTGTGGCTTTGCATAACCACCACCACCACAATGATGATACATAACTATTCCACCATGTTACCTCTTTGCAACACTCCTTCCTCCTGTCAATCCCTAGCCCCTTGCAACCACTATTCTGTTTCCATCTCTACAATTATAACATTTCAAGAATATTAAATGGAATCATAATCATACAGTATGTAACCATGTGAAATTGGTGTTTTTCACTCAGTATAATTCCCTTGAGATCCATCCAACTTGTTGCTTGTGTCAATAGTTCATTCCTTTTTATTGTGGAGTAGTAGTCCATAGCGTATGGCTATATCAGTTTATCACCTACTGACGCATATCTGGGCTGTCTCCAGTTTTTTGGGGTATTATGAATAATATAAACATCAGTGTGCAGGTTTTTACATGAACATAAATTTTCATTTCTCTGGAATAAATGCTCAGGAGTACAATGGCTGCGTTGCATGGTAAGTGCTTTTTCAGTTTGAAAAGAAACCAGTTTTCTAGAAGGGTTGTTTTACATTCACACCAGCAATGTATTAGTAGTAAGCCATACCTTATTTATGCCCTTCCCTTTCTTCAAGATTCTACTCAAGTCCTAGCCCCTCCTTAAAGTTTTGCTAACCATTCCAGTCATTGATAAGTGTTCCTTCATCTTACCTCATACAGCTGTTATTGTCCATGCTATTATTTCACCTCATTGATTCATTTATGCATTCAACAAGCATTAGTTGAATGCCTACTATCTTCCAGGCACTGTGTAGATATGGGGACACAGCTGTGAACAAAAGAAATGCAGTTGCCTTCCCCAATGGAACTTACAGCCTAGTGGAGGATACAGAATTAAACAAAGGTTTACACAAGAATATATATTTGTGTATGTGTAGTATACGTGTGTGTGTATATGTATATATATACATACATATATATGTATATACATACATATATACATATACATATATATGTATACATATATACATATCTCTGTGTGTGTATATATATATATATATATATACAGAGAGAGATACAAGTCAGGATAACTGCTGTGAACAGAAAGTATAGAGCATCAGAATAGACTGCTCTCTCATTTTAATATTTGTGTGGATATTCCAGTTTAATCATAAGCTCCTTGAGAATAGAGACCATAGTTGATGTTATTTGGTTAAACACAGAATTTAACCCATAGTAGGTATACAATGGGTGTTTATTAATGATGTTAGTCCCTATAAAAGAGAACAGTATTGTTTGAGGAGACTCTTAAGTACCAGATGCTGAGGAAATTACACTTCTCTTTGCATCCCTGCAAAATGAAACCAACCTACAGAATGCATTTTTTTATTATGTTGGTTTAAAACACAGGAAACCATCTCTTAATGTGTTCTATCTCTGGAAAGGCTCTGAAAATTGTTTTGAAATGCCTATCTACTTGATTCAAATGTACACGGCATTTCCATCCTCTCTCCAAATTATTGTTTTCTAGGACTATGCATAGTGGTGTGGTGGTAAATATTTCACAACTAACTCACTCTCAAAAAAAAAAAAAAAAAAAACAACTTGTAGCATTTGCCAATGCTCCCGCCATGGCCAACTTAAAGCTATCAACATGCTGTCACAAAACACAGAGATGCGAAGAAATGCACAGTAGCACATTTTTTAAATACCACAGAGATACAGTAGTCTTAAATAAACTCAAAAGCATAGTTAGTAATAAAATGAAATAAAGTATTAAGAAGTGTGGGGACAGAGCCAGGAGTGCAGTTTCCAGGCTCTCATCCTCACGTGGAAAGGTGCTGGCTTGGGTAGTAAATGGCCATCAACTGTGATTGGATGGCCATCAGCTGTAGCTAGTTGGCCGTCAGCTGTAACCATTGGTCACTAATATAACTGCCGTGGCTGAGCTAGCAGCAAATGGGGGCTAGAAAGGGCAGATTGTGGATTGCGGATTGCAGAGAGGCAGATGCCGCCAGCGAGAGTATAGTGGTATGATTCCCCTGTCTATGGCTCTGTGGGTGTTCCTTTTTGGCCTCACCATATCCTGTGTTCTTATGCGGGGAGCAGGAGCTGAGACCCTGCATGACACCGTGCGTGACAGGAAGTAATGGGTTTTAAGTATTTATTACCTTTTTTGATGTAATTTATTGAAATATAATTTTATATAATTCAATTTTTAATGATGACTGTATTTATCAACTGGTTCACAATGTTCTTAAAATTTTAACAATTGGCTCTCATGAGATGGTAGAAGCCAGCTCTAGCACACCATCGACTGTGCAGCTTTACAGACCCATATATGTTCCAGTTGGAATCTAGCTATGTTAAATTGGGCCTTTACTTAGACAACAGGGAGAAAGCAAAGTTAGATCTGGCTAACTGACCTCTAATTCCCTCTCCCAGCTCTGCAGAATAGCTGAAAGCCTCAGTGTGGCAATACTTCAAGTTAGCTGACCAAAAACCCATTCCTGACCACCTCATATGACAAGGGTTTCTGCCTCTACTATAAAGGCTGGAAAAGTTAAACACTCATTTTCTCAACTTCCTGTGAGGGTGAGTAGCCAATAAGACATGAGAACCACAGAGGGTAGATAGTTATCTGGAAAAGCTTTCTGCTTTCCCGATAAAAAAATTAGATGGGTCTCTTACCCTTTCTTCCTGTCTTAGATCTGCATATGACATTTAGAGCTGAAGCAGCCATGTTGGAGGAAATATGCATAAGGAAAAGGCCAAGAGAATTGAAAGCTATTAGCTGTGGGTTTAACGAGCTCCCAAACTAAAACCAAACCAGCAGATTCCATTAGACTTAATGTTATGTGAGGAAAAGGCTCTTATTTCCTTAAGCTCTTATGTTTAATTCTCTGTTATTTACGGCCAAAACCATTTCTAGCCCATACACATAGGAATTTCATCTGTTCTGGCTTCCATTACCCTAAGAGCTGGAAAGGGAGTAAGAGAAAAGGCAACTGGTACGCCAAGCATGGTGCTGGGTGGTTTCCACACATTCTCTTTAAGTTTCATAACAACACTATGAGAGATGACATTTATAAAAATTTAACATGGCTAGACACACTTTATGTTTTAAAGGAAGATTTGACAGAGCTGCAGTTATGTGGACCTTGAAAAATTAATTTCAGTGTAAATTTACAAAGGTTTAAACACTTATCCTTCTTCAGTAAATTAAAAGTACATCACATAGACATTTCCTTTGGATAAATTAGACACAAAGTGCCTACTAACTATACTTACTAGACATAGCATGGCATCCATACCTACCGCCTGCCAAGGGAATAAGGACATTTGGTTTGATTAACAAACATCAAGGAACACTCCCTTTTATCAAAGTTGGCCTAGCTTTCAAAGAGATTAAGAAAAGATTTATCTCCCTTGGGACTGGATGTGACATTCACTAAGGATGGGGAGGAAGTGGTGCTTTCTGCGGTATGGGCTGCTCCACTGTTAGGCAGGCCAGAGGCTTGAGTTTCCCAGGGATCTAGAACTCTCCCCATGAGTCCAGAGGGAAATGGAGGAAAGAACTGTACTTCCAGGGCTCAATTAGCCAGTCAACTGGGAGTTAGAAGTCCCTGGGCCTTCGTTACATATGGAAGGTGGAGACTTCCCTGGTATGAGTCAGGATGTCTGATGAGCTGCGGAAAGTGCCAAAGGAGAGAAAGCAAAAACAGGGTGTCAGAAGCCACGTCAGAAATTATATAAACAGCAAAGGGTATATCCCATCTACAGTAGTAGAATTCCTGCTGTTCAGTTATTCTTCAGTCATTCAGAGGAGGGAGGTGTTATCGAGCATCTACAATGAGCTAGTTCTTGGGAATGGACCAGTGAATTATTAAGCAGTTAGTGAATTATTAAGCAGACATAGCTTCTGATCTCATAAGTTTATAGTCTGGTTCAGACAACAGACAGTTAAAACAAGTTATAATAAAGTGAAATGAGTTTTACAATACATGGATGTTATCATTTATAGTCATCCTCTTCCCTGTTTATGGTGTTACTATGTGATGACACGTAATGAAGAAAAGAGCCCTGGACAAGACCAGCCAGTGAGTCCTGCTTAGGGCACTTAACAGGTATTCTTCAGTTATGTGACCTCAGGTAATAAATCTCTTCTTCCGTGTTTCTTTTTACCTTGTCAAACTAGATGGTTATGATTCTATTATTTATACTAAAAACAGTAGAGACAACTTCTAAGAATAGCTCCTACCCTGTTTGCGAATGCCTCGTTTTAACAAGTACCATTTATGTGTTTATTAGTGCGGCCCACAGTTTGTGCCAAGGTCACACTATTTCCTGAGCCTTTGCTCTCTCCACATGGCTCTGACTTGGGCTTCCTTGCCAAAACTGAAAGATCCACGTCTGAGGTTGATCAGTTTCTTGCGGGCAATACCAACATTCCACAGCAATGCTAGATCTTTAGAACTAAAAGGTTCTTCTAGTGAAGTACCTTTTCGAAGCAGAATTCTTAACTCAAATTCTTAAGTAACTTGGAGAAACAGGAACACCTTTAAAAGGCAAGCCAAAAAAAAAAAATGCATGCAAAATTTAGTGTGTGTGTGTGGGTATGTGTATATTTGGGAGATAGGGTTCACAGGGTTCGTCAGATCTTCAAAGGTGCTGATACCCCAAAAGAATTAGGAGCCTGGCTCTCGAGATTACGGTAAAATCATGACATGATCTCTCTGTCCTCTGAATGCCATAGCACTTGTACCTTTTACCACTCTACTACAGGGATGTGCATCTTTCCTACCAGACTATTCCTCCCTTAAGAGTGGAGATTGTATCTTATTAAAACAGCAAACTGTAGAGGAAGAAATATATATGTACTTCAGGGTCAGACGAACCCAGGTTCAAATCCCTATCCTGCCATTTTCTGGCTATGTGGCCTGACACAGGTTATTTAACTTTCAGATTGACTTGTTCTATCTGAGTCTCTTTCTGCTCTTCTTCTGAAAACATATCATCTTTGTCCATAGGAGAGGGCATGAGACTCAGTCTGAACCAATCACAGTACCCGATTTCCTTCCCATAGAGATAGGCAGCGGCAGGGCATATGACCTCTGCTGACCAATGGACTCCCTCTCCAGTATCTTGCTATGTGGTGTTGGAAGAAAGGAAAAATCCTTTCCTCGCTGGCTGCAAAGTGGTTGGGACATGAACCTAAGCTGTGCGCAGCCATGTCTCCATTCTTGTGAGGACATCTGTCATTGAAGGGAATGACTAGACTTGGCAAGCGGAGGAAACCAGAGGTAGGAGAAAGAGAGACTTGCAGGTTTCAATGTTCCAAGCTTCTCAGTTACATGAACTGATAACCACCCCGTTTCACTTAAGCAAGTGTGAATTCAATCTGTCACATGCAACCAGAGTCTTGAGCTCATCTGTAAGTAAAGATAGTAATACCTACAGGTAAGGTTTTGTGAAGATAATGTAATATGTGGTGAAGAACCTAACAGTAAGCTTTCACCCTGCTTGTGACTGCCCCATTTCAACAGGTACCTTTTAATAGTATTTGCTCTTCAGCGTGTTCCAAGGAACACTAATGACACAGGCTGTTTCTAAATTTTGTTCAAGTTGAAAAAATGATGAAATAATTTGAGAAATGCTTGGTTAACAAAATTCTTTCCCAAGGCACTTTCCAGCCTCCAGTCTTCTACTTTGCCTCATGAATTCCTCACTGGGCAAAGTAATATGACCACAGAATATCTGGGCACATTTTGGGAACTGCGCTCTCTGTGGCTACTTCAGTAATCGTACTGTGGCTGGCAAACACTGCTTCAGTGAGAGTTTGGCTGTCATCATCTGGTTCCTTTTCTTCTGGAGCAAAAGTCCAGCAGGTCCCCCTGTTCTGACAATTACTATCTGTAGGACTTGGAAAAGTCACTTTAATCCTGAGTCTCGGCTTCTTCATCTTCAATTGACAATGTTAGACTCCATGACCTTTCAGAGCCTTCCAACTGTACAATTCTGTGCTTGTGGGATTATAAAAGGCTTTGGGAAGATTGAATGTAGAAGGGCCTATAAAATCCAGAAAAGTACCAGGTTGCTGAGTGGGAAAAAGTGAGGGGACATGGTGTACTGCAAGGAAGGTTCATAGCAGTCACCAGCACTACCTCCACTTTTTGGAGGTTCCAACATTTTAGTATAAGCAATCTCTGGATTATCTCAACTTCTTAAGTTAGGTTTCTAATGCCACTAGATTCTATGAGTTCATACATTTTAGGTTTAGGTGGAACAAAACTAAAGCCTTATAAAACAAAAGGAGTATTGCGACAGAACATCTATCCCATCGAACCGCAAATGCCAAGAAAACCTAACAGAAAAAGATGGAGAGCAAAGATGGTATAATTCAGACTCTGACTCCTGAACAACTTCGGGTTCCTTATTTTCTTATTCAGTTCAAATTTAACCAAGACAGCTGGGAATGAAACCCCTTCTCTTCTGCTATCCTCAACTAACCAACAGGAATCCTTCTTAGGGATGCTTAGGAAATGTAAATAAAATGACAACGGAGAAGATCCTTTGAAAACTGCAAAGTACTCTGCAGATATGTTATTTTTATTATTATTCATTACATTTTAAAGTGTAATTTTGGCTTTACCACAGACATGACTTCAGGCAAGTAATTCATCATCTCCTCCTTTCATATAAAACAAATGCAGTAGTGGATGGGAAAGATTAACTAGAAAATAATGGTTGGACGCCTTTAAAAATTGAGAGTCACTGCAGTACTTACTAATTAATAGTCACCATACAATTGTGAAGCTATAAATAGCTCTGCATCGGAGCAGAATCCAGAGTTTTCTGCTCCTTTTTTACTTGTTGCCATTTTGATTGAGTCTACTAGCTCCACTAGCCTATAATTAGCACAACACCCTGGAAAATTAATCCAGCCTGGTGAGTCAACATCGCGGAAATTAAACAGACTTCTAAATAATGTTGAAGTTAAGCTGAAGCCTGAGAGCCAGGCCCTCCTGCTTTCAGAAGTAACTAAAAGCCTCAAATCCTGAATTTGCAGCTAAAAATAGGGGAGTCTATATTTCTCTTTTCAACAACTGAGTTTCAACACTGCTATCGAGATAAACATATTCCTCATTAGAATTTTCGATCAATCGGAGAATTGCAAGCTGTTACATTATGATTTATAAAATGTGGCCTTGGAGAAACTAAGCCTGCTAATATAATTAAGACAAATTGCCCAGATTCTCTAGTATCTCCTGACAGAGATACCAGAGCAGGAGGGTTCTGAGGGACTGAGCTGTCAGAGGAAGCCTTTTATAAGATAATGCGAGATTGCTGAAATTTGCAATACCATGGAAAAAGGTATCCAACATGCCGGAAGGGGAATCACATGTTACAGGCAATAGGCCACAAACAGATTAAAAGCAGTATGGAAAGCTTGAATATGGAACCAGCTACCCCTACCCAGGAGCAGGGAGATGAAAATGAGGAACAGTGGGGTTAAAATGGGAATATGTGCTTAGGGGCACATTTCCCAGAATGAGATGCTTTGCTTTTTTCAACTGGAATGTAGTGTCATGCATAGGGGAGTATCCTAAGTTAAAGATCAGTTAAAGGCCAGGTCATCTATTTCTTTTTGTAAAATCTTTTCACTTTCCAAATTAAATAGCCCCAGTGTCCTTTCCTTGTAAATGCTTATCAACTTTAACTGTTTTATTTCCAATTGTATTTACGTGATATGATTAGGTTAGTCTGCAGACCAACTCTCCTAGTTAAATGTCAACTCACCTAAAGCCAAAGTCATCATTTTCCCTTCCTGTCGTACACTGACTTCAGATCATCCAGCATTAAAGAAAAGGAGTCTTTTCTTTTCCTTGATCATCAAATCCAATTGCCAAAACCTAAACAGTCTACCTTATTTCTGCAAATTCTTCATTTTCTTCTGCATACTTCTGCATACTGAAGTATGCAGAAAGTTATTTCTGCATACTTCATTTCATCCTCCATAGCCGTTTATTTGATCTCTTATGTTCAATACACCAATGCTAGTTTAATCTTCTTTAAGCATATCTTCAATCATGTCATTCCCTGACTCAAAACATTTAATGGCTGCCCACTGGCTAACAAATTAAGGAAAACTCCTCAGTTTGGCAGTCAAAACCTTGGCCTCCCCTCCCATGTCTCCTGTCCACTTGACAATCTAATAGCATGTGTTTTCTTTATGGTGGGGCCCTGATGGATTCATAGCTCATGTACTACAAGTGGAGCTCATGTACTACAAGCCTTCCAAAGTGGAGGCAGTGGAACAAATTTGCATGCCCAAGGGATAGCTTTACCCATTAGTCATGGGGGCTCAGGAAAACCCATTGCTGCTGCTGGAAAAATACCCAAAAGCTAATAATGTCATCAGTTCAGTTGCATCATCTTCTTAAGAGAAGAATGATACCACATTACCTTTTAAATGACTCCCCATTTGGCAATATACTCTCTTTATTAAGGGGGGGAGGAACATTGGACTTAAAAATTATCTTTTCCTCTTCCTTCTTTTAGTTTTCTCCATTTTTTCATACTGATTTTTTTGTAGTAAATAATCAGAATCTAGATTCTTCTAAAAGTAATTGCTTTCCTTCTCCAATGTTATCACTGTTATTTTAAACAATACTAGCAAACTGACTCCAGTAACATATATAAAGTATTATATACCATGACCAAATAAGCTTTACTTCAGAATGCTAGTTGGTTTAACATCTGAAAAGCAATTGAAGCCATACACCATATCAATGGAATAAAAACCAAAAACCACATGATCATTTCAACATACAAAGAAAAAGCATGTGACACACTTTCATGAAAAAACACTCAACAACCTAGGAATAGAAGAAAACTATCTCAACATAGTAAAAGCCATATATGAAAAACCCACAGTAAGCATCATGCTTAATGTTGAAAGACTGGATGCTTTCCTCATAAGTTCAAGAACAAGACAAAGATGGCTGATATTGATATCAACACTGTACTGGAGGGTCTAGCGAGGGCAATTAGGCAAGGAGAATAAACAAAAGAGATCAGACTGGGGGGAAATAAAGTAAAATTATTTCTATTCACAGATAACATGACCTCACACACAGAAAATCCTAAATCCACTAAAGAAATCCACTAAAACAACTATTAGATTTAATAATCAAGTTCAGCAAGGTTGTAGACTACAAAATCAATGTATAAATTTAAATATATTGAAATAAAATTCATTTGCAAACAAACAATCCAAACATGAAATTCAGAAAACAACTCCATTTCCAGTAGCATCAAAAAAGAGTAAAATATTTATGAATACATTTAGCAAAATAAATATAAGACTTGTACTCTGAAAAGTACAAAACACTGCTGAAAGAAATTAAAGAAGATCTAAATAAATGGAAAGAGAAGAACCAAGATGGCAAAGTAGATAAACACTATGCTTGTCTCATCCTGTGAACACATCAAAATTACAACCGAATTATAGAACAATCAGCATGAAGAACCATCTGAAGTCTAGCTGAACAGAAGTTTTATAACTAAGAATGTAAGGAAGAAGGTACAAGACTGGTAAGAGGGGAGGAGTTACTAAAATGGGCTGAGTGGACACCCATGTGCGGTGGTTGAAAATCGGGAGAAATATCTCACCCACATAGGTTCCCTACAAAGGAGTGAGGAACCTCAGCTCCCCACACCAGGCTCCCCAGTCCGGAGTACTGGTGTGGGGAAGAGGAGAACCCACACTTCTGGCTGTGAAAAACAGGGGGGGTTCCCACCAACCATGGATTGCTTTATAGCTTCTACCAGGTACTCCCCAGCCAGTCACAGGCAGTGACTGACCTGGGCCTGCACCAGAACCCCTCCCAAGAGGTCCCAGAACCAACATACTTGGAGGTTGGCTTCAGAGCACAGCAGAGCACCACCCAATTAGCCCACAAGCGGCACACCCAAAGGGCAATCTCAACAAGCACCAGAGCCCACTGGGGGAAATCTTGCTCCCTGCACAGCAGCCCATAAGCTGTGGATGTGGCAAAACCCCACAGCCAGTAAGCCTGATGGTCAATACCACCAACTGACATGCTAACAGCAATCAAGGCTCAACTACAACAGGAGGGTACACACAACCCACACAAGGGACACTCTTGGAGAACCCGACTCTGGTGACCAGGGCTCCACAGGACTTCTATTACATAAGGCCATTAGGCAAGACTGGGAGACAGAGCAGCCCTACCTAATACATAGAAACAAAGAGAGGCAGCAACAATGAGGAAACAAATATGCTCCAAATGAAAGAACAGGAGAAAATTCCAGAAAAAGAACTAAGCAAAATGAAGGCAAGCAACCTACCAGAGACAGAGTTCAAAACAGTGGTTACACAGATGTTCAAGGAACTTAGTGAGAACTTCAACAAAGAGATAGCAAGCATAAAAAAGGACATAGAAACACATAAGAAAGAACCAGTCAGAAGTGAGGAATACAATAACTGAAGTGAAGAGTACATTAAATGAATCACCAGCAGGCTAGATGAAGCAGAGAATTGAATCAGCCATTTGGGAAACAAGGTAGCAGAACATACCCGATCAGAACAGCAAAAATAAAAAAGAATCCAAAAAAATTAGGAGCGTTTAAGAGACCTCTGGGACAACATCAAGCATAACAACATTCTCATCATAGGGGTACCAGAATGAGAAGAGAGAAACCAAGGTGATTGAGAACCTATTTGATGAAATAATGACTGAAAAGTTTCCTAACCTGGTGAAGGAAATAAACATACAAGCCCAGGAATTGCAGGGAGTTCCAAACAAGATGAACCCAAACAGGCCCACACCAAGACACATTATAATTAAAATGGCAAAGATTAAAGACAAAGAGAGAATCCTAACAGCAGCAAGAGAAAAGTATTTAGTTACCTACAAGGGAGTTCCCATAAGACTGTCAGCTGATTTCTCAATAGAAACTTTGAAGGCCAGAAGCGATTGGCACAAAATATTTAAAGCTGTGAAAAATAAGGACCTACAACCAAGAGTCCTCTACCCAGCAAGGGTATCATTTAAAATCAAAGGACAGATAAAGAGCTTTCCAGACAAGAAAAAACTAAGGGAGTTCATCACCACCAAACCAGTAATACAAGGAATGTTAGAGGGACTTCTTTAAGATGGGGGGAAAAACATAAAAATATGAATAATAAAATGGCAATAACAACATAGCTATCAAAAATTGCTTTCAATATAAGTGGATTAAATGCTCCAATCAAAAACATAGGGTGGCTGAATGGATAAAAAACAAAACCCTTACATATTTTGCCAACAAGAGACTCACTTCAGATTGAAAGATACACAGAGACTGAAAATAAAGGGATGGAAAAGCTTATTTCATGAAAATGGGGGTGGGGGGGAAGCTGGGGTAGCAATACTTATAGACAAAAAAGGCTTTAAAACAAAGGCTGTAACAAGAGACAAAGAAGGACCCAGTCATCCCACTTTCTGGTATTTATCCGAAGAAACCCAAAACGCTATTTCTAGGGGACGTGTACATCCATATGTTCATTGCGGCATTGTTCACAATGGCCAAGAGGTGGAGGCAGCCTGGGTGTCCATCAATAGAAAAATGGATGAAGAGGAGGTGGTACATATATACAGTGGTGATCACTTCTTTAGGTATATAAATGTTGAATGACTATTGTATATACCTGAAACTAATATAATATTGTATGCTCACTATATTTTTATAAAAATCTTAAAAATAAATAAGTGGAAAGACATCTCATGTTTATGGATCAAAATATTAAGATACTGTTAAGAAGGTAATACTCCCCAAATTTGTCTACAGATTCAATGCAATCTCTATGATGTCCTCGTATAAACTGACAAGGTGATTCTGAAATTCAAATATAATTACAAGGGACCCAAAATGGCCAAAAGAATCTTGAAAAAAAGAACAAAGTTGGAGGATTCACACTTTTACAACTTATTACAAAAGAACAGCAATCAAGACAGTGTGGTATAGGCATAAAGAGAGACATATAGGTCATTGGAATAGAATTGAATCTCTAAAAGTAAACCTATGTTTCTATGTTTAATTGATGTTTGACAACAGTGCAAAGCCATACAATGGGGGAAAAATACTCTTTTCAAAAATACTATTAGGACAACTAGATAGCCAAATGCAAAAGAATAAAATTGGATCTTTACCTCACTCCATATACAAGAATTAACTCAACATGGATCAAAGACCTAAACGAAAGAACTAGACCTATAAAACTGTTAGAAGAAAACAGAGGTAAAAAAAACTCCATGATATTGGATTTGGCAATAATTTCTTCAATATGACACCAAGAGCACAAGCAGCAAAAGAAAAAGATTGGACTTCATCAAAACTAAAAACTTTTGTGTTTCAAAGGACACTACCAAAAACTGAAAATACCACCCACAGAATAGGAGAAAATATTTGCAAATCATACATTTGTAAAGGAATTGGACCTAGATTATAAAAACACTCACACAACTTAATAAAAAGACACATAATCCAACTGAAAAAGCAGCAAAGGACTTGCATAGACATTTTTCCAAAGAAGATAAACAAATGACTGATAAGCACATGAATTGATGCTCACCATGATTGGCAGGGAAATGCAAATCAAAAACCATAAAAAAACCACTTCACACCCACTAGGATGGCTATAATCAAAACATCAGCTTATAATAAGTATTAGAGAACATGTGGTGAAATCAGAATCCTCATACACTGCTGGTGGGAATGTAAAATGGTTAGGCCACTTTGGAAACATTTGGCATTTCCTCAAAAGGTTAAACATAGAGTTGACATTTGACCCAGTAATTCCACTGTTAGGTATATACCCAAGAGAAATTAAAACATATGTCCACACAAAAACTTTTTCATTTGTGGTTATAGTAGCATTCTTCACAATACCAAATGGTAGAAACAACTCAACTGTCTATCATTAATGGATAAACAAAAGTGGTATATCCACATAATGAAATGTTATTCAGCCATAAATTGAAATAAAGTACAGATCCATGCTATACAACATGTATGAAGCTTGAAAACAGTATATTAAGTAAAAGAAGCCAGACAAAAAAGATTACATATTATAAAATTCCACTTACATGAAATTTGTAGAATAGGCAAATCTATAGAGACAGAAAGTGGATTAGTGGTAGCACTGGAGCTAATGAAGAAAAAAAAGAGGGATAGCTCAAAGTTAAGGGCACTCTTTCTTAAGTGATAAAAATGTTCTAAAATTGTAATAATTGCACGTATCTATGAATATACTAAAAAAGTCACTGTACACTTTAAATTAGTGGACTGTACTCATATATATAATATATGAATTACAGCTCAATAAAGCTATACCAAAAAAATAGAAATCAATGCCCAAGTAGAGTATTTAAAGTATGGCCATTGATGTCAATTTTCTGGTGGCTATTTTTTTTAACATATATGGGTATGAATTTGCGTCTATCAAAATTTGGTACATTAAATATCATTTTACTTAACTTTTTGAAACAAATTAAAGCTCACCTCACCGCCCCCCACATTTGCCAAAGTATTGCGATATTAAATTACAGTCATAATTAGGGCTCCATCCTCTGTAGTTGGGGGTGGGGGATTTATATAAGCTTCAGGGGTGTTCTGCAGATTAAAACATCAGTAAGGGCTTCTAGTCCTTGGTCTATACTTTTTTTTTATTGGGGAATATTGGGGGACAGTGTTTCTCCAGGGCCATCAGCTCCAAGTCATTGTCCTTCAATCTTGTTGTGGAGGGCGCAGCTCAGCTCCAAGTCCAGTTGCCATTTTCAATCTTTAGTTGCAGGAAGCACAGCCCACCATCTCATGTGAAAATTGAACTGGCAATCTTGTTGTTGAGAGCTCGTGCTCTAACCAACTGAGCTATCTGTCCGCCCGCTGGTCTATACTATTTAACACTGAAAAGATCACAGTCTAAGCCTGCATAGGCTAAGGTCCTTTGAGTGAAGTTGGTTCTGCTGCTTCCCTGTCCTGCTAGATAGGGGAATTTTGTGGAAGCTGGAAATCCTGGGGCTCAGACAGTCATTTCTTTTTAAGTTCTTTCTACTTCCTGAGGCACTGTGAGACAGCAGGGCAAGGCTCTTCCTCCTCATGGCATCTCCAAAATATGAAGCTCTTTCTAGTCTTACAAAATCTCCTTCTCTGTCAGGGCCTGCTCCTTTTACCCCCACCCTTGAAGAGCTTTTCTCCATCTTCTTCCCTTCTGTGGGATGTCTGCTTCCAGCAATGACAGGTCTGCTTGTTTAAGACCATCCCTCTTACTGAGAACAATCAGACAAGCTGGGCAGACTTGAAGAAAAATCTGTTTGAAGGCACTGGAAATTTTTAAGTGAGAACTTGAAAGTTTAAATTTCTCTTCAGGTAAGAACTCGAAGGGCCAAATTCTAAAGAGAATGTAAGTACAGAGAGATGAACCCATCATTCATCATTGCTTTTCCCTTTGATATATTTGCTAATTCTTAATCAGCAACCAAGAAGGCAAGAAGCTGAGGAGAGCTTTGGACAGTCTAATGGGGCTGAGGTAACAAAAACTGGCGATCAAGGGCCACTAAAGAGTAGGTGCCCAAGCTTTCATTTGGCATGGTAATCTGTTACATTGGTGGCTCCCCAATGAACCATACCTTACAATAGTTATGCCTTTTGGTGGTCCTCTTCACATTGGTTTTGGACTTGGCCATGTGATTTGTTTTCATCAATAGTACATCAATAAAAGTGACACAAAGAGGGATTTGATAAGCATGTGCTCACTGGGGTTTGTACTTTTGGAATTCTCCCTTTTAGAACCCAACCTCCATGCTTAGGGAAGTCCAGGCTATCGCAATGTGGAGACAGATCATATGCAGAAGCCCTGGAGGATGGGATGTTATGTGGAGAGAGAGGCCATGTGGAAGAGCATCAAAATGCCACCAGCCAAGATCTCAGGTGAATGCATCTTTATGAGTGATCCCAGCCAATACCAAATGGAGCAGAACTGTCTTGTCAACCTGGAGCACCATGAGAAATAGTACATGTTGTTTTAAGCCACAAGTACTGGGTTGGTTTGAAATACAGCAAACAAACAAACAAACAAACTTGGAACCCTAAAGAATGCTCAGATTAAGGGTGAACCAAAAATAGACTAACTCTCACAAAGACTGAGGCCTGGCTTCAAAAGAAATTTAAGAACTCAACAGGTAGACTTAACAGTAGATGAAATGTAGCTGAAGAGAAAATTTGTGAACTAGAAGAAAGGACAGAAAAAAATCCAAACTGAAGCACAGAGACAAAAGAATAAGAAATACAGAAACAAGCATAGGAGTCAGATGTGACTCAGTGAAAAGAACCTCACATTCACGTAACTGAAGTCCCCAAAAGAGAGGAGAGAATGAAATAGAATTAATATACATAGAAATAATGGCTAAGAATTTTCCAAGCTAGTAAAAGATTCCAAGCCACATACTTAAGATTGTCTCTACAAATTCCACTGAAGGTAAATACAAAGAAAATCACCCCGGGACACATTATAATAAAACTGCCAGAAACCAAGAAAGTAAGACAAAGATTATAGATTGGATAAGAAAACAAAACTCAGGTTTTTTTTTTGGGGGGGCAGATATATTATTAATATTTTTCTATTTATCTGAATCACTTCAAAATAAAATACTTTTAACAAAGCTTTTTTTTCCCCCCGCCCCTCCAACCCACCTCCCCTTTGGCAACCATCAGCTTGTTCTCTGTATCTATGGGTCTGTCATGCAGGGACTCTGGGTCCCCTCCCTGCACAAGGACGCAGGATATGGTGAGGCCACAAAGGAACACCCACGGAGCCATAGATAGGGGAGTCATACCACTATAGTCTCGCTGGCGGCTGGGTTAGAGACACAGGAAGCAGGAGCCACATGATGCGCAATCCACAGTCCGCTTCTCTGCCAACCAAGCAACCTGCCAGCATAGCTATGGCAGTTACATTAGTGGCTAATGGCTAACTGGTTACAGTGGATGGCCATCTGACCAGAGCTGATGGCCATCTACTACCCAAGCCAGCCCCTTTCCACGTGAGGTCAAGAGCCTGGAAACTGCTCTCTGGGACTCTGTCCCCATAGGGTGTTTTTCTTTTGTTTGTTTATTCATTTGTGTTTTAGATTCCACATATAATTGAGAAATAGTATATGTCTTTCTCTGACTTATTTTACTTAGAAAATACTCAAGTCTTCATTTTAAAGTGGTTATGTAGGTAAGCTGATTCGTCTTATTTCCTAACTGGATTCTCCACCTTTACTTTATTCCCTTCTATATCATTCTCCACACTGCAGTTAGGTTGATCTAAAATTTAAATAACACCACCTCTCTCCTCTACATAAATGTTTCAGGGGCTTCCCACTCATTCAGAATAAAGTTCAAACTTCTTATCCCAATTTAAGTGGTCCTCTCAGATCTGGTGTCTACCTTTCTAGACTCCTCTCTACTACCTCTCTAGAACTCAGCACTCCAGACATACCACCCTGGCTTTTAATTTCTCTAAATTACTTTCCGTATGCTGTTCCTATTCTTTGGAACTCTCTTTGGAACCCTCATTTCATATTCCTTTTCCCTGGCTTTCCTACTTTCTGTAAGATTATAATTTAAATATCATTTGCTTTTGGAAACTTCCAAAATTCCTAGATGGGGTACTTTACTCCACAGAGGGCAAAAAATTTGCCCCTTATATCCTGAAACTTCCGTATCAAAGCACCTATTACACTCTATGATCACTGCTTATTCGTCTATCTCCCTGTAGAGATGGTCAGTAGAAACCCTGCATGCTTTGCTCACAGTTGTCTCCCTATTCCTCAGTTTGACTCAAAATACACATTCAGTAAATATTTTAAATTACTTATTAGTATTAGAAAACCCTCATATCTTATCTTCAAGACAGTCCATCATATCTCTCTTCTAAACCTAACTTTTTTTCTAGAAGCTTCTAGAGGATAATGTGAATTGATCTTACTGCAATAAAAATACAAAGCAAAAAATAAATACAAATGTTAAGTGAAAGTATGAATATTCATACCATAGGCTCCTCCCCTGCTTTCCCAATTCCACAGTTCATAGCGCTCACTTGCTTTCTTACATGCAAAAAAGTGTGATTATACTATTTGCATCCTTAAGTGACACTCTGGCTTTTTAGTCACTCCAAGATCCGGTTCATAAATGGCCTTCCTTGTTTTGTGTTGCCTTGGTGGCTCCTTTCCAGTTTTATCAGAGTTTGTTTTTCTCTGCTTCCTTTTCTCAGCTCAGCACAGCTTCCTCTGTCATGTTCTATAAACCTACCACTGTTGATGAAGTCTTTTTATGTGCCATCTGAATTGGTCAGTTTTGTCTCATTGCCTCGTGAGTTTTATTTCGAATTTTAGTGGCAAACAACTTTTTCACCTGTTACTTCCGCACCCCTTGTAACTCATTTATTAATTTGGTCACTGACTTAACTCTTGAAACACTGGACAAAATTGAATACCATCACTTTGCCATAATCAAATTTTGTCTGCTTTGTTGCATCACCAGTGCCAAAAACAGTACCTGACACCCAATCAATACTCCGTACATATTTTGTTGAATAAATTAAATACCTTGGCATGTACTCGACAGGCTGCTTGAGATGATTTACTTTTGTTCTTTATATACCATAGATAAATATTTAAAACGCGGTTTGGTACCTAAGAGTTGAAAATACTTAGTAAAGTTTTATTTCAGTATATACATTGTGACCAGATCCAATTACGGGTATTCTTCCTTAGGAGGTTCATTCTTTTGTTGTCGTATAAGAAGGTGTTTTTATTCAAACTAAAGAGACTTTACTTCCTTTGGCTATTTAGACCTCGTCTCTTGTTTATCATCTACCCTTTAATTAGCACAACAAATCCAGCTAAGTCCTTTAAATGTAAGCAATAGTGATAAATTCATCCTGTAAATCAAATTGCTGGTGCTTATAAACATAGGTAGCAAGTACCAAGCAAGAAGGGCTTACGGTCCAGGAAAAAAAGCTACTTGAACAGATAGAGTGCCAAGAAAATTTCTCAGTACTGCCAATAATTTAAGATTTGGGATAGTGGAGATTTTAGTGACTGCTGGTTGGCAACACGACGGGCTTCATGGGCTAAGAAAGGTTAGGTGGTGGACTTCAGGGTTCTGGAAGAAACAGGGTGAGGGCATTCAGAGACGACCTAAGTTAGCAGGTGCGCAGTGAGATCGGAAAAGGCATCAGGACCTTGGAAGGAGGTGGGGAAAGAACCTAGAATAAGCGATGGATTGAAGAAAATTGAAGAGGTGGGGGGGAATAGCCAGCGCCAAGGCTAAGATGGGGGATTGAGGACTCTAACGCTAAAGGTGTCGAGAGAAAGCAAATAAAGCAGGCCTTGGAGGGGAAGAGGAATTCTCACAGAGAGAAGGGAAAAGGGATGGAGTCCCCTCCCGCACAGGGCAGACACAAAGGGGGCATCCCGAGCCGAGCAGGAGGCGGCAGTAGAGCGCGGTGGGTGGGTCAGCAGCAGGGGGGGCGCGGAGCCCAAGGTGCGCGGCTGAGGCCGAGGCTCTGGAAGGAAGGAGGTGCGGTCTGGGTTTTTTTTTTTGGTGGACATTTTCATAAAGGTCACTGGAACTTAGAGTTCATGCTGTAAAAATACATTTCAGATTTGGGGGATATTTTCAGCCTGAGGGTTTGGTCCCAGTTCAGTTAGGTTTTATTGAGGCAGGTGTTGGTTGGAAAATTCAGTTAAGGGTTGGGAATGTCAACCAGTTGAGGGTGAGTTCAGTGAGAGATGAAGGGACTTTGGTCAAGTGCGTGGAGGTAAAATTGCAGCTCGGGTGGGTCGAGATGCCGGGTTTGGGCGTGAATTTAGGTTGCCGCTGGGGTGTGTTTCAGGCAGCGTGGCGGGTGCATTTCCGCGGGAACCGCGTGAATTTCCTTCGGTACCGCATTTCAGGCGGGGTTGGAGGTGACTGCAGTGGCGACGAGCGCTTTCCGTCCTGCGCGGCGCGCGTTCCGCGCCGATCTGGGGCGAGCGAGTCCGGGCCGGGGCGTCCGGCGGGGGCCGCGAGGCTCCGGGCTCGGGCGGAGGGACCTGCCATCAGTGCTGCGCAGGATCCACGGCGAAGGGACTTCGGGGACGCTCCGCTCCGGGGGCGAGCGCCACTTCACTCCCGCCCCTCCCGCTCCCGGGGGAACCTGTTGCTGGAGAAATGGGCGGGCGGCGGCGGCGACGCCGGAGGACCCTCCCTCGCCTCCGCCGGGGCCTCGCGGCGGCCCTTTCACCCTAGAGACGTCCTGCGGCACGGCCCCCTTCCTTCGCTCCTTTAATTAAAAAAAAGGGGGGGAACCGCCCCCACCCCACGCCGGTGCAGGGCGAGCGTGGCGGCGGCTCGCGCCGCTTCCGGGAGCGGAGGCGCGGCTCCGCGGGCCGGAGGCGGAGGAGGCGGAGGCGGCGGCGGCGGAGGAGGCCAACATGGCGGCGCGCAGGGCTGGGCCGGGCCACCGCCGCGCCTGAACGCCGTACCGGCCTTGCTCGGCCCGCGGCGCCCACGCCTGCACGCAACCTGGCCGGGCGGCTGCGGACGGCGCAGGCCAGGAGCGCAGGGGCCCGTCGGAGCGCGGGGCGGCGCCGAGGCGGCGCCGCGCGACCCGCCAGGCCCGGGACCCGCAGCCTCGCCGCCCGCCGGCCGGCGCAGCCCGAAGGCCGGCGCCATGGAATCGGAGGAGGAGCAGCACATGACCACGCTGCTCTGCATGGGCTTCTCGGACCCTGCCACTATCCGCAAGGCCCTGCGCCTGGCCAAGAACGACATCAACGAGGCAGTGGCGCTGCTCACCAACGAGCGGCCGGGCCTAGACTACGGCGGCTACGAGCCCATGGACAGCGGCAGCGGC
This sequence comes from Rhinolophus hipposideros, assembly GCF_964194185.1. Lineage (NCBI taxonomy): Eukaryota > Metazoa > Chordata > Mammalia > Chiroptera > Rhinolophidae > Rhinolophus > Rhinolophus hipposideros. The sequence goes on from NC_138054.1 coordinate 56,321,403, forward strand.
GGCCCCGGCCCCGGGCCTAGCGGCGGCCCGCGGGGGGACGGCGGCGGGGACGGCGGCAGCGGCCCCTCCCGCGGCGGGAGCACCGGAGGTGGGGGCGGTTTCGACCCCCCGCCCGCCTACCACGAGGTGGTGGACGCCGAGGTGAGGAGGGGCAGCCTGACCTCCGCGGGAGAGGCCGGTGGGCTGGAGCGGACACACCCCGTTGGGCTCGGCGTGCGGAGGGACCGCGGGGCAAGGGGTGGCACGGCAAGAGAACGGAGCGCCGGGCTCGTGAGGGACGCAGGTCGCCGCACGGGAGTCCAGTGGGAAGAGGACGCCATCGGGGACGGTCTGCATAGGCGTTAGGGATGCGGGGCAGGGGTGCGCGGCAGGGCGCGGAGGGGGTCTCGCGGGCTTCGGGCTGAGCGTGCCCGGGTCGGGGATGGGCACCACGAGGGTCCAAAGCTGGCCTCGCCGTGCGGGAAGACGAACGTCAGCTTGGAGAGTGTGAGGGGGAGGACGCGTGTAGTGGGTTTCAGAAATGGGGTACGAGTAGACTAGGCCGAGATTTCGTGGCACCCGGTCTCCGTGAACGAGTAGGGGAAGCACCAGGTGCACAGTCAGAGGAAAAGTGGGATGGGCCCGCGGGAATAGTGGCCTTTGCTAGGGTCAGAAGAGGACTCCTGAGGTCAGGCATGGAGTTGGGGTGTTAGCCAAGGACCAGAAAGAGAGGAGATTGGGCGGGATCTAAAATGAAGAGGAACTGGGCAGAGGCCAGAAATGCCAGGAATTGATAAAAGGTGGGAGAGGGGGCTCAGCAGCAGTAAGTTTGGGTTGGGGGCATAGGCGTCAGTAAGGTCAGGTATTATTAAAGCGGTGGGGATAGGACAGAGAGAGGTTAGAGGTAAGAGGCCAGGGCAGGAACTAGGCAGTGACGGGGACTGGAATGGCAGGATGAAGCTGGGACCAAGTCTGGATAAGGGGAGCACTGATAACAGATACAGTTAAAGATGAGGGGAAACTGTCCCTGGGAGTAATTGGATACCGAGGGACAGGGTGGGAGATAAACGGGAGTGAAGGAGCTCTGTTAAGGAGAAAGGGCCATCTAGCGGAATGGCTTTGATGACAGATCTCAAGTCTGGGTGGAGAAAATTAGGACTGTTTAGTTTGGAGCAAAGAACCTGGGGGAAAAATAGACTTTAACTGACGTTTAACCAGCAATGAACCAAAAGCACCATGGCAGCTCACAGCAGGAATTTTGGTCAGATTCACTGGATCATGTATCTCAAAGGGTCCAGTAGAACAGGTTGGCCTGATTACAAAACAACACAGATCTTCGATTAGTGGTGTGTTCTTAAATAGAGATAGGAATATGGGTAATTCTTAATGAAGCTAAGCCTTCTGAAAAGATTGTTCCTAAATGTTATGTTCTTTTAATTATATGCTTTTGTAGCAGTTGCTTGGACTGAAGTAGATTGGGAAAGAAGGTGGCATTTCACAAAACCAGGTTTCTTCACAAGATTTCTTTGTTTTCCAGACTTATATACACTTGATTGATTGCCCTCTGTGTTACCCAGTAACTCAGCCGAATCATTGACTAATGTATGGAAGTAAAGATTGTTATTTCTAGTTTGGGAATTTTTAAAAATTCCATATGATTAAATAACTGTATTTAAGTCACTTTTAAAAATCAGCTTCTTTTTGCAAAGTCCCCATCAGTCCTTTCCTTGTTCCTTCCAGTTTTGACCCAGTTTTGAAATCAAGAAGAAAGTCATTGCATTTTCTGAAGGCATTTGTATAACTCTACAAAGCTCAGTGTATCCTCATTTTGTGAGAAATTTTATTCTTTTTTTGTCACACCTTTTAATTTCTTGTGATTGGAAAATCAAATTATATTGCTTAGTGATACTTTACCATAAACTGTACTGCTTGTACATTTAAGTACAAGGAGGTAGGACTGGCTTCTTTTCACACGACAGGCTGAGGAGTTTGCTTTCAGGTAAAATTTATATTTTTTGGAGGAGTTGTGTCAAGTTTTCATTTCCTCTTGACCTGTCAATTTGGCCTGGGGAGGCTGCACCATTTAATTTTGAGAGTTCACAAGGGGCTGGTGACGGACATTGCTTTACCCAGAAACATATTCGCAGGAATACAGGCAGTCACTTCCTGGTACACAAGAGCCTGGTGAGAAAGTTTAACCCAATTTTTGCCTCTGTAGTTTTATAAATCTTCTTCCATGCCACCTGTGCAGCTTGTTGGTCCTCCTTGCTGTGGACAGTAGGAAACAGGGTTTTCATCTTGGGGAATAGGGAAAGATGCTAATTGTTGCTGAGCTCCTACTACAGCATGTCAGGCACTGTATTAGGTGCTTTATACAGTTTATTTAGTCCTCAGTGAAATAGTTACCATGTTTCCCCCAAAATAAGACCTAGCCAGACAACCAGCTCTAATGCATCATTTGAAGCAAAAATTAATATAAGACCCTGTCTTATTTTACTATAAGACTGGGTCTAATATATAATATGATTAATATAAATAGTATAATACCGGGTCTTACATTGATTTTTGCTCCAAAAAAAAGCATTAGAACTGATTGTCTGGCAAGTCTTATTTTCAGCGAAACACGATAATAACATCACCCTTTTAGATACACAATTAAGTAGTGGCAGAGTCTGAATTTAAACCCAAGCCTCTCTGACAGTGTGTTTTTCACTCTGCTCAGCTAATGGTTTTAGTATTAAATTCATTTAGGATAAGAAGGAAAGAGGCAAATTCTTAGGCTACTGTACAAGTCTAGGAATGATGTGGCAAGCCCTGAATCAAGGCATTAGGAATAGAATCATGGGTAGAATGAAAGGAGAATCATAGGTTTTTAAGGCAGAAGACTTCAGAAATTAGTAATCAGTTCAGCTATCTTGTTTTACAAATGCAGTCTTGCAGGCCTCAAAGGGGAAGTGGTTTATCCCCACAGAGCCAGTTAATAGAAGAGATGGCACTAGAACTCAGGCCTTCTCACTGCAAGCCCAGGGCACTTTCTCCCTATCAGCTGCTTTCCTTTCAAAGGAAAAAGGGACAGGACTCAGTAATGAGTTAAAGGGGATAAAGAAAAGGGAAGTGTAACAAACAGACTGGGTGAAGTTTGTCAGGTCTTGTGTGACTTACCCCTTTTATTTCTAAAAAATATGAGTACCTTATTTTAAATTATATAAAGCTTTATGTGATGCCTAGAAAATTTCAGTTTCAGTGTCCTTTTAAAAATGGGAATATACAGATTAAAATCTAATTGTTAAAAAAGAAAAAATGATTGTATGTATTTTATATGTGTAGTTTGGGGACAGGAATGATCCTCTCATTCAGTAAACATTTAATACCTTCCATGTACTGGTACTGGAGTTAGAGTGGGGAACAGAACGTGGAGGTTACATTCTGGTGGATCCTAGTACAAGGCCTCTCGTTTTACAAGAAGTGATTTCCCAAGGTCATGTAACTAGTTAGATAAATCAGTTTAGTAATTTGGACCCATGCTTTAATTAGGATTTGGTTTAAAAATTAAAATTTGGAAAATAAAAGCAGTTCACTTCTGTTTCAATAGAAGGAAAGAGGATGCAGATTAAAAAGACTAAATATCTAGCAGAACACACAAAACTGCACAGAAAGTCACCTTTTTAATATCCTCCAATAAAGTAAAGATATTGCTTTGCAGAAAGTTGTGTTTGGTTGTTACTAGTACTGTTGGGTGTAGATATATAATTCTTAGTCTCTGGGTCTGAAAGGAACTTTGAGAAGCTATTCACTTTTGATTTTGAATAGCATTTCTTGAATAACCTTTCCACGGCAGATAAGAGTCTGTTCTAATATTAAAGAGAGTGAGATCTCACAGCTGCTCTAAATAACTTATCCAGATGTTTAACACTCCCACCGTCAGAATTCTTTACTCTTTCTTATACGGTTTATGTAAACCCTCTGGCTAAGGGCATGCCCAATGATTCTGCCCTCCACAGGTAAGGAGAGTTGATCCTTAAAGAATTGTGATCCTGTCCAGGGGGCCAGTAGAAATTAGAACCAGGTACTGTTAGGGCAGCTTATAAAATTTAACAATTGTGAAATGTTTACCTTTTTTATTATTAAATCTCCTTGTTTGTCTTTAGAATATACGAAAACGGATTTTTTCTTTTTTTTTTTTTGCAAGGAGATTTCAGTTCACAGTTAGAAATAACCTTCTGTGATAATTAATGTTCTTAGAAGTGACATTGGATACTGTGATCTAACAAGTATTGCAAGCTCCTTGTTTTGTTCCTGTTTTAATGTGGACATTCCTTCTTGAGTTATTTTGTCAGAAGTATTTTGCAAGATTTCATCTTTTTTTGTTTTTTAAAGAGCCCCAAAGTTAGTCCTGCTATAATAGATCTAAATCACATAAAAATAAAAATCACATTAATTTGTAGTTCCTTAACTCATTTCTGTTTCTTTTTTCCCCCCCTTTGGTAATAAGTGGTAGTTATAAATGAATTAAAATTATAATACTATCAATATTTATATTGTTTTATAATAAAATTCATCTCTTTTTCTCCCTAAAACACACAATCCTAGTACATTTGTGGAGTAAATATCATGTAAATTTTAGTTAATTATTAGTGACTTGAATATATGACCCATAGTTTGTGATTTACTATGATTTTGTAAATTTTTTTAAAAGTCCATTTAAAGGTATTACAGTAAAAAATAAGATAATGCCAAAAGTCAGTTGAAAGTAGATGAAATAAAAATAAGGAGTGTGAAAGATTAATTAGTATAGCCTAATTTTTGAAAGGAAATTTTCTTTATAATTTAGTATATATGTGTCTCCTTTGGGAATTAGGCCTATGAGCTCATCTAACAGTTAGATTCTTACCTTGTAATTACCTGGCCATATGCTATTAGAATGAATGTAATTTGGCACGATGGAATACCTTTCATGTATCAGTGAGTGTATAGTTCTAGTGAAATCATAGTAGGTAGTGACAACTTTTTACAGCATAATAATGCTATTAGCTTAGATTTTGAAAGCAATTACAGTATTAGAAAAGTAAATGTAATGTTTTAACAATTTGAGGAAAGGGTTTCAACTTTAATAAGAACTTAAATAGCAGACATTAGGGTACTACATATTTTTGTGCTTACTGCTCAAATATCATGTAACATTTTACTTGAATCTGAGTGTGAAGGTGAAAAAAATTTCACTTTTAGTAAAAACTATTATATTTAGAAAAAGTTAGTTAAATAATACTTTTTATGTGTGGAACTCATTTTTCCGGGAAATTTTTTATTGGAACACCAGAGAGAAATAGGAAGTAAAATACAGAAGATTAAACCATTTCAAAACACCCCCATGCATTTAATGTACTAAAGTTCGTTACTTTTCACTCATTTGTTTAACTTGTTTTTTAAAAAAACATAGTTAAAATAAGTTTAATATTAGTTTTCCTTTCAAATTAGAAGTAGCCAATTAGAAGAGTTTTGCAGTGGTTCAAACATGAGGTTAGAGTCTGTTAGAGGCAAGCACATTTGACAGTAGTGAGAAGTGACAGGAGGAGCTCGATGCAGTGGTAGAGGAGGGGACAGGAACCTTTAAAAGCAGATTCAACCAAAGCAGCCTAACCAATTAGTACAGGGTGACATGAAACAGTTTTCTGTGCTTCTTGACCCTGAGAGGATAACTATTTGTAATGATGCCGCACTCAAGAAAAAGTTCCAGTATGCTGTTTAAGAAAGTTCAGGAATGTGTGACACATTTTAGCAAGGTTTTAATTTAAAAAATAGAAGAAGGAAGTTGGGCATATAAAAAAGTAAGCTTCAGGTTTGGAACATTCGTGTATGAGGGACATTTCACTCTGAGATTACTAGAATGCAGAGGCACTGCGAAGACAGTTGTATTTCATTTTTGCGAAGAAAGTTGTATTTCATTTTTGCGAAGAAAGTTGTATTTCATTTTTGCGAAGAAAGTTGTATTTCATTTTCAAAAGCGTACATTTTGTTTCACATTCTTGTAGGGAGTTTTAGTTTCTTTTTTAAGTGTGTATTTCTCATTATCATGGGAATTTTTATTCAGTATTGAAACATTTTTCAATCACAATTGATTTATAAAATTTTCTTATTAAGCTCATATCAAGAGTAGGTGACATTGTTTATTGTTGATAATCTCTGTGGTAAATTTTTGGATAGGATTTTATAACCATTTTGTTTTTTATTATATATTTATGAGTTCACTTCTCTAACAGTGAGAAACCTGAGTTTCACCATTGGTGGCTTACATTTCTCTCCCTGACGGGTGTGTGTGTGTGTGTGTGTGTGTGTGTGTGGTTTGAGGTGCGAGGGAAGAGGAATCTACTTGTTTTAAAGATTAATCTTAAACTAGTTAATGGAATGAATAACTAGATTTGGTTTATTTTTATATGTTCTGAAGAAAATAGCTAACACAATTGAGTCGAAATTTTGTTCTTACAATCTTTCCAGATTGAAATTGCAAAGGTCTGTGGAATCTTTTCCTAGGGTTGACTTGAAGATTTGATTTTTTTTCTTAGAAATAAAGAACATTTTAGGTGCCCACCAAAGTCTTCTCCCTTCTAAAGATAATCTTCACTGTTCCGGCACACAGGTTGCTTTCCTATAGAACTTAGCTATTCGTATTGTGAAATTTGATTGACACTATTTGATATGCTTTTACTTAAGTTTAAGGTGTTTAAATTAGAAATATTTTATTTAGAGTAGTTAGATACCGTATTTCCCCGAAAGTAAGACCTAACTGGAAAATAAACCCTAGCATGATTTTTCAGGATGCTCATACCATGTTTCCCCGAAAATAAGACCTAGCCGGACAATCAGCTCTAATGCGTCTTTTGGAGCAAAAATTAATATAAGACCCGGTCTTACTTTACTATAAGACCGGGTATAATATAATATAATGTAATATAATATAATATAAGACCAGGTCTTATATTAATTTTTGCTCCAAAAGACGCATTAGAGCTGATTGTCCGGCTAGGTCTTATTTTCGGGGAAACATGGTAATATAATCCCTACCCCCAAAAAAAGCCCCAGTAAAGATCATTAGCCAAATGGATGCATTTAGTACATCCATTACAACACACAACAGACATATTGAATTATAAAATAATATTAATATATAATTAAATATATAACAAATAATATTATTGACATTAATACTTAAATCATAATATAAATTATTTGTAAATACCCAGGCGGGTGCCTTTGGACGAGAGGTAAACGCCTGTGTAAACAGATGAACTCAAGACTTATTGCCGAATGATCAGAGTATAGACACAATGCACGAATAACGTGCGCACTTGATAATGAATGGACGTGGTTGTGTCTAATATGAATCTTCATAATTCAATACATCGTGTGTTGTAATGGACGTATTTAATGCATTCATGTGAAATAAACGTTTTCTGAATTTTGGTGCCTGCAATTTTTCGTCACTTGTGTGGATTATTATTCTTAACTGTCATCATTTTTGTTGCCACTTCTGTCTCGTAAGTCTTCAGTTAACACTTGATTTAATGGTAGATTTAAAGGGAACAATATTTTGACCCCCAGACAAGATGAGTGCAAAAAGAAAGAGCTATTCCATAGAATACAAGAAAGGAATTGTGGAGGATTCCCGGGGCCAAAATCTTACAGCTTTATGCAAAGAGAAGAAGTTGGATCCCCAAATAGTCCAAAAATGGCAAGCAGAGTATGATAACCTCAGTCAACACGTGGACAAGGGGAATGCTAAGAAACACAGTGTCAATCAAGTCGGCAACCATTATTTCCTGAGCTAGAAGACATCATCTGTGAATGGATTGCTGACAGGAGAGTAAAGGCTTTGGTTGTGTGCAGGGCTGATATTCAAGCATTTGCCCTTGCAATGGCACCACAGTTAGAAACATCCCCAGAAGAATTCAAAGCATCACCACACTGGCTGGAAGGCTTCCTTCAGCGATATGAACTGTCTCTAAGATCGACAACACTGTTCAAGCTGGAAGATACTGAAGTTATTAAACATGCACTTGCTTTCGAGACCTTTGTTGATGGCATCGACTTTTCTAAATACCAACTGTCCAACCTCATTGCTATGGATGAAACTGCAGTGTTTATGGGCCAAGGATCTCAAACGACAATTGATCGGAGGGGTGCCTCGTCAATCTATATTCCCTCCACTGGTTATGAAACTGCACGTGTTACCTGTATTTTGGCAATTCGTCTGGGTGGAAAGAAAGCCCCACCTCTAATCACTAAGGGCAAGAAAGATAAGGTTGAACGTGTTTCAGGCATTTATGTTCTTGAAACAGAAAAAGCCTAGTGCACAAGCAGTTATAAGGAAGTGAATCAATTTAATAATGCTGCCACTTGTTTTGCGAGGTGGCCAAAGAGGTCTGCTAGTCTAGGATTCAGCCAGCACTCACTGTGCTGAAGACATGAAGAACTTCCTTGCAGAGAAAAGAATAGATAAAATAATGATTCCTGCAAGAATGACTGTCTCCAGACTCTGGATATTGCAATAAACAAGCCATTCAAGGACCATTTGCACATGGAAATCAATGACTACATTGAAAACAGAATGGAGAGAAATCGTGGAAACGTTGTGAAGCCTCGCCTGCAAGAGGTTGTGACTTGGGTGAAGAATTCCTGGGATAAAATCACTGACAGCTGTGTTGCCAATGCATTACGAGCAGGCTACATGGACAAGAAGTGCTCATTTAAGGAGAGCTCTACTGCTGGACATGAGAGATTGGGGCCAATGCTTCTGCAGGAAATGGAGTCACAAGAAATTCAAGCCGGTGATCGCTGCACTGTACACCTGAAGCTGAAGCTGAACAATAATATATATGTCAACTACAACTTTATATGTGTGTGTGTGTGTGTGTGTGTGTGTGTGTGTAGTTACAAGAAACAGGACAGCATTAGGAATAGAGACAGTGGAAATGTAATGGTTGTGTGTGATGTCAGAGGGATTAGTAGATGGGGGAGGGGGGTTGTCACTGTGTGAGGGATATAAATGATAAATGTCTAACTATTACATTGTTTTGTGCACCTGAAACTAATTTAAAAAATGTTATAAAAAAAATTCAAGCCGGAATTTGGGGTTTAGAGAGTTATGACGATGTTCCAGTAGATTAAATGACTGTATTTGAATAAATGTAGATTTTTGTATATGAATAAATGTAGATCATTGTACATGAGAAAATAAGACATCCCTGAAAATAAGCCCTAATGCATCTTTTGGAGCAAAAATTAGTATAAGACCTGGTCTTCTTTTCGAGGAAATACGGTAGCTTATTATTTCTAGTTGTAAGAAAATTGCTAGGAATATGTGATTCAGTAGGACTTTTCAAATTTGTATCACAGTTTAAGCTTTAATGGAACTTCTATTTAGTTACTTTTCCTGCCCTTCTCTTCTGCCTGCTCCCCTCTGCCCTCATCTAATGTCTCATAACATTTTGTGTTAATTGTTTTTAGGATAATGTTTTATATGACTCCAGTGTGTTTTTTATTGGTCTTTAGATTACCTGCCAACTTTTCAATACTCAAAAGATCTGTGACTCTTTTTTAAAAACAGCCATCTTTAGAGCATAGTTTTGTTTTGCTTTGCTAAAGGGATAGTATAGAAATGCACACCTGGCCCATGCAGCCTTCCTTTGTCACCTGTTTTCTGTGACCTGTAGTAGTGTCATGATGATTGGGCTGTTGCTAGGCTCCAGATCCAAACATTCCACTCACCTGACTCTGTCTTTCATATACTTTTTTGTACCCTCTTAAGTCTATTTGCTCATTTTCAAGAGGGTAGAACGGCTATTTCTGGTATTTTTATTATATGGAAAATAATGTTTTAAAACTCTAGATTTACATTAAAAATTTAAAAATCAAATTCCAATTATAAAAATGGACATTAAACTAAAAATGTCAGAGCAACAAAACAGTTAATAGCCCATTTAACAAAATAGCCATTCATTCATTAGGTTGGTGCAAAAGTAATTGCGGTTTAACTGCAATTACTTTTGCACCAATCTAATAATAGGTTTTTATTGAACACTTATTGTGTACTAGGCACGGAGCTAGGTGTTGGGAGTACAGTGATGAAGCAATCACATAGTCCCTTCTCTATCACAGTTTCAGGGCTGGTGGATTTCATGTGCTCTAAGTTTAATAAATTGTAATGATCTAAAAGTCAGAAAAACATTTGAATAGTGCCTTAAGAATTTTTTTGTGATGTAATTTGATCTATAGTGGTATCCATTGCCAGGAAACCAAATGATTTGTTTTTTCAAGATATATTTCTTTAATGCTATGGAATGTACAGAATTTGTATTTACTTACTGGTTGGATGTTTAATATTGGTATGTTGATGATTCTCCTAACTGGTATCTCTTTTAAGAATGGTGCTAATTATTTCAATTAAATCTCATTACTTTTTACCCTAAAATCATGAGTGTTTTCATTTTTCCTAGAAAAGAGAAATTTCTCTAAGAATTTTAGACTAAAAATCTCTAATGATTGTTGATACAAAAAAGTTATTTTAAAGCTAGAGGAATGTTGTTGATTTTGGAAAGACTTATGATGGTGAAATTAGTAGTGACTCTGAATGAAAACCTGTCTAGGATTAGTAATATTAGGAATTCTTAGTTTATTATTTTGTCTTTTGTGGTCAGGATTATGTTAGAGTGGACTGTCTTTGCTAAAGCAATATTTTTAAAATGTTAGTAATTTTCATTTTGTAAGATACACTTCATGTGATATCTGCTTCATTTCAAATGTTTTGGTGAGTTATAGTAGAAACAGATCATCCTGTATTTCACTAGTTTATATGTCACATTTGTTCTTGAGAAAACATCAAGTATCTATTGAGCAATCAGTACTCTCAGTGTTGAAATTACACCAGGCGAAGATCTCTCTCCCCTTCCCTCCCTCCTTCCCTACTTCCCTCCTCCTCTCCCTCTCCCTCTCCCTCTCCCTCTCCCTCTCTCTCTCTCTCTCTCTCTCAATGTGTGTGTGTGTATATATGTGTATCTATACACACACATGTATATATGTATATAATCTATGTATCTATATCTGTATAATAATCTATAGATATAGATTATATATAGATTATATGTGATCTATAGTTATAGATCATATATAATACATATATAATATTTAAACATTTGTACCATAATGACAATTGGTTTATGATATATATACAGATATTCTGACATCTGTAGAGAATAACAAGCAAATCCCATTTGCTTTTCATTACTCTGAGGGTATTATGGTTGGAGTATAAAACTTATCTGTGTTAAAGGAATTTCAAGCATTTTTAAAGGCAGATTGAAGATCAGAATCAATACTGAGTTGCCTTGGATTCACCTAGTTCTTAGTGATTATAATATGGGAGAGAAATATCAAGAATACTTAGCAAGATACACTCTATAAAACAAATATCTATAGAACTGAATATTTCCTGCCTTCCCCTCTCCGTATTCCAAAAAACAAAACTGAAATTTCAAATTTAAGGATTAAAATTGAAGATTTATTTCAGAGGTGGAGGAGGACCCTGGGGAGCTTATGCTATTAAGTCTTGTCAATTTAGGGATGAGGACCTTGACTCTCGGTGGGTCATTAGTCAAGTCAGGAAGGGAACCCAGCCTTCTGCCTCACAAGGTATAATTTGTATACTTTGCTGCACTATTTTTCTGACATAAGGAAGTCTTTCTCTGTAGGTCATCTTTACACATCCTCCCTCATAAATTCGCTTCATTTTATAATCACCACCACTTCCTTTGTTATATATGAGTTTGGGTTAGGGGGACAAAGTTGACATTTGATCCATTTCCCCCCTTCAAAGGTATTTATCTTGTCTATCTTTCCCAATCAGCATTTTTTTAATGTCAACAGTTAATAAGTTTATAAAAGGTAGAATTAAGGAGGGGAAGGTTGAACAAGTGCTATTACTGGTGAAGGTGCTATCTGTCTACTTAGCGTCCTTGTAAACCTGGTACGGTTTAGTGAACTATCCACAGTTGCACATGGGTATTGTGTACTTAAAAATAAGCTTAACAGTCAGCATACTAATCTTTTGAAACAGTATACCACCTAATTTGTCTGTTTCTCTTGCTTTCTTAAAACTGCCTTTTTGTTCTCTATCAAACACAGTGATTATTATAAATATTAACTGGCATTTATTATACACTTTGAAATTAAACATTTTGATACCCTGGAAAGGTTATGCTAAAAGCATAACACTTGTCTTAGATTATATATTTTAATGAATAAAGAAATAAAACTGTACTCTGATTAACTCTTAGAGGATACCTTAAAAAAAAATTAGCCTTAAAATATGCCAGGTCCTTTTATGACCCCTTGGCTGTGTACATGTTTTTTCTCCTACCTGGTACTTCCTCCTTATCCCTGTCTCCCCTTCTCTTGCCATATTGGATCATGAGAGTTTGTCCACAGCACTCTCTGTGACATCAACTTGATCCTTCCTTACACTTGATCCTTTCTCCACAAAGTAGATTTATTTAACACAGGCTTGCGGTTGGCAGATATAGGTAATGAACATCCTCCTTATTTCAGTCTAGCATTCCCATGAGACTCCAAATGCCAACATACCACAGGTAGTACTTACTAATCAGGTTTGCTAATGGCTTTCTATTAGAGTTTGATACCTTCCGTTAAAATTCTTCCATTCATTCTTCCACTCCTCCTAATCAAAAGTCCCTTTCTGAATTTGAATAGAAACCCTATATACCTCCGTCCTAGCATTTATCCCATTTTATTGGAATTACTCATTTGTCACCCAGACTGAATTTGAAGTCTTTTCAGGGCAGTCTGCTCTTCTGTATTTCCCATGAAGTCCACGGTAGCATTTGACATAGGACATGCTAAATGAGAGACTCTTATTTAGAAAATACTTAGTTTGCATTACCATTTTGGAACACATTTACCTCCATTCACATGTACCAAGTAGTCTCTTAATGCTAATTTTGCCTAAAATAACCTATACCATAGCTTGAAGGTGACAGATACTTTGGTAGTCTGACAGCAGATTTCTGTTGTCTTTACCTTGTTTTACAGTTCTTGGGAAGGAAGGAACAGTTTTTAAACTGTTGCCAATGTCTTTAGAATGGGCACCATTTTGGACATAACACTTTAAGTCTGAACTTTGGCATTCAGTACCACTCCCTTTGCTTTATAAGTTTTTCTTTTTCCCTGTAGCTCACACAGAAAAATAGTGTTCACGGGCCGGCCCGGTGGCTCAGGCGGTTGGAGCTCCATGCTCCTAACTCCGAAGGCTGCCGGTTCGATTCCCACATGGGCCAGCGGGCTCTCAACAAAAAAAAAAAAAAAAAAAAAAAAGAAAAAGAAAAATAGTGTTCACAGGAAAGAACATAATACATGCTAAAGGAGAGAAACCTTTTTTTAGCCTTGATAGGACTGTTTGCCAGTCTGTTTTTAATATACCGTGTTTCCCTGAAAATAAGACCTAACTGGAAAATAAGTCCTAGCGTGTTTTTTCAAGGTGACATCCCCTGAACATAAGCCCTAATGCATCTTTTGGAGCATAACTTAATATAAGACCCGGTCTTATTTTCAGGGAAACACAGTAGTTTTGTTACATGGCATAGTTGAGCTGTACTTCAGTAAGGAGATTATTTGCAGAGATTGTCATTCCTGGAGAAGAAAAAGAAAACATGCTACAGAATAATTAAAACATGAAACTGATCTTTGGTGTTATGTTGTGTTTTGGATTGTCCAGTTCTCTTCATTTATCATTATAATGATGATTAATGATGTTACCGTTAATCCACGTGAGTTTATTTTGAAGTAAAGCTGTTGAGACACTTCATTTTTTTACCCCTCCTTTCTCACCCCAGTGTTTAAAAAAAAGTGTAGAGGGGAAGTAGGAGGAGAAAAGAAACAGTAGTATGACAACCATTTGTTCAACACTGAACAAATATTTATTGAATGCCTTTGACTCTGGGCTGGCCTCTGACTGCTAAGACACAGTTACTGCATTTAAGGAGTTCCTAGCCTATTGGGGTGGCTCTGAAGAGTGGGTAGGGCTGGCCAGCACCAGGCCAGAAGCACTGGGGCTGCTTTTTCAGAACAGGTTGGCCCCCACAGGACTTCCAGCTATCCCAGGAGATTCTGACAGAGTGGGGAGTATTGAGTAAAAGTACTTACTAAAGTGCTAAAAAGGTATGTGTGTGTGCTATGGTCAACTTCAAATCCAATGTGTGGATGTAGTTTGATTTGTATAGTAGATACATTTTTCTCCTGTTTTTATCTTGAACAATTACCAACCTATGGGAAAGTTAAAAGAATAGCACACAGAACACTTGCATACCCTTCACCTTGATTCAACCCTTGGAAACATTTTGTCATGTTTTATCTCTCCTCTGTCTCTAAAGATACACACACACACAGTTTTTAACCTTTTGAAAATAAGTTGGAAACATCATGGCACTTGACACCTAAATACTTCAATGTGAATCTCATAAAAACAAAGATATTTTCCTACAGAACCACAATACTGTTCTCTCACCAAAGAGAGAAAAATTAATATTCTCTATTATTTAGTCCATATTCAGAGTTTCCCATGTCTATATCTTTTATAGACATTTAAAAAAATAATCCAACATTGAATCAAAGATTATGTACTGCATTTGATTATCATGCCCCTTTAATGTAGAGTCTAAAATAGTCTTTAAATCTTTTTAGTCTTTTGATACATTTTTTTAAACAACCCAATTTTCTTGTTTTTCTAAAAGATTATATAATTTTTTTAATTTAATTTTATTTTATTGGGGAATATTGGGGAACTGTGTTTCTCCAGGGCTCATCAGCTCCAAGTCGCTGTCCTTCAATCTCGCTGTGGAGGGCGCAGCTCAGCTCCAAGTCCAGTCGCCGTTAGTTGTGGGGGGGGTGGAGGCATAGCCCGCCACCCCATGAGGGTTGAACTGGCAACCTTGCTGTTAAGAGCTCCCGCTCTAACCAACTGAGCCATCCGGCTGCCCCTAAAAGGTTATATAATTGAATCATTTAAATTACACAAGGAAGTTTATCATCTATTAAGGTAATAGGGAAAAGTGAACAAAAATACTAACTTCTTTCATGACATAATTTGTTCCCCCTTAATAAGACTGCACTTTCAGTTATCTTTAATCCGATAATCTTTCATTTATAGATGAAATCTTTCATTTATAGATGGAGATATCAAGTCTTATCTAAGACAGTGGTTCTCAACTAGGGGTGATTTTGCCCCAAGAGACATTTGGCAACATCTGGAGACCTTTTTGGTTGTCACTGCTGGAGGGGTCCTGCTGGCACCTAATGAATAGAGGCTAGGAATGCTGCTAAACATCCTACAATGCCCAGAAAAGCCCCTCTCAACAAAGGGTTATCCAGCCTAACATGTCAGTAACGTCCAGATTAAGATATGTTGGTCTAAAATCATGCAACTGATGAAGAGAGATTTCCATTCAATTTTTATCTGCAAAAAAGGAGCGGGCAGTCTCAAAATATAATAATCTCTTGACCACTAGACATATTTAGGCAGAGGTTCTGGAATATTTCTGGGGATATTAGAAAGGATTTAGGTGTCAGATAAAAGTTTAGGCACTGGAAGTAGAATAGAAAAATTAGATACAGCTCCTCTCATTGAATAACAATCTAATTGGGGCACGAAACCTGTAAAAAAGATAAAGTTTAATACTACTTAGTATTTGATGTTATGGAGACAGAAGAAAGTCCTTTAAATACGGGTATGTCACACCCTCTCTTTGGGGGCAGACCCTCACACGTGCAATTCTCTGTGCCTAGAATTCCTTCCCCCTCTCTTTTCACAAGTATTTATTAGGTGCATAACATTCATTCAATCATCAAATATTTGCCGAGTACCTACTCTGTATCAGGGACTATTGGAGATAATGCAATAAACAAAACAAAAATTGTAACCTGGTTGAGCTTATATTCCAAGTTAGGAGAGACAGACAACAAACAAGATAAATAAGTAGGATGTATTATAGAATGTCAGATGGTAATTGCTATGGAAGAAAATAAATCAGGAAAAAGGGGAAGAGCATACTGGACTAGGGGCTATGACGTTGTCTTCTAAGACTTCTCTAAGAAGGTCATATTTGAGCAAAACCCTGAAGGAAGCGCGGGAGCAAAGTGCATGGTTATCTGAGGGGAAAGCACTCTTAAGTCAGGGGTCGGCAAACTTTTTGTAAAGGACCAGATAGTAAATACAGGGGGTGCCAAAAAGAAATACATACGCATGACTTGTATTCATCTTTTGTTATCCACGTATATTGACTATTACAATTTTAATACGGTATTTTCCCTTCTTAAAGTGTGTATACATTTTTTTTGGCACCCTCTGTATTTTAGGCTTTTCAGGCCATATAGTCTCCGTTGCAGCTCCTCAGCTCTGCTATGGTAGTGCAATTGCAGCCTTAGACTGATCCAGGAAAACCGTGTTTACAAAAAGAAGCCATGGGCTGTACTTGGCTGACTATTACATGAGTGGAAGGAACACCTAATGCAAAGGCCCTGGGTAGGAGTATGGGTGGCATTTTTGAGGGGCTACAAGGAGGCCAATATGGCTGGGACTTAGTGAAGGAAGGGAAAAGTGGGAGATGAGGTCAGAGGTGAAGGTGAGGGTAGCTCCTCAGTAGGGCCTTGTAGGCAGCTGTCATGATGCCTTTTTGTGAAAATGAGGAAGGCAAACATTGAGGGTGCTGATCAGGGAGGTAACATGACCTGGTTGGAAAGTCTAGAATTTGTTTTTGGACGTGTTAATTTAAAGTGCCTATTAAATATCCTAGTGGAGAGGGATATTTCAAAGAGGGACTTGGGTAGATGTATGGAGTCTAGGGATAGATGTATGGAGTAAAATGTGAGGGCCTTCAGCTTAGAGATGGCATTTAAAATAGTAGACTATGCATTCTCAACAGGACCAGTAGTACTCCACAGGGGGCAAAAATTGGTTCTTGGAGTGGGGGTGAAAAAACATTTTAGATATTGTAGTGGTTTGCTCCAAAACTCAACTCTACCCAACACAATCTTACTCTTTAGTATTTGATGGAGATACAATGATTGAGGGGAAAAAAGAAAAAGTTGAAAAGCCTCCTTCAAGGAGTAATAACGAAAACAAAGTTGAGAAATACTGCATTAAATTCTACTCAGTGAGACCACAAGAGAGTGCATATATATAAAGAAGAGGTCTGAGAACTGGGCTCCAGGTGTTTAGAGACGGGCTGATAGGGAGGAACCAGCAAAGGAGATTGAGGAGTGTCTGGTGAAGGGGAGAGGACTAGGCTAGGGGTTTGTCTGGAAGCCAAGTGAAGGAGATGTTTCAAGCAGGAGGGAGTGGTCAGCTGTGTTAGAAGTTGCTAGTGGGCTAGGTAAGATGGACTGAAAATTAACCATGTGTTTGAGGTTATGGTGAAGAAGTCAGACGCTTACTTAGGTCTAAGCTTAAATGTCATTTCATTTATAGGACCATGATCAGGCTGGGTCCCCTTCTTCTTACTTTTTTAAAATTGTGTTAAAAAAACACATAACATAAAATTTACTGCCATAACCACTTTTGAGTGTACCGTTCAGCATTGTGGTGAAATAAATCTCCAGAACTTTTTCATCTTGCAAAACTAAAAGTCTGTACCCATTAAACAACTCCCCTTTTTCCCTTTTCCCCACCCCTGCTAACCACCATCCTACTTTGTTTTTGTGAATTTGATTAGATACCTTGTATAAGTGGAATCATCACAGTATTTGTCATTTTGTGACTAGCTTATTTCACTTAGCATAAAGGTTCATCCATGTTGTAGCAGGTGACAAGATTTCCTTCCTTTTTAAGGTTGAATGATATTCCATGGGTTCCCCTTCTTATATCTTTTCATAACACTGTTATTATAACATGCTCCTTACAAGAAATTGTAATTGGTTATTTGTCTTCTGCGATAGATATTGTATCTCCAAGCTTCAGTGGCAGAATGTGTTTGCTTTTTTCATTAACGTATTCACAGCCTCTGGAAAGTACTGAATGAGAATTCTGTATAAAAATAGAGGACAAAATACCACACTTTGTAAAGAGGAATCTTGAAAATTTTGTTGAAGAGATAAAATTTGAACTGGTTTCAAGTATGTTTGGGGTACTATAACAAAATACTGCAGATTTATTTCTGACAGTTCTGGAGGCCAGGAAATGCAAGGTCAAAGCCCTGGCAGATTCAGCCTCGGCTTTGAGGACTCACTTCCTGGTTCATAGACAGTGGCCGTCTCACATGGTGGTAGGGGCAAGGGAGCTCTCTGTGATCTCTATTACAAGAGCAGAGTTCTTAGGACGTAATCACTCCCCAAAGGCCCAATCTCCAAATATTATCACATTGGGGATTAGGTTTCAATATAAGAACTTTGGGGGGACGCAAACATTCAGTCTGTAGCAAAGAACAAGCAGTAATTTATTAGATTGAGTAAGGGCATTCTAAGCATTCGAGGCAGAGGAAACAGCGTAGAGCTATGCAAGGTTTCATGACAAGGCCCTGTGCACTTAGGGGCCTGAGCAGTTCAGTGAGTTGTTTGGAGGTTCTGGTCAGATGGTGAAGAGCCATGCATGCCTGTGCAGAATACTTTTCTTTTCTGGCACCGTTAGGCAGCGGGGAGCTAATGAAGGTTTCTGAGCCAGTGACTGATGGAATCATATTCCTATTTTTGGTTTGGTTTAGTTTTTGTGTTTTAAAGGACGATTACTCTGGTGGCATTTTGGAAGGGGCACAGGAGTGAGGATAGAAAGATGGCAGGGACAGCAGTTATGAGTGTAGCATTTGTCTAAGCAACACACAGCTAGGACCTCACCTAAGGCAGCGGTTGGCTAGAAGAGACTTTTCAGGAAAAATTTTTGAGGTAGAATCATTGTGGTATGCCGACCAACTGGTTGGGAAGATGACTCAGAAAGTCTCAGAGATTAGGAATGTTAGAGAAGAAACAAATTTGAAGCAGAACAACACTGAGTGCTTTGTGGATGGGATGAATTTGAGGTGCCTTTAGGGCACAGAGGTTGAAGAGTCTGGCAGGGAGATAGAAACACTCATCTAAAGCTTGAAGAGAGGTCTGGGCTGCTGTTTATGATGTGCCTGTTTGCTGTAGTTGGCTCCCAATGTGGATTATCTCTCATCTGCATATTAATCCTGCAAACTGAACACTATTCTCTATTTTTTGTTATGAAAATGAAGGCAGAAGCTTATTCAAGGTCACAGCTAGCAAGTGGTGGTGACAGAATCAACATTTAGATCTGTCATGTAGGAATTAAGGTAAAGGGAATTTCAACAGAATTTAAGAATAAAAGGTAATTGCATATGCTAGATAACTATCTAGAATTTTAGGAGTATCAGTGGATTAAGAAATATCAGTGCTTTGCAAGCAAAAGAAGTTTTAATTGGTAGTCAGTCCTTTCTTACCTTCCCAAATCTTGGTTTAGGGTACGTTATTTAAGTTTTTTTGTTTGATTGGTTTTTTATAAAAACATTTTACCTCCATTCTGGAGTTTTTCCTTTTGGGACTGTGCCATTCTACCAATTTTAGGAGGAATTGGAATACCTTCAGGTATTAATCTAGAACCTAAGATTTGGCAAAACCGTGACTTGAATTCTCATCCCATTCTGAACACGTGAATTTCTGTTGGTTTAGGCAAGACCCTGAGAAATATGACTTTGAGTCAGTAACTTGTCTTGTTTGAGCCTTCTTGGCCCATCTGAAAAATGATGATATTTCTTGCCTCATGGGGTTTGGCACAGTTCCTGGTACATAGTAGCTAAGTACTCAATATATTCCTTCTCTTGCCACTCACTGGTGTTTCTCTCCTCTGAATGTATCTAAATACCTTTTACCATCTGTCCTTCCTGCTGTTGAAACTGAAGGTCCAACTTCAGCTACTTACCTTTTGTTCCTGGCATTCATGATCTGTAAGTCCCAAATCTTAAATCTAAATGAAAGGATAAATTCTATACGTAAGATATCACCTTTGAATTATAAGACAACTTCTCACGAAAACCTTGATTCTGTATATTTTAAATACATGAATAACCACCAAGAATTATGAAAGAAGGGGACCAGAAGAAATAACAGCTTTCGTAGAAAAGTTATGAATTCCAAGAAAACAATTTGCAAACAGACTTGAGACACAGTGTATATTAGTAACTTGGGACTGCCTGCACTTGTCCATCATGTCTTCTTTTTCAAGGAAGCAGTATTTTAGGAATCATTTTCTCTAGTCTGAAATAACAGAAGGAACATCAATCAGATCTGCATATAACTGTTTCTGAATGCTTTGAAAAATGTTTCATAAATAAGACAATTTCAAGATTTAATGAACAATATTATAAATGAATGACTTGGAATTAAACGTTCATGTTTTTCCTTAAGCACTTGAAATATATGGTACTAATTATTTTAGATAATAGACAAATCCATTTAAAATCATGGAGAAATCAATTTGGCATCTTCATTTTTCTGTACATTAATCAGAAATTTAGAAGCTCTTTTGAATACATTGTTAGCTAATAAAATAGTTCAATAATCGAATTTAAATTAAAATAAACTTTAAGGAACATTGGCAGTCTCATCCATTAAGCTGAATAATTTTCTTTATCTGTATTTGTTGAGTCAGTGGGCAGACTGGAGCTTATCTAAACTAACAGACAGTACCCATTCGAGTAGGTTTTGCTTCTTTAAACAAAGAAGGCTTACATTTTAATAATATTTTTTGTTGAGTTCAAGAGCAAAGGGTTTGTTTTCTTTTTGAAAACTCAGTTAAGATAATTTTCTAAATAAATATTAAACTTTATTACTAACTTAAAAGGTTATGCGATGATATTTTAAAGCTCATTTGCAAGGGTTAATTAAGTAAATTGTTTTGTGTATTCAGCTTACAATTAAGATATTGCCTGTATTTACATTGGCTTATTTGCATTTTTCCCACAGGCAAGTTTCAGATATGGGTAGTGATATATATGAGCATGCCTAATTGTAAATACAAAAGATACCATGCAGAAAAATATTTTTGCCAAAATAAACTACATGTTAAATCTGAAGATCTGTGCTAAACTCTGTGGGGGTAGATTCACACTTTACCGTGACAGCATTTATTAATTCCATGAAAAACTTCGTTTCCAACAATTAAAAGTACTAAGTTAACCTTTTGAGTAAGTAAATAGTAAGCCTTACTCTGAATAGTTTTCCAGTAAGTGAAGTTAAAATCACAAATAGGTGATTTCCTAGCATGTTTATGACACTATCAAGTATTGTGGGAGTTACAGAGGTCTTGTTTATATTTTCTTTTTTATCTATGGCCATATTTAAAAAATACTAATAGCCTGAATTATATATCCAACAATGTTGTTTTGATTTGAATCCTAAACTGGCTAATTGAGAAATCATAATTTGACACATTAGCTTATCATTTTTCTTCTTTTTTTTTAATTTTTCTTTTTTTAAGATTTTATTCGGGAAGGGGAACAGGACTTTATTGGGGAACAGTGTGTACTTCCAGGCCTTTTTTCCAAGTCAAGTTGTTGTCCTTTCAGTCTTAGTTGTGGAGGGTGCCGTTCAGCTTCAAGTTGTCCTTTCAGTCTTAGTTGTGGAGGGCGCAGCTCAGCTCCAGGTCCAGTTGCCATTGCTAGTTGCAGGGGGCGCAGCCCACCATCCCTTGGGGGAGTCGAACCGGCAACCTTGTGGTTGAGAGCCCACTGACCAATGTGGGAATCCAACTGGCAGCCTTCGGAGTTAGGAGCATGGAGCTCTAACCGTCTGAGCCTCCAGGCCGGCCCAGCTTATCATTTTTCTTGAATGACCAAATATACAGGATTCAGCATCATTAGAAATTTTTCCGGTTAAAAGTGGCGTTCAAGAGTTGTTTGTGAGATCATTTCTCTTCTGCCTTAGGGATAGTATTGTGCATCTCTAACCAATACTGAATTTATATTAACATTGTAAAACATTTTTTTCATTATTTAAAAACTTTAAATTAAATTGACAGAATATCATAATAAAAAGTAAAGATATTGCCTCAAGTAGTACAAAAAAAGCTGACAACTTTGAGGTTTTATTACGTACTGCGTTTCCCTGAAAATAAGACCTAGCCAGACCATCAACTCTAATGCATCTTTTGGAGCAAAAATTAATATAAGACCCAGTCTTATTTTACTATAATATAAGACCGGGTATAATGTAATGTAATGTAATGTAATGTAATGTAATGTAATGTAATGTAATAAATATAAACCAGGTCTTATATTAATTTTTGCTCCAAAAGACGCGTTAGAGCTGATTGTCCAACTAGGTTTTATTTTCAGGGAAACAGGGTAGTGTACTTGAATAATAAAGTAATACTGGTTTTGAAACACGATGCTCTGTAACCCTCTGCCTTGATTATTGTTTCCCTGAAACTTCTTCAATTATGCACACACTCATTCCCCACTGCGCATGTTTACACAACAGTCGCAGGCTGGCTTGGTATATTCACATTGTCCTGCTCTTTGAAGACAAGAATGGTGTCCCCAAGGCTAAGCACCTTGTCTGGAACATACTGAGCTTTTGATAAATGTATTTCTAATCAATTTAGAATCAGAGATCATTAACAGTTATTTGGGTATCATTTGGATTTGGCATCTAATTAGAAAATATTACATTCCAGAGTTCATATTAAAAGCTCAATACCTTAGTCTTTTGAGAGCTATTTTGCAATAGAACAATTCTGAACTGCTTTGCGTGTATTCTCTTGCTCAACATGTAATTTTTGCCAAGGACAGGCTCTACTCAAAGTGATGACTCAGAATATTAATCCAACCTAAATATGGGTTCATGTCACTGTTTTCTCCTCTGTGATTCTCTATCTCGTTGTATTGGCAGCACACTCCTCAAAATGTATTGCTGCTCTGTATCATTCATTAACCCTGGTGTACACTATGTGCATTCCCTCCTTTTCCAAGACCAAGAATGAGATATTTCACCTTTTTAAGGAGGCAGCGTGAGAGTTTTCACCATAGGTCTTAAACATACTGCTTTTTAAATTGATGCTTTAAAACTGTCTAATGGGCATGTGTATCATTTTTATTATACATAATTACGTACAACTCTGTTTTAAAATTCTTAGATATGATGTTTATATACTCAGTTACGTTTAGTGACTATAATCAATGAACTCATTTTTGTTCATCGACTTTTTAAAATAGCAGCTTTATGGAGCTGTAAGTCACATAACAGAGTTCACCCTTTTAAAGTGTGCATTCACAGAGTTGTGCAACCATCACCACTCTTTAATTTTAGAATATTTTTATCACCCCAAAAGAAACCTTGCATTCATTAACAGTCACTCTCCTTTTCTCCCTCTTCCCATTCTCTAGCAACCACTAATCTACTTTCTACTATGTGGGTGGATTTCACCTATTCGAGCTATTTCATAAATGGAATCGTGATTGTGGCCTTTTGTTTGGCTTCTTTTACTTAGCATAATGTTTTTGAAGTTTATTCATATTATAGCATGTCAGTACTTTGTTCATTTGGGGTTAAAAAGCATTCCATTGTATGGATATATACCACATTTTATTCATTCATTAGCTTTGAGGGACATTTGGGTTTTTACCACTTTTTGACTTATTATCAACAACGCTGCTGTGAACACTCATGTACAAGTTTTTGTGTGGACATATGTTTTATTTGTCTTGGGTGTATCTCGTAGTAGGAATAGAATTGCTGTGTCCCGTTGGTAACTGATTAACTTTTAAGGAACTGCCAAGCTGTCTTGCATAGAGGTTGTACCATTTTATAATGCAGTCAGCAATGTATGAAGGTTCTAATTTCTCCACATTCTCACCAGTATTTGTTACTGACTTTTATTTTAGCCATTCTTGTGTGTGTGAAGTGGTTTTCATTTGCATTTCCCTGATGACTAGTGATGCTGAGAACCTTCTTGTGCTAGTTAGTTGTTGGCCACTTCTATATCGTTTTTAGAGAAATGTCCATTCAAATCCTTTGCCCATTTTTACTAGGTTATTTGCCTTTTTGTTGTTGAGTTGTAAGAGTTCGTTTATATTCTGGATAAAAGTCCATTATCGGATATAAAATTTCCAAGTATTTTCTCCATTCTCTGATTGTCTTTTCACTTTCTTAATGATGTTCTTTGATGCACACAAGTTTATCATTTTGATGAAGTTCAAAATTTTTTTATTGTGTTTTTGGTTTTCTAAGAAATAATTATCTATTCCAAGGTCATGTAGATTTACTCCTGTGTTACATTTTGAGTTAATTTTTGTACATGGTATGAGGTACAGGTCCAGTTTCATTCTTTCACTTGTATGTATT
Source organism: Rhinolophus hipposideros (assembly GCF_964194185.1). Classification (NCBI taxonomy): domain Eukaryota; kingdom Metazoa; phylum Chordata; class Mammalia; order Chiroptera; family Rhinolophidae; genus Rhinolophus; species Rhinolophus hipposideros. The sequence goes on from NC_138054.1 coordinate 56,345,769, forward strand.
CAGTTGTCTCAGCATCATTTGTTGAAAAGGCTAACCTTCCTCCATTGAATTGCTTTTATGTCTTTGTCAAAGATCAACTAAATTGTTTTGTTATCCTTATTTAAAAATCACAAATATGAGGTTTTATTTATGAAATCGCAATTCAGTTCCATTGTTCTGTATGTTTATCTTTATGCCATTGTCTTAATTATTATAGCTTTTTAGTAAATTTTGAAAGTGGGAAGTGTGAATCCTCAAGCTTTGTTCTTCTTTTTCAAGATTATTTTGACTATTCAGGATTCCTTGCATTTCTGTGTAAGTTTTTTATAGTCAGCTTGTCATTTTTTGCAAAGAAGCCAGGGGGAATTTTGACCCTGATTGCATTGAATCTATAGACGATTTGGGGGAGTATTGCCATCGTAACAATATTAAATTCCATTCCATGAACATGAGATGTCTTTCCATTTATTTAGGTCTTTTTAAATTTCTTTCCATAATGTTTTGCAGTTTTCAATGTACAAGTTTTACACTTCTGAGAGGTTTTTTTATGTTATTATAAATAGAATTTTCCTAATTTTATTTTAGGATTGTTTATTGTTAATGTATAGAAATACAACTGAATTTTACATATTATTGTATTCTGCAACCTTGCTGAACTCATTTATTATAGTCGGGTTTGTTTTCTTCCTTTTCCTGGATTCCTTAGGTTTTTCTATATACAAGATTATGTCATCAGTGAATAGAAAGATTTGTTTCTATTTATTTCATCCTTTTTGATCTGAATGAATACTTTTTATTTCTTATTTTGCCTAATTGCCCTGGCTAGCCACTCCGATATAATGTTGAATGGAAGCTATGAGAACAGACATCCATGACTTGTTCCTGATTTTAAAGGAAAGCATTCAGTCTTTTACAATTAAGTATGATGTTAATTGTAGGTCTTTTGTAGATGCCTTTCATTAGATTGAGGAAATTCCCTTTTATTTCTTTGTTGAGGTATTTTTTATTTTATTTTATTTCTTTGTAATCATGAAAAGGTGTTGGATTTTGTGAATTTTTTTCTACATCTTTTGAGATGATTGTAGCATATTGATTGATTTTTGCATGGTAAACCAACCTTTCATGCCTGGTATAAATTACACTTGCTCATGGTGTGTAATCCTTTTTTTATATGTGCCGCTTAATGACGAAAATACCTTCTGAGAAATGTGTTATTGGCAATTTCATCATTTTTGTGCAAACATTATAGAGTATACTTACACAAACCTAAATGGTATCACCTACTACACCTCTAGCCTACATGGTATGCTACTATCATAAATACAGTCTGCCATTGACTGAAATGTCATTTTGTAGCACGTGACTTTTTTGTTGGATTCTGTTTGCTAGTTTATTGTTAAAGATTTTTGTGTGTATATTCATAGGGATACTGATCTGTAGCTGTTGTGTTTTTTTTGTGATATCTTTGTCCATTTATTTTAAGTTGTGACAAAATATTCTTAACATAAAATTTACCATTTTAACCATTTTTAAGTATACAATTCTGTGCCATTAAGTACATTCATATTGTTCTACAACCATTACCACCATCCATTCCAGAAGTTTTTCATCTTCCCAAAATGGAACTATGCACTCATTAAAAAAATAACTCCTCATCCTCCCTGGCTCCCAGCCCTTGGCAACCACAATTCTACTTTCTATCTCTCTGACTGCTGTAAGTATCTCATATAAGTGGAGTCATACAATATTTGTCCTTTTGTGATGGCTTATTTCACTAGCATAACTCAAGGTTCCTGCATGTTATAGCATGTATCAGAATTTCCTTTTAAAGACTGAATAATATTCTCTTGTACATCACATTTTATTTATTCATTCATTCATTGATGGACACTTGAGTTGCTTCCACCTTTTGGCTATTATGAATAATGCTACTGTAACCATGGGTGTTTGTATATCTGTTCAAATCCCTACATTCAATTCTTTTGGATATATATCCACAAGTATAGCTGCTGGATCATGTGGTAATTCTATATTTAATTTTTAAGAACTGCTATACCGTTTTTCACTATGGCTGCATCATTTTACATTCCCACCAGCAGTGCACAAAGCTCCAATTTCTCTACACTCTTGTGAACACTTATTTTCTGTGTTTTTGATAGTAGCCATCCTAATGTATGTGAAGTGTCTTTGGTTGTAATACAAGGGTAATACTGACATTGTAAAATAAGTTAATAAGTGTTCCCTCCTTTTCTTTTTCTTTCTTTCTTTTTTTTTTTTTTTTTTTTGAAAGTGTGAGGGATTGAGATCTTCTTTTTAATTCTTCTTTAAATGTTTGGTAGACTTCACCAGTCATGGCATCAACTTATGGGCTTTTCTTTGTGGGAAGTTTTTACAAAGCATTCTGTTTACTTCGTGTAGGTCTATACAGATGGTCTGTTTCTTCTTGAGTCAGTTTTGGTGTTTCATATCTTTCTAGAAATTTGTACACTTCATCTAGATTCCCTAATTTGTTAGCGTACAACCGTCAGTAGTATTCCGTATAATCATCTTTATTTCTGTAAGGTCTGTACTGATAGCCCCTCTTTCATTCCTAACTTAGGTAATTTGAGTCTTCTCTCTTTTTTCCTTGGTCAGTCTAGCTAAAGATTTGTCCATTTGTTGATTTGTTCAAAGAACCAACCATTGGTTTTGTTTATTGTCTACTGTTTTTCTGTTTTCTCTTACATTTATTTCCTCTCTAATCTTTATTTCCTTTCTTCTCCTTGCTTAGGATTTAGTTTGATCTTCTTTTCCTAGTATTAAAGGTACATGGTTAGATTATTGGTTTGAGACCTTTTTTCTTTTTTAAAAATTTCCCTCTAATTACTACAACTCATAAGTTATGTTGTATTTTATTTTTATATGCCTTAATTCTATTTTGATCCTGGGTTAGTAAATCGAAGCATTTAACAAGTGTACAATTTTGAGACTCGTAAATGTTTACTCTTTAGATCACCTCAGTTCCTTTAAGTAAAATTGATATATTTACAGAACTTATTAATTAAAAGCATTTCTGAAAAGTGCTGTCCTTTAAAAAGTGAATTTTCCCCATACATTATTCTAAATCTACTTAATCCACCTCCCCCCAATTTACAGTTTTCTATTCCATTTTTTAGTTTTTCACCTTCCTATTTTTTTGTCTTATTCTCATCCCAGTTTAGACATGAACCTCAAAAAAGTAACGTGTTGCATTCCTATGTATATCATTCACATGGGACTGAGAATTGTCTTCTGTGTGCTTTTATTATCTCTGCTTTTTATTTATGGTCTTTTCCTTCATTGAGGCTAAAAGTGACTTTTTTTAAATGGAGTGATTTTATTTTGTAATAATTATAGAGTGAACTGTAGAAATATTTAGGTTTCTAAAAAAAGTAGAGTAGATATTAGACACTTTGGGAGGAGGGGTTCAGTTTGCTTCATTACAAATTAGCATAGTGAGACCTGATGGAAACTCTCGCAGTTACCCCATTAATTGAAACCTTGTTTACGTGAGTTATTTTTCCATTTAGCAGTGTGTATTAAATACCTGTTCGTTTTTAGGCACTAGGTTCTGGAGATACAGAAGTAGTCAAAGGCAGATTGGGTCCTTGTCCTCATGGAGCTTGGTCTAGTGGAGACAAACATAAACTAAATCACAAGTAAATGTGAAATTGTATCTGTAGTGCTATGAAGGAGAAGTTTAGGATGGTAAGAGTATAAAACAGGAATTTTACATAGTTTAGAAGTTCTAAAAAGGCTTCTCTTGAAAGAGTTATGGTTGCATAGGAGTTAAGTAGATCAAAGGATGAAAAGTGAGTTCAGCAATAATGGCATCTCTGTGGACATGGTAATAAAATGACGGAGCTGAGAAAAATTTAGGAGGTCCAGTCACCTGGTCTTAGGGGTGGAGATGTGAGAACGGGGTTCTAAGAATGAGTCCCTGATTTCTGGCTGTGCTGTTAAGTGAATGTGGTGCTATTGACTAGGGTGGAGAACAGTCAAGAGTAGAGAGAGTAGCACTGAGGCTTGAGAAACTCCAATAATTTGATGGCTAGGAAGAGGAGGATATACCAGTACCAGACAGGGTGAGAGAATAGAGGCAGCCAGATCCACAAAAGGAGAGCATGGAAGTGTCCTGTCCTGGGATGCCAGGGAAGCACATCTAACATATCAAGATGAGGGAGTGTGCAGGAGATTATATATTCCGGAAAAGTAAGATAAGGACTGAAACGTGATCATTGGATTTAATGATACAGTATTCAATGGTGACCTTAACAGTAGCTGCTGTGAGAGAGTAGGGACTCCGGGATCTGTATTGGTTGGTGTAGTGTCAGGAGTGAGTCAGTGGTGAGGAGATGGAGACAACAAATACAGATAACTCTTTGGAGAAATTTATCTCCTTAGTGAAAAAAGGGAAGAGGATAGGATGGCTGTAGATGAAGGTAGGTTTGATATTGAGAGAAAGAATGAGAGGAGCTCAACTTCTGAGGGAGTAAGGATGCCACAATGGTAAAAGTTGAGCATACTTGACATAGTCTTGGTGAAAGATGTGATTATGAGAAAGAAATGTGGAAGCCATATTATTGGTACTAATAGCTACCATCAATTAGGCATCTGCCCTGTGTTGAATTTAAAATTTTTGAAGTAGTCACTAATTGTTGTTTGGTTTTTTTTTTTTTAACCATAATCCCCTTTTGTCAGAAGAATGATGAAAATGGAAACTGCTCAGGGGAAGGAATTGAATTCCCTACAACAAACTTATATGAACTGGAAAGCCGTGTTTTGACTGATCATTGGTCCATCCCGTACAAGCGAGAAGAATCACTAGGCAAATGCCTGTTGGCATCTACATACCTAGCAAGACTTGGTGAGTTCTCAGACTTCAGGACACCTGAGATTTTTATTTTTTTTTTATACAAGGCCTGGCTTTAATCTTAGCTCTTGTCGTTGCCTATCTGTATAATCTTAGATCATTTACTCTCTCTTACGTAGTCTTTGCTTATCCCATGTGGAATAAAAGCTTTGAATTAAATCACCTGTTTTCCTCTATCTCCAATAGAGTGCAAGATTCTTTAAAATACAATTGAAAAGCTTTATAGAAATTGAAATTAACTTTTTCCACAGAAGCTTGGAGCATTTAAAATTAAGCCTCAATTCAGTGACTTCTTTTTTAAAGAGAATAAGTTAATATTTATTTAAGAAACAGTCTGTAATTATTATGTGCTTGGCACTGTCTTAAGTGCTTTACAAATATCAAACTAAGAGAGGAATAAAATACCACTAGTTTGTAAGAATAGGTGTCAATATAAATATAAGGAAGCTTCTATACTATATATTAAAGAGAAAATATTTTTCACATTGTTCAATTTTAAGAAGAATTGGGCCACTGTTTTGTGATTTTTTTTTTTCTTTAAAAGTGTTCATAGTTTACCACCTTGATTCAGTATGAGGCACATCAGTAGGAAGTGTTTTGACTAGGATTAGATTTAATCCTAATAGGCAATTTTATGGTACGTTTATTACTGGCTTCTCAGCAACAACATTTATTGAGTGCCTGTTAGGTAGGGTATAGGTACTGTGCTAGACAGAGGGTCCAAAAAAAAGAGAAGGTATTCAGCAGTGTTCCAGTGATAAGCAAAACTCTGTTATTGAATTGTTGTTTCTTAAAATATATTCCAAAGGATAGTTTTATGGGGGATTCATTCGTTCACTTAGCAAATTTTTATCATTTTCTGTGTACCAGGCACAGTTCTGTGCATTTTATTACACAGAGTTCATCAGTTTATTTTAGAGAAGAAGAGTGATTTGGGCATTTACTGAAAATGTTTCTGTTTTTATAGATTTAGATTGTTTTTATTATTTAGGAAAATAACGGTAAGTAGTTGCTATTGGTGTTTTAGTAGCTATTTAATCAGATCATTTGAAGATACTCTGACATGGAAACATAAGTTTAACCATTTCAGTTCTAGTTAGTATTTATTATACTATTAAATGTATATTAATAATTAATATTAATAAATTGTGCTATTAATAAGTAAATTAATACTGTGATTGTTTCTCAACCGATTCCTTCATCAGAATGAATATCCCTTAAAAATCAAAGTTTCTATAATAAATAGTTCCAGGTGTATGAATTTGGAATGCTACATATGGTCTGTACATACTACCTAAAATCTAAATAAGGCATATCCTTTCATTTATTTCACTAAGGTCTTTCCGAGTCTGATGAGAATTGTAAAAGATTTATGGATAGGTGTATGCCTGAAGCATTTAAAAAGGTAAGAAAAATGTGCTCGTCTTATTTTTTTTTTTTTTGGTGGGGGAGAAGGTGAACAGGTTTTTTGTTTTAGTTTATGTGTGAGACCAGTTTATGAATCTTGTTCAACTGAGGAATCATCTAATGGAAAAAATAGCTCTAAATTTGGGGCTTATAAATAATTTACTTCTTTTGTATTTAATTTGAAAATGTCTTTGGTTGACTATCACTTTTACTTCCTTCTATTTAATTGTTACTATTAAGACTTTATATGGGGAAATTATACATCTTACTGAAGTAAGGACTGTGGCATTTACATAGATAATATTTACTTATCAAAATGTAAGCCATTTTATACTTGTTACTGTACCAAGATAGAAGCAGACATTTTAAACTACAGAAAGTTTGACTCGATTGAGTATTCCTATTGGCAAATTGGCATGTGGATGGCATCTCTATCAGAACCAAATTGATACACTGCTCCCATTCTGGTCACATTTCTTGTAAATCAATTTTTCTTAAGAATGAGAATAGGAGATCACAGGACTTGTCTTTCTAACTCAAGCAAGATTCTCTTTTCAGGACATGAGTCCTGAATTCCCCAAGAGCAGGGACAATGTCTTAGACACTGTTGTTTCCCCAGCGTGTAGCCAGGGAGCCTAGCTCAGAGGAAGAGCTCAGTAAATCTTTGTTGAATGAATAAATGAGTCTCCTGCTGTTTATACTTCTCAGTCTTGACTTCCGTTTTTGTCTCACATTCAAGAAAGTCACTAGAACTACAGATGGGTTAAGTTTGTCTTTATCTTAAAATCCAGTAAAATAAACTTCATTTGCAAACTGTCGTTCCACCTTAATAGAATCTACTCTGAGTCAAGGTTTAAAAAAATAACAAAATTAATCATAGGAACAAAAGTAGCTTCATCTTGAAAAAAAGGAGAAAATTTTTAAATTGTCATTTGGGCAGGGATTATTTGGAATTGAGATTTATCTTCATTTGGATTAATTCATCGACCAATTTGTAGTTTAAAATTATTTTAAACTTTTAAGAATTCTGTTAAGAATTAACAGTACCATTTTAAATAGAGTCTTTATAATTTTACAGTAGCATTTTAAATAGCAGAGTTTTTATAATTTAACATGCGTGCATACAGAGAAAATGTACAGAGAAAGAAAATACATGAATATAATTTTCGCGTCATGGAAACCAATGTGTTAGAGTAAGGAAAGGAACTTTAGTTTGATGATCTCCAGATCCAGAGAGCCCTGTGTCCAGTCAGGTTGCATATTGGGAATATAATACTCTAACTCTATACAGAGATGCTTCAGAGAACTGTTTTATATTATGCCCTCAGCTGTTGGTAATAGTGGAATAAGTGATCCAGGGGTTGTTTGGGTTTTTTCTGTAAAACTACAAACAAAAAGTTACACTGCATTATGTTGTTCAGTGTTGTGTATGTAAAAACATCCATGTTAAATTTCCTTAGCGTTTAGAGCTATTAAAGAAGTTCTCCTCCCCATCAGTAAGGCCTACTTTCTTTTATTAAATCAGAAGAGCAACAGAATTCTCTGTGCCTTTAGACTTGGCTGCCAGAAAACTCAGTAGTACTTTATATTAATATAATTGGCCTTGATTTCTTTAGCTTTGTTTTCTGATATGATGACTTTCCTTCCGCCCCCTTCCATAGGCTTTTCTTACAACCTTCCTCAAATTTTTCTATAAGGGTATAAATAATAAGCACTTGTATGTATGACTTTGTTGTCATTTCTACTTTCTTCACCTCTCACCTTCAGGCCAGCCTGGATTCTTTACTAGTACATTTAGGCAGGAAAAAAAACTAGGTCTGGCTATAATGCATACAGATTATGATTATACCGTGTGTGCATCTTCCCCACCAGGTACTACCTGTCTTTCTCCACCTTTTCTGGAAGGAAGACAGAACTTCATTTTCAAAGTAAAAACTGAACAGATGAGATGGCAACAGAGGGAGTGGTGTTTAATCCACCTACATTTTTTTTTTTTGTAGTCACTGTGAAGCTTTTTAAATGTTAATCTCTGCTTCATTTTGCTTTAATTTAATTTTTAAGTATAGGAAGCCTAAAAAAACTCCTCCAAAAAATAGTTAACTCATTGGTTTATATAAAATCAGCCTTATGATTATTGCTCATTTGAGCAAATAGTGCAGCTAATTGGTATTTTTAAAATCTGAAACTGAGGTTTTTCCTCTGCAGCTAAAGAAGTCTGAGCTCTTTCAGGCTGCTCTTGTTAAGAGCTTCTTAATGTGACCAAGATGAAATTTTTATCGCACAGTATTTTCCCTCTGAAGGAAAACCTTACAAAAACCTGAAACCATCGTATCAATTTGCCATTATTTTATTAAGTGAAATCCTTTGGTTTGTCATTCCCTGTTCTGGCAGTTGTTCCTGAATTAGACTTCCCCAAAGACTAAAAGACTGAGGATTGGAAAATCCAATGATGATGATTTTAGATTCATCTATGTGCCTTTTCCCTCCTGTTTAATGAACCTAAGGTGCTATCTGAGTATAAGATGCACCATTGTTTTACATTTTATGCTTATATTTAAGAAAAATAGCTGCTAAGTAAGCAGTGTTACAGTGCTTAGAACTATTCTAAAATAGTACTTAAACATTTTTAAAAATTGAATATTACTTTTATACATACAAAAAGACAAATATAAGCAAAATAGATTAAGATATGTTTTCAGATTCCGAGTCCTGTCAACAGGTGGGAAGATGCAGTCTTGTTTCTGAGATACAAAAAACATGAGAAGAATGTGTATGTTAGAATCCATGAAATATAGTATTTGTTTATTAGATTCCAGGAATATTGGTTAATGGTGACAGCCAAGATATATTAAAAATAATTCCCTACTAATTATAAAATACTTTCATATTTGGTATATCTTTTAATACTTGTAATGTCTGTGAAGTTGGTAGAAATTTTGCCTCTGTAGAGGTGGGAGAACTGAGCCTCTGAGAACTCAGGTAAAGTTTCCCAAGGCCACACAGCTAGAAAACAGTAGTAGTACCAGGAGTTGATCTCAGGTTCTTACTTGCTTTACACTACTTAATCTTTCCTAGTAATAATGAAAAGTAGAGAGGCAAATTAAAATTTTTTTTTCAAACCAACTTTAAGTAAGGGAATTAAAGTTCAGAAACAAAACTCAGTGTTGACTGTGAAACACATAAACAAGTAATGGACTACAGCTATGGGTCGTTTAAAGCAAGTCATCTGCATAAAAATAAGTATTATGGTAATAATCTCTTGATTATTTGAGATTGAACTGACAAACTATAGACGTTTTTCCTTTTCAAGTTGGACTCTAAACTGCCCGTTATGTTTTTGTAGCTCCTGACATCAAGTGCTGTTCACAAGTGGGGTACTGAAATTCATGAAGGAATCTACAATATGTTGATGCTGTTAATAGAACTGGTTGCAGAGAGAATAAAACAAGATCCAATTCCCATTGGTCTCCTGGGAGTGCTTACAATGGTATAGTAGCTCTGAAATATGAAGTACTTTGTGTTTTGGTTTTGTTTAAAATACCTACTGTCCTCTGACTTGTACATAATAGTGAGTGATAATGATATTATCATTGAACATATTAACTTAGTTGTTAGGATCCCTGTTTTTCATTTTAAAAGCAGAGCAGCCCTTCTGTGTTTTCAGTTTTAAAGAAATACCTTTCTCATTTTAATAGCTTGTTCAGCTCCTTAGACTGATTGAATAGCTTTCCCTTAATGTCTCTCTGATCATTTACGTGATAAATACTTTCACGTAGGGTGTTCATGCAGTTTGCTTTCTGGCCTTTTCCCCTAACTAGAAACGGTAGCAAATGAAGAAGGCGCGTTCATGTTTTCCCTCCTGACGTCTGTCTTCACTGCCTTGCTGCCCATCCCTACCCGTGGCAGCTCTAGGATGTCTGAACATTGGCATCACTTTGCCTTGAGTAGATCTCTCGTCCTATACTTCTTTTCTTCCCTCACAGCAGATATTGTTGAACAGGACAGAAGAGCACCACTTTAGTCATTTGCTCTGCACCAGCTAAAGAATATGCTTTGTTGGGATACTTGAAAGATTCCATTAATGAAGAAGCCCAAAGCTGTATTTTTATCCTTTTTTCTAATGCTAATACGTGTTGTTAGAGGTAATAAATAGGTGATAAAAATGTTTCTCTGTTCTCTTTGAATCTCTAGGCTTTCAATCCTGATAATGAATACCACTTTAAAAACAGAATGAAAGTGTCTCAAAGGAATTGGGCAGAAGTGTTTGGAGAGGGAAATATGTTTGCTATTTCACCTGTATCTAGTTTCCAAAAGGTAAACATAGTTTTATTTCATCTTTTTATAGAGAAATTTTCTGTGCTATAAAAATGACAATTTACATGGAAGGATTAAAACAGTCTGTGAAAAATGACAAATATTCCATATGACTCATGAAATTGCTTAACTTTTTTTAGATATTGCAGATTTTCCTATAGCTGTGACCTAACATCATGAAGAATTTTATAGATTTGAAATGTTTAGTGAAATGGAAAATGACTGCATGACATCGTTGCTCTGTTTATTGAAATATCAGAACTCCAGTTTAATGGGTATCCCAGTTTGTTAGAGACGTTTGAGAGACTAAAGCATTTGAAATCATTTGAAATGACTAATCATACATAGAAGAAATAATCTAGTAGTTAATCTCATGTGTAGTTTTCTTTTAAACTCCGTAAGCATAAACAATTTAGTTTTTTCAAGCATAGAACCAGCATCTTTTTATTTTTTTTTTAATTTAAAGTCCTACAATGTGCCAATAGCAGTACACCCACAAAGAGTACAAAATTTAAATAATCCTTGATCAAACTGTTTGGTTTTTGAGAACGAGTTGAAAGAAGTCGATTTAAGTAGATAGAAAACGTGTCCATTGCTTTAGCAGAAGCAGAGGTTTAGTTCAGCAATCATTTATTGAATATTTAGTATGTATCTGCCATTATTCTAGGTTTTGGAGATATAAATTAAATTAAAAAGTCTTTGTTCTTAATATAAAGAGTAATAAGACCTGGTTCCTAACATGGTTCCTACAGAATGGGGGAAATATGAAAACAAAAAATTACAGTGTAATAAGTAATATAGGTGCAGTTACAATGATACAGACTTACAGACTCCTAAAATTGCATATAGTTATGTCAAGGATTCACATTAAGAAACATTTGGGGGAAAACCTTTTGAAATATTTTTCAAATTTTAATACTTTTTTTTCCAACTTTTTATATAAAATAAAAGAAATATAAGGGTTAATGGAGAAATTTTTATATTGCCATCTCAATTTCTATTTTCTTTTCTCATAGGAACCTCATGGATGGGTTGTGGATTTGGTAAATAAGGTATACAGTTTTTATTAATATGGTCATGTTTAATCATATGTGTATGATTCACTTTCTAATGAGATTTTCTAGAGTTTGGTATTTTAAGTAAATGACAACTACAGAGAATAATCAGAATTTTTTCTTAAGGAGATGGGTTTTATAGTTCCTTCCTCTTTCTTATACGTGCTGTTTATACCCATGAACATTAATCTTAGGACTTGGCACATCTCCTGCACTGTGTCACAGGCGCATTAAAATTATCTTTGTTATGACTCTCAAAATCAGTATTATAGAGCACATTGATAGGGTAGAATGTTAGCCTTAGTTCCTTACTAAAATTATTAATGTATAGCATTTTGAAATGAATTTGTATCTTTTTTCTTTTCAGTTTGGAGAATTAGGTGGATTTGCAGCAATCCAAGCAAAGCTCCATTCAGAAGATATAGAACTTGGGGTAAGATAAACCATTATATGTGCCTGATATAGGCGTTCACTTTTTGGGGGATTGGTATGTAACCCAAGGGACGTGATCTGGACACATTAAATTAAGTGTTAAAGTATAAGTTAATCTTTACAGAAGCAGCTCCACGGTTCTGATAACCACAGAAATGTTTACTACTGTTAATCATAATAACTAAATTTCAGTACAGGGCATTTGGGTTGTTTTTTCCCCCCTCACTAATTTCCCCTTGCATGTGGTATTTTTCTCTTAATTTGTGGTGGTTACATGAAATTATCTTGCTATTTAAGGGCAGTTGCTAAATGTGGCAAGTATTTGTGTACATAACAATTTTATGCCTCGTTAAAATCAGAATTTATTTCATAGTACTAGGCACAAATAAAAGAGTTGAAGGTGGTTTAGTAAGCCTTTTGGTGTTACAGAGATTCACAGGTAACAGAGGGTTATAACAGGAGCTGAGAATGATCCCTCAGGTGCAATACCATTATCTTTTCATATCAACTTCATTTTCTCAAAAAAATTTAACCTATGGTTCGGGGAATAACTTCATCTTTAATTTTTCACTGCTGACCTGTTTATAACTGAGAGCACTTTATTCTGTTCTCTAGTTAATTATTCAGTTAAAAATTACTTACTGTGTACTTGCCATATGTAACACACTGTGCTAGAGCAGAAAATGATGTGGTAAGTAATATACCTAAGTGACACAATTGTGCTCAGAGTCGCAGTTATTTCTGTGGGACCATGCCTAATCAAGTAACTCCCTTGGTCCTTCTTTGCATGAGGGAAATAACAGTCAAAGAGATAGACTGATGGTGTGGTTGGTAATAGACTGACCCTTTCTTGCCACTCACTGTTTATCATTGAAAATCAGATGTCTGCGAGATCATAAATACTTCTACTGACACTGACTAGGGAGCCCCTTACACCTTCCCTGAACGTTAAGTAGATTGTGAGTGAGGCTGTCATTTTGATCCCCATTGAATGGATCAAGTATGTTAGAAATGACCTTATTGACCTGGAATATAATAAGTAGTGATTTAAAAAGCAAAACAAAACAAAAACCTATTCAGATACAGGATTTTATACACCTTACTTGTTTCTCGAGAACTAGCTGTATAGGTCATTGGGTAATATCAGAAATTCATTTTTTAAAAAGGTTAGAATATTCACTAATGTCTTGCAGAGTTAATATTTAAAAGAATACTGAGTAGCCCAAAGTTTCTACTCCACTTGGATGAAAATTGTCTAAGGATAGATATATAGGAATCTGGGCTTATTCTCATTATCAAATGTCTTGAGGTTAAACATTCCTCCACGATTTTTCCCTTAGGTCAGACCATTTTTCAGAAAAACTGTGTTGTTTGTTGTAGTTGTTGTAGAATTATATTGCTTAGGCTGTATTGAGGAGATGACAAAATTCAGGCATAGGAAAAGATATTCTAAAATTGAGACTCTAATTTTAGCAAACAAGTATGATAAAAATTTCACAATAAATACCTGATTTCTGACCACTTAAGATGACTACGTCCCAGAATAAATTTAGGCCATATTATAAGACTGAGTACGAGTAAATGTATTCATTTTACATTAACATTTACATTCACATTAAATATTTTTGTATTTGAAAAATACTGGGCAAAGAAACATAATTCACAATCCGTCAGTTAAAAGTACCTTTACAGGAGTGGCCAGTCGGCTCAGTTGGTTAGAGCGTGGTGCTGATAACACCAAGGTTGCCGGTTCGATCCTTGCATTGGCCACTGTGAGATGCGCCCTCCTTAAAAAAAAAATAAAAGTAAAAAAAATGAAGAAATATCTATGCAGACTAAGAAATGAAAGTTGCCTTTCCTCCACCTTACCCCACTCCACAAGTATACCTACCTCCTAGGGAATGGTTACCTATTTAATGCATAGCCTTTCTGTCTTTTTCCTAAATTTATATAAAATATACCTGTGTGTATTTTTTCTCTCTTTAAGACTAAATTGTAATCAAGGAGCATATTTTCATTTAACATTATATCATAGATATCTTTCCAGGTTAGTACTATCAATGCTTTTTTAATGGCTCTCCAATGTGTTCCTGCAAATGTTGTACCATGATGCAGTCATTTATTAATGAGCATTCAATTATTTCTAAGTTTTTGCTATTGCAGAGAGTGTTCCTTATAAATTTGTCTTTGTATATGCAGCCATTTCTGAAGGATAGATTCCTGGAACACAGGATTTCTGGGTTAAAGACTATATAAATTTTTAAATTATAATTGATAGTGCTAAATCTCTTTCCAAAAAGCTATGACCAATCTATACCCCCACACAGTCATTTCCTAATACTCCCATTAGTGCTGAATATTTTCAATCTTTAATTTTCCAATATGATGAACCAAAAAAATGTTTTATTATTTAATTTGCAATATTACTCTGATTTCCTGTGAATTTTAGTATTTCATCATATGATTATTGGCTACTTACTTTTCTTCTGTAAATTGACCTAGCTATTTAGGTCTCTTTTGGGTTGTTTGTCTTAGTAATTTTTTAGGAATTCTTTTTATAAGCATATCAAAGCCATGCCTATTTTGTGTGTTTGTACATTTTTTTCTCCCAGCCTTTTGCTTCTCTTTTCATTTTTATTGATGACGTCTTTTGCTACACAGAAGCTTCAAAATTTTATGTAGTCATTATTTTCCTTAATAGCTTAAAAGATTCCTAACTTGCTTGGGGGATGTTCCCCCATCTCAAGGTTATTAAAACACTCATTTTATATTTTATAGTTTTTTAAACTTAGTTCTTGAATTTATTTAAATTTGTTTATATATTGTATAAGATAGAGATCCAATTTTGTTTTTTTCCAAATGGATAACTAATTGTTATTAGATCCTCTAAGGAATAATCCATTTTTTCTTTACTGTTTTGATTTGTTGTCTTTATCATATGTCAACGTCCCAGGTATACAAGGATTTGTTCCTGGACTTCAGTTCTAGTCATTCATTCATTTTAATTATTGGTAGTTCTGGTTAGCATCATTCTTTTCTCAAATTTTCTTAATCATTCTCATGTTTTTACTCTTCTGAATGTAGTCAACATGTCAGGTTCTCGTGCAGAAAATCCCACTGAGATCATGTTTGGAATTGTGTTAAATTTATAGGTCAATGTGTAGAGAATTGACATTTTTACAATACTGTTTCTTTTCATTAAAGAACATGGTATTTTCTCATTTATTTGGGCCTTCTTTATGTGTTTTTATAATTTTATGTATTTTTATAATATTTTCCATGCACGTCCTGAATGTTGTTGTTGTTGTTAAAGGCACATTTCACTCTTTCCCCAACTGTTCTCTCCTTTTTCAAATTAAAATTTTTAGTATTCTATACTATGAACTTTAGAATTATTTCATCCAGTCCTCCAAAGAATTTTTATTGGCATATTGTGTTAAATTACATTAAATTTTTATAATAATTCTAAAGCATTGACATCTTTATATAGCTTTTTATCCAAGAATATAGTTTGTCCAGTTATTCTTTTGTGACTTGATCAAACTACTATTTAAAATTTTCTCTGACATTTTAAAAGGGATTTGTTTAGTGTTGAAAGAAGAAACTCGGCTCACGTTTATTTCTAACCTTCATTGTCTTTTTCCAGGCAGTCTCTGCATTGGTGCAACCCTTAGGGGTATGTGCAGAATACCTCAATTCCTCAGTGGTACAGGTAAGATTGGGCCATTTTACGTTTACTTTAGAAGGGGATCTAAGACATACAAACAGTATTATCTTTTTATCAGGTTGTTCAGAATTATGTCTAATCCAGAGTAACTTCTAGTGAAAATATTACCAAAAGAAAAATAAAAAATGATTAATAATTTAAGGCATAGGAGATCGCTATCGTTTAAGGTTATTTACCTTTTCAATTTATCATTTTTGTCAAATGTAATTTGTATAGAATAGCATGTATTTTTCTTCATTTCTTTATAAAATAGGCTGCATATATCCCACCCTCTTCACAGGATTATTTAAGGATTCAGGGCCATTATGTATTAAATTAGATCCGTGTTGAGCAATCCCTTAGGGTCGCTTACTAGCTAAGTTTCTCACTACTGAATAACAGCTTAACAGCATATCTTGTCTGATTTCCTGTGTCTGCATGTTTTAAGTCAACAGGTTATAGAATACTCAAGCTATAAGTGTTTAGTTTTGTAATGCTTAAGGCCTGCTACACTCTCTTGCTTCCTTTCCATTTCAATTAGTTTTACTAAATCATATTGAAATATCTTCCATTTATTATTTTATTTATAAATAAGAATGTGAAACTGATAGCTTTCAGAGATTTTTTTAAATCGCTATAAATTGTTTTTTAAAGCATAGTGTGCTTTGGGGGCAATGTTTTCTATGCACTGTGTTCCTTCTTTCTAATACCTGATTTGTTTACTTATGCAATTTTAACAAGGGAGATACGATTTTTTTTAGTAGGTTCTGAAAAGTTCTGCTATTTCTAAGTGTTAAATGCTTTCTTTAAATGTCAGAGTAGTACTGCAAGATTTTCAAATGAAATAGAATGACTCTTATTTCTTAATTCAGCATATTAAGCTCTTTAGAAACATCTAGTGTTCTTTTAATTCGTTAAGCATTAAATATAATCATTAGTTGTGCAGCTGAAATACTTAGACACAAAAAGGCAAAATTATTTGACTTTTTAATAATTTACTAATAAATAATTTGATAATTGGCTTTTTAATAACAGGGCCAGGATTGCATTTTTGAACGCATGCTCTCTACCCATGTGTTGCTCCATGGAAAGAGATTTAGTGTAAATATTACAGCTGCTAATTAATAGTAAATTCTTTAGAAAGTCCAGGTTTTGCATGTTAGCACAATGTGCTTTAAAAAAGTATGTGAATTTCCAACCAAAGTATATTTAACTTCATCTTTACTTTAATTATATCAAACTGTCCAGTCTTAAATTTAGCAATAAATTCATACTATGAATTCATACCATTTTCACATCATGTTACTTGCCATAAACTAACAATTGTCTCTGCCACTTGCTACTATATGAAGACTTATAAAAATTCTGTGCCTTGGCTTTCCTATCTGTATAATGGTTATGATAATCATGCCTGTCGCAGAGTTGCAGTGAGAATTAAGCAGGGCTGACAAGAACAGTGTGACTTAACCTCTTACCCTAACAGCTCTCAGTCCTCATTGTACAATTGACATAAGTGTAAATGAAGAAATACTATTTGGTTAATGCCTGATATTATTTTAATACTTTGCTAATGTCTTCTTGGGTTTGAAAGTGAAATATTGTTAATCTTTTCTCATCACCAGATAAGTTTTAAAAATTATCTTACTTGTATGGAAGTGATCATTTAGATCTAGCTAATATTTGGCTACTTCTCATATACTATTTAGAGTTGGTTATCTGATTATGCTACCATCCTAGAACAATGCATAGTATGAGTCTCGTCTGTAGGCCTCATCTATGTCAGCAAGCAAAATTAGTGCATATAATGGTTTTATTAGTGCATATAGTGGTTTTTGTGGTCTGCTTATATTCAGTCTTTTAAAATCATATGTAAAATATTTACTTTATTATAAAAATAATACATACTCATGCTTAATGTTTAAAAGTTAGTCCACGTGTCTTTGGTTGCTCTTTAAAATGACCCCTAGAAGATAGTAATGACAATTATTGCACCTGTCTGTTATTAAAGAAGCTGAGGCACAGAATCAGTTAAGGGTTGAATTGAGATGGTGTTGGATAGTTAGTGGTGATTCTGATACTAGAATTCAGATCTTAATATTGCACTCTCTTCTTTGTGAAATGTGAATGAAGAAGTATCTCCTCTCTAGTTTTGGGACAGATTCAGTTTTTATTAACTGTAGCGCTTTTTTTCGGCAGCCCATGCTAGACCCGGTCATCCTTACTACAATTCAGGATGTGCGGAGCGTGGAGGAAAAGGACCTTAAAGACAAGGTAAATGCTGTCTCCAGCCAGATAGGCCCCAGTGCCTGTTGGTCCATCGAAGGAGAGCCAGGACTTGGGGCTAGGTTCACACCCTATTGCTCTTTGGATTCTGGTCACGTACAACCCACATCAAATTAATTTTACATTTTCTAACTGAAAAATTGCTTCTTCTGAAGCACCAGAGGTTGGTGTTACTCAGTCAATAGAATGAATATAGGGCTCTCACTGATATCATTCAGAATTTTACTAACATGTTGGTTTTGATAGTATTATAATTTGTAAAGCATTGAAAAAGCTTCAAAATAATTCAAAACTAAAAGTTTATCCAAAGTTTAGAGCAATTTTAACATTTAAATTTAACATGATTTATTTTGTCTACCTTGAATTTCTCATAGGACCCTTCTGTTTCCTTTGCTCACCTATGTGCTAACTTATTTAGAAGCAAAATTTAGTTAATTGACCATGTGGAGTATCAGATACCACCAGACCATTGTTATTGAAAATGTCCTCTGTTTCCTCTGTGTAAGAATTGAGATCAGAATGTTTTCATGGTTCCTCTTTTGTTTGTTTGTGTGTGTGTGTGTGTGTGTTTAATAAAAGAGATTGGTTAGCATCCCCGAGCTCTTGTCTGCCATTAAGTTACTTTGCATGCGTTTCCAACCGGATCTGGTGACCGTCGTGGACGACCTTCGACTCGACATCCTACTACGCATGCTGAAATCACCACATTTTAGTGCTAAAATGAATTCCCTCAAAGAAGTAAGTTTTGCATTTATTTCTAGAAGACTTAAAGCACACACCCTTTAAGTTATACCAAAATTTGTGGTTATTAATATGAAAATGTTGGGAAATAAAGAATAATTTCTTGTAATCGTATGAAAAAGAGATACCAATGGTTATATATGTAATGGTATATATGTTTACAATTGTCTGTTAATCAAGTGATTTTTTTATATGTATTATATCAAAATTCATTCTCTGAAATATTTAGTGCTTTTGTGAAATTTCCTAGAATGTAATTTCTTGGGATATACAGTTTGAGATTTATTTTTTACTCTGTGGGTACAATTCCTTTATTGTATTTCCGATATGTGTTTACTTAGACCCAGTCTTCTAACTGGGGTTGGAACAAAACCAAAATGACTACAACTGTGATAATCTAAACAGAATGATGGAAATAATT
Organism: Rhinolophus hipposideros; assembly: GCF_964194185.1. Classification (NCBI taxonomy): domain Eukaryota; kingdom Metazoa; phylum Chordata; class Mammalia; order Chiroptera; family Rhinolophidae; genus Rhinolophus; species Rhinolophus hipposideros. Next base: position 56,364,998 of record NC_138054.1, read on the forward strand.
TTCTATAGCTTCCTAAACTTTATATGAGCATAGTTGGTTTTGGTGAGTGACAGGTGGAACCAATACAGTTCAGTCATAATTCCAATTATTTTTCCTTCAGATTTGTATTAATCAGGATTTTTGGCTATAAGTAAAATGAAACTAATCTTAAGCATCTTAGGCCAAGAGAGGAATTTAATGGAATAAGTCTGGGCTATTTCACATGAATGAAGGGTTGACTAGCCAAACCATGTCAGCAGGGACACATATGGACAACAGGAACAATTAGAATTCGAGACATGACCACTGCCAGGACTCTTTTAAGTTTTATCTCTGCTTTTCTGAGCATGTTGGCTTTGTTTGCCCTCTACTGGCAGAGTGACATCTTTCACACGGTAGACATTATAGCCATAGATAGTTCCTATTCCCAGGGAGGGACTAACACTTTCTCCCTGGTCTCAAGTATAGAATTTGGAGGACATGCCTTGATTGAAGTTTGGGTCAGATGCTCATCCCTGAGCCAGTCAACAGTGGCCCAGCGAATGTGAGCTGTAAGAATGGCTTCATATTTTTTAACAAGAGACATCATGAATAAATAGTTTATTGACTTCTAATAACTGTCCTTTGATACATTTTTGGCTAATTATCAGATCATATTGTAACACTACAAAGTCACTGAATGAATATATATATATATATATATATATATATATTCATGATATATATATATATGAATATATCTGAATGAATATATGTATATATTCATTCAGTGACTTTTGTAGTGTTACTATATATATATAAATAGAGAGAGAGAGAGAGCGAGAGAGAGAGACAGAGAGAGATTTTGATTATCCGTATTTGCATTAGATTCAGTCACACTAATCCTGTCTTTTTAGGTAACCAAACTAATAGAAGACAGCACTTTATCCAAATCTGTGAAGAATGCTATAGATACAGACAGATTGTTAGATTGGCTAGTTGAAAATTCAGTTCTGTCAATCGCACTGGAAGGTAAGTTGCTTTAAAAAAAATATTACCTAACATAAATAATGTATTTTATATAAAAAAGTATAAAATTGTTGCTTTGACAGTATTAGCCTTTAAATAATCGTATAGAAAGTTAATATTGCTTTGAATTACTAGAATCATATTTAGAAAGTCAGTGTTCACTGTATCTGCCTGTCTCTCTGGTGTGTCTTCTCTTAGGCAACATAGACCAAGCACAATACTGTGATCGCATAAAGGGAATTATTGAACTCTTGGGCAGTAAATTGTCTTTAGATGAGCTCACTAAAATTTGGAAGATACAGGTAAGTTGATTAGAATTATTTTTGCCTTTTTCTGATATTTTTGTCATAAGGAAAGGAAGGAGAGTGGTGGATGAGCAGGGAAATGGAACTTCTGTCTTCTTTTAACCAGGCAGCTTTACTCAAATCTGTTTTACAGTTTAGAGTTTCTCTTAAGATTGTGTGAAATGGTATAAAACAACTGATCTAGTCTAGTCTTCTCATTTTTCAGGTTTAAAAATGAAAAGCCTTATTGTGGGCTATATAAGCCGTTAGTGGCAGAGCTAGAAACAGTTATGTCTTTTGTTTATCAGTCCAATGTTCTTTCCAGTGCATTGCTTTTCAATTTTTATTAATATGTTTTCCCCATTTTATTCTATTAAATGAAGATGATAGTAATACTTAACTGAGTTTACAGATCTCATATTACTAGGGCTCTCAGCAGCTATGACAGAATAGATTATACCTTTCATTTTCTTTTTCCTTCACTTTGTTAATAGTCCATTCTACTAGATTTCCTCCTACCTCTCTGGCATTTCTTCTTAAGTCTACTTTACTAACTTACTCTCTTCTACCTTGTAAATATGAGGTTTTTTCAAGCCATAATCTTTACCTTCTTTTCATTAGATAATCTTTCATTAGTCAGTTTCATCCACTCCTTTGGCTTTGACTGCATTTGGGTGCTCCTGACTCTCAGAATTGTATCTCTAATTCAGACCTCTTCTTGGAGTTCCAGTGCAGTATATCTAATTAGACTAGAATCAGTTTATCTTTGTTACTGTTTTGCTTTTGCTTCTGTGTATTGTCAAGGAGAAGACTTACCTTTTTCCAAGTTCTAAGACTTTTACCTAATGTCTCCTTTTTTAGTCCGGACAATCATCTACCGTGATCGAGAACATTCATACCATTATTGCTGCAGCAGCTGTCAAATTTAATTCAGATCAGCTTAATCATTTGTTTGTTCTCATTCAGAAGGTACGTGTTCAGTCAAACATGCTTACTCTTAAGTTTTTCTAAAATAAGTTTAGTTTGAGATCTCCCCCTCTCTAAATTAGTAGTGTTTAAGTGCACTCTTCTTACTGTGTTAAACTTTTTTCGCTCAAGTTTAAAGCTTTTGCATATTTTTCCAGTTTCTAAAAAATGGATAGTACAGCTACTCTTGTGTCTTGTCTTTTCTGTTCTACAGAGCTGGGAAACTGAGAGCGATAGAGTAAGACAGAAGCTACTGAGCCTGATTGGACGAATAGGCCGGGAAGCTCGCTTTGAGACCACTTCTGGAAAGGCAGGAGAATCAAAACATGAATTTTTCTAGCTGCAAATACTTAAAGCAGTTTTGCTTGCGTATTGGCTGGCTCATCATAAGTGGTATTATTGTAGGTGTTAGATGTACTCTGGGAACTGGCTCATCTTCCAACGCTGCCCAGTAGCCTTATTCAGCAAGCCTTGGATGAACACCTGACAATCCTTAGTGACGCGTATGCCGTGAAAGAAGCAATCAAGAGGAGCTACATCATCAAATGCATAGAAGATATTAAAAGGGTTGGTTTTGTCTTTTGTCTGAGTTTGTTGTCAGAGCAATAGTACTGAGAAATTAGAGCCAAATAATTTTCCTCCCCTATTAATGTCATTTAAACTAAATATCTTATCTGGAAGCTCTTACCTTAGAGTCCAAGAGTGGGAAATTTTAAGTACTGCTTTTACCGAGTCACTTACATTTCTCTTAAAATTAATTTTCAGCCTGGAGAATGGTCAGGGTTGGAAAAAAACAAGAAGGATGGATTCAAGGTAAGCATTTGCAGATGGAACCAACTAAAAGGTATACTAACTTAATAATTCCTTTTAATAAGTTGCATCATAATTTTAAGATGACACGTTTTAGTGCTTCTTAGAGCAATGTGCAGATACGAACTGCTGTTTAAATATTTATGACCTATGCTTTATTATTTAAAGCTTGGGGAGTTATTGACTCTGAAAAGGGGAAAAAAATCCAGAGTCACATTCAAAGAGTAGTTTTACTATATTATTTTCATAAAATTATAAGACCTTCAATTTAGTCTTTCTCTTTGAAATAAATTCCAAAGCATGCATAACTTTACTAAGTTACAATGGATTCTGAACAATAATATCATGCCCATTTTTCTCCTGTAAGGGAGAAATGGAGGAACATTCATAGAATAAAAAGAGAGACAGAGAGAAATGAAGAAGGAGGTTTATTCAGTGCTGGCCATAGTGGTTTCTCAGGTGCTTGACTCAGATGGTTTCCTAACGTAATTCCTCAGACAGCTATTGAGTGAGTGCCCGCTGCTGGGGCTCAGTTTTAGAAGGTAGGCTTGGGTAGTGACTGTCAGAGGCACTGGCTGTGTGCAAGTCCTACCCTTCAGGGCTTTGGCCTCCAGGTGGCAGTGGACTTCTGGGCTGTCTTTTGAAAGGGCGGTTAGCAGAGTAAGCACTGATGATTACCGCTATCCTGTTCTCCAGTCCTTAAATGTCAGTTCTGTCCCCTGAGATGGCCAGTCAAATGGCTGCTCTCTGGAATGCGAGCCCATCGTGGCAGCAGCCCTCATCAGAGCAGCAGTGTCCTCCTACGTAGGCCCTCGGGTTGCTCAGACCAAACATAAAGCCTAGCAGCCAGGGGGATAGCCTATTACTATTAACATTAAAGGTTTTGGTAAATAGCCTAGTGGCTTCGTGCTTTCATTGGTAAATCATTTTTCTTGGCTTTCACTAAGAAGTATTTCTTTAAAGATCTTGACTACTACTGATTGTCGTTGGTGTAGTCAGAGACTGTCAGCTCTTGTTAAGAGGCTTTGGTGATTCAGTGGGCTTTCATTTTCTTATGCTATGTTTGGCCGTAAGTTTAGTCGGGGGCATTTAAGAACTCGGTGTTTTATATTTGTGACATTGAAATTTGATCGAGTGAATTTTCTTCATGTTATCTAGCTTTAGAGATTTTAAAAGTTGTTCATGAACTGAAGCTGGTTGTGCTCAGGTTATGAAGAATTAGAATTACTCCTTTAAATCAGCAACATTACTCTCTTTCTGCTCAGATGCAATTTGAATTTTTCCAGTTTTTTCAGCTCAGCAATTCAGATAATTTAGCAGCCTCTGTTTTTATGATTGAAACTCATCCCAAGTTATTTAAGAAGTTTAGATCCTTCAATAGTAATAGTAAGAGGAAGGTGGTATCTATAGAAAAATGGTCTTTTCTTCTTATTAACAGATACGTTTCTTTATAGACATGAAAATCAAAGCTGAAGAGACTTTTTCCTCCCTCTGAGGAAATGGCCTTTGAAGCCAGAAAACCCTCCCCGGCCTCTGCTCCCTCCTTGTTACAGCTAAGCATCACTTAGCTCTTCGAGCCATAGCATCACTTCATCTTTATTGCTTCTCTTTGCAGTCGCTTCATTCATGTCTGTCGTTTTATAACAAGACCCAGAAAGTAACAGGGAGAAGTTTGGAGTCATTTTGTGAGTCTTGAAGGAATATTCTTCCTTTTTTATTTCCCACTGCTCCCAGTAAAGAAATTCCGTTGTATCATTATTTCATCCCAAATAATAGTGTCTTGCATTTACATAGCACTTTTCAGCTGACTGAGTGCTTTCACAGATACTCTTTTAAAGAACACATGAGTGAAGGGGGGCAGTGGGAAGATCGAAGCTCCCTGGACATGACTCCAGGCAGGGAGGTGAATTATATACTGCCACTAAAGGTGTTTTTCTGTGCTATGCCCTTTCCTGCCAGGCAGCAAGGTGGGCTGACTGGGGATTATGTCTCCCTGCCAGGCTACACAGAAACTAAGCAAAGGGTAAGACAAGATCACCCACCTCTGACTCCCCTCCCACCCTCAGCTGCCTTTCTTCCCCCAACTGATTCCCTTCCCCTCTGCTTTGGACACTCTTACAATTCCCAAGTTCCACTGTTGTGTTCCAAAATTCTGACCTTTATTTCTTAACCTTTATTACTGTAGATTCCACCAGGATACCCTTGGCTTCCTCGATCCTCTTTCTTTGCTTCCTTTATACCTTCCACTGTCTACCCCAACCCTCTCCGTCTTATTTCACTTTTTTCCTTCAATTAAAAAGTTTAAATGTACTCATCAAAAAAAAAAAAAAATTGCTAAACTCAAAACAATGATTTTCACTCCATTAGTGGTGTTTGCATATTCCTTAAGTCATTACCTTAAGGCCTCCTAGCTCAGTGCCTGGCAGCCTTTCAGTAAATGTTATTCCCTTCCTGTTACTTCTTCCCCTTCACTCTACGAGGATACTAAAATCGTGACTTGCCCATAGTTGAGTGACCTCCATTTGCCAAAACACGTAACTGAAAGTAAAAGTAGCAAGATGTCCTCAGTACAGTCTCACAGTGATATGGTTAGCACAGGAAGAAATACTTTTTAAAAAATGTTCTCCCATAAAAAAATGTTTACTTTGATTCTAGATAAATGGCTAGTTGTGGAAAAACAAGACAGATGAGCAAGGGGGGATGTTCAGCTTTGAGAATTGAGAACTCATGAAAGAATTTGAAAGCTTTCTTCAGATGCTGAGAGGATTGTTATAGAGAAGGTTCATTCAGCTTACTTTTTGTCTCCTAAGAAGTTACGGGAAGGCAAGTTTCAGTATGACAAATCAAATGAACTGTAGTGAGGACAGTCTGAAATAGAATGCACTGCCTGCTGATTTCCGCATTGCCGGAAATACTAGGGTACTAACTAGTCACTTAACAACAATGAGTGAGAGGAATTTAGGCGTAGATTTGCAGGCCAAACCAGTTGACCTCTAAGGCTTCAATGTTAAAAGGCGAGTGTGAGCATAACATTTAACTCCTATTTATGAAACCTGGGCTCCATTATTCGACATTATCAGATACGTTCATTTCAATTGTTCACCATCATCTTTTGCCCCTTTTGTGAGTGGAGAAGAGTAATTGAAATTTTTCTTGTAACTTAGCAACATAATGTCATAGATAATGATAGAATCAGTGATATCTGTCCTGTTTCCTAAACTTCAGAAAGGCCATATCAGAAGTACTTTTCAAATTCCAATTTTATGTTTTTTCTTTTAATTTTATTTGATAGTGAGCTACCTTCAAAGTATAACTTTGAGTGTTAAATAAAAATATTCTAACTATAATTGACTTACTTGGTCATAATGATACTTTTTGGTATACCCAATTCTTTGCTAAAGGGCTTATATTTACATCCTAAGTTTTGTAATCCTTTTGGAAGGTATCAGTTTTAGACTTAAGCCTTTGCGTTTTAATCCCCATCATTTTGTAATTTATATTTTAGCAGAAATATTCTAGCTGGTCTCTCAAATAGTTGGCCTTTAATACCTTATTTCTCTGATTCTAAGATGCTAGTGATTGCCACCTGCATCACAAATTTAATAAGTTTATAAAGAAGTGAAAAAGAAACTACGTTTTACTTTTATCATTCATTTGTTTAGATTCACATTTAGAGTTTCAGTCTCAGTTTCCTTTTGACCAGTATGTACAGCTTCACTGTGGCACACTGCTTTTCATTATCGATAATAGTGTTTTTGACCTCTTTGAAATCTTTTAAGATTGTCTAATTTTGAGGCATATGGAAGAATACGGAGGTTTGTGTCCTTGTTCTTTCTCGTAAAACTCAGGCTACTTTAAATGGCTTCTCTGGAATTAGGTATAACTTTGGACAGAGGCATTCAGTGCTGAGTGATACAGCCCTTCACAGGGTATGAGTTTGTCACACCAAATTCCCCTGGCTGAAAAATGCTGTAGTTTGTGACCACTGTCAGTTTTCTTTGCTTTTAATTAAATTGGCGGATATGACAGCCTAGTCACTTTTACCTGATAGCATAATCTCTTTGGTAGCATTTAAGTAACAAATCATTGATCTAAATTTTAAGTTGAAAAGCCTTCCTTCTTTGGTGTTACCTATACCAAGTAATAAATAAAATGGCAGGTAGATTTGTATATACTCAGGTAAGGATAGCTACATCAAAACTTACTCCTATGCCTAGTGGCTAGTAAGTTTCTTTTGACATAATTGTAAGAAGTGTCAGTTTCAAAACTGTTGAAATTTATAAAACCTGTATCTTAGAATCCAGGAAATAATGGTATTTGCTGATTAGCTAATCTCTAGGAAAGCCAGTACGGTTTTGGCAATAACTTTCACATTTACATATTCAGTAGTATATGGTGTTTTTCTACAAAAGACATAAAAAGTGTTTTTCCGCCCCATAAGGGTCTTCGTTTTACAGAAAGATTTGAAAAAGCAGGAAGGCTTAAAAAAAAAAAAAAAAGACAAAATGTAGCCTTTAAAATAAATGCTGTGTTTAAATAAAATTTGATATTCTTACAAATTTTATGAAATCTCGTAGTTCAAACATGCTATTTGTTAAAAAGCAATTCTTATAAAGATGAACATCAGACTTTTCACATAGGTACTATGAAAATCTGGATTGTTCTGTACCAGTTTCAGAAATAATACATTTGAAAGTGTTTTGAAAAACATCAAGCATAAATGTAAAGTGGCTGTAATACGTAATTAATAAAAATAGAATTATCTTACAAAACTTTTAACTAGAAAATACAAGCAGATCATGAATATTTTCTTTAATATTTAGACCACTATCAGTATCTTGATCATATCATTGGTATCTTAATCACCTAATTAAAGACAACTATATTTTTATACCATTTTACTTCTCAGCCAGTTCAGTCTTATTCAAGTTAAGCTTTTGCCATCAGTTTATTTTATCATGTCAACATGCCTAGCAGCCTGTGCTACTTAATCTATCCTCTGAAGTTGCTAATTCCTTGTTGTCTGTTTTTTGCTGATGTACCCCTGTACATTTGCTATCACTTCACATCCACTCCTGTTTGCAGTTCTTGACCTTAGGAATAATTGCATGCAGAATAAGAAGTGGAAGACTGAATTACAAATGCATGGAGATGAACTCTAAATGAGCAGTGCGAGGAGAAAAAGAATAGAATGTATAACAATGAAGCCTAATTGACTTGGAAATTTTTTATAGCTAATAATTTTGTCTGCCACTTATTTCTAAATTTAATTAATATAACTTCTTTTTAACTCTAGTCACCTCAACTTAATAATCCCCAATTTGTATGGGTGGTACCAGCTTTGCGTCAGCTCCATGAAATCACCCGCTCATTCATAAAACAAACCTATCAAAAGCAAGACAAGGTAAGAATATAGCTATATTTGATTATTCTACAATTACTTATAAAATCTTTTATAAAAACAAAACATGAATAAAATTGCTGAGTCTTGTAGTTACTCTGTTACATTTTTATAGTTATTAATGTAATTCATTTGTGTTATATAATCTTGAGTTTAAAAATCCTTTTGCTTTCATTTCTCTGGAGCTTTTCTTTTGATATAGCTAGCTTATTTCTTTTTTATTTCAATTTAATTTATTGAAATAAGTAAACCAATTTTAAAAGTTAAAATGGTATTTTAGAAAATTGTTTGAAAAGAGTTCTTTTTTAAAAAATATCACTTTTTGAAGCAAAATTTAGGAGAGGTTAATTCCCTAGTAAAAATACATAACCAGATTGATTTTATTTAGTTCTATGTAGAAAATATGAATGAAGAAACCGTTGTTTAATATCACTCACCTAGGACTATATGTTTAAAACGTAGAAGTATTAAACTGACCAAAAAAAGTATAAATTCTCATACCATTTTCCTTTTTGTTTTTACCAAGAGCATTATTCAAGACTTGAAGAAAAATTTTGAAATAGTAAAACTGGTAACGGGCAGTTTGATAGCTTGTCATCGACTTGCAGCAGCTGTGGCGGGACCTGGAGGCTTAACGGGTTCAGCACTGGTGGATGGTCGGTACACTTACCGGGAGGTAGGGGCCCTGTGCTGGTGTTTCACGATTTACAACATTCATTTGGACTTCCTGCACTTGAACTCTAAAAATAATATTTGTTGGACGTAACTCGAAAGAGGTAGTATGAGTTATGTTTGGGGAGATGGAACAATTTTATGTCTTGACTATAATTATTTCAAAACAAAAGTTTAGAAAATTGGTATTTGTGGGTAAATCAGTAAACTACCTAAGAACTGCATATGATGAAGTAATAAAAATAAACATCTTTTTTTACCTTTGATATGAAATACTAATTGTCAATTCTGTGGATAATGGCTTTTGTTTTCAATTGATTAGTACTATTATTTTTAAAAAATAGGAAGTAACCTTAATTCACTAGTTGTGAGTTTTTGGTGTTTTACTTTGAAATTGCTGAAATTATATTTTATTGGCGTCTAAAGTCAACTGAATTTGTAAGAGGCTTGAAGTAACTTCTGCTAAGTTGTACTGTCAACTTATGAACAGATTTTTCACATTTACTTGATGCTAAATCCTATGAAAAAGTATTAGATAAAACTATTTTTTTATTTTAAAGTACTTTTTAATTTTTCTTTTAGGTAGAAACGTGCGGAGTTAAATAATTGTCATTTCTTTTTGCAGTATTTAGAGGCCCATCTAAAATTTCTGGCATTTTTCTTGCAAGAAGCTACTCTGTATCTGGGTTGGAATCGTGCCAAAGAAATCTGGGAGTGTCTTGTGACTGGCCAGGATGTTTGTGAATTAGATAGAGAGGTAAGAAGTTGGTATAGTATATAAAATAAGGCAGAAGAGGGACTTAATATTTCACTTTTTGTGTGTGTCTCACATCTTTAGTTCTAAGCACTTTTCAATTTACTAAGCATACATTTGTACTAGAAGGCCAGGAACTATAAGTGGTGGGCAATATTTTATATAATGTGATACAAATAAATGTGTGAGTACTTTTGATACCATTGTATATAAAACCAAATTAAACTATGTAAGTACAGCTAAGGAATTCTCAGTATATCTTTTAGTTCTCTTTGCCATCACGTGAAACTAGTTTTAAGTTACTAAGAGAAAACTGAGTTCCTGCAATGATGTTGTACCCCAGAAACACCAAAGAGGAATGAATGCCTAACCAGATTTTTAGAACTATAATTAAACAGCTGAAAATAGATTAAACCAGTAGCACAACACCTGTTTTGATGTTTTCTAACAGTAAATCGCTGTTTTCTCCTCTCATTTTACAGAATAATATTAAGTACTTCATAGGTTTGTTGAAAGGACTAAATATGTAACAGTGCCTGGTACACATTAAGGCTTATTAGTAAATGTTTGTGGAAAAACCCAAGTATAAAATTCAAAGCAAAGTATGAGTATATGTTTTCATTATCAGTGGGAAAGATTGCTAGTAACTAACTGCTTTATTTAGTTCAGAGTTCTAACAATTTCAGTTTTGAGTGGTATTTGGCAATATATAATAAATTTTTGGAGAATTAAAAATAATTTATCTTAACTGTCCCAATTCGGAATATAAATACATATATTTATTCATATGTATATGAAATGGATTTTAGTTATAGAGTAATAATTGGTCTTGATCCACAGATGTGTTTTGAATGGTTTACAAAAGGGCAACATGATCTCGAGAGTGATGTGCAGCAGCAGCTCTTCAAGGAGAAAATTCTAAAATTGGAGTCATATGAAATCACTATGAATGGTAGGAAAGAAATATAAAACCATTTTTTTAGTCTTTGAAAAATTTTATTCTTTCCTTTTCTTCTAAGCCAGGGGTGTCCAAATTTTTTTCAACGTTTTTTTACCAAGGGCCACATGCGGTAAAATACACAAACAGCCGGGCCACTCACTCGAGGTGAAGTACATATTGCCTCACCTGGTTTATTTAAGTAAACTAAATATATTTTTGGAATTTGCTGCGGAATGGATTGCCGGCCACGGTTGGCCCGCGGGCCTCAGTTTGGACACCCCTGTTCTAAGCCAACTTCTCAGAAGCAACCAGTTGAGAATATCTTTCAGGTCTTTTCCTTATGTACATAAAGATGTTTATATATACGGATAAATTCCTTTCTAAACAAATGGTATCTTATAAATAACTTTTTATGCCTGATAACTCAAGTTGCCAAACTGCCTTTTCATGAAGTTACTTAGTACAAAAAGGACTCATTTTAAGATAAATATGTGTCAAAGTATAGAAATCTTTGTAGGTGTTTCTTTTAATTGAAATATTTTTTTCTTGAGCTATATATAATTCACAAACCATTAAATTAACTTTTTAAAAGTGTATAATTTAGGATATTCGCAAAGTTGTGCAACTTTCACCACTTTCACCCAGAACATTTCATCATCCCAAAAAGAAATCCTGTGCTTATTAGCAGTCACTCCCTATTCTCCTTACCCTCAGTCTCTAATCTATTTTTTGTCTTTATGGATTACCCTAATCCAGGCATTTCATACAAATGCAACTGTACAGTATGTTGCCTTTTGTATCTGGCTTTTTTCATTATGCTAAGGCATGATGTTTTCAGGGTTCACTCAGGTTGTAGTAGCAGTACTTCATTTCGTTTAGGCGGAATAATATTCCATTGTAAGGATGTACCATCTTTAGTTTATCCATTCATCAGTTGATGGACATTTGGGTTGTTACCACTTTTGTTACGATATTATTAATCAAGGTGCTATAAACATTCTTGTACAAGTTTTTGTGTGGACATAGGTTTTCATTTATCTTAGGCATATACCTAGGAGTAGAATTGCTGTATCGTATAATTAACATTTGAGAAACTGCCAAATAGTGCAGTATAGCTTCACTATTTTATAATCCCACCAGCAGTACGAGGGTTCCAGTTTCTCCACATCCTCACTAATACTTTTTATTGTCTGTCTTTTTTATTTTAGCCATCCTAGTAGGTGTAAAGTAGTATCATGTGGTACTGACCATTTTCCTAAAGACTAATGTTACTGAGGATCTGTTCATGTGCTTATCGGCCATTTGTATATATTCTTTAGGGAAATACCTGTTCAAATCTTTTGCCCATTTTTAGCTAAGTTATATGTCTTTTTACTGTTGAGTTGTGAGAGTGTTTTTGTGTATTTTGCATGCTAGCTCTTTATCCGATACATACATGATTTGCAAATATTTTGCCTCATTCTCTGTGTTGTCTTCTCACTTGCGTGATAGTCCTTTGAAGCACAAAAGTTTTTAATTTTGATGAAGTCCAATTTATCTATTTTTGCTTTTGCTGCTTGTGCCTTTGGCACCATATCTAAGAAACCATTACCTAATCCAAGTTCTTAAAGATTTGCACCCATGTTTTATACTAACCATTTTATAGTTTTAGCTCTTGATATACTTTGAATCTTTTCATTGATTATCTGTGTTACTTAGAGTATATGAATTTATCTGACATTCTGTAATTTCAGGTTTTAACTTATTTAAGACTTTTTTTGAAAATGTGAATCTCTGTGATCATCGATTGAAAAGACAAGGAGCTCAGTTGGTAAGTACATTATTCTCAAATCTAGATAATTTGGATAACCTAGTAAAACTTGATGTACAGCAAAAAACATGTTACAATTGAGATAAAAAAGGAATTTTTTTTTTCTTTTTTGAAGAATGGATATCCCCTTGCCTGCTGTTTTCTGCATTGATGACAGCTTCTCTTAGAGTGTACTGGAGGCCCCCTTTCCAGCACAACTGACTTCTCAAATCCCTCTGTGTTTCTTGCTCATCTGGGGCAGCCAGTGGCCTCCTGTGCCTAAGTGAATGCAGACTAAGATAGTTCCATCTAAGCTACCAACTCCGTAGATCCATCAGTCCACACATTTGTATAAAAACGAACAAAATCTTCAATTCTGGGATTTCGGTGGTAGGGATTTGGGGAGAAAAGTTTAGGAATAGATAATGATGCAGGAAAATGAGGATCTATAGAAGGTATACAGATGATGTTTTTACAAGATTTTTTAAGCCCTTGGTAAGACTGAATTGAGCCCCAAGGATTAGTAACTACCTCTAGCTTGACTCCATCTCCTTTTGAAGAAAGCTCCTGAAGATGGTAGCCATCTCACTCCTGTGCTATTTCTGCATCAATAGCTCGTCTGGGTAGACATCTAGTTTAGGTATAAGGGTATCTGGAGAAAAAAATTCATATCTATGCAGATTCCCTTGGACGTTGCCCAGTGTTGTTGTGGTTGGTTGTTTTTTTGTTTTAAAGTTCCATATTGGTTCAGTAGTGTTCTCATATAGCTTGGTTTTTGTAGCCTTAATTCATATTGAACTGAAGAGGTATAGACTTACAAGGTAATGGAAAATAATTACAATTTTGTGACCTTGGTGTGCTATATAATTTTTTTTTCTTTTGAACAGTATGTAGAAAAGCTGGAATTGATAGGAATGGATTTCATTTGGAAAATAGCCATGGAATCACCTGATGAAGAAATTGCAAATGAAGCTATTCAGTTAATCATAAACTATAGTTACATTAATCTAAATCCTAGGTTAAAAAAGGTGGGTATCCAAGGGAAGAAGACACTCGTATACACAAAATGGCAGAAAATTATATATTTTTTATTTGTAAGTTGGCATTCCTGAAGATTGGCTTCTTTATTTTGACATTTTGTCCTTAATGATTACAGCTAAATGTCAGACTAATTTTACTCCATATACCTCTTTATTTTAGGATTCTGTATCATTACATAAGAAATTCATTGCTGATTGCTACACAAGATTAGAAGTGAGTAGCAGATTTTATTTAACCTGTTTTTGAAATAAATGCTTTGGGCTTTTTCCTTTTATGATTTTATATTTTGAGATCATGTGTAATGTTGATATTTGTAGCTGGGTCCTAGTGAAGAATTTGTGAAGCATATCATATTGTACCAATTTGTGAACAGACATTTGCCTTGATTCCCCCAGTAAAGAAGTACACTTCATAGGAAATTGTTCCCTCTCCTCCACCACAGCTCTTGCCTGTTTTACCTATCCCCCCTTGGGGGGTATGGGCACTATCTTCAGAAAACAGGTCTACTTTACATTCCATATTTCCAGTAAATTCTTTTTCTCCTTTTTATATTTTGGTCCAGGAATTTTATACAGTCACTTGCTTCTTTTCCCATCCTTCCCCATGTTTCCATACAGTTTATATTATAAATGCTATTAAAGGCCACAGCAGGACACTCAGTAGTAAGTTGTATTGCTTTTCTTTGTCTATCAGACGCCTGCTGTGTAATACTATCTCACATACATTTCCAATGCCTTATTTCCAGCCTAATGTTTAAAGTATTAAGCATTCATTTACTTTCTTAATTTGTGCTTACTTGTTTTACATCTAAAAAAAATTATTCCAAAAACATAAAGTGCTACTGCCCCCAAATGTCAGTATATGAAACATTTTGGTGATGAATATATGCTAGAATCTGTACAGGATTTCCTAAGTCATGACTTCCATTCAAATCAGTCATCATAAAAAACATTTAAAGTATTTAAGTACCCCTAAATCAAGTACCATGTAAGTATGAACATATGTAGAACAGTAGTTCCCAACTGGAACGTATTTCTCCCCCCACGATTATTTGGCAGTGTCTTGGAGACCTTTTAGATTGTCACACGTAGAGGGGTCCTACTGTGGGCAGGTTGTAAGTAGAAGGTAGGTTGTGAGTAGAGGTCACATGCTGTTAAACATCCTACAATGCCTAGAACAGTCCTCCACAACAAAAAAGTTTCCAGCCCCAAATGTCAATAGAGTTGAGGTTGAGAAGCCCTGATATAGAACGATTATTTCTTATTTTATAGGCAGCCAGTTCAGCACTTGGTGGCCCCACCTTAACGCATGCTGTGACCAGAGCAACAAAAATGCTTACAGCAACTGCCATGCCAACTGTAGCAACATCAGTTCAGTCTCCATATAGGTAAGTGATTGCAGAAGTTACAACACATCCACAGTGCATGAATATGTATCAGTTTAAAAAAATAATAGGCACCATTTTCCCTGTGGAGATCTCTCACTTGTTTATTTCCTCATTTTATTTCATAACTTTTGCAAACAGTCAGATCCTGGGAAGTTACATGTTCCCTATTATACGTCCCTAAATTTGCATCTCTTAAGGATTTGTAGGTCATCTTCATATCCACCCAAGTATTGCTCTGCTCGGACCCCTCTATCTAATAGACAAGTTTTGTTGTTTTTTCAATTCATTTTATTTTTAATCTGTTTAATGAGTAACTTTTTCTATTATGATGGGATAAAGATACATTCATTGTATACAGAGTAATTTTTTTCTTTCCAGTTTGAAATATTTACTTAGACATCTTATAACTTTTCTCCTTGAATAGTCAAATCCACGGCATTAGCAGCAGAAGCAAAATGAAGTGAAAGGTGATAAGTAATTATAATGGTCAGTTAAAATATTATTTACTTAAAATTATTTTTCAAAATAATATTTAATGAGAACTTTATCCCCAAGAATTTGTGATAAATCTTTGAACCGATATTCTCTTAATTAACATTGCTGTGTTTAGTGTTTTTGAATATTTTCAGTGAAATCTGAGTTCAGTACTTGATATAGTTCTTTGATATAGTAAAGAGAATAGATCATTAGTGAGAAACTTCAGATTGAAATAACTAAAACACTTTTGTGAGGTTTTATGTACCTTCCATTACTGGTAAGCAGCCCCAAATCAGTGACGCCCAGGAAACCTTGACAGGTACACAAGAGAAGGGCTCACTGTCTGCTCGTCACTCTGCTGCCCTCTAGTGATGGGCACTCATACAGTCTTTTTCAACAGGAATAACTAGGTGTGTATGTATTTTTATTCACAGTTGGAGATACTCCTTTTCTTTTTAAAGCCTCCCTGTAGAAAAAGGAATCAATATCCTTGCTTGCGTTGTCCTTTTCTATCTTCTTTTTTTTCCCATTAGAGTTGACATACAATATTCTATCTGTCTCAGGTGTGCAATATAGTGCTTAGACACTTACATATTCATCTTCTTTTTTAAAAATGAGTTCAGTACTGTGTAGTGATACTTTATTAACGTGAAAGAAGCCAATAAAACTCAACCCTCTAGACCTCTTTTTAAAATGGAAGAAAGTGATTATAGTTGAACTAATGGTAAGAACACTAACATGACTTTTACATTCCCACGTTCTCCGAAGTATATCTCAGATAGACTTTCATGAAGAATGTGTATTAAGAATTCCTTATTACATTCCTTATGACGTAAGATGTAGCCTATCTCTATAATCTAGATCATTAATGATTCATTTGTCTGACAAACCAGAATAGAAATGTATTTGTGAACTATTGAATTGGGATTTCCAAACTACTATGTCTTTAAATAAGTGTGCTTTTTGTGTTTTTTTCACTAAGTGCTTTTTATATGAATCATTTCCTATTTGACTACAGAGCAAAACCACAAAATAGTTTTTAAATATTCTCATTATAAACTCTAAACAGAGTTAATGAGGATGTATAATGTCAAAGTTGCATTTGAACTAGGACATTGTTTTTATCTTGTTTTACTAGTTTTGAAAGAACTTTTCAGTGACCATAATTGTTCCAATGTATGAGGGAGGAGTTATTCTCTCATCTGTACGGTGTTTTGCAATACTGTCTGGGGTTTAATTTATTTTTGCGGTGTAATTAAAACAGTGCACTCAACCAATCACTTATTATAGCGCTTAGATATTTTCTAAAGATTTTCCATCTGAATATCAAATTCTGATTCCTGTTCATAGACTGAATAAATTTAGAACTCTGTTAAATGTATTTAACAAAACTGTTAAAATGTGTTTGACCAACTCTTTTTTAAGTGACATTTCCAATACTGCTAATCAGCTTACCAGACCAATGGTTAGAAAATGGTAGTACCTTTTTCAGTTTTAGAAATACACTTATTTGAAATACCTAGACTTTTTGGAATACAAATGTTTAAAGGCATTTGGATTTTCATCTCTCATGTTAACACATGCGGTGTTCTCTTTAATAAAGCACAGAGCTGTGACTCTGTGCTGCGAATGTTGGAGTCCTATTACAGTCATCCCTTGGTGTTTGAGGGGGATTGGTTCCAGGACACACGCACACACACACTCTACCCCTCTCCACCCTACTCTACCCCGCCGTGGATACCAAAATCCAGGGATGCTTAAGTCCCTTATATAAAATGGCATAGTATTTGCATATAGGCTATAGCAGGGTATGCCTACCCACTACTTCATTCGTGTGGATTCGCTATAGTACTTGGCCCATGGCAAATTCAAATTTTGCTTTTTGGATATTCCTGGATTTTTGTTTTTTGTGTTTTTTTCCCGAATATTTTTGATCCACAGTTGGTTGAACCCATGCATGCGAAACCCACAGATGTAGAGGGCTGACTATATTTCAAGTGTTAAGTAAGATTTTATAAGACTAACCAAAACAGACCTCAGGTCTCATTTTTAGTCTATCAGAGCTCCACACTCCCTTGCTGTGTGTTTCCTGCCCCAGAGATGGTTGTCTCCTAATGTGTGTTGATTTTTTAAGTGCTTTGAAAACCCTTAGGGTAACAAATTCTTATATTTTAAGTTTAATTAGACAGAATGTTCACTTAAACCAGATCAACAATTGTTTGTCTTTCCCTTTGTCCTCATTCTTAACCTAATTGAAACAAATAGCAACCCTTTTTGTGGAATATTTCCTGGTTTGCATTTGTCTTCTAATTTTCAGGCAATTTAGAACTTTGTCAGAGTCCATGTGTTTACAGAATTATGTGGCATATTTTAGTTGTAAGATTATGAAAATCAAGCACACTTGATGGATTAGTGGACAAATAGGCTTGGGGACCCCGGTCCTCTATTTATGGAACAAGTGTTTTAAGAAGAAAAAGAAAAAAGAATTTCAGGAAAGGCAATGTGGGGAAGGGCAGCCTTCTCCTCCCTATTCCATCTATGTGATCTGGTTGAATGATCTCCCCATTGGATGAAAGGGAAGGTTAGTCTTTGTCCTTGACCAGTGAGTGCTAACTGTGTGGTTTGGTGAAACAGACTAGAATTGAGCTCAAGTCAGCATTCATTTCAAGTATGTTTAAAAAAAATTTTTTTAACCCATAGATCGACTAAACTTGTAATAATTGAGAGATTGCTACTTCTGGCAGAACGCTATGTGATCACTATAGAGGTAAGCCTCTCTTCTTTTTAAAGCAACTGAATCTTCCTGTTACTAGACTTAATGTGTTCAGTATATATTTTTGAGATGTTTAACAGTGGCACTCTGTATCTGACCTGTTTAACTTAATGTCTTTTTCAAGGATTTTTATTCTGTTCCACGAACTATTCTACCTCATGGTGCCTCATTTCATGGACATCTTTTAACTCTTAATATTACTTATGAGTCTACCAAAGATACCTTTACTGTAGAGGTAGGTTCACATTAAGCTCTACAGCCATTTTCATTTTGTCTTGTTATTTTCATAAGAACATGTTGATTAAGATATCTGCATGAGTGACTTATTCTAAAAGCTGTTTGGTAAACAAATACAGAATAAAGGCCCGAAATGAAAGGAAATGATGGGGTATTATAAAGCAGATATATAAGTAAATACATGCTATACTATCAGGTGGTAATGAATGTTATAAAGAATAAATAAAAATACAGCAGGATAAGTTGGTAGAGAGTGACAGGTATACAGGAAATACCATTTTAGATAAAGATCGACAGGGAAGATCTCTCTGAGGTAGTGATGTTTGAACAAAGACTTGAATGAAGTGACAAAGTAAGCCATTTGTGGGGAAGGACATTCCAAGCAAAGGGAGCAGAAAGTGCAAAGGCCCTGAGGTAGGAGTTTGCTTGGCTTGCTTGTGCCAAGCAAGGTGGCTGATGTGACAGTGAGGAAGGCAAAGAATGGAAGACCGGCAGTGGGAGAAGGACTTTGAGATTTTATTCCGTGCATGAGTGGGGGGAATTGGAGTAGGAAAGAGAATGTTTACTTACAGCAGAAGGGAAGCCTCGCAAGGGCAGGGATTCTTGTCCTTGGTGTTTTGTTGTGTTCCCAGCTTCTAGAACGGTGCCTAATAACACAATACATGCTCCCTAACAGTTGTTTAAATGAATGAGTAAACGAATTCTTCCCAACAATGTCTAATTTTATGTTACAGGCTCACAGTAATGAAACCATAGGGAGTGTCCGGTGGAAGATAGCCAAGCAGTTGTGCTGTCCTGTGGATAATATACAGATATTTACAAATGATAGCCTGGTGGGTTGAAATAAAAAGTTCGTGGCACATTAGCCTGATAGGAATACTTTCCTCTTCCTTTCCCCCTCATTAACTAAGAAACCACTTTTTGCAGCTGACAGTGAATAAAGATCAAAAGCTACTGCACCAGCTGGGCTTTTCTGATGAACAAATCCTTACAGTGAAGACTTCTGGCAGTGGGACCCCCTCTGGGAGCTCAGCAGATTCCTCTACCAGCTCAAGCAGCAGCAGCAGTGGAGTTTTTAGTTCATCATATGCCATGGAGCAGGTAGAGTGTTGCATTTCAATTTTAAAACAAAAATTTAATATCTTTTTGCCTTCAGCTCAGAGATTTGGATGATTTTGTCCTTTTCTCTCAGGCAAATCCTTCAGAACTGTATCACTGAGAAATGTGGGCTTCTACGGGTAAAAAGATGTAGAATTTATCAGTCTTCTGACCCACAGAATCTTGAGTCCCTGAATCATTCTGCCTGGCCACTGCTTGCTACTCCTCTTATCCATCTCTCTCCATTGATTCATCGTTTTTACCTTTATTGGATCATTCTCATTAGCATTCACACGTGCTCTGTTATTTCTTGCGTCTTTTAAAAAGCCTTCTCTCTTCACCCCAATTCCACCTTCAGTTCTTGTCCCCTTCTCTCTATCCGAGATCAGCAAAACTCCTTGAAAGAGTTGTCGAAACTCTATTGCCATCATCTTTTCAGGCTCTTCTCAAGGTTATCTGTCACTTCCACCTCTCAATCCTCATGTTCTTGATATTTCAGCAGAATTGATACACGTGATCACTTCCCCTTGAAATACTTTCATCACTTGGCTTTCAGATCTTTGCGTGACTGTGTTTTTTTTATTTTAGAACAACCTTGCTATGGATGTCAAAGAATTCTTCAGGGTTAGTATTAGTGTCGTGGGTTTTTTAAAATAACTATACAGTACTTCGATACAGCAAGAATTTAGGAAAGAAATCCCATTCAGAGTAGTATTATAACAGTTAATTAGCAACAGAAACAGTATACAGAAGGTGCCAAAAAATGTATACACGTTTTAAGAAAGGAAAAAGGTATTAAAATTGTAATACAATGAATGATGCTGCGTTCATTTGATTACTGTCATCTTTTGAACGAACGTCATACTGCATACACATTGCTACCGTAATTCAATTCAACTTTGAAAAGTAATACATAGATAAAACTCTTAAAATGTATACATTTTTTGGCACCCCAGTATATAGTATCTTCAAGTTTAACATTTTTACATGTTCATGCTTATTTTTCATATATATTCATTAAAAATTTTCCCCTATATGATAATTCTATAGTAATGTCTAGTTTCTTTTTCCTCATAACCAGAAAATGTACTTTAATCATATCAGAATCTCTTTTCTCACCTTTGAGAAAACAAGGTGAGAACTTTGTTTTTCTCGATTTCAATTACATATATGTATGCATTGTGTATAAGTGTATGTACGTATATATACCGTGTTTCCCCGAAAATAAGACCTAGCCAGACAATCAGTTCTAATGCGTCTTTTGGAGCAAAAATTAATATTAGACCCGGTCTTATATTATATTGCATTATATTATATTATATATATTATATTAGACCTGGTATTGTATTGTATTATATAATATCATATCATATATATTATATAAGACCTCGTCTTATAATAAAATAAGAGTGGGTCTTATATTAATTTTTGCTCCAGAAGATTTATTAGAGCTGATTGTCCAGCTAAGTCTTATTTTCGGGAAAACACAATACTACTATAATTTTGCTTTTAAGTTACTCATTGCCTTGTTTGCTCCTCACGAGCTCTGGTCAGCTTTCAGTGGTGCCCACTCTCCATTTTAGTAATTACACCTGCCCTTTGTTTTACCTCTCTTCTTCTGTCTGTCTTTTGGCGCCTTAGCCTTCTCACCGGCAGATAGATAGGAGAAGAGAGCCCAGGTAATATGCACACTAGAAGGTGTGAGATCCCTGACTCTGTGTTCCCATGTGTTCTTCAATGCAGGTGAGCACTGTGCTCCCCTCAAGTTTTGTAGTGATCAGTCTTTCAGAACTAACATTTTTAGTATTGGTATGTTTGATTAAAAAAGGGGGAAATTCTTTTGTAAATTTGTGTTTATTTTGTTTTTTTCCCTCAGGAGAAATCCCTTCCTGGTGTTGTCATGGCACTTGTATGTAATGTATTTGACATGCTGTACCAGCTTGCCAATCTAGAGGAGCCAAGGTAAATATAAATATTTACAAAGTTTGGAAGAGGAAGTTACTAAAGAAACCAAGTAACTTCTCACTTGAATGTATTTTACTTTACATCTCACACTAAATGACTGTTACTGAAACTGGCTTGTGTGAAAAAAAATTTAATTTGAAAAATTTCAGGATAACTCTACGAGTTCGAAAGCTTCTGCTCTTGATACCCACTGATCCAGCCATTCAGGAAGCTCTTGATCAACTTGATTCTTTAGGAAGAAAGGTATGTGTGTCTTGGATAGTTATTTAACTGGGATGGAATTTTGTATTATGATTCAGTGAAAATACAACACAAAATCACATTAAGGTTATTTGATATCAACTTTCCCATAATAATTTTTCTTCTTTTGAAAAGTGCCTTCTCTATAAATGGAAATTAGAACTTCATATTGGCTTTTAAAGGATCTAGATAGAGTCAAAAATGATGTAACATTTTAAAACTAGAAGAGCCTTTAATACCATATACTGCTACCTCCCTCCTGTTATATATTGGGAAACCAAAACCCTGCGAGGTGAGGTGTCTTGGTCTGGTCCAGGATCAGACTGTGGCTCTGATACTTCGGTTACGGTGCCTCCGATTGTGCTCATTGCGTACGTTTGAGTTGCTTACATAAATGAGTTTGTCTTTTGGTTTTTTTCACTGTTAATACATAAAATTCATTTTATTTAAATTTTAGGATATTGTTCCTTTATGTATATATTGAAATGGAGTGTTTTATCTGTAATGTTTATGTTTTCAGAGTAAGTTAATTTAGAAAAAAGTTGTTAAAATTAAGTTAATGAACATCCTATTTGAGCGGTTGAAGTCTAGATCAGCCCAGCCCTGTGGTGTGTGGCTTACATATTAATTTGAGAGAGAAGAGAACTTATGCAGTTATAAAATATACCATCAGCATTAGTTCAAAGGTTCTTAAAACTACCACTTTCGCAGCCTTACAATTTCATTATCAGTACTTAGAAGTCCAGATTTTGAAACTACAGAAACAAATTAAGGGGACCGTGCTAGTGTGGCATTCATGTAGGACTGTAATAGTGTTGAGCACTTAGAGTTTGTGTGGTGGAGTTTGATGTCTTGTTAATAGTTACAGAATGCTGCATTTTTTCGTTTGTTTGAACTTAGAAAACATTGCTGTCTGAAACAAGTTCTCAGTCTTCAAAGTCTCCGTCCCTTTCCTCAAAGCAACAGCACCAGCCAAGTGCCAGTTCCATTTTAGAAAGTCTGTTTCGCTCTTTTGCTCCAGGAATGTCTACCTTCAGAGTGCTCTACAACTTAGAAGTAAGAAACCTAATTTATCTTTGTTTCCGTTTGCAGAATCATGCGTTCAGATGACAGAAATAAATGGGTTTGATCTGTTAAAAATTAGTTCTTGAAAAAAGGAAAAATAAAATATAAACTGAGACATTTGTTTTTTGCCTTTGTGAACACTCAATTTTTTTCAATTTGTACCTATGTACATTGTTATACTTGCAAAATAGCATCTAAATAATTAATTAGGAAGCCTTGTCTATTAAAATGCGTCATTACCTTCCTCTAGAAGTTTTGCAAATATGTATTATCAATTACTAATCCTGAGCCTTCTTGTTATTAAAGGCCTCTTAACTTTTTCAAAGCTATTGTAGCTTGTTGACATTAACGAAGCATAATGAGGAATTTATCAGAAGACAAGTTAACATTATTTCAAGATTTAAAAAACAAAACACTGGAAGAATTTGAGCAAAAGAATATTTTTATTATGTTCCTCTCCCAAAGTAGCTTTAAATTAGTAGATTTAGTTCAGTAAACATTTACTAATTGTTTAGCATCTATAAATCATTGTGGTAGTTAAAGGATCAAAGATGAAAAGAGAAGACCTGTGCTTCAAGATCTTACGAGTAAGACATAGGAGAGGCTGGATATACTGAGTCTTGAAAGCAAAGCATTAACAAAGCAATATGGGAGAGTGACCAGGTAGAAACAGTCGTGCTCTTGGAGGGTCAGTGGTCAGACTCTTGTGCCACATTAGGTCTGGAGAAAGTAAAGCCCTGGATGATTTTGCTTTGACCTTAGAAGTTTTATATCCTGAAAGTTATTTATTAAAGAATCAAGATCAATGCGTCAGCAGCCTTAATTACCAAATTATCATTTATCTTGACTAGACTTTGATTCATAATTAAGATTATAATTGCTAAAGGATGCCTGCTTGGGCATTTTTTTCTAAATTTTATTTCATCTGACAATATAATTTGGAGTATGTAATTATATTCATTCATTTTTATGCTCTACTTGTTGCTTATATGCTCTAGCTGTGATAACATTTCATATTTGCCTTAAAATAATCATTCTTGTCAAAAAATATGTTGGATTCAAAGGTAGAAAATATTTAGCATAATTTTTAGAGTAAAGTGTGTCCTTATCTAATGTGGACATTTAAAATACATACTATCCCAAAACAGAATATTGCCTAGAAAATTTTGGCCAGTTTAAGCTTATAAATTTTGAACCTTCCACTGCTGTCAGACTTGTCATTTGCTTTTGAATGATTTTGAATGATTGTCTCAAAAAAAGTTACAGTATAAATCTTAACACCCACATTTGAGAGCACCTAGAAAAACAGAATAGTCCAACAATGGCTCTAGCATTAGGACTTCTGTTCACTGGGAATTCCTTTGGTAGGTTGTCTTTTGCTTTAGACAACACAAACATTTAGAAACCCTGACTCCCAAAAGTACTTGCTTTTACTGTTACCTGAAAGCTTAAATTCCTTACATTTTGATCTTTGACTTATGTTTGCCTACTAGGAACTTCAAAGTAGATATTCCAAATACCTATTCCTTTGAAGAAACATTCCATCTTAACTAAATTGTTGTCCATTAAGCAAGGGGAGTGTGTACACGTGGCTATTCACACTCAAGAAGGATTAGAATTACTAAGGGTTCCCATTCTCCTGTGTAATGCTCACAGTCCAGGGCTAACAAACCTGTTACCCAGAAAACAATGTAGGAAAAAAGCATCTTTTAAAAAAAAATCCTATAGGAACATTTGTGACAACATGGATGGATCTTGAGAGTATGATGCTAAGCGAAATAAGTCAGACAGAAAAAGCAGAGAACCATATGATTTCATTGACATATGGTATATAAACCAAAAACAACAAAAGAACAAGACAAACAAATGAGAAACAAAAACTCATAGACACAGACAATAGTTTAGTGGTTACCAGAGGGTAAGGGGGTTAGGGGGTGGGAGATGAGGGTAAGGGGGATTAAATATATGGTGATGAAAGGAGAACTGACTCTGGGTGGTGAACACACAATGGGATTTATAGATGATATAATACAGAATTGTACACCTGAAATCTATGTAATTTTACTAACAATTGTCACCCCAATAAATTAAAAAAAAAGTCCTACACTAAAATTCTAAAATAAGCTCATAAAACCTCCATAGGTTCATAGAAGCAAATCTTTTAAAATCAAAACAACTAAATAAGCAATTGTTTACTCGGTACTTATTTTATGCCCGTGTTCATACTGAGCACCTTAAGTTTGTGTTAATCTCATTTAATCCAAACAATCCTCTGGTAAAGATAATTTATCCTCAGCTAGCTGATGAGAAAACTGAGGCAAAAGGGAAACCTACGTGCCTGAGATCTGTCAGCTCATAGAAGGTAAAAAAACGGGCGTCTGCATGGCTCAGTTGGTTAGAGTTCAAGCTCTGAACAACAGGGTTGCCGGATCGATTCCCACATGGGCCAGTGAGCTGCACCCTCCACAACTAGACTCAAGACAGTGAGCTGCCGCTGAGCTTCCAGAGGTGCGGCCGGGAGGCTCAGTTGGGTAGAGCACGAGCTCTAAACAACAAGGTTGCCAGTTCAAGTCCCTCTATGGGATGGTGGGCTGTGCCCCCTGCAGGTAAAGATTGAAAACGGCGACTGGACTTGGAGCTGAGCTGCGCCCTCCACAACTAGATTGAAGGACAACTACTTTGGAGCCAATGTGCCCTGGAGAAACACTGCACCCCAGTGTTCCCCAATAAAATTTTTTTAAAAAGGCAAAAAAGTAAAACTTGAACTAGACTTTTGTAGTCTCAAATACATAGTTTAATTATTTATGTGAAATAATTCTCTGCCATACCAAAATATTCAGTTAAGCTTTCCTTAGGTAGGTATTGCAGTGTTATAAAAGAGCATGAATATTAAGAGTGAGACACATCTGGATTTGGAGTCTAACCATGTGACCTTTAATGGAAGGTTACTGAACTCCTGGGGTCACAGTCTTTACCTGTAAAGTACAATACAGGTGCCATGCATAGTGAGATGAAGAGATAATGTATGTTAAGCACCTCATTTTATGCCTAGTACATCATTACATGCTCAATGAAGAGAAGTTAGAATCGTTACCAGCTTGTCTAGCTCATACTAGCTTATCTAGCATTTTTAGTAAATGGGCTGTTTTATAAAATTCAGTGTATATACTTTTTCAAGAAAATAGTTAGCATATCACATAGAATATCTGCTCTTATCTAAGCCTGAGAGCTTTTGACATTCACGTTCGCTGGTTTCATGAAAAGAAGAATACATTAGCTTTCTTCAAAACAAAGATTTTTCTTGCTAAGTAACTAGAACTTGGAAAATGTGATTATTTTAATTGTGAAACATCAGCCTCTGTATACTTTTGGGGGAAAACAGCATGCAGCATTTAAAGAGATTCTGACTTGAGTTGTCTGATTGTTTTACTAAGTAAAGGAGTAATTTCTGCTGGAAATGTTGGGATGATTAATTGTGCTGATCTATTTCCAAGGTTCTAAGCTCCAAACTCATGCCAACTGCTGATGATGACATGGCGAGAAACTGTGCGAAATCCTTCTGTGAGAACTTCCTCAAGGCAGGAGGTTTGAGGTTAGAGTTGCAGTATGTTACATGAATTGCAGAAAATGAATATATTTTAATTAATTTCTCTTGCCAAGCCTTGCTCACTCTACAAGGTATTATGTGAAGCATTGTGAGAGTTGTAATGAGAAGGAATGATGTTTTAGTCGTTGGAATATTTTAATTCATTTTATGACTTTTCATTATTTGGAAAACTTTAGAGAAGCAAGTAATGGGAGAAGTTCTCGGGAAGAGTAGAGAGCAGGCTGTATCTGTTTCTGCTGATTCCCACATCAGTTTGTGATGAGAATTTGATTCCCAGCAGTCCGTGTTGTGCAAGGTATTAGTTCTGTGGCTGCAAAAATCAATTGGGTATTACCCCTGCCCTTGAGAGGCTCATGGTTTAACACAGAATAACAAACAGTTATCATAGGTATCAAAACAGAGGCTTATGAAAAGTGCTTTGGGGCAGTGGAGGTTAAGGAAGAAAGTGGTTAAATTAGTTCAGTTTGGTTGGGGTCAAAGATCAGGAAACGCTTCACAGAAAGTGACATTTGAGCTGTGAAATGAATAGTCATTCCCTAGGTAAATGAGGAGGGACAGGGGACTCTCAGCCAGAGGTGCGGCTAGGGATGAGGAAAGCGTGAAGCTGCATGGCCTCTCTTGGCAATGACAGTTGCCTGGTAAGGCTAGAGCAAAGGATAAAGGGAACAAGTATGTAAATAAGGGTCACGGTGAGGATTTTCTACATTATCTTGTAGAACATGGGGAAATAGGAGGTTTCTAAGCCAGGAATTACCTAGAACAATTAACTCTGGCTGCAGTAGAGAAGAATTGAAGTGGGAGAGACCGGAGGCAGAGAGAACTATTAAGAGCTGACAGTGATCCAAAGAAGAGATAACAAGCTCTAAATTTGGGGCAGTGGTAGAATGACACTTATGAGGTAAAATAGGCAAGTCTTTATGACTAGATAAAGGGTAGGAACGTTTATAAAATGGCCCGATGATTTCTACCTTGGGAGAGTGGGGAGATGATGAATCTTAGTCCTTACGAGGAATAAACATGGAGGGAGATGGAGGATAGAGAGGAAGTCTAGAGAAATAAATCTGATTGTATAAGAAGTCCCTGTGAGCCACGTGAAGTGGATGGTTTGGATACAATGCTCTCGAGAGGAGTGGAGAATGGCATTAGAGATGTGGGAAGGCATCAGAGTATAAGTACAGCCATTAGGGCACAAGCAGTTGGCAGAATTGAGCGGCAAGTATAAGAATGGGAAGTAGAATCAGTAAGCAGAAGTCTGCTTTCCAATGAGTGAAAAAAGGTGGGTGACAGTACTTTGATGGGAAGACTAACTGAGGGAAAAGTTTGCTTT
Source organism: Rhinolophus hipposideros (assembly GCF_964194185.1). Taxonomy (NCBI): domain Eukaryota; kingdom Metazoa; phylum Chordata; class Mammalia; order Chiroptera; family Rhinolophidae; genus Rhinolophus; species Rhinolophus hipposideros. The sequence goes on from NC_138054.1 coordinate 56,392,818, forward strand.
TCTATTTGATTTTTAACTTGTAGAGGTTTGATTCTCTAGGCTGACTGAAAGGGGCCGATGAAAAAGGAAAGAATAAAGATCAAAGAAAGAGGGATGATCGATCAGTGGGGCTGAGTTCTACCGCAGTTGAAAGGAGATTTACTCTAGGCAGAAAGAAGTACATATGCCATTTCCTCTAGGAGTGAAAATCAGCTTCAAGTTTGCACAGAGGATAGTTGAAGGAATTCCTGTTGGAGGCCTTGAGGGGAATAGAAGTTGAGTGGGACCATGAAGAGATAAAGAGGATGAGAAACACAGAGATGGAGCTAAAGGAATTCCCAACCGCGTGGAAGGGAGGCCTAGTGCACATATAGTTTCATTCTTTGTTCAGCATTGTAGGGATGTGCCTTTGTAACAACTCACTTCAGTTGACTCAGACAATTACAGAGCTGTGGTAATAAAGGCATTTTACTTCTGGCTTCTTTTTGTATGTCAGTTAATTTACATGCCAGGCATTGTTCTAAACACTGGGAACAGAGCAGTGAATAGATTATTCAAAAACCTATGTCCTTGTGAAGTTCCACAGTCCTGTGGGGGAGACAAATAAAAAAGGAAGAAGTAAAGGTAAGAGTGTATGTCAGGTGACTGATAAGAGCTGTAGAGAAAAATAAGAAAAGGAGGAGGGAATGGAAAGGGTTGCAATTTTCAGTAGAATGGTCAGGGAAAGCATCACTGATGACATTTACAGAGACGTGAAGGTGTAGGAGTGAGACCTTGAGATACCTGCGGAAAGCTGTCCACAGGAGGCCAGTGTAGTGGGACAGAGTGAGGAAGGTAGGGGAGGGGACATGAGGTTACAGGCATACCAGAGTTCGGGTTCTATAGGATCTTACAGGCTACTGTGACTGCCTTTTTTCTCTGTAGGAAATAGGAAGCCGTTAGAGAATTTTGTGTAGAGACGGAGTGCCATGATCTGACTTAAGTTTTTAAAGGATCACTCTGGTTGATTGATTGAGACTAGATTTTGGAGGTGGAGCATCAAGAATGAAAGCAGGAAGAACAGTTGGGAAGCTTTTGCAGTAATAGAGGTTATAGTGGCTGTGAAAAACAAGCTTTATGGAAAACATCAGTTCTGGATATATTTTTGAGTCGATCGTTGTACTAGTACCAAGATCACTGAACTCAAACTAGTTAGAAGGAGAACTAGCCAAACACTGTACTGGGTATTTTTTTTTGGCTAAGCAAGGAGTCTAATTCTGAGTGGACCAGGAGGGTTGTAGGTATCATAGGAAATCATTGCAATAGAGATATGTGTGGTCCCTTTATAAATATGTAAGAATCTTATAGAAATTTTAAGTTATTGATAACATTTATTACTAATTAAATTACTTACAGAAAATTTCGTGTGAAAGATACAGAAGTCTTTAATATCCTGCCTTTTTTTCTTTTCTCTTTTTTGAAGTTTGGTTGTAAATGTCATGCAGAGGGACTCCATCCCATCAGAAGTCGACTATGAAACAAGGCAGGGAGTTTATTCGATCTGTCTACAACTCGCAAGGTATGTTAATATATTGCGTTAGTCTCACAAGGCAATGCTGACTTTACTTTTCTTACCAATAGCATCATTTTAAATAGTATCAAATGAGCTTGAATAAGTCTACCTTTATATTTTTAAGATTTTTACTTGTCGGACAAACAATGCCCACATTATTAGATGAAGACCTCACCAAAGATGGCATAGAAGCACTTTCTTCTCGCCCATTCCGAAACGTCAGCCGGCAGACCAGCAGGCAGATGTCCTTATGTGGTACCCCAGAAAAGTCATCCTACCGACAGTTATCGGTGTCTGATAGGTCTTCTATTAGGGTTGAGGAAATCATCCCTGCTGCACGAGTTGCAATACAAGTAAGTGATTTGTGTATTCAAGAATTACTAAGTACCTCCCATTTAGAAGGCACTGGTTGCAGGAAGGGGCCATGAGGATATAAAAATGATTCACATGAATATTGCCTTCAAGGAACTTAGGTGAAAAAAAAAAAAAAGGAACTTAGGTGAGTCAGAAAGAGACCACGAGTGCAGACAAAAAAAACCTGTAATTCAATGTGGAAAATATCAACTGTTATAAGAGAACTACAAAAGGAAAGCATTCTATGGGCCTTCAGAGGAAGTGGAACAATTACCTTCACTTGTGGCTATCATGGATGGTTTCATGCAGGAGGTGGCATTTGAGGTCGCCCTTGAAGAACAGATAGGGATTAGATATACAGAGATAAGTATGGAGAGAGGAGATTTGTTCAAGAACAAGGGAGGGCGTGAGCAATTAGAGAAGACCAAAGCCTTATGGGAGGTCACATGGTAATTTGTCCAGGCCAAAATTCAATGTGGGGAAGACAGGAAACAGTAGATACCCCAAATTGGTGGCAGATAACTTAAAGCCAGAGCATGGAGATCAGAGTCTTTGTTTTACAGGTAGCAGAGAGCTATTGAGAGTCTTGGAATAGTACAGAAGCATATAAAAAGCCGTCCTTCTGGATGACCTTAGAGAAAAGAGTCTCACAAAACTGAGACCAATAGGAAAGTTATAGAAGTCAATGAGATGTGTTCCAATACTAGGGGTACCTTTTCTCATAACACTCTTTCCATACTTCTGTAGACAATGGAAGTAAGTGACTTCACTTCTACTGTGGCTTGTTTCATGAGACTGTCATGGGCTGCAGCTGCAGGACGACTTGACCTCGTTGGGAGTAGCCAACCAATTAAAGAAAGTAATTCTCTCTTTCCTGCTGGAATTCGAAACAGACTCAGCAGTTCAGGTACTGATTAGAATGCTTAAAGTAATTAGAGCATTGGGCAAGAAATATTATAGCTGTAAGAATTGTCTGTGTATATATTGTTCAGAGTCACAAAAGGAAGAAGACTTTTCTCTTGCTTTTGAGCATGAGTAAAAATTCATCAAACTATACACTTAAGATCTGTGCACATTACTGTATGTATGTCATACTTCACTTCAGAAAATAAAAGCTTTTATAAACACATAGTAAGTGAGAAAAACAAATCAGAATTTTTAGCTTGCTGAGTGTAAATTGTCATGAGACCAATAACTGTGGCTGTAATTAAAATTCATCTAGAATTCCTACTTGGAAAAGTCCTTTTCTTGGTTTGGCCATGTATTTTCTATTAGGCCTTTATAAGTAGCTTTACTTTTCAGCTTCATTTGCTTTCCCTGCTCAATCTATGTGTATGCATATACCTCAATAATAAAAAAGTTATCCAAATGTATGACATGCATAAAGCACAGACATGTTAAATGTACAGAATTGTTACATATGTGTAACCACATCTAGATCAAGATAAGGAGCATTTCTAATATCCCAGGAAGACTCCCATATGCCTCCAAAATTTCACTATTCTTCTGTCACACGAAATTAGTTTGCCCCATGAACATTTTCAGTGTCTCCAAGTATATTTTAAGTACAAAGCAGTTGAGGTCAAATAAAGTGATTGTCCCTTGTTTCTTCTCAAAGTGTCTTCTTGAACTATTCAGTTTCACTTGAGATGCTAGAATGCATTACAAGGGTCCTGTGGGGTCTGCAGTAACCTTCTGCTTGCCTGTTTCCAGGAAGCAATTGCAGCTCTGGAAGTGAAGGAGACCCAGTCGCCCTGCACGCCGGCATCTGTGTGCGGCAGCAGTCTGTGTCCACCAAAGACTCACTTATTGCAGGGGAGGCTTTGTCTCTTCTCGTTACCTGCCTGCAGCTCCGGAGCCAGCAACTGGGTATGCAGCAGGCTTGCCTGTGATCCATCTCTGTTAGGGAAAGGCCAGGTTTCTGTTGGAACATATTTACATTCCTGGATTGATAAGGTCATATTAATAGAAATGAAAAAAAAGGAAAAGTTGGCATGTGGAGTAGGTAAGAACAGTGCTAGAGTAATTAAATTCTGAATAAATATACTCATATATTGAGCACCTTCTGTATACAAGGGTTCACAGTAGTTATTATAAAGGCAGTATGTCTGCCTTGTAGGAGTTTACTGTCTAGTTGAGGAATTACAAAATAACCCAAATATATAGTTCCTAAAGTATTGAATTAGAATTCTATATCAATTGCTAAACTGACGATGACTCCACTGTTAAAATTATGAAACTTAAGATTTGCCCTTTTATCTTTATTGTTGGCTTCAGCAAACGGGGGCTATTATTAATCATACTTTTAATGTTAGGACACCCCAGGGCTCGGTCCCTCTTCACTGTCTTGTCTCTGTCTACACTCATTGATCTCAGCAATCTCATCTGCTCTCACAGCCTTCAATTCCCTCTGTATGCTACTGGTAACACCTAAATTTGGATCTACAGACTAGACTACTCCCCTGACGTCTCCACTTGGATGTCAATCAAATAGACTTCTCAAACTTCATGTGCTCAGAACTGAACTACGGATCTGGCCCATGTCACTCAAGAGTTTTCCCAACTTAATTATTAGAAGTTTTGCTCCGGCGGAAACCCTTGGAGTCATCCTAGATTTCCATTTTTTACACCCCACTTCTAATCTGTCAGCACATCCTCCTTCAAACCGTATCTAGATTCTACCCCTTCACTGTTATTACCCTCTGATCTGCCATCATCTCTGACTTGGATTATAGCAATAGTTCCCTAACTAATCTCCCTGTTTCTACCCTTGTAGTTTATTCTCCACACAGTAACCAGAGTGCACCTTCTTAAATGTAAGTCAGATCCTATCACTCCTCTGTTTAAAACCTTGCAGTGGCTTCTCAGTTCACGCTGAGTAAAAGTCAAATCTTTACTGAGGTCTTCAAGGCCCGACACAATCTACCCCCTTGATATGAGTACCTCTGTGCTTTCACCTTCTTCTTCTCTCCCCCTCAGTCACTGTGCTTCAGCCACCCTGGTGTCCTTGCTATTCCCCGATATGCCAGGCACATTCCTGCCCCAGGGCCCTTGCACTGGCTGCTCCCTTTTCCTGGTATGTCCTGCCCCCATCTATCTACATGGCTCTCTTTTCCTCATTTCCTACAAGTCTTTCTTAGTGTCACTTTCTTAGTGTGACATTCTCTGACCACCTTTTTAAAGAAAACAACACTCCCCCACCCCGTCACTACCTAAACCCCTCACCTTATTTTTTGCTATATCAATTATCACTTAATAGCATACAATGTAATTTTTTACTGTAGTGTTTATTGTCATCATCCCCTCTGCAATTAGACAGTAAGCTCCATAAGACAGATACTTTTATGCATTCTATTCCCTTCTAAATCTCCAGCACCCAAACACTGCCCACTGCATAGTAGGTCCTCAGTAAATTTTTATTCGGGAATGAAGTCTTAACAGCTTCACTTTCAAAATTGTACCAACATCTAGGAGCTCTATTCATTGTTGTATTACCAGTTCAGACTGCCTGTTACGTGGAATCAGTGATCATTATGTGTTTCGTGTAACTTCTAAATTCACTATATAAGATAATCAAGATAAACATATAGAAAAAGTTAGACAATTATGGCACATCAAAATAGTATCCAGAATTATTTACTTGGAGCAAGAGTGCCTTTGAAAGTTTATATGTGAGAAGTGTAAGTCATGAAATGCTTTTGGACATGTGCCATTCTCTTAGTTCAATTTTCCTACAATTGTTTAATTTTAGAGATATTTTCAAATAAAGATGGAAAAAATCATAACTTCCCTTTTCAAGCTTTTTTATCATTTGTAAGCTTGTGGTAGGGTATATTTTATAGTTCAAGTTTTGATAGTTTATCACAGCAGGACATAATTTATTCTGTAACTGGTATGTGCGAGGCATTGTGCCAAAATGTGGAGGTACAAAGATGACCAGACATGGTCCTATTCTTGAGCACCTTAGAAACTCCCAGACGTGGAGGCAGTTTTCAAAGGTCCAGAATTCAATTCCATGTAAAAGAAGAGGTGAATTCCTGCTATAGTTAAGCTTATAAAATTACTGAAAATTTTTGAAATTTTAAAAATGCATTTTCTAACTTAATTCCTCCCCATGCACCCCCAATTCTCTTTATTCTTATCATTAGCATCTTTCTATAACTTGCCCTGTGTTGCTGATTTTATCATTGATATTCTGCTTGGATCACCAAGTTCTGAGGTAAGGATTGTTTACATTATTTTATGAAAACATACATTACTTTATGAAAGACCCCTTTGGTCCTATTCTGCCGTGGGCTCTCTGGATACCTGTGACATTGTGGGGGGTACAGAAGGAATGACATTTAGTCCTCTCAGAGCCATACAGAGGGGCCGCCGGATTCAGACCACTCTGAATCAAAGTGACCATTTGGACTCTCTGCCCTCCTTTCTATTCCATATTCCACCAAAAGTTAAGAGACTAGTGCTACAATTAATTTGTGTTCATAACCAATAAAATGTTAGAGCCAGTGTTCAACATCCATAGCTGGCAAAGGGCAGCTGGCATTAGCGTCAACATGTTGGTCAAAATCATGAAAGACCAACTTCAAGCCATGAACCTTCATTAGATTTTATCACTCTGATTTTCTTACATGAACATGAAAGTAACTTTGAAACACTCAAAGATTTGTCTTATTTTCATTTATGTTAAATTGTAAATCTATTGATTTAAGTAGATTTAGGAAATCTACAGACCACACTTGTTTTTAATTAGCCCTAATTTATTCAGTGTAACCTTTACCATTAATGACTGAAACACTCACACCCTTATAATATCCTTCAAAGTATAGACTTCAAAGGAAAATCAATTTTTAAGAAATCTGTAAGTGTTGGTTGATGTTCATTTTTTGCCACTAATAATGTAATTTCAGATTCGCCGTGTTGCCTGTGATCAATTGTATACTCTTAGTCAGACAGATACTTCAGCTTATCCAGACGTACAGAAGCCGAATCAGTTTCTCCTAGGTGTGATTCTCACAGCTCAGCTGCCTCTCTGGTCCCCAACTAGTATTATGAGAGGAGTCAATCAGAGGTATGTAATAAAGATGGAAAAGCTCACGTGGTACAGAAAGAGAATAATGATTTGTGTACTGTTCCCCTAAAGTCCTCTGTGCATTATCAAGTTGACAGAAGAATTTCACTTTTCCTCTTCCAACATTTGTGTCCTGAAAGAGGTCATTTCGTGTTTCTCCCCTTTCAGGACAGGGAAGTTAGAACAATACCAGGCTTTCTTCCCTTCAGTCATCCCCAACTCCCACCACCACCCCACCTGGTCTGCCTACCCAAAAGAGAAAAAGGAGCTCACCTGGTTGGTGAGAGCCTGACATTATTCCAGATCACTGTGTAGAGGTCACCTGCTCATGTCCTCTTGTTCTCGTGTGTCACTTTCTCACCTCAGCATACTTCATAACTCCACATCTGGATGTAGCTGTGGTATCCTTCTAGCATTCTTTCTTGGTTTTATACATGCCTCGGCATGTAAGAAGGCTTGTGATCCAGGCTCAGAGAATGACTTAAGTAAATTCATTCTGCCTCCCCATCTCATCTTTGGGTGCTAGCCTGCTTGCACGGGTGCCCCAGGCCAGACTGAGCTTGGGAGATTACACCCCGACGTCAAGTGTAAGCCACTTTCTCCAACTTTCTGCTCTCAGGGAGCTCCTGCTGTAGGGTTTATAAGGTACCACAGAAGTCTGTGAAAATTATATCCACTTTCCTTATTTATATGCTTTATAAATGAGATCCCTTGAAGGGAAGAAATGTTAGAGCTAGTCCAAACCCCTAACATTATAAGCATCCACAAGTTGTTTAGTTTTAATGTGGTGAAATACACATAACAAAATTTAATATTTTAACCATTTTTAAGTGTACAGTCAATAGTCTTAAGTATATTCACATTGTTGTTCAACTGTCTTCATCATCCATCTTTAGAATTTTTTCATCGTCTTAAACTGAAACTCTATACCCATTAAGAAGTCATTAAATTAAAAAACTGATAAAATTCGACCCCATAAAAATTAAAATTTTCTATGTGGAAATAATAATATAAAATCAGTTAACACACTGGCTAAATAGATTTGTAACATGTGACAGCAAGCTAATTTTGATTTTATACACACACACACACACACACACACACACACACACACAAAACTTATAAATCATTAAACAATGGGGTTTTTTTAGATTTGTTAGATTTTTTTTTTTTTACTGTGGCAAAATACACATAACATAAACTTTACCATTTTAACCATTTTAGGTATATAATTCATTAAGTACATACACATTGTGCTACCATCACCACTATCCATTTCCAGAACTTTTTCATCATCCCAAACTGAGACTGTGCCCATTAAACAATAACTCCATTCTCCCCTTCTCTCAACCCCTGGCAACCACCATTCTAACTTTCTTTCTCTACGAATTTGATTATTCTACGTACTCCATATAGGTGGAATCATACAATATGTGTCTTTTTGTGTCTAGCTTATTTCACTTAGCATATGTTTTCAAGATTCATCTATGATGTAACGTATCAGGGTTTCATTTCTGCTTGAGACTGACTAATATTTTCTTGTATATGTCGTATTTTGTTTATCCATTTATCTGTAGATGGACATTTGGCTTGTTTCCACCTTTTGACTATTATGAATAATGCTGCTATGAACATGGGTATACAAATATCAATTTTAGTTCCTGCTTTCAGTTCTTTGGGGTATATGCTCAGAAGTGGAAATACTAGATCATGTGGTAATTCTCTGTTTGATTTCTTGAAACCATATTTGTTTTCCACAATGGCTGTACCATTTTACTTTCCTACCAGCATTGCATAAGGGTTTCATATTCTCCACATCCTTGCCAACATTTGTTGGTTTCTGTTTGTGTTTTTTATTTGTATGTTTTTGATAGTAACTATCCTAATGGGTGTGAAGTGGCATCTTGTTGTGGTTTTATTTGCATTTCCCTAATGATTAATGATGTTGAGTATCTCATTATGTGCCTATTGGCCATTTGTGTGTCTTCTTTGGAGAAATGTCTATTCAAGTTCTTTTCCCATTTTTATATTAAGTTGTCTATTGTTTTTTGTTGTTGTTGTTGGGTTATAGGAGTTCTTTACTCTAAATATTAATCCTTTATTGGATATGTGATTTACAAAATTTTCTCCCATTCTGTGGGGTTTCTTTCACTTTCTTGATAGTGTCTTGTGATACACAAAAGTTTTTAATTTAAATGAAGTCCAGTTTATCTGTTTTTTTTTTTCTTTTGTTGCCTGTGTTTTTGGTGTTCCAAGAAATCATTCCCAAATCCAATGTCATGAAGTTTTTCCCCTGTGTTTTCTTCTAAGGTTTTTACATTTTAGCATCTTAAATTTAGGTCTTTGATCCATTTAAAGTTTTGTGTATGATGTAAAGTAAGGGTTTAACACCATTCTTTTTTGTGTGAATATCCAATTGTCCCAGTACCACTTAAAAAAAAAAAAGGACTGTTCCTCCCTGATTGAATGACTTTGACAACCCTGTCGAAAATAAGTTTTTAAATATTTACATACTCGTTTATTTGCTCTTTGTTCCTGTCCCATTGACCTGTACGGCTGTCTTTCTCCCAGTACCACACTGTTTTGATTACTGTAGCATTTTAGTAAGTATGAGTCCTCCAGCTTCGTTGTTTCTCAAGATTGTTTAGGCTGCTTGCGGATCCCCTTGACTTTCCATATGAATTTCAGGATGGGTTTTTCTATTTCTGCAAAAAAAAACTGGGATTTTAAGGGGGATTACATTGAATCTGTAGATCACTTGGGTATTATCAGTGTCTTAACAAGATTTAGTCTTCCAGTATATGAACGTGAGATAGCTTTCCAGGTATTTATGTCTTTTTAAATTTCTTTCAGCATTGATTATAGTTATCACTGGACAAGGCTTTTGCTTCCTTGGTTAAGTTAGTTCCTAAGTTCCTATTTTATTCTTTTTGACGCTATTGTAAATGGAATTGTTTTCTTACTTTCTCAAACTGTTCATTGTTAGTGTATAGAAATGAAACTGTATTTTATGTATTGGTTTTGTATCTTGTAATCTTGCTGAATTTACTTAGTAGTTCTAACAGGTTTTGTGTGTGTGTGTGTATTCTTCAGGGTTTTCCACATGTAAGATCATGTCATCTGCCAGCAGAGATAATTTTACTCCACCGTTTCCAATGTGGATGTCTTTAATTTGTTTTTCTTGACTAATTACTCTGGCTAGAACTTCCAATACTGTGTAAAATAAAAGTAGCAAAAGCATTGCATCCTTGTTCCTCATTTTAGGGGGAAACTTTTCAGTCTTTCACCATTGAGTATGATGTTAGCTGTGGGTTTTTCATAGATAGCCTTTATTAGGCTGAGATAGTTTTCTTATGTTCCTGGTTTGTTGAGTGTGTTTTTCATTAAAGGGCATTAAATTTCGTCATTTTTTTTTTTCTGTATCAATGAGGTGATCATGTGGGTGTGTTTTTTTCCTTCATTTGGTTAATGTAGTATATCATATGGATTGATTTTTTTCATATTTTGAACCATCTTTGAATTACAGGTATTAGTCCCATTCATTCATGATGTACAATCCTTTAAATATACTGCTAAATTAGGTTTGCTAGTACTTTGTTGAGGATTTTTACATCAGCATTTATGAGGGATATTAGTCTGTAGTTTCCTTGTAGTTCTTTGTTGGGCTTTGGTATCAGTTAATGCTGGCCTCATAGAATGAGTGTTAACCTTCTCATCATTTTTTTAGAAAGAGTTTGAGAAAGGTTGGTATTGATTTAAGTGTTTGGCACAAATGAGGCATCCAATCCAGAGCTTTTCTTTGTTGGGAGGTTTTTGATTACTGATTTAATTTACTTGCTAGTGATCGATCTATTCAGATTTTCTGGTTTTTTTCTGATTCAGTCTTGGTAAATGTTACATTTCTAGGATTTTTTCTATTTCATCTAGGTTATCATGTGTATAATTGCTCATAGTACTGTCTTTATAATCCTTTCTGTAAAATTGGTAGTAATGTCCTCATTTTCTTTTCTAATTTTAATAATTTGAGTCTTCTCTTTTTTTTTAGTCATATAATTGTTCATTTCAAAGACTCAGCTTTTGGTTTTGTTGATTTTGTGACTGTTTTTCTGTTGTCTATTTGTCTAATCTTTATTATTTCTTTACTTTTACTAGCTTTGGATTTTGTTTGTTCTTTTTCTAGTTCTTTAAAGTGCAGAGTTAGGTTGTTGATTTGAGATTGTTCTTCTTTTCAATGTAAGCCTTTACAGGTCTAAATTTTCCTCTTAACACTGTTTTCGAAAGCTGTATTCCATAACTTTTGATATGTTTTTGTTTTCATTTGTCACAAGATTTTCTAATTTCCCTTGTGATTTCTTCTCACATCCATCTTTGACTTTTTTAAATATATATATTTTCTAGTTATAAGACATATAATCATCAGAATGTCGTTGAGTTGAGTTATATTTTTATAGATTTCCAAGTCTTCATGACAGGATTAAGTGTGCGTATCAACCTTTGTTATGTTCTCATGCACTCTCTCACATATGGAGATTCCTGGCCCACATATCTAAGTCTCAACTTAAATATTATTTTGAACCATTTAACCTTCTATTCTAACAATCTAAATTTATAAATAAGAGAGAAGTCAGGATTTTGGTTTCTGAGATAAGATCATTGTGGTTTTTAAAAGTTAAAAATTTAGCCAAAACTTACAATTATGTTACAGTTGACCATCGAGATTTAACCTGAATTAGATGTTAACTGTGTATTACTGGTAATGAAAAGTAATATTTTAGTGGTATAAAACCAAATTTCAGAAAACGATTTTTTTCCTGATAAAGACATCTGGATTAAAAGCTACAGAAATTTTTTTGCCCTTGTACATTTTTACTTTAGAATCCCAACTTTTCCTAGTTAAAATTTTCCTAAAATCAGATGATCCTTTTATTGTCTTATAAAATCAGTGATTCTCTAGTTGTAATGTACTGTGTTTCCCCGAAAATAAGACCTAGCCAGACAATCAGCTCTAATGTGTCTTTTGAAAATAATTAATATAAGACCCGATATTATATTATATTATACTGTATTATATTAAATTCCCAGTCTTATAGTAAAATAAGACTGGATCTTATAGTAAAATAAGACTGGGTCTTATATTAATTTTTGCTCCAAAAGACACATTAGAAGTGACTGTCCGCTTAGGTATTATTTTCGGGGAAACGGTATAAGCCATTTTTAAAACATAAGCTATTGTACTTAAACTTTGTATGTTTTTGTAATTTGGAAAATTGTGTTTCACAACTTTTTTGATCCCAAGTTTAGTATGTGCTACACTTTTTCCCTAATAGTAATGATTATAATAGCAGTTACCGCGGACTGACTGTGTGCCATACAGCATGTAAATTCTTTGCATGGATTGATCATTTAAGTCTCCCAATGGCCAAGTGTGTTTGGCAGTTTTATCATCCCTACTTTTTTCAATAGTCATAAATCTTGGTTCAGTACCTATTCTCATCATCAGTGCATTCTTCAGCCTTTTATGTATGTTTGTGTGTATATGTGCATATTTATTTCTAATACCCTAATAAGCATCTTAGAAATTAGAAAACCGAAGGAACTGAAATAAATTGTCCCTGAACACCCAGCTATAAGTAGTAGAGCTAGGATTAAAACCAAGGTCCACCTGACATTAAAACCTGTGTTCTTTACTACTATAATTACAGAAAAAAACTTCATTGATCATCTTAAATAAAAGAATGGACTTTCTCTTTCTTTACTTACTCTGATTTATTTTTCTTCTTAGCGCTTATCACCAGTTGATATATGTATGTATTGTTTTATTTGTTGTCTGTCCCCTTTGTTCGCTGTTCCTCTAAAACATTTATAAGCATAGTCCTCAGTAAGTATTGGTTGATTTTTGAATGAATGAATGTAATTGGTGCCTTATGTATGCAATCAGTATGTACATCATTATAAAATGTAATAGATTTAGTAAGTTTCCTCTACACTATTATTCCTATACTTTATCTGTATTAATAAAATCATTAGTATGCCTCTTGCTAAAATATTGAACTCAAATTAATGTAAAAGTAGTTATTTTATGCTTAGGAAAATGTTCTTATTCAGTTGTTTTGTGAACTTCTTAATATAAGGAAAATGCTTTTTATTTTTAAATCAGCCTCTCTTTTAATAACTGAAATCTATCTTTTTTTAGACTATTATCTCAATGTATGGAGTATTTTGATCTGAGGTGCCAATTATTAGATGATCTGACAAGTAAGTAAATGTCTACCTTTGATTTGTGTAGGGGGAAGGGGTGAGAAGGAGTAGAAAAGGAAGCCAAATGGACATTTCTAAGTCTGACTTAATGTATCTCAGCCATAGGTGAGATTATAGTTATTATTTGAAGTTGAATTTTATTTTCCTGAAAATAGCATGTAAACCCATGTGCCAGTTATCTGTTCTCCTGTTATATACCCAACTATTGATGTGTTGAGATTTATTGATTTTAGAAGTTGTCAAAGGCTCACGTATCATTACACTGATACAGAACTATCAGGAAGAGTCTTTTCTCTCTAGTATAGTCAGTTCTGACAATTTTAAAGGTTGATCATTAAAGGAAAGAGGGAATTTCTATTGAGGTATTTTGATAGTAGTACAAGTGAGTGATAGAAGTCAGTTATTTAGTGTTAGGTGATTGAAATATTGTTAGAAATTCTGTTGTTAAAGTGTTTAGATTTTAATCATCTGTACTTACTCTTATGTAATGCAAATGTATGTTGTAGTGCTCTGGGTAAATTTTAGTTGTTCAAGAGTTTGTTAGTTTGTTTCCCACCCTTTATCCAAAAGATTTGCTTTCGCTTACGAGGAAATAAATAAAATCAAAATCAAAATCAAGAAAAATATTAATTGGAAAAGAACGTGAAGGCCAGGAGGGGGGAAATGCCTTGCATATATGCGGGCTATAAAGCTGCACACAGTCAGAATTTAGATGTGACATTTTTGGAGGACAGACATATAAAGGAAACAGTGTATGGTTGGTTGTTCTCAGTACCCTAGAAGAAGAAACAGAATGGTTTCTCAAAAGAAGCAAATATTTTTGCCAGCACTTAAACCTAAAAGAAACTTCATCCAAAGGTCCAGATATAATGGACACATGAAGACACAGTGACAAGTAAGCCTCAGCAGCATCTCCAAGGCAAATGCCTGCATCGGTTTCCTAAGTGTCTCCTGAAGGCTGAGGACACAGTGCTCTGAGCAGCTCAGTGACGTTGGTTTTGCTGGAGCCTAAGATAGCGTAGTCTGAGTGTATGTCCTGACACAAGGATAAGACCTATTGTGTCTAGAGAAGTGGATGGACTACAGGTCCGTCTAACAGTCTAGCCTAATGCTGCATTTTCCAACCAGGCTTCCAGGGAAAATTGGGCAGCAGCCAGCAAGGTTTTGCTCTCCAGCTTGGACTTGGAGAGCGTATTGTGTTTTGCTTCTTGAGGGCTAGACTTTAATTGGTATACACATACTTCAGAATGCATGAACATGTTATTAATGTAGGGCTTCCCTGTGTCATTGAGTATCAAGTGAGGGACCTAGGATCCTTTATTGGGATGTTGAAAACAGGGTGGGAATGTGTCTTGAAACAAGCAGTATTTGCCATTTTGGAGTACTTTCTATGTACCAGTGCCTATACTAAGTACTTTACACATAGCAACCTACAGTGCAGATGTTAGCTTTGTTTATAAATAAGGAGACAAGGACACACAGTGAGTAAGGGATAGAGACAGGATTCATATCCGGTGCCAGTCCAGCTCTGGCTGACCCTGAAGTATCCCCTTTTTACCTAACCATCCGGGACCCTGTTTACTCGTGGCTGTAGTGCAGTGGAAGTAGAGCACAACCACTCCTCCTCTCCTCCCCAATTCCAATTTCCAATATGAAATCTTATTTTAATCTTTGGAGGGAAGTGAAATGCTTCATACAAAAGATCAGAGTAATTCCCCAGAGTTTAGCTCATTGTTTGGAAACCTGCTGCTCTGCTGTTGACCTCTCTCCTTTGCAGAAGTCCACCTCTCTTGGCTTGGGTAACACTGCGGGAGCATTGGCTCGCCTCACACCCCTCCATTCCTTCCTTGTCTAGAAGGGTTTGTTCCCTGTGACATCTGCTAACACCCACCAAACCAGGAGCTTCTTTGGAACAAAGATTGTCTCCCTTACCTTTTATCCCCAGCATATTGCACAGTGACATGCACAGAGGAGGCACTCAACCTATGTGTGGTTTATGACCGAGAGTGGGTGAGGGAAGGAATGAATATGCATGAGCTTCGTAGTCCTGTGGGCAGTAGCCACAGCCTGCGATTTATTGATGAGGGTTTTTTTGAGATCTGTGAAGTGAAAGATTGGGACTTGACTGCTTACTTTACTCTGACTCTTATGAAGGGAAATCCTTCTTTCTTAGAAATGGATTTTTTTCCTTCTTAGCTTCAGAAATGGATCAGTTAAGAATCAGCCCAGCTACCATGCTTGAGGATGAGATTACTTGGCTGGAGAACTTTGAACCTAATCGCACAGCTGAATGTGAGACCAGTGAAGCAGACAACATCTTATTGGCAGGACACTTACGGCTCATTAAGACCCTTCTTTCACTTTGTGGGACAGAAAAGGAAATGCTTGGTAATTACTGCTTTATTTTACCATGTGACAGAATACCTCATTCTCAGCTATTGCCATAGTATTGTGTGTAATTGGGAAAATGAGATAGGTGCTCAGTGTTCCATAGAAAATTGACAATAGAAAGTTGTCTGAAATGTTAGTGGCTCACACATTTAAGGTGTATTTTACCTGTGTCATTAAACTGTATAGAGAATTTTATAGTGTTCAAAACAGTTGAATCACGTAACTTAATACCAAGTAAAAATTATAAATTAAAGTAGGTTTTTCTCTTTCTGCCATTATATACTTTATAGAATACAATCTGTTGTATATCTTACTTCTTTTAAGGGTAATTTTTATCTGGGGAGGCAGCCCCCAATCACCACCCCTGGATGATGTGGTACATATGAGTCTCCTGGGGTACACATGTAATTTGTAAAAGCATATTCAGTATAATAAGGATAGTCAGAAAACAAATCAAAACATTAATTGTCACTTTATCACACAAACTAAGCTCTATAAAAATTTCTTTCTATAAAAATGTTCCTGGAGATACATAGAAAAGAGTGATTCTAAACCAGGGTGAGAAGGGCAAATCATTTTTACCTAAAGAATGCAAGATTTTAAAAATTTCAAAAACCCTTACATGGACTCCCCCATGCCCAAATTAAGAATTAATTATTCACTCAAACCATTCTGCCTCGTGGTATTCTTGGCATTTGTGTTTCTAAAGTGAAACTTGGACTCCTTTCACTCTGTTGTAAACTCATACAGGATGGTACCCTCACTTGTCGATCTTTGTATCCTGTCCCCTGACTCTGCCACCCATCCCCACACTTCTGCTCCAAGTGCTCAAAAATGTAGCATCAAATTAAATGGAATGCCCTGCCATTGGGTGGCCTTGGGTGCCTTTGCTGCTCTGGTACGAAAGTGCAAGACAGGGTCTTTGAATTAAAATATGTGTTCATCCTCAACATGAATATTATGCTCTATTCCAGGTTCATCACTCATTAAACCATTGTTAGATGACTTCCTTTTCCGAGCTTCTAGAATTATTTTAAATAGTCATTCTCCAGCTGGCAGTGCCGCCATCAGTCAACAGGACTTTCATCCAAAGTATGGAAAATGCACGTTGTGTTCAGTTTTGGTAAAAATTCTAATTCGAAACTTTAGTCCCAAAAGATTTTCTTAACTTGGAGTTTGTCTTCCATCTTGTGAGTGTGCATAGCTTATAAGATATTATCCACTATATAAAGAAATGCATGTAAAGAGTCGTAGGATAAAGTCTGCCTGGCACATAGTAAGTGCTGAGCAAGTATGCTGGAACCATTCTTATCATCAGAATAGAAGAGTAATAACATGGTTAACTTGGTCAGTAACAAATTCCAGGATAAACTGAGCTTGTAAAAATTACGTCCAAAGTGAAAGTAAATAGACTCGGAGTCTTGAAGGTTCCTTCTAGGGGAAAAGCGTACTTGCTTTAGTGCATGAATCTTGTGATTTGCTGAGTATTGACTGTATCGTTGTTAGTGATTGATTACAGTGGTAATTTTAGAATCGAATTTTGTATCAGTGTCTGTAGGTGGGATTTTGGAAGATCCTTTTGTGATGCTGACCCTACTTGGGTGATGTTTATACTCTTGGAAATAGGAGGAAGCAGCTACCAGCTGCCATCGTATTTGCTCTGAATCTAACTTACTTTGTTTTTTTCTCATGAAAACTAAAGTTAATTGAGTAATCCTGAAGAAACTGAGGATTTGATGTTTAACCAGTGAAAAAAATGTCCCACTTACTTTCAGTGGTTAATGAAATATAATAAGCAATATTTTATGAAATCTTAAGAGGTGTCTTATTGTGTATGAATATATCTCTATTTAGAGAATTCTTATTAGCAAAATCTGTTTTAGATAATAAACCTTCATTAATCCTCTTAGGGTGTACCTCAGGCTTCCATCCTCACCCCTGCCCCAGTATTGTTCTGGAAGTTTTGGTGCTGGCTCCGTGGGAGTCTTTTATTATTAAAGCAGTAGAAATACATGAGTATTTCAATTTTCAGTGAACAAAAAAAATAAATCTTCAGTTCTATTGAAATTTTTATTGATGAATCCTTCCTTTATATTTATTAAAAGTAATACTTCCATCCACAAGAAGTTGTTTTTTAATAATGTACAATGCCTTGGTTGGAAAAGGAAACATTTTGTTTCGTCTATCCCCAGTAGACTGAATGGTGTCCATTTAGCTCAGTGACTCCCAGCCTTTTCCCACCTAAACTAAACCCTACAGCCAGAAAGAGATTTAAACTACACAGAAGCTCTTTGTACAAGAAATGTATTCTTATATCACACTAACAACAAAAGAACGTGTTAATGTTTAGCCTGTGTGTATGGTACCTCCTGTTCTTTACTTATCCTTTGCAACCCAGAAGTCCAGATAAGAAGCAAAGGACAGTGCACACTCTATGGCCATTGTCCTCTGCCTCACACAGTGCTGATGTAGGAGCCCCACAGCCCCCTCTTGAACACAGCTCCGGCACTCCATACATGTCTCTCTCAGAGGTTGGATGTCCTCTTTTCTGTGTATCCTTCCTAACCTGTGATCTCAGTGTTGCAAGATTGGCATAGGTGACAGAAATTACTCTTTATCCCCAAAATGATTTCTGTTAAAGGTGAGCAGTATAAGAAATCTCTAAGTTTCCTGCAGAATGCTTGCTAGTTATTGTTTGTTGTCATTTAAAACAAATTGGGCAAACTGTGTATTTATCTCCATCTTATCAGCAAAATGGAAAGTTAATAAGTCCTGGAAGAATTCTTTTATCTGCAGGCACGTATAAGATGTTTACAGGCATCTATCCTTATTTGTATAGCTTTCTTTTTCTGCCATTTAGATATTTGAACTTCAGGGTGATATCTACAAAACCCATTATTGCTACCTACTTTAATTGAAAGATAGTTATTCCCACGTTGTGGTTTTGGTAAAATTTTCAGACTCTATTTTTCTATCCTCCATTTTTGCTGATCCATCCCTTAGATAAGAAAACTCCAGACTCATATGTGAAATATTTTGCTACCATGAGGCCAGGAAGATAGCTAGCTCTAAACCATGGTAATCTCCACTATTCATGGCCTCTTCCTTTGTTAAGTAAGCACTGCCCACTAGATTTACTAGAGCTCTGCCTTTAGACCTGACTTAACTTTGTTTGAGGAATTGCAGCTCTGATATTTTCATTTCAAATGTTGGTTTAGATTAATGATCAATTTAAGTAGATTATTCACTGTTGAATTGACTTACAGTTTTTGTTTTTAGGTGTAGTACAGTGAATAGCCGATTGGCAGCCTATGAAGTCCTTGTAATGTTGGCTGATAGCTCACCTTCAAATCTCCAAATTATTACAAAAGAACTACTTTCTATGCATCATCAACCTGATCCGGCTCTTACCAAGGAGTTTGATGTAAGTTTCTAGACCTTGCTGCACTTAATTTTTTCAGAATGATCTCTTAAACATACAGTTTTAAAACTATGTTTGCATTATCCTAATCACAGAGAAAGTCAGTATTACTCTTTTGCTTATCGTGTTGACATACTCAAATCAACTATAATCTACAGTGTATTATACTAATACACTGTAGTATCTTACTAAATGGTATCCTTTTAATTAATTAAAGGGGAGACAGTTTCAAGTTGGTTGGTAATTACTCTCAATGAAAAGTAGCATTTCAACCATTTTTTTGTTTTGTTTTTTTTACTAAGTTTATACTTGCCACAGTGCAAACTCAAACATTGGCTCTGTCACAGTTAGTGTTTCCAGGCGGGAATTCCCGCCCATTCTCAGGAATTTTTTTCGCTTCCCGTTCCCGAATCCCAAGAAAAGCTTGTGTAGAAATCAGGAAAATCGGCTCCTAGAATCCACGTGGTTGGTAGTATTGGCCTCGGCTGTCCAGACTTGTTAGGATTCTTCATAGTAAACACTTCATAGAACCCTGTCGTTTTTTATTTTTTCAGACTTCCACCTCAACTTGTAAATATATTAGTATATTTACTTGATAAATGCCTGTTTCTCTTACCAGTTTGTAAGCTCCTTGTGATCAGGGACCAAGTACATTTCTGCTCTCTCTTGTATATCTGGCACAGTTTTGGGCACATAATAGGCTCTTATTAAATATTTATTGAGTGATAATCAAGTGACTGAACGCATGACTACCTAATGAATAAACAAATACATACTATATGCTGAGTACTTCATGAACTAAAAAGAAGCGTTGAGATAATAGTCATTTATAATTGTATGAGCATCTGAAGAGGTAATTCATGAACATAGGTTTTGCTACAATGACTCATAAAACACTGGATGGGTAAATGTGTGAGTATATCTCCTTTCTGTCTCAGACATCTCATATAGCTCTGAGGAAGTGTGCTGGTGACAGAGACACTAATTCTCTCTTTCCTGTTTTTTCCCCTCTCTTTCCTAGTACCTTCCCCCGGTGGACAGCAGGTCCAGTGCAGGGTTTGTGGGGCTGAGGAATGGTGGCGCTACTTGCTACATGAACGCAGTCTTCCAGCAGCTGTACATGCAGCCTGGTCTCCCTGAGGTGATTTCCTTCCTCTTTCCTGTTTGCTGTGATAAATAATGTGTACATTTCCTGAAAATTGTCCCACATTCAAGTAGTGCATTTGGGGGTTTACTAAAACTAGACATACTTAGGGATGCTTTAGTGGCTTCTGAAATATGTACAGACAATATTTGTTTATAGTCACACATTTTTATAAATCTCCTGAGGTAATAGGCTGCCTGTTTGACAAATGGATTTGACCTAATGTGATTTTTGAACTCCTAAGTTATTCTCAAATTCTATTTCATAAAATTACTAATATTTTTAGTATGTTAGAAATATTTAGGCTCTATCATCAGCACTTTATAATAATATAGTAGTAGCTTGGGATCAAGCAGTAAATAGTTTTGAGAGTATTCTATGTGTTATTATGTCACACTTACCTCTTATAGAGATCCTAGTATTACTAGTTCCAGGTTTTCATAATCCAGCAGAGGCTCAAAGATGATTTGCTCATGATTACACCAGCTGAAAAATACTGAAGCTAAACAGACGCAGTTACAGTTGCATTTAAACATACATAGCATTCTAAAAGAATAATATGTATACTCAGCGCATGTACATCAAAGTGTGCTGTAAAGCAGGTAAATATTTCTAACTCAATACTTTTTGTTTCTTTTTAGGCATTGCTTTCAGTGGATGATGACATGGACAACCCGGATGATAGTGTATTCTATCAAGTGCAGTCTCTCTTTGGGCATTTGATGGAGAGCAAGCTGCAGTATTACGTACCTGAGAACTTTTGGAAGGTATTTTGTTCAGTAACTCTGTAGGTTTAAAGATGTTAAATATTTGGAGTTTGGCTACATTCTTTCTCTTGTGATAATTGTCTCTTGTCTTTAACTCTACACTAATCCCATTGCTAAGAACCTATAAAAAATTGTTTATACCATTCTTATTGAAATTGGTCCTTAATTTCAAATTATTACAATGTTGAAAATAGTCATTTATAATTTCTAGGGAATTGCTAATCTTAATTATTTTTAATATTTTTCATGATTATTACTTTTGCTATTTGAAATATTTGGTCAGATCATTCCTCTGTACCTATGCCAGTTTCACGAATGCCTCTAAATAAAGAACATTCTTTTTTTAGCATTGCTTTACTATGTTTCACAGGAGGAGGAGTATTTTCCCCTTCATGGCCTTAGGTCTCACCCCGTATGGTTTCATAGACTTGTGATTACAAAGGGACCATGGAAAAGTGTAGCTGGCAGAACATAATGCTCATCTTACTTCAGTAAAAACTTCTACATCCTAATAGCAAACTTTGTTTTTAGAAAGATTAAGTGCTCCTTCACATTCTTTTTCTATTATATTCAGAAATTGCTACTTTTCCTTTACCAACATATTTAATTCTTGTTACATAGATTTTCAAGATGTGGAACAAAGAACTTTATGTGAGAGAACAACAGGACGCGTATGAGTTCTTCACTAGTCTCATTGATCAGATGGATGAATATCTTAAGGTAGAAAAGTTTCATTTTCACTCTAACCCAAACCCATCAGACTCTGTAGTATGAGAACAGTGGTTTCGGATTTGGGATTACTATAAAACTGACTAGTCAAAAATTGATCATCTTCAATACCATAACTATATATCATTTCTTCTGGGTTTGAACATCAAAATATATGCAGATCTCTAAAATTAAAGATTTCTTAATTCATCTACTACTTGATAAAGTATGTAATTATTAATCTGTACTCCATAATAATAACCATTTGTATCTACATACTCTTACTTATATGCGTTGAAGTAACCTGGCCTGTAATCACTGATAAGGGCTGTGATCACTGACACACTGACAGCCCCCGTGCAGAGCAGTCTTGCTTTGTCAAAGAGGACAAAAGGAACAGATTAAAAAGTTGTAATGTTTAAATCGAAAGCTTTCTACCTCTACGCAGTAAAACGTGACAAACAACCTAAATGGTATTGGCCTTCTACATCACAGACAGCCTCCCATCACAGACAACATGTGCCTCTCCTCTCATCAGTAGATACAATGTATCCACTTCTTTTTTAAAATAACTTATAAATATATAATATCATTTCCACAAGTAAAAAAAGAAGAGATTGTGGAGAGTCGCTACTAACTTGGTAATTGTAACATAAGGAGAGGGATTCAGAATTATCACAGAGAAGGCTGTCATTGTGATCAGCTGTGACTGAGGCTTTCTCCTCTTCTGATTATTTGCATTACTCTCACAGTGAGTCTAAAGGGTTATAATCCTTCCATTATTTCCCAGATTAAACTACCAAAATGACTCATTTTGGTGGTGAAATTGACATCTGTGCTTTAGCATGGGTCTAAATAAAATTCTGTATTAAACAACCTATAAATTCTAGGGAGGTCAACTAAAATTTAAACTTTTTATTCCAACAGAAAATGGGGAGAGACCAAATTTTTAAGAATACTTTTCAGGGCATCTATTCTGATCAGAAGATCTGTAAAGACTGTCCTCACAGGTTAGTGAAGATACCAGTGACATAAACAAACAATTATCATTATTGTTAAATGATTCTTCTAGTAGGCGTGAATTTTGCATTTGTTGACAGACACCTACAGATGTATCAGAGGATCTATACATGTTTATTGAATTAAATTTCTTTGCTTTCAATTTCTAAAATTTGTTGAAATTCATCATTTTAAGCAACTCTAAATTGTCAAAAGTTGGTATTTTTATTTGGCTGTGTACTTTTTAAAAGCTGAAGAAAGGTATTGTTAATTTCACTGATTGTGAATATTGTTCTCTTTTAATCTTGGGTATTGTGATAATTTCAAAGTTTTTAAATTCCATTGTTGATCATTGTTTTTTCATTATTTCCTAATCAGATATGAACGAGAGGAAGCTTTCATGGCTCTCAATCTAGGAGTTACTTCTTGTCAGAGTTTGGAAATTTCTTTGGACCAGTTTGTTAGAGGAGAAGTTCTAGAGGGAAGTAATGCATATTACTGTGAAAAGTGCAAAGAAAAGGTATTACATTTGCCTTTTTTTAAAAACAAAATAAGTCATTCATATACTTTGTCTTTAGATTTAATATAAGATCAACACTAAGCTCCTGTTGTTACTTCTGTTAGATTGTGTCATTACTTATATTCTCATGGGTGGGAAAGGCCTCTAGAAATCTATGACCTTTGTATTAATTACATGACTGCTTTATTTTTTCCAAGAAGATAATTTGGTTTTGCTTTTCTTTAGAGAATAACAGTGAAAAGGACATGTATTAAGTCTTTGCCTAGTGTCTTGGTCATTCACCTAATGAGATTTGGATTTGACTGGGAGAGTGGACGCTCCATTAAATATGATGAACAGATAAGGGTAATTTTTTTTCCTAAAAGTTCTATAATTATTACTACCTTACTGTTTTTACTTACTGTTATTTACTTACTGTTACTTTACTTACTGTTATTACTTCTTACTGTTTCCTTTTCATATTTTCCAATTTCATTTAAACTATGAAAGGCTGTGATGCCAGCATTCTGAGGAGTTCGCAGCCCGTTGTCTTAAGCAGCTATTACTAGTGGAACTATATAGTGTTACCAATAAACAATAACCCTCCTTTCTAGAAGGCATGCTAGTGTTAGCTATGACATAAAATGCTTTCCTTAATGTTCAAACAAGAGGTTACTTATACTTTCCCAGACTTGTGAGCCACCCTGAGATTTTGTACTTAAGTTGGAGAGGTGACAGTCCCCGCTTAAATTAATTGGGTATGGCAGTATGTGTTACTGATTCACATCAATGTGTTCTTTTTGCTTTCAAATAGTTTCCCTGGATGTTAAACATGGAGCCTTACACAGTTTCAGGAATGGCTCGCCAAGATTCATCTGCTGAAGTTGGTGAAAATGGGCGAAGTATGGATCAGGGAGGTGGAGGATCCCCACGAAAAAAAGTTGCCCTCACAGAAAACTATGAACTTGTCGGCGTCATTGTACACAGTGGGCAGGCACACGCGGGCCACTACTATTCTTTCATCAAGGACAGGCGGTAAGGGCTTCTCTCCCCAGACCCTCACTCTGCCCCCCCAGTAGTCTCTCCTCTGCTCCCCCTGCCCTACCTTATCACCCACACTTATTAAGGTGTAAAAAGCTTCTGCATTGCTCTCTGATCTTATTTCATATTGGATTTTTAAAACTTATTGTAACTGTTTTTACCCCTTCAATTTGACAAGTTGTTTTAGAAATTAAAATAACTGTTACTACATTTTTCCTAGGTGTTCTCAAATGTGATCACCGGCTGTATCTGTAGACAATACAAAGAGAGAAATGCTGGGGATGGGATGTTTGGTTTTTAACCTTAGAATTGTTGTTTTATGTCTGGGCCCTAGGGGATGTGGAAAAGGAAAGTGGTATAAATTTAATGACACAGTTATAGAAGAATTTGACCTAAATGATGAGACCCTGGAGTATGAATGCTTTGGAGGAGAATATAGACCAAAAGTTTATGATCAAAGTAAGTATTTACAAATGGCTATTTTCCATGATTTTCTTTTTTTTTTAATTTATAATTTTCTATCAAATTGGAAGCAGTATTCTTTACATAAAAATAGAATAAATTTTATTCTTTTTTACATACTGCTGCTCTAGCTGTATATAGACCCATGAACTCTGATAGCCAGAGAGAAAATGTGCAAGCTACTTACAAAAATTTTTTTAAATAATTCCTTACAACAGCCTAGGGTAAGGGAATGGGGTTGGGAGTAAGTTAAGTGGAAGAAATGAAAATCAAAGAGAAACTAATGAAAGCAAAATTTCAACCTTAAAAAAAGTTCAAAAGAAGTAGTTGGCCACTAAAATTTTCAAATTTCCTTTTCACTTATATAGAAGTTGATTAATTAGAGAAGACATTTCTAGCACCTGTGTTTTTAAAACCATATTCATTATTTAGTGTGGCAAAGGAAAGAATCTTTCCAAAACCCCTACCCCAGGAGACAAAAATATGAGAAAAAGTACATCACAAAACCCATCCAGAATTTGCTATTTGAAGAACAAACATTTCACAAAGACCTTAGCATTTCTGAAATCTGATTTTGAAATATTCTGGGGACATTTTAAAATTTCTAGCTGTATTAGATTCGCTGTATTTTGCTAGCATATCATGGTAGTCATGCATCTAATGGTAGCAACCTTTAATGGTTGAATATAGTTCATTGCCAAAATTGACCTAGATTTGGCTGTTCTATCCAGAACTGGTTAAGTGAGGCCAATTAGCATCACATCCTGTGCCACAGAGATTATTTTGAAACGATACTTGCCTTTTGATTATGTTTAGACTTGCCTAGGAATATGTACCTTCTTTTCTCTACCCGGTTACCGTGCAAACTTCCTTACTCCCTGCCCATCTGTATGGCCTTGTCGGTAATTCTGTGCAGTGCTTTAAAAAGACACACATTACTTACATCCTGCATTTAACAAATTTAATAAGTAGTTACTTGCTGGATTTGTGGGTCCTTTGTTTTAGATTGTCAAGACAAGAAAACTTTTTGTTTACAAAGTCTTCTTTCTTAATGTCTTGTTATAAAGCAAACCCATATACTGATGTTCGTCGAAGATACTGGAATGCCTATATGCTCTTCTACCAAAGAGTATCTGATCAGAACTCCCCAGTGTTACCAAAGAAAAGTCGAGTCAGCGTGGTTCGGCAGGAAGCCGAGGATCTCTCTCTGTGAGTTTCTTTTCTGTGTAATTTGCTGTGTGATTTCTGTAGATGATATTGTAATCTTTATACTCTTTGGGATTTAAAGGTAATTTGCTAAGATAAAGAGAGAGTCTAAAAAGAAAATAAGTAAATCATTCTATCCTTTTCCTTGCCTTTTATTACTACTTGGTCATTATTTCCTTGGCAAGAAGTTATTTTGTATTTAGAAAAAGCCATATAAGTTATTTCATTCCAGAACTGAGTTTTTTTTAATCTGAGCATGTATTGAATATACCTTATGTTCAAAGTATAGTGAGTACTATGCCATCACCGTCAGAAAGTGTTTTTTAATCCTATTCTCTGTAATTTGCATTTAATATATTGAATCAGGAAAGTATGCAATCTATTTTTAAGTCTAGTACCCTGTTTATGTAGGTATGTAAGGTTATAGCAACAACTGAAACAGCAGCCACTTTATACGAGACAAATAGTTTTCTGATTCTGTCTCTTAGGTCAGCACCGTCTTCACCAGAAATTTCACCTCAGTCATCTCCTCGGCCCCATAGACCTAACAATGACCGGCTCTCTATTCTAACCAAGCTGGTTAAAAAAGGCGAGAAGAAAGGACTGTTTGTGGAAAAAATGCCTGTTCGAATATACCAGGTAAGAAATGTATAAAAAATTCTAAGGAAGAAATCCATGTAAGTGTCAGAATCTATCTTACACATCCAGAAGTACTGCCGCCAGCCTTCTTGTGGACTTAGCCATACTTCTAGTGCCACATCTTCTTAACCTGCCTTGTGACATGCATCTTTCACGTACCACGTCACAGATATGGCTGCAGACTCAAGATTGAGCAGCACCGGCATTGACCAGCTGTGTGACTGACAGCTGCAGAGAAACAGGGAAGGGAGTGGGCACTACTGAAATTAACTTACTGTATCTGGAGAGAAAAATAAGTTAAGGTTCATAACGTGGGGGTTAAACTAATATGGTAATGAGGACCATTCGTTATTGAATACCTATTTTGTGCTACATGCTTTACACAAATCCCTAATTCTTAAAACACTCATGTGAAGTAGCAGGTTTTATTTCCATTTTCAGATGGAAAAAAATGAGACTCAGAGAAGCAGAAATGACCTGCCTATGTCACAGAGCCAGGATTTAAATTCAAACTGTCTGCTACCCAGTCCAGACTTTATACACTAAGTAATCGAAAGTTGAATAACCAGAACCAGAGAATTTAAGAAAAATGTGGAACCTTTCATTAAGAGAAAGAAAATGAAGCCATCTGGTACAAGGAAAGCGTGGAGTTAGTTGTACTTGAGAAAGGTCTGTCTGTCCCTTCCTAGCCAAAATAATACGTTAAAATTCAGTTGTCCTTCACATGGTAGTTTTCCTAAATTTCCCAAAAGGGTTTGCTTTAATGAATAATAATTCACCTTTTTACAGCATCTTATATTTGAAAGGAAGATTTTCTTCTCTTCTTTTTAAAAATTCAGAGTTTGAGAGCGGGTTTCTATAAACCCTTTTTACCTAAGGTATCACTAAAATGTCTTCCACATGTTAAATGTTTTACCCCTTTTTAAAAAATAATTATTGATTTTCTCTTGTAGATGGTGAGAGATGAAAACCTCAAGTTTATGAAGAATAGAGATGTGTACAGTAGTGATTATTTCAGTTTTGTTTTGTCTCTAGCTTCATTGAATGCTGTAAGTGCTATCTGAATTATTACTAAAAAAATAAGAAAGAATTATAGTTAAATATCACTTAGCTAAATACTCCGTGACTCATGCTCACTCTCAGTTAACATTTAGATTAGATGGAAAAAGAAAATTTCCACAAATGTGTCACTTATTGGCTGATACTAAAATACAGGCAGTGTTCAGAATGTATGATGCAGATTGTGAATGGGTGTGGGTTTCCACATACTGGCTTTTTTAAGTGCTCCTATTTAAATTTGGTAACAAATCTAAGAGTAGCCAAGAGGTGATGTCAATGGATATTGGACTTTGTGGAGATTAATTTTTCCTAATTTGTAATCAGACATTATTACTTCCAAGTATTTCTCTTTTCTTGAATACCATGATTATAATTTGCTAAGGGGAAAACTTTCTTAATCTATTAATAGATTACTTAACATCCTGTGGTTTAAAGACTCAACTTTGAGAGGGCTTCATAAAAGAAATGAAGAATATGTCTTTATTAACCTTTCCTAAAGTTTAACTAGAATATTTTCTATAATGAACTGGTTGGATTTTTCTTATTAGTATTTTATCATAACAATGTGTAATAATCGATAAAACTTCTATGAAAAATATCCTCTTTTTTCTTCGTCTCTCTCAGACTAAATTAAAGCATCCATACTATCCTTGCATGGCAAAAGTGAGCTTACAACTTGCCATTCAATTCCTTTTTCAAACTTATCTACGAACAAAGAAAAAACTCAGGTAAGCAGTGATATGTTTTGATTGTTGTGGCAAAAAGCACTGATTAATTCAGTTAAAATTGGATTTATAAATTCAGCTTTTCAAGACATTTTTTTAGGTAGTTGACGACAGCTACCTAATATTTTCAGATGATTAAGACATGGCTCCTATCTTTAAGGAATTTCTAATCCAGTAGGAGAGAGAGATTAAACAAAGCAGTAATGAGACGCAAGGCATAAATGCTGTACATCTTTGGAAAATCGTATCCAGATATGGGGATGGATTAGGCATTAAAGACATCCATATTCTCAGAGGACTTGGAAAGGCAAAAGTAGAGAAACAGGTATTCTATGTGGAAGGGAAAAGCCTGAGTAACAGGCAAGGCTTGCTTAAGGAACCGTAAAGGACTAGTTTTATTTGTACATTTAAGGAACTCACCTGAGCTGAGACCGAATGTTGGGTTTGGATGAGATCACTGAGTGCCGTGAGTGCCAGAGAAGGGAGTTTGGGCTTTGTTCAGTGGGAGATCGTGGGGGGTTTTTGAACAGGGGGGCTGTATGTTCAGAGTGATGCCATAGAAACTCTCCACTTTGATTGCATATTATTCATTATTGGTTTTTCCCTGGAAAGGTGCTTGACACATTGTAGGTTCTGGGTAAATAGCTGTTCTATGATGAATAAGTGAGTGAAGAGTGAAGATGGTTGTGCATGGGTTTGTAGGATATATCTGGAGCAAGGGAGACTCAGGGTAAGGAGACCAGTTACAGTTAGAAGACCTGGAAATTCTCAGTCTTTTCTCTCTCATTAGCAGTGAGCTTCTCCAAGTACGGAGAGGTTTTTGGAAAGATTTTGCAATGAAGAAACCTGAGATGAAAACAAATATAATGACATTTCGTTTTTATGTGTAATAATCAAAGATATATTAAGTGATATCAGTCTTTATTAATTGATTGAAAAATAAGAAATAATGTGTTTCTTGTAATGTCTAGCATAGGATTGACTAAGGAAATTCATTTGGTTATTTTTTAATTGTGAAATTTGCTCAAGCTGTCCACACATTGCACACACTATTTCAGTTTTGTTTATATTTACTGTTTATATTTACTGAGAGGGACTAGAAGGGGTGGTATAAAGGCATGGATAGTATAGTCATTGAACCTTTTTTCTGTCCAAATATTTTTATTCCATAAAACAGCATATTAATAATTGTAACAGTAAAGTATTGAAAGTGGGCATTTTGTGAATGAAAATTAAGCAAAACAAAATGTTCAGGCGTTTTTTTGCAATTGAAGTTTTTTGAAGAAGCTGTAGAAGATAGAACTTCAAGTCTAAGACTTAAGTCTGTTCACACGGGAGCGGGAGGATGAGACACCACAAGGACCTGTGAATGCAAAGCGCTGGCTTCTGGGTGTGTGGAGCCATGGGAGTCAGCAGCACTGAACACTTAACTTACCTTCCACATCCCCCCAAATGAAAATTTCTTAACTGTCTCGATGCTCCATGGGGTTAATTGCTGGGGTCCTACTCCTAACATCATTTTCTTTGTTGTTTTAAAGGGTTGACACTGAAGAATGGATTGCCACTATTGAAGCATTACTTTCAAAAAGTTTTGATGCTTGTCAGTGGCTAGTTGAATATTTTATTAGTTCTGAAGGACGAGAATTGATAAAGTAAGTGTCAAGATCTTTTAATTAAAAGAAATTTGTATCTCTTTTAGTGATTTGGAACTCAAGTTTCTTGTAGCTCTTCTTATTTCAGCTTGAAATTATTTTTCTGATTGGAATCAATTTTAAACTGTCTTCACTGAGGAAGCAGTAAGGAAATCATTCAGGTCACACCAAATTCATTTCCAAAATCATGTCTGTTGGACTAGATTCAGACAGGGTGTTCATTGAAAGTAAGGAGAGCATGTGTGCAGATAACCAAGTGGTCACAGGCAAGCATGTCCTGAAACCCTGCTGTGACTCAGGGGATTCCAAACAGAAGTCTCTTCCCTCAGGGACTCACAGTCTGGTGGCAAGGTCAAGAGGTCAATAATCCTAGGTTACTACACAGTAATACCACAGTATTGTCCAACTGTGTTTGGATTCTGGCTAAAGTATTTTCAAAAATCTGATAGTATAATATCTATAAGAGTATGTTTCCTATGTACCTATAATTTTTTTTAAATGTTGCTTTTTAGATTTGAGATGCTCCAATCACTGTTAATGTTTTTACATTTTACTCCCAATTATTCTCTTATCCTCAGGGAGTTCAGCATTCATATGGAGGCCCTGACAAGCGCCTCGATCTCTCTGGCCAGTGTCCTTTATCCACAGTGGGCTCTTCCTTCTCCCTGCCTCAGTTGTACTTTCTCACTCCTCAGTCATGCCAGGCCCACTCACCCCTCTTCTAGCTAATGACCTTGCCTCAGACTTCACTGAGAAAGTAAGATTAACAGATAAGCAGACCCCATCCCCCATCACAAATTGCATACCTACCAGACGCTGTTTCGTCTTCTCCATTCCTTTCTTATCATGGAGGAACTGTCTTCTCTCCTCTCAAGATGAATCTCTCTACATGAGCAAATCTTCTCAAGGAAGTTGGCCCTTTAATTATCAACTCTCATTCCTGCATCATTACTTTCCAGAATTTTCTACTGGGTCACTTCTGTGAGTGTACAGATATACTTTAGTGTCTGTCACCTTAAAACAGACAATAATAGGGAATTCAGAAATGCAAGTTCCTTCCCATGGGGAGATCCAGAGTCTTGTGGCAACTTAGAAATGTCACTGAAGCTCATGATCCAATATCACCTTCACCTCTAGGTCCAAGCTTCAGACATTTGTTTATTTGCCTGTGTGGTATCTCTACCTCTCCTTCCTCTACTTCATACAGCAACAAAAGTGTTCTTTTAAAACAAATTAGATCATGTTACTTCTCTGCTTAAAAATTCTTCAGTGGATTCCCATCGCATTCGTCATAAAATCCAAAATCCTCACCATAACCCACAAGGCCTTGCTTGAATATGATCTTTGTCTGTCCTTCCAGGCTTCCCTTGTTTCGCTTTCCTGCATGCTTATCATTCACTGGCTTGTTGATTCCTTCAGCCACACTAAGCTTTTTTCCTGCCTAAAAACCCTTGAGCCTGATATTCCCTCTAGCTAGAACATTCTCCCTTCCACGCTTTGTGTAGTCTTCTTATCCTTCAGCTGTCAGAGAGGCTGTTCACTCCTAATCACCCAGTCTACAATAGGTCTGCCCTGTTCATCTGCTCTGTTGTTTTGCACGTCTCCCTCACTAAATTTCAGTTTTGTTAAGGCAGATGCTATGTCTGTTTTGTTCCCTACTGTGCACGGAGATCTTGGCAAACAGTAAGACTCCAGTGTTCGTGCATGCATACATGCAGGTATTTCACAAAGAGAGAACATGAACATTGCCTGTCTCTTCAGAGTTTGCATTACAGATAACTTTTTACCCATTTTTCCAGCTGAATTCCAAAATATCTTCCCATTGGAAGGACTCCCGAGTATTGTGTTAGGCAGTAGAATGTCATAGAATCATCCAGTTTGAAGGAACATGGCAAATATTTAGTTCACTCCGTTACATCCAAATGGGCTTGCTTTTAAATATTCCCAGAGAAGCTCAGTAACTTCTTTGGTATTAGTAATAGTATTTTTGATTTCTTAGAATTCCTGATGGTAAGGAATCCCAATGAATCACCTAATCTAAATTTTTCCTGGTAGAGTTCATTATATTTAGTCTTTCTTTATAAAGCTCAATCACTCATCAGTATCAATTCCTACGATTTCATATTCTTCAGGAATTAATATTCTTTGTCTTATTACTTACTTGTTTAGTACTTTAAAGATAGAGTATCATTGGGCCGGCCGGGTGGCGCAGGTGGTTAGAGCTCTATGCTCCTAACTCCGAAGGCTGCTGGTTCGATTCCCACATGGGCCAGTGGGCTCTCAAAAACCAAAAAAAAAAAAAAAAAAAAAAAACCTAATAGGGCTAATAGGGTTTAATAAAATTAAAAAAAAAAAAAAGATAGATTATCATTGTTACAACTAAACAATAAACATAAACTGTACTAATATTTTAGTAGCTGTAAATGTGAAGAGGGTGTTGCCTCGCAGGCCAGCTTCTCAGTGGCATCCTTTTCTTAGGCAATTTTTAAAGGTAATTATAATTGTGAAAAATTAAATTAGTAAATATTGCTTGCAAGTTGATCTAAGGGAATTAAAACTACTAACATGAAGGGTACTTTTAAAAATCTTTTTTTGTGGAAATTTTTAAACGTACACCAAAGTAGACAGAATAATGAACCGCTGTACCCATTCTCCTGTTCAGGTTGTCCACACTTGGCCAATCTTGTGTGTCTGTCCCAACTCCCACACACATACTCACATGCGTGCTTTGTTTTCCTCTGAAGTATTTTAAAGAGTAGATTTCAGACATATAATTTCACTACAAAATTTTCAGCATGTATCTCTAACAGGTAAAGTTTTTTAAAAAAATAAGCACCATTGTCACACTAAACAAAAATAATAATTCCTTCATATCATCCTATACCCAGTTTATATTCATTTTCCTCAAAAATGTTACTTTATGTGTTTACATAAAAAATGTTTATACAAATCAGGATCCAAACGAGTTCCATATATAGCATTCTATAATGGTTCCTTTTCCCCACCACCTCCTTTTTTGGAATCTTGGTAGATTTTGAACACAGTCTTATCTGTCTGGTTCAGATTAGGTAGTTAAAACAGCATTCACACTGACATGGAGTGAGCAGGAGAAGCGACCTCAGAAAGCTCCACTTTCTTCTTTCTATTGAGAGAAAGAGGACAGAGTTACAGGCATACTCTTGGGAGCAGAGGAAGGAAATGCAAATGCTGCACTCAGAGACCAGAACCGCTCTCACTGCTGTCACCTGAAGGAAGACTTGGGTCCTCAAAATTATGTTGTATTTATATCCTTCTCATGGAATAATGAGAATGCCCTATAAAGAAATACAGATACCTCGACTTACATTAGGGTTATGTCACAACAGCCCCAGAGAGCAGATATTTCTGCCTGACCATGCCCTCCCCGACATCTGAGACTGCCTCTTCTACACACTGGTTGTGTAAAGGATTGATTTAGATGATGCATTTGCAGTACATAGTGTAGTATCTGACTGCAACATTAGAAATGCCAGATAAAATGGAAGTGCCTGATAAACCTTAACTGCCGTAACCATCATCATCATAGAAGAAGGGAAGGAGAAAGGAAGGAAGCAGGACCTTTTCAGCCTCCAAAGCTTCTATGAGGACTAAGTAATAAGGGTTGAGGAAAGGAAAGTAAAAGGATATAGGTGCACAGGGGAATTAGGAGGTGCTATCTTGACTCAGAACTTTAATTAATATCTTATTCTGAGAAATTGAAGGGATGCTAGGGAGAACTGCTCCTGAGTGAACAGAATTTATAAAATTCTAGGTTCTTTGCTTTCATGTCTCTTTAAGTCCAAATTTATACAGGTACTCATTTTAGAGAAAGAAGAAGGAAGAAAACTCCATTTTTCAGTGTTCAGGGGTCTTGTTTTCCTGTTTGGACTTCCTGCTTCGTGGTGGCCTGAGAGGTGGCTATGTTCTCAGAAGACTTAAACTAAACATCTGGAGTAATCTTGTTTCTTGCATAACAAGTGGGACCCACGTTGGGAAGGTTGACTTATAGAAATCTGTCCTGCTTTTTTACACCACACTTTTTTATTTTAGGATATTCTTGTTGGAGTGCAATGTGAGAGAAGTACGAGTTGCTGTGGCCACCATTCTGGAGAAAACGCTAGACAGTGCCTTGTTTTATCAGGATAAGGTCAGTCTCATTTTTAAATTTTATTTATACATTCTGTTTTTACTAACTGTTTTAAATTGCACATAATAAGAAAGAGAGCCTATGGTTGGAATCTGGTAATTTTGCCACATAAAATGCACTTTCTGTGAACCAGCTTTCTATTGATAAATGCCCGGGTAGAAGGCATTCTGACTTTTCCTCCTCATATCCCAGAAACCACCAAGGTAGGCCAGGAATTCAGGTCTGCTTTGGTCTGCTTCAGGATTTCCTCTCTAAAACCGTCCCGTTTCAAAGTCTTCTCTCAAGTATTTGTATTAGATCCCCCTGAAATGAGACTAACCTGGGCCTAGAGACTCTAATCTAGACCCACAGACATTTTGAGCCACCCCTGGCTTTGTCTCTTTCCTCATAAGCTATTTTTATGACGTAAACCGTCAATTGTCAACCAGCCCAAAGAATGCCAATCACCCAAGGGCATTGGCCAAAACAGTTCCTTCATTTGTCTCCATTATTCCCTAACCTGTTCCTGCTCCTCTGAATTTCTTTTTCTCCTAATTTTATTTTCTGTAACATATTTTCTGGTTCACAATTTCACATACACCAAAACAAATCATGGTGTTTATTACCATCCTCAGTCCCCAAAGATTTTAAGACTTAGGGAAATAATTGACATACATTGTAAGTCTGATTATTCAATCTGTTATTAAGTGCTAGAAAATACAGCAGGTACTTCCCACATTTGCTGTTTTAAACAGCTGACACTACATGGAAAACTTTGAAAAATGTTATTTATTTTCAGAACTAATTGGCTCCTTATAAACATTGGCTGGAGACATTGTGTCTCAATGAACTAAATGCAAATTCTAGGAATTGCTGCTTCAATTCAGTTGTTGACTTTGGAATGCAACCTTGAGCAAGTAGGAGATGTTTAATCCAGATATAGCATTTGTACCCGAGCATTTCGTTCCTTCCACATGGCCTTAGTCAGGTGCATCGCTAGACCAGAAAGCCTCAGGGGCTCTGCTCAGGCCAGAACGAACAGGAGGTAGCCTGTGACCCATAGGAAGGACCTAGAAGAAAACTGCCTTGTCAATTTCAGGAATCATAAAGAAGCTGAGGTTTACTCTACGTCCATGGTTTTCAATTAGCTTAAACTGCAGAACCATTTTCCAAACGAAACCTTATCTGGATGCAGAAGAAGATATAAAATAGGTCATTAGGAGCTGCTTAGGTCAGTTTGGATACCATTGCTCTGAAATACCCCTGTGGAAGTTTCCTAAGATGTTTAACTTGAGGACTTTCTTCTCCTCCTCCTTCTTCCCATGTACCAACCCAGACAAAAAATAAAGGCTGAACGAGTGCAGTCTCCCTACTCCCGAGACAGGATACAGGTGATGGAAAGGGAAGAGGTGGAGGACGCAAGCACGGAAGCCTTTTGCCTCAGTAAATTCTACTTGCTGTCAGTTTTGCCCCCATAATGGAAATGGTGCCTCTTGCCACCCACTTTGTATTGTAAAGTACTTTGAAAATGAAGTGCTGTATAAATGTTAGATTTTACTGTATTTATAATGGGTGTGACAGGATAAATGGGTATATTTTAAAAGCCTATAAACACCATCTCTGGAAGAAATAAACTTAACAAGGGTAGTAAGCCTGCTCTTAATTTTCAGATCATCACAGGTGAATTTCTAGGGACGTGTCCAAAAGCAGTTGGGGTGGGAGGGAAAGAAGAAGCAATGTGATAACCAAAATGGCTTCTAAACAAACAAAATGTTTTTCAAAGCTTTCCATGAGGCGTCAGCGGGCCTTCAAGTAAGTTCACAGTTGAGTTGATATTGCCGTTGTCATTCTGTCAGGCTGTTGCTCTCCATTTGCTCCATTGGCTTGATTTCTAGCCCCTATGCCTGTGTCTGTGTTTTTTATTCTTTGCATCTGTGACTATGTGAAGAAGTAGCTTAGTGGAGGGAGGGGTTCAGAAATATGTTCCCTCTAACCGCCCCCCCCCCCGTCTTTTTTTTAAGAGACAGAGAAATTGGCTCTGCAGAAAATGTGCTCAGTAGGCAGTAGAATCATGCCCTTGACTCTGAAATCTAGGAAACAAAACCCGGCTTTCCTTTTAATTATTTCTATAGTACCAGTCTTCCCTGGAAGGTAAAATTGATCATTGTTTTTGCTCTCCAAAGCATAAATCCATCTGAATCTAAGACTGGATTGTGTGTGAACCAGACTTTCTTTTTGTTTTTATGGTGACATACTTCAAATGAATCCTGTTACAAATGTCTGTCTTACATTTTTCTTTATGTAATTTCATTTTTCCTCTAACCAGTTAAAAAGCCTTCACCAGTTACTGGAGGTACTGCTTGTTCTGTTGGATAAAGATGTCCCAGAAAATTGTAAAAACTGTGCTCAGTACTTTTTCCTGTTCAACACTTTTGTACAAAAGGTAAATGATTTTTTTTAACATCTTTTCCTAATACAACAGATTGATAGTCTAAAGGAATTTTATGCATGGAAAGAATTTAGACTGGTCAATATAGGATCTATACGATATGGTTTTATGACTATTTCTTAAAAACCTTGATTCATGGATCATATTACTTACAAGAATTCGGATACAGGTCAGTGTGCTTACTCATTGATAGCAGAAGTCTGCATTAAAACTAGTGTGTAATTCCATGTTTTGTAGCCATTATGAAGCAGTGGGAGGCTGTTGGAACTCAAGAGTTTTTTTAATTTGATTTTTAACAGATACTTTCTATATGTAAATTATAGCATTGAAAAAGTTACTGACTCCTTAAAACTTCTCATGTAACTGTGTTTTTAAAACTAATTTTTGTCTGGATAGGAATATAATTTGTCATTCTCAATATCTTGTGACAGCAAGGTCTTAGGGCGGGAGACCTTCTTCTGAGGCATTCTGCTCTGCGACACATGATCAGCTTTCTGCTGGGCGCCAATCGGCAGAACAATCAGGTAATGCCTACTCCTGCAGCCAGTGAATGACCATGGTTTTCATAGCCACTTTGTTTCTCTGTGGGTGAGATGTATTTCTCATTTCATTGTAGTCCAGGTACTGGTACTCTGTAGACTTTAAAATTCTTTATAGTTCAATTATTTTTACACTTTTCTTGTAGTATTTCCCAGTAATAACCCATGGAAATAACTAACTGGAGTACCAGTCAAAATGTGAAGTGTCATAGGAAAGATGGGTTCTGACTGGGCAGATTTGAAAACCTGCAAGGAATGGTGGCATTGAGTCTTCCACTTGCTCTCTGGGACTGTGAGCAAAGCTGTTTGGGTGGTGGTTACTTCTAGGGTGTTGATAACAAGCCTAGATTCAACTGTGCAATTGTACTGTTATACACTGAAGGATGTTGCTGCAGATACACTACTATTCATATTCAGAAAATGAAAGAGAAATTGTTTTATAATAATAGTATGCTTAGATATATGAAAATGACTTCTGTTTAAAGTTTCTGTGTTGGTGTGTTTCTCCCATCCATTACACGTACGTTTCTTTTGTTTGATAGATTTAAAATACACAAAAGGTGAATATGCAATAATCATAAATACTATTTATGGAATGCCTATTGTGTGCCAGACACACTGGTCACTGTATGCTATACATCTGATACTCACAATTCAGTAAAATAGGCAGTTTCATCCCCATTCTGAGTTACAGCACAGAGAAGCTAAGTGACTTGTTCAAGGTCACAAGCTAACGCATGGGACCAGGATTCAGAACCAGCTCTGGTTTCCCTTGTATGTGATGCATCACACAGAAAAATTTTCCCTTTGTTAGGGGACAGACGTGCTGCTCAGGCCTCCTCTCAGCTTCCTGCCGACCACCAGGCTGCGAGGACTTTTCAGAGTTAAAAAGCAAGGACTGACGCCATGGCCTGCTCTGTGTAGGGATATGTGGAGATTTACAATATCCATTGTTCACTTCAAGCGCTTCCACCTCAGGGATTCCATTGACAATGACGATTGATTTAAATTCACTGTTTCAGCTTCACATATAATCAGTGTTGTTTTGCATTTATGGAGCATATAGCATTGCGAACATTTGCACTTGTAAGTTGTCGTTTGGTCCTTACAACCTCACAGCGGGCAGCACAGGTGGCTGCCGCTATACATAGCGGTCTGGCAGTGTTACGGGAAGGAACTCGCCCACATCCACACAGCACAGTGAGTGGCAGCGCAGGGCCAGGCCCCCACTTCTCCGGCCGCATGGGTTTCCCCATTATACTGAGGTACAGGGACATTACCTGACACATGCTAAGCACTCAGTACCTAAACTCAATACATGAATGGATTTGTTTTAGAATCTGAGTTAATATGTCTAAGGGGAAAAACACTCTTAAGGTAACTTAAAACCTGTGGCTTTTTATACTTTGACCTCTTTTACTGTCAAACATTGAGAAGTAATTGTGGCCCAAAATATGAATCAGCACATCCTTTCCCTTCATCTTCATGTTATTTCTAACTAAAACACAAACGTTCACTTTATGTTCTTTGACAACAGATACGTCGATGGAGTTCGGCACAAGCACGAGAATTTGGGAATCTTCATAATACAGTGGCTTTACTTGTTTTGCATTCAGATGTCTCCTCCCAAAGGAATGTTGGTAAGTTTTAACATACCTTTAATACAGAAAAATGAAGAGATACCAAATTTGTCAATAATGCACGAGAGTAATAATGTTAGCAATTAAAAGAATATTACTTATTTCTCATTTGGCTCTTTGGTATTTGAGGAGCACTTAAAATTTTTGTTTTAATTCATGTTAAATTTCATCTTATTTTGCTAGCTTATCTCAAGAGAAAGTAATTTACTTGAAGGAGGGGTAGTAAGCGTTTGGAAAAAAAAAATACTCTAGAATTAAAGGCTAATTTGGACTTCATTCATTACCATAATTGACACAACTCATCTAA
This sequence comes from Rhinolophus hipposideros, assembly GCF_964194185.1. Lineage (NCBI taxonomy): Eukaryota > Metazoa > Chordata > Mammalia > Chiroptera > Rhinolophidae > Rhinolophus > Rhinolophus hipposideros. The sequence goes on from NC_138054.1 coordinate 56,431,824, forward strand.
TGGTAAAATACCCCAGGTGTGGGAGTCTCCTAGCTGTGAACTTGACCAAGCCACCTGACCTTTCTGATCCTCAGTACAAAATGGGAGTTTTAAAAACATAACCCCCAGGTACACTGAAGATTAAGGTTAAAGTACTTTGTAAAAACAGAGGGGATTCAGATGTAAATTAAGACGTTGAAATGTATTTGAATATTAGATATAGTTGGTAGCATTTCCTACTTTGTCACCCAGAACCAATAGTTCGGTCCTCATTTAATATAGCAAAATGCAAACTGTCCTTTATTGTTATTCACTGTTCTAACCTGTGTGTGTGCTGTTTTGGGGGGTTTGTTTTTGTGTGTGTTATGTTTTTATACTGTTTCTAGGCCTGATCATGACATCACCAACAATTGCAATAATAATACAACAAAGCAACTGAAAAGTATTGAATGTTTTCTGTGTTCTGTGCCTTTCTGTGGTGCTTTAAGTTTATTCGTTGTGTTTATAATCCCCTCAACAAACCTAAGAGGAGGATATTAGACCTTTCTATAAAAGAGGAAACTAAGAGAGAGGTTTAATAACTTCCACAAGTCTCACAGCTAGTAAGTGGCACAGCAACCAGTGTGTGAATGCAAGCCTCTGACTCCAGAGGCTGTAGTAAGTTTTAGGGTCCTCTGACCAGTGAGATCTGAATACAGGAAACTAAATAAAAACCACTGCGCATCACTCTGATCTTCAAATGCTTATTGACTCTCTAAAGGGACATTGTGGGAGCACTTGGATGGTTGTGAGGTAGAGTTTGCTTCCTAAATCTGATTCATTCATCTAAAAAGACAAAGCTACCTATTTCGTTTGTTCAGATATGTTCGTAAAAGAAAATTACAGGGGGAGGCTGGTTAGCTACATTGGTTAGAGCACCGTGCTCTTAACAACAAGGTTGCTGATTCGATCCCCACATGGGCTACTCTGAGCTGCGCCCTCCACAACTAGATTGAAACAACTACTTGACTTAGAGCTGATGGGTCCTGGAAAAACACACTTAAAAAAAAGAAGAAGAAAGAAAATTACAGTATGAGTCTTCATTTTCCTAGCAAATGAGGTAACCCCTTCCATGTGGTTGATTCTGCTTAACATAGGTGGTGTTGGCCATTATTTGAGGACAGTTGTGTAAGGAACAAAAGTATCACGTTCAGTGTCTCTTCAGAGCCATAATGGACATTTTTCTTCATATGTATTTTATATGTTTGCCTTTTTGAAAGATTGTCTTGGGTGGGGATCACTAGGAATCTAGAGATCTTAATAGTCAAACCTACAGCTTATGCAGACATTGAAAGAAATAGGTAAACATTTTCTCCTTTCTACATGTCTGGCTGCCTCACTGGGCTGTGAAGGAACAGGTTATAATACTCAGCAGTTGTGTGTGTGAGTCTTGAGAGAATCGCTTTACCTTGTAGATGGCTGTTTCATGAAATAACGTCAAGTGAGACAGGTTTCGTTTCTTTGGTCTCCTAAAGCTCCTGGTATATTTAAACAACGGCCGCCTATTAGCATTGCTCCCTCAAGCCCTCTGCTGCCCCTCCACGAGGAAGTAGAAGCCTTGCTGTTCTTGTCTGAAGGGAAACCTTACCTGTTAGAGGTATGTATTTGTTCTTCTAAAACCGTTTTCTTTTTATTTCTCCTACTTGAGGAAAAACACCTTTTGTTACTAGTTACATTTTCTGATGAAGAAGAGTATTTTGAAGAGAAGAAATGATTCTTTCAAGTTAATTTTTCTTCCTATGTATGTGTCAGAAGGAATCAATTGAAGAGAATATTAGTCTTCTCTGCACCCAAGAATTGGACCTCCATGTCCAGCCCAGTTCATTGCCCCCTAGGTCCCAGGAGGTAAATTGCACCTCACCAGTCACAGTTATTGTCAGAGGGTTTTGTTCCCAATCTCTCTTGTGTGTCCCTGGTCCTGGAATACTACAACTCTGAAGCACACGTTTTTTTAAACTTCGGGAGTATGGGAGCCCTCACTATGGCACACGCTATGTGTTCTGTCTGTAATCCAGTCGCTTCCCCATCTATCTAGAGTCACCCCTTCTTGAGAATTTAATCTTGCAATCCTATATGAGCAGTATATCATACTGGTTTTTTAACAATATCAACAGTGCTATGCTGTATATCTCCTTTTTTTATGCTTAACATTATGTATTTTTTGGATCTATCAGTAATTATTTTAATTGGGGGGACATTTACCTTTGAAAATCTGATGAAAGTGACTCTCAAGAAAAATGCACATTTGCACAAAATTGTGTTAAATTTCAGACAGACCTAGACTCCCTGAAATCTCTCCATAGGGCTTTAGCAGTTAAAAACCCCTATTTTGAGGCAATGTTGACGACAGTAAATCTGAGTAAATTTCAGTTAAAGCCAGAAACAACCTATCGATAACTGACAGGAGAAAAGCTTACTCCTTTTATACCCTCCCACTAGGTAATGTTTGCTTTACGAGAGCTGACGGGCTCGCTCTTAGCACTCATTGAGATGGTGGTGTACTGCTGCTTCTGTAATGAACATTTTTCCTTCACTATGTTGCACTTCATTAAGGTAAGACCTCACTTAAACCTAGTGATAGCCTGACAGCTGGCGCTTGAGACTCGGGAAGTAATCCTTTGCTCACAATTGATACGCTTCTTTTAATAACCTTAATTGTTTTTCCTAATCATAAAAATAATACAGCCTCCTTAAAAAAACGAAAAATAAAGAACTCAGAATCCCATCATTCATTGATAATCACCATGAACAATTACGTTTCCCTTTTATTTTCTGTGCATGTTATTTTAACATAATTGGGAATTTATTGTCTGTATGATTTGGTCTTTTTTCACTTGACATTTTAAGTATTTCCCATATCATTAAAAGTTATATGCAAGTATAATATTTCATCCTCTCATGTACCATGATTTACCTAACCACTCCCTTCCTAATGATATATGTTTGCTTTTGGTTCAGTTTTTGACTGTTAAGAATACTTTGTAGTTCAAAATGCTGTAGTCACCACTGTTGTGTAAAATGTTTTCCAGTTGGAGATTATCACCCCCTGCAACATTTTAAAAAGCAAACTTAGGTTTTTATCACCTTCTGAAATAGTAATATAGTTCATTATGAAACTCTGATCAATATAGTAGTTGCCACTACTTATGCTGTACTTACTAGATATCACACACTGTTCCAAGTATACCATGTATTTAACTCAATTCTCAAGAAGTAGTCCTATGAGATAGATACCGTGTTTACCCAAAAATAAGACCTGAGCTGGACCATCAGCTCTAATGCATCTTTTGGAGCAAAAATTATTATAAGACCCAGTAATATTATATTATGTTATATTAGATATATTATATTATATTATATTATATTATATTATATTATATTATACTATACCCAGTCTGATATATTAAAATAAGACGAGGTCTTATATTAATTTTTGCTTCAAAAGACGCATTAGAGCTGATGGTCCAGCTAGGTCTTATTTTTGGGGAAACACAGTACTATTATTATCACCATTTTACAGTTGAAGAAATTGAGGCTGAGACTAAATAACTTGCCCAGGGTCTTGCTACACAACTTGTAACCAACAAAGTGGGGATTTGAATGTGGGCCATCTGGCTACAGGGCTGTGCTGTTAACCATATTGTTTACTGCTTTTCCGGGGATTACTAGAAAATCCTATAAACCTACACATACTATTTTTATTAGTTTTTAATCTTTAATTTTTAATGACTGCATTTTTTTGTGACAAATTAAAACATACAAGTAAGGACAAAGTCCACTTTGACCATGACCAGCCACTCTTTGTCCCCTCTCCACCTTACCCTAGGGACCAATACTGTCACATTGGTATGTGTCCTTCCAGGCCTCTTTCTGTAAATGTACATCATATGTGTAGTTTCTGCCCACAGAATTTCTGCCACACCCTCTTAGGTGCACCACAATTTATAATAGTGATACGTGTAGTGCTAACAAGTAGCGGGTGATTGATGGATTGTCTCCCAGCTCTTATTAAAATATGTTTTGCCCTCAGCCTTTTCGGTACAGACCCGTATCAGAGGTGACTGAGTTCCTCTCTTTACTGTTTACTAATTGTATGACCTCGGACAATTTCCTCCTCTGCAAAATGAGAGGAGGTATGACTTGACTTCACAGACTGTGAAGATTCAGTGAGGTGTGGTGTGTGAAGTGCTGACATACTACAGACCTGACACCTGGGAAGTGTGCTATTGTAATGCAGTGTCCTTAGTTCCCTACCCATCTATGCATAAGGTTATTAACATGCACAGAGCAGTGTGAGTTTTCAGAACCTTGCTTTCTTCACTTAGTGTGTCTTGGCAGATTTTTCAATTCATAAGCCGACTTTTCTTATGTATTATACTTCACTCATAGCATATTTATCTCAGGGTATTCTCATTTGCATTCTCATAGCTATACCAGCATATTCTGGAAAACAAAATAGGATATGCATAAATGAAATAGAAATATAAATTTGGGCCCATTTAGTGACTTAAAAGTCTCTCCTTTTCTTTCTGCCCTTCCCCTTCTCTTCTTCCTAATTCCATAATAAAGCCTCACAGAGTATTGCAGCTTGGAGGACCGCAGAGGTTGTTTCAGTTCCTAGATTTAGCATTTGGGGAAACTGAGGCCCAAAGGGAGGAATTGACCTCCCCAAGGTCAGCCAGATAGTGGTAGAACTAGGGTTTGAGTCCAGTATTGTTGACTGACGCTCCAATGTGGTTTCCACTGAAGATTTAACTGGAATTCTTATGCTTTTTAAAAATATTTCAGAACCAACTAGAAACAGCTCCAGCCCATGAGTTAAAAAATACGTTCCATCTACTTCATGAGATATTGGTAAGTCATAAATATTCTGCTTCATTTGTATTAGGTGTGTATTAGTCAGCATTGTTTATAAATAAAAAGTTCTGTGTCCTTGTATTGTTTTTCTATTCATTTGGTCTGCGCTTACCGAGTCCTCTTCATAGCCGTCATTTTTTGTGCCTGACTGATTTAGAGGTGAGCAATAATAAAACTTCACCTCATAGGGGCTCACAGTTTAGTGATGGAGCTAGGCAGTGCACAAGCAGTTGTGGTGCAGAGAGCAAGGGAGTAATGGATGGCCCTGTTATGGATAGGAAACTGCTAAGCACAAATATATCTTGTTTAAACCTCACAGTAACCATCAAAGGTAAATTGCTGGCTCTACAGATCGTTGAAATCCTAAGGCACCATTGATTGGTTGATTGTCACTGTACTACTAAAAGTATTTTTTATGAGCCATGCAACTATAATGTAACTGATGGTAGGATATGTCCCAGTTTTGGAAATACCAAGTGCAGGGGGGGAAACTTCAGTTATAATCAGTGAAATACAGTATTACATTAGACACTGGAACTCAGAGAGGTGGAGTAATTTGCCCAAGGCCCCCCTTTAATAAGTTACAGGCGAGGATCTGAGCCAAGCAACTAGCCCCCTAGCCCACGCTCAGTGAACTGTAAGTGGTATGAGTAGAAGGAGTAGGAACTGAATGAGGTTTGAGGAAAGAAGTCCAAACCAGATGCAGAAGGGCTTCGGGTACCAGTGCACATGGGCTTTTTCCTGTAGGCCAGAGGTTGCACACTGCTGCCTGGTAGCTAAGTTGTCTATCTGCCTGTTTTATTTGGCCCAAACTGTTTTGTAACCTCTGCTGTCAGTCAGTGCTGGGGAGCCACGGGAGGGTTTTAAGCAGGAGAGTTATGTGACCTGATGTATGTCTTAGAGAGATTGCCTGGCAATGATTTTGCAAGATGGACTTAAAAAGGAAACAAGGTTGGAATTGGACAACCATATAGACGTCTGTGGCAGCAGTCTGAGTGTGAGAGGTAACAAGGCCTGTACTGAGAGGAGACATAGTAGGAGGGGGCACGGGACAGACCAAGAGGTGTTTGGGAAAGAGAATCAATAGAATTTGGTGACTGCTTGTGAGCTGATGAGAAACACTAGCATTAGATCCCTACAACTTTAATCCTCGCCTTGGCAAAGGGTAGACGTTTAATAAATACTTTTGAATAAGGAACTACATCATGGAAACCGTTTATAAAAAGCCTATCTTTCTGGTTCTTTACCTCCTTTTGGTTCTAGTGCTTTTACAGACTTTGGAAGGTTGTTGCCCCACAGGAGTAGGGCTGTGTGTGGTTCTGCTCGACAGCAAACCCGTTTAGTTTCCTGCACAGTGCACTGCTGGCTGATGGGCAGTAGGAATACAGCGGGAGAAAGATGTAGCTCCAGCACTGTGTGGCAGGGAATAAACCGCCACATCAGCTTGCGGAGCGTGTGTTGTAGCAAAACTTGGACGTTTTTGGTAAATAAGTGAGACCTCTCATCCTTGGGTACATGAAACACATGTTCTTATAACCCGGAGAACTGTAGGTGTTGTTGGTAAGAACACATCGCTGGGAAATAAATGGATCCTCAGACATTACTTAATAGTTTTTCATGGTAAATTTAAAATTTAAGATATTGTTGAGATATATGGCAAAGGCATTATATTTGTATTAGGTTTTGTTAAATTAGAATGGAAATTAATCTCTTGACTTTTTTCTTAAAAGGTACCAGTGGCTGTAACCCAAGTTCCTTCTTTTATTGACCAGTCTTTGTTTCCTTCCTCTCAAAGGTCATTGAAGATCCCATACAAGTAGAGAGAGTCAAATTTGTGTTTGAGACAGAGAATGGATTACTAGGCAAGTATGCTCGGCCTTAGCAGTAAACGTTGCAGCTAGCCTGTTGTCCAGCGATCTCCTCCCTGACAGGTCTGCCCGCCTCCCTGGCGCACGGAAGTGCGCAGTCCTGCAGAATTAGTGCCATTGGGCTCCCTCATCTCGTCGTGAGGATTAAAACCAGAGGACTTATTCGCCCTGGACACTCCTACTTTTAGTCAGTAAAGTGCAGCTTGAGGTCCTTTTACTGGGTCAGATCAGATTCCGGGGTGCTGTGACTGTTTTCAACAAGTTAAAGGCTACTTTCTGATGCAGAAAATCTTTCATTCCATTCTGTAGCCCCTGGGAAGGAAAAAACTAAAACCTCAGACTCAGGATATTGTCAAGTTCATAAGATGTTTTTTTTTCCTGTGCTATAAATGCACCCAAATTTCTATTGTCTACTCATAAAAGATTTTGAGCAGAGTTCTGTTTTTCAGACGGTTAAAGTGGCTTTAGTGAGCTATTTCTTAGAAAAAGTTTGGTTATATATAGTCTTATTCGGCTCCCACCATCCACATGTATTTCCACTTTATCTGAGCCATTTTAGATTTCACTACGTATCAAGAAAAGATTTAGGACCTCCTTTTATCGAAGAAAAGAAACAAGCTAAAAAGTTCTGTAGCTACCACATTCCACGCCACCCCTTTGGAACGGTGTACTCTCCTCAGAGCAGCCCAGGCTCTCTGGCGCTTACAGACCATACACTCCTAAAGAGCAGGGACCAAGTATTATTTACCTTTAAATCCCCAAGCCCAGAACAGGAAATATTTGTTGAACTGAACTAATAGCATAAATTTCCATTTATCATACTAAAAGGGTTGTAACTACTCTTCTGTCAGCGTGGTGGGTGGAAAAGTTTGGAGGTCTCTAGGTAAATAATCAGCTAGTATAAATTTCAGTTCTCTTCAGTTCTCCTAAAAGTCAAACTTTCACCATCACATGTTTCTTGAATACTGTTTCGTGTTTCTACCCATTAGAATTTGGGGGATCCTACCGTGTTTCCCCAAAAATAAGACCTAGCCTGACCATCAGCTCTAATGTGTCTTATTTTTGGGGAAACACGGTATTGATGAGCATCACCATGCTTTTAATGAGGTTCCTCATCTGCTTATCAAAGTAGCTTGTTGTAGGTTTTCAGAACAAGAGCGCTGATATTGCTTGGACCCACTGTCAGTGCAGTGCTTTCTTGTTGAAATTGACTCTTCTCTTCCTTCAGCTCTGATGCACCACAGTAACCACGTGGACAGCAGTCGCTGCTACCAGTGTGTCAAATTTCTTGTAACTCTTGCTCAAAAGTAAGTACTGACTCAAAATGCAGGAAGGAAATGCCGGTGTTTTTAGTTACAAGTCACATATGACCAGGAAAAAAAATCTGCCTTGTTTTAGTACCTAGAGAATCTGACTCAGGGCATGCTTACTTGGCTGGTACAGAAACCTCCTCAAATGATCTCAAAGAGATGTGAAGGGGAAGGATTAAGAGTAACAGAGCTTATGGAATCCAAGGAAAAGGCTAACCCACCAGGCTTTGTGCAGGAAGGGCAGGAATCAAGGCATACTTGGGGACCTTCGCAGCCAGAGTCCATGAACCTGCACTCGTGGTATCTTTCATTAATAGAAGTTAACTACCAACTCTTTCAGGTTCTGGGTCCCCACTTTCAAACAGTCTCTCAAGAGACAAAATCATGTTACAGCTACTTACATTTATGAACCCAGGCACTGTGCTAAATACTTTGCCTGTATTCTCATTTAATCTTTGCAACAACTGTGAGGTTAGGTACTACGATTAGTCCCACATCACAGGTAGCCTAAGTGACATGCCTGCGGTCAGAGCTAGGATGTGAGCACAGGCTGATTGATGGCAAGCAAAGGTTACTTTTTCTTTTTTATTTAATTATAGTAAAATATACATAACATAAAATTTACCATTTTAACCTTTTTGAGGTGTACAATTGTGCCATTAAGTACGTTCACATTGTTGTGCAGCCATCACCACCATTCTTCTCCAGAATTTTTTTCATCTTCTTCCCTGACAGTCTGTACCCATTAAGCAATAACTCCCCATTCTTCCTCCCTCCAGCCCCTAGCAGCCATCATTCTACTTCCTGTCTCTGAATTCAACTACTAGGTACCTCAGATGAGTGGACTCATACAGTATTTGTCCTTTTCTAACTGGTTTATTTCACTTAACCTGATGTCTTCAAAGTTTATCCATGTTGTATCACATGTCAAAATTTCCTTCCTTTTTTAAGGCTGAATAATACTTCATTATATGGATAGAGTATATTTTGCTTATCCATTCATCTGTTGATACACACTTGGAAAGGAAAGGTTCTCAGTGTTAAAAGGAACCTCAGTGGTTTGCTGCTTTAGTGCCCCAATTTGCTACATGGCCAAACAAGAGGCCAGAGTGACTGCATGATAACCCAGGGTTATTGAGCAGACTACATTGCCATCTCTGAGTCTTACACTGAGCCTTTTTTATAGCTTACTTTATTTTGCTCCAGATATTTGCTGAGTCTTAGGCATGGGTATTGCCATCCTTGGACTTGTACCAAAATAAGAATGAGAAATCTGTTGGGCTTAATCTGCTGCATTTGAGCATCCTAAACAGATATAAATGAGAGCCCCACTGAAATAATGCATAAACATTAGCATTGTGGACACAGATGGAGATCATCCTGCCACAACTGTGGGTTCATTAATTAGGCTTGATATTGGCAGTGCGTTATCATAAGTACTTGCCTAAGAGTGACATTTCTAAGTAGTGTTGGGGCCACAAAGTATGTCTGATGCCAGCAGACACACAGTACCCAGATAGCAGTGTCATTATATTAATATGTATTTCCATATCCTTCACACGCACATGTTATACACATACTAGTGGTAATAGCACCATCAGTACCGTCTTCACATATGAAGGACAGCTTACTGGATAGGCAAATAAAAATGGAAAAAGAAAGAGGGGCTCTGAGACCATGTTTAAAAATAATACTATTCTTATTCAAATCACAAAAATTAAAGACTAATTTGATTCTATCAAGAGATCATTTATTAAATGTACAATTGGTTGTGCGGGGTTTTGTTGTTTTTGTTTTTTGTTTCATTTTTCAACTTTGAATTTTAAATAGAATTGAATAGATGAATTAGAGATAGAAAAGAAACTTTTCACTTCATATTTACCTTTTACTGCCTTTTGAAGTTTAAACATGTGAACATACCCAAATCAAAAAAAAAAATTTAATATAAACATAACTGAACTTTAATGAAAGGAGCATTTGTGTTTCAAAATAAAAAGGTGCTATCGGGGCAGCCAGTTAGCTCAGTTGGTTAGAGTGTGGTGCTCTTAACAACAAGCTTGCCAGTTCAATTCCCACATGGGCCACTGAGCTGCGCCCTCCACAACTAGGTTGAAACAACTACTTGACTTGGAGTGATGTGTCCTGGAAAAACACACTTAAAATAAAAGTTTTAAAAAAAAAGTGTTATTGATTAAACAAATATATTTGCAAAGAAAGCATTTGGCCAATAAAAATCTCTTCCAATTGCCAGGTGTCCTGCTGCTAAAGAATATTTCAAGGAGAATTCCCACCACTGGAGTTGGGCTGTACAGTGGCTTCAGAAGAAGGTAATTGCATTTTGAACTTTTCTGGCTATAACAGGAATCAATAGCTGGATGTCTTATCAGGAAAGTTCTCTTAAACTTAATCTGAGACTGGCCTCAAGATATTTTCAGACTTCAGACTTTTTTGGTACAGTTGATACCTGTTTTTATGCATTAAATTTGTGCCTTAACATGTGTATCTTAACTTTATAGGTGAAAAAGTAGGGATGATTATATAAGAAGTAGCATTTTACTGAGCTTTTGAGAGTAGAAGTGAAACCTTCCAGGAAAGAATCTCCTGATGCACTAGAAGGTCTGGGTAGATTAATCTGCTGCTTTAGATGCTTTTATACTCTACTACGTAATAGTAGAAGTTGTGGACTCTTGTGGCCTCATTTGTCATCCCTGATGGCGTTTTTGACCTTCCGTCTTAGATGTCAGAACATTATTGGACACCGCAGAGTAATGTCTCTAATGAAACATCAACAGGAAAAACCTTTCAGCGAACGATTTCAGCTCAGGTGAGGCTTGTCTTTTTCGGTTTTGTGTGCTTTGAAATCCTTCGGGTAGGATTAGTGTTTCTCAGAAACTGCAGCCTCAGAGAAGAGAGGTATAGGTTGAAAATGAGAAAGAGCAGAAGAAATGACTGAATTTCTGTGACAAGATACCAAGTTGGTGTACAGTTTGCAAATTACTTGCCTAGAAGAAAAGCGGTATGCATTGGTCATTCAGGCCCCTGCGTGCCACCAAGGTTGGGCACTGCCTTGAGGGCACCGCCTTCACTCCAGGCTCCCTGCCCCTCCCAAGGTCAAGTAAAGAAAGAGTAGTCGTTTTGTTGGAGCTGCTGCGGCTGTGCACCACCTAACCTTCTCTTCTCATGTTTCAATCTCCCGCAGGACACATTAGCATATGCCACAGCTTTGCTGAATGAAAAAGAGCAATCAGGAAGCAGTAATGGGTCGGAGAGTAGTCCCGCAAATGAGAATGGAGAGAGGCATTTACAACAGGTATAAACTGTAGGGCATGGCCCTGTGTGAAAGGGCAGCGCCTGCTCTGAACTTTTCCATAAAGAATGTTCATAATCAAGAACCAAAGGAGACACCAGCTCCGCCCTCCAGTGATCTCTGCTCAGGACTCACTAACAATTTGCTTACACAGTGGAACAGTGCTGCATGTAAAATTCATACAAGGCTTTGACCTCTGTGGCTGGCTATTCTAATCCACTTGGAATAGTCCAGATAAAGCCAGGCCACAGCTGTATTCGTTCCAGCTTGTTCACTTCATTCTGCCGGGTTATGAAAAATCACTCCCTCCAGCTTTTGCTTTCACCAGCCTTCCTGGAAACATGGACCCTTGGAAAGAAGGGCTTTATGCCATGGAAATGTACTTACTTGTCAGGGAAGTCAAAGAATAATTTTAACCTTACTTTTAAAAAACACACACAAAAAAACATTTTCAATTCTAACCACTATCATAGAAAAAGGAGTGAAATATTTATTGAACACCTACTATGTGCAAAAAAAATGAAGCAGATGTAAATGTAATAGCGTGTATGTGTCTTTCCTGTAGTCTGTAACGTTCCGTAAGGCCAGTTTCCTCTGCAGCTCCATCAGTGCTTGCCAAGGGCCTCATTAAATGAATCTTATTGATGTTGTGTGTGCCTTTTTTTTCTAATCTTTGGACCATGATAACTTTGTGAGATCCCTGATTTTACAGGAGGGAAACTGAGGCTCACCTACTTTATTTGCAGAGATAATAAAATTTATCGAATGAGCGTTCCTGCAGCTGCTGGCTCCCAGACTTACAGCTCCCGGCAAGCCCCGTGTCCTCATCTCTGCTGTCACGGGGAGGGCTCCCCTTTCCACTACTATCCTGTCACAAACCTTGTATTCTCCCTCTCTCTCTCTCTCTCTCTCTCTCTCTCTCTCTCTCTCTCTCTCTGTCTCTCTCTCTCTCTCTCTTTCCCCGGCTGTCTTTGGTATCTTGTAACTCTCCCTCCTACAGATCCTTCCCAGCAGTATTTCGACGTACTCAGTTCTCTTCCATCTTTTAATGAAAACTCTTCCTCCCTCTTATCTCTGCCGTTTCCTCTTCTTCACAGCCTAATGCCTCCAAAGAATTATCAAAACTTAACTATTTTCATTTTCTTCTCTCTCACTCATTCTTCAGTCTCTTCCAGGCTGCCTCCTTCCCGCCCTCCTCTCCACCTCAGCATCTGGGTGACAAGTAGCCTCATCTGAGGTGACCATTCAGCAGCATCTGACTACTGGCCACAACTTTCTTTTTGAAACACTCTCCCCCAGAACTTCCCTGATGCCTTGCTCTTATAGCTAGCTGTCCCACCCCTCTGGTTGTCGTTCTCAGTCTGCTCTCCAGCTCTGCCCCTTTGAGGCCACCAGTAGATGTTCCTCCGTCTCTGTCCTGTGTCCTCTCTCCCCTTTCCCACAGCCCGGGCTTCCTCTGAGTGCCACACGTGATCAGCCAGCTCTCTTCCTGAAGTCTGCACTTGATGTGTCCCAAATGCCCCTCACCCAGCATGGCCAGCCCCGCCCCACACCAAGGCTGGTCCTCCCTCAGTGTTCCCTACCTCACAGATAGCACGCTGCTGCTGCTGCTGCTGCTGCTGCTGCTGCTGCTGCGGCTGCGCACGGGGTGTCACCCTGGACAGCTCCCTCACACGCTGCCGTCAATTTCACCAGTCCTGTCAAATTGATCTTTTAAACATCCCCCATCTATGTTCCATCGTCATAAGCACTTGAATCTCCTGGATGTCTATAGGAATCTCCCTGCCTCTACTCTTGCTTCTATCTAGTTCATTTGCTTAAAGCTTTCAACAGCTTTTCATTGCTATTAGGATAAAGGCCAGAATCCTCAATGCAATCCTTCTTGATTGGGCCCCGGCATACATTTCCCCTCTCCGTTTCTGAGTTCTAGGTACTGCAGCCTTCTTTAAATGTATCAAATATACTTCGTTTCTTCCACCTCCGGCCCCTCCTACTCACCCCCGTCTAACTCCCACTCACTTTGCAGAGAGACTTTCCCTGCCCCTCTCCACCCCCATCCCCAGCTTGATCAGTCCCAAGACACATGGTAGGCCTTCAAAACTATCAGTGCATAAAGCAAAGGCCACACAGTTGGTGACAGGCAGAATTCAGACCCAGGAATGACCCAGAGCCATCTTTGGCGGTGTGGCACAGTTTCTGGCACAAAGCAGATGTTGAGATGTCCGGTGCCTCCCTCTGCTTTATCACATTGCCCCAGAGTTCTCATGAGAGCCACCCGCGTTGTTGCGTGGTAGCATTGTGACTTAATGAGAACAGAGAAAGGAAAGTTTTGCGTAATCAGGAATTGCCAAATACAAGGTGTTGTATTTTATTACCCTTTGGTAAACATTAACTTGTTAAATGAGGACATGTTTAAACTATAGAACACCAGGAAGTCAATCGGCATAGAGAAACCTTGGTCTCTAACTTTACTATGTGTGAATTTAACTTCCTTTTCTTTTCTCAAAGGGTTCAGAATCACCCATGATGATTGGCGAGCTAAGGAGTGACCTTGATGACGTGGATCCCTAGAGGAACATGCCCAGCAAAGGATGAGGAGTTAATTCACTGTTATTGGGTGCTCAGCACCTTTTTGAAATCAGAATCTTGTCCTTGAACCCATTAGAAGAGCCTGGAGATTGGACTGGGAGAGCCTGCCGTGGCTCTGGAGGTGTGCGTGTGTGAAGAAAGCACTCTTTGGCCAGGAGGTTTGGGAGCTATTTGGCAGTGGGAGAACTCCAGCCTGTGGGTCAGCTGTCCCAGGGCACAATCCATGTGTGGATTCACATTTCTGTGGAGAGTCCATGAAATCCAGCCAATGGCAGACTTTTTTGTTACATGAACATAACAGGAGTGAGTGAGGGTAAAGCTGTTGCTTTCTCTATGATGCTACAGAAATAATTCCTTTGGTTTTTATATTTTAAAAAAGCAAGCTGCCTTTAGATATGTGGGGACAAATTTTTAATCTTGCAGTAACATTGATTAGGGATATCCAATTTAAAATGCTGTAAAGATATGTGATAAAATTCCTTTTCGTTGTAAAATAGTAAAGAATTCAGTTTACACAGACCTTTGTATTTAATATGTCTCCCTATTTGTACAGAATTTTTGATGAGTCTGGATGAGAAGCCCTAGGCATAAACTTGGATCTTGATGAAATGTTACTAGGATCAAAAATTGGGAAATTATTAAGCTCTTTAAGGTATTTTTTCTGATATAATTGAGATTGAAAAGAGCAATAAAAAAAAAAAATGCTGTGTTCTCCAGAAGTACCGGGTGCATTCTTTAACATCAATCACTAAAGAAGTTATGAGTCTTTCCCAAAACAAATTTTAAAAACAGCAAAATATAAAGCACTTTAAGGTATTTTATTGAGTTTGACTTCATAAAATCGTCTTTTTAATGCTTGGAGACATATTGAATAAACTGTAGTCTTAAATCATGTGATCTGCAATCGTTTGCTTTTGCTTAAACATAATTTCTGAAACCCTTGGTACTGGTTGTATATGAAGTTAAATATTTGAGTTGGGAGACACTGCTTTGTGAGTTTCTAGTAATTTTAATGCAGACAGCGAATTTGAGACTTTGTTTCTACTCAACATGAGTAACTAACACTGAAAAGATAGGGACAGGATTTATTTTCCCAGAAATAACTAGAAAGCAATTAAACAACCATCCATTTAGTTGTAATTCCCAAGTATAACACCACTCACTCATTCAGGTCAGATACCAGCTCCCCTTTTGTCAAGTGGAGATGGGGATATGCCAACATATTTCATGTATTTTGTATTTTGCGTTGCTACACTCATTTTCAGTCCTGTTTTTCCTTTGTTTTGTGTTCTACCTTGTTTTCACTCACCACGCACAGAACTAGGGGACCCTTAGGAAGTGCCAGGTTGCCACTGTCAGATTTGCCAAGTCAAAGAGGTGCAGCCAGCCCCAAGGGCCTTTTTGGTGGCTTCTGCATTATGTGGACATGTGACAGGACAGTCAAGTCTTCGTGGTTGTGCACTGTCAATAACCCAGTCATTTCACTACTAAAGGTTGAAGTTACCGTGCAGCCAGTCTGTGGTGTATAATCGTGTTGACTTCCTACAGGCTAGTGATGGCTTTTGTCAAAGGCACTGAGTAGATGGAGGGACCAGCAGGTACAAGCAGACCTGTGCCCTCAGAGAAATGGTTGGAGGCAGTTGGCAAATTTTTTATGGTTCTGATGTTCTTGCAATTTTGAATGTGATGTTTTAAAATTGATTTTGAGTACGTAAATACTGCGCGTCCTACTGTTTTCCTCTACCCCGCCCTCACCCTTCTCTCCAGCACCATCCTCACCAAAAGATTGTGTGGGACATGACGTTGAAATGCCGGTGATGAGATATGTTGGGATATCATCGCTGGCAGCTGCACTCAGGAGCCCAAATTCAGGAGTGAAATTGCCACTTCTAGTCCCTTATTTCCTATGGAAACAACGCCTTCCACACCCCAGCACCTGCTGTCCTCACTGGAAAGCTCCATCAGGACCGCCGTCACTATTATGTTCATTTTGCTTATGTTGTGCTGCAGTGAACGTCCCTCTCACTTTGCCAGTAACCACTCGATTTCCAACAGCTGCAGTCTACGACCCTGCTGATGACTTTTTTTTAATGTAGTACAACAAAGTGACAATTGTGACAGGCTTACTTACCTGGGAAGAATTGTCATTTTTACTGCCAATTTTTTGGATGAAGATTTTTTTATAAGTCTTTCAAAATGGTCTACACATCGAGTAGGAATTGCACAACTAACTCAATGCTGTGTGTTCTCAAGAAGCTCCCTTCGTGAGGCCCACCTCAGATGGCCGAGTCTGCGCGTTAGAGGCGTTCCGGGAAAGAAAGCAGTGAGCATCCCAGCAGGCCTCGCGCCCAAGACTTCCCTGGAGTACTCACACGGTCACTGACACCTAGGACAAATCGTAGGACCTAGAGCACCGCGTCATCAGACTTACCCGTGTCGCCCCACCCTCCCTGCTAACATTGATGTGTGTGCAGTTACCTTCTGAGCTTGGAACAAGCAGGCTGGAATTTTCCTCTGCTACCTCTTGTGTACAAAATCTTGTTTATAAAATTTCAAAAGGAAGTAGATAAACTAGGGAAGAATCTTAATTCTAAATTTGGTTCATGAGTGGCAGCATTCTTAGCTTCTAAGGGTATAAAATAAATTTTTCAAAAATGGAGAGTTGGAGTCTCACCAACACTTTTCTGCATGTATCAGAAAAAAAGGCGGGGCGGGGCTGCCAAGGGCCTGTGGCCCGGTGTGAAACGGTGCTGTGACTCCTTTGGTGCTTTATACTGGGGTGTGAATCAGGTCCACTCTTTAGTCATGAGGACGCGATGGGTCTTGATCTTCTAAGCCTCTTACGGTTCTTGCCCCTGGGTAGCATGACCATTTGGGGATCCATTGGCAAAGCTTGTTGAAGGATGCCAAACGCAAGCTGACTGCCAGCAGGCTTCTCCCTCATAGCTTTCCCGTCTGCCAGGGGGTCCTGAGCAGAAATCACGTCCCTGGTCAAGCTGGGTTTCCTGCTAGACCCCACGGGTCTCAGCTTCCCTGCTCATGTCCCGCATTTGCACACATGGTTCCCTTTCCCTGGGATGTTTGCTGCTCCAGCCCTCCATGCCCAGTCTTCCCCCACTCCCAGTGACCAGCTGCCAGCATCTGCAAGAACTAAGCCCTTCTCTCGAGTCATGGGGCTGCCGGGTGTGGCTATCCAACGAACTGACATTGGTTCGGGGCCATCGTGGGAGGGGAGGGGTTCTCGCATGGCACAGCAGGCAGAGGTGCCATAGATACTTCATTGTTTCTGGCATTCAGGCCATTTCCATCTGGCAGCTCTTGAACGTTTTCCATGACACTAAATTGTCAGAAAATAGAGTTTGGGAGGAGTTTTGCTTTTGCAGGCAGCTTCTCTTATTTATGATATGGGCTGTTCAGAGACAGGCTTTGCTGAAGACAGCTATTCACCAACCTCTGCGTGGGGGGCTGGGAGGTCCCACATTGAATGGAATAATTATACTTTGCAAACTGGAAATCCTGAGACGTCTTAATTTTAAATCATGCAAAGTGATCAGAAACGTAGTATGACTTGTTACAGAAGCATTGGACACTCACACAACTAACTTAGTCCATGAACACTGAATCCGTCAGGCCCTGTGCCAGGTACTGGGGAGACGAGAATTAAAAGAACGCAGCAATCCCAGGGCTTGGTGGTGGACACAGACAACAGAGCATCTAGAACGCTGTTGGGCACGTCACCAAGGAGAGGGAACCCGACTACCTGGGGCGGCCTCAGGCCTGCGTCACCTCTCTCTCCCTCCAACCTCCAAATTCCTCATCTCCTGTTCTTCTTTCCCTTCACCCCATAAGTTTTCAAAAAATTAAAAATAGAACTAAATTCCACTTCTGGGTATTTATCTGAAGGAAATGAAAACACTAGGTCAAAGAGATAGCTATGCCTCTGTGTTCATAGCAGCAGTACCTACAATAGCCAAGACATGAAAACAAGCTAAGTGTTCATTGATGGCTGAATGGATAAAGAAGACGTGAGATATACATATATATATAATTCAGCCACAGAAAAGAAGAAATCCTGCCATTTGTGACAAATGGATGAACCTAGAGGGTATTATGCTAAACGAAATAAGTCAGACAGAGAAAGACAAATACACCGTATGATCTCACTTATATGTGAAATGGGGAAAAAAGGAAGGTGAGGGTATGAGCAAGGAGTGGATACAGCTGGATCAGGAAGTCTCAGCTGAATAGAGGTGGGACATGTGAGGAGGAGAGAACCAGAGGTGCAAAGTGCAGCAGCCCTGAACAGGTGTGGTAGGTGGTGACCAAGGATGAGGGAGTTGGGAGGGGGCTGGAAAAGGGAGAGTAGGGATCAGAAAGTGGGTGTTTGAAGTGGAGGTTCTAGAGGAGACAGAACTACAGGTGGTAACAAGGTCAAGAGTATAATGGTCGGAGTGGGGGGGCTGAGAGAAAGTGGAGGTGAGGTCTTTGGAGGTGGAGGAACTGAGAGTCCAGAGCGTGTTGGCCTCACCCCAAGAGGAGAAACTGACCGTGAGCTAAGCCTCCAGTACATCACGTATAATCTGATGACAGGAGCTTCAACGTTGGGCATTTAGGAAGGACAGAAGGACAATGATCTGGAAGAGGCAGTGAGGAGCAAAGAGGACCCTACCGCACCTCAGACCCAGGTACGGGCTGTGGGAGAGGAAGGTGACAAAGCAGTGTGCTTTGGGGACAGGGCCTTCAGGTGGAGCAAGAAGGGGAAGGAATGTTCTGAGAGGCATTTGAGGACAAGGGGGTTGCCAGTGATGGACCAGGATTTTGAGGGAACAGTGAAGGATTTCAGGAAGGGTGGAGATGGGCCCAGGGGAACATGGCCTCTCCCAGAAGTTTGCAGCCCCTGGGGAACAGTGGCCATGCCCAGCTGGGCCAGCAGAGGGCGATCAATGCACGGCGTGAGGACTCAGGGCCTAATCAGCAGGGCCTGGTGCTCTGCTGTAGTCCCTGGGATAAATCAGACCCTGCCCTGCCCTTGCAGAGCAGACACCGAGGCAGGGAAGAGCACAAGCCTCTTTAATGAGAAGTAAGAGAAGACAGTCACACAAGGAAGGGACAGGCTGGTGGTATGGAAGCCCAGTTGCTGGGCACTGCATTCAGGCAGGCTTCTGAGAGGAGACAATTTACAATTGGTGGTCTCCCCTCTAATGAGGGGACACGGCCAGGGAGCAGTGTATGGCCTAGCTGGGGATAGTAGGACAGGAAGCTGGTTTCATTTTGTTTTGTTTTAATATTAATTGTTCATATATAGCTGCAGGGGTTTTCTTTTTAACATTAATTGCATATATATTTTTTTCTAATTGGGGAGTATTGGGGAACAGTGTGTTTTCCAGGACCCATCAGCTCCATTTCAAGTCGTTTTTCAATCTAGTTGTGGGGAGCGCAGCTCAGCTCCAGGTCAAGTCATTTTCAGTCTAGTTGTGGAGGGCGCAGCTCACTGGCCCATGTGGGAATCGAACTGGCGACCTTGGTGCTAAGAGCACCACACTCTAACCACTGAGCCAACCGGCTGGCCAGGAAGCTGGTTTTAACTCTCTTGAGGCTCCTTCCTGTGAGCGGCGGGGTCAGGGGGTGAGGTTCTGCACAAAAGGTCACAACCAGTGTGTCAGCCTCAGTAATGCTTTCACCAACTCCCAAAAGGCCCCCTTAGGAACTACACCAGTCCCACCACTCTCCACAAGCCTCCGCCCATCCCCTCTCTTCCCAGGGGGTCCCTTACCTGCCACTTCATGGAGAAGATGGAGTCCAGCAGCACCCACATCATGCACTGCCTCTCCACCATACACGGACGCTCTCATGCAGGCGTGGAAGGAGGAGATGTACAGCAGGCCAAGGGGCCCCAGCCCTTCCCCCAGCCTTTCCCCCAGAGTTTCCAGTACTAATTCTCTGACATCCTGTCTCCATCTTGTACACACTAGTTTGCTGTCCCCTTTTTCTGCCAGTCTTTGAGCACACTCAGATGCCTTCTACCTGAAAATAAAAATAAAAATAAACAAAACAGAACAAAAGCTCCCACGATCACCTTCCACGTGCCAGGTACTCTTCCAGATGCTGGGTCGCATCAGTGGGTTACATCAAGATAGACAAACTCCTGCCCTCATGTAGCCCTCACACTTGTGGTCCAGATAGCCCAATTCCACTCTGCATTCATCAGTCGGGTCCAAGCCTCCTCACATGCTATTTGCTTCTAGAGTGTTCTTCCCATCATGCTTCACCTGCTGACTCCTACATATCCTTCAAGACCTACCTCAGAGTCCCCTTTTGTACTCCCAGAAGGGACAGGCCTGGGCAGCAGATGGAACGGGACCCAGGGATGGGATCCAGAACACAGTTCTAATTCCAGCTCTGCCACTAAACCCCTTCTGTGACTCTGGGCAAGTCACTGCCCTTCTCCAAGCATCAGTTTACTCATCAGTGAAACAGTGACAATAATTCTGACTTTTCCAAGGAGATGTGAGGCCAAATGAGATGACAGTTCTGAAAATGCTTTATGTTCTCATAGCACAAGCAAAGGGGAGGGGACTCATCACATTAGACACACATGGAGGGAGAGGAAGGACAGTAAAGGGTCAGATGGCAGCCTCATTCCTCCACACAAACACCCAACTGTATCACCAGACTGGAAATTAGGTTCCAAAGACCCCAAGGGCATGCATCCAATTTGTGTCAAGTGCCCTGAGGTCTAGGATGCAAGGAAAGAAACCACACCGGCCCCAAGCCTCAGGGCCAGTGGGGGTGGGGACCAGGAGGAACGTGCCTTTGGCAGCTTCTGGGGCCAGCAGCCCTCACCCCCGGCCAGAATGTTCCCATCACCTCCTGGTCAGGGCGTTAATGGTGCAGGGAAGGCAACCATCTGAGCGTGGAAGAAGGGCTAGCAGCTCTGAAACCCAACGCAGCCCAAAGCACCTTAACCCCACACCCAGGACTCCCATCAGCCCTGTGAGGCGGGTAGGCAAGGCGTGGATCCCATTACAGGGGTGAGGAAACTGAGGCCAGGGAAGATCCTACAGGGAATAAGGAGTGGGCTCTGGACCCCCCCACCCCACCCGGCAGAGAAGATCAAAGGTGCTCCTTGGGAAGAGGTGGCACCCTGTTAATTAGATGGGAAAACCAAGCTCAGGCAGAGAGCTCATCATAATCCAGAGGGGAAGGAGGCAGAAGGGCAGAGGAGGCAGGAAAGGAAGAGAGACAAGAAAACTGGAGTCCCTGGAGATAGCAGGCTGGGGACACCCCATTCTAAAGGAACAGGAAGGGGGTGACGTACCGTGTTTCCCCAAAAATAAAACCAAGTCTTATATTAATTTTTGCTCCAAAAGACACATTAGGGCTTATGTTCAGGGGACGTCATCCTGAAAAATCATGCTAGGGCTTCTTTTCGGGGAAACACGGTAGCTAATACCCAGCTTCCTCACAGGAGTGAGCTCTGCTGTCCTGATGCCCCAGTCTCCCTACCCGGTAAGTGACCCCTGTCCTGGGTGCTTGTCTCTGCCCCTGCTCCTCCTCCAGGGCACTTGTCTCTGGTGCACCTCTGAAGGCACTACCTCCGGGTGAAGATCAAACTAGCTAACACAGGGACATGGTTAAGAATGGCACGCTGGGCATACAGAAGAATGCTGGCGGTTGTTAGGAAAGCCTGTGTCCTCACCCAGTGCAGTGGCCTCCCAGACATTTGCCGCCCAGAGACAACACCGTTCCCTTAGTGTATTTTCCCTTTCGTTCTCTGTTGGCATTTTTTCCCTTCTTTCCTCCACTCTTCCCCAGGGTCACTTTCACAGAGATAATCCCAGGTTTGTTGTGAGAGGAGATGGCAACCATTGCTTGTTGTAAAACTGTTTTCAGCCAATACAGGTGCTGCCCAACCATCAGCCCCCCTGCAGACTCCACAGCTGCCCCATCTTCCTGGAGCCTCGGGCCCAGATCCCAGCACTGCCTTTCTTCCTAGTTATCCAGTCATTCACACTGGGGCTGACTGAGAACCCGCTTGGCAGGGCAGCCAGCCGGAGGAGGCCTGCGGGCCTAATCTCAGGGTGAGAGCTGACGTGTCCTGTGGAAGCTGAGGGACGTGCCTAGGTCAGGAACAAAGAGTGTGACCTCAAAACCCAGAGGGAGTGGTGGGCCTTCAGGGCTGCAGGAGGGCACGGGAGTAAGAGGACACGAGAGTCACTGAGGGTGAGTCCTGGCCCCTCACAGCTGCACTGGGGCCCTTGCTGGGTTCACCTCTCCTCACAGAGCCTCAAGTTTTCCTGTTTCCCTGGATGTCCACCCACCTCCTTCATAAGGTTGGAATCACACATTGTTTTGAGTGGAACCTTTATAGGTCAAGTCCAACCTCAACACTTGAGTCTGTTCTCCAGCCCACAGGCAGTCAACAAGCTTTCTTCAGATTCCCTGATCCGATGGGAGTGAGCTACTTCCTGGGGGCCCAATATTTTGTGGTGGTGGTTTTTAAATAGAACCAGCATCATTGTTTATTTTTGAATGCAGAAACGTTATTTCCTGATCATTTACATGCTCATTACAAAAATTGCATAAAGAAGAATCTCATCACCCAGAGAGATCTCTTTAATTTTTTTCTATTTATATTTGTGCACAGATATACGTGTATATGAGATCATATTCTATGTCTGTTGGGCATGAGTTCAGCTGCAAGTAGAGTAGCTTAATCAAATAGGGGCTAAATTTTCCTCTCGTAGCTACAAGACCAGTGGTTGCTGGTTTGGGTTCGCAGTTTAATAGGTCCAAAATCTCTGATTCTCTTGGCATTTCCCCCATAGTTGCAAGACAACTGCAGCTCCAACCACTGAATGTGAATTCAAGGCCAGCAAACCTAATCACATTTACCTTTTTACCAGGAGACTTTCTCAGTAGTGACCCCAACAAATTTCTTTTTGGGTCTGACTGGCCAGATTGGCAGTGGAAAACAGGCTTGTCATGACTGACTTTGGATCAATCATAAATTATCCTCTGGGAGTAGGTATATCATCCCTCCAAACAAAATCAAGGGAGGAGGGAATTAACATTCCCTCCTGCATTCTGCTTTCTTATCTCTCTTTTTATTAATCATGTATCATGAGCATCTTTCCACATCAAGAAATACAGACTCAAAGGCATGGGGGGAAGGGGAAGGTTAAAGAGAAAAAGTAGAATGGTTGTTGCCACCCAGTTGGGGGAGGGTGACAGGGAGTTAGAGTTTAATAGGCACCGAGTTGAAGTTTGGGAAGATGAAAAAGGGGTGGATGGTGATGATGGTTGAACAACCATGGAAATGGACTTAATATCCTTGAGCTGTACACTTACAAATGGTTAATGTAGCAAGTTTTATGTTATGTATGTTTTACAACAATTTTTTTAAAAAAAGAACTATGGACACAGTCATTTATTCAACAACCATTTATTGAGGGCCTATTATGTTTCGGGATCTTCTCTAAGCACCGCGGACACAATAATAAACATAACACACATTACCTTCCTGGGGCTTAGCGTCATGAAGAAAGTTACCAGAGAAATTCACAAGTCATGTGAAATTACAACCAAGATATGTGCTACCAAGGAGAGGTGCATGGCTCTGTGGGAGCAGGTGAAAGGGGATTTGATTCAATCCGGAGAATCGCCGTTTTAAGGGCCTCACACTATTCCCTGGCCTAGCTACAACATTATTCAGCCACCTTCCTATTGCTGGATGTGTAGATTCTTCCCACATTTGAATTGACTCAAACAGCACCACAACAAACACCCTTCTATAAATGTATCTTGCCATACCTGTCTGATTTATTTCCTTAGGATAAGTTCCTACGTGTGGGATTGTGGAATTCAGGGGTGCTCCACATGCTGAGGCACTAACCACACACTGCTATATTGCTCCCCCCCCAAAATAAAACAAACTTGTATCATTTCTATTCCCACCAGCAACGTAAAACAGAACCCTGTTCCTCCACATTCTGCCAACACCACCTGTAGTTATCATCTTTACAAAACGTGGCCAGTGGTATGAGGTGAAACATGGTTTCTTCTTGTTTTAATTGGCTTTCTTTTGATTATCCCTGAGGTTGACCATTGTTCTTGTTTGTCACAAATCTTTCCTGTGGCTAAAACCCTTTTCTTTTTCTGTCTGATTTCTCTCTCTCTCTCTCTCTCTCTCTCTCTCTGTCTCTCACTGTTAAGTTCTTTCGCTGTTAAGAACTGTGACCTCTGTCAGTGATTCTTTGCGCAGCTCTGAGGGTTACAAAGTCGTCCTTTCATGGAATCCTCGAGTTCTGTCCTTGTCAATCCAACTGCCTGAGGCTGTCCCATGTTTTCCAGGGCAGCAGCCACAGCCCATCCTAATCAGGTCTCCGCTCGCCACCCATGTCCTCTCCAGCCACCCTCCACACTTGCAACCCTCAAACATGGTGGGTGACTTGGGGCTCCCAGCCTTTGTCCAAGCGGTTCTCCCTCCCCGTTCTTCCCTAGTGAAGCCTTCAGGACATAGCTCAGTGCAGCCACCTCCCTGAGAAGCTCTTGCTGACTCCCCAGGTGGGGTCAGACCCCCATGTGCTTCCCTCTGCTCAGCACTGACCACGCTGACCTGTCATTGTTAACTTTGCAGTTATCCCATGAGTGCCCCCACCCCACCCCGACAGGCATCAGACATCTCTCTCTGTCCCCAGTGCCTGGCATGGGATGAGGGTGGGGGCACCAAACAGGTGCTTAGACAGATTGTAGCTGGAAGGAAGGAAGGAAGGAAGGGAGGGAGGGAGGGAGGGAGGGAGGGAGGGAGGGAGGGAGGGAGGGAGGGAGGGAGGGAAGGAAGGAAGGAAGGAAGGAAGGAAGGAAGGAAGGAAGGAAGGAAGGAAGGAAGGAAGGAAGGAAGGAAGGAAGGAAGAAAAGAAGGGAAGGAAGGGAGGAAAACCTATCCCTCTCCACCCCCAGGCTAGCTTATCAAGCGTCCAAAACCTGCTGTTGCCCATCTCCCACCACCCTAGGTTCGTTCTTGTCTGGGTCCAACACGGAAGGTGTGCAGATGGCTTGGGCGTTCTCACCATCTGAAGAATCACCTAGGGGGGCCTATTATCTGACCTGAGCACTTCCTGGCCACTAAGGTCCTCACTTGTGCGCCCCCTGGGCTATCTTTGAACTAGGCACTGCCTTAGCCGTGGCTCTGTTGTCCTGGATAGAATCCATGGGGTCCCCCCGCTCCGGTCTTCAGGGCTTGTGGTCAGCAATGACCGTGGGACGCTGGTTCCACTAAGCTTCAGTCCTGACCTGGCGTCTAGCCAGTGCCACTCTCACAGGTGGAAAAAACCTTTCACAGGCCAGGTTGGGAAATTGAATTCCTGCCACAGGCCATGAACCAGCCTTCTCGCCCCCACTGTATCCCCTCCATTCCCTTTTGCACTTATTAACCAAAATATGCCCTAAAGATTCCTTTCTTCATGTCACTCCTCTGCTCAAGAACCACCAATGGAACCTACTTGCCCATCAGATCAAATCCGAACAGCACAGCAGGAATTCAAGGACCAAGCTCCAGCCTCCCTGTCTGACTTCGCCCACCATCACTCTCGCCGTGCTAGTCTCCTCCAGCTTCTCAGGACCTTCTCCTCTCCTATGGGGCTTCGCCCATACCATAACCTCGGCCTGAGACACCCTTGTTCCTTCATTAACTGTTTAGATCCTGGCTGGCAAATCCCACCTCCCCTGGACCCTCTGGGGACAGAGCCAGGAGAGCAGTTTCCAGGCTCTCAACCTCACGTGGAAAGGTGCTGGCTCGGGTAGTAGATGGCCATCAGCTGTGACTAGTTGGCCGTCAGCTGTAACCAGTGAGCCATTGGCCACTGATATAACTGCCGTGGCTGAGCTAGCAAGCGCAGATTGCAGTTAGCAAGTGGGGTTGGTTGGCAGAGAAGCGGATGGCAGGTTGCGGATCGTGTGGCTCCTGCTTCCTGTGTCTCCAACCCAGCGGCCAGTGAGACTATAGTGGTGTGACTCCCCTATCTATGGCTCTGTGGGTGTTCCTTTTTGGTCTCACCATGTCCTGTGTTCTTGTGCGGGGAGCGGGACCAGAGACCCCGCATGACAACCCCCTTCCAACTATCCCAGTCCTTGCAACCAATTTAAAAACAAAAGACTAAGCCCTTGTGTGCTTTAGAATCACCTGGCTTGCTTAGTCAAAAGTCAGACCACCCCAGACCTCTCTAGGGTGGTTCTAAGACACTGGACTTTTAAAACTTCACAGGAGAGTCCGATGCTACCAGCCCAGCCATGTCCATTGGCCTGCACTTGAGAAGTGCTGACGGGACAGTGCTGAATGCCAACCCCAAGTCTCCACTGGCTCCTGATGTCTGCATGCGGTACTCATTCCCCTCATGCCTACAAATGATAACTGCATTGACCGAGGCCTCCCCGGCACCAAGCACACACTGAGCACTCACTATGTGTGATCTCAGCTAAGTTTCACAACATGCTGTTACATAGATATTATTTTATTGATAAGGAAACTGAGGACAAGAAGGGTGAGTCTCTTGGTCAAAGTCACAGAGCTTGGGGGGCGGGGGAACCGGGTCTCAAGCTCAGGCTGATTGTGCCAAAGCCGGTGCGCCTCATGCCTGCTATGTAGTCTGTGTGCGTGGGCCACGAGCTTCCCCGTGGGCACCTGGTTCAGTTCAATTCGGGTCAATTCCATCCTGTCCACCAGCACTACTGCCGCTTGTTTTGGCCTAGTCCTGGGCATAGAAATACGGGTAGGGGTAGGAAGAGTCCCCTGCCCTTGAAGGACCCACCAATCCAGGCGGGGAGATTGGCACATGCGTAGCCAGTCACATGGGAAGCGCTGGGACCAGAGTGGTGCTCATCGTTTGGGAAGGACAGGGAGGCGGGGGTGGTTGCATTCAGCCCTGGGAGGGGTGAGCAAGGCCAATTCAGGCTCCAGGGAACAGGTAGAATTTGAGCCAAGGCCGGAGGGATGATAGAGAAGGGGAAGAAGGGCATCAGGCAGAGGAAACAAGCAGGACAGTGTGAAGGGTCCAGTTTACAGTGGCTGCTGCATGGGAGGAAGTGGTAGACACATTGGCTGGAAAGGACACTTGGGGACAGACTGTGTGGCCTCAGACGCCAGGCTCAGAAATGTGGCTTTATCCCGCGTGTATCCCGTGTGCAATAGGGAGTCATGGAAGGTGTGGGAGCAGGGGTGTGTCTGCCCTCAGCACTAGCTCAGCAAAAGGCACAGGTAGGTGTCGATGGAACCTTGCTGTCTGATTGGTTGATATGTGTCTTTCTATCCTTACGAGGGTCAGAATCACCTGGGACTACGGGATGGTTCCAGGCATGAATAGAAGGCCCAGTAGCTATACATCTCCTCCTCCATTTAGCCCTTCTCTGGGAGGATTATTCAACCTCTCTGAGCCTCAGTTTCTTTATCTATAAAATGGGGCAACACCTCAGCCTTGCATGTCTTGCGGATGAAATGCAATCAGGTAACATAGTAGAGCTGGTGCGTCATTGAGCCTTGTTACATGTGTGGACCAGGTGGCAGAGTGAAAAGAGCACAGGCACAGAGGACCTACATCTGAATCCCAGCTCTGCCCCCGGAATAGCCCTCTCAGGGCAGGTGGGAGGATTAAACTCGGCAAGCTGACACACGTGGAGCACCCGTTACCCAGCAGATGATCAGTAACGTTGGTTGCTGCCTGCCTGACCAGGCACAAGGGATCCCGCTCCCCCTCCTTGCTCCCGGGACGCCGCCGCTCTCACTCAGCTCTCTGCTCCCTCCTCCCCAGCCCCAAAAGTTACTTTATTTGTGCCTTAGCTCGCTGTCACCTGACCTGCCCCTTGACACCTGGGACACTGTAGACTTTCCGTACCATTTGCAAAGAGTTTTCACCTGCGTCTTCTTCCTGGTGAATCCACTCACTCACTATCGATTCATAAGCAGGACAGGGTGGATCCCCACTGAGCAGATAAAGAAACTAAACCTGAAGAGGGGAAGGAGACTGACATTGTTTGCGCACCTGTGATGTGCAAGAGGCATTATGCCCATTAGTTCTCCCTCACGGCAGCCTGAGATTTAGGTATGATCCTCCCCACTGCATAAATGTGAATGTGGAGGCTCAGAGAGGGGCAGTGACATGTCCAAGGTCACACAGCAAGGACCTGGCACAGGCTGAATGCACACCCAGGTCTTTCCGACTCCGGCGTCTGGGGTTCACAACAAACAGTTGAAATGTGGGGGTCGATAGATCCGTCCCCAGGGCTGTTGCAAGGGCCAGATAGGGTAATAGGCATGAGGGGGCACAGTGCTTATGGAGTAGGAGAAGAAGTGTAATCTTGTCCACCTCCCCCTAATTGGATAGACAACAGAGACGGAGTCCGGGAGGGCTGCGACATGCCCAAGATCACAGCAAGCAGCCAGCAGAGCCCGAACTCCCTCCCCTAGGACCTCTCTCTGACCCAGTTAAGGGCAGGGGCCATCACTCCATCCCTCCATCCCTCCAGGGCCTTTTCCTCCCAGACAGTGGAAACTTCCAAAGTCCCTCTGACCTGACAGGAGGGTGAAAAGAGCAGGAATTTCTGCCATGGTACACAACCCTGGAGCCTGGGGCTGAAAGCTGGAATTCCAGAGTTTGCCAAAGCTGTTCCTCCAGGCCCTTCAGCACCCCACCCTCCCTGGGGACCTGCAAGAAGACCTCTTGCCCTCCCAGTTAATCGGCCAACTAGAGGAACCACCCCAGAGGCCTGTGTCCATAGAGGACATTGAAAGATGGCAATGCCGAGGGAACGGGCACAACATGGGGGATTGCATATGTAATAAGTTCTTGAGGCATCACAGAACTCAGGATGGTCAGAGCTGCATGGAATAAGAGCTTGCCGGCCCCGGCTCTTCAAACTTAAAAAGCTACAGCCCCGTCTTTTCAAGTGAAGTCCACAGCATTCTATTCCCCTTCTATTCCATGGTGACTAGCAGGCCCCCGAAGAGGACCCACGGAGCAGTGAGGCCTGAAGAAGAGCAGCAGCCTGACCGCCAGGAGCTCAGGGCCCTCACCACCCGGCTTTGGTGTCCTATTGAACAGGACCAAGTTCACAGAGCGTCAGCATCAGGCAAAGCCACTCTGTGACTGTGATGTCAGAATCCCTTGGCAGCCATGGCCACCATCACAGTCACAACAATGACCAAACATCACCTTCTCCTGTTTCAGGATGACGGCTGCTTCTCTGCCAATTACCCCTGCAGCTTGGGTCTAGTCTTCCCTTCTTCCAGATCAGACTGATTCAGAGGCGCCATTACAGAATTAGCCCTGCTTCCTGACAGTATTCAACCCAGAGCAGAGCCCCGCTTCCTTAGGCCCTCCCCCAAATCACCTCACACAAGCCCAAATCCCATAATAGGTCCCTTCTCACACTCTCCTACAGAGGCACCTCATGGTCCCCGTGGGTTCTGTTCCCCACTGCACTGAGTAATAAACCCAACTATTAGCTGCAGGGGAGCTCCTGGTGGTCTCCTGTAGGCTTCAGCATCCACAGGATACCCCCACCACCTCACCCCTGCAAAGGTCAAAGGCCAGCACTCGTCTTCTCCATTTGCAAGTCCACAAAGGCAGCTGGACTTGCCCAAGGTCACAGAGTAGGGTGAATATACAATTCATCATTTAAGTTGGAGAGTGAAAGGGAGCACTACTAACAAGTACGCAAACACACTGGGTATAAACCAGGACTGTACTGAGCAGACCAGGTGTGTGGTCTCCCCATCACGCAGCAAGATGGTGGGGGAAGCCAGAACTGCAGCCAAAGCCTGAATCCACCCATCTCTCTCTGCTGCCCCAAGCCCTCGGGGCAACTTCCTGGGACAAGTTTGGCATCTCTCTGCAGGCGAGCCTGGCAGCCAGAGGGTCTTGGTTCTCTGCTAACGTCTGGGGAATGCCCACCTGTTGTGATTCAGGGACATTGGGGCCACTTCTGAGATTCCACACCACACAGCTGTCCCACGTGGTCACACTGCTGTGTTTGGTGTTTACTTTCCAGAGGGTTCCCATGATGGCTCATGTATCCTGTCCAGAGCGGGGGCAGGTGATTTTACATAAAAGAATTTGCAGGCGAATGAAGGTGGCCCCTTTCAACATTGAAAACGTTTTTATTTTAGCCATTCGTGCTCGTGCTGTTTGTGATGCAGGTTCCCCTCTCCCCTGCCTTTGTAAACAGAGCGCAGGAACACCCTACACCTCGCCCCAGTCTAATGAGTGGGAACATGCTACGGCACAAGAGATGAGCCCACAATGCCTTTCACTACCAAGGCTTTCACACTGGACATAGAATGACCCAGAAAGAAGAGGGAGTGGGTTCCAGGGGTGTGCCCTTCTGATGCAGCAGAGAGGAGATCCCCTTCCCCCTGCTGGGTCCCCCAGCCCTGATCTAGAGGCCCAGCCCAGGTGAAGGTCTCCCCTCCCAGGTGGCCCAGAGTGCAACCTCTGAGTGTGTGGGCCTGGTCTGAGGTAGAGCCACTGCCCCTTCCTCTGAAGCTGCCAGAGTCTCTGTGCTGAGACACGGAGGGGCTTGGCAGAGGTCAGCACACTAAAAGCATTACTCTGTGATGGTACAACACAGGAGGGGCTGCTGAAGCAGGAGGGCTATTTGTCCCTGCCTTCGCTGACCCCAGATGACTGTGTGTCACTCTGCTGCCTCTGGGGTGCCAACTTTTGTCTTCCCTGCTCTCGCTTCTGCTCTAGATCTGCACTCCGTCCCTAACTTACAAGAAACCAAGCTCACTGGATTGTGAGTCTTTGGAAGGCAAGAACTGCTAGTTCATGTCTTTCCCCCGCAGGTCCTGCCTCAGTGCCTGGCACATAGTAGGTGCTCAGTAAATGCCACCTTAGTCGAGTTGAGTTCAGCCAGGCAGGCTCATTTCTCCCACAATCCTAACCCAATGCAGATGTATTCTGCGGGGAGGGAGGTTACTCTGCGGGCTCTTGGCCTGGCTTTGTGACTCCTCTGCAGGCTATTTGGAAGTTTGAATGCAGAGAGTAAAGAGGCTGAGTCAAAGCGTTAGGGAAGTGGGAGAGGAGAACATTATCTGCAAAAGTCCCCTGGGTTCTCGTCAGTTCCTTACACCCTCAGTGACCGCTGACTCTGGGCACAAGCGATACCAAGGTGAGTAAAGCAAAAATGCTAGCCTTGAGCAAACAGTCGTGCTCCGGTGATAGGTATACAAAGGCCCAAAGATGGCACCAAGGGGCCGGGACTAACTTGTTCTGGGAGGCCGTGACATCAAGAAAGGCTTTCAGAGGAGGGACGTCTATGCCAAAGGGCTTCCTGGAAGAGGGGACAGTGTGGGAAGGGTGTGGGGCTGCAGGGTGAGCATGTGGAGGAGAGAGGACATGGCCTTGGGATTGAGGAGCAGAGGGTGTGGTGTGGGGCTGACCAGGTTGGAAATTGGGAGGTCAGCAGAGGTCAGTCATGGAAGGTTTGGGATCCTGGAGCAATGGGAGCCATAGGAGGGATGTGGGCGGTGGCGACGTGGTCAGCTCTGGGTGAAGACAGCTCACGCCAGCTACCAGGTGGACTACAAGACTCAACAGGAACAGGAACACAGAGTCCTTCACAGAGCGTCATGGGCCCAGGCATAGCACTAAGGAGGGCTCCTGTTCAGAGGCCAGCTTTGGGGGAAGGCCAAAGGGTCTTGAGGACCCCAGCTGTCACAATCTTCACAACAAATCACATTTCACCTTTACCCCCACCCCCAAAATAACAACTGGATGGGCGATGGTCCATTGAAAGTAATCACCTCTTCCCCATGTGTTGTTTTACAGTTCTCCAAGTGGTCTAGAATCCACCATCTCATTTGAACCTCCATACAACCCCATTTCGCAGATAGGGAAATTGAGGCCCTGTGAGGAGTTTACACAGGGCTAGCGGCCCTGCAGGCTAGCACCCAGGGACAGTTCCATCTCAGCCCTGGGCATCGGGCTCAAAGCCCAGTTCCTTGTCTGGGAGGGGGTCTCCCGGGCTGTCCGGCAGCCCATAGTACAAGTCTTCCTCCTCCTGCTCTGGCTCTTCCACACCTGTATCCGAAGCTGCCTCCTCCTCCTTTGTCCTCGGGGAACGCTGCCAGTAGCTGGGCAGGGCTGTGTCCTGCCACTGCCCCTCTGGAGGACCATCCTCCGACGTGGGGGCGTCGATCAGAGCAAAGTCATGGAAGCGGTCCAGCCTGTACCTGCAGGCCCAGGACTCCCGTGGCTGGGGGCCTGGCTCCTCCCCGTCAGGTGGAGATGGGTTGGGGCTGCCACTCTCACTGGAACCCAAGTCCAGGTCGTCTTGGAAGGAAGCCAAAGGTGCAGGGCCCTGAGGACAGGCTGCGGGGCTGTGGGGGCAAAGCCAGAGAGGGCGAGGAGAGCTCTGAGTCAGACTGCCTGGGTGCCAACTTCAGCAACTAGCTGCAAGGCCATGCGAGGTGAGCTCACCTGCCTGGGCCTCACTTTCCTCCCCTGTAAGGTAGGGGAAATAGTAGTATTCACTCCTCTGGTGTCTCTGAGCTTTACAGCAGATCATGGGTGCAAAGCACTTTTCACAATAGCTGGCATATAGTAAGTGCTCAAAAAATGGGCTATTATGTTATTATCCAAACCATGTCACTCCTCCACTTCTCCAATCACTCAGGCGTCTCCTCTGGGCCCTCAGACCCCATCACACTAGGTACCACCGTCTGTTCCCTCATCTGCCTCTACCATTGGACTGGGAGCTCTTGTAGGGTGGGGTCCTCAAGGCCTGGCAGGGAGTCGGTGCCCAGTAATGGTCGTCGGATGAGTGAATCAATAGATGAACGAGGAACCCACGTCATAAACAGCCAAGCATGGAGGGGGCGGCGGAGTGACCGCTCAAGGCCATCGAGCACGTCAGGAGCAGCCTGGATTTGAACTCAGGTCCTCCGGCTCACTGCCCCGCTACCCATGACAGGCGTTCAAAATGCACAGAGGCCTGTGGTGTGCCCAACACTTAAATGCACTGTCCCAACCATCACAACAACCCTCTGAGGTAGGAGTGATTATTCCCATGTGGGGAAACTGAGGATCAGGAGGATAAGAAACTTGCCAAGGTTATACAGCAGAGCTGCTAGGATTGGAACCCAGGCCTGTCTGACTAGAGCCCAGACTCATGCGTCTGCTACACCTGCTGCCTCTCAGAGTGTCCCCACCCCCACTGCCCTCTCTACTCCCAAATGAACCCAGCTACCCCTCAGTGGCCCACGTCCCTCCTCCTCCACCCAGAAGTGAGCGCATCCCCAATCCTGCGCTCTGCACACTCACCCAGGCCTGCTCTCAGTTGGGTTTCTTTCTCCCTCATCCTCCTCTGAGCCCCTGTGGACGACCACGGCAGCCTCCATCCAGGCCTGAGCGTCAGGAAGGCCCCCTGCTCCTCTCTCACTGGCTTCCAGCTGCTGCTGAGCCCGCTCAGGGACTAGCAGGGGGCGGGGGTCCTCACTGTAGCCCATGACCTTCATCCGGATGTGGCTGAAGTCGGGCAGGCTCTGGTCATAGGCGGCTTCCTCCCACAGCCTGACATAGGGAGGCTGGAGGCTATGTGGGTGAATGGCAGACAGAGGGAGAGAGAACAGGTAGGTGTGCAAAGGTTCGTTCAACAGACACCAGTGCTGTCCCCTGGCCCGCCTGCTCTGTCCACCTGATCTCCCTGATGTCAAAGAAGCC
This sequence comes from Rhinolophus hipposideros, assembly GCF_964194185.1. Classification (NCBI taxonomy): domain Eukaryota; kingdom Metazoa; phylum Chordata; class Mammalia; order Chiroptera; family Rhinolophidae; genus Rhinolophus; species Rhinolophus hipposideros. The sequence goes on from NC_138054.1 coordinate 56,465,491, forward strand.
TTTGGGTTATCGTTACTGGACCTAGTTCATGGATGAGGAGTCTGAGGCCCTGCAAGCGAAGGGAAGTGGCCAAGCTCAGACTCTCAGCCCAGTGTTCCTTTCACTCCATGTCCCCAAAGTTAACCCCAAAAGTGCAACTGCAAAACAAAGACCAGAAGACTGAGAGTTTCCTGGGTTCCGGCTGGTGGGCTAATGGCTCTGTGCATATCATCCCTTTTATTCTGAACAAGCAGGATGATTGTTCCTGCTTTTCAGATGAGGACTTCAGTACTTGCGCGGCTATTGCGGGCTCCTTGCCTGCCGGGCTCTGTCAGGCACCCTCCCCGTAACTCTGGGAGATACTGGAGGAAACTGAGGCACAGAGACTAGCTGACTTGCCCAAGTGACTGAAACACTGAGCATTGTGAGTGGGGCCCCAGGCACCATGTTTTCTACTGCCGTCTACAGACCCTTTGGAAAGTGAGGTTCCCTTGGTTAGGATTGGGGACTAACCAGAAGGAGCCCAGAGTCGGGATGACCTGAGCCTCTACTCTGTCACAGCAGCTCTCCCTGTGTGACTAATCCTGATGCTGGCCCCCATGCCCACCCAGGTTTTATCACCTCATTCCCCTGAGACATTTGGTCACTCTCTGTGCCATCAACAAAAAATACCATCACTGCCTCCTTCCCCAAGCAAAGTAGAGAGAGTTCCAGGGCCCCAGCCACATACCCTGGACCTGTAGCCTGCCCTTCTGAGCATGAAGTCACAGTATCCAGGGTCAGAGAGGGAGAATGCTGGCATGCTCTCTGCCATGGCTTGTGAGCCAGGGCATAGCACCTCCAGGGACGAAGGCAGGTCTAATCTGGTCTGTCACTGACTCCCCATGAGGTTTGGGGGCTTGTGATTATACATCTTAAGCCTCAGTTTCCACATCTATATAAAGGGTTGGACACACCCTTTCACAGGGTTTCTATGAGTACTGAAGGAGGTCATAGCTACAAAATGCCTGATTTGGTCTCTGATACATATGAAATGCTTCTTACTAATGATGACAAACACTTATAGAGGGCCTACTGTGTGCCAGGTCCTGGTCTTAGCACTTGACTTATATTAGCTCACTGAACCCTCCCTGAAACCCCAGGAGGAAGGTACCATTAGTATCCCCATTTTACAAAGGGGACAAAGAGAGGTGTGTCGTTTTCCCAAAGTCACACAGCCAGTAAGGGGCAGAGCCCAGGGCTCTGTTGTTTGCTATAGTAGTAGCAGTCACAGCTTTTGGGGATTTAGGGTCAAACCTGATTTTCATGTTTGGTCTGCCACTAGTGAACTAGTCCCCAAGCCTCAGTTTCCTCATCTATAAAATGGGAATAATAATGGCTGCCTCATGGAATTGAGAGTTCAAAACAATCCATGATTTCTAATAGTATATGCTCAGTAAATAGGAAGGCCAAGCCGGAGCCTGGAGCAAGGGAAGGAGACACCATCCTCCCCGCCCACCCCACTCCCTCCCTCTCCTCTGTAAGGGGAGACTGGCTCACTGCCCTCCCTTCTACCCCCTCCTAGCCTCGTAGGGCCTGACACCTACCTCTTCATCTCAGTAGTGAGCCCGTTCTCCAGCAAGCCCAGTGGCTTCGAGGACAGGATGCCTTGGAAGTCTGAGTCAGCGGGTACGAAGGCTATCTGCAGGGCAAAGGGGAGCCGGCTCTGCTGTGGCTGCTCACACAGGCCCTTCACACTGCTCCCCTCAGACCCTGGGCCGAACCTCTCCACATGCCCTGGGAGAGGCCCGACTAGGCAGGGCCTCACATTTCGACAGGAGAGGATCCTGCTCAGGGCCCAGCACCAGTGAGTGGATGGATCCCTGGGCTCCTGCTCCCACTTGGCTCTATATTCACCCAACAAACATTTATTGAGCACCTGCTGTGTGCCAAGCACATTAGGGGGCGGTAGGCAGTGAGACAGACATCCCTGTCCTGAAGGAGATCACATCTTGTCATTTCTCAGGGTCCTCGTCCAGTGTCCAGAATGTGCCTGGCACAGAGGAGGCACTTCATTCATATGGTGAATGAGTGGAAAGCAGGTCATTTTCATGTGTTTCTTGGCGCAGAGGCTGTGGTGGGGAATACAGAAGTGTATGGCTGGGGTCGCACCCACCAGTACCTGTACCTGAACTTTCAGGGATCAAGAGGTCTCTGCAAGTACAGCCCCATGGGGAGGGCACAGGGTTGCGGAGGGGAGGCGGGTCATAAGGAGGCAGTGGGATGAGGCAGAAGGAGCCCTGCCTTTGGAGTCTGGTCATCTCCCCTCCCAGGGCCTCTCTGTGTTCCTCTGTAAAATGGGGTTAGCCTCGAAGAAATATTTGCAACACTGTTCACAGTAGACAAGAGGTGGGAGCAACCCGACTGTCCACACACAGATGAATGAATAAACAAAATGTGGTATATACATGCAATGGAATGTTATCCAGCCTTAAAACGGAGTGAGGGGCGGCGGATGGCTCAGTCAGTTAGAGCACAAGCTCTGAACAACAGGGTTGCCGGTTCGATTCCCACATAGGCCAGTGAATTGCGCCCTCCACAACTAGATTGAATATAACGAGCTGCTGCTGAGTTGCCGCTGAGCTGCTGGAGGGGAGGCTGGATAGCTCCATTGGTTAGAGTGAGAGGTCTTAAAACTAAGGCTGCCAGTTCAATTCCCACATGGGATGGTGGGCTGCGCCCCCTGCAACTAAGATTGAAAACGGCGACTAGACTTGGAGCTGAGCTGCGCCCTCCACAACTAGATTGAAGGACAACAACTTGGAACTGACAGAGCCTGGAAAAACAGTGTTCCCCAATATTCCCCAATTAAAAAAAAACAACGAATGAAGTTCCGACATATGCTAGAACATGGATAAAAGTTGAAGAAATAAGCCAGTTACAAAAAGACAAGTTCTGGGGCTGACCCAGTGGCTCAGGCAATTGGAGCTCCGTGCTCCTAATGCTAAAGGCTGCCGCTTTGATTCCCACGTGGGCCAGTGCCAGATGGCTCAGTTGGCTGGAGCATGGGTTCTCAACCACAAGGTTGCGGGTTCGACTCATAGACTCCCGCAAGGGATTTTGGGCTGCGCCCCCTGCAACTAACAACAGCAACTGGACCTGGAGCTGAGCTGCGCCCTCCACAATTAAGACTGAAAGGACAACTTGAAGCTGAATGGCCCCCTCCACAACTAAGATTGAAAGGACAACAATTTGGCTTGGAAAAAGTCCTGGAAGTACACACTGTTCCCCAATAAACTTCTGTTCCCCTTCCCCAATAAAAAAATCTTTTTTTAAAAAAAAAAAGAGCAATTTTTAAAAAAAGACAAATTCTGTGTGATTCCACTTATATGAAGTATCTAGAATAGCCAAATTCATCCAGACAGAAAGTAGAATGGTGGTTACCACTGACTGGAAGGGGGGGGATTGAGGACTTATTGTTCAATGGTCAAAGAGTTTCAGTTTTGCAAGATGAAAAGAGTTCTGGAGGTCTGTTGCACAACAATGTGAATATAATTAACATTATTGAACTGTACGTTTAAAAATGGTTAAGATGATAAATTTTGTGTTATGTGTATTTTATCACAAGTTGAAAAACAAAAATCGGACTAGTGATGCCTGTCTCCTGGGGTTGCTGTGAGGATTCCATGAGATAATATATAACAAATCCTCCAGCACAGTCCTGACACATAGTGGCTGCTCAGTAAATCATAGTTTGATGTTACTGAAGATGAAGCTACCTTCTCTGAGTCTTGGTCTCCTCAATCTCCTCAACTGAAATTTGTTGAACAGATATTTGATGAGCCCTTACTGCATCATGGGATCAGCCGCCTTTGCCCTTCCCATAGAGTGCAGTGAGTAAAAGACACTTGTCTGCACTGTAAAAGCTTCCTTCTGCGGGGGAGAAGGGAATGGTGGACGCAGGGCTTCTCAGAACTCCTGGGAGGGGTCAGCTTCCCAAATGTCTGGACATAATGCAGGGACTTGGGTATCTTCCACACCCACTAAGGACGCCCTGCACTTGCCAGCTGGCTCTGTACTTCCTAGAATCTGCCCCTTCCTCTGCTTTATTATCTCATGGACAAGTAATCATCCTCGTCTTCCTCCTCATCACCATCATCACCATCACCACCGTCACCATCACCTCCATCAACATCACCACCATCATCACCACCACCATCATCACCACCACCACCATCATCGTGGTTGTCACTGTGAAAAGCCTAGAGGAGAAGGAAAGGCAGAAGTACCTCAGAACACAAGTCCTTTGAAGAGAGGGGGACAGGCAGAGTTGAAGCTGGAAAGGGGCAATCAGACCATGAAGATCCCAAAAGATCAGCCTAAGGAGTTCAGCTTTTATTCAGAAACAGTGAGAGCCCTGGAGGAGTTCTCAGCAGGAGAGTGCACAGGCCTATTTGTGTTTAGACAAATGCCTCCAGAGCGGGGAGGGAGTGAGGAAGGACCGTGGAGAGGACAGATCAGTCACCACCAATCAGAGGCCTGATCCTGGACTCCAGCTGAGAAGGCAGGAGTAGGGAATGGGGGACCTAGGACAGAGGCAGAAGCTGGACCGGAAGAGACCTTGCTTTCCCTGCAAATCCTTCCCTTTCCCCCAGCTCCCCTGCCCCACCTCAGCTAAGGGGCAGTGTCTCTGACTGCCCCACTTACTAGATTTGCCACAATTCCTCCTCCTCTCTCGAGCCTAACACCCAGCTGACCACCACTTTTGACCAACTCTACTTGAGAAATTCAGTGAGATAAGCTAAATTGTAGTGCCGGTGCCATGTCCAGCCACAGCAGGTACTGTACATTTGATGCTGGAAATGTCTTCCCAGTTCCTACAGTCTTGGGTTCAAATTCTGCCTTGATCTGGAAGACGGTCATCTCTCGCCTGGACCAGAGAAGGAGCCTCCCCTCCCGGTCTGCTTGCCCCTGCTTCCTCCTTCCGATGTCAGCCTGATAACTTTCTTGAACTACAAAGCTGATCATTTGTTTCTCTTGTCCCATCAACTAAAGGGTAAGGTTCAAGAGTCTTAGCATGGCATCTGAGGCCCGGAGGAGCTGAGCCCTACCCCCTTTCCATCTTACCTTCCTCTCCCACCACCCCGGCAGCCATGCTGACCCACCTGCCTTGCTCTTTCACCTCGTGTCTCTGATCACACTGTTCCTGGAATGTCTTTCCCATCTTCTCTGCCCAGTGAACTTGTATTTGGCGCACAAAGCCCAGCCCATCTTCTCTGTGAAGCCTACTCCCTCCCCATCAGGCAGAAAATTGTCTTCCCTGCAAGACTCCCAGCCCCTCAAAGACAGGGGCAGTTTAATTCGTGTTGGTGTCGACTACTCCTTACCCCCATATCTTAATTGGTTGACTCCAGTCCCTTATGTTTATGTTTCTTTCAATCCAGGAAATTCCCATTTGTCAGTCACCGAGAGGCAGGGGAGGGTGCTGAGAAGGGGGATGGGCACCAGCAGTTGCTGAGGGCTGATGGATGGCCCAGGCACCAAGGAAACAATGTGGGAGACAGGCCCTGCCCCTACGCCCGCCTCCCTGGTTTACAGCACTCCTCCCTCCCTTCCCTTAGTGTGCTGGCGCTAACACCCACACAGACCCACACCTGCACTCACACCCAGAGACCACCCATGCCACAAACACCAATCCTGGGAATAATGCCTTCAAACCAGCTCTGTGCCAGGCGTGATGCTGGCTCCCCCACATACAAGACCCCACTGGTTCCTCCCACTCGGCAAGGCTGGAGAGGCAGGGGACTCCCTCTGCCAAGGTCACAGAAGTGGGGCAGGAGGGAGGAGGGATTTGAATCTGGGCTTGTTGCAAACCAAAACGTATTTCCACCCCACCATACTGCCTCCACACACAGGAGCACGTGAATCTATCAACAGTTACTCATTAATACGCAGTAATATTCTCTCTCCCCGCGCGCTCTCCCCCTCATCCCCCACTGCCACGAGGTCACTCTGCCCACCACCCAGAGCCACCTCTGGTAAAAGGGCACCAGGCAGGAAGGACACTACTCTCTGTGCCCCGCACTGCCCCCTTGCTGTCCTCCAGGGCCCAGCCTTGTCACTGGAAGGAGAATGAGAATGGAGGTGGTGACTTGGGTAGCTCGGGCCTCAAGGACCTCTTCTCCCCCTGACCTCTGCTCAGGGCATTTCACAGACAGAGGCAAGTTGACTGTAAACTGCTGGGTAAATGACTACAAACCAGCCAGGACTGCCCCAGCTCCAAATATTCTGACAGCCTGGGGCTGACCCATGGAGGGGGCAGGGCTGCGGAGAGCCAGGTGCGGGTCCCCAGGGAACCTCCTGCCTCCTACCCCGGCCCCCGCCCCCAGCACAGTCATCTAGACAGGAGGGGACGAGGGGAGGAGGCTGCCAGTGGTGGGGGCTGCCTGGAGACTAGAGCCCTAGATGTCAGGACCAGCAAGGCCCTTAGATGCAACCCCTTTCCCATCCCCTTTTCCTAACTCACACATTGTACAAATGAGGAAACTGAGGCTCAGAAAGAGAAAGGACTTGAGCAAAGTCTCCCAAGCAGTTAGACACAGAGCCCAAGTTCGAATCCATGCTTCTATTTCTGTTTCCCTGAATGTGACCAGCTGTGTGACCTTAGAAAAGCCACACAACCTTTCTGGGCACTGAAAACTTCCAACTCCTGACATGCCTATTCCACAGGGCTGTTGAGAGGATCAATAACAGTAATGGTGACAGCCCTTCGCCTAAATATAATACTCTACAGTTTATAAAACAGTCCTACATCCCATCTCTTCTCTGTTCATAATAACTGTGAGCTGGGAGAAAAAGGGGATTGGGGACCCATTTTGCAGATGTAAGAAACTGAGGCTCAGAAAGATAAACATCACACAGAGTTTGGACAGAGCTGCAACTAGAACTCAGGACTCCCAAACCAGTGCTCTTCCTGTCACTAAGTTACATGCAAGGCTGGGAATATACTGAAACTCCAAAGGATAGAGTACTGACCAACTCATGCCATCAAGGTTACACCTGACCCCCTCAGAACTCTCAGTAACTCTGAGGCAACTCTGAGGGTTGCCTCTCCAAGGCGGAGGCTGTGCCTTAAGTCACACATATCTGAGCTCCAATCCCAACTCTGACACTTAAGAGCCATGAGACCTCACCTTTCTGAGCCTCGGGCTTCTCCACTGTAAAATGGAACTACAGAGGGACCAGAAGCTCCAGATGAGAACTGAACTTCACCATGAACACAGGAGTGTCTGACAGGGGGCAAGCACTTACTACCGTAACTTTGGTTTCAAGCACACGGATAATGTGTGTTGGGTTTTACTGTCTCCCTGGTGGTGCCTCGTTCAGGGCTCCAGATGCAGGGGGCTTCTGATAAATCCTTATGATAAGGGAGGGAGTAAGGGTGAGATGGATGGATGGATGGTGGATGGATGGTGGATGGATGGATGGATGATCACGAATGTGGAGAGAAGAAAAGAGAGGTGAAAGGGGAAAGGATGAAAAGATAATTGAAGGATGGGGCACCAGCATATGCCTGGAATAGAGGCACAGCCCAGCCTTCCTGGCCCCTGGCCCGTGACCCCCAGCCGACCTGCCCCTCCATCCCACCGCCTACCTTGGGGTAGCACTGGCACATGCTCCAGATGACGCCCCCAATCACCATGACGCTGCCCATGGCATAGAAGGTGCCATAGACCTGGGGCCGGTCATGGCTCATGAGGAATGTACCGAGGGCAAGCAGGAAGAGCCCCAACACAATGAAACCGATGCGGAAGGTCTTCTCGTCTGTCATGGCTGCCCCACCAGGCCGCCGTCAGGTTGGTGCACCGCCGTGGAGGGGTGCCGGTGAACCAGTGTGGACAGCCACACTCCACACACTGAGAGGGATGACACTCCGGAATCACTGCAAATTGGGACTTACAGTTAAGGGGAGGGGAGGCTCCCTCAAGTCCAGCCACAATTGCAGGGCACACAGGTTCCCCAGGCCGCGGGAGCTACGCTTGGATGGTCCCTGCCCCCACCATCCACCGTCATTCCCTCTCACCTTCCCTCTGGGCCCAGCCGGAGTGTGTGTGTGACTCCGAGTGAGGGACAAGCCAGGAGAGAGAGGGGGAGGTTACAGGGGCTGGGCCCCAGCCAAGCTTTGACATCACCTCATTTGCCTATGTGGGGCTGAGCTAGATGGACAGGCGGACCCACACCACCCAGCCATGGGAAGCCAGGTACAATGCCGCAGCCAAAACACATCAGAATGCCACTGGAAGATGCCAGGCTCCCTCAGGCTGACATTTTAGAATCCCGAAGCACTCTAGTCTCTTCAAGGCCATGTGTCCATCCGGGGTTCAGGAATAATAACCCATATTTACCGGACAGTGTCTGTATGCATGGCACTGTTTTAAAGATGTTAGAGATATTTCCCATTTGAGGGGAACCCCGTGAGGCAGGCACTACTATCCCATTTTACAAATGAGCACACGGAGGCACAGACAAGTAAGTCATTTTCCCAAGGTCACAGAGTTAGAAATGGCACAGCAACTGGGATTTGAACCCAGAGGCCATGCCCCTAGCCACCATGTGATACTCCCTAGCTACAGCAGGGTGGTTGAAAGTGTGAGCTCTGGGGCCCAGGCAGACTGCCTGGGATTGAGTTTTGGCTCCTCTACCATGGGCAATGTGGCCTTCATCAAGTTACCTCCCTGTGCCTCAGTTTTCCTCCTCTGTAAAATGGGCATAATAATAGCACCTCCCAGGTTGGAGATGTCTGCAGGTCTGACCTCCTTGGCTTCCTCCCTCCCCTTCTCTCATACTCTGTGAGCTGGCCCCTGGAAAGGCTCTGGTGTCTTAATGCCCCTGTAGGGTATGGATGACTGACAGCAATTTCCATGCCTCTTACTCTAGGAAGATGCCTTAATCCTAAGAATGACATTACAATGTTGGAATTCCAGTTCTGGGGATAGGCTGATGGGAAAAAATCAGGTCCTTTACAGGACTATAGGAAAATGAGGACCATCAGTGTCTAAAAGAAAACATTGACTTGTCGTTTGTACAGAGTTAGGGTGCTGATGTGGGGTAATGGCTTCCATTTGGCATCCTGACTTAGGTCGGGGATTTTCCTGTTTGTCGTCTTCACCGTATCCCTCTTCTCCAGCAAGAGCTGTGCTTCCTGGACATCATACCTCCGTTCACACCATACCCTCTACCTGCGGCTCCTGCCCACACACACTTTTTCCAGCAGCGGTTTCTCCTTCACCATCCCTCAGATCCAGCTGGGCTACACACACCCTACAGGTGGCGGAGAAGGTCCCCTATCACGGAGCCCAGGAGAGGCTCCCAGTGAGAGCTTGCTGAGGAGTCCGAGAAGGGCTGCGAGTCACTGACTCATGTCCAGGTCTGATTCCCCAGGTAAACTTGGGCGGGTGGCTCCGTTCTGGGCTTGAATTTTGTCACCTTTGGATTGAGGGTGAAATCAGGGCCACCTCTCGGGTAACTGTGCATGTGAGTGACCTGCTGGTGGAGAAAATGCTTTGTAATCTGTGCTCATCAATAGGCCGAGACCCACCACCCCGGAAATACTATTGTTATCTTATGGAGGCTCAGAGAAGGGAACTAACGAGTGGCCCTCCCAGGAAAGGAAACGGAGGCCCAGAGGGCCCTGAGCCGGCTCTCTCGGGTCCCAGAGCTCTGGAGGGCGTCGGAATGGATGTCCGCGGTCGCTGCCCAGCAGGAGCCTCCCGCGCCTCCTTGTGGCGGTCGCCGCATGCTCTTGACAGGGCGCTGTCACACCCTTTCCGTCATGCCCCTGTCCCTCAGCCCCAGGAGGGGCCTAGGGGAGGGTTAGCATGCCCATTTCACAGGCGAGGAAACTGAGCCCGGGGAGTGGAAGGGACTGGCCAAGACTTCCCCAAACTGTGTCGGCGGCTGAGCGACGACCGGGACCTACACAGCCCCAGCCCCAGTGTAGATGGATCTATCTGATCCTCACCCTTCCAGAGAGGCCTCCCCGGTCACCCAATCACCCTCCTCTTCTCCCCACCTTTTCTTCCCTCTCTATGACTCAGCCTCCTTTCTCCCTTTTGTGTCCTCGTAAAAGAATTTTAAATGTGAGTGATGAGTAAGAAGCTCTGGGACAAGTAGATGCTCAGTGAAATGGGTCTCATTTAACCTCTTTCACTATGAGCTATGGTGAGAGGACGCAGAAAAGGCATAGGCGTGTCCGGTGTAGTGGAAGAGTTGGGTTATCCGTGGTTCCCGCTTACCTACCGCTTCCTTGCAAAGTGTGGGCCAGTTGGAAGAGTGATGAGGTGTCTGACGCCTTCCAGCAGAGGGCGTGCTAACCACTGTTTTCTTTCGGTCCACGGAATTTAGGATCCTCCCAAGATGCTCAGAAGCAGGGAGGGGAAATATCAAACCCATTTGACAGATTAGTTGCTGGGGTGGAGATGGAGAGTGGCATGGGAATTTCCAGTTGGGAAATTGCCGACTGCTTTGAGGTAGAGAGCTGCAGGAAACTGGATCACCAGGCAACCCAGAAGGTAACAGACGCTTGGGAGGGCACAGGGAAAATGTGGGCGAGGCCTGAGCTCCAAGAGTCCTCAACATCGCAGACCTGGTGGCAGGTCCCAGATGCAGGCTCTGAGTGGTGAGTGAAGGACAACTGAGCCCAGGAGGAAAGAGACAAGGAACCAAACCATTGCCTACTGGGGCCTACGGAGTGGCAGACCCTGCCTCATGTGGCTCCTCCGCCCTGTGTCCTGCTACTGGGCACAAGAGTCCCCAGTTAACGATGAGGCCATTGCAGCTCAGAAGGGTTAGGTGGCTTGCCTCGACAGGAGACTGGCTCCAAGGCCCTGGCTTAGTTTCCAAGGCGCTGGTGACCTTGAGCAAGTCCCTGCCCCTCCTTGGGGCTTTCACAGAGGTGCTGATAGAGAAAGAAGAAAAAGGTTTTTTTGTCTTCCAGCCCTCCCCAGCCTCTATACCTTCCGGCTCCAGCCAGGCAAAGGTGGTGTCTGCAAGTCACACCTGCAACTCATTAACTCACCTGCCTGGGGGAGATTCCTCACTTTGGTTCTCTGCTTTCCAGCCTGGAACCCCATTAACCCTTTAGGAATTGCAGAGAGCCTGATAAAGTCCCTCGGGATACATATAGGAAACTGGTGTGTGTGTGTGTGTGTGTGTGTGTGTGTGTGTGTGTGTGTGTGTGTGTGTCCAGCTCAACGTCACACAGCAAGGTCAGGAACAAGGCAGAATTCAAACCTACATCTTCATCATACCTGGGAAGGGCAAGGCACGGACAGAAGAAGAGAGGAAAGGAAGGAGGCACAGATGGGGATCCAGGATTTGGTGATGAGGGAGGGAAAGGATTCTAGAAGATCCCCGAGATCTGGCTTCGGTGACTGAGAGAGGGTCCAATAATGATAGTAAGAGCTGACATTTATTGATTCACTTGTTCAGTCAACAAATATCTACTGAGCATTTACCTCATGCCAGGCACCATGTCTAGGCTTTACGGGTACAAATGTAAAGGAAAGAAACAAAATATTCTTGCTCTCAGAGAGCTTATATTCTGGTGGGGAGAAATATACAACAACTGTGGGGACAGAGGCAGGAGAGCAGTTTCCAGGCTCTCGGCCTCACGTGGAAAGGTGCTGGCTCGGGGAGTAGATGGCCATCAGCTGTAACCAGTTAGCCACTGGCCACTGATGTAACTGCCGGGGCTGAGCTAGCAAGCGCAGAGTGCAGTTAGCAAGTGTGGATGGCGGATTGTGGATCGTGTGGATCCTACTTCCTGCGTCTCGCTGGGCTGCCAGCGAGACTGGGGTGCAGGAAGACCCCCCGGTTGGGGTACTGGCAAATTATTGCGTCTGTGTCTCGACCAGCCACCAGCGAGAATGTAGTGGTACGACTCCCCTATCTATGGCTCCGTTGTTCTTTCTTGGCCTCACCATATCATGCGTTCTTGTGCAGGGAGCAGGAGCTGAGTCTCTGCATGACAACAACCACACAAAAAACATTTAAAAAGATGAAACATTAAATGATGACAGGAGTTATAAACAAATAGGGCAGGAAGAAGGCTGGAAGTGCAGGGGGCTGGGTGGGACTAGGTTTTAAACAGGGTGGTCAAGGACTGCCTCATGAAGAGAGGGACAGAACAAAGGTGCAGGGAGGTGAGGAGTGAGCCCTAGGGAGGAGCTTCTGGCTGGAGAGAGGGAAAGTGCAGAAGCCCAGAGCAGAACTGACTGCAGCTAAGAGCAAGAGGGAGTGAGTGGAAGTAGGGAGGTCAGACCCAAACACCTTGGCCCCCACTCACACCAGTGTAAGGGCTTTCATTATGCAAAGTGAGCTGGGAAGCACTAGGGGCCCTCAACCCAGAAGGGATGTCATCAGGCTGGTCTGAGCTGAGAAAAGACTGCAGGGGACGCTGGTAGAAACGTGGAGACCTGAAACAGTCCAGGCCTAAGTAGGAGGATTCCAGCAGGGAGCCCCGCCCCAGGCCTGAATGAAAACACTGGCTCTGCCTTTATGCTCTGTGGTTTTACCTTTCTGAGGTTCAGTTTCCACACCTGTTAAATGGAAACACCACCTGCAGCAGAGCAGCCTTGAGAATGTGAAACAATGGCAGAGGGCCTGGCCCAGTACACAGTGGGCCCTTGGGAAATGCCACCCTTATCCAGATGACTGAGCCCCAGGACTTTGCCCTCCTGCTTGCTGTGTGACTCTGAGAAGGTCACTGCCTCTCTCTGAGCTGGTTTTATCATTGAATGGGATAGTGTGGAGACATAGGGATGCAGAATATAGCTGGACAGAAAGCAGACGTTTCTGCCATATCTGGAAAGTAAGGAAAGATTGCGAGCTTCCTATCACAGGAAACATGGAAGCAGTGACCAAATTTGCACTTGGTAGAGGGGGGTTACCTCTATTCACAAAATCTGACAATCACTGCATACTAACTAAATACCTGCCACTGGGCTGAGAAATCTGCGTTTGTTGTTTGATGCATTAGCACTGAGCCTGCCTGGTCAATGTGTGCTTACAATGTCAGCTGCTATCACCTCGTTAATCTTCACAGCTCAGTTCTCTGAGGTAGGAGGTGGTGCCACTGTAATTCCCAATTCCCATTTTACAGAAGAGGAAACTGTGGCACAGAGAGGTAAAGTCACTTGTCCAAGATCACTCAGCTGGAACCCAGGCACAGGTAGTCTGAAATAGGAGTCCATGTTCTTTTGGTTATAAACTCAGTATGTGACCTTGGCCAGTCCTGGCTCTGCCTCTGGGCCCCAATTTTCCCATCTGCACTATAAAATCTCCCAGCTTACAGCCAGCACTAACTTCCAGCCATATGAGTGCATTATCTTGGCCCAGCTGGGCCCACAAACATCATGTGGGGCAGAAGGACCACCCAGCTGGGCCCAGGCAACCCACAGAATCATGAGAGATAATAAAATGGATTTATTTTAAGCCACTTGTTACACAGCAACAGATAAATAAAATAGCATTCAGCAACAAACATTGGTTGAGTACCTACTGTGTTCCAGGCACTGTATTAGACACTAGGAGGAAGCTTATGATTTGTCTCTGGCTTCAGGGCCTGCTAGGAGCCTTTAACTTCCTCTCGCTGTGGTCTGAGCTGACCAGGCAGGAGCAGGCAGTGCCAGGTGTTGTCTCTCCAGGGATGGCATCAGCAGCAAGGATGATGCTCTCGTAGCTGGGTGGAGGCAGGGTGGGCTGGGTCCCGAGTAGGGCATCCTTGGAGGCACTGCATGTCAGGCCTTCCTCCACAGGGTATGCAGGTGGTGCCAGGAGCCCCTCAACCAATTGGCAGTGCACAGCCTCCTCATAAGTGGGGATGTCAACCAGCTTTGGGGTCCTACAGAGACAGAAGAAGAGGCTGTTAGCAGGGGCAAAGGCACTCTTTGCAGGCTCTCTAGGACCCCATATACACTCTTGGAGCTTGGCATGAGAGGCCCCTGCCAACCTCAGCTCTCCCATTCCACCCTCCCTGCCCACTACCTGCACGTGCTCACAATGCCTCCTCTGTTTTCTTGGCAGGGAAAGTCCTTCCCACCTCCCTCACGCCTTCCGTGCTGGTCAGCCCCCACTTATCCTTTGAGAGTCCTCTCAGAAACCTTCTCAACCGGTCCCTCCCCCAGCAAAGCTCCCATTCCCTGCTCTGGGCTCCCACATTGTTCTCCTCTGTCACCACATGAACCCCACCTGGTTGTCATCTAGGGCAGGGACTGACTCAGTGTCCAGGGAACAGATGCTTGGGAGTGTTTGTTGAAAGACTGAGTGATGGTCCATAGGCAGAAAGACTCCCAGCAAACTGTAATATCCCTTACAAGAGCTGGAGTTGTGGACGCGCAGAGCAGGATGGGAGACCTCAGTTCTGCCCATCTGAATGCTTGAGGCCCTAATATGGTAAGTCCGCCAAGAGAGCACCTCTGCTTGAATACCTCCAGAGATAGAGTCAACCACATCTATCTCGGAATAGCGTGGCTTTCCTGTGACTCAATCCCACTTCCCTTAAATGAACCACCCTGTAAGGACTTGAGGCAGAGACCACATCCTCTGAGGCCCCTCTGACCAGGCTCTGCAGCTAGATTCCAAGAACAGGTCCCACAAATCCCACCCACACCAGTGCTGATGGTGTAGGGAAGATGAAGAAAATTTGTCTTCATTGGTTGATGTGAGCTTTTGTCTATTAGCTTTTATCTGTTCCTGTATGTGAGGTGATTTCTGTGCTGTGATCAGGACTGACTAAAGTCCCCCTTTGGTCTCATTCTCCCGAGCAGGGGAGACATGAGATGAGGTTTTCTGTTTGGTCTTGTTCTCTCGAGTAGGGGAGATATGAGATGATGTTTGTCATTCAGTCTGTGCTGTGAGGTGATGGTTAGCTTAGGGTTAAAGAAATTCTTGATCAGGGATTGAGAGAATTCCCTCCTTGTTCTGTCTGTTTTGCCCACATCAGCAGATGAAGTGAAGAAGTAGCTAAGTTATCAGGACCAGGTTGCCAGGCTTTTGGAAGACCTTGGGCTGATGGTCCCAAGCAACAACAGTAGATATTGCTTATCCGGATGAATTGGCCCTTTGGCTGGAGGGACAACATTCATATCAGTAACTGCCGGACCCTCCCGGAACGGGCCAGTCCCGGAGGGGGAGACAGGAAGAAGAAACTTGTCTCTAAGGTACATCTGAGAAAATATATGACAGACCTCAGTTGGCAGTATTAATTATTATTATTTCATCATTTGGTCATTTTGTCACTGGTGATTTTTCATTATGCTAACATTTTGAAGACTTCCAGCAACATGCAGCTTACAACACCAGGGGATGTCCTGACTTCCAGCCACGAACCTGGTGAGGGCTGGCTGGTTCCCGGCCTCTCCAGTGTTGTACCCCATGGTTAGCCTTCTTGAGAACTTGTCAGCACCTAGAAAACTTGTATGCGGCTTGCGGCTTACAACACTTCCAACAACAAAACAATGCCAGCAGCAGCAGCATTCTTGGGAACTAGCAAACAGCGGTGTGGGAGACGCCTGAGTTTCTCTCAGCTACAGACCTGGCAAGGTTTTGATTTATGACTTTTCCAGTGCTGTCCTCCCCCAGTTTGGTGAGCTTTTGACATCTACTGTAATAGTTACTATCCTATAGAGCTTATTACGGCTTTTGGATACTCCTCACTGATGTTATTTGTGTGTTTAGCCAAGTGATTTCTGGTCAATAGTAAACATATGTTGGGATCTCTTAAACTTACAAGTATGTGGACTCCTTTGACGTGACATTAGTATCAATGTATGTAGTTTAGTCTTAACCACCTTTACTTTCTGTCATTAGCGCATTCTGTTAATTGCCTTTGTCTTTTGCTCTTGTATATTGCTAAATAAATTGATTAGATATTGCTAAATAAATTCATTAGCCCCACTCTAGCCTGTGTCCCTCCTCCTTCCTTTCCCCGCTCTTCATTACAGATGGGAACGATACGGGCTCTCAGTCTTCTCAGGGCCCCAGTGGGTCACTTAGGGAATCCCTTTCCCTTCCCCTCTTAGGATCCTGTGGAGTGAGAGTGTCACTGATCGAGGCCCAGGCTGCTTGTTTTGGGGATGATACTGTCAGACACAGGGGCTGACTAGGTGATCTTGAAGGTCCCCTTCCCCTGAGTCGCTTGGGGGCTGGTTATGAGTCTCAGCACTGGCTGGCTCAACTCCCTCCTCTGCCGCATTTCTGGTGAGAGATCAGGGTCAGTAATTCCATTAATCTGGGCCTCAGTTTCCCCCTGTAAGTGGGGATAATAATGGCCCCCACCTCACAGGACTGTGTGCAGATGAAATGCAGGGGGGAATAAATGGCAGCCAGTCCTAAAGTTTCAAAGGTCTACGTGAGGATGGGGTGTGGGAGCAAAACTCCTCACAGATCTCCCGCATGGCAAGCCACCTGAAGGTTCAGGGAGGCTGTCACTCACTTAGGGTCACCAGTTTGGAAGAAGTTCAGTCTTTACCAGTGGGCCTGCCTGTCTAGAGAGGAGAGTGGCTGATAGCAGAGGCTGGCCTAGGGGTAAGAAGAAGTGTAGGGAACTTTGATCCAGGGTCTGGTGGGGTGGGAGGAAGTGAGTGCTGGGAACCTGCTGATATGCCTCATGTGAGCACCGTCACCCGCTGGGCACATGGCCTGTCTCTAGGCAACATGTCTTCTCAGCCCAAGCCCACCACAGCTCTCAGAGTGGCCCACTGGTGGGCATGCTCACTGCTCCAGTTACAGACAGGGTCATGGAGCAGGCTGGGGAGGGAGCCTGAGGTTAACCCCAGCATGTGTGCCAGTCTGATAGAGGGCACCAGCTATGAACCAAATCTGGGGCGCCCCATCCAGTGCTCTTGCAAACTTCTCTCACAGACCCTCCTCCTCTGGAAGCCAGCCCAGGAGCCTCAAAGCTGAGGAAGCTGATGAGGGCCCTCACCCTTCTCTGCACTCCCAGCATCCTTTGCAGGTGAGGGCAGGCAAAGATTATTGTTCCTGGAGGCAAGCAAGCCAGGTTCTATTGCTGTGTAACATAGGCTGTGTTCACACCCTCTCTGAGTCTTTCTCCTTGTTTGTAAAATGGGGGTAACAATTCCCATTTTATAAATTCAGGACAAGGAAAAATGGAAAAAACTTTGACAACACTCAGAAAAATGTGGGTAATAAGGCTTCCAGAGCCCCACATCTCTTGCCTTGTTTACCTTTCAGTCACACCCCTGCCACAGCCACTTCTCCAAGCCCTTCAGATATGACACAGGCATTGGGTATGCTTAGGGCCACCCCAGCAGGCGACAGCTGGCAAGGCAGGGCACAGGTGAGCTGACTGCAGAAGGAAGTTTGCTTAGAGGGCAGATGTGGCGTGGCCCTCATACCACCTGCTCTCACCTTGGCAGCCAGCTGGGCCCACCCAGCCCCAAGTCTACATGGTCATGGAGATTCTTGGAACTTGGGAACCATGCAGGGTGGCCATATCACACACTTCAGGGGGAAGGTCTGTTCATGGTGTGTTCTGGAAGTGACACCCTACATTTGTGTGGGGCAGCTGCCACTGTGGTCTCCATGCACAGGAAGGTCTATTGAGGTTGGGTCTTACCCACTCTCTGGAACCTGGTTGGGGCAGGAGACCTGGCCTGGTACCAGCTCCTCTGCCCTCAGCTGAGTCAGGCAAACATGGTAGAAAAAGGGGGAGGAACAAGGATGAAATACTATTTGCCCAACACTTAAGCCTTCTAATCTATTTCACATTTGTGACAACCCTGGGGGATAGCATCTGTCAGCCACTGGACAGATGAGTGACAGTCACCCATAAACTAAGCAGCAAAACCCCCGCTCTATCCAATTGCAAAGCTCAAGCCAACTCCACCTAACACACCTCTCCCCACGCAGTCCCTAATCTTTCCACACCTCAGTTTTCTCATCTGTAAAACTGGCCTAATCCTTACACTTACCTCATAAACTGCTCCACTCACGAGCAGTTGAGGCTCAAATAAGTTAGTGGGCATAACAGTACTATAAACTATAAAGCACAGTAATAGCAGCGAAAGCTAATGTGTGCGTGAACTTTCCAGTGTATACCCTTCCCCACCTAACATCTCATCTGAGCTTAACAGCAATCCTAGGGAAAAGGTCTGTTGCCCTCAGTTGATAGATGAGGAATAGACCTGGCTCAGAGAGTCCAACTAACATGCTCAACGACACACAGCATATAAAAGAAAGAGCAGAGACTGAAACCCTCATGTCTGACTAGGCTCATGCTTTTTCTGCTACTTACTGAGGATGGGGACGCCCCCTGGGAGGCTTCCTGTCCAGCCACCTCATTTCGGGGATAACACATAAGATGGGTGCCCCAGAGGGCAGGGGTTTTGTCTATTCTGTCTGGTATTGCATTGTCAGTGTCCTGCATAGGACCTAGCACACAGTAAATAGTGAATATGGTTACATGTGTGAAAGAATAAGCAGATGAATATAATAGATGGAGGAAGTGAGGCCCAAGAGGGGAAGAAACCTGGCCAAGCCAAGAGCATAGGAGGCCTTTGTCTCTGACCTGCATTTACCCACAGCCAGGTACTCTCAGAGTGAGGTGCCTGGGACAGGAACAGTAGCGCGGCCTCCCCCGGGGGCCAGATGCTGGGCTAATAGGCGGCAGGGCGGGGCTGAGTCAGCCCGAGAGAGGGAAGAGCCATTAGCAGAAGCAGCCTCCCTGACACCCAGCCACCCAGTTCTAAAACTAAGACTTGGATCTCGAAACCTGATGGACCAGCAACACCCTACAGCCTCCTGGGTGGGCTTCCTCTCTGGCCCAGCTGGCAATGAAGACCGCGTTCTCCCACTTGACAGACACAGCCGTGGCCCAGACCCTGTTGGGTCAACAAGGCTGTGTGTACAGACAACACCCACCCCTACATTCAGGCCACACTGGGTGGGGAGGGTCAGGCTCCCCGCCAGACTACTCTGAGGCCTGGCCTTGTTCCAACCGATCACTAACTCGGTATGTGACCAGGTAGGTCCCTGGTCTCTCTGAGACCCAGCCTTCTCATCTGAGAAGTAAAGTGTTTGGCTGGAGAGTCCCCAAGGCCCTGCTCTTCCTGCTAATAGTTGGGTCAAACCAAGGCCTGACCACTGAACTAAAGGGCGTCTGTTGAATATGCTATTGTCTCTGATCACAAGGATTCACAGGCCAGTAGTGGGAATAATCTGTTACATTCCTTACTCGTAATGCATTTTCCCCTCTAACTAAGGGAAGAAGGGTGTCCAGGTCCCAGGCCAGCTCACAGATATCTGGTTTAGCCCCGAATACATCCAAATCTGGTGCTTCCAGAGTGGTATGGGAGAATAAGAGCTTCGTAGCCAGCAGGCTCTGCCACTTTCTAGCTATATAACCTTCACCTTCTTCTTCTGTAAATGGCAACAGTTCCTACCTTGCAGGGGACAGGACTGGAGAAGATGTATGCAGGCCCCTGATATATAGGTACACCCAATACTGGGTTGAATGAATAAGTACATATTATAATAAGTGCCTACATAATTCACTTTCTCAACAGGGCAAAAATTGGATCTTGGTATCGTGGTGATACTCTGTTTATATATTAATATAAAGCACAGACATACATACAGAACATAAACAAATATATAGTATATCTGTGGTATTTAAATTTCATGGGGGAGGATTCAGAAAAAATGGCTAAAAAGCCTCACAGAGGGAATGAAAATGAAAAATATGGTTGAGAAATATTGTCACAATGCAAGATTTTGTCTCCACACCCCATCCTTTTGTATATGCTTTTCTGCCTGCCTAAATGCTTCTCGCTGCCTTAGCGACTTGAGGAAAAGTTAACATTTACTGTGTACCTATTATGTGCCAGGCATGGGGCTAAGTTCTACATACACAGCATCTCACTCAATTCTCCCTGTGTCCCCTGAACTAGGGAGTGGATGAGAGCACAGACTCTGGGTCCAAGACCTGGCCTTGACCCATGCTAGGGAGATGTCCTGGGTCAAGTTACTTAATATCTTGGTGCCTCCGTTTTCTCATCTATAAATGGAGTTAATAATAGCACCTACTTCAATGGCCTTTTGTAAGGATTAAATGAGTAAATATATGAAAAGCACTTAGAACAAGCCTGGCCCATATTAAGTACTATACAGGTACTATTATTGCTGTTCTTATTATTATTCCTGTTTTATTTCAGATAAGCAAGCTGAGGCTGGCTCAGTGGGTTTACACGATCTATTTGAAGTCCTACCACTAATTAGTGATAGAACCAAGAGAGGATCCCAGTCGGTCTGATTCCTGTGCCTGGGCTCTTAACCCCTATGCTACTCTACCCTGTACCATGCTGAGCTCAGCTGCCACCTCCTCCAGGAAGCCTTCTGAGATTCCATGTCACCAAATGACAATGTCTGCGCCTCTCTCACAGCTCTAACTACACTGGTTTGTCAATATCTACCTTTGTCGTGGGGCTTTAAACTTCTCCAGGACTATGCTGATCAGCCTTCAAGTCCCCAGGGCATTGACAAAGCCTGGTCCACAGGAGAAACCCGGTGTGAGTCTGCTATGCAAATGCATGATAGAATGGTACCCAACCTGTGGCCCCCACGCACTGCCCTCACCCTGCCCCACTGACCTGCAGCTCTCCTTCTCCAAAGGCTCCACAGTGAGGTAGTACAGGTCTCTGGAGAGGTGATATGGGTCCCACTGGGGTGGCCCCCAGGCGCTGGCCTTGATGGACCACAGCAGGCCGAGGAGCAGCAGCAGGCCGCCTGTACCGCAGCAGAAGAAGCTGACAGACCTGAGCAGGAGCCTGGGAGCGGCAGGCACAGGGTTCCCAGCAGGTGGGGTCGGCTGGCCAGGCTGGGCACCTGCATTTCCTTCACTCCACCAAGCGAAGCAGAGTATCCCGGCCACCAGAACCACCATGCCACTAACCATCATGCAGTAGCGGAGGGTGACGGCCACACAGCCCCTGTCACAGGTCTGGACATGGAGAAGGAGAGAGGAGAGTAAATGGGTATGTGAGAGACCTGCCAGGTACTGGAGACCCAGCTTTCAGTCCTCCTCTGCCTGAGTTCCCTGTGTAACCCTGGAGAGCTCATTTGAGTCCTCTGTGCCTCAGTGTCCTCATCTGTAAAATGGAGCTCAGGCTCTCAACTTTGCAGGGCTGTTTTGAAGGTCACAGATAACGTGTCCAAAGTTCCTAGCACCAAGCCTGGGACCCAGTAGGAGCTCAGTGAGTGTGGCTATGTTCACTCCAAGCCCTTCTGCAAGCCTCAGAGGCCTCATCTGCCTGGTGGGTATAAGACTCCCCACTGTGTCTACCACAGCCTGGGAGGGAGGAGAATGAACTCTAATTGGGTCCACAAGGCCTACCAGCATTGGGCCTTGCTGGTTACACATTGCCTCACTTCACCCCGGTCACATTCTCAAGAAATCGACACTGTCATTTCCATTTGACAGGGAAAGACACCGAAACCCAGGGCGAATAAAGGACTATGTGACAGAGGGCACTGAGAAGTCTGAAGTTGAAACTCATGAAATGAAACAAAATTGTGCAAAAAGCTGTTCACCGTGACCTTATTTATAATGATCCTAATTTGGAAAAAGCCTGTATGTCCAACTCTAGGGAAACGGTGAATAAACCATGCCATAACCTCTAGATGGAATATTAACAACTTATTTTTAAAAATCAAATTAAGCACAAAAGTTTAACTGGGGAAATGCTATGTCTTACTTTTTTCAACTTAGTATACCTAATTATATATACAGTGTTATCTCAATTAAGTAAAGAAAATATACACAGGAAAAACAACACTGTGAGGAAACCTGGCCCTAAATCCCACAGACAGGAAGGGGATAAAATCCATGTCTGTGTTGTCTCCAAAACCAACCTCTAGGCCATCATCCATGCTGTTCCCTCTACCTGATAACTTGCTTTATCTCCCCTCAAAGCTCAGCTTGACCCCCACCCAAGAAGCCTTCGCTGGTAACACTTTAGACACCGAAGTCCCCTAGGCCTTCTTGGATCACAGCACTTACCTGTATTTAACTTTTCCTTTGATTTAACTTTTCCTTTGCTGTCCCTATTGGCCCTCTTCACTGCTATATCCCCCAGTCCCTGGCACATAGTAGCCACTCAATAAATAATTGTTAAAGAAATTCTCTTAAATAAAAGAAAGCGTTGCTGGGCAAATGTTTATTGTGTGAAAAACCTGCCTCACAGCTGGGAGGAGCTGGGCAAGGGGAAGGAACACAGGATTCCAGCTGCTCCAGTCCCTATCCCTGGAGCAAAGGCCTATCTTTGGTCCCAACTCTGCAGCTCACCATCTGTGTCCTGGGGTAAGCCTCTGGTCCTGTTGCCTCGTCTGTATTAAGGGCAGGCTCTCCAGCAGGCTGCTAGGAAAACTTAGCGCAGCTCCGGCTCCTCTTCCAAAAGCTGAGCCAGTGAAACACGGGGCTGGGGAACTCACAGACCTGAGAGCAACCTCAATGACCAAACATGGTACATCCGAACAATGCCCTGCTTTGCAGCCATTCAAAGGCATGCTCCTAGGGGAGCGGTGGGGCATGGCACACACAATGCTCAAGAGATAGTGGGTGAAGCTTTCAAAAGGGCATGTTCCCACCGGAGCAGTGGGGAAGGGGCAGAAAACAGGAAGGGGATTAAGAAGTACAAACTTCCACTTATAAAATAGGTTATAAGAATGTAAGGTACAGCATAGGGAATAGAGCCAATAACACCATAATAATTATGTATTGTGACAGATGGTTACTAGACTTATGGCCGTGATCACTTTGTAAGGTACGTAAGAGTAGAATCATTGTGTTGTACATCTGAAACTAATATAATACAGTATGTCAATTATAATTTTAAATAATTTTTTAAAGGGACCTATTCCCAAATGTGTTTTAAAATGTACGTGTATGTGTGCATGTGCATGTGTGAGAGAATGTATACATCTAACGAGGTGCTCTAGGAGTGGACCCCAATCTTTCTGAGCCCCCAGACCACCAACAGCAAATAGGAAACCGCCAGTTGTAAATTACCGACGGTTCTCTGTCTGTGAATCTGTCTTTGAGGCAAGTACTTCCACTCTCCAGCTCAAGGCATTTTCATGGGGGCAGAAAAAGAACCTGACTACCCTCTCCCCAAAGTCAGACAGCTAGGAGAGGCTCTCAAGAGAAAAAGCTGGAGGGGGTGGCCGGTTAGCTCAGCTGGTTAGAGTGTGGTGCTGGTACCACCAAGGTTACCAGGTTGATCCCCGCATGGGCCACCGGGAGCTGCGCCCTCCTTAAATACATACATACATACATACATACAAGGGGGGAGGGAAAGCTGGAGAAACCAACTTTAAAAAAACAAACAAACAAAAAAATAAAAACAGCAAATCAATAATAGTAATCCCTGGCCCTGTATATTATGGCACTTGATGGTTGCCCTTCACACCCAGTATCTCATCTGACTCCCCACACAGGGCAAGGAAAGAAATTCCTGTTTTGCAATTGAGGAGACGAAGTCCAGAAAGGTGAGGGACTTTGCCCAAAGCCAGCTATGGCTGGGTTTCTCAACCCATGAAGAACTCATTCCTACATAAAGTAAGTTACGATGCTTTTTACTTTCTATAAAATTAATAGTTGCTCATTGTAGGAAAAGGAGAAAACCACAGAAGGGAATAAGAATGCAAAAATACAAATCATCATTCAGCCTGCCTCTCAGGGATGAACATGATCCCCAAGGATGTTTCCCTTCCGTTTCTCCCTTGGCTTACATCCATGATGATGGGGGCAGCAGGTGTGTGCTAGGCATTTACACGGGCTGGGCACCACACCAAGCACTTTACAGGGGTCCCGTCACTCATTCCTCACAGCAGCATTATGTCCTGAGGACACTAGGGCCCTGAAAGTGACAGTCTGTCTGAGGTCAGTGTGAATTGGAACTCAGGTCTAGTCTGACTCAAATCCCTGTGCGTATGCACAGCTAGATGGAGTTATGTGTTGTATAAAGTTGAGACCTTACTGTGAAGAGAGGTTATCTGTAAGTCTTTGGTAGTTCTCACTTGCTAGAATGCACTGCTCTCCTCAGACAAGGCGCTGGAATTTTCCTCAGCACGGTCATCTCCCTCCTTCCACATGGATTCCTGCCCCCACCCGCACCATGGGCAGGCAGGGCACATGTTAACCTGTCATCCCCAGGGGGAGGAGGGTGTCTACATCCACTGGATAAAGAACTGCCTGTTCTGTTGCTGTGCGGTGGTTTCCATTATTATTACCGGTCGGGGCTCTGACTACCAGCAGGGTGTCCTGGCCCAAGAGTCCCCCTGGCCTGTTTCAGAGAGTGGTCTTCAGGCAGCTTACTCACCTCTCCCACTCATGTATCCAAAACCCTGATGGAGGAGGAAGAAAGGGCTCCCTGCCCTGGAGAGCATAACCCCAAACCCAGAGAAGTCCCACTCCTGATCCTGGCATTCAGTCAGGGCTTGCCAGGCTGGCGGCCTTCCTCAGTTCCCTCATACCCACCCCCCACACCCAAACTCCTGTCATCTGGGGGCCTCTACATTTGCTGTCCCCATTGGGGCCCTCATTTCACAGCCCCACCCCTTCAACACCATCTCCTCCCAGAAGCCTTTCTGCTGCTGCCACCCCCACCTCCCACCAGCTAAAAGAGGCCTTTCCCTACATCAGATTCCTCCCTCCAATTAGCTCTGTGAAGACTGCTCAACATCTTTGGGCTCAAATTTCTGCCTCCCTGGGAAGAGCAAATTGTGAAGATAAGATGGCAAGCTGTAAGTGAAGCATGATGACACAGAGCGGGACAGAGGACGGACCCCCGCTCTGACATTGGGCAAGTTACCTGGCTTCTCCATGCCTCCCTTCCCACAGTATTGTCGGGCTACTGACAAGGGAACTTTAGGTGCCAGTTTTCTGTAAAGAACTAAACCATCTGAACAAGTGGCCTAAACCATCCGAACCCAGCTCCATATAACCGCGGGGTAAACTGAGGCCGTGAAAGCCAGGGCCCCAGGCCATGCAGCGAGTCCACACAGGAGACGTGGCTGTCTAGACTCTGGCCACCAAGCCACCCTGGTCAAGGTGCAGGGAAGGGGTCTGCGCGGGGTCGGCGTTACGCGGAGGCGAGACTCCTGAAGGCGGGAGACAAGGAAGCTCGTACCCACCGCGGGCGCAGCCATGGCGAGGCAGGAGGTGAGGCGCGGTCCAGGCACCGGGAGCCAGGGGACCGTCACGGCATCGTGGCCCAGGGCCTGGAGGGCGGTGCCAACGCGGGAGCAGCGTCCCTCGGGTCTGCAGGAGGCGCCGCCGTTCCGGGGCGGCGGTCCCCGACACCCGCGCTCTGCGCCCTGCGGAAGGAAGCGCTACGGTCGGGCTCCGGTCCCCACGCGCAGCCCCCGTCCGTCCCGTCGGAGCGGAGGTGCGGAGCCCGGCTCCACCCGGCCGGTTCCCCCGCTGAGCGCTTCCGCGGCGGCTCTGCAACCCGGGGGGGGGGGTGGGGGGGGCGCGGAGCTTCGCGCAGAGCCCCAGCTTCGCCCCGGACGCCGGCGGTGCGCGCTCCGGCCTGCCCCACCTCTCCTGCGGTCCGGGTCCTGCGATCCGCTGGGTCCCGCGGACACGCGAGGGCGCCCGCGGCCGGGAGGCTCCAGGGCGGTTCCAGGTGCTGCGCCGCCGCCCAGCGCGCCCCGCCCGACCTTAAAGCCACAGCGCGAGCCGGCCTGGCAGGGGTAGGGTTTCCCAGCGCCGGGAGCCGCGGGCCGCTGTGACCCGGAACCGTCCGTCCTGGGGGCCACCCCGCCGCGACTGCTCCACGGGGGCGGGCCTGGAAACAACTTGCCACAGCCATCAATAATCAGTCAGAGAGGGCTCTAGGACCCCGGAGCCCACGCCGCCTCACTCCCATTTTATAGCAAGGGAAACTGAGGTCCAAAGAGGGAAAGTCACTGTCTAAGCGGTTTTACTGCGTACTCCGTTGACAACTGGCTTTTTCTTCCCACAGCGGTCAATTTGAGAGCAAGCCCTCCAGGACCGCACGTCCAGAGGTGGAGCGCATTCACAGAAATAGTGGTCCACCGTGGAAGTGCTCCCCACAGCCCCAGTTGGAGGTTACCGCCCCAGACAGTGAGAGGCCAGGGAGAGGGGCTTGAGGACAGGGCCTCCCACCTATTGTGTGACCTAACTTCTCTGAACCTTCTTCCTCCCGGGTCAAAGGAGTATAAGGATCCTAACTCTCAGGTCTGTGAGGACTGAATGATTTAAGCAGCGAAGGTTAAGCACTGGCCCATTTAACCAGTGCAGGCTAAAAGCAGTTTTTGTGGACAAGTCATTTGAGCACCTGGAGCAAGGGTCAGGTGTGTGTGTGTGTGTGTGTGTGTGTGTGTGTGTGAGAGAGAGAGAGAGAGAGAGAGAGAGAGAGAGAGAGAGAGAGAGAGAGAGAGAGAGAGAGAGACTTCTTCTATGGGAGGACACCTTCTATGGGAGAAGCGGGCATAACATCCAGGCTGAAGGAAGATCATGTGCAAAGCGGGGACAAAGTCACAAGCTGGTTAAACCTTGACAAGTTCATGTGGGTCAAAGCAAGCCAGCTCCCAGACCAGCCCAGGTCTGTTTTTGTCTTTTCCTGCTGCTCCAGCAAGGTAGGAGACAGGGCCTAAGTCCCCTCAGCCATGCCAAGGAGTCCCCACAGAGCTGGTGGGGTGCACTCTCTCATTACAATGGCTTTATTTGAGAATCTCCTTAATCAGTGGTGACCTCCCTGATGGCAGGAACTAGTTGTGACTTGGCTCAGGACTCAGCCAGACCCAGCAGGGCCAGGACCATTAGGACTGGGTCATCATTGGAACCCAGGGATCTGGCCCAGTTATTCTGGCTCTGTCTTCCTCTTCCCCACCTTTTGGGTGGTCTGGGACCCCACAGCTTTGGGCATACTTGCAGGCCTTTTCTGAGCAAGCAGCCTTGGATGTTTGCGGGCACCAGGTGGCAGACTCAGAGGAGAAAATTGATCACCAACTTCTGCTTCATGGAGCTAGGGAAGGGGGCTACCACTTGCACCTACTTATTACATGTCACCAGCCAGCTGCTTTTCTTGTTTGTTTGTTTTATTTTTCAATTACAGTTGACATACAATATTATATTCGTTTTTCTTGTTTAATTTTCAACTCAGCAAAATCATTGAGGCCAAGAGACAGACAAATGCCTTGCCCAGGGTCACACAGCTAATGAGTGAGGGGTAGAAAGTGAGGTTGGGAAGAGGAGGTGCTGAAATCCACATCGGTCTGAATCTTCCAGACCCATATGCAGAATCTTCCCCTTCACGGATAAAGAACAGTTGCCAGCCCTGAAAGAAGAAAAATATTTCCATAAATGCAGCCTCATCTGCACAGACTCTGCCCACCCTCCCACCCCACCATCTTGGGCAGGTGATTCCGGGGCCCATGGCCTTATTTGGCAAAATGGTGAGAAATAAGCACTGGAATCAGGACTCTTAGGGTTGTTATGAGGACAAAATGAGTTATTATGTAATGTACTTAGCAACAGCTCTTGGCTTATAGTAAGTACTTAGTAACAGTGGCTATTATGATTATTATTTTATCTGTAAGTAGAAGAGAAGCAATGAGAATCCATCGCATCCTCCCTTCCCTTACCACCTCCTGCCTCCAGGACAGGGGCTGTGTCCTTTCCCAGGACCACTACCTAGAGACAACCAACCACTGTAACATTTGGATGTAACTCTTTCCAAATGTGTCCATTTTACTGGACATACATTGCTACCATTCTAATAGCTTTTATTTTCATGTCACACAATTCCTCGTGAATATCTTCCCATATCTCACTGCATTTTAATTCTTTGCTTCCATATCTTGCTCCCTATGGACAGCATCTTGAGGGCAGGTATGCACATTTTGTGTCCTGTCCCCACCCCACCCCTCTCACGCCATCTCAGCTGGCACACATTGGCCCACCATGAATATATGTTGTGAACAGCATGAGATGTGCAATGGTGGTGACTTGTTCTGTCCCTTGCCTAGGAGGGAAGAAGGCTCATGGGAGGGCAGCGGGCATTTCAAGTTCTGCCAGCAATGCAGCCAAGGCCAATCAAGGGCTGGAGGTAGGATATCTTTAAAGAAAGATTTCTGAGCACATTCCTTAATGACAAATAGCAACAGAATTCTGAAGGTTTAGCTTCATGAAAGAGGGAGTTTAGGCCAATGTTCTCAACCCAGGGTGATTTTGCCACCCCCAACCCCAGAGGACATTTGGCTATGTGTGGAGACATTTTTGGCTGTCACACTATGATAACGGCAGTAGGGGGATACTACTGGCATCTAATGTGTAAAGATCAGAGATGTTGCTAAACATCCTACAGTGCACAGGACAGCCCCCTTAAAAAATTATCCCATCCCAGGTGTCAAGTACCAAGGTTGAGAAGCTCTGATTTGGATAGCTAGACTTTGGAGACAGCCGGACCGTGTTCTGCAGAGAGAAGGGGAAATAAATAAATATAAGTATATGATATAAAGAAATATAAGAGAAAATAAACCTGAGATTCTATAAATTCAGCCGTTTTCCCACATGCCATAGAAAAGCCTCAGAAACTCCAACATACAACTTCTAAACCAGACCTACCATTGTGTCTCTTATATATAAGGAGCAGAAAGGGTGGAGTGGGCAGGAGGAGGCAGGGACCCTGGCACCCCTCTCAGCCAGTCAGAGTATGTGCCTTTTTTGTCAATTTTTGATGCTAGAGTTCTGTGTTAGTTTTTCTCTGGAGAAAAAAAAAAATCATAGGGCTGGGGGATGAGGGGAGAAAAGGTTTGAAAAACACTGACCTGCTTGGATCTGTTTTTATAGGGCTCAGGAAAGGAAAATGAGTTGCTTGAAATGACACAGCAAATCTGAAGTATAACAAGGACCCAGACACAGGTTCCAGAGCCTTTTTTTTTTTTTTAACCAGCCTCTTAGCTGCTAGTATATAGAATCACTGATGTCTGGGTTAGGAGTCGGGCACCTGGGGTTCAAGGGGTTGGCGAACTGTGTCCTGCAGACCAAACCTGGTTCACTGCTTGTCTTTGTATGGCCTACTCACCAAGAATAGTTTTTTACATTTTTGTTAATGGTTGAAGAACATCAAAAGAACGTTCATGATCCATGAAAATTTTGCAAAATTCAAATTTTAGTGTCCATAAATAAAGTTTTATTGGAACACAGCCAAGCTCATTCTTTCCGTACTCCTTTTCACTCTAGTGTTAGAATTCAGGAGAAACCATGTAGCCCATAAAGCCTGAAATATTTACTATCTGAACCTTTACAGAAACTGTTTACTGCTCCCTGCCCTAGCCTCTGGCTCAGCCCTGCCACCAACGTGCTGTATAATCCTGGGTAATGGACTTGCTCTTACCCTGTAGCCAACCCACAAAGGCCTGCAGCCTTCGTGTCTAGTTGCTCTGTGGGTTCCTAGAATTCTGTGCTTAGGAGACAGTCCATTCATGGAGAAGCAAGGAGCTGCTGCGTCCTCTGAGATCAAATTCTAAATGAGGAAACTGCTGTCTATGGGTAAGAAAAGGATTAGAACCTCAAGGCCTCAGCTTCCTTGGAAGACATTTTCTATCCAAATGAGATGGCCCCATGCTCTTGAAGGGCCCTTGGCTGATACTGGGCCAGCTGCTCTGGAGCGGGAGAGATGCAGGCCAATCGGAGGAGGAACTCTTGTCTGCCAGCCAAGACAAAGGGCTAAGAGCCTGGAGAGTGTGTGGATGGGGGGCTGGGAACAGCCTTGACTCCAGGGGTGACCTCTGGGAGCTCAGGCAGACACATGAAAGGGCTCAGATTCTGGAAAAGAGCCAGATGCTACCTTTGTTTCCAGAGATCCTGAGAAAGATACAGCAACCCAGCTTTCAGTGTGGGGAGTTAGTCTCCTTATGTGAAGTAGGGCGGGAGGGAGGGAGCTAGCCAGGCAGACTGGAGGCCTGGTTTGGGTCTGACTCGTGGCCGTGGCCAAGTCATTGTCCCCTCTTAGCCTCAGTTTCCCTATCTCTAAAAAGGTAGAGTCCTTTCAAGCTCTGGAACTCTATTCTAGGGCTTAATTCTTTTTCTTCCTCTCCTTCCACCTCTCCTGAATTGGACACACTTATCAGCAAGTTCCCATCCAAGTCTAATAAAAATCCTGGACTCTGATTGTTCAGAGTCAGTGCTTTCTTTACAGGTATATAGACTGTTCTGGATTCATCTACTGCTAACCCAGGATTTTTGAAGAGCCTTATTTCCTGCCTCAACTCCTGCCTCCTGTGCCAATCCATTCCCAGTCCCAGCCTCCACTCACCCAATGGCTGATGTCCCATAAAAACCTCCCACTCAGCCCATTCAAACCAAATCACCATGTCCACCCCGGGCTGCCATGTCTCCTGTGGTCAATGCTCACTAAATGGCACTTCCACCCACCCAAGTGAAGACACTAGTGGAAGCAAAGCCAGACTCTGGGAGAAATGCAATCACCCACTATCCTTTCTGGGCCTGGTTCCTCAACAATGAAATAAAGGGTTGCACATGACAGTATCTGCATTTGCTGACAGGCCTGAATGCTCTGCTTTTACTCCCAAATCTGCCATTTGCCTACAGAGTGACCCTGGCCAAGTCATTCCTCTCCGGGGCCTCAGTTTCCCCATTAGTAATTGAGATGGTTGGACTAGGTGGGTTTTGGACTAGGGGAAGTGGAAAAAGCACTGACATTGGAGGCAGGAGATTTTGCTTCACTTAATCATCGGTTCATCTCATAGCCCTGGGCCAGTCTCTTCCCAGGTTGGGTCACTGGGCCTCCATTTTCACGTATGTCAGATGGAGAGGATGGGACTACCTTCTCTCCCAGGGCCCCTTTCCCCCTGCCCCTGACATTCTGGGACTGCAGAACTAGGTCCCTCAGGTCATTTGGCTAACAACTCCAGGATAGGTTTGTTTTTGTTCTTCACTGTGGAAGCTTCCAGATTGTTCTTTGGAATTGAAGGCCCCTTAATTACTGTGGGTCCCCAGGCAGCTGGAGACAACTTGGCCCACAGGAGCTTATAGTCCAGTATTTTAAACGGAAAAATTTATATTGTGTTCACAGCCCACCTAAAAAGTCCAATCAATTTTCTAAATATCACTACAACACTCTTAAATACCTATTTAATAAATCACTAAGGATTTCCACATAATATGAAATATGTAACCTCTACATAATATATGTCATTGACCTCATTGGATGTTATTGACACGCAATGACACTGTATAGTATTGAACACATTTTATACAGTATTGAATACACATTTTAGTTTCTTTCGGTGAACATGTACTATAATGTAAATTACAATGAAATGATATATCAAATGTGTATTGAATACAAGAACCACCTAGCATAATAAAATAAATAAGTCAGCCCATTCGAATGATTCGCGCTAATCAATAGGAGAGTTGTCTGAGTGCGATGTGGGGCAAGAGGAGGAGATGGTAGCTATAAGACATACGTAAGGTTGCCACATTGAAACGTTACCTTTTCTATGCATGTATCTTTGCACATGCTGTTTCATCCTACCCGGAATGCCCTTCCCCTACATCTTATCCAGGCAACTCCTGTTCATCCTTCACTTCACAACTCAGTGTGCCTTTTTTGGTGAATACTTCCCCACCTTTCTTAAGCAAAGTTAGGTATCCCCCAAGTGTGGGGAGCCATTATTTACTGTTGCTCTGAAGTCTGGTGGTCTGGCTCAATTTATGGCTAAGGCCTTATCTCTGCAATAAAAACCTTGAGAGTGTTTTTGCAAGTTGCTTAGGAATGAGGGGGGAGTGGCCGTTTCCCCAGACACAGATAACTGGTGACTATCAGGATAATTGGTAGTCTCTTTCTTGTGGTAATTACTTTGGAGAAGTTTTGTAGTGATTTGTAGTTTCTTTGAAAAAGTTAGAAAATTTACTCTCTGTAAGATAACACAAGCCAGTAAATGTTAAACTGCACGTACCTAAAGGATATAAATTGGTAAAAAAAAATAAACAAAGCGCTCCACCATCAGTGGAGACCGGCCGCATCATCATATGTGTGTGTGTCTCTTTTTGCATTCCCGCTCCCCCTTCCAGGTACCGTTCGACTCGTGGCGGCTGGACCGTCACACCCAAGTTCCCCCATGATGAGCCCCTCAGTTCAGCAAACGTGTATTTCATGTGTCTTGAGCAGTGTGAGGTTCAGATGAAGCAGACACAGTCTCTACCTCTAAAGCCCCTTTTCTCAGTCCTCATGCTCTCACTCTTCCTTTGTTGACTGGCTAAATGCAGAGGATCTGAACAGAGGGTGGCAAGGTCACCAGATGAAAGGACCCTGGGTCCTCAAGTGATTGTTTGGCGTAACCCCCTCACCATACTTGACCTGCATTAAACTGTGACAGGAGTGAGAAATCTCCAGTGTGGTAAGTGTTGACATTTGAGGGTTATTTGTTAGTGTTATTTACTCTAACACTCCCAGCGTCTGTCCTGAGTCCCAGGTCAGACAGATTAGAATGAGGGAGATACTGAGAAGCAGCTGAGGGCCTAGGGAGCTGGAGCCAAAAGACAGGGAGGACAGCTTGGGGGCTGAGTACTTGGTTTCTCCTCTGCAGCAGAGGTGACCTGGCACCAGCCACTTCCTCACAATGAGCCTGTTTCCTTATCGGCCAAATAAGGATGAGAGTTCCTACCTTATATGGCTATGAAGAGTGTCACAAATTACATACATAAAGTGCTTCAGCTATAATGCTGCTTTATAAATGTTTCCATCCCGTGCTTTCTATTGCATCCCCATCAACAGGGGGCGAATCAAGGCAGGTGGAAAGATCACAGAATAGCTCACACTTACATAGCATTTATTATATAGCACTGTTCTCAGCACTTTACATAATAAACTAACTTAAATTCTCACAGCAGCCCATTTCGCAGATGGGGAAACTGAGCTAAATAAAGTTAAGTCACCTATCCAAGCTAGTAAATACTAGAGCTAGGATTTGAACCTACACAGTCTGGCTAACCACAGTGCTGTACTTCTAAACTCTGGCTTATTGAAACGGGACACGAGCCACGGATACCAGGCACCTGCAAAGAACTGGTTATAGCCAAATCTGACTAGTAGTCATTCCCTGGCAGAACAGACATCAAAATAAAGCCAGGCTCACTTGGTGTCTCTTTCCTAAGAGGAGAAAGCAGACCAAACGTCTGCACAGAGGGGAACCCTTCCTGGGAACTTTATTCAAGGAGAAGCACATCACGTGGTCCACCATCCAGAAGGCCCTGAGTCACCAAGTGGACAATGGTTCCTATTATGGTTTTGCAAGGCCCAGACCTGCAGGAAACCATGTCATTTCTGGAAGTAATCTGACTCTCCTTTCTTGTAAATCCCTATGTTGAAATGCAAACTGGAGCCTCACTCACCAGGACCAGCCACCCAAATGCCAATGTGTTAGCAGGCACTGGGCAGATAGGTATCAAAGCGAATCTTGCTCTACCTGGGAGAGCTGAAGTCACTGTTCTGAATTCCTGTCTCCTTGGACTGGCAGTTAGGACCTTAGGGTCCAGCCCCAGATGGGCCACACGCTGGATGTGTGATCTCAGGGGCATCACTCATAATCCTGGGCCCAGGGAGGAGCCATCTTCATGGACCATTCCCCCAGGTTGTGGACACCAACCTGCCTCACATTCATCTGTGCTCCCAGGCAGCCAGCACAGCAGCAGGTACAGAGTGGGGACTCTGTAAATGCTGGTTGGAAAGTAGAGGTGGTTGTGTAGAGCTGGATTTGAGGGACCCTGATAAAAAGAATATACAGTACTGCTTCCATTTGTTCTTACTTTCCCCGACAACTGTATGAGAGAGGAATGATTATTATCCCCATGTTCCTTTTTAGGAAAGCTGAGGTCCCAAGAAGTAAATGACTTGCATGAGGTCATACAGCCCACCAGAGTGTTGCATTATTGTGCTGCTGGGGATGCCATCCAAACTGAGTTGTTGGATGAGGACCTTGATTTTGGTCTAGGAATGCTAGCCTGTATTTCCCAGGCTGGGGGTAGTTGAAAAAACCACAGCACTTGGAGTCAGCTCCTAACTTGTGAAGACTAGGTCAGGGTGCTGTTCTTTCAGCAACACAACAAGAATCCCAAATTTGTCCCAGGGGATGGAAATTAAAAACAAAGAGAAACCTATGAGCGCCACCTTGTGGTAAGCTCCGCCATCATCTTACGTCTAATCGCGGTGCTTGGACGTTTGAGGACACAATGCAGTGTGGTTCCCAGGCCACAAGGGCCACAGGAAAAGTAAGGACTCCAGTGACCTCCCCACGGCCATGTCCCCAGGGCCAGGAGCCCAGTCTTCCAGGCACAGAGCGTTCACAAATGGCTTGTAATGACCCAGGGCGGAGGCCCCAGTCACAGCCCAAGCTCTCTCAGACACAGTGGAGTCAATTGCCCACCTGGTGGTCCCCGCTATACCGTCTCTCAGGGCCCAGAACTTCAGCTCTTACTCATTCCACATGCATTTACTGAGGTGCTATGCCAGGCTCTGTGCCAGGCACTGGCTGTTTGGTGGACCCCAAAGCCTGATCCCTAAGGGTGCCATGTCCTACCAGAGCCACTTCTCTCCCCGCCCCAATCCTCATTCTCCCAGTCTCACATGCCAATTGATAGCACTCTCTTCCATCTTGTGAATCCTCCCGGAGCCTCCCCTCCTTCCTAGTCCTATCCCCAATTCCGACACCTAAGTATTGTGGGCACCCCTCCATTTCTCTCCCTTCCCATCACTGCTCTAGTCCAAGATACCAACAGCTCCGTCCAGGACAACTTTCAAGGCCCACTCATTCTGGCCTCCCCACCTCCAGTCTTGACCCCTGAACTTGCTGTCTGCACAATGACCAGAGTCTACCTTCTGGAAGGGAAATCTGAGCAATGAAAATTTCTCTGTAGAAACCTTCAGGGGCAAATTCTCAGCTCTAAAATGACGAAAGCGTGGTGGGGAGAGACAAAGTAAGGAAAGTGAACGAAATGGATATACAAAGGAGGTATAAAAATTAACACATAAAAAGTTTTGGGTTTTTTTTAAGTGCCCAGTGTTTGGTACCTAGAAGATCTTCAATACACACCCACTAAATCCTTGCTCCTTAAAGTATGTCCAGGACCAGCAGCGTCATATCCCAGCGAGCTTGTCAGAAACGCAGAATCTCAGCCCCACCAAGACAGCTGAGTCAGGAACTGCATTTTAACCCATTCCCCAGGCTTCGTGTGCATTGGACATTCAAGACCCCTACAACAGTGGGTGAGCTCCTTGGGTGCAGGCCCTGCCTTGGTCAGCTGTGTATCCCTTACTGCCAGCACTTGACCACGTGGCAGGCTCCTGCCCCAGGAATGCCACCAGTAGGCTGGGCCTTACCACTCTCAGACGTGTTCAGACCCTGCCTGGTGATGCCACCAGGCTCAGAGGGGTCTGTTTGACAAGCTTAATCATCTTGACAGCCACCCTGTGCATGGCTGAAGGATGGGCAGTGGCAGCTGCAGACACACTGAGAAGCCACCAGTCTGTCTTGAAAGCTTTCTCCTTAAGAAAACAAGAATAAAAAGCACCATCATTTCTCCCTTCCAGAAACCAGAGAAATGGCCAAACCCCTCTCCCCATCGCTCCTTATCACGCCCCCCTCTTCATCCTCCAGTCTCCTTTCTGTGCTTTACTGTGGCTGGTACTGGGGGGAGGGCTCTCACAGTTAAATACACACAAAGTTCTTAATGACAATTGTCTTTAAAATCAGGAGATTGTGGCAGTTGAATGGGGCATGTTGAGTGGAGATACGGGGGAGTAGCGCTTGGCTTGCTGAGTGACATACAGGCCACTGGTCCTCCCTGGGCCTTGGTTAACCTTACAGTAAAATGCTGGCAGGCAGCAAGGGTGGGTGGGCTCCGTTTCCTTTCTTAGGTCCTATCCTCTGCCACACCCAGGTACGCCTGTCCTACATATGAACAACCAGAGCACTTCTCACACTGTGTGGAGAGGCCAGGCTGGTCTTATTCACTTGGGACCCAGCCAGGCCTGGGAGTCTCTGGATGTTGGTTCAAAGATGAACAAATGTATGAGTGATGAGGTAAGTTGGGGTAAATACCATTATTCCAGTTGTAGGGGTGAATAAATGGGGGCAGGGGGCAGCTACCTGTCTATCTCCTGGGCATCCCAAGGCAGGCGGTGGCAGAGCCCATACTTCCTGGTTTAAGGTCTTCTGCTGAAACCAACCAGCGACCTCACTGCTGAAAGGAAGTGGAGAAAAGAAAGGAAACTGGAGAAAGAAGGGAAACCTTGGGTCTTGCTTTGATGTGCTGCTTTGTGCTGCCACCTTATGTCCTCACAAAAAGAGCTTTTATTATTTTTCACCCCAAGAGTCCACTGTCTTCAAAGATTTGGCATAAAACCAGCCTGAGGTGATTTAATTATAGTCAATATATCTTTCGATGCCACTAATAAAAGATACATTCAAGTGCTAACCAGCAGAGAACACCAGTATGCCCACATTGAGGTGTAATTCCAACCAAAGCCACAATACACGGTGCTTTCAATAGCTTACAACTCCTATCTGTGGGTAAATGTATGATTTATATCATGTCGTATGCAATTTTGAGAATTCCCCATTACAGACGCAGGGGAAGTGTGTGTGACAGTGTAGATTAAACAGCCCAGGCTGTGCTCTCTTTGTTCCAGGCACTGTCCTCGGGCAGGGGGTCCAGAGAGGATAAAACAGAGCTGGTCCTCATCTTCCTGGAGCTTAGACGTTGGGGGCAGAGACCAGTCTTAACCAAATAATCATATAAAAAATATCATCTCAAACTGAGATAAATGCACTGAAGAAAACATACATGCAGCCAAACAGGCAAATAACTGGGGGATCATTTCTGGTTTGGGGGATCCCTGGGGAAATAAGTTTTGAGCTGAGATCTGAAGAATGAGTGAGAATCAAGGGAATAGCACTGTTATGAACTGAATTGTGTCCGTTTCCCCCAAATTTATATGTTGAAGTTCAATCTGTATTTGGAAATGCGGCCTTTAAGGAGGTGATGAAGGTTAAACAAGGTCATAAGGGTGGGGTCCTAATCCTATAGGACTGCTGTCATTATAAGAGGAAGAGGTACCAAAGATCTCTTTCCCCATGGTAGGACCAAGGAAAGGCCATGTGAGGAAACGGTGAGAAGAAAGCCAGCCGTCTGCAAGCTGAGTAGAGTGTTCTCACCAGAAACCAATCCTGCTGACACTTTGATCTTGGACTTCTAGCCTCCAGAACTGTGAGAAAATTAATTTCTGTTGTGAAGCCACCTACTCTGTGGTGTGTTGGCATGATAGCCCAAGAAGACTAATACAAGTCTGTACAAAGTTCCTGAGGTGGGCAAGAGCCTGATCCATTAGAGATTTTGAAAGAAGGTCACTGTGGCTGTGGCATGGAGAGAAAGGGGAGGGAGGTGTAAGTTGAGTCTGGTGAGGTTGGGGGTTACCATAGCGGGGCTGGTAGGCTAGATCTGTCTAGGAGCAATGGGAGACCAATGAAGAGTTTTAGGCAGAGGGCTGACATCTGATACTTAATTTAAAGAAAAAGAAAGAAACAAAAACTTGGTGCCATCTGGAAAATGAATCAGAGTGTGCACGAGTGGTTTCAGGAAGACCGTTGAGTCGTTGAGGAGGTTATGGAAGGACCACTGAGAGGTGGTGGCAGTTTGTGCTGGGGAGATGACAGAGAGAAGTCAGCCAACTCCAGATATACTTAGGAGGCAAAAATCAGCAGTGCTTGGTGATAGAGATGGGTCAGTTATGGAAGCCTTCTGATTCTCCGTTTTCTAAGAAGTCCAACAGGGATAAGAAAAAGTATCACATTGAGTAATTGCAAGGATTAAATTTGGCGAGAAGATTAAATGAGCATATCATAATATTAAAATGGAAGTTTTTAATAAGATACCAAGGTACAATCAATATCAAATACTAGGGGCCCAGGTAACTGCAAGGGAAGGCATTTCAGGAAAGCAGCTTTTTACCACTTGGCCCAAAAATGTTTCAATATTTTAACAACCAGCACAGCCACCAGCGAAACATTAGTCCTACTTAAAAGGTGTGAATTCTAAAAATGTCCCCATATCTTAATCCCTGGACCCAATGAATATGAGGAGGCATCATTCACATGATTATGTTATATGGCAACCTTAAGAATGGGTGGACCTAATGTAATCACTCAGTTTTCTCTAGCTGGTAACAGAAAAGAAAGGCAAAGAGTTTCACAGCACAAGGAGGATTTGATATGTCGTTGCTGATGATAGGGGCCAGGAGAAGGAATGTGGGTGCCTTAAGGAGTTGAGAGAGAGGCCAACAGTCAGTCCTGCAACCTTAAGGAACTGAATTCTACTAAAGACAGCTTGGAAGTGCTTCTTCCCCCTGAGGCAGACAAGAGCCCACCCACTGACACCTTGACTCTGGCACCCACTTGAGCCGTTGTTTTGTTAAAAGGCCCTGTACATGCAAAATGAAGGAGAGACAAAAGAATGAGGCGGACAAGTTCAGCTTGTCGGTTAATGAGTGTAATGGGAGCTTACATATAG
The DNA here is from genome assembly GCF_964194185.1 of Rhinolophus hipposideros. NCBI lineage: Eukaryota > Metazoa > Chordata > Mammalia > Chiroptera > Rhinolophidae > Rhinolophus > Rhinolophus hipposideros. The sequence goes on from NC_138054.1 coordinate 56,504,093, forward strand.
AAACACAGTCTTGGGCAGCAGCAAGACGATCAGCTCTCTGCACCTTTTACCTTCCAGACCACCTGCTTATATCCCCACAGCAAATGAGTCTATATGCTAAGGAAAGGAATGCATGGTGGTCAAAGGGAACAAAGGGACCAGAAGTGGGGCATGGGGGTGGGGCACTCTGGCACCAGAGTGAGTTCAGACAAAAATAACATTAAGGGCACCTCATCCCCAGTGGAAGGGTTAATAAGGAATTCTGTGATTAGCCCCGAGCCTCTGTACACATTCCAGAGTCTACTCAGGGGCAAGGAAAGAGGGTCAAGTGTCTGGGTTGACTTTACAGGTAAGATGACGGATTAGCTCTACGATGGAGTCAGCTCTGTCTGCATAGCTATGTTAGACTTCTGCCCTGCAGAACAGTGAGACAATACATTTGTCTGGCTTTAAGCTTTACGTTGGTGGTAACTTGTTACGCAGCCATAGAAAGCTAATACAGAGGGTCTGAAAGTGTGGGTGCTGAAGGAGTGCTCATGAAAAGCTTTCTTTGGAGATGGTGGCTGATGTGCTGTGCTACTTACTACCCTTGCCACAGTTCCAAAGAGGAGAACTGCTGGGGTCCTCTCAGCACCCTAGAGTTCATTCCTGAAGCACAGCAGCCTGGGGCCTGACTCCCAACTGAAGAGCTGAGGAGGCTGCAGCAGGGGCTGGAGAGCAGGGCAGTTCTGAGAACAACAGGTGGTCCCCAGCATCCACTGGGCCACAGAAGAAGCCTGCTGGAGCCCTGGTGACTCCTACAAGCGGGCCACCCAGAGGTGACAAGCTCTAGCCGGGAGTCTATGGCTCTGACATGTGGGAAGACTAGAGGCTGAAAAAGAGGAGCATCAGCCAGACAAACAGAATACAGCAGAGCACCCCATCTCTGTCAGATGTGCCTGCAGGTAAGAGCCTGCTTTAATGCCCCAGAAAAGGCAAAGCCAGCCTCAACCGTGGCAGTCAAATAAAATCTTTCTTACACTCACTCCCTTTTCCTCTCCTTCCCCAGCTCCAGCCGAGGGGCCTGAAGCAGTTAGCAACCTTCATCATTTATTGAGCATATTCTCTCACGAAATCGCACAACTCTCCCAGGCAGGTATCTTTAACTCCCTGTTCACAGATGAGGAAACTGAGGCACAGCACAGTGAAGGGACTTGCCCAAGATCAGTCAGTAAGAGCATCCCTGAGATTCAAACCTACCTGTGTCTAAAACCAAACCCCTGTGCCATAAACCCTCAGGAAGACCAGAGTGTGATGTAGACACTAAATGTACAAAAGCACAGTGGTTAGCTCCTTGCTTATACTATCCAGTAAGTGATTAAAGGTTTGACTATTACTTTCATTCGACTTGTGTCTTTTTTTCTTTTTTAATTTTATCGGGGAATATTGGGGAACAGTGTGTTTCTCCAGGGCCCATCAGCTCCAGGGCCCATCAGTTGTGGAGGGTGCGGCTCACTGGCCCACGTGGGAATCGAACTGGCCACCCCGTTGTTCAGAGCTCACGCTGTAACCCACTGGGCCATCCGGCCGCCCCACATTTGACTTGTGTCTTAATTGGCTACTCAGCTGTCTCCAGACCATTGACAGTTATCAGTAATAATATCCTCGGCCTCCATCCACCCTCCGCTCAGGCACCAACATGAAATCCTTAAAGCCCAAGGCCTATCCTATCACTCTGGAGCTTAATGCCTTCCCGCAGCTGTTTCCAATGGCATAGTGTTCGGATTTCCTACTCCGGGCAATGGCTCCCCTGCCTCACCTCTGCATCTCCAAGTTTCCCTCCAGGCACTCTCCCTGTGGCCTGCACCCAGCTCCTGCCTCCTGCCTCATGCCTCCACACAGGAGGGCTCTCTGCCTCGCTGCTTTGTCTAACTCCCACTGGTCTTTCAGAACAATAGGACTGTAATAAAAGGTAATACTAATAACTATGCATAATGAATAACTATGTGTCATAAGAACATATAAATGCATATGTTGAGCATTTCCTACGTGCTAGGCACTGTGTTGGGCCTTTTCCACACATTATCTTCTTTAACTGTCACCACGTCCCTGTGAGGTTATAAATTAACCCATTTTACAGATAAATCCACCTTAGACTTGCTCAAGGCCACACGGCGAACAAGAGGAGGAACTAGAATTCCAACGCAGACATGTCTGTCTGCCGAGCCAGGGTTCTCAGCCACTAAGCTCCTTTTCAGGGCCGAGTGGAGCCTTAGGGATATGACTGCAGGGGCAGTGAGTTAGCAAACTAGGTTGCAGAGGGAGAGATGGGAGACAGCAAGTCCATTTAAATAGCAGGGTGTCCTCCAAGCCTTATTTATTTATTTTGTTTAAGGAGGGTGCAGCTCACAGTGGCCCATGCAGCGATCAAACCGGCAACTCAAACCGGCAACCTTGGTGTTATCAGCACCACACTCTAACCAACTGAGCTAACCGGCTACCCCATCCTCCAAGCCTTACATGTCTGTTACTCTTTTGGTCTCACTTGGCCCTGATCAAATTTTGAATTCCTGAGGTCGGAGCTGGCTTTAATTCACTTTGTAGCCCCAGCCTCTGGCCCAGAGTCTGCCACCCAGTAGTCCCTCAGTAATGCGAGTTGAATGAATTAATCAAATGTCCTGTGTGCTTCTAAGACAACAACCCTGTACCACTCTCTCAGCCCTAGTGCCCAGCTCTGGGTGTGGCACATAGAGGTCCTCGTGTCTGTGAGCTGATGGCCTCTCTCTCGTCACCAGGCTCCTCACAAACTCAAAACCTTCTCCCAGACGTCTTTAGGCCTCGACTCCCTCCCTATCTTTACTTCATCAGAAAATTACCCCCCATTTATCTCATCTTCATGGACAATTTAACCTTCCCAGTTCACCATGTGCTTCTTGTTCTTCTCGGCTAGAACCTGATTAGAACAGCGACTTAATCCCCTTTGAACATTGTGCCCTGGCAGCTCTCCAAGTGTGCGCCAACCCAGTGCCTGGCCTGACTTACATTACTTCTAATTCTAACAACAGTCCAAAGATAGGTATCATTATCTCCACCTTCCAGAGGAGTAGATGGACAGGAAGTGGAAGCAATTTGCCTAATGAGTGGAAGGTCTAGGATTAGAAGCCCAGGTCCTGTTGATTCTAAAACCTGGACTGTTTTGCATTGCTTACCACCTCTAGGAAGCCTAAAATTTATTTTCAGTTCAACCAGCATATATTTTATAATAAGGCCGTTCTGTGCGTCTAGCATGAAGAGGAAAGTATATAACAACTTCATCCATTCCTGTGTATGTGTGTGTGTGTGCATGTGTGTGTGTGTGTATTTGCTGCTTTGCACCTGGCACTCACTCCAATAGACATGCTGGACTCTTCACAATGACCTAGTGTCTGCCCTCCAGGAATTCAGAGTCTAGTGGGGATGTTCTGCTGATTTTTAAATTAACATATCATAGAGTATATTAGTCAAGGTCCAGTTACTTTCACAGAGAGAATTTAGTATACAGAAATGCAAGCTGGTTTAAAGTTGTTGACTCAGTAACTGGAAAGTCAAGAAGAAAACAGATATCATGGAGGCAGCACCTGCAGGAAGCTGCCCCACTCCTAGGGTGGGCGGGGGTGGGGGGGTGTAAAAGGAAGAAGATGGAATCATTAAAAGTAAACACTTGGAGGAGGGTTCCGTGGTCCTGAGGCCCCACTCCTGAGGAAGGGGTGCTGGTGCCTGTGAGGCTGAGGCACCATGAAGATGTTCTGCAACTCCTGGGGAAACCGAGAACTGGCTCCAGTGCTGGCACAGGAAGAAAATGCTACTGAGGGTGGGAGAGGAGGGTAAAAGGGATTAAATATATGGTGATGGAAGAGAACTGACTCTAGGTGGTGAACGCACAGTGTGATTTATAGATAATGTATTACAGAATTGTACACCTGAAACCTATGTACCTTTGCTAACAATTATCACCCCAATAAACTTTAATTAAAAAAAAAAAAGAAAATGCTACTGAGACAGGAGTATTGCTGGGTGATACTCTCAGGAAAAGGAAAGCAGATACATGTCCTCATGAAGCAAACAAGAAGTAGCAAGTCCCACCCCCCCTCCCTCCCACCCCCCCACTGCACCCCACCAGCTAATTCTCTCTCTCTTTCTCTCTCTCTCTCTTTCTCCTCCCCCTACTTCCCCTCTTGAGCTCATGCATAAATCCTAACATGAGGCAAGTGGACAAAGCAAAAAAATGTGGTTTGCAGAATTCCAGCTCCAGCATCCAAAACAAGTGTAGAAAGGTAGGGCTGCAGCTGAGTGCGGTAGCTTAACGACTGGCACACAATGGAGGAAAGACTCTGGACTGGAAATCAGGGTTCCTGAATCCTTATCCTGCCTCTTCCACTAACTTGCTACATGGCTTGAAGTAAGTCTCTTTACCCCTCTAAGACTCAGTTCCTTCTGCCACAGAATGCGAGGGGTGCTCTAAACTCCTGCTTCTCAAACTGTGGTGCTCAGACCAGAAGCACTGGGAGGGATCATTTGGGAGCTTGTTAGAAATGCAGTCTCCACTGCAATGTCCTGAATCCAAATCTTACTAAGTTCTCAGCACACAGTTGCACTTAAGCGTTGCTCAAGTCCCCCTCTAGCGAGGCCCATAGTAGGTGAGCATAACAATGTACTGGAAAGGCACCTGGTTTATAGTCAGGTAGGATTTGAATCCTCATTCTGCCATGGGAGCCCAGGCAAGTTGTTCATCTTCTCTCAACTTCACTTTCCTCATCTGAAAAAAAGGGGGGCGGTGGCTCCACGAAATGCACAGATCATGGTAAGGATGAACCGAGGTGAAGTATGCAAATGCTTCCAGCACCAGTGGGGTCGCAAGGTTATTTTGTACAATCTGTTACAATGTGAGGGAGGACATCAGGGAGCAACACTGAAACTGGGCCTCAATGAATTCACAGGATAAACAGACAAAGAACACTTCAAAGAAAATGGAATCTGGAGGGACTTATTAAAAATGTGGGAAATGTCAAACGTTCTCTCTCTAGAACAGACGGTGCCATAGGAAGAGCAGGAACCTTGAATTGTGTTGTATTGGTCGTGTGACCTTGAAATCATGATGACTCTTTTGGCCTCAGTTCCCACATCTGTAAAATGGGATCATTTCATAATTTTCCCATGGTGATTATTACTTATATAATAAAAAGATGTTTGTGTAGTGGTTTATTTTTGAAAGGATAGATCTAATGCTTCCAGCCTATGGGGACTGTAGGGACAGAGCCCCAGAGAGCAGTTTCCAGGCTCTCGGCCTCACGTGGAGGGGTGCTGGCTCAGGTAGTAAATGGCCATCAACTTTGATTGGATGGCCATCAGCTGTGGCTGGTTGGCCGTCAGCTGTAACCAATGAACCATTGGCCACTAATATAACTGCCGTGGCTGAGCTAGCAGCAAATGGGGGCTAGCAAGGAGATGGTGGCTGAGCTAGCAAGCGTGGATTGCAGTTAGCACGGCGGATTGCAGCTAGCGAGGGGAGTCGGTCAATTGGCAGAAAAGCGGACAGCAGGTCGCACGTCGTGTGAATCTAGCCTCCAGTGAGACTACAGTGGTATGACTCCCCTACCTATAGCTCCACGGGTATTCCTTTTTGGCCTCACCGTGTCCTGTGTTCTTATGTGGGGAGCTGGACTAGAGACTCCACAGGCCGCCCCGCATGACAGGGACTGTGTTGATTGTGCCATAATCCAGGATATGCTGATTTAGAGGTTGCTATAGGATTCCAAGTGGAGCTGCCCTTTAGCATTTAGCATTGCCTCTATAGGACAAGAAATGGAGGATATTTGTATATGTGTTCCACTTCATCTAATCAGTGTACAGATATGGTCACATTTGTTTTTCAAATGAACTGCTCAAGCCCCCACCTGCCCTTCTTAACAGAATATCCAACATCTCTCTCTTAAGAGACCTGCCTCCTTCCCAGCTGGCCAAGGACTCCCAGAGCTCTGAGGATGGAAGTCTTGCACTAACGCACCACTGTCAGAAGGTGTCACTGTTCAACACCACTCCTGCTGCAGCCCATTAAGGCCAACCCTCCCTTTTGGTCTCCCAAAACAGAACAGCACAGCTAAACACCGCCCAGGAACCAGCTCCCACCCTCATTGTGGGGGGGTACTCATCTACCAGACCCCCTGTGGTATCTTGTCTTTTGAGGCTTCTGATGTCCTCTCCACCAGCTCCAGGACCAAGGACAAGAGCATGGGAGTCTACCTGCTGGGTGTCCCTACCTTCAGATCTCAGGGACTAGGGGTTGGGGACGGTTGGTATCTCAGGCCCTTCTCTCCACAGGGCTGCTGGGTTTCTATGTCACTTGGCCCATGCTCCCCTCAGATCCTCTGCTTATCAAGGGGAGAGGCAGCTTTGCCTAAGACCCCACTTCTCCCAGAACTCTCCCTGGCCGAGTCCAGACACTCTGCACAGAACCAAAAAGCTCAGCGCCAAGGTATTTTGCTTGAAACCTGCATTTCTGCCTTACCAAACTTCGGCCACCTGGGGAGGTGTGGGAGGGAGAGCCTCCCCATGTGGGTGATGAGTGAGATGGGGAAGGAGGGGTCGAATATTAAGAAAGCAGTGGGGCAAGAAGGGCTGAGGAGTCAAACTGGTTAAAGGAGGGTGCTGGGTTATAGGCCAGGGAGGGCAGGGCTTCAAGGAGAAGAGAGAGAGGACCAAGAGGGCAGGAAGGAAGACTGAAAGGGGCCTCCGGATCTGGCAATTCTAAAGTCACCAGTGGTCTGGATGCAAGGAGCTAAGGGAGGGTCATGGGAGCCCGTGGGAACAGAGTGAGGAAATGGGGACAGAAGTATGTCTATAAAGAGAGGCGAGAGTTGGGGTGGAGAAGCAGAATCAAGAGAAGGCTTTGTTGTTGAAGGAGCACCTTTGAAAACAGGACAGAGAAGGGTAATTGTCTGAATGAGGGAGGAGAGAGGGGCACTGAGGGCAAAGGTGGAGAACAATAAGAGGAGAGGGAGATAAACAGGAAGGATGACAAGGCCCCTTCTTAGGTCATCTTTGGACAGCCAGCTTAAGGAACCTGCGTTTGTGCAGACAGCAAGGAGCCCTGGAGCTGGTTGAGCAAGAGCTGATAGGATTAAGCTGTGTTTACAGAAGGTTCATTTAGCTGGGGTGTGAGTAGGCAGCTGAGCTGGGATCGCTGGGGTTGATAATGTGTTTTAGGCCAATTTATCAAGTGATTATTAATGATCTCATTAATATATATTTCCACACTCTGATTTCTCAACCCTACAATTTCCACCATGCTGGTGAAGAAAGAGGGGACTTGACTTGGGTTAAGCCTCTTTTGGAAAGATAAACAGGCCAGTTTCTGTGGGGGATAAAAATGTGCTACAACTAGATAGGGTGATGGTTGCACACTTCTGTAAATATATTTAAAAAACCATTGAATTGTGTACTTTAAACAGACGAATGTTATGATATGTGAGTTCTATGTCAAGAAAGCTATTTTAAAAACTTCATCCTCAACTAATATGCGGCCTCCTATGAAGACCAAGCCAAGGGAAACGATTGGTGCTCCCACCTGTGATGAGAAAATACTTTATGGCTGGGAGCTCCAGCACTCCCAAGCTGCCTGCACACATTCCTCTCCAACATCAGCATCTGCAGCACAGTACTGCTCCGGGGCCAGTGCTGGCTGAGTTTTTGTTTTTATGAAACGGAGTTCTAACTACAGAACATCTGATTTATTCACCATGGCCTCTGCACCATCTAGCCGACCGCCTAACACATGGTAGATGCTCAACAGATATTTGTTGACTAAATGAAGGAATGACTTAGCTGGAACGAACATTCAGATTAATTTATGCTATCACTAACTTAAGGACAAGATGCTCCGAGAGGTTAAGGAACTGAGATCACTTAGCTAGTAAGAAGCAGAAAACTTCATTTCAACATATGTGTATTGAGCACCTGTACATGAAAAATGATTCTAAGCATTCTGAGTGATACCCACACTGTGCAGTTTCCAGGCTCTCGGCCTCACATGGAAAGGTGCTGGCTCGGGTAGTAAATGGCCATCAACTGTGATTGGATGGCCATTTGCTGTGGCTAGTTGGCCGTCAGCTGTAACCAGTGAGCCATTGGCCACTAATATAACTGCTGTGGCTACGCTAGCAGGAAATGGGGGCTAGCAAGAAGACGGTGGCTGAGCCTGCAAGCTGTGCAGTGAGAGTTACGAACAGTGTGGCTCCTGCTTCCTGTGTCTCCAGCCCAGTCGCCAGCAAGAATATAGTGGTATGACTCCCCTATCTATGGCTTCGTGGGTGTTCCTTTTTGGCCTCACCGTGTCCTGTGTTCTTATGTGGGGAGCAGGAGCTGAGACCCCGCCTGACACCCTGCATGACACATGGTGCAGCGAGCAGAGTCTCCCGCACAACACACACAATGAAAACGAACTCCTTGCTCTCAACAAATAGGGGATATAAATCGTGTTACGGACGCAGGGGAGAAAGGAATGGATGCTGGAATCAGGCTCTGAACAGGGGCCTTCCATTTCCCAGTCTCCGTTAGTAATTATAGACACCATATGAGAGGGCAGATTAGGTTATCCCCAATTTACAAATAAGGAAATTTAATCTCAGGAACATGCTACATTAATTAGAGGAAGACTCAGAATTTGAATCCAGATCTACCTGGTGGCAAAATCAAATTATTTGCCTAACACTATTATAATTCAAGAAATAAAGGCCAAATGAATTAAAAAATAATAATTTTCAGGGAAAAATCCCAAATGAGTTCAAAGGAAGAAGTTGCCCACATCTGTTTGGGAGTTGTCGGAAATGTTTCATGAGAGAAGTAGCGCTAGGTCATTGAGAAAAATTTTGACAGCGAGCTGTGGGGCAGGCAGAGACTTAGATGGAGATGGGTGGCCATTTTGGACAGAGAAAATGCAGGAGGAACTTCGTGTATAAAGGAAAGCCCATAACTCGGTTCAGCTGGAACCAGAATCCCTGTAGGACAGAATCCAATAATGGGATAAGGGGGGTGGGGGAATTTAAGGACATAGCATATACAGACCCTTGGAAGCCTGGAGGAGAAACTTGGACTTAATTTGAGGATGATGTTTCAGCAGGGAGATGACATCATAATCAGAGCTGGGCTTTAGGAAGATTTACTTTTCAGCATATGTAGGCTGGCTTGCAAAAGTCAGAAACTAGAGCCGGGGAATCAGTGAGGAGGTCGCTGGAATAATCCAGGGCCAGAAATAGGCAGGTTTTCACTGGAGCTGGAAAGGAGACAATGGTTTCCATTGCTATAATGCACATGTGTCTGGATACAACCCATCTATATTGTAATTATATAATTGCTGAGTACACCTACTCGGTAATAACAGAGATATTTACTGCACTCACTCTGTACCAAGCACTTTGCTAAGTGCTTTATCAGCACTAATTCATTACTACTCATAGAGCCTTATGGATGTTATTATTATTCCTATTGTACAGATGAGTAAATTGAGGTTTAGAGAGAATAGGAAATATACCCACGGTCATATAAGTAGTAATTGCAGAAAACGGAACTCAAGCTAGATTTGTTTGACTCCAGAGTGCACACTCTTATCCCCATGCTACATCTCATCCCTCAAGGCCATCTCTTCCTGGCTCAGCCTCTCCTAAATTAACAACATTTTGATGGAAATTTAAGGGAAGCGTGGTGTAGTGGAAATAACCTGAGACCTGGAGTGCCACCGACCTGAGCATGGCCTCCTGGCTCAGCTACTTACAAACTGAGTGATACTGCACGTGTTATTTACTGACCTCCCTGAACTTATTTTCTTTCTAGAAAATGGAGTTAGCAGACCCCACTTCCCAGGGTTGTTGAGAAGCTTAAAAGTGGGAAAAATGGAATTTCCCTAGACAGAGCACGGCACAAAGTAGCAAGTGTTCGATAAATGGTCGTCGTTAATAATCATCCTAAAAGGGCATCCAGATGAGGGTGAGCAGGCTAAGAAGACTACAGATCAAGCCCCAAGAGGGCCCGCGAAAGCAGTGGCTGTGCTCTCCGGAGAAGGGAGCTACAAAAGTCACCTTCAAATGTACAGTGTTGTCGAGTGGGGCTTAGACAGACAGGACTCCTTTTATGTGGCTCGAGAGGGCGGAACTGGGACCAAGGAGGTTATTCTAGGAGTTTCTAACCACCTGAGGTGACTCACATGGGAACAGACTTCTTTGCGAATTGGGGGGGGGGGTCCTGTCACTGGAGGTTTTCCAGAGAAGGTGGGTGCAATCCATCTAGAATGGATGCTGTACAACAGTGGCTCTCAGACTTTAGTGTGTCAAAATCACATGAGGGCTTGTTAAAACACACATTGCTGGGCCCACCTCCAGCAGTTTTGCTTCCTTAGGCCCAGGGGTGGAGCCTGAGAATTTAACCAGTTCCCAGGTGTTGGTGATGCTGCTGGCCTGGGTCCCACACTTCGAGAACCAATGCTTTAAAGAGCAGTACTTTCTAAATTCCGAGCCTATTAGGTTGGTCCAAACCAATGCTTCCAGAAATTACAACAAGGTCAGAAAAGCTATGAAATGCATCAACTGTTTCACAATGCTAAATGTGTTCATTTCGAAAGACTGTCCTTTATTCGGAGGCTGTGATCTTCTGACTTTTTCTGACATTAAAATTTCCTTTCTTTCGAGGAAAGATAATGATAATAGATGGTAGTTCTTTTGTTAGTTTGTTTCTTGGTTTCTTTATATGGCAAATAACAAGCCTGGAATAGTCCTCAATTTAAAAAAGTGTATATTTTTGGTCTGTATACCTCTTAAATCCAAAACACGCTGCTCCTAGGCATGTAAGTGTTGAGACTAAGTGTTTTTTTGTGGGGACAGAGCCAGGAGTGCAGTTTCCATGCTCTCGCCCTCACATGGAAAGGTGCTCACTCAAGTAGTAAATGGCCATCAACTGTGATTGGATGGCCGTCAGCTGTGGCTAGTTGGCCGTCAGCTGTAACCAGTGAGCCATTGGCCACTAACATAACTGCCGTGGCTACGCTAGCAGCAAATGGGGGCTAGCAAGAAGATGGTGGCTGAGATAGCAAGAGCGGATTGCAGCTAGCAAGTGAGGTGGGTTGGCAGAGACAAGTGGACGGCAGGTTGCGGAGTGTGGCAGATGTGGATTGTGGATTCTGTGGCTCCTGCTTCCTGCGTCTCCAACCCAGCTGCCAGCGAGAATATAGTGGTGTGACTCCCCTATCTATGGCTCTGTGGGTGTTCCTCTTTGGCCTCACCATATCCTGTGTTCTTATGTGGGGAGCGGGAGCAGAGACCCCACATGACACCCTGCACGACATTTCTCTAAGAGATCCCATCAAAAGTTAAGCTCAGGTGTCTTTTAAAGAGGTATTACACACCCTTTTGCCTGAATGGACAGCTTACTCAGAACATATTTGACCTTTTATTGATGCTTCAAGTGATCATTATGCACATCTATTACTATGAAGAGCTGTCAAACCCACAACCATGCCCTCTGGGAGGCTATTTATATAGGACACTTTTTCCCTCATTAAACAACCCCAGCTGCTTTTCTGTTTATGTGTAGCAATCCTGCTGCCTCTGCAATTCACTCTCACCCCATCAGCTGTCCCTTCTCCGAGTGTCATCTTATTCCTGCACCCATCACCCCCCAGGATGTCAAGCCACCAAGTTTATTAAATCAGTGGTTTCAGTGGTAACAGTCTGTGACTTGGGGTCCGTTTATCACTGCCAAAGAATAAGGGCATAGGCTCAGTAAATGATCACGGAGATTTGTCCCTTTCTGTTGGGAAATGATGATGCCAGATGATATTCACCGAGAACTTTCCGAGTGCCAGAATTTATCTAGAGCAGTTAAGTAACTTGCCCAAGGTTAGCATATGGAAGAGCCAGGTTTCAAACCAGAACTATCAGAATGAAATTGGTGCTGCTAACCTCTACTCTCCCTGGCTTTACTGGTGTTTCTAATAGTGAGCTGCCAGATGTCTGACCACTAAACAAATGAAGATACATAAATGTTATTGTTTGTATGTAATACTTATTTGCCAATAGTTTTGTTTTTAAGGGGTGTTCTGACTTTGTTAGAAGAAACTGAAATTATTCTGATTCAAGAATCAAGCTAGGGACCAGTTGACTTTGGGACACTGGCCACGTGCTGGGCACTTGGCACACAGAGATTGAAAATATTAAAACAAATAAATAAGAGGGTGCACAAGCTATGCATGGCAGCTTTATGACCACTCTCTTCAATAGATACTCAATGCTTTATTAATTGGTTTTTAAATGAATGAGTGTTGCAGTCCAGAACTTTAGTCAAAACGTTTATGGCTGACCTGAGCACAAAGAAGGCCATAGCCACAAAGGAACTACAAGAACTGTCCTTGGGAATGATATATTAGGTTGGGGCAGAAGGAATTGCAGTTTTTGCAATTATTTTTAACCTTTTTGACCGCGATTCCTTTTGCACCAACCTAACAGTAAAGTGTGAAAACACTCTGGGCTGCCACAGGACCACGCATAGAAATGGCAATATCCCTGATTTCTGGACTGCCTGCTTCTCAAAAGCCAGCACTGGTCAGCCTGAGACATTTGCTTCAATCTTTCCTATCTAGAAAGCACTGAGAACTGGACATCATAGCAGGCTGGAAAAGGAGAGTGGTGGCTGAATTTCCTTTGTGGTAGGCTGGTTTTTGGCAAACTTCTTCCCTGTGTGCTAGAAGAGAGACTACAGGCCTGAGGGTGCAGCCATTTACAGCGTCTGAAATGCCTACCATCTGAACAACCATGAGATATCATAATGTCAGTAAGGGCATGGGGAAATTCTTACATCCTGTGCGTAATGTTTCTGGAGAGAAATTTAGCCATAGGTTGTAAAATATAAAAGGAAATTTAAGAAAATTTTAGAAGTTCAAAAACATGTATGATAATGAAAATTCACTGGAACTTTGCTCATCAAAATAAAACCTTGGAAACAACTTAAATGTCCTTCAATAGTGGACTGATTGAATAAATTAAGCTACACACATGCATGCACGCACACACACACACACACACTGTTATATACATACACACAAACATACATATTGGGACACAAAGAAACTATTAAAATGTCATAGTACGTGGCAAAGTTTTTAAAAAGCAAATGGTCAAGCTCATGTTGATTTGATCTTGTTTTGTAAAATTATATATGTAGGCCTAGAGATATATCTAGAAGGTCGGTCATGAATATGTGAACCTTAGTTATCTCTGGATGATGAGCTTTGAGTTGATTTTTTTTTACTTCTCTGCTTTCCTACATAGTTGGAATTGTTTAGAAGAATATAGCCCATGTTGACAAAAGCAATAAAGCTATTTTTACATAAAATATAACTTATAGCTGTTATTAATCTCTTTTTAAAAAACATTGCTCCTTCTATAACAGCCATGCTTTAGTAAGGGCTTATGTTTCAGATTGATTTATTAGCATCTTGGAAAAAAGAAAACAGTACCCCAAAGGGAAAGGATACAGGAAATGGACTCTCATGGCTTGCCTGCTACTCACCCCTGATGATGTCCCATTATCATTTCTTTGCACCAGACCCAATGACCTCTGACACATGTCTCAGTCAGTTCAGGCTACCATGATGGAATATCATAGACTGGGCGGCTTAAACAACAGATATTTATTTCTCGCAGTTCAGGAGGCTGGAAGTCTGAGATCAGGGTGCCAAAATGGTTGGGTTCTTGGTGAGGGCCCTCCTCTTGGTTCACAGGTGGTTGCCTTCTCACTGTATCCTCACATGGCAGAAAAAAAGAGCTCTGGTCCCTTTATCTTCTTATAAGGGCACTAATCCCACCATGGGGACTCTACCTTCACGACCTCATCTAACCCCAATTACCTCCCCAAGGCCTAATACCATCACATTGGGCGGTAGAGTATCAAAAATAATAATAAATGGAGCCACTTCAAAATGGAGCTGAAGCTGCCATGCCAAAGGAACTGCCTTGCACGTCTTATGCCTCAAACCTTTGGAATGTTAAAACAGGGTAAAATAACCTTCGGACTGGGCCTAAGCAACCTTGTGCCTTGCAAAAGAACAGTTTGCAAAGATAACAAGAAAGCAGTTATTATGTCTACTGGACTGAAGACTACTGGACTGAAAATTAAAAACATTGTTTAGAATTAATATCACTATAGTATGTTATCTGTACCAATAGAAATGCTTTCCTTCTAGTGATGTAATTGTTCCCCTTTCCCTTCTCATAAATACCCCTCGCCTTTGTCTACTACCTGGAACACTATTTGGGCTTCTGCCTGAATCTATACATCCTAAATAGTTCTTCTTACTGATCTCAAATAAACATTTGTTGCCTCTCACTTTGGAAGGCCTTTTGATTTTTAAGTTAACGTGGGTTTCAATATATGAATTTGGGGGGATACTAGCATTCAGTCCAAGGCACTCATCTGTTCTCCAATTCTACCCAACCTATATTCTCCAGCTTGTTGCTAAATATCCCCATCTGCTTTGTCATCCGAGCAAAATACCCAGAAATCATCCCAGACTCCTCTTCTGCTTTTCCCTACCTTCTCTAACATTTCTCAAACTTTACATGTATTTTCCACTTCTACTAGTACTATCTTAGTTTTGTAATTTCATCACTTCTCACCTGCATTCTTGTTATGTCCTCCTACCCGGCCTCAGTTCTGCTCACTGATTCTTTTTCCTTTCTGCAACCAGAGCCATTGTTAAAATGTAGGAGTGAACAACACACTTTCTCTTCTAAAATTTGCTAGTTGTTCCTCATTGTCTACACTGTACAGTGTAAGTTCCTTTCGGTTGCCCAGATACCACATCCTTCTGGGCTTTCGCACATGGCATTCCTCTGCTGGAAAGTTCTTTTAAACCCAAATGTTTCACCTGGCTAACTCCTATTCATCCCAGGACCATCACATAGTCATCAATGTGTCTCTGCTTAGTCATCAATTCTTCTCAGAAGCCTTCCTGGACTGTGTGTGTGTGTGTGTGTGTGTGTGCACCATCATGTGCTTCCGTAGTACCCTCTAATTCCTTATCAGAGTACTTAACACGTTGATTTATCATTACTTATTGATTTGTCTAGATCTCCACAATGATCTGTCAGGGC
Organism: Rhinolophus hipposideros; assembly: GCF_964194185.1. Taxonomy (NCBI): domain Eukaryota; kingdom Metazoa; phylum Chordata; class Mammalia; order Chiroptera; family Rhinolophidae; genus Rhinolophus; species Rhinolophus hipposideros. The sequence goes on from NC_138054.1 coordinate 56,519,224, forward strand.
CAGGCCTGTGCCTAGTTCATTACCATAACCCCAGTACTTTGCACAATTCCTGCATATCCATAATCATTGAATGAATCTGCTGCAGATACAGGTACTTTCCATCCAAAATGTATTCCCTTTCTTTTGCTGTATGTCGCTGCACCTGATAGAGCATCAAGAACCATGGCCACTCCAGCCATGCTCAGGAAAGCTAACCTAGGAAACACCGAGTAGGCAGAAGAAAGGAAGCACTGTGTCTGTCAAGATGTCATTGAGCCAATGAATTAACCAACTCTGGGTCCACCTACCTCCAGACTGCTTTCTACATGAGAAAGTCATCACCCTTGTTGTTGCAGCTCTTTGACTTACATGCAGCCAAGTCATCACAGGTTAGATTGTGTAAATGAATGAATGAATGAATGAATGACTCCATCCAATTGCATAAGAAAGCCAACTCCCCTAGAATCGAGTTCAAGTCTTGTCTTGGAGACTTCAAAAACTGTTTAACGTCCTTAAAAAATTCAAAGTAATAAGGTAATAAAATCTTGATTATCTGGAAGTTAGCGTATTATAGTTTTCTAGTTTTTTAGGTGAAAGCTGCTCTTTGCAAGGGAAAAGAACCTCTTATTAGGGCTGTTTTTAAACAAACAAACAAAAACAACAACAACAAAAAGAAAACAAAGAAAATGTTCTTAGAGAATTTTCAGAGTCAATATGCATTCAGTTAGATCTCCTAAATGTTAGTGTGCATGAGCATAGCTTGGAGACTTTTTAAAAAGCCCACTCCTGGGCTTCACCTCTGGAGACTTAGATGCAATGGGATGTGGTGGAGTCCAGGATTCCGCATTTTAGCCAGCATTCTGATGTGGCTGGTCTGCAGACCATACACACTTCCACAAGCCCTATTCTAAAACTTCCACTCTATATCTATGGGACTGAACCCTTAGAAATAGTGTTTCACCCAAAAAATCAAGGGAGCTGATTCAACTGATGGAAAGACCCAAAGGACGGGAGCCATATCTTGACTTCTCTATTTACCAGAATAAGACACTGATCAGGCAAGTCACTTAAGCTCTGTGTCTCAATGCCCCCATTTATTAAAAACAACATGGATTAATATTTCTCTGCATTGCTATCCCTCAGCATAGTTGTAAAGACCAATGATCTCAGTAGATGTACTGTACAAATCTGAGAAAATGCTCTTTGTTAGAATTCTGGTGTTTATTTAGCTCCTTAATAAAAAAAATTGTGTTCATTAGGCTTTAGTCTTTAGGAAAGAAACGGGGACTCACATTTTTAAAAAATTGCTACATTTTGCTTAATTTCCAGTTAACCTGAGAACTTGTTAACCAGAACATCCTATTTCTAAGCATTCTAACTGACTGAGTTTTCATGCAAATAATGTACTAACAGTGGGTATTTATTAGCATTCATAGGTAGACTCCCTGTCAAAGGGAGCTGCCTTGACTTGGGCAACAATTAATGGGCCCAACAACCCACAGAATGGGAGAAAATATTTGCAAACCATATATCTGATATGGGATTAATATCCACAATATAAAGAGAACTCCTAAAACTCAACAACAACAAAAAATAACAACAACAAACAACCTGGTTCAAAAATGGGTAAAGGATTTCAATAGACATTTCTCCAAAGAAGATACATCCAGGCCAAAAATCACATGAAAAGATGCTCAGCATCACTAATTAGGAAAATGTAAATCAAAACTACAGTGAGATACCACATCACACCCATTAGGATGGCTACTATTAAAAAACAAAAAACAAAAACAAACAAACAAAAAAACCAGAAAGCCACAAGTATTGGCAAAGATGTGGAGAAATAGGAATCTTTGTGCACTGTTGATGGGAATGTAAAATGACAGCCTCTGTGGAAAACAGTATGGTAGTTTCTCAGAAAAGTTAAACACAGAATTATCACAAAACCCAGCAATTCCACTTCTGGGTAAATACCCAAAAGAATTAAAAACAGGATCTTGAAAAGATATTTGTACACCCATGTTCATAACAGCATTATTCACAGTCACTAAAAAATGGAAGCAACCCAAGTGTTTATTGATAGATGAATGGATAAGTAAAATGTGGTACATACAGTGGGATATTATTCGGCCTTAAAAAGGAAGGAAATTCTGCAATATACTATAACATGGATGAACCTTGAGGACATTATGCTGAGATAAGCCAGTCACAAAATGACAAATACTGTATGATTCCACTTATATGAGATACTTAGAGTAGTCAAAATCCTAGTCAGAAAGTAGAATGGTAGTTGCCAGGGCCTAGAGGGAGGGGGGATAGGGAGCTATTGTTTAAAAGTGTAGAGTTTCAGTTTTGCAAGATGAGAAGAATTATGGAAATGAGTGGTGGTGATGGCTACACAACAATGTGAATTATTTAATACCATTGAATTGCACACTGAAAAATAGTTACGATGGTAATTGTTATGTGTATTTCACCAAAATAAAAAAACTACTTAAAAAAATATTGATGGGGCCAGGATTACATACTACCTGATCTCATTCATGTGACCTTCTGGAAAAAACAAAACTATAGTACAGAGAACAGAGCAGTGGTTGCCAGGGGGTAGGGGAAAGGAAAGGACAGGACTACAAAGGAGTCCAGGAGGAAGTTATTTGAGGAGTTGGAACTATTCTGTATCCTCATTTTGTTGGTTAGAAGAACACTCACACGTGCTAACATTCATAATCTGTACATTAAGATAAGTACTTTAACTATACGTTAACTTAAAAAAATAAAATTAATTGACCCAACTCACAGTAACTGTTTTCCTTGCCCAGATAATAGCAATCCAAAGGGTTAGAGTTCATGGAGAGAGAAAAGAAGAATCAGAGATACAGTAGAGTGGGCAGGGAGGCAGAATGAGAATATGCATGCTGGGTAAACAATTGTCCTGAGTATTTTTTTCACTTTTTTTCTTGGAGAGTTGTCCCCTAAAAATCAGTCTTATTTATTTCTTGGGGCTTCTTCCTCCTCTTCCCAACTGTAAAACTATTCTGATTATCAGTAATTTCTGTTGTTTGTCCTACAAGGCACTCAACACTTTGGTGCAATGTTAATTTTTAGGTTGAATTTTACTTTCCAGATTACCTCATTCCCCAACAATGCTGATGATGGTTAAGCTTCAAAGCAAAGCCCTCTCTACCAGCTCCAACGTTTGAATTCAGACAGAACCAGGGGAAAGGCATTTTTCAGTGTCTCTCCTCTTTACACTTCAAATGCCCCTCTTAATCAAAGCTGCTAGAAATATGTGAGACAAATCTGTAATTTTTAATTTTTTAGTAGCTACCTTAAAAACATAAAGCAAGAGAAATCAATGTTAATACTGTTTTATTTAACCCAATATATCAAAATGTTATCATTTCAACATGTAAACCATATAAAAATTATTAGATATTTTGCATTCTTTTTTGCACTCTGTCTTTGAAATCCAATGTGTGTTTTGCCCTAAAAGTAGCAATTTGGACTAGCCACATACCAAGCCCAACTGTTAAACAGCCTCTCATTATTTGGACTTTAATCATTATTGAATGTTTGAGCCTCTGCCTACATTCTTCATTCACTGATTGGTCAGCAAACACTGGAGGGTCTACTATGCACTAAGCATTATGCTGGAAACTGGAAATACAAAAGCAAAGGAGACATTGATTGGCCTAAAGCTGTCTGCGAGGGTGGGAGACACAGAGGAGCGATTATAAAACAACGCGAAGGAATTATGACATATATGCACTTTATTTTATGAGCACCTGAAAGGGTAAGGAAGTGCCGTAAATGTAATTTTAGAAGTGGTCCTGGGCTGGCTTCAAGGATGTGTAATGTTAAATCTATGAAGGGGTATGGGAAAGGGCATTCCAGAGGTGCCAGCTTGAGCAAAGGCACTCAAACAAAGGAGCGTGGGTCCCAGGGAACATCCTAAGAGTACATATTGGAGCAAAAATGAAACAGGAAAGTGAATACGTACGCAACCCCAGTAACGGGGTTTGGTAGGTTATATTTGGCTTGTAAAATAAAAATCTCCTACATTTCCTAACATTTCAAAAGAAGTGAAATGCAAATGACACCGGATTTAGGCTTTGGCCAGTAACAGTCGCCGTTCCTCTGGAGTGGCTGGCTGCTCCACGAGGGCAGAGCCATCTGCTTGGCTCACCACCCTACCCCAGGGCCTGCAACATTGTCAGGCACAGGGTGGGTGCTGGAGGGTTTACGAGAGCTAGAGGTTCGTCCTTCATTCTCTCCCCTCCAGTGCCCCCCACCCACCCAGCAGAGTGGGAGAGAGGAAAGGGCAATAGCCAGGCAAGGAATCTCCGCCCAACTGCAGGGCGCCCCTGCCCCACGCCTCGGGAGGTAACTCAATTCTTGACCGCTCCACGCGCCTCTCGCGGAGGCGCCATCTAAGGAGGGGGGAGGAGGGAGCAGCCGCGCCCCTCCGCTGACGCGGAGGGGCGGGACCCACAGCCCCGCAGGATCCGAGGCACGAGTCTGGCCGCCCGCGCCGCCGCAGACCCCACGATGCGGAGCGCCAGTGGACCCCACCAGCGCGCAGGTACCCGTCCACCCCTCCCCGCGCTTTGGCAAGAAGAGGGTGGAGCGGCCTGACACCCGCAGCCAATAAAAGCAGCGGGTTCCTGGTCCGATCTCCGATGCGGCTCGCCATTGGTCGCCACCCAGGTCTCGGCCCACCGAACCTTTGCGACCCGAGCCAATCGCGAGTCGGCGAGGCGACCCCCAGCTCCCTAGAAGCGGGCGGCGGGCGCAGGCGGGCGCGGAGCGGCTGGCGGAGACCGAGGACGGGAGCTAGCATCCCCTCCCCCTCGCGGCGCGCCGCCGGCCTCACCATGGATCCCGCGGTGTCGCTGGCCGTGTGCGCGCTGCTCTTCCTACTCTGGATCCGCGTGAAAGGGCTGGAGTTCGTGCTCATCCACCAGCGCTGGGTGTTCGTGTGCCTGTTTCTGCTGCCGCTGTCGCTCATTTTCGACATCTACTACTACGTGCGCGCCTGGGTGGTGTTCAAGCTGAGCAGCGCGCCGCGCCTGCACGAGCAGCGCGTGCGGGACATCCAGAAGCAGGTGAGCGTCCCCGCGCGGGCGCCCGAGCCCCGGGCTCGCGGGACAGGGCCTTGTGCGAGCCCAGCGGGGCGCGAGGCGCGGGGTGGTGCTGGCTGTAGGGGGAACCCAGACGGCGAGGACGAGGGGGCTTTGAGGGGGATTTGAACTCAATAAAAAGGTGATGGTTGGGGCTTCCCGGGAAGGGAACGGAGTAAGCAAAGGCATGGAGGGAACAGAACATTGCTCCGCTGTTTATGGGGTGCTCGGGTACCCGGAGGGATAGAAAGAATCCTGATAGGGGGAGATGGGCAGTGCACAGGTAGTTGTTATTAGGCCCCAGCGATTTCAGAGGAGGGAGGGCTTCCGGGAGGTGGAGCTGGCACTAGAGACTGGAAAGTAGGGGAAATGATTGGGGGAAGGGGTATCGGGTGGAGGGCCCGTTGTGAGCGACGGTAGAGAAGGGGAGAAAGTTGAAAAGTGAGTTTGGAGCTAGGTTGGGGAGAAGCCTTGAGTTTGGAGTTTACTATGTAGCAGCAAGGAGCTTTTGACACCCTTGGGATAAGGGACCGAAGTGACAAGGTGGTGCATAGCCGGGGTGAGGAGGTAATAATAGCAATGGTATTACTGCAGTGGGGGCCAGGCACTCACTCCTGGACAACGCATGCTTCTACCTCCCGGTAACTCTGTCCCTCCTCCCCTGTGTCAGTGCCCACAGAGCCTGCCTTGCTGCTGCCTTCTCCCCCGGAGGGCTGCATGGGCATCGAGCCTCTGCAGGTTTTTGGCTCCCTCTGCCCCTCCTTGTGTTCGTCTCTCAACTGGAATCAGGTTGCAAAGAGCTTCTGTTTCTTGCTGCCCCTCTCCCCGCAGATGTAGCAGTCCCCATGTTCTGTTTGTACTGTATTAAGCGGTGCAAGCAAGAGCATGAAGATGGATACTGAGGATCCCCATGAGGGGGGAGACGCTGGAGGGGGGGGGAATGCAGCATCTGGAAGGGCTTTGCTTGGGCTGCCCTGGGTTTTGCTGGTCCCAGTCACAGCTCCAGAACCCTTCCTACCCTTCCTCCCCAACTGCACCCTCTTTCGTAGCTCTTTTCATGCATTCAGATTCTCCATTTACCTGCTTGTCTCCTCCAACAGAATGTGAGCTACTGGAGGGCAGGAACTGGTGTCCGACTCACCTCTGCCCCAGAGCAGTCCAGTGAGCACTTGTTTACCTAAACTCAACCAAAGGGCTCACCGTGCACACCCTGTACCACTGATGTCCATTATTTCTAATCCTTACAGCAACCCTGGTAGGTCTTGTACCTATTCTACAGATGGGAAAAGTTGAAGTTCAAAGTATAAATCAGTACTCAACATGATGGGGCCGGAACCCAAGTCCGCTGATTTCAGAGCCTGAACTCTGACATTTTTCCTTTCCCATCCCATCCCATTCCATCCTGTAGGTCTGGTTCTTTTGCCTCACACCTGGCATGTTGTAATTAGCTACCAGAGTAGTTCCCCATTCTTGGGCCCTCCCCACCTCTCTTTGGCCTACATGCAGTCACAGAGACTACTTTCCACAGCATTGCTTCCTTGTCCAAAATCTTGGTTGGATCCAATCCAACCCTTATTTCAGGCTTTATGGCTTCCCCATTCATTTCATGTTGTGTGGCCCACCCTCCAGCTTGAATGCAGTACCCCAATCCATTCCCCCCACCTCTGGGCTTATATTACATACTGGGACTGCAGAGTCATGCAGGGTTAAGGCCTGCTTGGTCATGGAATCCCACATCTCGTGTCTTCACCTCTACTCACAGGAATCCATTCCTCAATAACTCCCCACCATCGGACACCTCTACTTCCCGTGGCACCCTGGCCTCCGATTACAGGAAAGTTCTTCCCTGCGTTGAGCTGTTTGCTTGAATAGCTTCAATGCAAACTCCTCCAGGATTCTTGGTTGCAAATGATAGAAACTCAGCTCAGACTGTTGACAAAAAAGGGGGGGGACTTTATTGACCCAGGTCCTGAAAAGTCCCAGAGTAAAACTGGGTCAGGCATGACTGGATCTAGGATCTTCCATCTCCATCTTTCCGTCCATCTGCCATCTCTTAGCTGTACTTTCCTCTGGGTTGACTTCACTCTCAGACTGTCTCCCTGCACCACGCACTACTCCCCAGCAGTTTCTGGCTTATATCCAGTCAGCTTAGCAGCCCCCTACAGCAAGTGCCTCTCCACGAACGGTCTTTTTGGCTTGACTTGGATCATAGGCCCATCCCTGAATCAGTCACTATGGCCAAGAGGATGGAGTCAGACCTCAGTCATGTGCCCACCTCCTGGGGTACGGGGAGAATCAGCATCACTTGAACCAAAGGAAGTTGGGAGTGTTAGAAGCAGATGAAGAGGGAATGGATGGTCACAAGTCATAGTGACAGACAGCCACCTCCCTGCCCTTGTCCATTTCAGCAGGAAGGGAACACTTCCTTCCATGTTACTGATGGCCTGTTGTCTCCTGGGCTTTTTGTTCTCTGTGTTTTGTGCTCTGGTCACTTATCATAGAGGTTTTTCAAAAGCTCTTCCTTCATTAGCTTGGTGGTCTTTCTCTGCCTCTCCAAGTGATACATGACTTAACATGTGCAAATATTGAGAACGGGGCTTGGCACATAACAGGCCTCGGTGCGCGTTAGCTATTACTCTGTTGACTGTTTTGTGTTTTTCTAAATATAAACTTTTTTTTTTTAAAGACCAATGAAACTAAGAGCTTATTCTTTTTTTGTGGGGAAGAGAGATACAGGACTTTATTGGGGAACAGTGTGTACTTCCAGGACTTTTTTCCAAGTCAAGTTATTGTCCTTTCAATCTTAGTTGTGGAGGGTGCCGTTCAGCTTCAAGTTGTTGTCCTTTCAGTCTTAGTTGTGGAGGGCGCAGCTCAGCTCCAGGTCCAGTTGCCCTTGATAGTTGCAGGGGGCACAGCCCACCATCCTTGAGGCAGTCGAGGAATTGAACCGGCAACCTTGTGGTTGAGAGCCCACTGGCCCATGTGGGAATCATACCAGCAGCCTTCGGAGTTAGAAGAATGGAGCTCCAACCGCCTGAGCCACCGGGCTGGCCCTACACTGTTGACTGTTAATACAAGCCCATCTGTTCTTCTAAAAGTCAGATAGTTCTGGCTATGAATCTGGGCTCTACCCTTCACTGGTTGTATGACCTGGGCAAGTTATTTTGCCTTCCAGTTTTCTCATCTGCAAAAGGGGATCATCCCAACCTCGTGGGGTTGTTGTGAGAATTAAATGAGGTGGTGTACAACAGGCGCCTGGCACAGTTGGGGGGGGGCACCTAGTAAATGATTATCATTTGTATGGTTGCTGTTATTACCATTACAAAACCTTTCCTGAACTTCCCAGTTAGAGTTCATGTTTTCAAAACTCGATGACTCAGTATTCTAGCTCTTCATTCTTCTTTGTGATGTGGCAACACCTGTCTTTTCTGTTGGCCTCACTAGCCTGGGAGGTTCCAGAGGGTAGAGACAGTGGGCCTGGAAGAAAGCAAGGGCTCTGTAAATGTTGGCTGAAAGTGAAGGCCTCCTTCCCAGCTCTCTCTCCAGAAAGCAAGGCTTCCAGCTGCTCTGGGGATCCTGGGGAGGGCTAGCTCAGCCTCTGTTCTATGGTTGCAGGTGCGAGAATGGAAGGAACAGGGCAGCAAGACCTTCATGTGCACAGGGCGCCCCGGCTGGCTCACCGTCTCACTCCGCGTTGGGAAGTACAAGAAGACACACAAAAATATCATGATCAACATGATGGACATTCTGGAGGTGGACACCAAGAAACAGGTGAGCATGGCATGGTTCACAGAATGTGAGTCGGTGGAGCAATGCCCCTGGTGCAAGTGACTCACAGGGAAATAATTTCAGCCAAGGGCATTCCAGGGTAGACAGGTCCGAGACCACTGGTCATTACAGAAGGCTCTGCCCACCACTGCCATCCTCTAGAGCCTCACACTTTTGGAAGAGATTGGTCATAGCCCCACCTCACAGGTGGGTAGACTGAGAGTTCAAGGGGATTCTTTGATTATCTGCAATTCCACAGAAAGAGGGATGGGCATATCATGGGCAAAAATGACACACAAGGCTTCCGGATCTCTGAGAAACACTTGCAGACAAGTAGAAGGGAGCACAAAATAAAGCCAATTTGATTGGCTTGCTTTATCTGGTTTCTCATTTTGTTTACATTTAAGCATGAACATCACACCCTTCTCCAGTACCTGTCCAGCAGACTTCTGGTTGGGAAGCCCTGTATTAAATTTTGAGAATATACCCAGTTTTCTCTTTTTCATACAGTGCTTTACAGCTTTAAAAATTAACTTGTTTAATGCAAAATAAGACCTTGAATGGTGAGTCATATTAGAGCTGGTTTGATTATTAATAGTTATCTTTTAGGAAGAAGCTTTTTCCCTATATAAGATGTTATAATGCAGATTTCAAATAATAGGCTATGAATAAAATGCTTGAAGTGATCGTTCATGCTTGAAAAAAAGGGAGACACAAAAGGGAATCTATTTACCCCTTCTCGATAAGGAAATGTGTGGGTAGACAGTGGGATGTGCAGGTGGCTGGAAAGGTGAGCCTTGTTCCAACCTTCCTGGGGACCCACTCGTTAATAGCTGTAGACATGAGTATACTCTTTGGCCTAATAATAATTCTGGTTCTTAAAACCTAGCTTCAGGAAACAGGAAACAAGATTAAACCAAAACAACACAGAGAGAAATTGTATGATTCCCTCCCTCCCTTCCTTCCATCCTCCCATCCTCCCTTCCTCCCTTCCTTCCTTTCTTCCTTCCTTTCTTCCTAAATCACAGCTGTATTTATAATCCACAACAACACAATATTCAATAGTAGGGAGTTATTAGATATGGTATCCGCATGGTGGCATTTTGTTGTAAGGCTTCTTTTCACCACTAAATAGCTTTATGAAATGTGATTGATGTATGAGAATCTGCACATACAGTGTACAATTTGATAATAAATTTTGACACCTTCATGCACCTATAAAATCATTACTACTGTCAAGACAATCAGCATACTGATCACCAAAACTTTCCTGCTGCCCCTTGGTAATCCCTTCCTCAGAGCCCTCTCTGACTCCTACCCCACATCTCTAGGCAAATAATGACCTGCTTTTTGTCACTATAAGTTAGTTTGTAGTTAGAGTTTTATATAAATGGAATCATGCATTATGTACTCTTGTTTTGTCTGGCTTCTTTCACTCAGCACAATTATTTTGAGATTCGTCCATGTTGAAGTATGTATCAGAAGTACATTCTGTGTTATTGCTGAGTAGTAGTCCATTGTATGATTGTATTGCAGTTTGTTTATCCCTTCATTTATTGATTAATATTTAGATTATTTCCAGCTTTGGGCTATCACAAATAAAATGGCTCAGAACTTTTAGGAACACGCTTTGTATGGACATATGCTTTCCTGCCTCTTGGGTAAATACCCAGGAGAGGAATGACTGGATCATATGATAGGTGTATGGTTAACTTTCTAAGAAACTGACAAATTGTCTTCCAACATGGTTGTAGCATTTTACATAGAGGTTTAGTGCTATAAATTTTCCCCCTTGAGCCATCCCACAAACCTTGATAGGTTATCTTTTCATTTTCATCCAGTTCAAAATACTTTCTGGTTTCCTTTTCGACATCTGCTTTGACCCATGAGTTATTTAGAGTATCTTATTCTGTCTCCAAATATTTGGGAATTTTCCAGAGATCTTTGTTACTGATTTGTAATTTAACCCAATTGTTGTCAGAAAATATGTTTTGTATGACCAGAATATTTTTCAGTTTATTGAGATTTACATTGTGACCCAGAATAGGGTCTATCTTGGTAAATGTTCCATGTGCATTTTTTTAAATGTGTATTCTGCCATTTTGGGGTAGTGTGCCCTGTAAACGTCAATTTGGTCAAGTTGGTTGATGGTGTTATTCAAGTCTTCTGTATCCTTCCAAATTTTCTCTCTACTTAGTCTATCAATCATTGAAATCTGTGCCTATGACTGGATATGTCTATATCTCTTGCAGGTCTATCAGTTTTTCCTTCATGTATTTTGAAACTCTGTTATTAGGTGTATAAATGTTTAAGAATTTTATGTCCCCTTGATTAATTGATCCTTTATAATTATGAAATGACCTGTTTTATTCCTAGTTATATTCTTTGTTCTGAAATCTATTTTTTATGATATACTAAAGCCATTCTAGCTTTTTTTTTTTGACTTGTGGTAGCATGATATGTCTTTCCATCCTTTCACTTTTAATCTTTTTTTTTTTTTGTAGTCCAAGTGTGTTTCTTGTAGGCAGCATATAGTTATATCTTGCTTTTTTATCCAATCTGACAATCTCTGCCTTTTAATTGAGACCATTTACATTTGATGTTATTATTGGTAAGGTTTGGCTCAACTCTGTCACCTTAGTCTTTGTTTTCTATTTTTCCCATTTGTTCTTTGTTCTCTTTTTCTTTCTTTTTTCCCCTATCTTCTTTTGAATTTACTGAATAATTTTTATGATTCTATTTTATGATTGTTAAGTATAACCCTGTTTTGTTATTTTAGCAGTTGTTTTAGGATTTATAGTATACACTTATCAGAGTCTAACTTCAAATGATATCCTATTTTATGTGTAGTATAAGGATATTATAATAACATACTTCCATTTTTTTCCTCCTGACCTCTGTGCTATTGTAGTCACACTGTTACTTATGTCATAAAGCCCTCACTACATTACTTTTTAATAGTCAGTTATCTTTTAAAGAAATTTAAATAAGAAAAAAATCTTATGTACTTACCCATATATAGTTGCCAGTTCTTCATTTCATTGTGTAGATTTGTATTTTCATCTGGTTTAATTTTCCTTTTGCCTGAAGAACCTCCTTTAACATTCTTGTATTCTAACTTTGTTGGCGATGAATCTTTCAGCCGTTGTATGTCTGAAAACATTTATTTTGCCTTCATTTCTTTTCCAGTTTTTATTGTGGTAAAATATACGTAACATAAAATTTACAATCATAAGTGTACAGTTAAGTGTACAGTTCAGTGGTATTAAGTATATTCATAAAATTATGTAACCATCACCAGCCATCAATCCTTATAACTCTTTTCGTCTTGCAAAACTGCAACTCTGTACTTTTAAGCAATAACTCCACAGTCCCTCTTCCCCCTAGGCCCTGGCCACCACCATTCTACTTTTTGTCTCTATGATTTTGACTACTCTAAGTATCTCATGTAATTGGAATCATACAGTATTTGTTGTTTTGTGACTGGTTTATTCCACTTATCGTAATGTCCTCAAGGTTCATCCAGGGTGTCGCATATTGCAGAATTTCAATTATTTTTAAAGCTGAAAAATACTCCATTTTATGTATATTCAATATTTACTTGTATATCTATTCTATCAATGGACAGTTGGTTGCTTCCATGTTTTAGCTATTGTGAATAATAGTGCTGTGAGCATGAGTGGACAAATACCTTTTCAAGACCCTGCTTTCAGTTCTTCAGGGTATGTACCTAGAAGTGGAATTGCTGGGTCATATGGTAATACTGTGTTTAATATTTTTGAGGAACCGCTATACTGTTTTCCACAGTTAGCTGTATCATTTTACTTTCCCACCAACAGTGTGCAAGGATTTCAGTTTCTCTACATCTTCACCAACACTTGTTATTTTCTGGGTTTGTTTGTTTGACAGTAGCCATCCTAATGGATGTGAAATTGCCTTCATTTTTGACAGATATTTTCACTGGGTATGGAATTCCAGATTGACAATTTTTTCTTTCAGCACTTTAAAGATGCCTCACTGTCATCTTGCTTGCATTGTTTCCAACAAGAAATCTCTTATCCTTTATCTTTGTTCCTCTGTATGTAACATGTCTTTTTTCCTCTGGCTGTTTTTAAGATTTTCTCTTTATCACTAGTTCTGAGAAATTTTACTGTGACGTGCCTTGGTATAATTTTTTTCATAATTCTTGTGTTTGGGATTCATTATAAATTTCATCAAATTTGGGAATTTGGGGATCTTCGTATCTTCAAATATTTTTTTCTGTCTGCTACTCTCTTTGAGAACTGCCATCACACATATATTAGGCCACTTGAAGTTGTTTCACAGCTCAGGTCACTGATACGCTGTTGATTTTAATTTTTTTTCCCTGTGTGTTTCATGTGGATAGGTTCTATTGCTGTGGATTAAATTTAATACTCTTTTCTTCCGCAATGTCTAATGTGCCATCATCCCAACCAGTGTATTTTTCATCTCAGACATTGTGGTTTTTATTTCTAGAAGTTTGATCGTAAATCTTTTTAATGTCTCTACTTAACTTTTTGAACATAAGGAATACAGCGATAATAACTATGTTAATGCTCTTGTTTGCTAATTTTAATATCTGTCAAATATGGGTCTGTTTTATTAAAACAGATTAATTTTTCTCCTCATTGTGGGTTGAATTTGTCTGCCTCTTTGCATACCTAGTAAACTTTGATTGGATTTTAGACGTTGTGAATTTTACCTTGTTGGGTTCTGGATATTTTTGTATTCTTATAAATATTCTTGAGCATTGTTCTGGGGTATGGCTGAGTTACTGGGAAACAGTTTGATCCTGTTCTTGATTTTTCAGGTGGGGCTAGAGCAGCATTTAATCTAGGGGTAGTTATTCCCCATTGTGAGGCAAGACCATTCTATGTACTTTACCCAATGCCCTGTGAAGCATGAGGTTTTCCAGTCTGGCTCATGGGAACAGATACTGTTCCCTGCCCTGTGTGAGCCCCTGCACTGTTTCTCATGGCTCTTTCCCTGGCCTCAGCCTCAGGTAATTTCCTCATGTGTATACACTGATCAGTACTCAGCTGAATACTCAATGGGCACCCTTTTCGGTTCTTCAGGGCTTTCTCTCTATACAATTTCCTCTCCGACTCTGCCCTGCAAATTCTATTTACCTCAGCCTTCTGGGATTCTCAACTCAGAGTCCACTGGCCCCCGCTGGGTTCCCCTTTCCTGCACTGCCTAACTGGGCAGTTAGCTGGGGCATTTGCAGAGCGCCCCTGTCTCAGCGATCATTAACTTCATCGCTTGATGTGCACTATGTTGAAAACTCTTATTTTATATATTTTTCTCTGCTTTTTGTTTTCAGGCAGCAGGGTAATCTGATCCCTGTTGCTCTATCCTGGCTGGAAGCAGAAGTCCACATTATGGCATATTAATGTATCCATTAAAAATCATGTTTTCCAAGAATATTTAATAACAGGATAATGGTCATGGTATCGTGTTAAATTTTAAAAGCAAGGGGGGTGGGTGATGAGGGTAAAGGGGATCAAATATATGGTGATGGAAGGAGAACTGACTCTGGGTGGTGAACACACAATGGGATTTATAGACGATGTAATACAGAATTGTACACCTGAAATCTATGTAAATTTACTAACAATTGTCACCCCAATAAATTTAATAAAAAAGAAAAAAAAAATTTAAAAGCAAGACATAAAAGCATGTGTTCGTGTGTATGTGTGTGTGTGTGTGTGCATTGTATTAAAACATACAAAATAGCAATATAGACATACATAGAAAAAGACTAAAAATAAATACATTCCAGTGTTAATATTGATAACTCTGAAGAACTGGATGGATGATTTTTGTTTTCTTTATATGTGTTGTTTCTTCCAAATAAGGGAGTATTTTTTCTATAATCTAGAAGAAAAATAAACTCAGTATTAAGTGTAAAGATATTTGAAAAGACAAGATTAGACAGTAGCAAACCCAGAGCCAGAAACTTCATTCATTATAATGAAGTGTAACGTTCTAGAAAGAGGCTATACGGGCCATGTAGGAATCTCTGCGTTGATTGTTTTGGAAAATTTGGGAAGATACCGTCTACTTACAGAAGCCCCTAGTAGGCCTGGCAGCCTCCTTGTGACTCAGGGTCTCTCTCCTTGTGTTAACAGATTGTCCGTGTGGAGCCCTTGGTGACTATGGGTCAGGTGACTGCCTTGCTGAACTCCATTGGCTGGACCCTGCCTGTGTTACCCGAGCTCGATGACCTTACAGTGGGTAAGGACTCAGACAGTCCTAGGATCATAGCTGAGGCACCTTGGCCCACCTTCTATCCAGTGCAGGAGTTGCCACTGTACCATCTGTGACAGAAATCCCCCCCCCATCTCTGTTCGCCCAGCTCCAAAGACGGGGTGCTCCCTGCAGGTCATTCCATTTCTAAACAGCTCAAATTATCAGCACTGTTCAATCTCTGGCTTGAATCTGCTTTCCTGGAACTTGTATCCATGGCTCCAGTTTTGCCCTGCGGAGCACATAGAGTAAATCTTTCCTTCCAGAGGATTCATCGTCCCCAAAGCTTTCTCTTTTAAAGAGGAAACACCTTCAGTTCTTTTAACTGTTCCCATAGGACACGGCTTCCTGCCATCCAACTGACGCCCCTTTTCATTAATGTCCCTCTTAAAATGAATGCACACAGGTTTGTAGGTTGGGTCTGGCCAGAAGTAAGGTTGTAAGTGTCCTTGACAGGGTCTCCCATCCATCCCTCTCCTCTGAGCAAGCCCTTATCCTCCAATCTGAGCCCCTCCTTCTCTCTCCTGCTCATTAGATTCACAGAGATGAGAAATCTCCCCTAAGTGAACAGCCCGTTTGTGCTAGCCCTGTCATACCACCCTTGTGCTATAAGCTTCCCTGCTCCGGCAATGTGCCCTTTACCTAATTCTCCCCAACCCCACACCCTGCTGCTCCACCTGGCTAACGTGTGTCTCTACAGGGGGACTGATCATGGGCACGGGCATTGAGACATCATCCCACAAGTATGGTCTATTCCAACACATCTGCACAGCCTACGAGCTGGTTCTGGCTGACGGCAGCTTTGTGCGGTGCACACCGGTGAGTTAAGAGATGGGGTGTCCCCGCCAGCCTGCCCTGGGCATCAAGGACCCTGGCACTAGGGAGGTGGCTCCCTTTGGGGTGCTCCATTTTAAATACACTTACTCAGTCTGGGTCTGTATTCATAATAATAAAGATGTATATAGCCCCTTTATGTGCTCAGACACTGTTATAAACGCTTAATATATATTAAGGCTTTTAATCCTTCAACCGCTTTATGAGGTAGGTACTATTATTAGCCACATTTTATAGACAGGAAACTAAAGCACAGAGAGGTTAATCAACTTGACCAAGGTCAGATAGCTAGTACATCCTGCTTAGCTGGGATTCAGATCCAGGTTTTCAGACTTCCAGGTCAATGTCCTTAGCTTTCCATCACACTGTTCTGCTTGTCTGGGGGCAGTCAGGTCTCAATATCAAAGCTTTATGTCACACGGTGTGAGGGGTAACTGAAAGCGATCAGAGGGGCTGTTTTGCAGGAAAAAAAAAAAATTCTACTGCCCAAAGTGGGACACAAACATTTAAGGCATTTACCCTAAGGAGTGGGGCAGGATTGAAACTTTAAATACATTTGATCTCTCCAAGCATATCTGAGGGGCCCCTGGGATGGGAGGGAGAGTGCAAGCCTTCAGAAGCAAATGTTTCAGTGAGTTACCGGAGTTGTTGGCCTCACAGAAGAGTGCAGGGCAGGACTCCCGGCTTGGGAGCTCTGGTCTTGGGCAAGAGAGACCCCTTTCACACTAGTTCAGCACTTTTCCCTAAACGGACTGGGCCCTGCCTTGTACCTATTTATTACCAGCCGAGAGAGGAGACAAACATTCATGAATTCCTTCCCTTCTCTGAGGCCAAGTTTGCTATCTGACAAATGTGATGTCAGGAGGAGAAAGTAGACACCATAAGGGAAGCTCCTAGCATAGAGCTGGGCACGCAAAAGATGGTTATTACTGCTGATCTGACTGTGTGATCGGGGGGTGGCCCGGATGGGGGTCAGTTGGCCTACTTGGGCTGTTCCAGAGGCTTCTACTGGTCCACTGCAGAGCTTCCTGGCTCCATCCCCCTGTCCACTGCGCCCACCATGCCCACACCAATGGCATTCAGCATGAACAGACACCACATAGCTGTCCTCTAGGTGAAGACCATACAAGGCTGGACTTTTCCAAAAGGTGCTCTATTAGAATCCGAGAATCTGAGTTAGAATGGCCAGATGAAAAGTCAGTCGTCTGTCTCCCAGACAAATGCCAAAACACAAAAATGATGAATTTAGAAGCAGATGTGGGGAACCAGATAAGTGTTACAGGCAGACGCTGGCTCAGGAGTTAGGCCATCTAGCCTGAGTTCTGGCATCACCACGCTGTCTGTGGGGAGCCTTGGATGAGCCTGTTACCTCTTGGTGCCTCACTTTCCTCACCTGTTCAGGTGAAAGTGTTATTGCTCTCCCTGGGTTATGGGGGAGGGGGTACAATCCCACAGCTAACCACTGGGAAAGGCTTTGTAAATGTGGGTAATGGCCCAGAAGGGAGGCTTTTTAATGTTCTGTGGTGACCCTGACCCTCAGTAAGGGTTCAGCTCTTTGTTTAGCCTGGCCTGGGATTCCTGGCCCTTAGTCCCCCACTTTGGGTCTTTGGGCAGTGCTGGTCACGGCCTCTTCCTGGGTAGCCTGTGGTCCAGGAGTCGTGCCTCTGTGGAGGAGGGATGAGGCACTCGCTATGAGTACCCCTGACGAGGCAGTGTGAGGTCCATTGTCATGCTGAAGTTCAGAGGGAAAACAGGCCCAGAGCACAGTTTGGAAAGTGCTTTGTGGGGTTTACACAGCGAGATGGTGACAGAACAGGAATTGAGCCCAGGCCCCGGGTGGTTTGTGCCCTTGGGTACTGCATGCCACCATGCAGGGCCTCGGGTTCAAGCTCTCAGGAAGTGTTGGCTCTGCCTTGCAGTCGGAAAACTCAGACCTGTTCTACGCTGTGCCCTGGTCCTGTGGGACCTTGGGCTTCCTGGTGGCAGCTGAGATCTGCATCATCCCTGCCAAGAAGTTCGTCAAGCTGCGGTTTGAGCCCGTGCGGGGCCTGGAGGCAATCTGCGACAAGTTCAAGCTTGAGTCCCAGCGGCAGGAGAACCACTTTGTGGAAGGGCTGCTCTACTCCCTGGATGAGGCCGTCATCATGACAGGGGTCATGACGGACGAAGTGGAGCCCAGCAAGGTAGGCCAGGGCGTCAGCTGCTGCAGACCACAGCCTGGCAGGAGGAAGGCCTGGGTGGGCTAGGAATGAGCCCTTTGCCCCACCCTGACCCTGGCAGCCACCCTCGTCGAGGCTGCAACCTGGGTCAGCTCACCTGGGGTTCAGGCAACGGGATCTATACTCAGAGCTTTCTTGGCAGTGACAAAAGCTTCCATTTCCTCTGCCCGCACCTCCTACCAGGTATGTGTGTGTCTCTTGGTGGATGTAATCTTTAATCCTCACAGCAACCCCATTTTATAGATGAGGAAACCAAGGCTCCAAGAGATCATACAAACTTCCACAAGATGACAAAGCCAAGACCTGAGTAATTGATTTGACGCCTTGGAATCCAGATGGATACTCCTTCAACTTATACTATGTAATTTTTAAGTGCTTTTTTATGAGAGTTTTTTAGATTTTTGTTATGAGAGACTTGTAAACAAGTAAAAGGAAAGACTCTACCTGTAAACATGACCCAAAGCCAGCTATTGCCAACGTGTTCGGTATATTTGTTTCTTCTTTTTCAGTGCATAGATTTTTTTTTTTTTAAGTTTTTAAACTACAAAAGTAGTGTAACGTTAAAATATATATAAAAAAAAAAGTTAAAGTGTGTCTCTTTACCCCCAGGCACACAACCACTTGTACTGGTTTGGTGTGTGTTCTTCAAGGACGTGTGTGTGTGTGTGTGTGTGTGTGTGTGTGTGTGTGTGTGTGTACATACATACATGCTCTCATTTCATTCCATAGGATACCACTGATGCATGTAAATATTTGACCTAACTCATTGCTTACTGATGAGCATTTATATCACTTAACATGTTTTGTTTGCTCTTACAATTAAGATTGCGATGAAAATTCTCTTACATCTATCCTTTGCCTCTTGTACGAGCATTTCTGTAAGAGTGAGTCTAAAAAGTGGAATTTCTGACCCCAGGGTTTGAACATGCTAAATTGATAGCTACGACAAAATGGCCCTCCAGAAAAGTACTGCCCACTTCCAACAGCGGTGTATAAGAATGCCTTTCTCGTCCATTCTTGCCAACACTGGAGAGTATCACTCTTTCTATTTTTGCCAATCTGATAGGGTTATAAATAGTATCTTGTTTTATTTTGCAGTCCTCAGGTCACTTGTGAGGTTGAACATCTCTTTAGGCAGTTTTTATTTGTTTTCAGCTGTGATCATCTATTCAAATTTGTGGGTTTTTTTTTATGGTCTAGTGTGTTAAGCATTCCCTCATGTAGTTACATTGCCTTCAAAATGATCATATTTAACATCTACAGAACTTTGCATTGAGTGAATGCCCTATTATTTACTAAACCACTGTCCCATAGTTGCAAATTTAAGTTGCTTCCAGTTTTTTATTACATTAATTAATGTAGCAAGGAACATCTTTTGTCTGTAACTTAAATAATATCTTAAAGTAGAATTAGTAGATCAAAAGTTAGGCACCCTTCAGGCACTTGATCAATCAATACCTATGTACTTAAAACATTTTAAAATTGGAAGGGACTCAAAAATCATGTGAGACAATCCCCTCTCCAAATAAGAAACCGGGGCCCAGAGGGAGCTAGAAACTCTCCCCTGAGGACACACAGCTAACCCAGCGTAGATTTAAATTTAGGTCTCTGACTCCTACTTCAGTATTTCTTCCCCTCCGTTTCAGCTTCTAGAATTTAGCATCATCCACAAACATTGATCAGGCACCTTTCTTGTGGGAAATCTGGAACAGGAGTGGGAAGTCCGGACACTGAGCCCAAGTTCCCCAACACTCCCAGGGCCTAGGCTGAGCCCAATCAGCATGTGTCACCTCGTCACCTGGCCAGGACATCTAGTCCAGAGGTTTGCCAACTTCTCTGAAGTGTTCGCTTAGAGGCTGCCAGTAGTGATAAGCTGAGGGAGGGGATCATGGGGAATCACCTCCCCCACCACTCTTCTGTCATCTGTTTGATGTATTATATGCCACCTAAGCTTACAGTTAGGCAGAGGAGTTTTTACAGCTTTTTCAATGTTTAAGCACCTTGACCCTGATTTCCCAAGAAGACTGAGGCCTTACCTAGAGGCTTGTCTAGTGTCAGTGGCAGAGGCTGGGCTCCCAGGCCATAGCCTTTTGCAAAGTGTCGCAGTGAGCAAGACCCTGATGCTCAGTGGGAACAGGGCTGGGGGAGAAGCATGGTAGATGCCATTAGATATGTAGACATTTTGTTTAAGGAGCATTTCTTTCAAATATTCCTCTTTAGCGGGCTGCTCAGGAATTTGTCCTTGGGTGCCAGGTACTGTCCAATGGAAGGCTCACGGTGGCCCCAGGAGCGGGCAGCTCTCCCGCATTGTATAGGGGACGCCCCAAGGTAGGAAGTGGCTTCCTATCTAAGTGCCAGGGTTAGAACTGGAACTCACACGCCTGCCTGGCTACCCCATCAGTGTGCCCTGGGAGAAGTAGACAGTCTGGGTTCTTGATCATATCCTGGGCTTCTCTGGCACAAATGGTTCCTGGTAAGTCAGTGAGCAGCGAGAGTGTCTGTCTCCAGGAACCTGCAAGTTTCAGTTACATTATGCAGCTGGTGCCATTGCCAGGTGTGTGGCCAGGCCCAACCTGGGGTTAGATCAGGTTGCTGTGTTTCTGTTGGGTTTCGGTCTCCTTTACATTAGCAGGCAGAGGCCAGTGCACGGTGTCTTTCGCCCTCCCCCACACTGTCCTCACCGAAACTGTCTTGTGTAAACAGGCTCTGTGTCCCCCGTTTCCTGGC
Organism: Rhinolophus hipposideros; assembly: GCF_964194185.1. Taxonomy (NCBI): domain Eukaryota; kingdom Metazoa; phylum Chordata; class Mammalia; order Chiroptera; family Rhinolophidae; genus Rhinolophus; species Rhinolophus hipposideros. Next base: position 56,540,141 of record NC_138054.1, read on the forward strand.
ACGTCGTGGCCCTTGGTTTCCTCTCTGCAGAGTGGCCTGCACAAGAGGGTGACACCCAGATAAGCAACCACTCAAAGGGTTGGCTGGCTCCAGGGTAGAGGAGGTTGGTGAGGGGATGTCGTCGGGGGTGGAAGGCCAGTGCGGGTGAATAGTGTGACCCCGCTGTGGCCAGGCACCAGTGCATGGCCCTCTCTACCTTATCTTTTAGTCTTCCCAACCACTCCAGGGGGTAGTAATGTTTCCATTTTGCCGGCACAGACAAGGAGGCTCAGAGAGGCTAAGTAACCCGACCAGGGTGAGCTTAGTGTCTTATAAATAGAGGAAGCAAATTGGCCAAGAGGATGCATGGGATGGTCCCATTTTTGTAAATCTGTTTGCATGTGTGTACACAGGAAATAAAACCTAATGAATGCACATCAGTTTTAGTAGGCTGTGGGGGTGAGGGTGAGGCTACAGAGGTGTCTCTCTAAGTCACATATTTTTGCAATGTTTCAAGTTTTCATAGATTATACATTTCTTTTAGAATCCGGAAAAAAATCAACAGGATTGTTGTTTTGTTTGTTTTGTTTTGTTTTGTTTTGATAGTGCCCACATTCTGTAGCCTACCATTCAGGGTGCTCTGCCCTATGACCCTGGCCTTGTTGTGAAACATGGGGTGCACCCTTGCCCTGCCTCATGCCAGCCTGGTGGCCTCGGACAATCTATTCCACCTTGATGGTTCTCGTTCTCATCCATGAAACAGGCACAGCCCCGCTATGCAAGGTTGTGGAGAGGGTAAAGAACGAAATGGTTAGGAGCCAGCATCGCTGTGGAGCGTGAGCTCAACACACGTTGTGATGCTCTTCCTGCACCAGTTCCCCTAGAGCCGGCTCACTTCTTGCCTCTGCTCCTGCCTTTTCCTCCCTCATGGTCCCCTGATAGCATTCTTTCTCTCCTATGTGGTCTCCACTCTACTTCTTCCTACCCTTTGCCGAGCCTGCCCAGCTGGGTGTGATTTCACCTGCCCCATAAAGCTCGATGTCTGTCCTGCCCCCTAGAGAAGCTGGTCTGATGTGGGCCATGAGCATCTGCAGTGTGTGTGTGTGTGTGTGTGTGTGTGTGTGTGTGTGTGATTTCTAATAGGTATCAAACAACTCCTGAAAAGCATATATTTTTATTGCCATTTTACATGTGAAGAAACAGGCTGAGAGTGCCCTGCTCAATGTCACACAGCTCATGTATGTCCGGGACGGGGTTGGGCCCCAGCCCCCCAACCCTGGAGCCTGTGCTCCTTTGGGGCTGCCACTCTGCCTCTCTCTGAAAGCATCTGTTCAGAATTCATCTCACAGATGAGGAAATTGAGGCCCAGAGAAGCTAAGTCTCCCCAGGACACACAGCAGGTGAAGTTTGGAACCACTTAGGGCTGAAGAAGACACCAGCTAAATGCAAGGTTTAGGCACTAGGGCCGCAGGGCCCAGTGCCAGGGAAGCACGTAGGTTTACTCTGAGTTTCCTCCATTGATGGTGGCTGTCTCGTGGAAGCATCGCACCCAGGGGCTTGTAGGACTTAGTCAAGAGCAGCAGGGACAGTGCTGTGGTTAATTAGTGCTGTCGACCATGGGACCTGCTGAGGAGGGGATGACCCATGCTTCACATCTGTGCCAACTCCAGCCTCATGGGAGGGAGGGAGGGAGGCATTCTCCTGCACTGCGTTGTGGCAGACACCAGTAAACATTTGCACTTTGATTTTCTCACTGAGAAGGAACAGCACGCTAGGTCGGGGTCGCTCAGCCCTCTAGACTGTCAGGAACTAGCTGTTGGGCCTTGGGCACACCACTTAACCTCTTTGAGCTTCTGCTCTCTCTGCTAGAGAACACACGCTGTGCTTCACCTCACCAGGCTTTCAAGAGTCTCAAAGGCGATAATAGACACGAAAGAGCTTTGAAAAGGCCAGGAGTGCTGAACAGAAGCCCGGTATCACTGTTACACCCTGATGGCATTCGGTGCTTGTCTGTGGGCTGACACAATGCTCTCTGTCATTGTAGCTGAATAGCATTGGCAATTACTACAAGCCGTGGTTCTTCAAGCACGTGGAGAACTACCTGAAGACAAACCGCGACGGCCTGGAGTACATCCCCTTGAGACACTACTACCACCGGCACACGCGCAGCATCTTCTGGGAGCTCCAGGTGAGGCTCAGATTTCCCCGTACTCCTGGCTCCTTCCAGTCGGCTGGGCAGGAAGCCAGGATGGTTCACACTGTGGCCACACTCTCTCCCCTTAGGGGAAAAGAGTGGCTTTGTCCTAGGGAACTGGACACCCTCTTACAAAGCAACACGGTCACTGCCTTCTGAGGGATTGCACCATCTTCACTTAAAGCAGCAGGTTTTCAACGAGCAGCTGAGAATGGGATGCTAGGCCACGTAACTGGGGGAACGCGGACCTGTTCCGTCCTTGAGGAACGGTAGCCTCGTAGCAAGCAGACAGCCTCTAGCCCAGTAAAGGGCCACAAGAACAGGAAGAGGAAGTGGGTAGTTTAGTCCTGCCTAGGGTTGGAAGTCACCATCAAGCTTGGCCTTGACAGATGAGCAAGAATTTGATGTTGTATGTGGAGGGATGAGGAGCGGCGACATTTTAAATAAAAACATCAGGGTAAGGCCTCTTAGGAGATGATTTCTGAGCAGGGACCTGAACCACAGGATGGGCAAGCCATGCACAACTCCAGGGGAGACTGTTCTAGGCAAAGAAAGGACCAGAGCACAGGTTCTCACATGGGCTGCATGGGTTGTTGATTTTTTCTCTTTTTTTTGATTGAAGTCAAATCATACAACATGTAATTAGCCATTTTAAAGTGCAAACTTCATTGGCATTTGGTACATTCATAATATTGTGCAAGCATCATCCCTCTCTGGTTCTAAGACATTGTCATCACCCCAAAAAGAAATCCTGTAGCCGTTAAGCAGTCGCTCCCCAGTCCCCCTTTCCCTAGCCTTTGTCAACCATCAGTCTGTTCTGTCTCTATGGATTTACCTATTTTAGACATTTCATATAAATGGAATCATCAAATATAGAGCCTTTTGTGTCTGGCTTTCTTTCACGAAGCATGTTTTCAAGGTTTATCCGTATTGTAGCATGTCAGTACTCATTCCCTTTTATTACTGAATAATACTCCATTGGAAATACCACGTTTTGTTTATCCACTTATCTGTGGTTGGACATTTGGATTGTTTCCACCGATGGCATTGTGAATAATGCTGCTATGAACGTTTATGTACAAGTATTTGTCTGAGTACTAGTTTTCCATTCTTTGGGGTATGTGCCTATGAGTGGAATTGCTGGGTCAAATGGTAACTCCGTGTCTAACTTATTGAGGAATTGCCACCCTTTTTCCCACAGTGGCTGAGCCATTTCACACTCCTAACGGCAGTGTTCCAGGGTCTCTCCATTCTTACCAACACTTGTTATCTTCTGGGTTTTGATTATAACCATCCATCCAATGAAGTAGCATCTCATTGTGATTTTGATTTGCATTTTCCTAATGACTAATGATGTTGAGCATCTTTACATGCTTGTTGGCCATTTGCATATTTTTGGGAAAAGTGTCTATTCAGATCCTTTGCCCATTTTTAATTGAACTGTTTGCCTTTGTTGTTGAATTGTAAGAGTTTATATATTCTGAATACTAGACCCTTATCAGATACACGACTTACAAATACTTTTGTCCCATTCTCTAGGTTGTCTTCACTTTCATGATAATACCTTTTGATGCACAAAAGATTTTAGTTTTGGTGAAGTCCAGTGTTTCTGTTTTTTGTTACTCGTGGTTTTAGTGTCATATCTAAGAATCCATTGCTAAATCCAAGGTCATGAAGATTTATCCCTGTTTTCTTCTAGGAGCTTTATGGTTTTAGCTCTTATATTTAGGTTGTTGATTTAAGGGTTTTTTGTATGGTATGAAGTAGGGGTCCAACCCCATTCTTTTGCGTATAGTTTCCAGTTGTCACAGCAGGTTCCATGTTTTTGAAAAACAGCCAGAAGTCCCCTGAGCTAGAACCATGGTGGGGAATGAGGTCACAGCAGCCAGAGCTTAGATCATATGGGTCCTTGTCGGTCAAGGAAGAATTTTATATTTTCCTCTAAGTATGATAGGAAATTGGCAGAGGGCTTTGCACAGAAACGTGATATGACCTGATTTTTGTTTTAAAAGAATAACTTTGACAGTTAAATGGAGAGTAGATGGGAGTGGAAGAGTGGAAGAAAGAAGATTTCTGTTATCTAGGGTGATAGCAGATCTGTGAGATACTGTGAAGGTTGAACCAACCAACCTTCCAGACAGATTGGCTGTGGGTGTGATTCCAAGGCTCGGGGCCCAAGCAACGGGGTGCCATTGACCGCCATGGGCAACGTGGGGGAAAAGTCTGGGAAGGGACACCGGAAGTTTGGTCTGGGCCATGTCACTGAGTGAAGCCTTTCAGGCATCTAGTGGGCAGCTGTCTCTGAGTCTGGGCTCCAAGGCAGAGGTGGGGTTGCACATATCAGTGTACACATAACCAACAGCATTCTAGGTAATCATTCACTCCTCTCAGACCTGGGCCATCCCTTACTCACCAAGCTCGGTCAGTCAGCGGTATTTAGGTCAGGACTAGCTACACAATACAGTGCAAAAAGCAGGGGGAAAGTGCCATCAGTGTACTAAGTTACAAAATTTTTTTCTTTCTTCTGTGGTCTCTCTCTCATCATAAATATTTGCTATTTAATGTTATTCTACGTAAAGAAAATTTAAGTTATTAGTGTGAGTTTTACTGTTCATCTTTTAAATACAAGCGCATTTAACTCTTCAAGTATACGTATTTCATTTTTAAAGCAGCAGTGGAAACACTGTACCAAATTAACTCAACTGTTTTTATTTCCCTTGATAATATTCACATTCTACCAACACTCCATCTTGGCTCCTGGTGAGTAGGGAAGGACAGAAAAGAAAAGGGACTGAGCAGCCCTGCCTTTCCCTTCCCTTTAATGTCCTCATTTCCAGCAGTGTAAGTGGTTGGCTAATACAGGGAAGTAATGTCAGGAAGGGTAGATAGGTTGTTGGTTGTTCATGTTTCTTAGAATGTCATTGTCACAGGGCCTGCTTCTAGAGTTTGGGGTCCTGGCTCAGGCTGGGCCCATTGGACCTGTAGTGGGGCCCTGCAGCCCAGCAGAGCAGAGGTGGCCAGTAGCAGGCAGGATGCAATACAGGCCAAGGGCAGCTGAAGAGCAGGGGGCCAAAGAGGGAAGAGGCTACAATGAAGGTCCCCGGAGTAACTGACCTTAGTATGCTCGTGGGACGGACCAGGAGTGAAGCCAGGGACACAGGACTTGGGGTCACTCCAAAGCAGAAGGATGAATACGGGGTAGACAGAGGCGAGAAAGGAGAAGGGCAGGGCACACTGTTTAAACTTGAACTTTGTGAGGTTGAGACTTTGGAAAAGGAGTGGTTCCAGCTGGTAACTTTTGTCTAACAATGGACAATTTTAGGGGAAAAAATGTGAATGGCTTTTAAATATAAGAAAGGTGATGCAGTCTCCCTCAGAATTAAAGACAGGCAAAACAGAACTGCAGGAGACTCATTTTCCACCTATCAGAATGACAGAGATGCAAAAGTTTGATAACTCGCCGTGCTGGCCGGGGTGTGGGGAAACGGAGATCTCCTACATTGTTTGGGAGAGTATAAAGTGGTACAAGCTCTTAAAATAGTATCCATTAAAATTTCACACACTGTCTGAACCAGAATTTCCACTTCTAGGAATTTATCTTACAGATAAACGTACGTGTAAATGGGCAAAGCTACATGCACAAAGGACACTCATTGGGGTAGTCGGGAAATAATAAAAATGCTCGTCAGTACAGAACTGATTAAATAAATTAGGCTACATTTATACAGTAGAGCAGAGGTCAGCAAACATTCCCCGTAAAGAGCCAGGTAGTCGTTTAAAGCTTTGTGAACCGTGAGTTCTCTCTAGGAGCAGCTCTGCCCTTATAGCCGGAAAACAGCCATAGACGGTATGTAAGTGAACGGGCATGGATGTTTTCCAATAAAACTTTATTTACAAAACCAGAAGGTAGGCCAGATTTGTCCCAGGAGCCATAGTTTGTGGGTCCCTGCAGGACACTGTTAGGCACCCACGACCAAGAACGCAGCAGCTCTCTGAGTGCTAATACACAGGAGGCTGTCGGGTGCACTGTTTTGTGAGTGGTTTCCGGAAAGCCCATATGCTCGTTCGCATCAAATGTCTCTGGAAGGTACACAATTCCTAACAGTGGTTGCCTTTGGAGAGGGGAAAGAAGAGGCAGGGACGTGAAGGGAGGCTTAACCTTTGGACTGTTGGGATTTCTGCTGTGGGCATGTGTGGCTTTTCCAAAAACAGCCAAGGAAACAATAAAAGCCACACTACGTATTGTACTCCTGTTGTGTACCAGGCATTGATTTGCCGCGTTTCCCTGAAAATAAGACCTAGCCGGGCCATCAGCTCTAATGCATCTTTTGGAGCAAAAATGAATATAAGACCCGGTCTTATTATATTATATAAGATCCGGTCTTATAATAAAGTAAGACCAGGTCTTATATTCATCTTTGCTCCAAAAGATGCATTAGAGCTGATGATCCGGCTAGGTCTTATTTTCCGGAAAACATGGTAGGTGCCAGTATCTAACAGAAGAGAGCAGAGAGGTCCGTCCCTCATGGGCGTGGGCTGGTGATCAGAGAGGTGATTCCACGGGAGTGGAGGGGGAGAGTCACTCAGCCCCAAAGCTTAGCATGGTGGCTGCTTTGGGAGCCGCCCCTGGTCCATGGTCTGATGTGGACCATATGAGCTGCCTCTGCATCTCTTTGTCCCAGCTTCTCCCATGCTGTAGTCCTGTGGCCTTTCTCTTCCACACCTGAGGACAGAGACCATGTCTCAGGTATCTTGGTATTCCCAGGGCCCAGCACAGAATCGGGTACCTGACTTCATGGGCACCTCGTAATTAATTGTCTAATGAATGAAGGAATGTCCTTGGCATCAAGGGCCCGGGAACTGAGAATGGGGCATCGGTGGACACTGGTGACCCTCAGGAAGACAGCAGACTTGGAGGAGGGAGGAAGATTGAGCAGGCGGGCCACACCTCAGTCTGATTGAGCAAGGGGGCCACTCCACAGTGTGATGGGGCGTGGGCAGGATTGCCAGCTGTGGGGAGCTGTAGAGGAGCTGGGAGGGGAGCAGAGGGTGTTTTTGGAAAGTGGCAGTGCTGAGTACAGCGGCTCCTCCCTCGTGGTGATTTGAGAAATGGATGAGGAAGAAGAGTCTCTACTTGGGAGGGTTTCCAGGGAGACCGAGTTGGAGTAGGCAGGTGAGGTGGCATTGTGAGGGCCACGAGAACAAGAAGAGGAAGTGACTAGTTCTGCGTAGGGTTGGAGGAAGCCATCAAGCTTCGCCTTGAAAGGTGAGCAACAGTTTGCTTTTGTGCGTGGAAGGATGGAGAGCAGTAACATTTTAAAGGGCAGTCAGGGGGTCAGAGAGAGCCTCTCAGGAGATACTGTAAACCAGTGGGCTCACTCTTGAACCTGAGGCAGACTTTGCCCACCTCAGGGAGAGCTGTCCCTGGATGTATGACCTTAGGAAAATTACTTAAGCTTTCTGAGTAGCCCTCTTCTCATTCAACAGCATTTGTTTCTCAGACATTTGTGGTTGCCTGTTCTGTGCCAGCCACTCTGACTTCAACAACTGGAACAACAGTTATAGGTACCTTATTATTTTGCTCCAAGCACTGGCCTGAGTGCCTTCTATTTGGTATGCCATTATTCTCATAAGTCCCATTTTACAGATAAAGAAACTGAGCTCAGAGAGGTTATATAATCAGCCCAAGGTCATCACACCTCGTAAACGCCAGAGTTGAGAATCAAACCCAGGTCCAACTGGGTAAATCCTGGGTGCCACCACATCCCTCCAAATAGGAGGAGTGGACCCTGTCATACGTGGCGAGCACCGAACAAGAACCTGGCCGCTGGCACACGGGGCCGCTCAATCCTTATTGGTTCCTTCTCTCTATCTAACCTTTGTCTCTCAGGATATCATCCCCTTCGGCAACAACCCCATCTTCCGCTACCTCTTTGGTTGGATGGTGCCTCCCAAGATCTCCCTCCTGAAGCTGACCCAGGGCGAGACCCTACGCAAGCTGTACGAGCAGCACCACGTCGTGCAGGATATGCTGGTGCCCATGAAGTGCATGGTGCAGGCCCTGCACACCTTCCACAATGACATCCACGTGAGTGGGGTGGGCCAGGCGAGCTGAGAATCATCCCATGGAGTCCACGATCTTCTCCCCCAAACCATATCACTGATCTTGGGCATGCCTGCCCCACGGGCCTGTTTTCCCAACTGCAAAATGGGTCCGCTCAGCAATGGCCCCAAAAGGAGAGAAGTCATAGGGCCTGGTGATGAGCACGTCTGTGAACTGCTCAGATTGTGCTCTGTAGTGTGGTGGAGTTGGGGGTGGGGTGAAGCTGTGAGCAGCCAGAGGAGGGGCCCCCTGGAGAGTGCTGCAAAGCCTCCCTTTAGCCTCCTTTTGGATAGTGTGGGGTGGGCCAGCCTGTCACCTGTTAGAGAAAAGCACCAATACCCTGCTCTCTGGTCTATCCAGGTCTACCCCATCTGGCTGTGCCCATTCATCCTGCCCAGCCAGCCGGGCCTGGTGCACCCCAAGGGAGATGAGACAGAGCTCTACGTGGACATTGGAGCTTATGGTGAGCCACGCATAAAGCACTTCGAAGCCAGGTCCTGCATGAGGCAGTTGGAGAAGTTCGTCCGAAGTGTGCATGGGTGAGTGGCCCCAAGTGTGGCGAGTTCCCTCTGGCAACCAGCCCCAGGGGACGGCTTCAGGGGCGTGCAGGGAAGGGCAAAGGTGGCCAGCTCCAGAGTCAGACCAGCTGGTCACTTCGGGACTCTGTCACTATGGTGGCCTCTGCCTTGGGAATTACCTTGGGAAAGGTAAGGAGGTGGGATTGCAGGGCTTCTGCGCCTCTTGTCTCAGCTTCTCTCTCCTCCCCTCAGCCCAACTGCATCCCCCCAGCTGCTCAAGCTGGGAACCCAGGAATAGCCCCACACTTCCCCCCCAGGGCAGACGGTGGGATGGTTTCCAAATGAAACCATGGAGAACCATGGGATGGCTCTCCAGGTGAAGAACAAAGCTAAGGCGGGAGGGATTTGTGATTGTGAAAGCCGCACAGAGGCTTGGGACAGTGGTACTCAAAAAATGACCTGGAGCCAACTGCTGATCTACATAACACGGACAAATCTCAGAATAATTATGCTGATTGAAAGAAGCCGAGATCTGCAAGACTGAAAGGTGTTTCCATGTATATAAAATTCCAGAATCTCAGGTGACAGCAGGTCCACCTGGGAGGGTGGAGGCTGATCACACGGTGGTTAAGGACAGTGGGGGGTCCTTATGGTCATTATCTGGCCGGAGGTGATGGTTTCTAGGTTGGATATGTCAGTCAAACTTACACGTTGAACACTCAATATGTGCAGTTTATTAACTATCAGTTATAAAATGAAAAGAAAGCAGCCAATGGCCCCATCAAGGAAGAAGAGTGTGGTGCACCGAGCACAGTGGAGAAGCCAGCTGTCCCAGTTCTACTCCTGACTCTGCCTCCACTGACACATCACTTAATGCCCTGAGCCTCAATTTCCCATCTGCAAAATGGGGACAAGAATACCCACACCTCCCCCCACCACTAGATCATTAGGGGGATTAAACAAGAGAAATCCTCCAAAAGCACTTCCTGCACTGCAAAGGGCGCTACACATAAGGGACAGTTGGGGTTCTCATGCATTCCCTTTCCCTCCCTGCCCCACTGCCATCGCCTCCCCATGTCCTCACCTCCCATCTCTGTTCTACAGGTTCCAGATGCTGTACGCTGACTGCTACATGGACCGCGAGGAGTTCTGGGAAATGTTTGATGGCTCCCTGTACCATAAGCTACGGAAGCAGCTCGGCTGCCAGGATGCCTTCCCTGAGGTGTACGACAAGATCTGCAAGGCTGCCAGGCACTGAGCAGGAGCCTACCCACAGAGAAACAGATGTGGGCAGACCCGTCCCCAGCACCAAGAGGCATCTTTCCTTCACTCAAGTTTGGCTGCTCTCCCAGATCCATACTTTCAAAAAGAAACCCCTCCAGAAATCTCACCCAGACAGCCCTGACATCCTGCTCCCAGCTTCTAGGGGCCTCCCATGGAGTGGGAAGGACATGGGATTTGGAGTCAGACAAACCCAAGTCCAGGTCCCAGTTCAACCACTCATTAGCTGTGTGACTCTGGGTGAGTCACTTAACCCCTCTGAGCCTGCCTCTTCATCTGTTGACAGGGGTTAACAATATCTTCCCACAGCCTGTGGTAGCTATTACTACTTCCCATTCAGCATCACATCTACTTTGGATTCAGTGGTTGAGTCCCAGAGGCTCCACGTTCAGTCACCTGGGCACTGGTTTGGCTGAAATGATGAAGGGATACCCTGGAGTTGCACTGCCATTGCTTCAGTCAACTAGAATTGCTCCTCACCAGGAGAAGGAAGGAAGAAAGGTTTCTCTCCATCCCTGGGGTCTCAGGAGGGCAATAGATGGGTGGGCAGGCCCAAGGTGTGCTGTGCCAAAGCCAGGTCCGATCCCAAAGTTTTCTCTGCTATCCTTGGTGATGTCCTGCCCCATCCCTCCTTTACTCTCAGGCCCACCCCAGCCATCACCCAATCTGAGAGGAACATGTCCCTGGGAAAGACATTTTAAGGTTGAATCCTGTCCCAGCCTATCCCCCAACCCCCGGTAGAAAGAGTGGTTTCTGCTCTGAATTGGATCCAGAGGACCTGGTCTCATTCTTGGCGCTCCAGCTTTCTATGCCTCTTTTCCCCAGAACCCACTTAATCTGGTGGGGAGGTGTCCACACTGCCCTGCAGAATGGAGGGTCAGGTGGACCACACAAAGTAGGAAAACAGCCTGCCATTGTTAGGTTTTATGAGGGTTCTTTCTCAACCACGGGGCTGAAAGAATAGAGCATCGACTTGATTTCTCTAACCACTCATCCCGTTTTTTTCTCCCCCTATAGTTAATTTCAGTGCCTTACAAATACTAAGCTCAGAGAAAAGTTAGCTCCATTTCCGTTCCAGAGGAAAGGGAACCTCCCTAGGTCCTTCCCCACCTACGAGAACTTGGTTGTTTATGCAACTCTGTCTTAAGACCTGCCCAGCCTCAGCTAAAAACCAAGAATCTGAGAAGGAATTGTGTCACGTAGGGAAACTGGAATGAAGTGAGCTGTGCCAGACAGTGACATTCTGAGAGAACACACACACTGCACCAGGAGTCAGGAGACCTGGGTTTTCGTCTCTGCTCTATTGTTAATGGGCTGTGCAACTGTGGACAAGTCATTTGTTCCTCTACACTAGTTTTTGTTCCTCTATCACATCATCTACAGACAAGACCTCCGTGTGGCCCTTCTGCTGCAGGAGTTAATGGCTGTCTTAGACCCTGTGGTTGTAAAACCCATGGAAAGCCTTGTTTGTGTGGAAAGTCAGAGGAAAAATAAATGATCCAAGTGGACATTTGGGGTGGTCTGTCATTTAAGGTCCTGTAGCCCAAGGCCAGCTCTCATCTCATCTTCAAAAAGGCATGTATTGACTCGCAGGAAGTGTCACTCTTGTCCCTGCAGAATCCTCAGTCACGCTTTGACTGACAAATGCTCACTCACCCCACACAGGGCTTAGTATCTTAGCATGGTCCTATGAGTACTGGGCACATTCATGGCATTCAGAGGGCAAGGGAACCCCCTTACCCATTTGACCTCTGGAGGGGGCGTAGGAAAAAAATAAATTTGGTTCTGTAGCTTCTATGCAAAGTACATGCATTCTGGCATTAGCTCTCATATCGGCCCATGTGCTTCCTGCTCAGGGTTAAACTAATGAACCTATTTGATGTAGAGGAATGGGTTAACCCAGCAGATAAGGCTCCATCACTTCACCAGGGGGACTTCCATCCCTAAGCCACTGAGAGTGTGGCCAGAGATGCCAGCAGCCTCTGCTGTCAGTCTTACAAATCCAAATCCCGTGCTTCACAGATACCCCGAACCTGGGGCTTGGAAGGTCTTGACATTGCACCAACCTCAGGTTAATGTTTTGCTCCAGTAACATCTTGCCTGGAAAGTAACAATCTTCCCAGCATGGTGAGCCAAGTTCCAGCTTTTTCTTGCAGAACGTGCTGTCACTGTCCATCCGAGTGGTGGTTCCAGATGGAGATGAACTTTGCACTGGGGGACAGTGTATGGAAACTAGAAGAATAGGCCTCTTCCCTCCAGATCCCAAGTTTCTTGGCTGCATGACTGTTTTCTGTAAAATCAATTGATAGCCAGTTTCATTGGCTGGAAGGATGCATCATTTAATTGGATATTACTAAAAGGGAAGGGATAGGGTGGGGATGGGTATGTTGTGTGATGTTTATTTTTTTCCTTGATCCTGGGGACCGAAAAGAAAGGCATGAGTTTCCCCTGGCAGGATTTTACTGCCACAGGCGCTGTGCCTAATGTGCAGAACACTTCATGTCCCTGTGGCTATGTGGCTGCTGCTGCTGTAAAAATAAAAAGATGACTTGGAAAGTAGCCTTTGGTTTTTGGTGGTTTTTTTTGCTTTGGGAACCACAATGTGAAGTCAGAGCTTGCTTAAATGGAGGCTCTGCCCTTCAGCAGGTCAGTTTTCCTGTGAATCTGTACACCTTTGAACAAGGGCTGAAAGACAACATGGGGTAAGTGTCAAGTTTATGAAGGCAGTGCGGTCATGGGTGATTTTCTTTTCCATTTTTGAATTTCTGTCATTGTCACAATGATCTGGCGTGGGTGTTAATAGGATCCCCCATCCACAAGGTGGAGAACAGACTGCAGGGGGAAAAGGTGGAAGCCAGGAGACCAGTAAGAGTCCAGGTGAGAGACGACGGTGGGGGCTGGGCTTTTTAAGCTACCAGACATGGTTGTCAGGAGTTTTGGGCTGCAGTCCTGGCTTTGTCAACTGGTTGTGACCTAACATTTTGGCAAGTTAGTTAACCCTGTGAAGACTATTCCCTCATCTACGAATTGGTGGAGACCACTAGCTATCCACTAAAATCTATCCCTTCTTTGAGCACACTGCTGACTACATTTCCCAGGCTCCCTTGCAGTCAAGTATGTCCTTTTGTTACAGTTCTCTAGTAGCTGAACAGAAGTGATAAAAACCTATGTGAGGTTCTCACGGCTCTTTCCCTTTCTATTAGCTGGATGCAAATGACAACCAGCCCACAGGCTGTGGCAGAATCATAAGTTGTGAGGAGCTTAGATCCCTGAGACACTGTTCAAAGAACTGTCCACAAATCTGAAGACTGCCCTGGTTTGTTATGGGACCAAGAAATAAAACTTACTGTAGTTGAGTCACTATATATTTGGGACTATTTGTTAGAGCAATTTAGCTCACCCTAATTATTAGAGAGTTGTCAGACTTAAAAGAGCAGAGATAGGAGAGGTGAGTTTAGTGCAAAAAAGTTTTATGCGAATGCATAGATACACATGGTGGACATTTTCCTAAAATGTGTGTGATGGGGGTGTCCCATCCTAACGTTATTTGAAGGAGCCCTTTAGGAAATTCCTTTTCTAATTGTTCAGTTTCACCAATCTGGATTTTGTGGCTTCTTAAAGGAGGAGACACCTATAATGTTCTTTGTAATTTAAGCCTTCCGTCCCACCTTCCATTTGAATTGCACACAACATACAATATCTTCTTTAATCCTTACCATCCTGTCACAAAATCAGGTCAATTATCTCCATTTTGCAAATAAAGAAAGTGAAGCTCCAAAAAAGGTGATTTGTCTGAAAGCCACATTGATGCTATTAATGCGTTAAAGAAGGATTCAGGCTCATCTAGTCTTACGACACCAAAGTGCTCAAACAGCCTTGGCCAGAGCCGAGACAGGTGCTTCCGATCTAGAAACAGTGAAATGAAGCCTGCCATGGTGACCAGAGAAGCTTTCACTCCATTAGAGGAGGTGGCTGTCCCTTATCAGCGTACGACTTTTGTAACACAGAGAAAATATTTGAAGTTTTTTGATTTTTTTTTAATCACTATGTGGGTCTTTTTGGCTGAAGCTGTGGTGTGCCAGGCTCCTTTTCTTTAGGGACAACACACTCCTGCCACTCCCCCCTCCCCCAAATCTCTCACTGACAAACAACAGCGAGGAAAGCAGCTCAGACATCATGACCAAGGCCCACAGACACCCCTTTGTGTTAGATGGTGTGCCCATGGGGCCTGACTCTGGGATGGAACTGATTGTTCCCAATGGTTGCACATTGCCTGGAGGTCAACAGCCTCCTCGTAGCAGGAGGCCCTGCTGAGATTCCAGAAGTTCTCTGGGATGGAGATGGAGTACTCCCGGAGGGGACCTAGAGCTGCCTTATGACATATGCCATATTCTTCGCCTGTTTTTGGATTTTAATGAACAGGAAGTCAAGCACTTTGTCTTTAGAATAGAAGGGGTTCCCAAAGTGTCAGCCATATTCCACCCTTGTAATCCATCTCCTGTCTGGCTCCCATGTTCATGTCACTGGTCCATTTGAATTCTCAGGATAATTGATCTCTCATATCAAAATATATCTGGCTCCAGCTGTCCCAGCAGGCATTGTGACCTCCAGGTAGATGTCTCCAGCAAAAGTGATCCCATCACATCACCACATCTCCCCCTCTCCCAGGCATTCATTCCCATGTGTCCTTTCTCCAAGATCCCCACTCATTCCTGCTCCCACCCTCCCATCCCCAGATTCATATTCTGTCCTTTGGGCGCCCCAGTCACCACGCTGTCCTTCATATGCAGCTTTAAGGAGTAGGATCTGAACTGTAATCCACGGTTGGAGGACACTTCCCCTTAGTACCACGCGTGATCCTTTCCCTTTAAAAAACAGAGAGAAAGAGAAAATGGAGGTGGTCCCTTGGAAGGGAGGGAACACCCCCCATCTGTGGAGGGGCACCCACAGGAGGCAAACAGGTACCTGTTAGTTGTGCTTCCCAGGAGATCCTACATGGGGATGAGAGGCCAAAATTGATGACCTCCAGAGCTTTTCCATCGAAACAGCCTGGTTCTAAGAAGGAGAGCCCTCTACTTTGTACCTAGTTCAGTTTATCAGAGCCCTCACATTAGTCTGTAAGAACTTCAAATACAAAATTCTGGAAGATCATCCAGCCCTCAACCCTGAGAAGGGTGCTGAGAACCAGAGACAGGAGGGAACTTGCCTGAGGTCACCTGACGGCCAGAGTCAGGACCAGAATTCCAGCCCAGAGCCCCTGACCTCGGTGTAGCGTCCCTCCCTTTGTTCTAATTCTTTCCTCGGAGTGGAATGCCAGAGGACTCTGGGTTCCATCCCAGAAGCCATTTGGAAAATGGCATTTCAATGAGAACCTCTTGCTTTGTATGTCAAACATCATCTACCAGCCATCATGTTATACACATATATGTATTTGTTTATTGTCTGTCTTCTCCATCAAGATGTAAACTCCATGAAGGCACAATTTGATTTCTTTATTGATATTTCCCCTATGCCTAGACCATTACCTGGTGCTTAGTAGGTGTTTCATAAATATCTGTCAAAGGAAGGAATGTGGTAGGGAGGGAGGCTAAAAGACACCTTTATTATCATTCAGTGCGTCTCCATGTTTTCTGGCTCTTCACTCCTGCCCATCCCACTGCCCCTGGACTGGCTCAGAGCCTCGGCTCTCACCTGACCATTTAAGACATCTGCCTAGTCTTCCCCTGCCCATCCTACCCCCGCGCCCCACCAGACAATGCCACACAGAGCACATCTTTAAAACTCAAGAGTTACTTCTTATTAAAACCCTTCTGAGTATCTGAGAGAAAATATTTGTGAAATACTTATCTCATAAAGAATGAATGCCTAGAATGTACAAAGAACTCTCAAAATTTAATAGAAGAAAGCAACCCATCTTTTTAATGTGCAAAAGAAGAGATATGGCGGAAACATATGAAAAGATGCCCAACATCTTGTCATTGGAGAAGTGCAAATTCAAACCATAAGGAAATACACCTATTAGGATGACTAAAATTGGAAAAACAAATACCTGACGATACCAAATGCTAACAAGAATATGAAACTTTTAGACCCCACATACATTGCTGGCAGGAATACAAAATAGTACAGCCATTTCAGAAAGTACATCAGCAGTCTCTTACAAAGTTATACACACACTTACCAAATCCAATTTATAAGCAACAACTAAAGAATGAAATAAGCACCTACTAAAGAATGAAAAACAAAAGGCTGCCTTTCCCATGCAGGAGTTAAATCCCAGGCTGCCGAACTAGAAACGTGTAACCCTGAGGTTTGGCGGAAGAACAGATGAGGCTTGGGAGTGAGAGGTGAGAAAGATTAGCTTTAAGTACACATTCTAGAAGGAGACTTCACCACCCTCCCACACATGACCTCCCTTACCTGGGAGGGTTAAAAACAAAGATGGTGTTAGGCAACTGTCTTAACAATATATTCAAAGGATGAGAAAGCACTGTATCCATGAAATAGAAGCCTGATGTACTAAAAGAAACATTCAGAAGACAAAACGCAACTCTTAGAAATTAAACTATGAAACTAGAAATGAAAAAGTGAGTGAATGAGAACATTTCTGGTCACCTGAAAACAATCAGTAGCGCAGAAGTACCCAGGGCAACGAACACGGAGCAGGTTTTTCAAAGGCACCAATCAATGAAAGAGTGTACAAGGGAATCCTTCTGCCCACCTACAACCTACCTTTTGTGCCTCATGGCACAGTCCTCCTGACTGGGTCAGAGCTCCATGGATAATGTCAACCAGAGCCTCAGGGAGAACCATGCAGCAGCCTGACAATCAGACACCCACAGGGACCTGCTGGTTGGCTTCCATTCCGTAGCATTCATAAGCCTTAATTAAGTCTGACCCTGTCCCTGTAGGGTATAAATTATTCCCCTTTTACAGATGGGAAAAGTGAGGTCTGGAAGATAAAGAGTGACACTTGGCTGGAGATGGGTCTAAAAGGAGAACCCATCGTTTTCGTAGTGTGTGTCTCAAAAGATCTTGTCTCTTTTCTATTTTTTCTTTATTATAAAAATAATATATGTTTTTTTTTGAAAAATTCAAACATTTCAGAAATAAAACAAGGTAAAATAAGCAAGACCCTGGTAACCCTCGGGGTGTAACCATGGTCACCAGTTTCGGGCCTAGTCCTCCTTCGTGTATTGTCTATGATATGGCAATGCATTGTTTAATGGGATCATTATTCAGTAATTCAGGTCTTCTTTAACATCTTTTAGTAAAGATTTATGTTTTTCTTCCTTTATGCCTCAAATATACCTTATTAAGGTTATCCCAATGCATCTTATCATTTGTGTGGCTCATAAGAGTGAGATACTTTTCTTTTTCTCAATTAAACTTTCCAATTGTTGTGGCTATGGTATCAGAGAAAACTGTTTAGACACTTTAATACACTTGCGTCCTTAGCTTTACAGTTTTAAATTTAACTCTAGGATTTCTTTAAGTAAACACACATATCATTATAAAGTGTGATGATTTTGCTCTTCCTTACCAATATTTGTATTTCTTATTTATTTTCTTTTTATCGTACTGCCTTTGCTAGAACTTCCAGAACAGTGTTGAATAATGCCAGTCATACACGCATCCCTTCTTATTCTTGTCTTCATAAGAAGTCTCTAGTGTTTTACTGTCATATTTAATGTTTTTGGCTTCCTCTTTCAAAACCCCCACGCTCCCTCAAGACTCAAATGCCCATCTATTTCTCTCCCAAGTCTCTATCAAATCTCCATCTTAATAGAGGCTTTTCCTTGGGTCTTTGACAACAGAGGGTTATTTAATCATTGTAGTTTCTTTTCCTGGGTGATGTGCATTTTAAGCCTCTGTAAATAATTTACCCTTTTATACTAATGAGACACAGAATTCTGCCAAGGCATAACAGCTGCTAAGGGGCTGGGAAGCTAGCACTTAAAACATACCTACAAAACAGCATACACAGCACAGAGCACACTTACAGGTATAATCTCTTTACTCCTCAAAGCAGACTCTACAAGGCGGTTATTTTGTTTACTCTCATTTTTTCTGATGCAAGTCTGTATCCAAGTAACTTGTCCCAGGTCACACAGCTAAGTGGTAGACACAGAATGCTAAGCCACGTTACAAGGGAAATGCTATGACTCTCACAGGTCTGAGTGATGGATGTGGTAACCATGGTGAAAGAAGTTTGGACCCACGGGGAGGCAAATGTTGAGGGTCCAATGGGAGTGGGGCATCCTTCCCTTCATTAGAGCCCTTGTTGTGCAAAAATATATAGGATGGGGCTCTGCGGACAGGGTAGCTGAGGAGGGGCAGCCATGCAGGAATGGGGGCATGGCACTCTTCCTGGCACCCCCCAAATCCTCACCTGGGCTTTGGTGTGTGGAACGGGCCCTGCTCTGTGAGGGAAGGACTGGATTCTATTCCCAGCTCTATCACTCACCAGCTGTGTGACCTTGAGCAAGTTGCTCCCTTCTCTGGTCCTGGTTGAACACCTGTAAGAGAAGGCTAACCACCTGGGCTAGAAAAAAGAAGAAAATGTTTTTGTACACTAAAAATGTTCCATGTGACTTTCAATTAAACAAAGCAGATGAATACATGCATCTATCTCTACTCTCTGCTACAGTCCACTGAAAGAACTGTACAAGATTTCTTTTTTAAATAGGTAAACAAGAAAGGGGGCAAGGGTGTGAATATGGTTTTGGGGAATGGAAAGTGCAGGGAGGCACTCGCAGAGCTGAGAGGGCCAAAGTGAGAGCTGCCTGCAGTAGGGAAGCCAACGAGAAGCTTGCCAGTTCCTACCACAAACCCCAGAGAGGCCCAGGAATTGGAGGCAGCAGTATCTCAAAAACCCGGCACAAAATGGATGGCTGAAAACAAGAAGAAAGTTTGACACACACCCACCCCACTCTTCACCCACCCAGCGGGAAACTGGAGGTTTAGTATTCAGAGTGGGGAGGCAGGCACAATAGACGGTAGGCAGTGAGAATAGAAGGAGCAAGTGGAAGTCCATATATTGGATGAGAACCCCGTCTCCTTCCCTGAACACCAGCAACCCTCCCCCAGGATGTAGTATCTTTTTCTAGAGAAGCTAAATGATCCCAGAAAAAAACACCTAGAAACACTGGCATTGAAGGTTTCCCAATGGAATGACCAGATCCCCATCCAATCAAGTGAAACCACCAACTGAAGCCCCACCCACACTCACAGCATTTTTTAGTGCTTTCCTCTAAATTAGGAACAAAACAGGGAAAGAAAAGAAGGAACTTGGAAGAAGTATATACAATGCAAGGAGCAAAAGGAAACTTAAGGAAAACTCATTATTCTTAGATAAATGAACATGCATGACGCAGAACGAGAGAGAGAGAGAGAGAGAGAGAGAGAGAGAGAGAGAGAGAGAAGCAATCCACAAGACACAAGAGCTCTTGGAAACTAAAAAAGATGAGGGCGACATATAAAAAGGCAATAGTAGGGTCTGATGATTAAGGACAAGAAAAATTTACCAGAAAGTAAGACAAAAAAGGCAGACAAGAAAAGTAGAACAGGGCTGGCCCGGTGGCTCAGGCAGTTGGAGCTTCATGCTCCTAACTCCGAAGGCTGCCGGTTCGATTCCCACATGGGCCAGTGGGCTCTCAACCACAAGGCTGTCAGTTTGATTCCTTGAGAACCGTAAGGGATGGTGGGCTGCGCATCCTGCAACTAAGACTGAAAGGACAACAACTTGAAACTGAACGGCACCCTCCACAACTAAGATTGAGGGGACAACAACTTGACTTGGAAAAAAAAAAAAAGAAAAAATCCTGGAAGTACACACTGTTCCCCAATAAAGTCCTGTTTAAAAAAAAAAAAGAAAAGAAAAGAAAAGTAGAACATCAAACCAAAATGTCTAACATTCATCTGAAAGAGAGGAGAGAGAAAACAAAAGGGAGGAAATCATTAAAAACAACAATGCAAAACTCTTCCCAGAATAGAAGATCCTCAGTTTCCAGAAGAAAAGAACTCATTGAGTACCCAAAACAATAAATGAAAATAGACGCACACTAAGACCCATCCTCATAAAACTTTAGAACAAACGCAAGGGACAAAGAGAAAATCCTAAAAGCTTCCAGAAAGGAAGATGCAATTTACATACAAAGAACAGAAAAGCAGAGGGACATCAGAATTCTCAACAATTACACCTGAAACTCCAAGGCAATGAAGCAAAGCCTTCAAAATTCCAAGGGAAAATTATTTCCAACTTACAATTTTATTTCCAACCAAACTATTGATCAGTTATGCAGGGAGGAACAAACAATTTTTTTTCAGGCATGCAGTTTATCGAAAATGTTACCTCCCATTGCCCTTTCTCAGGCAGCTGCCAAAACAAGGGAGTAAAACAAGAATGAAGACACAGGACTACTTTGATAAATATAGTTAAAAGCTGGGCCGGCCCAGTGGCTCAGGCGGTTGGAGCTCTATGCTCCTAACGTAGAAGGCTGAGGGTTTGATTCCCACATGGGCCAGTGCCAGATGGCTCAGTTGGTTGGAGCGCGTCCTCTCAACCACAAGGTTGCTGGTTCGACTCCCACGAGGGATGGTGGGCAGCGCCCCCTGCAACTAACAAAGGCAACGGGACCTGGAGCTGAGCTGCGCCCTCCACAACTAAGACTCAAAGGACAACAACTTGACTTGGAAAAGTCCTGGAAGTACATACTGTTCCCCAATAAAGTCCAGCTCCCCTTTCCACCCCCCCAAAAGTTAAAAGCTGGTTTCCCCTGAGCTATCTGGTTTTCATGCCCCAGGATTTCCAACAACTAAATGATAAACTCTAAAGTCCATGTTTATTCACATTTTAACATTTCTAAAATTGAGCTCAATACAATATGGCAGCAGCTAACATTTGCAAGCTATTTTACACCTAGCCGCGGTATTTCACGCACTTTTGGCTTCACAACAACTTCCTGCAGTGAGTTTTACCAACCCCATTGTGAACACCAAGAAACTGAGATTCCATGGGGTGAAAGGAAGCCTTGCAAGTCAGAGTCTGGACTGTGTGAGTTGTGGGTGGAGGAGTTAGTATTGATGAGTTCCCTTTCCTTATCACAAGCTTTAGAGACCCAAGCATCTCCTTTGGGTCTCCACAGTCCTCTGCTCATTTCACAACTGAGGGCAATGAGGCTCGGAGAGGTCAAGTGATGTACCCCCACCTCATACAGCCAGGCAGTAAGCCGCAGAGCCAGGACCTGAACTCTCTCCACTGCTACAGCTGTTTGCCTGGCACTAGGGGCCGCAGCTGTGTTCCTGTGGGAACCAAGCACAAGGTGGGAGTGGGGAGCCCCGCCCACCTCAGAGGGAGCCCTTCCAGGCCCGGGCCCTCCGCTGGGGCTCCAGCGGCACTCACTGCAGGAGCTTATCCCGGGCCAGGTCTGACAGGTAACGCTTGGCGCCATCCATGAACAGGGACCGGTATCGCTGTCGTCGGTCCTTTGTCTCCATCAGCCAGGTGTTGAGGTAGCGTCCCACACCCACGGGGTTCTGCACCAGGGAGAGGGTATTCGCAAACTGGACAGCTGGCCTGGAGACTTTATCTCAGGCCTCCTCCCGTCCCCCGGGCTCCTCCCTACTCCATCTGTTAGGGGTTGAATTGTGCCCCCCCAAAAGATACGTGGAAGTCCTAACCCTCAGTACCTCTGAATGTGAGCTTATTTGGAAATACTGTACTTGTAAATGGAATTAGTTAAGATGAAGTTGTACTGGATGGAGTGGGGGGGGGCCTTAATCGGATATGACTAATGTCCTTATATAAAAAGAGACACACGGGAAGACGCCCACACGAGAGGCAGAGAGTAGAGTGAGGCATTTACAAGCCAACGAATTCCAAGGATTGACAGCCCCCACCAGAAGCTAGGAAGAGTTCAGGAAGGAATCTCCCCCACAGGTTTCAGACCAAGCGCGCAGCCCTGCTGACACCTGAATTTCAGACTTCTAGCCTCCAGAACTGTGAGCGGATAAATTCCTCCTGTTTTAAACCACCTAATTTGTGGTACTTTGTTATAGCACTCCCGGGAAATTAACATAACATCCCGTCCAGAAACCTGGGTCACAGCTACCAGTGGTTCAGAGGGGAGATGCAGCCTGCGTAGGGTGACTCGTGAGGGCAAGAGTATGGTAAACAGGATCACCGCCATCTGCGGAGAAGCAGTGCCCAGGGTGCACTAGGCGATGTCAGGAACCACACACTAGTCCTATGTGAAGCAGAACTTGCTGTCGACAGGGAAAGGCCTGTCCCATGGGGGAGCAGGGTGTGCAGGGAGAGAGGCTTCCTGCCCTGGGAGCAGGGCGAGCTCAGCCTCTAGAACCCAGACCTCGCATCAGCCCCTACCACTTTGGCCAGCACTGCGGTAGCAGCATAGTTATCCAGCTCTTGTCTAAACATTTTATTTGGGGTGTTCGAGGGAAGACCCTCTTCCCTGCAGGAGATGCAGGCTGGAGGTGAGGAGAGGAAGGATGCAGGGGACCTACCTGCTTGGTTCTCACGAGAATCAAACAGGGCACAAAGGGAACCAAGTTATCACACAGGGAAGTGAGGAGGTGGGATGGGGGCATGTTGCTCTCCTCAGAGGACGGAGAGCTCAGTTGTGGGGTGCAGGCTGGGGCACTATGAGCATGACAGGAAGGCTAATAAGTTATAGGCAAGATGTTCCTTGTTCCAGGGAAACGAGGAGAGACCTTAAAAATACATAGGTGCTCAAAACCCTGCAAAATTAACATGTGCTCCTGGAAGTCAAGACGACAGGGGAAAGTTCCATCACACTCACGTGGGGATGGCTGCCGCTAGGGAGGGGGACAAGAGGAGAAGGGGAGGGACACAAGGGGTCCTTGCTTTGCCAGGAATGAGAAAGGGGCCAACTCCACCAGCTGCTCCTGAGGCCCCAAGAAAAATACAAAGAGAGAATGGAGGGAGTTTTCCCCTGGGAAAATAAGAGAATGAGATGGCTCTGGGGTGATGTCTCTTAGCCTAGTGGTTCTCAAAGTGTGGTCCCTGAAATAGCAGCATCTGCATCACCTGGGAACCTGTTAGAAATGCAAATGCCCAGGTCCCCACCCCAGGCTACAGAATCAGAGGCTCTAGCATAGGTCCCAGCAATCTGTGTTTTAACTAGCCCTCCAAGGTGATTCATACACCCACTCAAGTTGGAAACCAATGCCACGGAGAAATAACACAAGGGGAGTGGGTATTGGTCCCTCAGGGAGAAAAGAGGTGGGATAAGCTCACTCAGAGCATCAGTTCCCAGGGGGTAAGGAGGGTTTGGGCCTGCCCATCACCAGGTACCCACACATACACATCCAGACCCACTCACCCAGTTTCCCAGAAGCATCTGGTAGGCCCGTAAGTCTACCCGCTTAGAGGACAATAGGAATGGTGGCTGGTTGATGCGTCTGCATTCCTTCTCTGGAGGAAGCCACATACCGGGACCAGACTCGGCCTGGGGTAAGGAATAAAAGCTGAAAGCTGGGGAGGTCTGGCAGTGGTCAGCCAGGGACCAGAGAAGGTGAAGCCTCCTGGCAGCTGACCTCACCAAACTGCCCACCCTGGACCTTGGCCAAGGACAGTGGGAGGTACCCAGCCACCTCCCAACTCACCGGAATCCCATCCTCCAGGAGTGAAGAGGCCTTATGATGTCCTCATACCACATGCCACCCATGCTAACCCCCACTCACTAGCCTGACACCTCTGTCCATGTTCCCAGGGGCCCTCGAGGTTGTCAGGGTTCAGAGAGTTGCTCTAGGCCCCAGCCAAGGGAGCGGAAGCCACTCAGATTTTGGAGCTCAGATTTTTGGATTCCAATCTCACTCCTTCTTGCCCTTGCTGGGGGAGCCTAGGCAAACCCCTTTCTATCTCTGGGCCTCAGTTTCCTTTTGTGAAATACAAATGGTGATCCCTCCATCCGGGAGCTGGAAGGTACCTGGCTCAGAGCAGGCATTCAAGAAATGTTGGTACCCTTTTTCCTACCCCCAGACCCCACTCCTTCCCAACCCCTTAGCGGTTGTCTCCGAGGGTTGGGGAGCAGACTCTGCTTGCGGTCCTGGCTAAAGTCCAGGCCTACCCGGAGGACTGGTTGCTACCCTCTGAAAAGGAGGCCCCAGCCCCTCTGTTGGGGTAGAGACCTTATTCACACTCTGCCTGCCCTGTGTCCTCCTTTGTCCTCTCTCCAGGGGAAGGAGGGGCAGGGTGGAGACCAATGCTGGCCAGGCACGTCCGGGTACCAGGCTCCGTGCTATGGGCTCTAGTACTTAACTTCATTTAATTCTCACCTGGATATGCTCCTCGGACAAGCGTGCAAACCAAGATTCAGACAATGAGAGAGACTCACCCAGCGTGACTGGTAAGTGCAAAACCAGGACAGGGGACCAGGTGGGTCTGACCCCTGACGCTGAGCTTTCCTCCTGAAATAGCCCCCTGCACCCCACCCCGGGCCCCTCAGGAGAGTCACCACTAAAAGAGGAAGGGAGGAAGTGCCTGGGAGGACACTGACTAGTTTTCGGGGACACTGGCTGACGGTGGCCCAGTATATTCTCTCTGTAGGGGTTTTCGGGTTGCGGGGAACTGTTGAAAACACCCCACGCTTCTTATTGTGACGTGAGTTAAGTTCTTCCACGAAGCTCTTGCAATCCATCAGTTCACTGGGCTTTTTTTTCTGAGAAACAGAGAAGGGGGAAAAGGTATCTGTTATGCCAGGAAAATCAAGGGCCCCCTTTCTGGATCCTCAGCAGCAATCAGAGAAACGCAGGCAGCCACACAGTGAGTGAGGCGACACTCTCCACCTGCCTGAGGACCTCCCACCCTGATCTGGGTGCGAGGTGCAGCCCCCAGCCCGCCAGGGGCAGGGTTATACCCACACCGTACCACACAGTTTCAGTTTCTCCATTCCTTCTTTTTTTCACTCATTTCATGGATATTTATTAAGTCAGGCACTGTTCTAAGCAAGAGCGAGAGTCCAAATATTTACAAACCAGTGTGATGGGGGAACACAGAGAACTTTTAGGGCAGTGAAACTACTCTGTATGATACTACAGTGGTAGGTACATGTCATTATACATTTGTTTAAGCCCACAGAATGTACACCACCAAGAGGGAACCCTCACGCAGGATGGGATGACATGTCAATGTAGGTTTATTGGTTGTAACAAACGTACCGCTGGGCGGCGGGATGTTGAAGGTAGAAGAGGCTGCGTGTGTAAAAGGGACAGGAGGTACATGAAACTCTGTACTTTCTGCTCAGTTTTGCTGTGAACCTAAAACTTCTCTAAAAAATAAGTCTGTTATTTTTTTAGGTAATAAAAAATATTATTATGTGGCCTGGGCACTGGCCATTCAGAACAGGCGTTGGCCATGGGCCCGAGGAGGGTCCCCAGACCCCTGCTGTGCTGGGCGGGGACCACCTTAGTAGCTGATCATGGAAAGAGGTCTGGGAGGCCCACGGGAGCTGGCACCAGGAGGGAGGGCTCAGTTCAGTGGCTATTTACCAACTGGTCCAAAAGTATGCAGCCCCACCCCCTCCCTAGGGCGCCTGCTGCTCTTCACCATGGCACTCCCCACCTGCCGGCACTCTGTATTGTTTTTTACTCATGACTGTGTTTCTTTGTCCATTGAAATGTAAACACCATAGGGGCAGTTTTCCCCTGCACCTAGACTATTGGCCTAAGCATACACACTGAGTGAATGCACAGAGGAGACAACATAAACTGGTAATTACACCAATATTTAAGTCTAGTTGTTCTCAGCACGAACAAAGCAAAGCACAGGATGCTATGGGAGTCAAGCTAAAATTCGACTTCAGTTTCCCCTCCCAGTCTTCCCGTTCTCTGCCTTGTTAATAGCATGCCACTAACCCAGCCAGCTCAGCTAGGTCCGTGATGCCCAGAAGTGTGACCAAAACAGCTGGAGGCCCAGACCTGAGCTGTCAAGGTCCCTGTAGCTTGGTGGCCAGTCTCCCATCCAGTCCTGGCATTCTGGCCATCCAAACTTCCTCTGCAGTTCTTCCCAGTGCAGAGGAGAGAGAACTGGCAGCGAGGTCACCCAGCTCCGTGCCTTACCAGCGGTGTGGCCAGCCTCCGTCTCCTCATCTAACATACGGAGACATATCCTACCCTTGCCGAGTGCGGGAAGGGCCCTGGGTAGCACCTGGCATACACAGTGATGTCGCCGGTGGTGGTGAGGCCTGTCATCGCGCTGGGAAACGCACGCACCCCCACACTTCACCTGGGTACACACCTGCACAGCGTAATGTCCGTAGCACTGGGGCTTGTTTCGGTCACCAGAGAAAATGTCATAGAAGCCACGGGTGCCCATGGATCGTTCCAGGTATGCCTCTATGCTACTTTTCAAGGAGTAGGTGCATGGGGCCAGACCACTCCCCTGGAATAGAACACAAGTGCCAGTCCCTGCAGGAGGGCCACTGAAGCAAGCCCGACAACCCAGGGGTCTCGGTTTCCCCACCTGCTTTGGGAGTCTGCCCCCAGGAATGTGCAGGAAGGCAGCCAGGCCTGGCCAGGTGAGGGGGATACCTGATGAGCCAAGGGAGGTGGCTTGTTGGTCATCTTGCACATGAGGCCCTCAGAATGAGAGCGGTTCCAGGCATTCTCCTCCAGCTTCGTGTATGGGTTGCCCTTCTCCCCATAATTTCCAGGACCTGGAAAGTAATTCTGTATGGGGCAGGAAAGACATAAAAGCCATCAGTCCCACTCCACGTGCTGAGTGCACCTGAGTGTACTTGAGAAGGGAACGGGATTTTCAGGGCCCCTGCATGTCAACTGCCCCCCAACACACAGCACTGTTGGCCCATAAGCCTCCACCACTGCTCAAACCTTCAGTTCCAAGTTCAGACTCTTGTCCAGGGCGCCACTGACTTATCTAATTTATCTCTTACCGCTCCCTTCCTACATCTCCATTTCAGCTAAAGTTGATCCTTACTGGTCCCCAAGCACACACCATTCTTCCAACCTCCTTGCCATTGCTTATTTGTGCTGTTACTGCCACCCAAGATGCCCTTCCTGCTTTCTTTGTCCCAGAAAATTCTTCTAATCTTGCAAGGCCAACTCAAATGTTCTCTTTCCTGGGAATGAAGCCTTTCTTCCCCTATTACTCCAGACAGTTGTTTACTTTGATGGTCTCAGAAATTCCATCCATTACACCCGTGTCATAGCCCTGCATTTGCATGAATCGGTTTCTCACTGTGCTGTAAACAGTGCTGTGACCTAGAAGGATCTAGAGTCCTGAGTTCGAATGCTGGCTTTGCTGCTTCCCAGCTGAGTGATCTTGGGCACACCACTTATTC
The DNA here is from genome assembly GCF_964194185.1 of Rhinolophus hipposideros. Classification (NCBI taxonomy): domain Eukaryota; kingdom Metazoa; phylum Chordata; class Mammalia; order Chiroptera; family Rhinolophidae; genus Rhinolophus; species Rhinolophus hipposideros. The sequence continues at coordinate 56,567,558 of NC_138054.1, forward strand.
CTTCTCAGCCTCATGGTCCACCTTTGTAACATGGGGATAGTAATACTTTCTTTCAGGGTAATGAGGATAAAATTAAATAACGTCTATAATGCCTTCTGCATAGAGCCCAGCCCATAGTGGGCACCCGCACGTGATAAGTTAGGGTGGAGTGGCTTTCTTGGGAGTGAGTGAGAGAAGGAGGTAGGAAAGGCTGAGAATTACGGCTGGAAAGCTGGAATGACCATCCAGGACCTTGACTGCAAAGGTTGGAAATATGTTCTTTGTAGGTGGAGTGAGGAGAGCCACCGTGCAGTGTAGGACCCAGCAGCAGGATGTTTGCTGCTGCTCTGCATCTTTTCGCCACGAGGGGTCGCTGCCGCTCCACGATGGCTCAACCCTGCCGAGTCCGAAGGCTGGGAGCTCTACTTGGGGAGTCAGGCTGCTGCGGCCTGGGGCTTGTTCGCCCTCAGAGAACACGACGACACGTTGCTCCCTTCCGGGGCCCAGATTTTCCAGTGTTGAGGAAAGCCCCGACGTGGGAAGCTGGGCCCCTGCATCATGTGTTAGGTGCTTCACAAGCCTAACGTTTTGCTCCTGGAGGCGACCGGATAAGATCAAATCAGCGTCATCCGCAATTAATAGATAGGGAAACTGAGTCTCAGAGAGGCAAGCCTTGCGTCCAAGGCTCCCCTCCCCGCACTCCCCACCCTCACCTCTGCAAAGGGCCAGTTCGAGGGTCCCAACGCTAAAATCCAGGATCTTTCTGAGCCTCTGCTGTTTCCCAGGCAGCACGAGGGCCCTGGGGTGGGAGGGCAATGAGCACGGCAATGTCCCAGGGGACCGCAGAAGTGCCGGTTCTAACAAGAGGTGGGAGTAGCCGCTGCTCCTGAGCCCAGTGCTGGGGTGCTTGTGGGCAGTGCTTTACCCTTCCTTCAGACCTTCAAGTTCAGAGGTGTGGGAACACAGTTGGGCTGATGTGAGAGCTCATGATTTTAACTAGAATGGTATGTTGCTAGAGCTTTTGGAACCCAGGCAGGAAGAGTGATTAATTCTGCAGGGAGGGGTGTGTGGGAACAGAAGGACTGGCACTTATAAGATTTTTTTTTAAGCTGGACTTTGAAGAATGAGAAGGTTCCCAGGCGATGGGTGTGGGGAAAGGAGGCTCCTTTAGACCTGATTCTGAGACACAAGGGCCTTAGGAAGATGCTGGCAATGGAAGGAGACCAGGGAATCCATCAAGAGGCCACCCCCGGGAGGGGGTGGGGCAGTGGCCTGGGCCAGGGTGGAGGCCGAAGGAATGGAAAGAGGAGGAGGTACGAGGTCAGAGCACAGATGCCCGGACTTCAGGAAACAAGGCGAGCTGGGTTTCCGACTCTGGCAGCTGGGTTGTACCATTCCCTGGAAGAGCAGGCCTGGGAGAGATGTTGACATGGGGCGGGGTGCAGAGTTTGAGGTGCCTAAGGGACCCGGGTGGGGACCTGGAGCCATCTGCATGGAGCCTGACTGGGCAAGAGAGATCACCCCAAAGAGGGTGGGGGTTGGTGTGGGAGCTGGGGAAGGGGAGCAGTGGAGGGGTCTGGCAGAGGAACCCCAGGACTGCAGAGCCTAGTGTCCCCACAGCCAAGAGAAGGGAAAGTGCACTGAGGGAGGAGCTGGCAGTGCCAAGTGCCCATGAGGGATGGGGTTCCGAAACCAGAGCAGAAGGCATTGCCTTTGCAGGAGTGCGGTTCGACAGCCCCATCCTCTCTGGGGAAGGAGTCAGGGGGCCCCAAAGCAAGGACCCGCAGTTTTGGTAGGTGGTATTTGTAGACCTGCAGTGGTAGGGGCACAACTGGAGGGGTCAGAGACCAGAGGAGGCCACCAGGTTCCCAGCCCAGTCTCATAGCAAGACTGAAAACAGCAGGACTTGGATGGGCACTGCCGTCACGCACTGGGAGAGTGTCACCTCCACGCACTGGGACAGTGTCACCTCCTTGAACTTCCAGTTCAGAGCTGAGTGCAGGAGAGCAGCTCAGAGAAATTCTGCAGGGCCTAGCCAAGGTTCCTGCAGGAGCAGATACGGAGACCAAGGGGGAGAAAAGGTAGCTGGAAGGGAGAGACAGGCCACGGCACTGTCACCTTGCTCAGCCCACACTCACTGATGCCTCAGAGCTGGGGGCTGGGGGCGCAGGAAGGAGACACACAGCATCAGATTTGCTCCCCCAACTTCTCTGCCATCAGCTGGGCTGGGCTCTGACATTAGACCCTGTCCTGTCAAGGAACAAAATCCAAGTGAGCCAAGCCTCTGGGTATAGCGCAGTGGTTACGTGTGGACATCTGGATTCAAATCCTGCTTCTGTCACTTAGGAGCTCTGTGACCTTGGGCGGTTACTGAAACCCTCTGTACTCCAGTTTCCTCATCTGGAAAGTGGAGATAATGATAGTGCCTACTTCATAGGGTTGTTGTGAGGATTAAATTAATTAGTCCACTCAAGCACTTAGAACAGTGCCTGGCATGTGGTAAGTGCTGTGTTAAGTGTCAGCTATTACTACTTTAGATTTGAAGGTAATGACTCATTTTTAAATGCCTCCAGGCATCCCCTCTCTAAGTTGCAGTTACAGAGTCTGCACCTGAAGATGCAGGTGCTCATCCCCGGAACAAGGAGTAATTTCCAGGCCTCAGAGAAGGCTTCATAGCGGTGAGGTGTGGGGGAAAGGCCCTGGATATGGGGTTACGCATCCCTCGCTTGTGCTTGTAATGCCTGGGGCAGCCTGCTTATTCTCTCTGCACCTCCAGGACCTCCTCAGGAGTGATCGCAAAAAGTGACACTGTTTTGGAGCAACTGGTGACTTAGGAAACATGCATGCACTTAGTCCACAGATACTTAGTGTGTTCCTACTAAGTATCTGTGTGAGCCTACTATGTGTCAGGCACTACTAAGACTTAGGAATTCTGCAGTGAACAAATTAGGCAGATGTGTTTCACCTTTAGGGGCTGGTGTCCAGTGGGGGAGGGACACTAAACACATGATCATGAAAGGGATTCCTAAAAAAGGGAGATGTCAGCTAATGGGGGGGGGGTGGTCAGACCTTGGAGCTGAGGGTAGGATTTCCTTAGGTGAAAGAAAGGGAGAACGTTTCTGGCAGTGGTAACAGCGGGAGCAAAGCTCTAGCTGAAAGAGCATGGCGCTTTTAGGGAGCTGAGAGAAGGACAAGAGTACCCAGCATAGAGAGCCTGAGGGCCAGGGCAGGTGAGGTACTCAGCAAACTGCAGCACTCACCAGGTATGGTGTGACTCCTGCCTTCTCTCTCATGACCTTGCTGAGTCATGAGACACTCAGTGTCGTCCCCACATGGAATGATCAGCCCAACGCACACTGATAGCAGTGCCGCCCTCCTGCCACTCCCACCTCTCACAGCCATCACCTCCCATCTGGATGCTGGATGCTGCCTCCGACCCTCACCCCCACAAGCAGGGTGTGCCTCTGAAAATATAAACCAGGCCCTTTCCGTCAAAACCCTCCACTGTCCTCCCACAGTACTCGGAATCAAACCAGAGCCCCCCACATTGCTGCAAGGTCCTGAGGGCCGGCCCTCAGTCCTCTGCTCTCTTTTCTTCTCCAGTCCTCACACACTCCCTCTGGCTACACTGGCCTCCTGCCCACTGCTCTAAGCCAGGGCCTTAGCCTGTATTGTTCCTGATTGCCCGGAATGCTTTTCCACAGATTCCACAAGTCTCGGTTGCTTACATCTTGCAGGTTTCTCTCAAATGTCACCACCTCCCAGAAGTCTTCCCTGGTCACCTTATAAATTATACCTCTATCACTCTCTGTCCCTTCCCTCTCTCATTTTCCTCATAAGCCTGATAATATATGATATGCTTCTTTATACCGTTGTTTCTACCACTAGGATGTCAGCTCCCACAGAGCAGGAACCTTGCCTTCATCCTTTCTGAGTCCCCAGGACGGACAACAGTACATGGCACTTAGTGAGTGCTCCATCATTATCTGCTGGATGGCTGGCTGGATTTACAGATGGATGAGTTTATTGAGCACCTAATGTACACTGGGATCTTTGCTGGGAACTCAGAGATGAACCAGACCCATCCCTGCCACCAGGGAGCTCCCAGTCTGGTGGGGGAAGACAGACACAGGCATATACAATGGCCGTGGGTTTGAGGCTGTGGCACAGGAAAGCTGAGGGCTGTTGAAACACAAAGGAGAGTATGGCTAAGCGTGGGGAGGAGACAGATAAGAGGGCCGCTTCCAGCACTACCCAGGCTGCATGCTCTGCGAACAGAGAGGAGCGGAGGCTGGGAGGGTTCCCACTCCTTATAGAACACCTACCCCGATGAGTCCTCGGAAGCGAACCTCCCCAGAGCTGAGCAGCCCCCGCGTGCTGCACGGTTTCTGCTGCAGCAGTTCTAAGAAGTCTTTGAAGTTGTAGGAGCCAGGCCCCAGGTTTTCCTTCTGCCCCAAGAGAAGAGAGAGGGTGAAAACCTTAAACTTGGGGATGTCCACACGAGAAGGCGGCGGCCGGGGGATGAGGGTGTTCCTTAAAGGATGAGCTCCGCCTGGGCCTGAGAGGACACTGAGGCCACCCCGTGGAGCGGGCAGGGGAGTGAAACAGACACCTCACCTGCAGCTGCCTCTCTCTCACGATGGCCTGGTGCTGCAAGTGGGGCAGCAGGGGCAGCGGGCTGGCTTCCTGGGACTTGGCCCAGCCTGTGCCCACCTCCTTCTTCAACTTCTCCTTGCTGACGCAGGCCTCCTTGTAGTCATAGGTCCCAGGTCCTATGTGGGACTGAGTCAGAGCACAGTCAGAGCTGGACCAGCCACACGTACCCAGTCCACCCACAGAGCCAGTTGTCACCAAGCTGCCCCCCTGCCCTGGGAGTGACCTGTCCCTCTGTAGTCCCACCCCCAGCACTGAGCCTGGCACCAAGGGGTATGATCCTCAAGGTACCATCATGACTTCCTCTGCCATCGGCCCCCTCACACTTCACGGAGGGGTAGTAACTCATTTAAGCACCCACAGCCAGTCAGTGCGAGAGTTGGGAATGGAAGCCGGGTCTCTGTGGCCCCGACCCATGCTGTTTTCACTGCGGTCCTGCCTTGGCTGTGAACCCAGCTCTGTGCTGAGGACTGAGGGCACGGAGAGGTGTGAGGATCTGCCATGGCGGGGGGGCTCAGAGGCAGTGACTAGACCACAGGAGAGAGGCCGCGAAGCTGGGCACACTCACCACGTCTAGCGGATAAGGCCTCAAGCATGGGACCCCTGCGCAGGTGCTCAGCTTCTTCTGTTTGGGGCGAACAGCAGAGACATCAAACCTGGGGAAGGAAGGAGCCCCAGTGAGAGCCCACTGCCTGGCACCCAGCCCTGGCGTGGGCAGATCTGGGAGGCAGGGAAGGTGACTTAAAGCGAGCCCGTAATGGGTGAGCCGGCTGCTCCCACCTCCAGGCCTGTCTTTCCTGCTTCCCTCTCTCTGCTTACCGCTCTTGCCTGGCCGCCTCCCTCATCCTGGGAGCCTTTCCTCAGAAGTCACTTGCTCACTGCAACTCCCACCCCATTCTCCAGCACTTGCCAGCTCCTCCTCCCAGCTTTCCTTTTCTCCATAGCCCTTACCATCATCTAACATTTTATATCTTTCTTTTTTTGTTTATTCCCCACTCCAACCACATCCTCCCCACAAGAATGCAAACTCTGAGCACAAGGTTTTGCTGTTTTGTTCCCTGCTGTATTCCCAGATGCTACCACTGTGCCTGGCATATAGTAGGTGACTATATATCCCGGGGGTGCCAAAAAAACTGTATACAAGTGGACACTTTGGTCAGTGTTGCTCAAGCAGTAGTTCGCCCTAATCAGAAGTGTCTGGACGCTGATGGGAACCACTTTGAGCACCTCTTGTCATTGCAGAAGGCAAACGTGACTTGTATTCATCTTTTGTTATCGGTATATATTGAGTATTAACATTTTAATAGTTTTTCCTTTCTTAAAATGTGTATACATATTTTTGGCACCCTCTGGATAACAGGTTGTGTATACTATATACCTGAATATCATATGAATGAAGAAACGCACCTAGACTGAAAAATTCTACCCACAACTTTTGAGCTGAGTGACCTACTCTGGGCCAGGCACCCTCTAGGTACTTTTGAAATGTTTTAAAATAACTTAAGAAAAGTGGTGCATGGACTCTGAGCAGGAAAGTGCAGCAGGTGTGAGGGGGAGACAAAGTCCAGCCCCTCATCCCTCACTGCCAGCCCCCCTCCTATAGCTCCTCCCTTTCCCAGGCTCCAGCCCCGCCTCGGTGGTCCTCTCTTCCGGACACCCCCCAGCCCTGCCCCACCTGTTGCTCTGCACCCCGAAGGGCGCCCCGCTGAACCCCTTGGTGGCCATGGCGCTGGCCAGTCCCAGCTGCGAGGTCCTTGGGGGCTGGGCCTCCACCCCTCCTCGCGGGACTCAGGCCTGCGGGACTCCTCCTCACCGCCTTGTCTTGTCCCTTGTCTGCTTGGCCTCCGCCGCTGCCACGGCAACCAGGCTTTGTGATTTGTGATTCGCCAGAGAACTGTGGCCGTGTCTGTGCCCACGTGGCGCCCCCACCAGCTTGCTAGCGCTGTCCCCTGACTTTTTCATTCCACTATGCATAATTTCGTCACCACCTTGCCAGAGGTCCTTCCCTGAGCCCTGCAGATTTAATGGCCCCTCATGGTGGGTAATATGGATGCCACCGGTCAGGTTTAGAGTCACTTGTTGAGGAACTGTTTTTGATTTCTTCCTTTATCCCTGTGCCTGCAACCAGCCAAGTAGAGCACAGCTCAGGAAATGCCTTCTAATGTTCCCCTTGTGCACGTGGGTACCCTGAGGTCAATTTGGGCAAAGAGGGCACCAGGTTCCTTCTCCATTTTGCAGAGGGAAGGGCAGGAATGAGGCTGCAGAGAAGGAGGGAAGGGTTACAGGGATGGAGTCAGGACTCATCCCACAGACATCCCCCTCCATTCTCTCTCTCTCTCTCTCTCTCTCTCTCTCTCTCTCTCTCTCTCTCTCTCTCTCTCTCTCTCACACACACACACACACACACTGCAGAGGCTGTGCTGGGTGCTTGGTCCCAGTCTTGAGAGTCTAGTGGGAGAAACAATGACCACACAGTGTGGCCACGCCTATGAAAAAGGAAGGCCTCTGACCCAGTCTGTGGGTGGCTAAGTCAGGGAAGGCTTCCTGGAGGAGAATTCCAAAGTCATCATTGAAGTGTGTGTCTGACCTGCTAGGTAAAGAAAGGAGTTGAGGCTATGTGCCCCCAATAGGTCGGCTCTCTTCCTTCCTCCTCCCTTATCTGGTACAGCAGAGAGACACACCCCATTTAATGATAACAGAACTGAAATCAGAAACAGGATTTTCCCTGGGGCCGGCATCCAGCCTGTGGTAGAACTGGACTACTGGGACAGTGGGTCTCCTTTCAGGCCCCACCCAATGCCCATCTGACATCCCAATATAGCGTTTAAATAGGACCCCCAGCACCGTCGTGACTCTCAGGTACCAGGTCAAGCAGGCACAAGGCCATGGCTGGCAGAGTGTCTGCCATGCACTGCTAAGCTGATGGTCAGAGGCGTCAGGCCCCAGGAACACACACAACAGGCACCCTGGGTCATCCAAGCTCAGACTCTGTCCCTTCCCAACTGTGCGACAAATTACATCCTTTTCTATTCTCAACTTTCTTACCTGTAAAATAAAGCTAATAATCTCTGTCTCCCCAGATTGCTGTGAGAATTAAATGAGCTAATTTAGCTATGTTTCTGGCATGTAACAGACGCTCAATAAGAGGTCCTTCCCCACCCTTGGAAAGGGAACTTCAGAAGGTCCAGGGCAGAGACCGTGTGTCACTCACTCCTTGTGCAGTGCCTGGCGCATAATAAATGCTCAGTAAATATTTGTTGACATGGGAACAAATCAATGAATTTAGTGCACCTTCCCAGGAGAGCATAAATCCTCAGAGATTCATGTATAAATCCTGGCCCTGCTGCTCCCTAGACGGTGGCCTTGGGCAAGTTACCCTGGCCACGGTTCAATTTCCTTGTCCGTGACATGCACCTATGACTGCAGCCTCCTGGAGGAGCTGTTTTGAGGTGTCAGTGAGATGTGGCCGTGTACACTACCAAGTCCTGTGCCTAGGGAGGTCCTGGGCCTTCTCAGGTGCCTTCAGGGTGGACTAGACTTGCTACTTTGCTGTTTCTGTTTCAGCCTGAGACCTTGGCTGCAGGACTCATGGAGGAGTGACCCCAGGATATAGGTTCAAGGTCCACTGGGCTGGGAGTCCTGGCTGCTAGGCAGACCAGAGCAAGCCGGGGTGAGTCAGCTCTGCAGAGAGGCAGCCTGCCCTAGTTAGCCCAAAGCCTCCCTATCTCAGCAACTCACTCTTTCTCTCTTGTAGGTACTGCTGCAACTCTCTCCCACCCCAACTACATGGAAGAGGAAACTGAGGCTCTGACAGGTAGAGTAACGTGCCCTGGTCACATCTAGTGAGGTGTAGGATCACACAGAGGATATGGAACTCATAACTAGGTTTGCAGCTCCCTGGATACAAAACTGCTAAGCCATCCAGATTCTGGAGTTATCTGTTACATCAATGGAGTCAAGTCAAGCTTCTCAGCCAGGATTCTGGCCTCTTTGATGGAGCTGTAGCTGCTGACTTCAGTCCTCATCCCCTGCTTCAGCCATAAGGGGCTGCTCTATCCATAGGCACACCTTGCACACTGCAAACCTCTGGCCTTTTCATAAGCCTTCCCCACTGCTGAAATGCACTCGCAACCTACCCTCCCCATCCAACTCCTACTCATCTTCTCAGAGTCAGATCAAAACCCAAACCCACCCATGAGGATGGCAATTATAAAAAACAACAAACAAACAAAAACAGAAAAACTAAAAAGTGTTGGCAAGGATGTAGAGAAATTGGAACATTTGTGCATTGTTGGTGGGAATGTAAAACGGCACAGCTTCTGTGGAAAACAGTATAGCAGTTCTTCAAAAAAAAAATTAAACACAGAATTACCATATCACCCAGCTATTCCACTTCCAGGTAAATACCCAAAAGAACTGAAAGCAGGGTCTCAAACAGATGTTTGTACAGCCATGCTCATAGCAACAGTAACGATTCCCAATAGCCACGAGGAAGCCATTCACATGTCAATCAATTGATGAATGGATAAACAAAATGTGGAATATACGTACCATGTTTCCCCGAAAATAAGACCGGGTCTTATATTAATTTTTGCTCCAAAAGATGCATTACGGCGTATTTTCAAGGGATGTCTTATTTTTTCATGTACAGCAATCTACATTTATTCAAATACAGTCATGTCATCTTCTCCTGGAACATCATCATAACGTACTAAATGCGTCCATCTGGCTGGTGATCTTAACTGGGGCTTATTTTCGGGGTAGGTCTTCTTATTTTCGGGGAAACACAGTACAATGAAATATTATTCAACCTTAAAAAGGAAGGAAATTCTGACACATGCTATGACATGGATGAACCTTGACAATATTATGCTAAGTGAAGTAAGCCAGACACAAAAGGACAAACATTATATCATTCCACTCAGACATGAGGTACCTAAAGGAGTCAAGTTAACAGGGACAGAAGTACAATGGTGGTTTCCAGGCACTGGGGAAAGGGGTGGGGCATGAGTTATTATTTAATAGGTACAGAGTTTCAGTTTGGGAAGATGAAAAGTTTCTGGAGATGGATAGTGGTGATGGTTGCACAACAATGGGAGTATAAATGCTACTGAACTGTATTCTTAAAAATGGTTAAAATAGTAAATTTTATGTTAAGTATATGTTATCACAATTTTAAAAAAAGCCAAACACTCTGGGAATCCATCCCTCCCAAGGCAGGTCAGAGCCCACATTTCATCTCATGATCACCAGCAATTCTTAGAAACGTTTTTTATTAAAAATCATTCAATTTTATATTTAAAATTTACAGGTGAGAAATAGCACCAGAATGCTGTTTTAATTTGCCTTTTTATTGTTCAAGTCAAATATTTTGAACAAGTTTACTAATTGGCTCTATTGCCGCTTTTGAAAATGCTGGTCTACTTTTCAAAACGAAGAGAGAGCAACAGGGTCTCAGGAGGCCGCGTGGAATGAGGGGCTGGAGGGTCTCAGAGCTCAGACTTGCTACAGAAGCCAAGCCCTGGAGCACAAGCAGCCTTGCAACGGGAGCACAGCCCAGCCTTCCGGAGGGAGGGGACCCGTGCCCTTCAAGGCCACAGGTGGGGTGCGGGACGGGCTGGGAAGCAAAGGGGAGCTGACAGTTATCCAGAGTGACGCATACTGCACGTACCCACGATGTCTACCCTGCCACCGGGGAAGGGGATGCTGCTTTCATGTCACAGAAGAGGAAAGTCTGAAGTGTGAAAGGATGACGACCACACATGATTAGCGATGGAAAACATGCAGTGGGACCAGCACGTCTTTCCACCAGGGCCACGTCTTTCCACCGCAGGTCAGAGAGGAGGCAGAGAAATCCCCAGTGGGAAGCCTGATCAGTAATGACTAAAGGAAGAGGCTGGTCGCGGCCAGGCCTGCGGGGGCACACCGCAGCTCTGCGACCTCACCAAGCCTTCTTCCGCCTGAGCCTCAGTTTCCTGAGCAGTGAGAGGGAAAGCCAGCCTTCTGCCAGGCCCCGGAGTTTGCTGCCCCGCATCTGGCGGTGCTGCTGTTTGTGTCGCACACCTGGTGGTGTAACGCGGGCGGCTAGGAGCCGCTGAGCTGCGCGAACGGGAACGCCCACAGGGCGCACCCCAAGCGGCGCTCGGACCCACCCACCGGCGGGAGGCGCCGGGCCCTGGGCCTCCGAGCGCCGGCCTCGCTCGGGGGTCGCCCCCACACGGCCCTCCGCGGCCCCCACGGCGAGGCCGAGGCCCAGGGAGCAGGGGGCAGACATGGCAGAGCCCGGGGCCGAGGCCGAGGCCCTGGACGCCCTCATCGACGCCCTGGACTTCCTCCCCGGCCACTTCCACCTGCAGATGCAGCTGAACTTCGAGCCGCGCTCGCCGGCCCCGCTCCGCGCCCGCGCCCTGAAGCTGCAGCTGGACGCGCTGCGGCAGGAGCTCCCGCTGGCGGCCGGCGGGCAGCGCCTGGCCGTGCGCCACCTCCTGGGCACCTTCGCCTGCCACCTGGACGAGCTGCACGAGGCCCGCGAGCGCTTCCTCGAGGTGGCGGCTGAGGACCCGGGCAACCTCAACGCCTGGGCCAATCTGGCACATGTGTACGGGCGTCTGGGGCAGGACGACGAGGAGGAGAGCTGCGCCGGGAGGCTTCCCAGCCTCATGGGCCTGGCGGCCGCCCCACAGGCCCCCGGGGACCCCCAGCTGCGGGCCGCGCGCTGCCTGGCGGAGCAGGGCTATGCGCACGGCTTCGACGTGGGCTGTGCGCGCCCCGAGGAGCGCGCGCGGGTTCTGGCGGCCGGCATCGCGCTCTACGACAAGGCGCTGAGCTACGGGCAGCAGGTGGGTGACCCCGCCCCCGGCTGCGGTCCTGGCCCCTGACGTCTGCACGGATGGCCCTGCCCTGCACCCCCAGACTCCCAAACCCTGGCCCTTTGGCTCCCAGAGGACCTTCTCAATGTGCCTCTCCCCTCCAGCAACTCGCCCCCTCCCCGCCCCTCCTCGGGTCCCAGACCAAGTCTGTAGCTTTGCTCTGCTGGGCTAGAGGTGGACCCGCTTCCTATCAGGGCAGCCTAATAAGGTTTCTCTTCTGGCAACACCCCAAACTCAACTTGGCCAACTCACCCCTGTCATCTCGCTCCTCTCGGCAAGTACCTGTCTATGTGCCTGTGCACACCCACCTAAGGAAAAGGCAGAACCGGACATCCCACCAGAAGCTCCGGAGGCATTCTTACTTCCTCTCTTCCCCTCACCCTCCATGCCCATCCATTCAGACCTCCAATCCTGCCCATTCCACCTCCTCTTATCGCTGAGGTCTATCCCCTCCTCTCCAGCTTCCCTCTGCCAGCCCAGCCTCTGTCATTCCCTGCCTGGACCCGTGTAGTCACCATCATCCTGCCTGGGTTCCTGCCCTTTGGCTTGACCCTTCTGCCTTGTCCTCCGTCCTGCTGCCAGTGCCGTGTGGCTCAGTCTTGTTGGCCATGTCCCTCAGCTGCTTTTAACCCCCAGTGATTCCCCACTGCCTGGCAGCTAAGTCCAAGGCTCTGGGGTGGGTGTTTGAGGCCCTCTGTGATCTCTGCCCTCCTTCTGCCATGTTCCCCCTTCCAGCCAGGCTTTTCCCATTGTCTCCTTTTTGTTCCCTCTGGGATAGGTCTCTTCAGAACCCACTTTGCCAGACTCTCAGCCTCTTTCTGAGGTGCCCTCTATTCACCTTTGCCTGGAAGGTCCTCCTCAGTCTCAGACATCTCCTGCACTGGCTTCTCCAGGCCAGGTGCCTTCGCTGGGCTCCCATAGCACTGCTCACACTATCCTTTTACAAGCCTGTCTGCCCATCTCAACCTTGAGGACTTTGAGAGTGGGGACGACATCTGTCTGGTTTCCCACTATAAACCCAATACCTGGCACAGTGCCTGCTACACAGTGGCACTCAACTAATGTATCTGGATTGAACGCATGTGCAGCATAGGACCTGGCAGTAAATAGACAAATACTAGGCATATGAGTTGCCTATTGCTGCATGATAAATACCCTCCAAAACTTAGCAGCTTAAAGCAATAAGCATTTATTATCTCGGGGTTTTTGTGAGTCAAGAATCTAGGTGTGGCTTAGCGGGGTGCCTCTTTCCAAGCTTACTCACATGGCTCTTGGCAGGACTGAGTTTCTCACTGGCCATAGCCAGAGACCTCCGTCAGGTCCTTGCCACATGGACAGCCCATCATTTTTGCTACATTCTGTTCAGTAGAAGTGAGTCAGTAGGTCTAGCCCACACTCAAAGGGAGGAGATTGCACAGGGCATGAATCCTAGGAGGTGGGAGTCACTGGGGGCCATCTCAAAGGTGACCTGCATTGGATGACAAATGATGTAGAGGGTATTGTCCTCCACTTACAGAAGAGGAAACCTCAGTTCAGAGAGGTACCATGGCTTTTCTGCGAAGGCACAGCACAGGCAGGGTTGAGCTGATAATGGTGACATTCTGTAATGGTTTAGATCTGTGATATTTAAATAACAACAAGCCCTCACACAGCGCTCCATTCACAAAGGCTCTCCACATCCTTTTGGAGCTTTTCCCACCAAAGCTTATGGCTTCAGAGAGGAAATGTGGTGTCCAGACTTCAGCAGGTGCAGGGTGGAGGGCACAGACTTGACTTAAGGGGAGCAGCGCAGTGTGGAGGTTAAGACAGTAGACTCTGGGTCAGATGGTCCAGGTCCAACTCCCGAGTCCCCCATGCTCTCTCACCTCCAGTCGGTCCTTAGCACTCTGAGCTTCCATTTCCCTCTCTGTAAGATGGGTATACGGATAAAACTATGTCCTCAGCTTCCTCATCTGTGAAATGGGGACATTCTCATCTGGTTGATGTCATAACTAAGAGCTGATGCTTGGAAAACACTTGGGCTAGAGCCTGCATTAAGACAGTAGAATCTCAAATGACCCGTGCTTCTCCCAGCCTGGGAGAATCACCTCGGCCGCACGCTGGACATAGCTGTGACCATGGTGTGGGGCCAACAGGACCCAGGTCTCCTGTTTTAAAGCCTGAGCCTGAGGCCCTAAGTGCCAGCTGCCCTCAGTGGTAAACATGGCAGGCATCATGTATACCAAGTGTGGTTATGGCAGTAGAGTGGGGCCTAAAGAGCCCTGGGCAGGGAGCAGGAGGCCCACAGTGAGGCCTTCTCCTGTCTGGGCTGTGGTTTCCCCATCTGTGAAAGGGGCACAGAGAAGGGGGCTGGGTGGTCTCCAAGATTCACTGAGGGAGAGCTTCCTGGAGGAGGCAAGCAGGGAGGCAGAGATTTGGGCACAGGGATGGAATGAAGGCCAGCTCCTCCCTCCCTGCCACCAGGCAGCCCAGCCATAGCAGAAGCCACCTGCTCAGTGAGTGACCTCCCAGCCAGAAGAATGTCAAGCAGGACAATGCCCAGCGCTCCAGGGAGGGAGCTGATTGCATTAGGTGGGAAGTGCCCTCCAGGTTCTGTGCTGTGTCCTTGGCCTGGCCCAGCTGCTGCTCCCCAGGTCTGAACAAAGCAGCTGTGGTCAGCCACCTCCAACAAATCCCAGGAGAAAGTGGCGATTTGGAGTCCCCTCATTTTATCATCTGAGAATTAGAAGAGATCATGCTTATAAAGTAGCTGGCACAGAGTAGGTGCTCAAGAAGTAGCTGTAGTCAGAATAATGACAATGAGTTCATTATAGTTACGGCTTGAGTTTAAGCCGCTTATTATTTTTCTGTGTGAATATGGACAAGTCACTTTTCATCTCTAGCCTCAGTGTCTGCCTCATGAATATTAAACAATATTGATCTCTGCCTCAGTTTACTGTGATTACCCAACTGAATCATGGGGTGAAAGTGCCCATAGACTGGTCAATTCTGGGCATGTCTCAGAGGCATATACTCAGCATCTTAACATTTATTAAGTACTTACTGTGTGCGAGGCCCTGTCTTAAGAAGCTCATGGACAAAGGGAGGAGTAAACATTTGTTCCTTCATTAACTAGTTTTGTCTGAGCCCTTCCTCTGGGAGCAGGAGTCAAAGGGACAAGTCAGAGATGTGCCTCCAGCTAACTGAGGTCACAGGCATTCATTACATGGCCTGTGCCATGTGACAATCATCTTTGAGTGCTGTATGCCAATGACCATATTTTCTGAACCAAAAACAAGCCCCCAGAGGCTGACAAGGGATGTGTACTTTGGGGACATCAGGACCAATGTTGGAGTCAGCAGTGACCTGGAGAGTCCAGACCCTGGGGGTAGAGTGGCAGTGACTGAGTTTCAGAGAAGGCACAATTCCTTTCTGCACAAGGGACTGAGGGAGGCTTCTGGAAGAGGCAGGAGTAGACTGGCAGAAGAAGGTAAGGGCACTCCCAGCCGAGGGCCTGTGGAGGGGCCTGCAGACCTGAGGGCTTTGGTGGCAGCTGTACGGTAGCAGTGGATGAGGCCTGGAAAGAGGGCAGCCAGAGCTTCACGGGGAAGAGCACGTGATGGCCCCAAAGAACTGCTCTGTGGCCTCTGAAATCTGGTTCCTGCCCTCCTCTTCACCTGCATTCCTCTTATTTCCTCTGAACCTTATCCCCAGGAATTCTAAACTACTTATCCTTCTCCAGACATGCTGTGCTGTTTCCTACCTCCCTACACAGCTTCTGTTCCCGGTGCCTAGAAAGCAGACTCCATCCATCAAAACCTAGCTCAGATGTCACCTCCCCCTTGAAGCCTTCCTGCATATAACACACAGCTTCACACAGTAATATTTATGAATAGTTTCTGTGGGTGCCTTCCAGACTTTATCTTTGTCCTCACAAGAACCCTCTGACCCCCTTTTACAGGTGGGGCAACTGAGGCATCGCCAGGTTAAGTAACTTGCCCAAGGTTACAGAGCTAGTATGTAGCAGCTGAATCCACTCCACTCTGTCTGATGTCAAAGCCTTTGCTCTTTCTGGAGAGGCCAAGAAGTGGGGGTGCAATTAAGTATAGTGCAGATGGCTGGTGGGGTGGTGAGGAGAGACCCCTCACAGACCGCCTCCTGGAAATCTGAGGTGGAGGAAGTGTTGAGAAAGAGAAGGTGGATTTCCATATATCACCAGGGTGGGGAAGGATGACGGCCAGGAAAGGAAGAGGTGGGACCCCCAATTGAAAGGGTTGCCACCCACAGGAGCACAGCTGGGGGTGGGCAGCCAGTGGTCTGACCCACCTCATGCTCCAGTTCCAAGAGATTTTCCATCCTAAAGGGGCTGGAACTGTCCCAGGCAGGGAGAGGTCCCTGGAGCTCAAAGGATAAAGAGCAGGTGAAGAATCAATGAGCAAGTGCTCCTCTACTGACTAAAATTACAAGAGAAAACATTGTAAAAGTTAATAATTTGGCCCATAATCCAAAAATAAGCAGAGTGTTTGTGTGGGTGAGTGTTTGTGACTTCCTTTCTCGGCTCTTCATTCCCTCCCTTTCTTCTTTCTCAAGTTACAAAAATATGATGAGGCAGATTGTTTTCATCTGTCATTCCTCACACACACACACACACACACGCGCGTGCACACACACAGATGGATTCTTGGTGACAACTCTCAAGTTTGGGGTGGGTATTAAGAGCATACACGTTAGAATTAGACAGACCAGGTTTAAATTCTGCCTCCATCACCAGTTGGCTTACAGGCAAGTCATATCACTTCCCTGAGCCTCATTTTCCTCATCTGCACAATGGGACTCTAACAGCTGTCTCACAGGGTTTGCTGTGAGGATTAATGTGAAAGGCTCCAGGCAGGCTGCAGATCATGTTCGGGGCCCATCCCTTCACCCTGCCCACCCTCTGGCCACACAGGGCTTTGCTCTTGCTTTTTAACAGAACTATTCCCAGCCGCTGGCTTATCTGCAAGGGATTTGCCCCCTAGAGGGTGAGCCCTCTGCTTTGAACCTCCTCCTGTCATCCCCCACCAACTAGTGTCTAACCCAGAGCTGGACACCCAGGAGGAGTTTGTGATTACTGTCAAATTTAATTTAGTTGAGTAACTGAATTTTAAGTCTTAAAATCCCTATTATTATTTTTTTTTTTTGGTAAATAAGGTAATACGCATTTATATTTCTCTAGAAAAGTAACATTCCCGTTCCAAGCTAACTCAGTTATTTGAGCTTCTCCCCCCTTTCCCAGAATCTTGGTGGTTTAACACATGCACACTTGCTGAACCTTCACCCTCCTCACAGCCCAGGGCAGGCCCCGGTGATAACAGGGACCGCCACTGAGGTGGGTGCCATTCATCCAGCCTGTGCCCAGGCCCTGAGCTCAGAATTTTACATTCATTGGTGCCCCCGATTTTTATTCAGACTTCACAGACACACTGCCAGTTGGGTATCGTGCCAAGGACCCAACAGGCTCAGGGAGGGAAGTGACTTGTGCAAAGTGACCCATTGTACCAGAGTTCACCCTGCCAGCAGGGGCAGGCGAGGAGGGAAGCAGTGCAGGTAGGCCAGCCCCGCAAACAAAGGTGTGGACATTCCAATTAATCACCACACCCAGGGGGTGGGGATCTAGCAGGAAGGTTGAGGGCATGGCTGCTCAGCAATCCCAGGGTCCCCCCACCCCCGCACATACATACCCTTCTGCCCACGTGCCCCCCCCACCTCCCTCAGCCTTCCTTTTTATTCTCCCCTCTTCTCCCAGCACCAGAGCTGCCCCAAGACACTGGCAACTCCGGTGTACTGTGTAGGGCAGATGCAGGGGGACCCCCGTCAGAGTGTCAGTGTGGGACTCTATGGGCTACAGGGATCCCTGCTCTGCCAGCCAAGTGCTGGGTGACCTGGGCCAGTTGTTTAAGCTCTCTGAGTGTTCATGTCTTCCTCTGTGAAATGGACACAGTAGGACCAGCCTGACAGGGGTATGGAGGGAGTAATTGGGGGCACAGAGAACAGACCCCGCTCCAGCAAACTAGTGATGAATGCAAGCTTATTGTCCTCATCTCCTGCTGCCAGGGCCAAGGACGCATAGGACCCAGACTCTCTTTCTAAGTGAGCTCCTGCCCCCCTCTCTGCTTCCCCCTCCTCTTCCTGCAGTTTCCCTCATCCTGGTCCAGAACCAGCCTTGGGAAAAGAACAGTGACATTGCGGAAGACCCTACTCAGAGTCAGTGGCCAGTTTGGGTTTCTGTGGGACATTGGGCAAGTCACCTCCCCTCCTGGGGCCTCTGTTTCTTCCTTCGTGAAATGAGGGGGCTGAACTAAGGTGGTGGCCAGGGTGATTTCAGGGACAGGAATGACTTTGGGAAGTGGAGAAGTGGGGAAAGGAACAAAGCAGGCAGAAGAAAATGCATAAACACACCTACAGAGGTGGGAAACCACAGCTTGGGGAATGTGGGGAATGTGGACTTAAGAGTGTATCTCCAGCTTCTGAGATCATAGGCAGGGTTTATCCTCCCATGGTGCTTGCAAATACACACACACACACACACACACACACACACACACACGACTACACACAACTGCAAATCTGGTTTCATTTGATACAGTTAGAAAAGGAGATGGATGACCAGTGGGTGATGAGCTAGGTACTGTTCCAAAGGTGCTTTTCATTATCTCACTTGATCCTCACAGAAATGCTAAGAAATCAGAACCGGTATTAACCCCATTCTACAGATGAGCAAACTAAGGCTTAGAGAAGTGTAAAGACTTCCCTAAGGGCACACCGCCATGAGTGGCTGGCCAGAACTGAACTCAGGTCTCTCAGACATAAAGCCCAGGCTGAAGGACATCTTTGCTAAGGCTCTGGCTCCAGCCTTCTCATGGCCTTGTTGACACTCACATTTGCATCTCAGCACCTTCTGAGTTTGCTGGTGGCTGTTCTCCCTGCTTACCTGGCAAGTTTGGGAACTAGGTCTCCCCTCCTCATTGATACAGGACCCCAGAGTCAAAACTGCCTTTAGCATCATCTGGCCCACCTGCCTCTTTTACAGAGAGAAGAAAGTATGTTAAGAGTACACACCGCATATATCTATGGGAGGAGCTGAGAAAACTCAGGCATCACTGTTATTACTATAAAGGGCAAGATACTTCTCCAGCTTCTACTTGTGCTAGGGCTGGATTTCAACCCAGGACTACACAGGGTCCCTTTTCTCTAGGGACAGTGGAATAGAGAAGTGGCTCAATGCAGTTCTGCAAGTCTGGGAAACCAGTGCAAAGCAAAGATGACCCACAGGCCCTGTGTTTGCATGGCAGACCTACTGTATTTCCCCAAAAATAAGACCTATCCAGACTATCAGCTTGAATGCATCTTTTGGAGCAACAATTAATATAAGACCTGGTCTTATTTTACTATAATATATGACTGGGTCTTTAATATAACATAACATAACATAACATAACATAACATAACATAACATAACATAACATAACATAACATAACATAACACCGGGTATAATATAATATAATACATGTAATATAATATAATACTGGGTCTTATATTAATTTTTGCTCTAAAAGACGCATTAGAGCTGATTGTCCGGCTAGGTCTTATTTTGGGGGAACCACGGTAGGACCAGATAGGTGGTGACAAGAGAGCTGCAGTGATCTACTCAAATCTTAAGATCCACACAGAGCTGTCCAGGGAACCCAAGACAAAGATGCATAACTTCCATGGCACAGCACCCATTCTTCAAAGCCCCTCTGCTGGTCAGATTCACCACCAACAAACCTGTAACACGGACAGGCCAAGGAGATCATCCCCACTCGTAGGTGCAAAAGCTGAGGTCCAGGCTGGGCCAGTGGCTGCCTTTCTAGAATCCCTGGGGGAGGGAGAGTCAGGGGGTGGGCCTCCAATCCCATGCCTCTGTTTACTCCCCACACTGGCTGAGACAGGAGCTGGGTAGGGGAGGAGAAAGCCTCTGCTCTTGTCTTTCTGTACATGCCCCCACAGGTGGCAGGGCCAGCCCAGGGGGGCGTGGAGCCAGGACTCAGTGTGCAAAGCAGCGAGGCAGCTCTGTGTCATCACAGAGGACATTCCAGTTGTGCAGGAAGAACATATTCCTGAGGCCTGCCACCTTGTGACTTCTCTTTCTGCAGTGTCAGCCTTCAGAGTGTCGGCTGATGAGCTGGAAATAGGGCAGGGGCGGTGGAGGGAGGCAGATCTGAACTTGAATCCTGGCACTTCCACCCTGAGCTGTGGGTCGGGGCTGGTCCATGGCTTTTTTCTTAGCCTCTGTTTCCTTATCAGTTAAAGGAAAAGGCTGCGTTACTACCTTCTCAGGCTGCTGTGAGGATTTAGTGCTACGATGCCCTAACGTGCCCCGTGGATAGCCGATGCTCGAAAAATGTTCCTTCTTTTGCCTCCTTCTCATTCCCCCTCCCTTCAGAGAAAAGTAGTCAGTTCTCAGAAACTGACTCACAAATGTAGAGTGCAGTGTCATGGGGCAAAGTTCAAACTGCAAGGCAAATATTTTCCTTAAGAACCAACAAGGTCTCTGTGTAGCCTATTCAGAGGCACATAGAATCCCAAGCCATTGATGTGCTAAAAGATCTTCTATTGAAATCCTTTAAAATAGCCCTGCCCCCAACATTTCATTCTTTGGGAGCCACCTTTTGAAGTAAGTGGAATGGCTAAGATCCATCCTAATGCCCCAAGTTAACAAAAATCTGCTCTGTAATGGCCTAGCCTCGTCCTACTACCCGTAGTCTCTGCAGGTTCTACCAGATCACCCACCTTTGTCACTTACTCATACAGCTGTAGCAGCTTTGGTCTGCAGGCTTCCCTGAGGATCACAATTTCTGATCCTTTGGCTCATTTAAAAAGAGATCTACCGGCCATCCTGTTTTCGCTGGCCACCCGCAGGGTGGGACAGCAACAGCAGAGCACAGTGGTTCTCAGCCAAGGGTGCACCAGAGGGCCTGTTAAAACACAGGTTGCTGGACCGCACCCACAGAGTTCTGACTCAGTGAGCCAAGAATCGGCACTTGTCTCAAATTCCCAGGTGACGGTGATGCTGCTGGCCCGGGGACCACACTTTGAGAACCACTAGTGTAGGGTAGTTGGGTGCAGGGACTCAGGCTAAGCTGCTGAGTTCCCAGCTCTGCTACCTTCTAGCTGTGCCATCTGGGCCAAGGTGCCTCATTCGTAAAATCAGGCTAATAATAGTCTCTACCTCATAGGTAACCCTGGAGAGGGTCAAAGGTGTTAACACATGCAAATTATGTGCCTGGTGCGTAGCATGTGCTCCATAAAATGTGCTGTTATTAGCATAGTGGGGGGGAAGGCACCATTTCCAGGTTTCAGTCCAGGCTTTTACAATGGCCGTGTAACTTTGAGGACATTGTTTCACCTCATTTTTCCCATCTCTACTAAGAGGGTTATGATAACCCACTGTGCATTCCACACAGAATGTTCTGAGGATCACATGGGATCTGTGTGAGTGCACATTGTAAGTGATAAGTGTCGTGGGAAGAACACGAACTTGAAGGCAGGGAGACCTGGCCTGAAATATCAGGTTAAGTAGGCAAGTCTATACGACTCTTTGAGGCTCGGTTTTTTTCATCTTTAAAATGAGGGAAATAGTAGTGAGGGCCTCAGAGGATCTGGGAAATGTCCTGGGAACACCTCACCTGAGCTCTGTCTCTCCCTCTCACCTTCAGTTAGTACCAGGGTCTAAGGATTTCACTCCAGGGTCAGTGCTGGAGCCTGAGCCTTGCCCTGTCTCCTCCTGCAGATCTGCCACCGAGCAGCAGCCTAATTTGAGACCCCTCCAGCTGGAAGCCTCGGCTGACTCACATGCCGGCCAGCCCCCTTTCGTGGACCCCAGAACCCCAGCTCACAGGGTCATGAGGAGGATGAAATGAGAGAAAAAGGGGGGCGTCCTGCCCAGATTCCCACACCAGCAGGCCCTCAGTAAACACTGCTCTACTGCCAGAGGTCCTTTCAGCCCCTCCCACGCTGCCTCCAAACATCTTGCCTCTGGGAGCCATCAACTCTGAAAGTGAATTCCTTGCAGCTAAGAGGTTTCACAGCAACTTTATTCTCCAGGAGAGAGTTGGAACAGCCCCTCCCTTCTCCGGGAGGGGAAGGAGCAGTCAGAGGCCTGTTTAATTTAATTTAACGCACCGTGGCTTGCCAGGTTGCCCCTGGTAACAGCTTCAGCTGCTGCTTCAGTTACAACCAGAGGGATTTTAAAGAGAGAGCCTATTTCAGGGACAAAATTGTGCAGCAGAGTGAACACCCTCCACCAGCTTCATACAGGGATAGAGGATTTAACCTCAGGCACAGCAAGTATTCAGACCAGGTCCATTTATACAATGAACACCGTTCTGTATCTGCAATCCTATAAGCCCTCCTGCAAAGGTAACTCTTAAGTGGGAATCGAAGGAGGGACTATGTTTGGGAATTGTCGAACAGTTGTCAATCAGCTAGGTACTTTTCTGAAAATCAGATTTAGCCTTCAAATTGAATGGGAAGGAAGAGAATAAATTTAGGAGTTGCCCCTGCAATTCAGGTACACTGCCACCAGGTGGTAGTATTGCTTGCTTAGTACAAACCATAACCAGACTCGAATTACTCAAGAAAGTCAGAGTGGTAGTGAACCCCTGCGTTTTAAGCCCTGGTATTTACTAACTACTGTGTGACCGTTGATAAGTTGCTTCACCTCTGTGGTCTTAGTGTCCTCAGAGATATAATAAGGAGATTGATTGAGATAACTGAGTGTTGTGGACAAGGCTTGGAGCTAGGACTATGAAGGCATGAGTTTAAGTCCTAGCTCTGCCATGTACTAACTGTGTGGTTTGGGCATATGATTTAATTTCTAGTAGTCTGAATACCAAACAAGAGAGTGGCTACGAACCAGGGAGAGCCCTGAGGACACCACATTACTCTCCAACACTGGGGAACTGTGAAGGAGGGAAAGGTGCCTGGGGCCTAGGAGATCTGCGGCCCTAGGAGCACAGCAAGAGGTGGAGAGCGGGGTGAGGCAGAATGCCTCTGACTCCAGGGCCTGAGACCTCACTGCCCCACAGGGAACTGAAATAAGCCACAGTGGACAGAGCAGCCTCCTAGAAACACCTAACTCCATTCAACTTTATCCCAAACCAGGGAAGGAGCAAACATGAATAAAGCACGTACTCCAGGCTGGGCACTGCTTCACAATGCCAGTGAGTCCTGTATTATTATCCTCCTTCCTTTACAGCTCCGAGGGGTAACTCACCCACCCTGAGCCTCTGCGCTTTGCATTACAGCCCCCATATCTACTACACCTCCTCCCGCTTACAGCTAAACCTCTTTGTCAGGAAACTGAGCGGTTCTGTCTCTCTCTGCCATGACTCAGTTTGGCCAAGCTCTAAGTGGGCATGCGGTCAGAGGTCATGACATCACACCTACAAGCAGCCAGGGAGCCTGAGGCACACATGCCTTCAATCTTTCCATGGTCAGACTCTGACATTACGTTCAGGCCTTCAGCCAGCTTGGCACACAGTAGTTGTCCCATGAATCATGTTCCCTTCCCACATCCCAGGTCCTGTGTAGGTGCAGCAGGTAAGGTTATCCAGCATCCTTTCCCAGCCTTTTGCTTTGGCCAGTGTTCCCCACTGAGCTCTCAAGGATGCCCTTTAACCCCTGTAGCCTGCTGTTCTCTCCTCCGGACAGTCCTATTCCTAGATAAAGCCCCATACACGTATTCCACCCTAAGTGACAAGATTTCTCTCCAAGGTGATGTGAATGTAAAAACACATTGGATTTTGGCATTCCCCAGTTCTAAACCCTTCTATGGCTCCCTGCTGCCCTGCAGATGAGCTCCAGGTCCTAAGCCTGACACTCAGGGGCCCCTCCTAGTGCAGCCCTGCTGTCCCATCCTCCCACCCAACCCCCACCCCTGATAGCTGGGCTTCCAGCCACTTGGAGCTGCATGCAGCTGTCAACATACTCATCTCTGAACTTTTGCATATGGTGTTCCTGGAACACCTGTCTGGAATGCCTTCTCTTACCATATCTGCCTTGGTGGTTCCTACCTGTTCTTGAGAACCCCGTTCCAGCTCGTTCTCTCCGGAAGCCTTGGGCGTACCCCTGGATCCTCCCATACCCCTGGTGTTACTTTATTCTATGTCTTTGGCTCTGACTTTCCTGCCAGACCGGGAGCTCCTAAAGGCAGAATGTGCCTTTCCTCTCCTGTCCCCATTGCCCAGCCTGGGCCACCTAGGAAGATACTTGAGGAATAGTGGCTGAGAAATGCAGTTAGTGGGACCTCCTTTTGGTGGTCTGGCTCGGGCCCGGGTTCACTCAGTAGGATCTGACTTATAGGTCTCCTTCCTTCTTCCTCCCTCCAAGCTCATCCTTGGCCTCCCCAGCACAGCTGCAGCAAAACTTGCCAGCGTTAGCTCCCCCCACTCCATTTACACAGACCATGTTCCACGCTCACAGGCTGCCCACATATCTCCATGCTGAGCCCTCCATCTAGAATGCCCTTGTTCCCCATCCACCCTCTGAAGTACCATTGCTATTCAAAACCCACCTTGCAGCGCACCCTCTGTAAGACCTTCTCAGAGTCTTCTGGCTGGGATGGCCTTTCCGTCCTGCTGCATTTGTCTGCATTCCTCTCAGGGCCTTGATCAAACTTTGCCTCCTACTATAGTTATTGGAAACCTGGTGTGGTGAGGGGAGCATGGCCTTTGGAGCCTAACAAAGGGGGTTCGAATCCCAGCTCTGACATGCACTCGCTGTGTGACCTTGGGCAAGTCACTTTACCTCTCTGAGCCTCAATATGTTCCTCTGTGAAACGGGGATGACATCTACCTCACAGGCTGCCGTGAGACTGAGATGGTGGGTGCCAGGATCCTGGCACGAGGCATGCACTCATTCAGGCTCCATTATTTATGTCTAGGTCTGTTTCCCCAGCCAGACTGTGAACCCATGTGGACCAGAGTGCAGGTCCCATTAATTCCCACATCCCCACAGCACCCAGCATAGGGCCTCACACCACAGATGCCCAGAAATGCTGGTGGGACTGAATGTGTTCACCCCAGCTGCTGAGGGTAGGGGTGGAGAGACGATGGGGTTCCTGAGCTGAGGAGGCTGCGGGGGTGGGGGGAGAGTGAGTGCAGAATCCGGCCTGGAGATCATAGACAGGAGATGAATCCAGAGGGAGGGGCTGGAGCCTGAAGCAGAGCTGCTGATATGCACTGGGGGTTTTATTGGTTTTCATTAAAATTCCTTCCCGAGGCAGGAGCCGCTACTCCCATAAATAACGGCATAAATATTTTATCTGGTGCCCAAGTCAGTCTAAATGCACGGCAAGGTTGGCAAGAATAACAATGGGAAACAGTTCAGGGGGGTCCTGGGCTTCAGCTGAACTCACTCAGCATGCCCAAAGGGGCTTTCTCAGGAAGGTGGGAGTTGAGGAATGGCTCCAAAGGGCAGAAGCCAGTGGACAAGGCAGGAGAGAGAAGTGGAGTGTGGGCCCCCGGGTGGGGGGAAGCAGAGCACAGGTAGGGGGAGCAAGGGCTGGGAAGCTTAGCTCGGAGAGCAAGATGGGGAGGGGAGGGAATGTATCCCATACCCGCTCTGTGATGGTCTCCTCACATGGGGCATTCACACAGGTTATCTCATCAAACCCTCTGTGGTCAGAGAACTGAAGTGACTTGCCCAAGGTCACCTGGCCAGTCAGTGGCAGAGCCAGGATGATACCAAGGGTGTTGAAGGCCAAAGCCCTGGAACTGACTATTTCTCGGGGTTCACAGAAAGCGTGGGAATCTATGAACAATGGCTTGAGCACCTCAATAACAGCAGCATGATTGTTCTGCTTTCTTAGATCCCGATGGAGGAGAAAAGGGGCTGGTACTTCACCATGGCGACGCTCTTCATCAGGTCAGCCTGGGAAGTGGGGGCACAAAATGGTAGAGGGGAGAGGTGTGGCCTGGAACCCAGGGGAGAGGCTGAGCCCATCTCCATGGCAAGGGCTCCCCAAGTTCCCCTCCTTGCCATTGGCCAGGAGTAGGGAGGACTTAGAACACGCTGGGGACAGCTGGGAGGGGCTACCGACCAGCTGCATCCTTTTCTTGGCCACAGGTTAGATGGCATCTTCCTGGAATTGGGCAGTGAGGAGCAGAAGAGGCTGCCCGCCTTCAACCGCACGCTGGCCCTGCTCCGGCAAATCCTCAAGTCCTCAGACCCCCACCACCGAGGTAGGGCCCTCAGGGACAGGTGGGAGAGCAGCCTGTCTCTCCCTGCACCTGTCTCTGTCATTGTCTCCACCTCTAACACTGCCTCCCTTGTTGGGACCATTTCTCTCCCTCACCCACTGTCCTATATACTCGCTCACACACCTTGCACAGGTGAATACGCCAATCACAAACACTATAACTGCATGTTTCCAGGTGTGTGCCTCATGACCTAGAGTGTAAGAGACAAAGTCCCCCTATCTCAGCCTCTCATCCTCACTTTCTGGTTGGTAATGAAGGCTCTGCTGGAGAGGAGGAGAGTCATTTTTTTCGCAGAGCCACACAGCTAGGACAGGCACTAGAACTTCAGAACCGGTGAATAGTGGGAGTCAGAGGAGCTGTGCACCTTCAGGGAGGTCTCCTAAGTGACCCAGTAAATACAGATTAAGCACTGGGGCGTGTTCATCCATTCACTCACATGCCCCCTCTCCCCATCTTTGTTTCTCTCGGTCGGTCCCTGGGTGGCCTTCGGTGATTTCATGCCACTGACCCTCCTTCTGTCTTCCGGCGGGCTGACACCTGGGTGGAGCTGGCCCCCTCTCTCCTTGTGGTTCCCCTCCCGCTCTCCTCCCTGCTGCTTCCTAGAGACCCCTCTCCTTTTTACCACAGCTCTGGCCTGGTGCTACCTCGGGATACTGCTGGAGAGGAAGGACACCTTCTCCACCACCCCCATGGGTGTCCACGACTGCGGGTACTCGGGGACCGACCCTCTGGACTGCTTTGGCAAGGTACATGGCCCCCAGCCACACCCACTCTCCAAACTAGGATGGAGCCTGACACCCCACCCTCCTTACCTACTATGTCTCTGGGTCTCAACCCCACTTGTAACCCCCACCATGTGCCCATCCAGGAAGTGCCCTCACTCCACACCTTTCTCTCCATCCGAAACAAAACACAAGTGCACCCTTGTCATCAGTCCTCTTCACCTAAGAATCAGACCCTCCCCATGCCCAGTCTGAACCCCGCCTGTCTCCAGCCTCATCTTCCAAGCTATTCACCACTCCCCAGATATAGCCTCAGGCTTTTCCCCTTCAGGCCTTGGTTCATATTGCCTCTCCCCACTCCCAGTAGCCTAGTGGGTAGACGATGGGTGTAGCTGGGCTCTCACCCCTCTGCCCATAGACCATGTGACCCTAAGGCAAATCACTTCCATCTCCACGCCTCCCTATCTGTTAATTATGTGACCTGTCTACCTTCTTGGTGATTGACAGACACAAAGGAGGTAGTGGGCAAAACTGTTCACTCCAAACTGGACAGTACTGTTCAAGCCTTGTTCTTGGAACCTTGGTTAGGTGGCAGTTTCCACACTTGGCTCCGGAAGGCCGGGGACCCCGTAATATTCATTCAGCTGTGCATTCAGCACAGTGCTCTGCATTTGGCAAGTCCCTAATGTTTGCTGGTGGGTGATGAGCAGTTTTTTGATGAGAGAACTTAGAACAGAGCAGAGCATAAACACTCATTCATGAGTCTTCCAAGAGTTGTGACCAATTTAACAAACACACTGCCTTTGCCCCTCCTTGAGAACCTACTCTGTGCCAGGGCAGGGCTCACCATTTCAGAGGTAGCAACAAACACAGAACAGGTAGCCTCAGTAACCATATAGGGGGTAAGTGGTTGGCCCGGGTAGAAACACTGCACTGTGTCGGTACGGGGGAGGTAGAGGCGGATTCAGGCCCCTCCTCCGCCTGCCCCAGGAAAATGGGGGAGCATGCACGATATGGATATCTGAGGATGAGGGGTTTGCCTGGGGTCTGGAGGGATTCACTGGACATGACCCGTGAACATGGCAGTGAGCTGAGCTCTCGAGAATTAAATGCCAGTGAGTTGTACCCCAAAGTGTTGGGTTCCATGATAAGACTGAGGTTACTGGCAGGTGGATATGGGGAACAAGAGTATTGTTGTAACAGGGCTGTACCCAGAGACATGGAGGTGAGGCACCATTTAGCCAGTTCTGGCAAACAACCAGACACATAATTTGCTCCTACCCCTCCTCCCTTACCCAGGCCATTGAGATTGCCAAGGACCAGCCCCCCATCCTGAATCGTCTGGCCAAAATCTTCCACTTCCTAGGAAAGCAGGATATGGCCATTGGCACATGCAACATGGCCCTGGATGTCCAGCGGGATCCGGAGCTCAACTGGCAGGCGTACTACACAAGGGCCAAGGTGAGGCAACCGTGGGCTCCTCCTGCTGCCGTCGGGAAGCAGAGAAAAAGGGCCAGGGGCCACGATGTTGCCAGAGTCCAAAGGCAATGGAGTCTAATGGCGGAGAGGAGCTCAGGAGTCATCGAGGCACAGTTTGTGTTCTGTACGATCATTTAGTGACAGAATGAAGGCGCCTCCCACCCACTGCAGGCATCCCTTCTACAATGACCTGGCCAGTGACCTTCTTGCTTAGTACCCAGTGTAGTCAGACTGACCTGGGTGGAAATCTGACCTCACAAACTTATCACTCTGGGACTGGGGCAAGCCACTTACCCCTCCAAACCTCCTTTCCTAAATCTGGAAGAGATGGACAATAACACCTGTCTTAAAAGCTTTGATAACAGTGAAGTACTGTCTAACGCACCTCCCGCTGCCCACTCCTTGCTCAGCTCCCTCTCTTCCAGCCACACTGGCCTCCTTGCCATTCCTGAGGCAAGATCTTCCCTTAGGACCTCTGCCTAGAATGCTCTTCTCCCAGATGTCTGATTGGCTTCCTCTCTCACTTCCTGGAAGTCTTGATGAAAAAGCAGCTTCTAGCACCGTCTTACTGAAAATGTCACCCCTCATCAACGTTCTGTCCTCTTTTCTTGGTTTACTTTTTCTTCTTAGCACTTATCACTCTAACATTCTGTTTGCTTATTTATTATGCTTATTATCTCTCCCTACCACTAAAATATAAGCTCCACAAGGGCAGGGAATTTTATGGTTTTTCTCTCTAGTGTATCGTCATGCCTGGAACAGTGCCTGGCACACAGCAGGCACTTGATGAATATTTGTTGAATGAATGAATGAATGAATGAATGAATGAACTGAGTGCCTACCATATGCTAGCTAGGTCCTAACTATATTCTCTCTATCATCATGGTAACTCCCCAAGGAAAGTATTAGTGTACTGATTTTTCAGATGTGGAAAATGAGGCTCACAGAAGTTGAGCAATTTCCCCCAGCTCACATGCTAATAAGGGGAGAGGCACTGGAATCCAGCCAAATACAACTGGCAATAAAGCCAGAGTTACTACTCTCAACCCCTCACTTCATGATACTCTCTTAGTGTGGAGAAAAGGGGAGGAAGTGGGCATGAAAGCAAGAATCTGGAATCATTTGTAATTTGATGCTTGTAAGTTGGAGCCACCTGCCATTCTCACTCACTTACATGAATTCTCACAAAATTGGTACTGCCATCCTGTCTAAAATAACCCCCCTCGCCTACTCACTTTGATCCCATCACACTGCTTATTTTTTCATAGCACTTACCACCACTCAAAATGGTACTGGTAACTTGTTGTTCACGATTATCTCCCTACTAGAATGCTAAGTTACGCCAGGGCAGGGACCTCATCTTTCTTATCACCATTGTGCCCCCAATACCTAGCACAGGACCTGGCATACGGTAGGCACTCAGTACATATTTGTTGAATGAATGGGTGAATGAATGAAGGACTCCTACTTCATCCACCCCCCTCACTGTACAGACAGGGAACCTAAGGCCCAGAAAGGGGAGTGGCTAGCCCACGTTGGCAGAGGACTAGGACGGAGGACTCCTAGGTGCCAGTCCCAGGATTTGCTGCTGTACCACAGACCCTCCTGAGTTGCTGTTGAGAATAAGACTGGCTTCACTTAGGATGGAGAGGAGGGGGGGTTCATGGTTGGACCATCTTCCTGAGCTGACTCTCTGGGGGCAGATCCACGTCAGAGTCTATCTGCACCACCTGGAGCGGGCCAAGATGGGGCTCGGAGGCGTGCCTGACAGGAACCACCTGGCCTGTGCCAAGGCTGACCTTGGGGAAGTGGTGAAGGTGTGCCCGGGCCTCCAGACCTACCTGGACATGGGGCAGGTAAGGCAGTCTCTTGGCTTGGGTAGACCCTATTTACTCTCTGCCAGGCGAGACCCGGGACCTGAGGACACAGCGAGGTACATGGGGCATGGCCCTGCCTGATAGCAGGACCCACCTCCTGCTGCCGTTGGTGAGGATTAAATGAGATAAAGCACATGTAGCGTTTAGAACAGGGCCAAGGTCTTTCTAAACACTCAGAAAGCGCGGCCCATTCTTCTTTACGCAGAGGTGACTTCTGCGTACAGGGAATGATTACCAAGGGGTGACAAGATCATAATTTTACATGAGACAACTGAGGCCCAGAAAGTGCCTCACTCAACGTCATGTGGTCAAGAGCGATGGGGCAGGAACTAGAAGAAGTACAGTCTCTCCTTTTCCAGGGCAGTAGGACCAAAATTGGCGCGGAATAATTGTTGAAGGATGGAGGGTGGGAATGAATGAATTGAAGTTTTTTAAAAGCAAGTGTAGGAACGGATTGAGCAGGGAGCAGCCACAGCAGCGGCGGGGGAGGTGGGGGACGGAGGGGGCAGAAAGGCTCACCCCACTCTCCCGCCCCAGGTCTACTACTACATGGGCGTAGACGCGGTGCAGGAGCTTCTGGCGGTGGACGAGTCTGCGCTGAACCAGGCGCTGGTCTTCCTGGCCAAGGCCGGTGAGTCGGAGCTGGGTGCCACGCTGCCCGAGCTGCAGCTGCTGCGGGGCAAGTGCCTGCGCATCAAGGGCGAGGAGGCCAACGCGGCCGCCTGCTTCAAGCGCGCGGTGGAGCTGGACGACGCGGGCTCCAGCCACACCGAGGGCTTCGGCTGCCTGCTCGAGGCGCTGCTGGCGCAGTGGAGCCAGGCGCAGCTGAGCGACGGCGAGCTGGGCCGCGAGGTGGACGCCTGGCTGCGCTGTGCCCAGGGCAAGTACCCCGCGGCGCGCCTGCGCCAGGAGCTGCAGCGCGTGTGGCGCGGCCACACCCACGAGGTGCTGGGGCTGGCCCGGGCCTTGGTGGCCCAGGGACGCCTGGCGCTGGTACGGCTGCTCTTTGAGACCATGGAACGCGACATGGA
The DNA here is from genome assembly GCF_964194185.1 of Rhinolophus hipposideros. Taxonomy (NCBI): domain Eukaryota; kingdom Metazoa; phylum Chordata; class Mammalia; order Chiroptera; family Rhinolophidae; genus Rhinolophus; species Rhinolophus hipposideros. The sequence continues at coordinate 56,598,430 of NC_138054.1, forward strand.
GGGCGCGGGCGCGCGGCGGGGCTGCCACGCATTCTCCTTCTGAGGGATGGCGAGGCCCTGCCGGCTGCTGATTGGACGGGGTCTGGGCCCTGGAGATGGCACTCCTTGCTATAGGCTGGCAGGTGAGGGGAGCCAATCAGATTCTCTTTCAGGAATTTGAATGGGGACATTGATACAGTAGGGCAGTTTGATGTGCCCACGGAGACAGAAGGACCGAAATTCAGGAAAGCAAGAGTGGGTGCAGATGCCAGAGACCGGCGGGACACTGCCGACTGGAGGATAGAATTGTGCAGAGAAAACAAGATGGCTGCGAGTCTCCTAAGAGACACAGAAGATAACTGCCACTATTTGGGCGGTTTTCTGGTTCCCAGTGCAATCTCTCAGGGCTGGCTGTCTTTGTATTCCCGTGAGCCACTCTCTACCCTTACAAAAAATCCGTCTTTATTTGAATTGACTGGGGTGGTTCTCAGGCTCTCCAGCCAGAAAAGCCGTGGCTAGATCAAAGGGCTGCACAGTGAGCGGGTAAAGGAGCAGGCCAGTGGTCTACACCTGTGTGCTCAGAGCTCTTTCCTACCTGGCCAGCAGTCTTCCAGCAGACTTCGTCCTTGTTTAGCGTGGTTTGCAAGGCCCCCGGACAACCTGGAATGAAGTTCAACAGCCCATTTGACTTCCCTGTTCTGGAAACCCAGGGGCCCCACCCGTCAGGAAATGCCTCCTGCATGCAATCTTGAACCTTCAATAAGAGAACGAAGAAAATGTTGGAATTTGACACTTTTGGAATCATACTCATAGAATCTTAGGTGTGGAATTTTATTGTCAAAGACTTAGACTCTGCCACCAAATCTTAGAATGGCTAACCTGGATTCTTGTGGTCCTACCTACAAGAGATAACTTAACCTAAAAGTCCAGATTTAGCTCTTGCCTGACTCCAGAAAAGCTAGTTGTACATAACTGCAATGGCAAGACCCCATCACGGTTTGTGATTTATTTTGCACGTTTTCCTTTCTTTAGAGAGTTATACTCACTGCTTTGCTCATATCCCTGATCCTCAGACATTAATCAGGGATAGGCCAGCAGCCCTGCATTGCTTCTCATGTCTCCAGTGACAGATGGAGAACAGACTGAGAAGTGCAGTCCTTAGAAATCACACACTCCAACCATCTCATTGTGCAGATGGGAAAACTGAGAGTCCTAGAAGGAAAGTGGCTTGCCCAAGGCCACACTTCCTAGCCTCCCCTCTCTTGTGCCTCAAACTTACTGTCAACATTTTTCAGGTTTGGAAAAATACCAATAAACTAATTAACACTAAAGCGCTAAGTGTTTGTGTCACTTATCACATGGGGCATTGATATCCATTGGGATAATGCTCTAACTCTCATGGTGGCATTCCAGGTACCTGTGAAATCTGGGCAGTGAGACCACCCTGAGGCTCCCGAATCCCATCTCAAGGCTCATTATGACTCACTACTATGGACGGTTATATTACCCCCTCCCTCCTTGTTCTCACCTCCATTGCAGCAGAGTAAGGAGGTGACAGACAGCAAGCAGCACACACAGCCCTGTCCACTTCTCCCCCATCCCTCTCTACCCAGACCTGTGACCTGTGACCTTTCCTAGGACAGGAAACCCACTCTTTCTTCTCCTGCTTCCCTAAGCAAACTAAATTCACAGCAGTTTGCTGTGAACATTGGGAAGCTGGTGAAGTTTGTCTGCTTTCCCAGCTTCCCAGTTTGTTTCCTTCCTTGCTTTTCCTGTTCCCAACCTTATGCATTTCTCCCTGCATTGCTTCCTTCTCCTGTCAAACCTTTTCAATAAACTTTCCGTTTGATAATCTCATTCACACTCATCATATAAATAACTAACAAACACTGACTGTAGCGTCTCTCAGGGTATCTGCATATTGACCAAAAGCCTAAAGAGATAAACCCCATTTCCAGGACTTCCTCCTATGTGGCAGGCACTTCATATGTGTAATTCTCTCAACAGCCCTGGGGAGTAGCATGATAAGCCTCATTTTACATATGAGGACTCTGAGACACTGACCAAGTTCATGGATAAGTATAGGAAGAGCCAGGATGTGGACCAGACATGCCTGATCCTGTGCTGCCTTCTGGAACGCAGTCCTTCCTGGGAGATGTGTCACCTGAAGAGTGCACTAGTCTCTGTCTTCCCAAACTGCCTTTCTTCTGTGCCTTTGTACATCTTATTCCTCTACTGGCTTTTTCCCTGAGATTTCTATCCCAAGTGTTCGGTTCAAAGACGCCTCCTCCAGGAAGTCTTACCAAATCCTCCCAGCTCTCATTAATCACCCCTTTCTATGCATGGAGAGCTCTCAGGGTGTTGTGTCCTATTGTGTGGCATTTATTACTTCTCCCTGGATCACAATTGTGTCAACATATCTGTTGTCCACCCCCATCCCAACTTTGGATTCTTTACAGCAGGAACCTCAACTAATTCAGCTCCAAGGCCCTGCACTGAGTTTGGCACACAAGACAGGCTCAGTTTGGATAGTTGAACTGAGTAAACTCACAGCAGTGACGTGGCTACTTTAGTCCCAAACAGGTGACTGCCGCTCAGTCCACAGGGCTGAGGTTGGGGGCCAGGTCTGCAGCCTAAGGACCTCTGAGGTCTAGAGCTCAACCAGAAAGCATGGGCTTTCTTTCCGTCTCCTCTCCAGCCTGAGGCCAGTGCTCCAATTCTGCAATTGGGAAACTGAGACAAGAGAGCAAAGACTTGACCAAGGTTAAGCAATGAATGGATGACAGACGCAAACTCGAACCCTGCCTCCAGATTTGTGGGCTAGTGTCTCTGCGCTTTCAGGGCTGCCTCCTTCGCCAAGTTTACCTCTGTCAAGTCCGGGAGGACTACAGGCCTTCCATTCCTTCACACAATGAGTACTTACTGAGCACTGGTTGAATGCCAAGTTAGTGCCAAGCTCTGGGGCTCCAGTGCCAAAGAAAATAGACCTGCCCTTGCCTTCAGGGAGCTCACAGGCTAGACCCTGCAGAGCAGGTTATACAGGGGCTTGTGAGCCAGCTGTGGGGACTTGGAGAGACCAAAGGGAAGCTACGGAAGGTTTTGGCTGGCAAAGCTGGTTCCCCCTCCCCCTCCACACCAGGTATGCTCATTCTGTTCGTGGCCTTTCCCCAGCCCAGTGGGGAGGAGAGGATGGCGATCCCTGGCGCTCAGAACCTGGCCCTTGGCCACCTCACCTCAGCAAGCCACCACTGAGGGCAGGCCTGGCAGTCCCCCAGGATTGTGGCTGGCTGGTAGGGGGAGGCGGGTGGCTGGCTGATCTTTATTTAATTACGATGTTGAGCCCTGTGGAACACCCCTGCCCACTGGGCAGCTGGGAGAACAACTGTCTGTCACACCGCTAAAGCAGCAGGTATCCGTCGGGGAACACTGCCGAGTAAAAGCCTCAGTGACCCTATAATCGGAGTAATGAAGATAAATCACACCTCGAGCTGCCTGCCCACTCCTTCCTCTACATCTAGCCGCCAACATCAGGCAACCAGAAACTCATGTTTAGCCAGCATGAGCAAGGCACGTTAAAGATCATGAAAACAGGTGAGCTTTTTTTCATTTATAGTTTTCTAGAATCTCAGAGTTGGGAAAACCTTAAGCATCACCTCTTCCAGCCCCTCCATCTAAAGCAGGACTCCTCTCAACCGTGAGCGTCCTGAACGACTTTCACACCTCTGACAGACAGGCAGCACATGGCCTCCGGAGGGAATCAATTCATTTTCAACCAGTCTGTCTTCTGAGTGTGTCCTTCTATTGAGTCGAAATCCTCTTTTCTGTGGTTTCCATCTCCTGATTCAAGGTCAGCTTCTGGGATCACACAGAACAGACTATAAGGATAATGGTGACCTTGAACAAGTCACTTTCTTCTGGCCCCATTCTCGCTTTCTGTTGTAGCACCTATTCAGTGTTTGAGTTGTTCAGAAGGTGGCTAGTTACTCCACCAACAGCCAGGCTGAGCTCTGGCCTCCAGCTGCTGGCACCCACCCAGGAACCTGCACAGAGGGGCTGCTTGCAGCTGAAAGCCGAGCAGAACAGGGCTTCTCCCATCCCTAATCAGACCCCAAGGGAGCACCCTGTGTGGATGATGGTGGCTGGATGCCAAATGAAGTGAAATATCTCCTTTTCTCAGGCTGTTAACTTTCTTTTTGTTTAAGGAAGGGGAGGATAATGACATTTAGCACTTCACAACTCAGCGGTAAAATGAGCAGACAGAAACAGATCCCCAGCATGCAGGCATGCTTCCAGTGAGAAACCCTCCCCATCTCCATGGGCTGAAGTCACTGTCAAGGCTTGTTGATGGGGTGAGAGACACAGCCAGCGCCTTCCTTCTCCCCCAGCTCCTCCCCACGGGCAGCCATTCCAGGCTGCACATCACATGGGCTCTATCCAGCCCTCACTTCCTGCTTCCTGCCTCTTCTCATCCTATTCCACCTGCCCGGAGCATCTTTCCTACGACCCGGGTTTGCTTGGAATATGACTGCTGTAATTTTGATGAGGGGGGAGGGATGTTCTTGGCAACCAGTAGTGAGCAAACAACGGTGGAGTTGTGGCAAAACTTCAGCTGGCCTCTAGGTGGCCACAAAAGAACAATTTGAGCTGGGAAGTCAAAGAAAATCACCACGGTCATCATCATTACTATCACAACTATTTACTGAGAACTTGCCATGGGCCAGTAACTGTGGCATGTGTTTCATCCACCTGACCCTATTTAATCCTCACAAGACCATGAGCTATGATCAGCATTGTCTCCATTTTACAGATGAGGAAACTGAGGCTTGAAGAGGTTCAGCAACTTTCCTAAGGTCCCTCCCCACTGCCTTGAATAGCAGGCAGGCTAAAGAGTACTAATGAATGGCTTTTTAACTATTTGGGGTTTAGATGATTACTTTCTTTTCTATCACATACGTTCGTCTATAAACTGGACACTAAAAAATATCGGGGATGGGGGTGGGGCCGGCCTGGTGGCTCATGTGGTCATGGGCCAGTGAGCTGCGCCCTCAACAGCTAAGATTGTGCACAACGGCTCTCCCTGGAGCTGGGCTGCTGTGAGTAGCCGGAGCTGGGCGTGAGCTGCCGTGGGCTGCTGTGAGCTGGCGACCAACTGCCTCAGGCACGGGGAGCGCAAGGCTCATAATACCAGCATGGGCCAGGGAGCTGTGTTGTGTCCTACACAACTAGACTGAGAAACAACAGCTTGAACCAGAGTGGGGTAGGGAGGCGAAAGAAGAGGGTAAAAATCAAATCGGGGGCGGCCTGATGGCTCAGTTGGTTAGAGCACAAGCTCTGAACAACAGGGTTGCCAGTTCAATTACCACATGAGCAAGTGAGCTGCACCCTCCACAACTAAGATTGAAGACAATGAGCTGCCCCTGAGCTTCTGGAAGGGCAGCTGGATGGCTCAGTTGGTTAGAGCGTGAGCTCTCAGCAACAAGGTTGCCGGTGACTGGACTTGGAGCTGAGTTGCACCCTCCACAACTAGATTGAAGGACAACGACTTGGAGCTGATGGCCCTGGAGAAACACACTGTTCCCCAATAACAATTAGAAAAAAAAATCTGAATGTATTTTCCATGTTTATTTTCCAAACCTGGCAATAGCTCTTGTTCAATTTTGGCATGTAAATTCTTTCATTAAATTGAGGCTGTGAATTTTATTTGTCATTCACAGAATAAAAGAAACAAACAAAAGGACCTCTGTATTTATGGTGGAGATCTATTGTTTCCTCTGCCCAGAGCCCCTCTCTGCTAAGAATAACACATCTCTTCTTCCTGGGCTAGGAATTATTCCCTCCCCACTCTGCGAGGCACTGGAAGGGCTGCCAGTCATAATACCCTGCCATCTGACCATAAGTTGGACCAATCAGAGTCTTTTTCAGAGGGTTTCTAACTGGGTGCAGGGACAGAAAATGCTCCATCTGCTGGAACTGTTATTAGCGGCTATCCCAGTTAGGATTAGGCTTAGCCTTGGTCACCAAAGACCTAAAAACAGTATCACTTCAGTGCGTGCCCATCACCTACCAGATACCTGCTGAAGTCATCCTGCAAGCACCTGCCTCTATCCACCCAACTGGAAGCACTGGGTAGTCGATACCCCTGGGAGCAGCCTTCAACTGCTGGGGAAAGGAAGTTAGAGAATACCTAAGCTTCATGGAAGGGGGTGGGGATAGGATAATTCTGAGGCACGTTCCATATTCCTCCAGAGGTCCCATTGGGATTGAAGCCCATTGCCCATAGTAATAACCAGCTCAATCATGATCACACCCTGTACTCATGCCCACCCTTCCCTCACTCATTTCCCACTCCCCTAACAGTGGTTCCTGAGATCACCTCCCAAATAAACTGCTTGTCTTAGACTCTGATTCAGGGGCTGCTTCTGGGGAAGCCCAACTTTAGACACCCTTGAAGTCCTAATTTATCCAAAGAGAAGAGCTCCACTATCTCAGTACTCCCTTGGCACTTTCTTTGTACCTTTAATACAACACATCATGGTCTATTTGTTGTATTTGTTAAGTATGAAGAAAGAGTGAAGATAGGGGATACATAAAACTGAGTCACTTAACTAGCCTGGGAACTTAAACCTTTCAGACTTTCCAGTCCTGCGTCAATGCCTGGATATACCTCTGGACAGATACCAGACCTCCAGATAACCCTCTGGTTACTCCCTGATAGACTCACATATCCAGACCACCTGACATCCATTATCTGGACCCCTGACATCTGACTGATAACCATCCTGGACCAATCCTAGAGCTAAGAATGCAGGACAGATAATTCTCAAGAATGTACTTTTTATATAAGAACTTTTAACCTTTCTTCTTCAGAACACTTAAGGGGTTTTTGCCTAGCTGTGTTCTTACTTTGCACACTATAAGACCCTTGAATAAATCTTTATGATTTATTTCTAACAAAGCCTTCAGACTTTTTGAGTTCATTCAACAACTATAAAATAGGAAGGAATATGCATTTATTGAGTACCAGCTGTGCACCAGGCACTGTACTAGGTGTCATATGCTCATTCATTAATTTATTCACGAATTAATTCATTCAACAAATATTTATTGAGCATTTACAATGTACCAGGCAAAGATCTAGGCCAGGCGTTGGCAAACTATGGCCTACAGGCCAAATTTGGCCCATCGCCTGTTTTTGTAAATAAAGTTTCATTGGAACCCAGTCATGCTCATTTGTTCACATACTTGTATGGCTGCTTTCAGGCTATAACAACAGAGTTGAGTAGTTGTGACAGAGACAACATGTCCTGTAAAGCATAGGATATTCACTGTCTGGCCCTTTATAGACAAAGTTTGGTGCCCCTTGTTCTGCGCACTGGGAATACCGCAGTGAACGAAGCAAACAAAATTCTCCCCTTTTGGATGGAGTTTGCATCCTACTAGAGTTAGGAGAGAGGTAACACAAATAAACCAAAAGCTAGGTAAGATATTTAGTATGCTAAGTGGTGATAAATGCTATGGAGAAAAAATAAAGCAGGGAGGATCAAATGTGCCGGGGGTGGGGAGGGTTGGACTGGGGATTGCTACGAAAAACAGGGTGTCAGGAAATCCTAACTACAAAGGTGACAGTTGAGCCATGTGGATGTGGCAGGAAAGAGCTGCTGGGTAGAGGAACGGCAGATGCCAAGGGCCATACTGGAGTATTAACAAAGTTAATCCTATATTGAGCACTAAGTACCAGGCACCCTTCAAGTGCTTTACATACATAATCCCATTTAATTACTTAAAAGGCATCATCTCATTACACACTCAATCTCACAAAAGAATGATCTGAATATATTTCTATTACTGATATGTATACAGAACTTTCAGTTTACAAAGTTATTCTGTGATGTTGTTTGCTTGCCCTTCACAGCATTTCAAGGTTAGTGACCTCACTGTAGTAGAGTCAAAAACCAGAAAGGTCAAGTCCCTTGCCCCAGGTCACACAGCCAGTAAATGCTGGAGGTGAAAAGCAAACCCAGGTCTGTCTGGATCCGAATGCTGTATTCCTCTGTCTAAGCCACCAGCCTCAAAGGCATGAACTCTACCTCTTCTACTCACACCTCACTCAAATCCTGTACCAAAGAGAAAAGGCAAAGGCGTGTTAAAAGGAACTCAGTTTCCATCATCCTTACAGATGAGAGTGACCAGATAAACTGCTGGAGTCACACTCAGAACTCACAGACCTTTGATTATTCTCTCTGTCCTGGGGCACCTATGCTGTGCCACAGACTTCTTCTGGCTGTGCTAGTGTTCTGCAGGGCTAACCCAAAGCAAGTACTCAGAAAGGAAGTTGCTGGTTGATGGGTTAACTATTGCTGAGGTTTTATTTGGTTGCATTTTTAGCAGGGCATTCTTGAGAATTGAGGGAATTATTTAGAAAGACATTAATTCAGCAAATAAGTCTTGATGTTTACTAGGTGCAATTGAGATTTACTAAGTGCAAAACCTTTTTACATAGTAAACAGACTTATGATGGCAGGGCTAGTGATGAACAGGACAGGGCCTCTCCCCTCTGGGAGCTCGCAGTCTGTAAGGGTGAAGAGAAACTGTGTGTGTCCTGCATCACCTACTCTGTGCCAGGCACTGTGCTGAGCCCTTTACATTAAACCAACTCCTTTCATCTTCATCACAACTCTATGGGGGAGAAGTCACTACTATTTTAAGGATGAGGGCTCTGAGCCTCAGGGAGGCTGAGTATCTCACGCAGAAGTACATAGTAAGTGGGTGACAAAGCAAGGGTTGTCACTCAGGTCTGCTTGCCTCATTGAGGGTCCACTTCCAGATGTCACACACCTCAAAGAGTGAATGGGCCGTATGAAAGACACAGATGAAATTCTGAGGAGAGTGCAGTCCGTGCTAGTGGGGACGTCAAGGAAGGCTTACCAAAGAGGGTGCCACTGAGCTGGGCTATAAAGATCAGATTTCCAGACAGAGAGCACCCAGCCAAATGGAAAGAGTCTGTTTGTGTGATGGCTCCCACAACTCCACAACCTTGGTTATGGGTCACCACATATTTGATACAAATAAGTTGCCATTGGAAGCTGTGGGAGCAGAGATTGGGCTGTGCACCAAACAGATTTGGAGATGAATCTTTTCTCCCCTTTTACTAGTTGTGTTGACCATGGACAAGCTAACCAATCTTTCCAAGCCTTGGTTGCCTCATCTGCAAAATGGACATAGGAGTGATATTTACACCTCAGGGGATTGTTGTAGGACTTAAACAGACATGGGTGTAAAATGTTTGATATTGTTCCTGGCACAGAGCAAGGGCTGTATATATGTGAACGATGATGATGGTAATGATTAGCGGCCACACTCTTCAATTCTGAGGAATCTTGATTAAAAAAAAGAGGCCTACCTTCCCAGCCCCCTTGTGATCTCTAATCATTTTAGGCTTAGGCTCTGAACCAATAAACAAGTGGTACTCTCTGGGCCCAAGGAGAAGAGGCCCATGAAGATGGAAGTGGATTGGCCTACCACACAGGGGCAGAGTGTGGGAGTCCTTTGAAACCAGAGGAAGCAGCAAAATGATGATTCTCTCCTTATGGTGTGTGAGGGGAGTCATGCAGTCCCCGAATCAGAATGGGCTAAGGATGGGCCATATGCTTTCAATTACATTTCTCATCGAACCCTCAGAACACCCGTATGTGGTGGTGTTATGATTTCTGTCTTACTGATGAAGAAACAAGGAAGTAACAGGCCCAAGGTTACATATCTAGGAAGTGGCTGGGCAGGATCCAATTCAAGACTTTCTTCCCATTTCCAGCCCAGTCTATCTAGACCACTCTAGGCTAATGGGTGGGGGTGGGCTCAGGAGTCCACTGGATGAACTGTCCTGATGGCTCTCTGGAGTCTGTTCCCTCTCCTCTACCCACTGCCCCGGTCTGGCCATCGTAGGAGTCTCTCATCTGGCCTCTCTCCCCATCTTCTTCTTCCCATCTCAGTTCACACCCCATTCAGGCAAAGAAACACAGTTGACCATGTCCTTCCCTGGTGTAAAACCCTTCCATTGCCCATAGGCCTGCTTCTCACACTGGCCAGTGTCCCTAACAGAGGAGGTGGCCATCTTCCTGGAGTGACAGTTATACTTGTTTGCAAATTTTGACAAATACATGCTGCACAGTGGAATGCAAACTGTCCAGGGATTTCTCTCAGAAAAGGAGTTGTTTTACGCGAAGCCTCAAAACAAATGTGTGTATGTTGTGGGGGGAGGGGAGGATCATTCTTCAGAGAAAAAATTTCACCGGCCTCAAAGATTAAGAGAAACTTGCAGCCTGGTCCAGCAGGGGCTGCCACACTGGCACCCACTGCCTTTCCTGTGGTGCTTCCATGATGCATGGGAGTGTTTGTGCTCCAGAAGTATCTTTAAGCCTTCTTCCTTACAGCTAGTTGTGACTTACCACTCCCCACCCCTATCCCTGACTAGAATGTCTTTCTATCTCCCCTTTTCAGCCTGGGAAGCTCCTAGTTATTCTTTAAAGTCCAATTCCATGTCCCTTCCTTCAAGAAGCCTTCCTTGATCCCACCATCCCCTTCCTTGATCCCACCATCCCCATCCTTGCAATGCTGCTCCCTTGGCATTTTGCTTTTCCCTCTTCATAGCTTCTTACCTCAGGCTACAGAGACTACCACTTTGAGATGGAGCCTCTCCAGGAGGTTATGAGCAACTTGAGATCAGGGAAATCACCGTTAAATCTGCCTTCACTTGTTCATTCAACTCACACTCAGAGCCCCTCCCTGTGCCAGGTAATGGCTCTGGATGCAGGAATGACTCAGTGTGTCCTTGGAGGAGCTCTGACCTGAGGGAGAGACAAACCATCCATTCATTTATTGATTGATATATTAAAACAACAAACAAAAAGCAAAACCTTTTGCTAATCCCCATCTGGGCCAGGCTCTGTGCTCAAGGTATAGAAAAGAGCAAAACCGGTGCCTGCCCCAGGGGCTCCCCATCTGGCCAGAGGTCAATGGAAACCACTAAAGGCATGGTGCTGGAGGGCATCAAGGCAGGTATGGGGTCCCTTTGTTTGGAATGACAATGAAGGAATAAATAATTTGCCTCTGTGGGATTTTTTGTTTTGTTTTAGGGAACTTGTGAGTTTTTTTTTTTTTTTTTACCATGAATGAGCTCTGTAAATCAACACAACCAATAAATGACTGATCAATTGATTGATTGACATGTCCCACAGGAAGTTGCTATCGGCCATAGGGCTAGATTCTGGGTCTCCACCACCCTGGACTTTCTCAGTGGGGAGAAAATCTACTCTCACCCTGGCTGGCTTGAGCAGGCTCTGCAGCTCCAGGCTATGGAGCCTCCTGCAAACTCCAAGTAAAATGCAGCAGTTCTCAGCCTGCCTCCCAAGGGGGTCGTGAGCATTAATTAGTTACCATTGGTAAAGTGTTCTGAAGATGTGGGGTGTATAAACACAGCAAGTCATTAGGACTCTCCACACCACTATGCGCTACAGCCTGGGAACTGCTAATTGAGAAATAATTAACACCTCAGGGTGCAGAGGACGGATGTTGGCTTTTCCAGGATTGGAAGGGATGTAATAATGTGCATGGGGGAGCACAGAGAACTATAAGGCTGCTTTGGATCCCGAAATATACCGAAGATTATACACCTCCTCTTTCGAAGGAAGAAGCATGGGGAATATTGTCTCAGGAAAACCTTTGGGATTGCACACCTTGGGGAAAGCCCCCACCCCAGTGCTGGCTGCAGAGGCTGAGCCACACTCTTAGAGCAAAAGCACTCAGGCCCGGCCCAGCTCTGCGCACCCAACTAGGTGGTTGGGCAGATAGCAATTGTGTGGTCCATCCAAGCTGTGTTTCCCCAGCTGTAAGACCAGGATGATAACATGCATCTACCATCTCCCCCATCCGTGCACCGGGTTTTCTGCCTTTCTTCAGGGCCAGCAGATCCACCCAGGCTGCACATTAGGGTTTTCTGGGGGACTATAAAGTACTGATGCCCAGGCCCACCCAGATCAATAACCAGCATTTCGGGGCTAGAGCTGGGGGCCATATGGAATTCCAGTGTCGTCAAAGTTGAGAACCACTGCTTTGGCCTGTGAGTCAAGCACTGTGTTGAGTGGTGGGAAATGAAGATATAAACCTTCCCAGTCCCCATGCTTCTCTCACGTCCGCTCATCATTTCTGATTCCACGCCTGTGAGTGTTTTGTCCCACTGCCTGGACGTTCTCTACTCCATTGCCATTCTTGTCCTGGTGAACCCCACTCATCCTTCAGGCTCAGCTCCAAGCTCACTTCCTCAGTGAAGCCCTCCTTCTCGACCTTCCCACCAGAGGTTACTCAGCCCCCATTACATCACTGATAACACCGTGTTGTTCCTGGCAGATCCTGGGCAGGCTGAGAGATTCTTGGGGTCACGATCAGAATCACCAATGCATTGCATTGGGTCCAGTACATTTTAAGCACTCAATAAACTCTAGCTGTTATTACTCGAATAGAGTTATATGATATGCAGCTCCTACCTCAGCACACTTGCACTTGTTGTTCCCAATGTCTGGGACGTTCTTCCCTCAGATATCTGCAAGGCTCTGTCATCAGTTCAGGTCTTTGCTAAAATGTCACCTTCTCAATGAGGCTTTCTTGATCATCCTGTTTTATTTTATTTTATTAACATTTTTTTTATTAGTTTCAGGTGCACAAAACAATATAATGGTTAGACATTTATCATTTATATCCCCCATATAGTGACAACCCTTCTCCCCGATCCACTACCCCTCTGATATTGCACACAGCCATTACATTCCCACTGTCTCTATTCCTAATGCTGTACTCCACTTGTTGTATATATATATATATATATATATATATATATATATATATATATATATATATATAAACTTGTAGTTGACATTCATTATTGTTCAGCTTCAGCTTCAGGTGTACAGTGCAGTGATCAGGCATCTACGTCTTCCCTGAGGTGGTCTCCCTAATGAGACAAGTGTCCATCGGATACCCTACAAAATCTTTACGACATTATTGATTACATTCCCCAAACTGACTTTTGTACCCCCGTGGCAATCTTGTGGTTACTGACTGTGCTTTCTAATCCCCTCACCTTCCCCCTTATCCCCACCGCAACCCTCAGTTTTTCCTCTATGTCTCTGAGACTGTTTCTGATTAGTTCATTAATTTATTCTTTTCTTTAGATTCTGCACATAAGTGAGATCATATGGTATTTGTCTTTCTCTGTCTGACTTATTTCACTTAACATAATGTTCTCTATCCATATTGTTGCAAATGGTAAGATTTCCTTTTTCTTTATGGCTGCTTAATACTCCACTGTATAAATGCACCACAGTTTCTTAATCCAGTCCTCTACCGATGGGCATTTTGGTGGTTTCCATGTCTTGGCTATTGCGTATAGTGCTGCAATAAACATAGAGGTGCATACATTTTTTTGAATTAGAGTTTTGGATTTCTCTGGATAGATACCTAGGAGTGGAATTGCTGGATCATAAGGTAGTTCCATTTTCAGATTTTTGAGATTCCTCCATACTGTTTTCCATAGTGGCTGCACCAATCTGTAACCCCACCACCAGAGCACAAGTGTTCCCTTTTCTCCACATCCGTGCCAGCACTTGTTGTTTGTTGATTTATTGATGATAGCCATTGTGACTGGGGTAAGGTGGTATCTCATTGTGGTTTTTATTTGCATTTCTCTAATGATTAGTGAGGTTGAGCATGTTTTCATATGTCTGTTTGCCATCTGTATGTCCTTTTTAGAAAAATGTCTCTTCATGTCCTCCGCCCATTTTTCAATTGGGTTGTTGTTTTTTTTTTATAAATTTGAGCTATTAACGCCTTATAGGATATGTCATTGGCAAATATCTTCTCCCATTCAGTAGGATCCCTTTTTGTTTTATTGATGGTTTCCTTTGCTGTGAAAAAACTTTTTAGTTTGATGTTATCCCACATTTTATTTTTTCTCTTACTTCCCTTGCTCAAAGGGATATATCAGTAAAAATCTTATTCCGGGTCTTGATCATCCTATTTTACTTTATTTTAAAGATTTTATTGGGGAAGAGGAACAGGACTTTATTGGGGAACAGGGTGTACTTCCAGGCCTTTTTTAAAGTCAAGTTGTTGTCCTTTCACCGCCTGAGCCATCCGGCCCGCCCTTGATCATCCTATTTTAAACTGCAACCACTTGACCTCCAATCTGTTCCCTTCCATAACTAATTTTTCTCTATAGTATTTAACAGCATCTGACTGGTGGATCCTGTCTTTATATAAAATTTGGATAATTTGTTCACCATGGATTTTGCATTACTTTTTTAAGTTAATTGCATTAAAATACCACTTCTTTTATTACTGAGTTCTTTAGCCTCCCCTCAAGCTTCACTGTGTTGGTTTATTGACTAGAATATGAGCTACATTAAGTCCAGAGAATTTTGTCTGTTTTGTTCACTATTCCCAGTTCCTACAACAGTGGTTGTTACATGGTAGCAGCTCAAAAAATATTTTGTGAGTGAAAGCTTTATTTAGTGGCATAAAGGCTGTCTTGGGTTTTGTACTAAAGGTGACTTTTTCCAATTGTTTAAAATTTTTAAATTTATTTAAATTGAAAGCCTGTAAAATAATAGGGTGGTTTGGAAACTATATTGCCCACTGTTGTCATGGTTACACCGGCCGGCTGTTCTACCGTCACAGTGGGGCGAGCCCAGGCAGCAGGCGTGAACACCAGACTCAGAACCGGGAAAATCGGCTTTGATCATAGAGTTACACCTCCCTACCTCCTAGAGGGCACTTCCGGGACGTTGATGTACTCCTTGCTGCCCAGGCCAATCTGTGATCTTGGAGACAGCTGGGTTCTCTCTCCCTGGCTAAGCTTCCGGAACATTTCTTACTGGTGTCTACAGTGGGGTGGGCTTGTCCCCGTGAGCGCGGCTTTGTGATTGGCTAGGAGGGCAGGGGGCGGAGCTTTAGCGGACCCGCCCCCCCGCCTCCCCCCGGCGCAGAAGCGGTAGCCCGGCCTGGCGGTCGCGGGGGTTGCGGAACAGCAATTGGTGAGTGTGGGTGACCGCGAGGGTTGAGGGACTGGCAGGGGGCGATGGAGCAAAGAGTGGGCTCTGGGCGCGGAGACCCTGGATCCTGGTGTTCGCTTTCCCACGTGCATCCCGTCCTTGGGTTGGGGCGGTGTTACAGTCACTTAAACTTTTGGAGAACGCGCTTCTAGTCTCAATTTCCTCCGCGGAAAACTTGAGGGCAGGACTTCCCCCCTTCTCTACTTCGGGTTGTTGTGGCACAGGTTTTCCCAGAAGTGCCAGCCCTGGATATAGACCCTCAGGGATCACCTGGTGGCTGAGTCAACGTTCCCATTTTACTTATGGGAAAACTGAGGTCGGAAAAGTCATTTGACCGGGTGACCCAGCCAGTGAAAGACGAGCCAGTTCATAGAACTAGGTCTAGAGTTCCATTGCTGTGTTTTGAAGCACATGGTCCGTGATGGAGACTTCGTGGGAATTGGAGGCAGCGACTTAGCCTACAGTTGTGGCCCTATGCTCCGCCATGTCGCACGACACAATGATTTCACATCTCTGAGCCTCCCTCTTCTGTGAATTGGGCATAATGATAATAGCAAACACTCTATACCGAGCCCTGTTACAAGCACTTTATGCAGGGCTTATGCATAGCTTTATGCACAGCTTTCCTGCTTGGATTGCATGGCCATAGAGAACCTTAAAAAAAAAAAAGGCCTGTGTTGGAAAGACAGAGTAGATGCTTTATAAAAATTTACTGAATGACTCAGAAGCTCTTTTCCAGAGTCTGAGGTCTAGGACTCATTAGTTACTATATTGCTTTCAAGATATTGTCTGTGGAAAAATTGAGATAATATAATTATTCTCCTGTTGGGGTAAGCTGAGGGGTGTGAGGACGGTTACATATTTGGGGCTAGGGACAGAGGGGTTAAGGCTCTTATTTAAATTATCCAGATAATTTCCCATTGCACCCCTTCACTTTGCTCTTCGTTTACTAATATGTTTGATCGACAAACAAGAACAGCCTAAATATTAGGCATTGTCTTAGGCCCTGAAATCTAAAAATGCAGGAAACCTCAGGAACTCATAGTTTAACAGGGGAATAGGGCATGAAACATTGTTCACTCCCAATGCCTGGCACACAGCAGTTTCTCAAAAACATGTTTGAAAATTATTCCAGTACAGTATTCTAGAAAGAGGTGTTTGCAGTGGGAACACAGAAAAGGAAGTGACTATCTGTTTGGAAGGGTTGGAGAAGGCTTCTTGCAAGAAGTGAACCTTGATTGATGAATTGGAGTTGCTGGGGGGAAGTTTGCCTGTTCCTGGAATGATGAGCAATTTGGGGTATGTTAGGGGAGAGGTAGGATAAGAAGCTGAAAGAAGGGTGTTGGGGTAAAAATATAAAGAGGCTTGGGTACCATTCTGAGAAAATTATGGGGAGCCATTAGTGGATTATAAACGGGAGTGATCAGATCGAAATATCTGTTATGTGGAGACTGGATGGCGGGGTTCAGAATCATTCCGCTTCCTCATTGATAGACATTTATTGAGTGTCCGTTGTGTCCAGGCACCCTTCTGGATGCTGCAGATACAACTTGGAATGAAATAAATATGCTTAGCGCCTGCACGGAGTTGACAGTCTAACTCAGAATGGGTGAGCAGTTACGCTTCTGCGGTGATGCTCCCAGGGTGGTGCTCCCAGGGTGCTGCTCCTCCCAGGGTGCTGCTCCTCCCAGGGTGCTGCTCCTCCCAGGGTGCTGCTCCTCCCAGGGTGCTGCTCCTCCCAGGGTGCTGCTCCTCCCAGGGTGCTCCTCCCAGGGTGCTCCTCCCAGGGTGGTCCCGGGCTCAGCAGCATGAGCATCACCGGGGAACTTGTAAGACATATAGGTTTTCTGCCTGCACCGACCTACTGAATCAGTTTCTGACGCGGCTCCACAGTCAGTGTTTTAACAAGCACCCCAGGTAATTCTGATGCTTACTTAAGTTTCAGAACCGCTGGTCGCCTGTAAGATTGCAAGTGGTATTGAGGGGCAACCCAAGGCGGAGGCCATAGGGACAGAAATAAGGGGGTGGACCTGAGAGTAATCATGGAGAAAGACTCATTGGCTTTAGAAGGAGCCAAAGGTGAAGGCATTTCTGGCTTGGGCCACTGGCCTGAGGTGGGCCCTCCAGTAGTGGAGGCAGGTGTGAACCACAGGTACCTTGCCTCCAGGGCCCACTCTTCTCTGTGCAGTCACACTGGAAGCTGTAGCGGTGCCTACCAACCTTTTTTAGGTCATAGGCCACACAGGAAATGATAATATTTGTACAGCGCACAGGGAAAATGGATGAAGCTGCCTGAGTTGGGAGAGGACCAGCTGGAGGACTTGAGGCTGAAAGCTGGGGGTAACCACCTGGGGATTCCAACTTTCCAGAGCTGAGAGAAATCAGTAACCCATTCTCAGCATACCGCAGGAGAGCTTTGCTCTATGGAATATACTGAAAATCAGAGGTGCTCACTAAAGTTGACAATATAAATTAAGAACCTTGAAAGTTTATACCCTTTGACTCAGTAATTCCATTCCTGAAAATCCTAACAAATACATATATAAAAAGCCTTCTGTTCTTTGTAGATTAAGTATAAAGGAGAAAACCAACTACTCGCTGGTAGTAGGAGAATCGTTCTCAATATAGTCAATCAGTGAAATGTTGTACTGCCATTAGAAATGTGTGAATATTTGGTAAAATAAAGATACCTACGTGCTCATTCATCAGGCAGTGTCTAGTAAGCCCCTACTGTGTGCTGAGTGGAGAGCAAATTAGACGTGGTCCTTGCGCGCACAGAGCAGAGTGCCTGAGGGAAGATGGACGGCCCAATGAGCAGTCATTCCAAGAGTGATTGGTGTGTGATTGGAGACACATGGACTGCTGCAGGAGCAGCTGGTCTCTGGGAGGTGGGACAGGAAAGGCGTCCTGGAGGACAGGATGGTAACCCTGAGCCTGGAGCATGCGTAAATGTTGGCCTGCAAAGATGACTGTGTTGAAAAGTGAGCATGGTGCAGAGGGCAATGGTTACACGAGGCCAGAGGGGACCAGCAGCCAGCTCACGTGGGGCCGTGGGCACCATGAAGATCAGAAGCTGAGACTTAATTCTAAGGGTAGCAGGAAGCTGTTGGAGAACTTTAAGCAAGACAGTCTGTTATTGTTTGTGTTTTGGAAGTGCCCCTATGGCTGCAGCATGGAGACTGGATTGGAGGAGGGAGGGGATGGAAGCTGGGAGCCCAGTGAGGAGGCTGTTAGCAGTAGTCGGGTGAGATGCTGGTGGCCTGGACCTGGGTGCAGGCTGTGGAGGGGGAGAGAAGGGACAGATTGAACAGCAAGTAAAGAGGTAGAAATGACAGGGCCAAGAGGGTTGGTGTATGTGGGGCATGAAGGATGGAAAAGGTAAATCCAGGTTTCTGGTTTGGGCAAAGGGTGGCTTGCAGTACCATTCAGAGGGGTAGGCTGCACTGGAGGGGGGTGGGTTTGGGGGGAAGGTGCTGACTTTGAAATGCAGTGTGTTCTCCAGGAGGTCTGAAGCTTGAGAGACATGTACAGAGTGGAGATATTGACATGGAATCATTAGCATGTGGCGTGGCCTGACCAGGGCGTGCACGTGTGTGTGTGTGTGTGTGTGTGAGTGTGTGAGAGAGAGAGAGAAGCACACAATGTTTGACATTTAAGTGGGGTGGGCAAAGGACAGGGCTGGCAAAAGAAACGAGGGATCATCAGCTGCAGTTGTCTCTGGGCCAGGGGATTGTAGTTGCTTTGCTTTCCTTTTTGTTTCTGTTTTTTCCCAGTTTTCTTTAATAATAATAGCAAACATCAATTGAGCTCATAGAATGTGCCAGCTATTGTTCTGATAACTTTTTATAACTCTTCTAAATCCTACAGTAAACCTACAGGGTAGATCCTATTGTATTATCATTTAAGAGAAGAAGAAACTGAGCACAGAGAGGTTAAGTCACATGTCCCAAGCTACACAGAGCGCCACCAGCGGGACGCTCAGCTGGAATCCAGGCTGTCTGGTTCCAGAGTGCAGGGTGCACTTGCCACCCATTCACGTCTCTCCGCAGAATGCTGTTATTTTTTTTTGTAAGTGAGAAAATACTGATTTTTTTTAACATGGCAGTAAGAAGTAATAGAAGTAGTACTTGGATCTGTTAGAAAATTAGAAATGAAAGAATTTGCATCTGCAGAATCAGTGGTTGTCTTAGAAGTTTGTTGGAGACCCGGCTGAGCTGGCTACTTTATGGTGTCAGCAGACAGCTAACACTTATTTGTGCACGACTCATTTTTCTCCAGGCACAAGTACTTCTCTGTGCCGGAGTGTCATGGAAGGGCTGCTGACAAGATTCAGAGCACTGGCCACCTGCAGCCACCAGCGCTCCGGGTATGTTTCCTGCAGGTTTCACCACTGTGCCCCAGGGAGAGGGAAGCGCGTGGTGATGTCCCGAGTGTTCCAGCCCCAGAACCTTCGGGAAGACCAGGTGCTCTCCCTGGAGGACAGATCTGGTGACCTGACCTGTAAGAGCCAGCGGCTGATGCTGCAGGTAGGCCTGATCCACCCAGCCAGCTCTGGCTGTTACCACCTCCTGCCGTACACCGTCCGTGCCATGGAGAAGCTGGTGCGGGTCATAGACCAGGAGATGCAGGGCATTGGGGGGCAGAAGGTCAACATGCCCAGTCTCAGCCCGGCAGAGCTCTGGCGAGCCACCAACCGGTGGGACTTGATGGGCAAGGAGCTGCTAAGACTTAGAGACAGACACGGCAAGGAATATTGCTTAGGACCAACTCACGAGGAAGCCATCACAGCCCTGGTCGCCTCCCAGAAGACACTGTCCTACAAGCAGCTTCCGTTCCTGCTGTACCAGGTGACAAGGAAGTTTCGGGATGAGCCCAGGCCCCGCTTTGGTCTTCTCCGTGGCCGAGAGTTTTACATGAAGGACATGTACACCTTTGACTCTTCCCCAGAGGCCGCCCGGCAGACCTACAGCCTGGTGTGTGATGCCTATGACAGCCTGTTTGACCGGCTGGGGCTGCGCTGTGTCAAGGTCCAGGCAAACGTGGGTAGCATCGGGGGCACGATGTCTCATGAGTTCCAGCTACCCGTGGATATTGGAGAGGACCGGTTTGTAGTCTGTCACAGCTGCAGCTTCTCAGCCAACCTGGAGACACTAGACTTGTCACAAAAGAACTGCCCTGCTTGCCAGGGACCACTGACCGAAACCAAAGGCATTGAGGTGGGGCACACGTTTTACCTGGGCACCAAGTACTCCTCCATTTTCAATGCCCAGTTTATCAACGTCCACGGCAAACCGTCCCTGGCTGAAATGGGGTGCTATGGCTTGGGGGTGACGCGGATCTTGGCTGCCGCCATCGAGGTGCTCTCCACAGAAGACTGCATTCGCTGGCCCGGCCTTCTGGCCCCTTACCAAGTCTGCCTCATCCCCCCAAAGAAGGGCAGTAGGGAGGAGGTGGCCATAGAGCTCACAGGGCACCTGTACGACCACATCACAGAGGCGGTGCCACAGCTGCGAGGGGAGATCCTGCTGGATGACAGGACCCACCTGACCATTGGAAACAGACTGAAGGACGCCAACAAATTTGGCTACCCCTTTGTGATCATTGCTGGCAAGAGGGCCCTGGAGGACCCTGCCCGCTTTGAGGTTTGGTGCCAGAACACTGGGGAGGTGGTCTTCCTCACTACAGAAGGAGTCGTGGAATTACTGAGCCAAGTACAGGTTGTCTAGATGCCCCCTCCACCCCTGCCTTGGAGTTTCATTCTAACGCTGCCTTTTCCTTTGCTCCTTTCTGGGCCTAGTCTCTGCAGAAACAGCGAAGCTCCTGGAAGGTGACAACATGGTAGGGACACCGATTTTTACCCAGTAGTTTGTTCAAACTATTTGTATTTAAAGTCGTTAACTTGGCCCCTTTCTCTGGACCCGCCATACTGCCATATACCATTCCTCTTATATGCCGGTGTGGAAGCTTTTGGTAGGAGGCAGAGAGGCAAGAAAGAGCAGAGTTCTCGTCTTGGCCATCGGGAGAGTCACTTCCGTTCTCTCAGCTGAGTTTTCCATGTGTGGCATGGGAGTGGCTGATGGCCAGGGCCCTTCAGCTCCGACAGCCTGACCACAAGCCACTCGCTGCATACGGCCTGGGAGCAGGCTCACCAGCTTCCTCCCCTTGCACATGTTGTCCCCCTGCCGGGGCCTGTTTCCCCACCTGTGACACGAGAAGATGGAACTAGATCTGTAGATTTCTTAACAGACAGACGTCTGTTACGGGCTGGTTCCATGAGCGGTTCATGACAAACCTGCTTCCTCTGATCCTCCTTAGTCTAAGCTACACAGAAAGTTGAAATAATCAGCTAATGGCCCCCAATCCACCCCCGAGACCTGGCTCTGTTTCGGTGGCTCTGCACTGAGATTGGGTTGGATCAATTGAATAAAGTCAAACTATTGGGATGAGCTTTGCATGTTCATTTGAAACAACGGTGACACCTGCCATCTAAATAGTGTAGTGCCTTCCAGTCTTGAGACTTTCTTTTCTACCATTTCTCACTCCACTCGGAAAAGAAAAATGAGTGGCTGGGAAAGTGTTCTAAACATTTCTCTCCACAAATATTAGGTATAACAGACTTCAAGTGCCACGGTGACCTTGTCCTCAGTGCAGAGTTGGATTCTAGAGTCACAACAGGGCTGAATATGACGGTCTCTGCCTGAATTGTGTGGAAAACTAGGAGCAGACGAGCCACCACTGCAGTGTCACCTGCTTCCATCGCTCCTATTCACCAGATCAGGTCTCGACATGGCCGAATCTAACAAGAATTTATCGAGGGCAAGCTGAAAGCCACCACCTCTGGAAAACATGCCTGACAGCTCCTGGAAGTGGTTTTCCCTCTGGCTCCCGCGCGCTCTCCTGTTCGGCCCTGATGGATTTGTCCTTGTTTGGTGGGCAGCCTCTTGTAGTTGATGGTCAGCTGCCCGTGGCCAGAGTCCTAGGCTGATTCCTAGTGTCCTGACCAGTTGTTCCACCTGCCACACAGCTACCCAGCAGCTTGTTACTGCCACTGCTGTTACTGCCTGAGTAACCCCACTGCCAAGCGTACACCGTCAGGTTTCCTAATGAATGCATATGCCAACCCCTAATGGCTCCCAGGCCTACCGCTGGAGCTTGGGGCCCAGCATGCAAGCCAGGGAATGTGGATTCTGAGAGCAGACCTAGAAAGGCCGGACTATGAGGCAGGTGAGCTTACCCTTGGCTGCACGTTGGAATCACCTGGTTCCCACTCTGAGGTTCTGTTACGGTTTGGAGTGTGGCCAGCTGTCGGGGATTTTAAAGCTCTCTGGATAATTCTAATTATGTGGAAAGTGATTGAGAGCTCCTGGTATGCAGGCAGTTGCCTTCTCTGGGCCCACTTTGTAGTTCAGCATTTCTTTGTGTAATTTCGGTTGTACATTATCAGACTGATGTGAACTCTCTGCTTTTAATAACCTGGTTGTTTATGAGTAACATCAAGGTGATGTTGTGTTTCTTTGATCTTGTGGAATTGTGTGAGCTGAGTTTGTACCCAGGAACACTATGGTGAACTCTGAATATTATAAGGGCTTATTCAAGCATTTAAGATATGATGTGCATAGAAAATGGCCTGAGAAATGGGCCAAGTTTCATCCTCCATCATGACAACACTCCGTGTCATACATTGCTTCTGGTATATAGCAGTTTCTGTCAAATAAAAATGTTACAATGTGTCCTCATCCACCTTATTCACTGGATCTGGCACCCTGCGACTTCTGGCTCTTCCCCAAAGCCAAAACGACCTTGAAAGGAAAACGTTTTGAATCAATTCAGGACATCGAGGCAGCAACAACAGTGCAATTAGACACTCACCAAAGAGGACTTCCAGAACGGCTTCAGAAAGTGGCAAGCACAAAGGCATACGTGTGTTTGAAGCGAGGGGGAGTATTTTGAGGGGGATTGATGGCAATGTGTCTTTTACTGTAATACATTTTATTTAAACATTCACCGTATTTTTTAATCACACCTCGTATATATAAACTTTGTAAGTGATATGGCAGGACTTCTTAATTTGTATAGTTAAAACAACCATAGGCTTTATGTTAGAGACCTGTTGATGCCTTTGGAGATTTTTAAATAGATAACAAACCATAAATAGTAATAAATAAAATAATGGCTTACATCACAGTGACCCAGACTAGAGACTCGAGTCCACTGCCTGGGCCACTTGATAGCCATGTGACCTTGTGCACGTCTGACCTTCCTCATACTCCCTGTGCCTCATTGGTAAAATGGGGACAGCAGCGCCTGGCTCAGAGCAGGTGCTTGGTAAGCGGCAGCTGCCTTTATATTAGGCCAGTTCGCCCTTTTTTTCCAATTTACTTTTTTAAAAATTTTTATTGGGGAATATTGGGGGACAATGTGTTTCTCCAGGGCCCATCAGTTCCAAGTCGTCCTTCAATCTAGTTGTGGAGGGCGCGGCTCAGCTCCAAGTCCAGTCACCGTTTTCAATCTTTAGTTGCAGGAGACACAGCCCACCATCCCATGCGGGAATCAAACCAGCAACCCATTTTTTCAGAGCTCGCACTCTAACCAGCTGAACCATCTGGCCGCCCCTCCGGAAGCTCAGTGGCAGCTCTTTGTCTTCAGTCTAGTTGTGGAGGGCGCAGCTCACTGGCCCATGTGGGAATTGAACTGGCAACCCTGTTGTTCAGAGCTCGTGCTCTAACCAACAGAACCATCCGGCCACCCCTAAGCCAGTTAGCCCTTTGCAGTAAGTGGGTGAATGCTACATGTGGGCCAGCATAAGGGGGTGGCACCCTTAGGCTCCCCACATTCAGACACCACCTTGGTGCAGGCATGTTATCCCCTCCTGTTAAACCAGCTGCTCTCAAGCCTGCTAATAAGCTTCCATGGTGAACGCTTAATGGCCCTTGGCTAATTAAAACTGTAGGGCCAGGACAGTGAGGAGGAGCCATTTACCAGTTCATGCTAACCGAGGATGCCCCATTGACAAGGGTAGAACTTACTGCTCAAGCTCACCCAGAAAGCTCGTGGGCAGACAGGAGCCCCATGGGTAGGGTGTTGGGTGCTGTGGAGATTCGGCTATGGGCTCCGGCAGGGGTTTCTGCAGACTGGATTCTTCTACCCATGCTGGGGACATTGCATGACACAGAATGCCAAGACTTAACCATAAACTTGGAGTGAGCAGGCAAGGGCTGCTGGGTCTATTGCCAACTCCTTGAAGGCAGGGACCCAGTCTTGTTAATATCTCGTGAAGGGTTTAAGGGAGTCCTGAAATCAAGTGCTGGCTCTACTTTTCACTAGCTGGCTGACTTTGGACAAGTTACCTACCCTCTCTGTGCCACACGTCTCAGTAAAACTACTTGCCTCCTCGAGGTGTCGGGAGGATTGAGCCAGTCCACATAGCATCTGGAACGCTGTCTGGCATATCCTAAGTGCTCCATGAGTGGCAGCTGTCACTACTGAGGCAGACCAGTATACGCACTACCCCTGGAATGCGCCTTTTCAAGGCTCCTTGCCTTTGCTTGAAGGCCCTCCCACTTACTCCACTGCAATTCCTTCTTCAACTTCATGGCCCACATCTATCATGTATGGTGGCTTCCACCCGATCTGTTCAGAATTCATCACGCCTTCCTCCGTGTCATCAGTCAGTAATTATTTATTGTGCACCTACTATGTGTTAAGTAGGTGCTATGGTAGGTCCCAGAAATACAAAAGTGTGTAGCTCAGGGTCCCTGACTCAATTTACACAGTAGTGTGAGGAATCATCCAGTAAACAGACAAGTAGTACAATGCAGTGTGATGAAGTGTATTGATAGTGCAGGGACCATGGGACATGTGGGATAAGGGGCCAGGAGGGCTTCCTAGAGGAGGCAGCTAGGCCTGGATTGAAGACTAGGTGTTAAATAAAGGAAGAAACAGTTGGGCATGGAGGAAGGTGACCAATGGGAGTAAGAATGTACCAGGCAGAGGGAACAGACTATGCAAAGGCCCAAAGCAAGAGCATGGCAAGACTGAAGAACAAAAAAATGTGTCAGACTGAGCCCTCAGTACTTACGTGGGCTTCATATGATTCATTTAATCCTCACAGCATCTGCGTGAGGTAGGTGATATTGTCATGCTCATGTTGATGAGGAAACAGGCACAGTGCCTGAGCAAAGTGCTGGAGGCCATACAGCTGAGTTGTGGGGCTGGATTTGGAAAGCAGGCAGCCTGGCTCCAGAGCCCATACTGAGCCACTGCACCCTCCTGCCCCGTAGCTGAAACGTGTCCAGGATGGCTGAGCTAAGAACGTAGGAGAGGGAGGAAGCTGCAGAGGTGGGGAGAGGCCAGACCCTGCAGGGCCTTGGACGCCACACTGAGTGTTGATGAGGGAATGGGGAACCACCAGGGACGCAGTAGGGGCATGGACAGCCTGGCTTGTATATTTCTCTCACTGGGGCAGTTTCCGGCCCAGGGTTAGATTTATGACATCCACTCACCAGCATGACCTGGAAGATGGGCTGCCTGAGGCACTTCAAGGCAGAGGGGCCTTGATGCCCTTGGCTGTTGCTGGTTAAATGTCTGTAAAGCAAACAGAATGAAAGGAACACAAGAGGAGGCAGGTGGGCTCTGGAGTGCGATGCTTGGACTCCAACCCTGGCTCTGACAACTCACCACGTGAGCCTGCATGTCCCCATCTCCTTGTTTATAAAATTGGGATCCTAGACCTGAGAGTGGGTGTTAGAATGAAATCAGAGAATTGCAGTACACAGTTGGCAGTGCCAGAACGGTGTTGATCGCCATCATAATCTTTCTCAGTTCCCTGTCTGCCCCTGTGCACTATCAGCAAGCAGTGTTGCAGGGGTGGCTTAAGGGACCACCCCACCCAATTCTCCAGCTGCCGCCCAAGTCAAGGTAACCAGACAGTAGTCAGGTGGTCCACCTCCATCGATTCCAGCCCTGGGAAGGGCCACACGCTGGTCCTGTAGGGAGGGAGTCCCCGGGTGGTGGGAGGGGCTCTGCCTTGAGTTAGGGATGCCCAGGATGCTGGTGTCTTGCCCTTGCCCCTCCTTCTCTGGGCCTCAGTTTCCCCATCTGTTAAATGAGGTGGGGCCGTGTTGAATCCTTGTGGGAGCTC
The DNA here is from genome assembly GCF_964194185.1 of Rhinolophus hipposideros. Lineage (NCBI taxonomy): Eukaryota > Metazoa > Chordata > Mammalia > Chiroptera > Rhinolophidae > Rhinolophus > Rhinolophus hipposideros. The sequence goes on from NC_138054.1 coordinate 56,624,647, forward strand.
TGACTCTGGTTCTGCTTGAGTCTCAGGCATGGACTGGTGACTTGAGAGGCACCAGGTTACGGCCAAGCCCACGTGCCTCACCTGGAACTCATCTGCCTCTTGAGCCGTCTGTCCCTCACTGATCCCTGCCGTACCAGCCTTCCCCTGAGGACGGGGAGCACTCAGGGCCCTTTCCCCACCCCCTGGAGGCAGATCCTGTGGGCTGGGAGGCCAGGAGCCTTCCTGGAGGTGTAAGGCGGCCACATTGGGCTTGGGCCCAGGAACGCCACTGCTGATGCGTGTGTGTGTGCAAGTGGGGCTGTGGAACAGGACTCGGGTTCATTTTTGTTATCATTAATTAGTTCCTTCATCCATCCACTCATTAGCACACTCACACGCACTGAGCTTAATGTGTCAGGCCTGGGCCCTCAGACGAATCCCCATCTGTCCCCTGCCCACTGAGCTCATCCGGGAGGTTTGAGGCAGCATTTCTCAAACTCAGTATTGACAATTTGGGCCACATAATTCGTTGTTTGGGGGCACTGTCCTATGCACTGTAGGACGGTTAGTAGCACCCCTGGTCTCAGCCCACCAGATGCCAGTAGTGTCCCAAGTTGTGACAACCAAAACTGTCTCTAGATGTTGGCAAGTCCCCGGGGGTGCAAAATTGGCTCTGGTTGAGAACCACTGGTCTAGTGCTGCCAGTCTGCACAGTGTGCGCCTGGATAAATCTGCTTAAGAGCTAGTTACTGAATAATTAGGTACCAGGCGCCCTGCCCGTGGCACCCGCACAGAAGCGCCCTGGCCACGCCTCCGAGGTGGTTATGGTGCATCATTGTCCAGATGAAGCCGGCTCCAAGTGCAGCCCCTCAGTCCCAGCAGGTCAGCAGCCCCCGGGCCTACCTCGGATCTAACAGTCTGCCATTCTAAGTCCCATCTCTCCCCTTCCCTCCTCTGCCCCCCCCCAGCTGGAAGGAGGGGCAGGGACTGAAGGGAGAGCAGAAGTTGGCCGATGACCTGGCCTGCCAGGAGCCTCATCAGGGCTGGGCGATGGGGATGAAGGTCGCATGGTGAGCCTTGGCAGGTGCGTACTCCTGAATGTCCAACCTGCTCTCGTGGCACCTCATCCCAGTGTTGAGAAGAGGGCAGGGTCATCAGTAAGGCGGCACACTGGAACCTGCTTTGCCCCGAGAGAGATGGCTGAAAGTGACTGCTACAGGGAACCGTGCCATGCCTGCTCGGGTGGTTGCTAACTCAGTGTCAGGCGTCTCACACACAGTGCTGAGTTCTTACAGAAAGCCAAGCGGGAGTCTCCAGCTGGGGAGTGAGGGAGAACGGCCTCAGTGTGGCCTCAGCCAGGCTTAGGAGGCCTGACCAGCTTCCTGGCCACAAGCCACAGGCAGGGACCTGTACCTAGAAGGAAAGCTGCTTGGTGCTTTGTCAATATTCCACAACAAATTGCCCTCCAAAGACAAGGAAGCACACAGCACAAAACCCCACATTAGCCCATCTGAAGGACAACAGCTGGTTTCAGTTTAATGATGTATTAGCTTTGCTATAGTTACTAACAACTCCCAAACCTTAGTGCTTATTATTACAATAAACATTTTCTCATTCACGTTACAATCAGTGGCTGCAGGCCAGCCGCTGCACCTCTGCTCCACACGTCTCACCATTCTGACCCAGGCTGAGGGAACAGCGCCAATCTGGGAAACAGGTTCTCATGGCAGAGGGAAAAGAGCACGAGGCTATCATGCAATGGCTCTTCAGAGAAGTACACTCCTCCCTGGGGGGATAGGGTGGGCACTACAGAAGTCACATGGCTATAGGTAAGGATGTCTAAAACCCTCTAGGAAGGAGTAAGCAAATAGCTGCAGATAAAAATACAACCTATGGCAACGACTCAACATGCAAAAAGATTTTCCAGTACAAAAGGCACAAAACTAAAATGTGAAAACTGGGGAGGAATGTGGAATCCGCTGTCCAAATGTGTCACAGTCCTCCCTATTGCAGAGATCAGGAAAACTGGCACTTTCTAGGGGCTCTGGAGGATCCCAGGTTGTAGGTCTTTATAGATGCAGAGTCAGGACCCAGCTTTCCTGGCCCCATCGCACCCCAAGGCTTCTACAGCATCCCCACAGAGCAACCCTCCGTGCTCATGAAATAACAGGAGGCCGGAGTTGCTCAGCTTTAATGCCTTAAAATTACATGCATGGTTTGTGTATATGTGCAATTTGAGGGGCAGCTTCTCTAAGACGTCTAAATCCATAAAGGTTCAGAACTATTTCCTTGGATCCTGAGTCAGTCCACTGAGTTCCTTGGGTCAGTTGCTATGGTAACTGCAACAGATGGTCCCTCCGAGATGGAGGCTAGTGGTTAACATAGCTCACAGTGAGTCCAAGGATGTCATGACCAAGGCACAGAGTTTTCTATCAACAGAGGAAAGTGAAAACCATCTGGGGCTCAGCACTTTGACCAGAAATGGTGCACTTCACGGAGTCAGCAGCTCCTCCCACCACAGTGTAAGCAAGGACTGTCTCAGGGTGACAGACTAGGAGTATGTCCAGGTGATTCAGGTGTGCTGGATTCCAGACAGGAGGATGAGGAAGGAGATCCAGCGGGCCTGGCTCTCACAGCCTGGCTTGGTCACTTTACCTGGTGTACCTTCCTCCCCTGGAGATAATTTCTGCAAAAAGGAGAGGATCCTACACAGACCAAAAATGCTGGTGTCAGAGCTTTTACAAAGTACCTGCAGTGAACACAACAAAAGAGGGGTTAACTGAATTGCAATCTTAACTGTCCATGGACCTTCCCAACAACATTCAAGGTGAAACTCCGTATGTCAGTCAACATTAAAATGCAGGTTTAGCACATTTATTTGGTTGGTTGTTTATGAATCTGGCAAACGAGCATGACCCCCACCCCCTTATAACCTAGGCAGAACCTCTGGGCCCTTCATCTAGCATCACTGTATGTCTGTGGTTAAATATGACAGAAAAGTACAAGAACATGCTTTCATTCATGCAACAGCAAATGCCCAGGGTGAGCCAAACCCTGTGCTGAAAACAGATTAAAAAACAAGCAAAAACCATTGTCCCTGCTCTCAAGCCCTGGGAAGACAAGATAAATAATCAATTCTTGACAGCAAGGCACAATGGTAGAAGTATTTGTGAAGTACAACATTAGCGCAGGGGGCCTAATCCCCTCTGTGGGGAAGGGGAACCAGGAAAGGCTTCCTAGAAGACGCCATGTGAGCTCGATCTAATTTGGAAAAGGGGTAGTGATCGGGGAGCAAAGCCAGGTGGTGCAGGTCACCAGAGCGTTTATGCTCTTGTTGGGCAGAAAGCAAATGGAGTGAGGCAGGTGGGAGAGATGGCCTTCCAGATCAAAGGGTGTTAGCATGTGACCCAACGTGCTTGGATCTGGACAGAGGCCTATGTCTTGGCTCCACCCAGTCCAGTCCAGTCCAGGCTCTGAAGCTGCCAGAAACCTGTTCTGGTTAGTAGCCTCTTTCCTATGCCATTCATTTAAAAAGTAATAATTTCCAACAGCATTTACATTTTCTGAGAAGCATTACAATTGTTTTTTCTACACAAATCAGTTATTTAGATTTCTCCCCCATTTTGTTTTTAGAGATGGGGGACAGTAGACCTTGGGCCTTTACAGAATCTAGGAAATTTGCTAACAGATGGGAAAATGAACAGCTAAAAATTTGTCTACAAAACAGTAAGGAGATTTGGGGCCAGAAAAAACACTGCCAAGAGAAGTTCTCGATCATTTGAAGAAATCGTCACCCCCTGCCTGCCTACCCGAAGCGGACATCAGACCAGCTAGACACCCCTACCAAGTCGGTTACCACACCACCAATTCCTGTCCAGTCTGCGTCCTAAGCCTCTCTCCAATCTATCCCCTACTTCAGGCCTCACCAGTCGAACAGTGCACTTAAATCTGTCCGTTATTGTGTAAATTCCACCGAAACAAACACCCGCTGGGGCTCTACACACCATCAGGGTAACGGTCACACTCCTTAGGCCGGGCATTCAAGGCCTTACCACATGGCCTAACCTAGCTTTCCAGCTTCAAGCTTAGGGAAAAGTAGTCCAAGAGTCAACTTATACATCTACTGAAGACATTCCTTTATAGTCCAGGAACACCTCAAAGCAGAAGAAACGGACAATTGCCAAATCCAACCGGCTGCCACTGCTACTGCCGTTTCCCTGAAAATAAGACCTAGCCGGACAATCAGCTCTAATGCGTCTTTTGGAGCAAAAATTAATGTAAGACCCGGTCTTATATTATAGTAAAATAAGACCAGGTCATATTAATTTTTGTTCCAAAAGACGCATTAGAGCTGATTGTCTGGCTAGGTCTTATTTTCGGGGAAACACAGTTAACAAGCAAAACCACCCTATAGTTTACATTAGTACTGTGACTCCTACTCTCTCATCAGCTCTCAAATTCCTGAGAAATATGCAGGCAAGAGTTGTTATTCCCATTCTAGAGATGAGGAAACTACCCCAGAGAGGCAGTGTGTGCTTAGGGTCTCACAGCCAGTAAATGATGGTGTCTGATTTCAAGAGCCAGTGCTCTTTCCATATAACAATATCAGAGGACACGGCACAATTGGCAAAGGAGGGCCATCCCAACTGTCTTCAGGTACAAAAGCCAGGCAGCTTGTCCCTCAGTCCAGCCCCATTCACTTCTCCCAGTCTGAGGGTGCCATGGCTATAGTGCAATGGGCTGAGTCATCACCTTGTCGCCTGTGTGGCCAATGGCTGTGCCAGTCTCCATGGTTGCGTGTCCAGGGCAGAAGGGAGGCAGTACCAGGGAATCGGCAGTGGAAGGAGAACCTGACTGTAGGGACGTCGTAGGGACGACGGTACCTGAGTGTCTTCCCTGGCCTACTGCCCCATGAAGTGACTCACCTGGGGTGCTGCAGCACGTGCAGCAGGGTGCTCTCGGGAGGCACCTGGTACAGCTCTGCCCTGTCCTCGTCCTCAAAGTAGACCTGCAAGATTAACAGAGGAGCAGGAGTCAGATACAGCACCAGGCATGTCGAGGCCAAGTCTAGGGAAAAGTTAGAGAGATATGACTGTTATTCACCGAATGGCTCCTTTATGGAGCTGTGAAGTATAAAGCACTCAGTCTTCTTCCATGACACTAAGAAAGGTATTATTGGCTCCATTTTCCAAAGACAGAACCAAGGCTCAAAGGAGGAAAATAACTCGCCAGCGTAACCCAGCCAGTAAACAGAGAAGACAAGACTAAAGCCCAGCAGGCCTGTGAGCCTTCCCGTCCCAGCAATTTAGTCCTAGAACCTTGAGGTGTGGAGGAAGAAAGCCACGGTGGCCGAGAGCAGAAGAAGGCTGTCCACACAGAGAATGGCCCTCTGTAGGTGTCAAAACCCAGGCAGGGTAAGGAAGACATCTGCACAGGAGGGCTGCGGGGGTGAGGGGTGTCAGAGCCCGGCCACTGGAGGAGGGCATCCTTGCTGGGGGCCGGCCAGACTAAGCAGACTTCCTTGTAAGACAGCTGTCCAGAATGGGGTGTCAGAGCCCACACGGGATGAGGAGGGTGTCCATAAGTGGGCGTGGCCAATATGGGGAGTCAAGGCCCAACCAACGTGAGGAAGGCAACCATTCATGGCGGGGGAGGCCTGCTGTGGGGAGTGGGAACCCAAGCAGGACGACGAGGGCATTCATGCGGGGTCGTTGGGCAGTGTGGGGTGTCAGTGTGCACAGGATGAGGGGGGCACCCAGGCTGAGTCAGCAGCAGCCTGATGTGGGAAGTCAAGAGTCCAAGTAGGGTGAGGAAGTTTCCATATGGGAGAGGGGGCAGTGGTGGTGACAGGAAGGGGATTAAATACAGAAAGACTGGTCAAATGAATTAATATATTAAGAATAGAAGTCACTATTATATAGAAAGGAAGAAAAGAGGTCCTGTGGTGTTGGATCAGAACTGAAGATACCAGTGAGACCTCATGTTTCTCTCTCTCTCTCTCTCTCTCTCTCTCTCTCTCTCTCTCTCTCTCTCTCTCTCTCTCTCTCTCTCTCCCGGCATTGGAGCAGTGCACCCCTCCCACTGCCCCCATACTTGTGAGTATACCTATTGCACAGATCTTGGCTTTTAAATACCATTTTCCACTAAAAAGAACCGGGGCTCCTTGAGAAAAATGGGTGATTCTAGAGCTGGCCCAAGAAAAGCACAATTTGGACCTAGAACATCTTGTACCAGAATGCAAGGAAGTGCTAAAAACTGAAACAAATGAAAAGGACATAAACAATTTGAAGGGATTCCCACTGGTCAAATCTGAGACAATTTGAGTATAATAGTAATAGATTATGACATAAATGAAACAGGAAACCATCAATCCACTGATATAAATAAACGATTACGTCGAAGGTTTGATAAACAATGGGATACGAGGTATGATCACAAAATACAGTGAATGTTTAAATTTTTAAAATTTTATCACAGTAAAAAACACATTGGCATTAATCCCCTCAAGTACTCCCCCTCGCTTCAAACACACTTATGCCTTTGTTCTTGCCACTTCCTGAAGCAGTTCTGGAAGTCCTCTTTCGTGAGTGTCTTTAGTTGCACTATCATGGCTGCCTCGATGTCCTGAATTGATTCAAAGCGTTTTCCTTTCATGGTCATCTTGACTTTGGGGAAGAGCCAGAAGTCGCATGGTGACAGATTCGGTAAATAAGGTGGATGAGGACACACCGTAATGTTTGTATTTGACAGAAATTGCTGTACCAAAAGCATGTGACATGGAATGTTGTTACGTGGAGGATGAAGTAAAGACACTCACGAAAGAGGACTTCCAGAACTGCTTCAGAAAGTGGCAAGAACGATGGGATAAGTGTGTTGGAAGCGAAGGGGTGTATTTTGAGGGGGATTAATGGCAATGTGTCTTTTACTGTAATAATTATTTTTATTTAAACATTCACTATATCTTTTGTTCACACCTCATATTTACATTATTTCAAAATACCTCATTATAAAACACTAATTACAAAGGGGAAAAGAGTAACTTCACAGTAGAGAAGCCTGTCAGACCCCCACCTCAAACAGGTGATCAAAGTGAATGTCACCAGTAATGGGACAAATTGAAACCATGTGCACCTAACGGGATGCAATGAGAGACAGCATCACTCCTGTGACATGCCAGTCAAATACGCGTAACCCAGATCTAGGCACGATTAAACAAAGATAAACCCACACTGGTGGACTTGACACAAAACACCTGGTTTATAAGCTTTAAAAGTGTTAAGATCAAGAAAACTGAGGAAAGACTGAGAACCTCTTCCGGCTGAAGGAGACTAAAGGGACATGACCACTAAATACAATACAATGTGGGATTCTGAACAGGTCTGTTTGCTATAAAGAACATTTGTAAAAACCGAACAGAGTCTGAAGATTAGGTGGCACTAGCGGATCAAAGTTAATTTCCTGATCTTGATGGCTGATTGGGATTATGAAGGAAAATGTCCTTGTGGGAAACAGACACGAAAGTACTCAGGGGTAACGGGGCATCTTATTCTAAAAATGATTAGAAGACAAATTCTTTGAACTGTAAGTTGTGGTTATGTTTTTAAAAAATCCCAACAATGGACTAGTCAGCCTTAAAAAGGAAGGAAATTCTGACACATGCTATCACATGGATGACAACATTGTTCTAAGTGAAGTAAGCCAGACACAAAAGGACAAATATTACTCCACTCATATGAGGTACCTAAAGTTGGAGGTGGATAGTGGTGAGGGTTGCATAATAATGTGAATATACGTAATGCTGCTGAACTATGCACTTAAAATAGCTAAGATGGTAAATTTTATATTCTACATATTTTACCACAATTTTTTTTAAGGGCAGTGAACCTTCTCCCCTCCAAAAATCCCACAGAAGAACAAAATAAAATTTCTCTTACCTCTAAATTATCAGGACAGTATTTTCGCTCTAAATCCCAAGAGGGCGTTTCAACAAACATCACCATTAGATGATCAATAAACCTAAGGATATAACATGTACTTTCTGGGTGTCAATAACTTATGATCTACTTTCCCACATCACAGTCCCCAGACACCAAATCACAGAGATATCAGAATATATAACGTCAAAGGTAGGCTTAAGCCATTTTGACAACAGTGCCCAAAATATGTACGTGTATCACTTGTCCTATTAAACATAGAAATTTTCTTTCAACTGACTCAGGCTTAACAACATCCCTTACATTTAGCCACATTCTAAGCATTAACCCTATGAAATCACATGTTAAAACTGCTAGTTATATTTTTTCTAATATACACTTTAATTACTACGCATGTACTACCTACAATGATTTCCTATCTCACCAGATATGTACCAGTGCTTGACAAATTCTGTACTTCAATGTTACACTTACTAGCCTACTCAGTAGAAGGTGAGACTATCTATCATTACAAAGCTAGTTAGTAAAGGGAGACAGCAGCTACAGGATAGAGATTATGCCAAACCAGACAGAAACCCTCTATACTATTCTCCTCCTTCCTCAACAAAAATCCATCTGTCCTTCCTGCAGACACAGCAGGAAAAGAGCATGCAAGCAACAGCAGAGGGCTCTTGGACAAGTACCTGGAGTCCTCATGAAAGGTAGCAATGAAGTCCGACTGGGTATACTCCGGGTACAGAAAGAGTACAGGCCAGCTCAGTCTGCCCTGGTCATCGGCACTCAGCCTGGCTCCATAGGGGTTCTCAGAACTGAGCCCATCCAGGAGAAGTTCACCTAGACCTTCTGAGGCTGAATCTTCCTCACCGGCAGCTTCAGAGACCAGCCTGATGTTCCTAGCCTGGGGTAAAGACAGAAACGTACAAAACCTTACTGTGTGGAAGGATGCAAACCCATTTCACTAAAACAGGGAAACCACAACACTGCGAGCTCCGAGGGCCAGCTCTACACGATTCCTCTGCATTATCCCTGAGGCCTAGCACATAGTAAGCATCACTTGTTTGACTCCCCTTGCCTGGGCATGGACCATGTGCGGGACTCTGTGTCAGAGAAGGTTCCTGCCTGCAAGACTCTGCTCATGGTCTAGTGGGGAGACAGCTATGGAAATAAGTGTAATATACAGTAAGAAGTGGAGCTGTGGAACTGCAAACCATACATTAATTCAGTCTGGAGACGAGTTGACTGGGGAAATGCCAGGCCTTGAACCAAGACTTTGAAAAGCAGAGAAGTTTGGGGTGGGGGATAGTGGAAGGGCATTCTATCCCAAGGAATGGCATGTGCAAAGGCACAGAAAAGATCAAAAGTGTGTCATGTACAAAAATGGCAAATGCTTCAGTTTAGCTAGGACATAGAATACTAAAAATACTGCACATTGACTTAACCTTGACTATCTCATGGAAATAAGGATAAAGCAAAGGTCTGAATAGTAGAGTCACCTCTTATATATGTGTGTGGAAATTCCCAAGACTAGCACAAAGGGGAAAATTATATGCAATCAAAATTACCTTTGAAGATATCTCCTAAATCGGGTTGACAAACTTTCCCTTAAAGGGGAAGATAAATAGTTCAGGCTTTGCCGGTCAAATGGTCTCTGTTGAAGTTAACTGCTCAACTCGGCCACTGCAGTGTGAAAATAGCCATAGGTAACACACAAACAGGCAGCGCTGCGGTGTGCCGACTCCTGTTTTAAACCATTGGTAAAAAACGGTATGTATGGCTTTGTGTACACTACTGTTGAGAGTAATTCTTCTGCAGAGTGAAGTCTGAGATGCAGAGTTAGACTAAAGGAAAGAACCTAAATAAGGTCTGTGTGCAAATGTCTGGGCATTCCCGTGTTCTACATTTTAGAAAAGGACCACATCCCTTACTGTGAATGACGATTAGATGGAGAATCTGGACTATTCCATTCTGTTTAATTTGTTAGTATGTGTTAACAGATTGCTTGGTGTGGGGAGGGACTAGTGGAATGCATCTCAGTAGTGTGAAGTTCTCAAAGTCAACAAGTCATTTAAATGAGTGCTTAATTTAACTCACCAAAGAATGAGACCAAGAACCTACCCACATTCTGTGAAGTGTTACTGTGAAGACCAAGGCCAAGCAAGTCAAGGCTCAGGTGTCTTGCTGGATAGCCAGGTAAAAGCAGGGTTTGGATCATACCACATCCATTTAAAATGCAGGAAGACAGGGCAAGGGAGATAGAATTTGTTGTTATATCAGAGGAGCAGCATCCTAAAAAGTCACTTTCTCAGGAGGCAGTAGAATGGCTAAGAGCAAGGACCTGGCTCTGACACACACTAGCTGTGTGAGTTCTCTGCATCTCCCCGAGATTACATCATCATCTAACAAAACAGAAGCAAGAAGACCTACCTCAGCAAGCTTCTGTGAAGACTGAATAATGCTTAAGCCAAAGCAACTGTTCCGTATAGGTAACCTGAGAGCAACACGTACACACAATGGAGAGCTGACTGGACTCGGGTGTGACTCCACCCCCCCTTCACCGCACTGCTGCCCCAGGGCAGAGGGAAAGTGAGCCAATTCATTCAGGTAAAGCATCCTAAGAAAGGTTCTCAAGAGGCTTCAGGAGTAGTGGATTCAGGAAGACCACAGGGCCTACGGTTTGAGAACTCACCTTGATGGCCTGGAGTAAAGCCTTATTCTGATTCCGCTCCTTCTGCTCTTTCAGCTTTGCTTTCCTTATATCTCTCTGTTCAGTTCGCTGAAAATGAAGTTCAGATGCATCAGCTCTAGGGAACTTGCTTCCTCTTGTTACCCCAGCCTGCTCCTAAATTACTCTCTGGTGTCTAGCCAACCCAGGATCCTGTGTAAGGGACACCACTGGCGAGACTCAGTTCAATAAGCATGTAAAAAGCACTTGTCTAGGTGCCAGCACCAGTGGCAACAGAAACTTAAAAATCTACAGTTCCTGTACCCAAGGAGCTCACACGCTCCTGAGAGGGACAGACAAGTAGGTCTGTTACGTGCTGTGCTGGTAGTGTGAACCAAGTGCTAGGAACCACAGAGGAGGGAGTGCCTGCTCCTTTGAGGATGGGATTTAGACAGGAAGATTCCATCAGGCGATGGAGAAAGGGCGTGCTAGGGAGAGGAACTGACAGCGGAGTCTGTGGGGCATTTCAGCTTCTCTGATATGGGGGAAGTATAGGAAAACTGGAAAAACCCAGGGCAAGAACTTGTGAGGGGACCTGCCCTTTGAACAATATAGGCCATGAGAGAAAAGTGCCACCAGTCTACTTAATCTGGCAGAAATGTAATTTAGATCTCCTTTGCCTGCTAATCTACCCCAAACCAGGTGATCCCGCTCTCACCCTCAAGATTATGGATTAATCGGGATCAGCAAACTTTCTATAAAGGACCAGAGAGTAAATATTTTATGCGTTGCAGACCATATATAATCTCTGTCAGGTTTTGTTTATAGCCCTTTAAAAATGTGAAAAATGTGCTCGCTTCGGCAGCACATATACTAAAAATGTGAAAAATATTCTTAGTTCACAGAATTATGAAAAAACAGGCCATGGGCTGGATTTGGCCTGTGGGTCAGTTTGCTGGCCCTGCTCTAAACTACAGCACCAACCATCCCTCAGCCTCCCCACAAATGCCCACAAAGTCTAACACAGATCTTTTTTTTCTTGTGACCAGAGTGTACCCTTTCAGGGAGACAATGGCTGGTAATTCTAGGTCATTCCTTCTCCAATCCAATATGCCAACAGAGCTGCAAAAATCCTTTCTGCTATTAGCAAGTATGATTACACTATCAAGAGTGTCCCACCCCAGGGATACCACTAAAACTATGTCCAATTCTGCTTCCCAGTTGAGAGACACACAACCACACCGTGTCTGGTCCACATTACAGAATGATTAAGGATATCTTGGCCTCTGTCCCATGTTGGTTTTACTCTGATTTCCAGGATGCAAGTGGATGGACATGGCTTCCTGCTGCCTCACCTGAAGTTTGAGGTCCTGGCAGCCCACACAAAGTGAAATAACCACCAGGTCGGAAGAGCCCACACAAAGTGAAATAACCACCAGGTCGGAAGAACTATGGAGGCTGCTGCCCCTCCCTTTTAAATCAACTTCGTTGAGGTAGAATTTACAGAATTTAAACATACAGTTTGGTAAGTTTAGACAAATGTATACACTAGAGTACTCAACACTCCAATCAAGATAGAAAACATTTTTATCCCCTAGAAAGTTCCCTCATGCCCTTTTGCAGTCAATCCTCCTCTCATTCCTCCACTGATAGATTTCTTTTTATTGCCAACTAATATTCCATGGTATAACTATATCAGTTTACTTATCTATTCTCCTGTTAGATACGGGCTATTTCTGGGTTATTATGATCAAAACAGGCAATTAAGCATTCTTATGCAAGTCTTATGAACATGTTTCCATTTCTCTTAGGTATACTGACGAATGAAATTGCCGGGTCATAGGATAGGTGTGTGAAACTGCCAGACCGATTTTCAATGTGGTCATACCTTTTTATATCCCACTGGCTGTGTACGAGAGTTCCAGTTGCTCCACATCTTTGCCAATATTTGGTATTGTCAATTTTGTAAACTGGCATCCCACTGAGGTTTAATTTGCATTTCCTTGATGACTAATGATACAGTGCAAATTTTCATGTGCTCACTGTATATCTTCTTTTGAGAAGTATCTTTCTTTTGCTACATTTAAATTTTTTCCATATTGATTTATGTATTCTGGATAAAAATCCTTTATTAGACATTTATATTACAAATATTTTCTCCATTCCATGACTTATCTTTTCATCTTTTTCTTTAAAAAAAAAAACTTTTATTTTTTTAAGTGTGTTTTTCCAGGATCCATCAGCTCCAAGTCAAGTAGTTGTTTCAATCTAGTTGTGGAGGGCGCAGCTCACAGTGGCCCAAACCAGCAACCTTGTTGTTAAGAGCACCGAGCTCTAACCAACTGAGCTAACCGGCCACCCAGCCTTTTCATCTTAATGATGTCTCTTTAAGTTTTGACTAAGTCCTATTTATCAATAATTATGTCTTTTACGGTTAGTGTATTTTTTAATATTTAGAAATTGGGGTGAAATTTACATGATATAAAATTAACCATTAAACATTTTAAAGTATATAATTCAGTGGCATTTAATCCATTCAGCGTATCAAGCAATCATCACCTCTACCTAGTTCCAAGACTTTTCAATACCCTAAAAGTAAACCCCAAGCCTTTTTAGCAGTCAGTCCCCACAATCCCCCAACCCCTTTTATAACTGGCTTCTTTCCCTTATCATAGTGATGGACATTTAGATTGTTTCCACTTTTTAGCCATTTAAGAACAGTGTTGTATGTGAATGTTCATACATTCACATACAAGTATTTGTCTGAATACTAGTTTTATACCTAGGAGTGGAAGTGCTAGGTTATATGGTAATTCTATGGTTAACTTTTTGAGGCATTGTCAAACTGTCTTTCATAGTGGCTGCATTATTTTACATTTCCATCAGCAACATATGAGGGTTTCAATTTCTTCCCAGTCTCCTTAAAAAAAAAAAAATTCCAGCTATCATAGTGGGTGTGAAATAGTATCTCATTGTGGTTTTGATTGACATTTCCCTGATGACTAATGATATTTGGCGTCTCTCATTTGCTTGTTGGCCATTTGTGTATCATTTTTACAGAAATATCTATTCAGATCCTTTGCCCATTTAAAAAATTGGGCTGTCTTTTAATTATTGAGACATTAAGAGTTCTTTATATATTCTAAATAAAATCCCTTAACAAATATATGATTTACCATTATATTCTCCCATTCTGTGGGTTGTCTTTTTACTTTCTCGATGGGGCCTCAGAAGCACAAGTTTTTACTTTAGATAAAGTCGTTTATTTTTTTTTCTCTAGTTGCTTATGCTTTTTGTCTTATCTAAGAAACCAATGCCAAATCCAAGGTCATGAAGATTTATGCCATTGTTTTCTTCTAAAAGTTTTATAGTTTTAGCTTTTACATTCAGGTCTCTGATCCACTTTGAGGTAATTTTTGTGTCTAGTATGAGGCAGAGGTCCAAGTTCATTCTTTTGCATGTGAATATCCACTTGTCCCAGCATCATTTGTTGAAAAGACTCTTCTTCCCCTGAGTGAACTAGGTACTCTTGTTGAAAATCAGTTGTCTATAAATGTGAGCGTTTATTTCTGAGCTCTCCATTCTATTACATTGATTTATATGCCTATCCGTATGCCAGTACTACAATGTATTGATTACTGTAGTTTTCTAGTAAGATTTGAAATTGGGAAGTATGAGTTCTCTAACTTTATTTTTATTTTTCAGGGATTGTGTTGGATATTCTGGGTCCCTTCAATTTCCATATGAATATTAGAATTGGCTTGTCAATATTCAGCAAAAAACCTAGCTGGAATTTTGATGCAGAATGCATTGAGTCTGTACAACAATTTAGGAATACTGTCATCGTAACAATATTAAGATCTAATTCATGAAGATGGAATGGCTCCCACCTACTTAGGTATAGGTATAGTTTATTTCAACAATGTTTTGTATTTTCAGAGTATAAGTTAAATGCTACTTTTGTTAAACTTATTCCTAAGTATTTTATTCTTCTTGATGCTATAAGTGAAATTGTTTTATTTTCATATTTGGAATGTTTATTAAAAGTCTATAAAGTATAACTGATTTTTGTATGATGACATATCCTACCAGTTTGCTGAACTAATTTATTAGTTCAAATAGTTCTTTTAGTAGATTCCTTAGGATTTTCTATATGCAAGATCATATCATTTGCAAACAGAGTTTTACTTCTTACTCTCCTTCATTTTTGAAGGGTAGGTTTGCTGGATATAGAATTTTTGTTTCATAGTCTTTTTCTTTCAGCATTTTGAATGTTCACTGCATTGCCCTTTGGCTTCTGATAAGTTTTTAATTTTATTGAGGATCTCTTATATGTGAACAGTCACTTCTCTCTTGGTGCTTTTAAGATTCTCCTTGTCTCTTAACTTTCAACAGTTGGATTATGAAGTATTTGGGTATAGATTTAACTATATCCTACTTGGAGTTTGTTAACCTTCTTAGAAGGGTAGGTTATTGTTTTTCATCAAGTCTGGGAAGTTTTCAATTATTTCTTCAAATATTCTTTTGTCACTTTCTCTCCTGGAATTCCCATTATGCCCATGATGATATACTTGATGGCATCCCACAGGAGTCTCAGTCTCTCTTCATTTTCCTTTCTGTTCCTCAGACTGGATAATCACAACTGACATGTCTTCAAAGTTCTGCTGTTGAGCCACTTAGTGACTTTTTCATTTCAGTTATTATACTTTTCAACTACAGTATTTTTATTTGGTTCTTTTTTATAATTTCTTTATTGATAGTCTCTATTTGGTGAGACATCATTCTCATCGTTTTTTAGTTCTTTAGACATTGTTTCCTTTTGTTTTTAGACCATACTTAAAACAGCTGGTTTAAAGTCTTTTTAAGTCCCATGTCTAGGCTTCTTCAGGGACAATTTCTATTGATTTTTTTTCCCTGTGTGTGACCGTACTTTATTTTTTTCCGTCTTGTAATTTTTTGTTGAAAAATGGACATTTTGAATATAATGTAGCAACTCTGGAAATCAGATTCTGCCTGCTCAGGGGCTATAGGTGCATGTTGGGGCATGCCTTCAACTCTCACCCAAGCAGTTTACAATTCGGCCTTAACCTTCATTTCCTGATTATACAGAGCCTCCAAATCAGCCAGAGATAACAATTTAGGGCCTTCTTAGATCTTTCCTGAGCACATGCATAGCCCTGGGCACACATGTGACTTAAGATTCCCAGGAATATGTTAGAGCTTACAAAGTCCTTATATAATTTCATTCCCTAGCTTTTCCTTTTAAATTTTCTATAAGCCTGTTGTTTGCCCCACCTGTTAATCCTCTGCCTCAGGCAGCTGCAATCTTAAATAAGTGCCTCTAATCATTTTTGACTAATGCCCCACCAACTGCCCCTACACCCAGCCAGCCTATGGCAGTCTTATACCATTTCTTATTTATTCAAATCATAATAGCCACAAATTTATCTAGTCTTACTATACGTCTACGAAATATGTTAAGTTTCCTCTCTCTCTCTCCCTCCCTCATTTACTCTTCATAAAAACCTTTGGGGTATATATTTACTATTTTCAAAGAGGGGACTGAGTTTCAGAAATATCAGGAACTCACTCAAGGTTACAGTTCTGCTTTATCCTGTCTGCAATGTTCCCCTCACCCCCACCCTCACCCAATAATAATAATTAATATAATCTTGCTCAGTCTTCCCAAGATTAGATGCAAGCATTACCTCTTCTAGCAAACCGTCCCTGTTACCCCCATCTCTGCCCTGCTCTTGACCAAGGCAAAGTTAGATACCACTACTACTTTACAATCTTGCTTGCCTCTGTCACACTGTAACTATTTATTTACTTGTTTGTTTACTTCTCTGTGTCCTCCAGTGTTCCAAGGGTAGGGACTGGTTCTGGGTTTTGCTTTTAAAGAAGAAAAAGTTTACAATGACCAAAAAGACACAATCTGGGGAATGTTAATTAATTCATTAATGCTAATTAACAAAAGCCAACTGGCTACTGATTCTGCCACCAACCTTTAGTTTGTCTGCTTTAACCCTCATTTCCAGAAGCTTCTTCTCTTTGGCATCTATCTGCAGCCCCTTATCGCACCAATTCACAGCCTCGGCAAAGTTTTTCAGTTCCAGATGGCACAAGGCACCTGTAGAACCAGAACCCTTAGGATCCATGGACAACATGCATGGAAAGAGCCCCCCTTGAGCTGGAAGCCCCACCTCCCCCAGCTACCAGCCAGCACCATGAAGGGGAAAATGGATGATAAAGATCCTTGTATTGCATTCCCGAGACTAGGACCCATTCAGGTCAAAACTCCTGTGAGCTCCCTAGTATTAAGGGCTCTTAAAGTAGGGAAGGCTACAGCTTAGTGGCAAAAAGCACAGGCTTTGGAATCAAGACAGATATGGGCTGGAAATATGGCTCTGTCATTTACCACTAGGCATCAGACAAAAGACTGAACATCTCCGAGCTTCAGGTTCCTGTCTGCAAACGAGAATAAAACCCATCCCGGATGCCTTTTCTAAATGGTGTCATCAGAAAGCAGAATTTGCCTCAGCCGTTCAGTGGTAAGACCAAAGACATTAGGTCTTTCCTGTCCTAAAATTGTTCTTGATGGCTACCAGTTTAAGCTGCCTCCCCTTTAATCGTGTTTAATTTTCTCCAATCAGCCTCTTTAGGCTTTCCACAGAATTTCAAAATACCAGAACAGCTTAGATGTCAACAGAATCCAACCTCATTTTCCAGAGATGAACAAACTGATACTCAGGAGTGGGTGTCTTGCCAAGGTCACATGGTAAGGTAAAACTGACATTTCAATAGAGGATTAGAGTTCTAGCCTGAGGCCAATTCCACAGGACTACACTCAATTTACTTGCCGATCTTTGCTCAGTACTTTCTTTTCTTTCCCTACAGCCAAGAGACACAGATCTACTTACTACCCCCAATCATAAATATCTAAAGCAGCATAATTTTAATAAAGCATTTTAAGCTGGTCCATGGGGGATACATGGAAGATTAAGGCGTGAGGAATAAAGTTTGCAAAGCACCTTTGAGCGTCCTCCCCCCCCCCCCCAAAAAGGAAGTATAACAGTAATAAAACCACTATCATTACAAAGATCAGACTACAAGAGAAAAAATAATCTGGGAACATCTCTGCATGTGAGTTATCAGCAAAGGACCCATAACTTATCTTTTAATTAACATTAACATGGCATTTGAAGATCTTACCTTTCAATCAGCTAATTTAGAAAAAAATTAGAATGTGGCTTTTGGAACTGCTTTATTTTCATTTTATTCTTTTAATTTAAAATGAAGAATTTCACTTTCTCTATAAATTCTTAAAACACAAAGGGTTAGATTGTTCTCTAGGGAATTCTTTTAAAAATGGCATGTTGCTGGGGATAAGGACCAGGCACTTAATATCAAGATTACAAAAATAAGGTGCTTCATTAGTATCCTGGCACCTTAATCTCAAAGCTTAAAATGTCTCAACTTTTGGTGCAGTGACTACCAACTTTTCTTTAATGACGATCATAAGACTTACCTCTTATTATTGCTTTGAGGTGGCAGGGTTTTAGCTTTCTGGCAGCTGTCACATCATTGAGAGCGGAACGAAAATTGCCTAATGAAACACCATTTAGTAAAAGAAAGAACAAGTTCTGACGTCAGAATATTTCCAAAATTTATATGCAGACACAAAGACACTCTTCTACAATGTTGGGTAAATATAAATCAGAGCAACTGTTTTTAGAAAATATAACTGTGGTCATCAAGAGCCTTAGAAATTTGTGTAACATCAGGCAACCAACCCACAGAACTTTAGATGGCTAGGTAAGCACATGAAAAGATGCTCAATGATTGACTAGAGTAATCAAAATTAATATGAAATTGGTAAAAATTAAAGACAGACAATATCCAGTATTGGTGAAAATATTGAAAAAGGGCATTCTAAGGGTAAACTAGAGAGCAAATTAGCATGCACTTTGTGTACATTTTGACCCAACTATATTCTTCTAAGAACTTATCCTACCTTATATAGTTGCTATGAGGTCACGGGGGATAACAAATGTGAAAGTAAGCCGTACCAGTGACACGTTATTTAAAGAATGGCGCTCATTATTAAGAATCTGCTCCTCTGGTGTCACGCACACACACTTTGTTTTCTTGCAAGGTGCATATGGTCTTATTAGCCCTAAAAGTGACACCCTTTAAGTTCCCCAAGGAAAGGAACTATGTAGCTCTCGTTCACAGTGCAGTGCTTAGCACACAGTAAAAGGTCAGATCTTACTCATCTCTCTGATGCCAGTCCCTGGCACAGAATAGAACTCAGTTTGTCTGCTGAATGAAGAAAACGTATTCCTCCAGAAGTTAGAAGACTGAGTTTCTAGTCCAGGTTCCGGTACTAACCAAAGGGTCCCTCTCTGGGCTGACACAAATAAGGTGGTTGGTTAGCCCAAATAATCTCTAAAGTTCTATACCACTCTTAATTTTTAGAATTTTATAATAAAACAGGCTAAATGAGAAAACAGTTGGAACAGACTACGGTTGGAGAGAAACTGCTCAAATGGTGATGAATCCCAACAGACTCATCCTAGCTAGACTACAAAGCTTATTCTCTCCCAGTCCCTCAGAAATGCCTGGCGCCGGGCCCAGCCCAGTGGCTCAGGCGATTAGAGCTCCATGCTCCTAACTCAGAAGGCTGCCGGTTCGATTCCCACATGGGCCAGTGGGCTCTCAACCACAAGGTTGCCAGGTCAATTCCTCGAGTCCAGCAAGGGATGGTGGGCAGCACTCCCTGAAACTAGCGACAGCAACTGGACCTGGAGCTGAGCTGCGCCCTCCATGACTGAAAGGACAACAACTTGAAGCTGAACGGCAGCCTCCACAGCTAAGATTGATAGGACAACAACTTGACTTGGAAAAAAGTCCTGGAAGTACACACTGTTCCTCAATAAAGTCCTGTTCCCCTTCCCCAATAAATAAAAAAAAAAAAAAAAGAAAAGAAAAAAAATTTATAAAAAAAAGAAATGCCTAGGGTCATTTCTAGGTCCTCTTAAAATCTGTGATAAAAACCAGGGATCTAATAAGACCAAGATTACTCACTCAAATAATCAATGTTTCCCAAAATCACGTCTGCAGAAAAGTATTGCATGTTAGTAAGTCTTACTTGAAAAGTGGGCCTTACAAAACTTGAGAATCACAGGGTAAGTTTCTTTGCTGTAGGTTATCTCAGAGTCTTTAACATACTAATGTGCATTGCAAATCCCCAACAAAGCAGCACTTTCCAAACTTACTTGTCCAAAGAATATTTTTTACTTCAAGGGTCCCAAGGAATACTCTTTGAGAAATTCTCCCTTAAATTACTAGTTTCTCTCACACAAAGACCTCTATTGCCTTAATCCTACTAGCATCCTTGAGAAGAGGGTAAAAGGCCAGGAAAAAAACTCTTTTGAGAGAGACAAGCAGCAATTGGGCTAAAAAATCCCAATCATACCAATGCGTGTTTAAGGTATTTGACGTCACTCATTTGGTTCAGGTAGTAAGAATTATACAATCTATGATGGTAAGGGATGGGAATAATTTTTTAAAAATTATACAATCCATCTGGCTTCCCTTTTCACCTGGAACATCAGAGTTCAATTAAACTACCCTAGGTGTCTGGGGTAGCTTCTCTTCCTCTGATACTCTCAAACTCTCCACTAGCCATCATAATGGTTTTTATCATGTTAACTCTTTAGAAAGCACTAAATAATGGAATAAATTACCCAGATAGTACTGTGCTGCTGCTCGGTTGGTATAAAGGACAGCATTCAAATCAGGGTCTGCACATTTCTTCTTTAAGCCTTCAGTGTACGAAATCACAGCTTTTTTATAGTCTTTTTCTTTAAAATAATCATTGCCCTCATCTTTATAGATCTTGGCCTGTTCTGCAAAGAAGAGAAGAAATAATCACTATTTCCTATTTTTTAAAAGGCTCATTAAAAATAGTTTCTAAATCATTCAACAATGAAACATAATAAACCAAAGAGAAAAAAAACAACAGGGAAGGAAAACTCAAAAATACTATAAAACTGGGTATCAACATGAGAAAGAAACAAAGTCACGAGTACTTAATGCGACAATCCATTCCAAATGCCTATGAAGGTAGACTACTAAGTGCTTACAAAAAACGAAGCGTAAAGGAAAAACGCATCCTTATCCCAGCTCTTGACGAAAGAACTTTTTTTAATTACTGAAGAAAGGCAGAGAATTTAACTTCTGCTTTTGCTGATGTTTTATTCCCTGGAATGCAAGTTCCCCTAGGAAGAGCCCACAAAACTGTGAAGCTTCAGCTCTGATCCACCGTCGGCGGTACAGCAGCACCAAGCCTGCGCTCTGCGCTGGCTCTTAGCACACACACGTCTACCCTGGCTCTTTAGAGCAATCTCCGCCGGAGCGTCATCTGTGCGGTTTCCTGCATCCCTGTGCCCCAGTGCCCAGCTGGCATTTAACAGGCATCCAGAGGAGCACACGTGGAATGAACAGTAACAAGTTAGCTCAGGCTAACAACCCATCAGAACCTTTCTGATCACTCTGTATCTCCAATCAGGGGAGACGCAACACAAATACTTGAGTCACGGAAGATACCTTCTGGAGATCGCTCCTCATCAAACATAATTGACTGGAGGCAAGCCAGGTCAGGGTTCTCCATGGGGTCAATTGCTGAAGGCGCTTTCTTCATAAACAGGGGGATCTTTTCAAACTCCTAGAGATCGTTAAGACAAGAACAAACTATACACACAGGATTTTCCATAGAGTAGAGGCAGCTCCGTGTTTCCACCTCCAAGTTTCCTTACTCGCCGTGATTTGCAAACCATCACGACGGGCGCTCCCCCGAGCCCGGCCCCGTACCCCGCTGTAAAACGGGGGTGTGGGAAAATGATCCCGCTCTGACACGTGCGGGCATAATCAGCATTAACTGAGTGCTCCGCGTTCCCGGAGCCTTGCCCACCTCTCATTCCCCTTCGCCACAATCCCACGAGACCGGTGTTCAGAGCGGGCGATTTCACAGTCGGGAGGCGGCTCGGAGACGTTCAGGACCTGGCCCAGTGTTAGAGCCAGGAAACGGCGGACTCACAGGTCCGACTCCAAAACCCACTTTCCTAAACGCGCAGGCAGACGAAGACGACGCTCAAAATCTCGAGGCCGATGTTTAACCCTCCAGTGGAAACTGCTGACAGCGCCCGGGGGCCGGGGGCTGAGGGACGCGCCGCGCACCCCAGGAGTCCGCACAACGCCCCTGCACACGTGCGGAGCCCCAAGTCCTGCTTACCTCCTCCCACTGGTCCTCACGGAAGCGGCCACGGTAAGACTGACTCCGGAACTTCTCGACGAACGAGTCCATGGCGTCGTCCGAGACGGCGTCCAGTTCAGGCAGTTCCATGGCAGCTCCTCTGCCCTCCCGGCTCAGTCAGGGCGCCGAGAACTCCCCGGCAACTTCCGGCGGCGCGAGCGCCCTTCCCTTAGTGCTCCGGGCGGCGCCAGGCCGCGCGCCTCGGGTTCCGCGGTTCTGGGGGCGTGGCCGACCCGGCTCCACCCCTCCCCCCGAAGAGCACCTGCCCCGCCCCGCCCTCCCTCCGGCCGTGCTGCAGCCGCACCCCCCGAATGCTTTTCGGGTGGTGAATAAACCTAACGCTCCTCCACACCACACTATCATATCACTTCATTTGCTCGTTTGTCCAGCCAGTTAACACGTATTTCCTAAGCTGCTTGTGGGTTCCAGGCCTGCTGTAGTCCCCGGGTATACAGTGGTGGGCAAAGCAGACAAAAGCCCTGCCCTCTAGGAGTTGATAAGGTCGTGTGAGACAGACAATGAGCACATAAGAAGATGTTAGAGTTTGTCAGGTGGTAGCAAGAGCTATGGGAGAAAAAAAGTTTTAAACGGGTAGACAGGCTTTGCAAGCGGAGGAGGAGACCTGGAGCGGCAAGTGTGGGTGTGGGGGGGGAGGAGGAGGGTTGGGGGAGAGCATTCCCCCTGGAGGGAAAAGGCAGGACTGCGCCCCAGCAGGGGAGCTGGCAGGGGTGGAGTGCTGGAGCAGGAGGAGGAAGAAGGTGAGCTGAGAGGGATAATGGGCCGTGATCCTGAGAATTCTGTGCAACGGGACCGTTTGCAGAGTTGTGAGGAAAGAAGGGATGTGATAAGACAAGCGTATTTCCGAAGTTAACTATCCCCTATTCCCCTCGGCTGAGATGGAAACAAGGTCTCTAGGCCAGGGGCGCCTTCCTGCAGCCACTGGGTTACCCAGCAAATGGTTCCTGGGCCCTGCACTGGATGCTGCAGCCTGGGCGAGCTCACATTCTGGCCAAGAAGGAAATGCAGCCAGGCTGTAGACCAATGGAAACCCGGGCTGCTTACTAGTCTACACAGAGGAGTGGGCATTGGTGGGGGGAGGAGGGGCGCGGGTATCGAGGGAAGTTTAACAGAGGTGATGCCCATCTGACAGCAGAGATGAGGAAGGCCTCTGCAGATGGCTGGGGGCTGGAGGGAAGTTGGGCATTTCAGGCAGTGGGAGCCCATGTGCAGAGAGGCATGGAGGTGTGCAACAGAGCCGCATGCTAGGTACTGTGAGAGTTAAGAGGTAAGGCCAGCAAAGCAGGCAGGGGCCAGAGGACCTGACTGTCCCTTGGCCCTCATCCTGCAGAGGATAGTGAGCCACTGAAAAGACCTAAGGGCAGATTTGTCTCAGGAAGGCCAGGTTGTCAGGTGAAAGGTTGATGGGGGGAGGCTGGGTTCAGAGATTGACAAGGAAGCTGCAGATGAGAGACCAGGGGAGAGCAGAGATCTGAAGCCCAGCAGTGGATCTGGCAGGCTTGGTTATTATTTGACACGAAGATAAGAGAGCCAACAGGGCTAAGGGTGACTGATGGAGGGCCAGGACTGGGGTTTTCCCTTCTAATTTGCCCACATGCAGCAGAGCACCTGGTCCCTTCCCTCCAAACCCAAACCTCCTTTTCCACACTTCTTCCTCCAGTCTGCTCCCTAACCATGCTTCCCATTCTTATTCTCCTCTTCATTATCTTTTCCCTTCTCGAGTACAAAGCCTACTAAGTCCTTTTACTTCCAGTTTTTAATTTGATTCCTATAAAACCCCGGGAGGTAAGAACCCATTTTACAAGTGATTATAGGGGAGGCTCAGAGAATAGAAGTGACTTGCCCGGTGCTCTTTGACCCGTCCAACTCAAAACTACTTGGGGGCCTTGGCCAGTAACTGAGCCTATCAGCCTCTGTTGAGCTTCAAGATCACCCAGACTCGGAATATGGCAGCTGTCATTTGTCAAGGCCACCACCTAGACCTGGGTTCTGGCCAATGAAAGCAGGAGTGTCTGAGTAGTAAGAGCTCAGATACGGGTGGGAGGCCTTTGGGACCCACACCTCTATTGATTCCCTGTGTAACCTTAGACAAGGCCCACCGTCTTTGAGCCCTGTCCTCATCTGTTGAATGAGAGCAATGAAGCCGGCCTGCCCTCCCCATAACTCTGTATGGCTACTGTGAGAACGCAAAGGAGGGGATGCTTGTGACCATTCCTGGCCCTGAAAAGGGTTATGCAAAAGGACCACCCCCATCTCCTACTCTCTCTTTGGCCCAGGATCCTGATGGCCTTGGCCTGCCACTTATTGGAGGCTGATTATGTGGTCAACTTCATGGGATCTTCATCCCTAACAGGAACTTAAATCTAGATGTTCTTCAGGCTTATGTCCACTCGACACACCTGCCCAGGGAATCTCACGTCACCCCTGTGCACAGAGGAATCCCCAAACTGTTTTCATCTCAGATCCCTCTGCTGAGCTCCACCCCTATGCAGCCAGCATAGGTGAGTGTCTCCGCTAGCATGGCGCACGAGCCCCTCAAGCTCATCACCAGACTGAACTCATCCCTCCCCATACCTGCTCCTGGTTTGAGAGATCACTCAGTGGGGGGATACCCCTGGCCCAGTCATCCACCCAGAAACCTGGGCACCATTCTCAGTGCCTTGATCTTCTTTCCCTTCTTTCATCAACCACCAGGTTCTGAAAAATTCTCCTTCCTAATCTCACACAGGTCTGGCCACCCTCTCCATCCCACACCGCAGCCTAGCACGTCTCCCCCTTCTTCTCTGAAGCCGCTGAGCACAGGTCTCCCTGCCTGTGCTCTTGTTCACACAACCCCCTGGCCACCACCCTTCCATTCCACTCAGAGTGAGCTTTCTTCCGCTCCCTTTTTCATTTATTCCCTTTTATGCCACTTTAATGTGTTTTAATGTGTATTTTCAGCGTGTAAGTGTTCTTGCAAAATTCAATGTCTTTTGGGCATACATTTTTAATATACTTTTTTCACTCAGCACTAGGTTTTAGCTCCCATCCGTGGTGCTACATGTACCCCCACTTCCTCTAACTGCTGCCACCACGCTCTCTCACTCGCCCAGGATGCGTACCCAGGTGCCTCCCTCCCAGGCACCACAAGTAACGCTGTACGAGGATAGACTTCCTCATACATCTCTCTTTATGGACCTGTGAGAACATTTCCCTGAGCTATATATGTGCCCATGAGTGAAATCACAGGGTCATGGGTATACGTAAACGTAATGTTACGGAAAAGAGACAGATCCCTGTCCAAAACGGCTGCATGCATCTCCCCTCCCACTAGCAGTGCCTAGGAGTTCCTGTATCCCTATGAGGAGGGAGCTCTCTAAAGCAGACATCTCCCCCTGCTTGCCTCTTCCTTCCCCATCATGCCTTCTCACTGCTCTCTGGATGAATTCTCCCTCCTCATCACTCCCCTCCCATTTGGGCTCCATTGCACCTCCCTATTTGCAGTTGGGTGTTGGTCCCATGTGCCCTGCTGTCCTCCATACACGCCCACAATGTGGTCGTCTTTTCAAATCCCCTGGAAGGAGAATCTCATCTCTGGGAAGCTCTCCCTGACACCCCACCCCCAGCCGGTCTCTATACCTCATCTGGACTCCACAGCTCCCATGCTTTCCTTCATCAGAACACTGAGCTGCCGGGCTGTTGGTGTGTTTATATGTCTGACACTTCCATTAGACCAAAGTTTCTCAACGCTGGCACTTATGACTATTTGAGTTGGATAATTCTTCACGGTGGGGGCTTTCTTGTGCATTGTAGAACGTTTAGCAGCATCGCTGACCTCTACCCACTAGACACCAATAGCACCTCCTTCCCCAAGTCGTAACAACCCAAAATGTCTCCAGACATTGCCAAATATTCACCAGGGTTCAAAATCAATCCCAGTGTGGAACCACTGCATCAGACCATAAACTGCCCAGGGCCTGGGGCTGGGTCTCATTCCTGCCTGTATCTCCAGCACCCAGAGCAGGCCTGGCCCCAGTTAGCTTCTCAATAAATGTTGCCTGAATGAGTGGCAGGCTGCCACATCTGTGGGCATAGACTGGAAGGTGGGCCTCAGAGATCAAGGTTCTGGGAGACTCATGATGTCATGGGGTGAGAGGAGTCTCTTTTTTCCTTCCCCAGAGGGCACCTGAATCATCATCTCCTTTTGTTCTTAGACTGTCCCTGTGGGAGAGGGGTACCTGGGACCTCCAGCAGACTTACTGTGTGGCTTTGAGCAAGCAGCTTCACCTTCCTGGGTCTCAGCTTCCCACTTATAAAATGTGGACAAACAGCCTATGTGAGTCCATAAATGTCGACTGAGTCAACGACAAAGGCATTGCTCCTGTCACAGATTTGTCGCACAGAGCAATGACTGCTCCAGCCCTGGGACATCTCCCATGAGGAAACACTCAGAAGGGGGAGGTAAGCCACGCGGCATTTATAGTGAGCATGGCTGGGCCTGTGGCCTCCCCTGAGGGCTGGAACTCAGGGACATCACTGTTTCAAGGACATCTTCCAGGATCCCAGTGCCTGTATGATCCAGGAGCGCCGCCGGTGGGAAGTGGGCAGGTTCTCACAGCTCGGGCTCCAGAGGTGAGTGGTAGCCGGGTCACATACCCAGGAGTCCCCATGTGGC
Organism: Rhinolophus hipposideros; assembly: GCF_964194185.1. Lineage (NCBI taxonomy): Eukaryota > Metazoa > Chordata > Mammalia > Chiroptera > Rhinolophidae > Rhinolophus > Rhinolophus hipposideros. The sequence continues at coordinate 56,651,211 of NC_138054.1, forward strand.
AGTGGCCAGGAGTTCCGCCAGCAGCTGGCCAGGATGTTGTCCTGGGCCTGGGCCGCGTAGATGCACACCGATGCTTCCGGGTCGTGCCTCAAGTTTTCCAGAGCTGAGTTATGGGGAGGGGAGGAGCCACGGATTAAGACCAGGTCCCCACATGGGTCTCACACCTCATCCTTCCTTTTCACCTCCATGCCTTGGCTTAGGGTCTCTCTGCTCAGCATCCTGTCGTCTTACCTTCCCAGCTCTTCAAATTGTTCATACATTTCAAAGTCTGAGTCAAAACCTGCCTCCTCCAGGAAGCCTTCTTAAATTGCCCCAGCCTAACTTCATGCTCTCATCGGCTTCCCCAGTTAGCAAATCAATCTGCCCCCCTTAAGAGTCTGAGCTACTTGCCTTGCACTAAATGGTTTTTGGGGCTGGTTTTCTGAGCCTGGCTTTCAAGACTGTAAGCTCCCCTAGAGTGGGGCTACGTTGTGTGTCTTGGTGACCCCACTGTACGTACCATGCACTCGCCTGCATAGAAACTTGCACAACTGGACGGAGCTGAGGACCCTTGCCTTAGGACCTACCCCTGCCCTGTCCTGTCACTGACTGTGGCCTCCTCATTCTCTCACTGCTCCCTGCAGCCTCACCAACGCAGGGCACAACTTACCGGCTTTCACTTCATTCAGACGATCTTCCGTCATTGTGCTCTCCATGCAGGGGACCAGGGACCCTTGAGCATAATCCAAGAGGTGAGCACATCTACTTCCTGACTCCGACCCTAGCCCCATCCCACCCTCTGACCCGACCTCCTCAGAGAGGTTCTCCCCACCCTCTTTCAGCCCCACAAATAAGGGCACAAAAGGAGAACTTCATTTGCACCCTATGACCAATTCCCCAAGAGGAGCCCTGGGAGAGGTGGCAGGTCCAGCAGGCAGGAATGGCACCAGGGCAGGGGCAGGATGTGGGCTGCAGCCAACTCTGAGGGGCAGCGCTCGGTGATCCCCTTGGTCTCTAAGACTGGCCTTTAGTGTCCTCATGTGAGACTTAATAGAGGTGCTGCCTCAGCTGCCCCTTCTCTGAGGAGTTTGAGCCACAATAACATGAAAGACACCAAGTGCCTGGCATACTTTCCAGGCAGGTTATTGGCAGGGCTCCTGGAAGGGGCTGAGACCCAGCTCCTCAGCAATATTATCCAACCCATTCCTTGCTCCCAGACCGACTCCCAAAGTACCTGCAGATCCTTAAAGGGCTCATACCTCTCAGAAGGCCCCTCCTGCACTTCTTTGCCTGGCTAATTCCTATTTCTCCTTGAACATTCAGTTTAACATAGTCACTCCTCCAGGAAATCCTTCCTGACCCTGCCCCCAAGCTAGGTTAGGCACCTCTCTGGGTTCCCACAGTGCCTGAGAGTTTCTCTCTCTCTGTATAAACCATGTTGTATTTTACTTGGGATTTATGAATCTCTCCCCCCAGATTGGGGCTTTCTTCCCCTTCGATCCATTGGGGTGGGGAGTAGGAGGATCAGTCTCCAAGAATCCTAAAGTCACATGCACAGTATGCATACATGCATTTTTCTAGAGAAAGTGTTCATAACTTTCTTCAGAGCCTCACAAAAGATCGGTACTCCCCCACCCCCAGGTTGGAATCACCACACCATGCTGGGGGCTGTCTGCAGGCAGAGGCAGGCACTGCGCAGCTTTGTTTCCCCAGCACAGGATGTGGCACAGAGGAAACTTCCGGGCGTTAAACACTAACATTTTTAGAAGTGATCAATTTGGGGAAAGATTTAGAGAAATCAGCAGCTAGGAAATAATGTCACTCCATGTGAGAAGCTGCCTCTGAGCAGGCGCCCACATTCTGAGGGCTCCCCGCAGTCCCGGGCATGGCTCCTCGGTCCCAGCTCGGATCACGCCAACAGCCTCCTTCACACACACCCACCAGCTTCACCTCCTGAAGGGTTCTTTGTCTCTCTAACGAAGCACAGTGCCTGACACAGAGTAGAGGATCAAACCCTGTTTGCTGAAGAAACCAATGAAGGCATGCAAAGATGACTGGATGGATGAGAAACCCCAAATGAATTGGGGAAAGACACTGAGGAAACATCGCTTTACAAAGTGGGGGGCTGGACACAACATCCTCTCAAAGCCTCTTTGCAGCAGGGTCTCCTGGTTCTTGGGGCTGGTGTGTGAGGGAGGGAGGGGGGGAGCAGGAGGAGACATACCCAGCATGCCATCACAGGGGTCCTGTGGGGGATTCTGGGTGAGGGGAATCTGCTATTTGTTTTCTCCCCACAGAGGCAGAGGTTGGGATTGTGGGAAATAGAAGAATGAAGGTAACTAACATTGAGTGAGCGCCTTGATGTGCCAGGCTTCATATTTTTAAAAAATATTTTCATCCAGTCTGTGAACCAGGAATTCATCTCCATCTCACAGATGAGGAAACTGAGGCTCAGAAAGGGGGATCGTGGAGCTGAGATTCCACTTCACTTTTCCACTGTGCCACTTGGCCCTCCTGCCATAGTCCATGGCAGGTTCCTGCTGGGCCTGGACCCACACTGCTCTCTAGGAGAAACAGTAGTTCTGCTTGTACAGTTGCCAAGGTTGTGACCTGCGCAAGGACTCTAGGCAAAATCCAGCCCGTGACTCACTTCCCAAACAGTGATCTTCGAGGAGGGAAGACCTTTCTAATTTGTACCATGACTGTCTGCTGGCCAAGCCTCACACCCAAAGGGAGCATCCACCCAGGTGCCAAAAGGGGTTGTAGCTTCCTTCCAAGGGTAGGAAGCACACTAGAGAGTATATAGAGCCCCAGCAGCAGGCCTAGTTGTGCCAGGGCAGGTTACCTATGAACATGACTGAGAACTTCCGGAGGGAAGCCCGAGAACTCTTGGCATACTCCAGGCTCTGGCTGAGGAATGTGAAAGCGTTGTCTCTGTGGGTGTTCACCTGGGACAAAGAGAACCCCTGAGAGTGCTGGGCCCGCAGAGGGATTAATTATCCATCCACCCCTCCCGAAGATAGGAATGGTGACCTTATCAGGCAGCCAAGCCCTGGCCGTTGCCTCCTAAACTTCTCTGCCACCCATCCTGGCCCCCAGAAGCCAGGCCTCATCTTCTCTTAGCTGATGACAATAATCGCTTCAGTGGTCTCCTGCCTTGGATATCTTCTATTCCAACCCAGCCCCTGCTGCAGCTGGAAGGAAAAATTCCAAAATGCAAGTCCAGGCAGAGGGGAGAATGGACATGGCATGTGAGGGACAGAATCGATAGGGAGACAGGTCTGACCAGGTAAAGGATTCAAGTTGCAGAGTAGTTGAGAATAAAACGGAGCATTAGGAAGGTCTTAAAACCCCAAAAAGTCAGACAGGAATACGGCTTACGTATGGGTTAGAAAGCAGGAGGTGAGCATTCATTCTTGATAGGGCCATGGCAAGGCAATGTTTGGGGCAAAAGAATCTGGCAGTGGTGTTTAGGATGAGTTTGATCAAGTAGAAACTAGGGGGCAGGCATCCTGCTAAGAGGCTGTTGAGGGAGATGAAGATAAATCTCATCTGACCACTCTTCTGTTGACAAGCTGCATGTCAAGGAGTAAACTCCTGGGTCTGGCATGGGCTCTCATGATCATGTTCATTCTCGGCCTCAACTTCCACCACTGTCTTCACCCACCACTCACACTATGGTCCGGTCCCAGGATGTGGCCCAGCTCTCCCCAGATCGGAGCCTGGGGAACAAGCAATTGCTCCTGATTGCAGCACCCTTTCCTCTTATCTTCACTTGATGAATTCCCTCTCATCCCTGAGGCTCTCAGCTCAGAAGCCACCTCCTCCCTGAAGCCTTCCACAACCCTCAGTCAGAGCTGATCCCACCACCCTTATGTTTCTGCAGCATCTTGCACAGTCTTTGTCACAGCACCTATGACATTGTGCTGTAATTATTTATACCTGTCTCTCCCACTGGATCCTGAGCTCCCCCCAAAAGAGGGAGCCATCTTACTCAGCTCAGAGTCCTCAGCACCCTGGACAGGGCTTTGGCATGGTGCAGGTGCCTAGAAAGTGGATGGATGGATGGATGGATGGGTGAATGAATGAATGAATGAATGAATGAATGAATAGGTTATCAACCCCTTCTTAAAGCTAAGGCTAGAAGTTGACCTTCATATGAGCAAAGCTGTTGACACCTACAAAGCGGAAACTGAGAATCCAGAGGGGTCTAATGCAGAGGTCAAAAGCTTGCAGCCCATGGGCCACAAGTGGCCTGTTGAGCGATGACCAGCACAGTGTTTTAAGCAAGTTAAATTGATTACTAATTAATGTCTAATAAAAATCTGGGTTTTTAGTTTTTTGTGTGAAACCAGACAACCCGGCAAGAGTGTCTGCCAGTGAGGCGGAAAACTCCACCTATGTTTTTAACAGGAGTGGGCCCTCCCGGTTGCCACAGGCACTACCACTTCCACGTCACTCATGATTATTATCTGCCCACTCACCAGACATTGTAGGTATTTGAATAGTGCCCTGGCCAAACACTTCCTGCAGGCCTTATTCTCTCTGTGTAAAATGAGGCTAATATCAGACACTGGATTGAGGAGCTTTTGAGCATCACTGATAATGGTGTTGAGCCCTTTCCTCAATCCTACTAGCAACCTGTTACTTTGTATGTTTTTCTTGGGTTGGTGTAGGGGATGCTGGCATGCCAGGCCAAGATCTCCCTTTGGGGTTGAAAAATTTATTCCCCCAGCTATGGGGATTGCCTCAGCTGAAGAGAACTGCTGGCTCAAAGTCACATCCCTTCCCAGGGTGGCTGGCATCCAGTGGACTGTAAAGACCTGACTCCTGGCCCCAATTTGGGGAATCTCACGTAGTGCTGGCTGAGACCTCCCCTGAAATTACGCTGTGCCTTGACTTCACCCTCTGCACTCCTGCTCCTAGCCCTCCCTTCCACTCCTAATAAACCTCCTGCATGCGTATCTCTGTCTCAGACTCTGCATCCTGGAGAATTCTTTATGACAACAGGGAAGGTGGATGGGACTAGATGGCAAAGCTTCCCAAATGTTATAATGAGGAACTGGGTTGTGTCTGGCACTGTGTGTTTGTGGCTCTCTCCTACATTAGGATGTTCTCAGGTGTTACCTAGAAAGGAGGTTCTATGGTTAAATAAGTTTGGGAAACCATGAATTCAACAACCATGCAATATTTCCTCAGCACAGAAAATCTCAGAGCCTTTCATAAGCTGATGACATTGCAAATCTCCAAGAAGAAGATGACAACGCAGTATTTCCCAAACTTATTTGTCTTACAACTTCTTTTCTCCCCCTGTGGGGCATAGCTTATAGGACTGGTGTCATAGACAATACCCCTGGGAATTACTGTTATAGAAAAGGGAGCCAATGAAGTCCTTCAAGGAGGAATATAACACAGACAGACGCGTATTTTAACCAGATAATTGTGGTGACCTGGGTGGCCAATGGAAATGAAATTAAAGGCTAGGAGACCCAGTGGCTGGTTGGACCCATGGCCCAGCTGAGAGACATCCAGGACCTGAACTAAAGGCAATGATGGTGGGGAGGGAAAGGGCAAAACAGATTCAGACATTTAAGGACATTTAAGATTGATCCAATATGGAAGGTGAGGGGGATGAAGGAGTCCAGGATGATTCTAGGTTTCAGCTTTGGATATCTAAAGGGACAGAGCAGAATTGAAATGGGAAGGCCATAGTTCAGACGAGACATGCTGAGCTTGCAGTGCATGTGGGTCAATGGAGAAGGTGTCAGTAGGTTCCTGGAGAGGGAATGCTAGGAATGAGAAGAGAAGTCAGAGACGGAGATGAACACTCAGAAGCCAATAACTTGTGGGCGGTCGTGGAATTGATAGTCAGGATGGAAAAAGAAAGAAAAGAAAAGGAAAGAATTGCCCACCTCCAACATACGCATAGGGAACCACTACAGTCTTGGGATCACTCACAAGGTACTTGCAAATTTTGGCCACTGTCTGCTGCTGGTTGTCCCAGGGCTTCCGGCTATAAGCTCTTTTTGGCAATTCCCAAGCCATGAAGCAAGAACAGCGGAACAGGGTCTTCACACAGTTCTGGGGACCAACAGGAAGAGAATACCAGAGCGGTGGAATTCCAGGACAGCCAGAACATGTTCCAGAAAAAAAGTTAGGTGGAACGGGATTTCGGAAAATCAATTCCTGTTTGAAATGTACAAGGGAAGTTGACTGTTTTGAGGAGGAATCCTGACATGGGTGCTTTTGGAAACCAGACTTCCCACCACAGATTGTTAGTGACTCTGGATCAGTTTCCATAAACGGAGGTGCACCCACAAGGCCCAGTGCCTACGCACACTCACCTGGCCCACCTTGGCGTTGCCCTCTTGCATGATCAGCAGCAAAGGCACCAAGGTGCTGACCAGCTGCTCCTCCATGGCTGGAGTGCGGGGTGACCGCAGCTTCTGTACCACTTTGCCGTACAGGTTGATGCAGGAGGAGCGCACGTCCTCCCGCGACTAGGAAAGACCAGAGGCTCAGGCACGCTCCCTCCTCCAAAAGGCTGCCTGGGCCTTTGAGCTCCATTGAAGACACCGTGACCTTCCTGCCACTCATTCTATGGGGCGCTCCAGGCCCAAGAGGCACAGAGGCAGAGAACAGCAGAGGCCATCTGCGGGGGCTGATCTGAGGCTGGTATCCCCCTCACTAGGGCCTAGGTCTGAAGCTCCACCCACTCTTTCCAACCAGGGCTCCTGCTCACCTAAAAGGTGCCTTCGTGCCAAGTGGAAAAATGCCCCTTCTGCCAGGACCAATAAAAAAAAAGCACCCCCTGGAAAACTTGATTACAAAAAAGCTCCCTCTGTGAGAACCAATTAGAAAAGGAAATTTCTCTGTGCCAACCAGTTACAAGAAGACATGGACCAGTTGGAGCATGGTGCCCCTTCCCCTGTGCTGACTCAGCCCTGCTCAGGTCCCAACGGGCCATGGGAGCTATTGCAGCCCCCAGGGTAGTAAAAAAACAGCCTGCACATGCTGACCCCACCCCTCCCACTCCCAACCCCCGTGGGGTTCCTTACATCATTGAAGTGTGGCAGCAGGACTTGCAGCATTTCCACATAGACCGAGCTGTCTTTCAGTTTCCGTTCCTGCCCCTTGAAGATGGCCTTGAGGTTGTGGCCTGCCTCCACCACTAACAGCCCATCCACGCACTTCAGGCCCTTCACCATGGAGGGCAGGAGCGCCTGAACCTTGGCGGTCTGCGAGGCAGGAGCATTGGGATGGGGGCGCCTACCTGGGCTAACAGGTGGGAGACCCAGCCTCTGATGCGCTGAGAACTTGGTGAAATAAGTCCGATCTCCAGGCCTTTGCTTATGCCATCCCACCTGCCTGGAACGCCCTCATTCAAGCTCTTGCTTTCCCCAAAGCCGTCCTTGGCCTCTCTGGCTCCTTCCTGGCTTGCATACCTGAGGCCCTTTGCTGTCTACTCCCTTCCTTGTATTGTTACTAGTTAGTTTTGTGTCCTGTCCTTTCATCCTGCTGATATATATATATATATATATATATATATATATATATATATATATATATATATATCATAAGCTGCAACAGTGGCTGGTAGACAAAAACAAAGCACTTTTTAAAATGCTAACGTTGCCACAACAATCCTGGCCTTGTTTTCCTAATCTGTAAAATAGGAATAATTACTGCCATCCCCAGGCTCTCCTACACACACTGCCTTTAGGATCATTGTGAAAAATCTGAATTAGAAACTATTTTTTAAAATATAAAGTATGTAGGGAATTATTAAATTATTTTACAGATGGGACAACTGAAGCAGGGACAGAAAAGGGCTCTGATTCCAGCCACCAGCATCTGAGAGTTGATGATGGCCAACTCCATCCTTCCACCCACCCAAGGCCTGGCTGGGCCGGGCTCTCCTCTGCCGTCTGCTCACCTTCTCAGTTCTGCGGGCCAGGATGACCAGGCCTCGGATGGACAGCACTTTAATGATGGGGTCACGATGGTTCAGGCCTTCTGCCATCCTCCCCAGAGAGTACTCCTCAGGAATCCGACGCACCTGCTCCATCTGGAGGAGCTGAAGAGTACCGGTAATTAGTCCCTGGGCCAAAGGGGCAGGCAGCCCCCTTCCCGGCTCCCCATGCACTGGTAGTACATGCTAGATAACCAGGGGCTGAGTGTGGGACATGAGCAAGTACTGTCTGGTCAGTGCTGTCCAATGCGAGCCACATGCATAAGTTTACATTTTCTAGTAGCCGCATTAAAAAAGAAATAGGTACAATTAATTTTAATAACACATCTTATTTAACCCAATATATCTAAAATATTATCATTTTAGCATGTAATCAATACAAAAATTGATATATGTAACGCTTAAAAAATTTTTCAAACCAAGTCCGAAACCTGGTGTGAATTTTATGCTTACAACACATTTCAATTCAGACAGCTACATTTCAAGGGCCCACTAGGTCCCATGTGTTTGGTGGCCATCGTACTAACCAGTGCAGATCTGGTTAATGATAGCTGTTGGCTCCTCTGTTTCCACCCAGCGCTTGGGGATGGCGGCCCTGGTCCCTATCTTCTCTGCAACACTCTCCTGGTTAGTACCCACCTCAGGATTTAACAGCTGTCCCTAGGCTAATAACTCCCAAGTCTCTATTTCTGACTCAGCCTCTGTCCAGAGCTAATAACTTGGAAAACCGATAGTTCACCAGACATCTCCACCCAATGTCCATCGACACCTCATGTCACTGAACGTGTCACTCTCCAGCTCAACGCACCCCGTTTCCCATATTGCCTGCTTGCTCTGGGGTCTGGTTCACGCCTTCTAACCAAGCCGCTCATTGTTTGTGTAATGACGCAGGCTGTTTTGTCCCTTCAGTGCGGGCACGATGCCCTTCTGCTGGGGCACCCACCTCCACTCTAGCCTCCACCCCCACCTTACATGACCTCATCTAAAATTCGACCGGCCCCCATGAAGCCATGTTTAACTGCTCCCAGGCTTCACCTAGGTTGATGGCCCCCGTCTTGGTCCCTGGGAGCCCTGACCAGGGAGACCTTAGTGCCCTCATCTGCTTATGCATGTGCCTCCCCTATCCCACTCGGGGTTTCCTTGAGGACACAAATGACTGTTTTTCCTTGGGTCTCCATTACCTAATGCAAGCTGTGATATGGAATATCTGCTTCACTAACGCTATTGCACAAAACATGAAATTTGGTTCTTTTCCTCCTTAGAATTGCCCTTCCTCCAGGATTAGCACCATCAGCACCCTGCCCATCGTCCCTGTCCCAAAACAGGCATCACTTTCGTCTTCCTTGTCACCCTTCCCACCCATCGCAGCCATAGGTCTTCAGTTTCTGCATAGTTGTCCTCATAATCACCTCTCCCTTCTATTCCAGTGCCCTACATTTACTGTAACTGTTGAGACCATGTGTCTGTATGATGAGAAGAGAGCGCTGGGGAGAAGGAACAGGAAAGGCAGGGCTCTGCCCATAGCTGACCCTCCACCCATCCACACCAGAGATACTCAGGTCTGCTCTGCACCAGATTCTGGGCTGGGCACTATCAACACATTAAAGGGTAATGATAACACTAACATTAGCAACAGAGCTGACCCACAGCGACCACTTCTTATGTGCTAGCACTGTTCTGAGTGCTTTACATGAACTCACTGAATCCTCATCAAAACCCTACGAGATGGGCAAGGCATTATCCCCATATTACAGGTAAAGAAACTGAGGCACAAGCAGGCTCAGTGACTTTCCCAAGGTCACACAGCTCCCTTGAGAAGTTCACTCACCATTGGGAGAAGCGAGTATACACAAGACAGTCACAGCAAAGGGCGCTGGGGTAACCAGGGAGGGACATCTGAGCTACAGCAAAGCATCACAGTAAATGTGGCAGGCCCGGCTCTGGCCAGGAACAGGCCATCTCTTCTGGGGAGTGGGAGAAGCACTGAACCTGGGGGAGGACACTTGCTCCAGGGAAGAAGGGCTACCTCTCAGGGTTCCAGGGGAATGCTGGGAAAGGTTAAGTCTAGAGTCCTTGACCTTGTGGTAGACATGGGAGCATCCCCTGAGGTCGGGCAAGGGCCGACCTCCACCACCTCCCCAAGGAACACATGTTGCAGCCACTAACAGACGTCAAGAGAAGTATCTCTCCTACGAGGCTGACGGCTATAGAGGAGCCAGTCAGGTAGATACGTCTGAATCTCTCTGGACTGAGTGAGCTGCATGACCTTGAGAAATGCTCCTGACCTCACCTAAACGTGAGCATTACAAGTCTGTCTTTGGACCACTGCTGTGCAGATTAATGGGGTAATTAACATATGAAAGCGGTCAGCAGCCATCGGCACATAGTAGGCCCTCAAGGAATGGTACTTTCCCATTCCTCATCAGGGCCATGTGGGAAATTAGAAGTGGAACCCAGCAGAGCTGGGGATGGAAACCAGAACTCCTGACCCCAAGACCCAGGCTTGTCCTGGAGGTGAAACATTCTGCTGGTACCAGAGGCAGGCAAAGTGTTCATTCAGACCCTCTCTTATCCGTTTAATCCCCGCTTCTTGGGGCCCTCTCAGGGCTGGGGCTGGGGAGGCAATGCAAACCTGACTTGGTCCCTGCTCTCCAGACTCACAGTCCAGGTGGAGAGGCAGAAAAGATGCAAGAAGTACCTGGAATGTCATGCTGCCTCCTGTCCATCTGGCAAATTTTGCTCACCTGTCAAGGCCTAGCTCAAATGGCACCTCCTCCAGGAAGCCTTCCTTAACCTTCCACTGTTGGAGCAGACAGCAAGCCTTCTGCCTCTGAGCCCCACTGTACAGACCCTGATGATAGCTTGGACTATCCCAAGGTCACACAGCCTTGTGCCACTACGTGACAACCAGCAGATCACAAGAGGCACGCAAGGGCGGGTTAATAGAGCGGGTTTTGCAAGTATCCATCAACAGATGAATGGATAAACAAAATGTGGTAGACACAGACAATGGAATATGATTCAGCCTTAAAAAGGAATGAAATTTTGACCCATGCTACAGCATGGATGAACCATAAAAACATTATGTTAAGTGAAATAAGCCTGATAATGTATGATTCCACTTATATGAAACCTAGAATAGTCAGATTCGCAGAGACAGAAAGAAGAATATTGGTTGCCAGGGGCCAGGGGGAGATGAGAGGGGGAGTTAGTATTTAATGGATACAGAGTTTCAGTTTGGGAAGGAAGATGAAAAAGTTCTGAAAATAGATGGTGGTGATGGTCACAACAATATGGATGAACTTAATGCCACCGAACTATACACTTAAAAATGGTACAAATGGTAACTTACATGGTGTATGTATTCCCCCTCTCTCCCCGCCACACACACACACACACACACACACACACACACACGCACACACTCTAAAGAGAGAATGAGATCATGTGTGTTTGAAGAGCCCAGACGGTCTGGATTTGAAACCTGAAATCTTTCACTTACAAGCTGCGAGGCCTTAGAAAAGTTACTTCAATCTGTGCCTCAGTTTCCTCCTCTAAAATGAGGTTAGAATAATATCTACATCATAGCATTAGTATGAGGATTTAATAAACCAATATGTGTAAAGCTCTTAGAATGTACCTGGAAAGTAATAACTGCTCAATAAATGTTAGCTGTTTTTATTGGTGAGTCTCGCCTTCTGGGTCTGACCCTGTCAATCTTTCCCTGACTTATCTCTCCCCAGCACACATCCCAGTACCCGCTTCCTTCAGAAAGTCTTTTTTGATTATCCGACCACCTCAAGTCTCCTGTTGTCCCAACGTAGACTGGACTGCCCCCTCATAGCACATGTCACTCTTTGACACCCCATGTTATAATTGGGGTGTCCTCTGTCTCCTCTGTTACACCAAGAATTCATTGAGGGCAGAGTGAAGTCAAATTTCTATTTGTATCTCCAATCTGGTGCCAGGCACGCAGCAGCGTCCAGCAAAAGACGGTGGTTGCCTGGGGCAGTAGGGGAGTCTGGGAAGAGTAGCATGGGGTAAAGGGGTGGAGAGAGGAAGAGAAAAGGGAGGGAGGAGGGAGGTCTTCATGTTCAAGAGAAATCACGCTCACGAGTGTAAATTGTTAAATACTGTTTGCACAGGAGAAAAGGCCAGTAATATGACCTGAGGCCTTTGCTCTGGGGAAGGCCTGGAAGTAGCCCCCTACCCCCTGAGCCCAGTTCGTCTGTACCTCCACGAAGAAGGCAGTAGCGGTGATCTTGTGTTTCTCGTCGCCTCGCTCCAGGAGCGGGATGAGCAGGTAGAGAAGGCGGCACAGCTCCTGGCAGGAGTAGTACACCATGGCTCTGGGATAGGGAAGAGAAAGCAGTCCCCTAGGCTCTCCAGCAGACCTGCTGGTGGGGCTCTCGAAACTCTGGACAAGGCAGAGTCACCTGGTTTCCTGCCTTCCCAAGATTCCCACCGGGACAGAATCTCAGAGGCCATCTAGTTTAACTGCTTTGTTTTACAGATGGGGAAACTGAGGCTTAGAGTGGGAAAGTGACTTGCCCTATGACACAAGGCAAATCAGTAAGAGAGACAGGCTTAAGACCCCTGACTGCACTGACCACTTCAGGAGGAAGACACAGGAAGGAGACATGTGAGGACCCACTCGCTAAGCAGCAGGCAGCAGCCAGATGTTTTCACATTGTTATTGCATTCGATCTTCACCAGTAAGCTTTGAGGCAGATTACTGTTATGATTCCCATTTTCATAGATGAGGAAACAGAGGCTCCGAGTGTGACCTGCCATGGTCACAGGGGTGGAAAAAAGGCAGGGCTGGAGCCCCAACCCAGGGCTCTCCACTCCAGCTACCTTGTTTGTTATACCAAGTCAAGGGTTCTCAAGTGTGGTCCCTAGATCAACAGTATCAGCACCCCTAGGATCTCATCAGAAATGCAGATTCTCGGGCCCCCACCCTAGACCAACTGGATCAGAGACTGTGGGGTGGGACCTAGCAATCAGTGTTTTAACAAGCCCAGTGGATGATTCTGATGCTTGCTCAAGTCTGAGGACCATGGCACTATGCTGCCTCCATTCATCAGTGATACAGGAAAGTGTGGCAGCTGTGCACAGAATCTGGAATAAGACAGCCTGGGTTCAAGTCCTGGCCCTACCACTAGCTGTGTGACTTTGGGCAAGTCGCTAAACTTCTCGGGGCCTCAGTTTCCTCAGGGCTAACACTAGGATAATAATAGGGCTACTCATCAGTAATGGTGAGAATTAAATGGAATAATCCACATGCAGCTCTTTGCGTGGCGCCTAGAGCATAGTAAGTGCTCAATAAATGTATCCTGAGACCCCACCAGGGAGAGCAGCATCCTGGGCACTCAGGTGCAAGGCTATTCCTACAGAAGTCACATCCCTGAAATCAGGTGTCCCCTCCTGAAACTATAGGAGGCTATGTGTGGTTGGGGGAAATAACCCTTGTCTGGGTCAGCAGGTCATTTCCCAGTTTTGCCACCTCCTGGCTGTGTGACCTTTGGTACATAAGTGTCCCTCTCTGGACCTTGGCACCCTCCTCTACATTAGTAACCCCTGCCCCACCAGTCAGAACAATGATAGTAAACGCTATCCTGTGTTGAGCTCTTACCATATACCAGGGGCTCTTCCAAGTACTTTATTTAACCCTCACCCCAAATCTCAAATCGGGTCCTAATATGAGTCCCATACCAATGAAGGGAAAACTGAGAGCCAGACAGGGGAGTAACTTGCCCTGAGTCACACTACTGGGAAATGGCGAGCTGGGGTTCAGACGCAGGCAGACCGATTCCAAGGCCACTCTGAACTCCTCAGCCATCCCATCCTTTCTGTGTTGGTGTGGGAACTAAACCCAAAAAGCGGGGAGGAAAGGTGCTTTGTACAAATCTAAGCACTCTGTGGTTACCAGGGGCTGTGATAACCACAGTTTGCTCCCGGAGAGTGTGTGCCATCTTTCACCATCTTTCACATCTGTATTGTCTACCTGCCCAGATAGGCAACACTCTGCTGGTTTTAGAGAAGAGACGATGGACGATGGACTCTCCCCTCCCTCTGTACCCTGCCCCAGTGGGAGACTGGGGGGGGGGGGGGTCCAGCCTCACCTTGCCAGAAGCGACACTCCACGATGGTGGTTCTCCGCCTGCCCCATGAGCTCCCAGCCGCCCTGGTCCTCCAGAAAGGTGGCCTCGTACGAGCAGCCCATCTTCAGCAGCAGAGTTTTTACCACTTTGACCACCCAGCTGCCAAGACAAGGGGGCTGAGACCTCACATCACCCTCCCCCCGGAGGCCACCCCTCCCTCCACCCCAGCCTCTCCCCCCATCAGCTCCCATCTGGCCAGATAAGTTGTTCTCCACCATGTTAATTGTTAGATAGTGATGTTCAGTGCATCCACAAAGGGTGGCTTTTTACTGTGATTCGCTTTGAGAACAAGAGAGGAAACAGAAGCAGAATTCCCCTCCCTTTGGAGCTGGTTCTTTACCTCCCTTTTCACCTGAACCTCTTTACTGGAAGGATAGGTCACAGCCAGGCCTCCCAGCCTCCCCCCCCACCCCACCCCCATCCTGCCTACTCTCGCCCTCCACCTCTCCTGAAGCCCATGGCTAGACAGTCCTCTCTGCTCACTTGGACACAGTCTCCTGTCCAACCTTGAGTCCTTCATCCACTCAGGACACTTAAGGAGTGATTCCCAAACCTAGAAGCACAGCAAAAGTCCCTGGGGAGCTTGTACAACTTGTACTGACAAGGCTGGGACCCCGCCTCTGTGCTTTGGAAGCTCCTCCTGAGAAGCCCTGCTGTGAGGGCAGAGGAGGGCACTGCTATGAATTGACATCCTACTGTGTGCCTGGTATAGCACTGGGTATTTGAGGAGGTATCTGCAGGTGTATGTGTATGTATGGCTATGTCTATGTATTGATATATATACATTTATATGTGTGTGTAAACCTTTCTTCAAATGAAAACTGACAATGTGCAGAATAAGGTTTACACTTCAAGTGATACCGAGAGCTGGTGGTTCTCCTGATTCAAGACAAAGCATCAAAGCATTTTAGAACTCAGGAAATATTTAGGAATTTGCTCTTCATTTTCACATTTTTGGTTTTGTCATGAATATTAGTCCAGTGTGAAAATTTGAGCTTCTCCTAAGCCAGGGGCTTTCAGAATTTTAAAACCTTTGTGCTGATTCTTTGAAACATGTGCTGTCAGTGACAGCCCCCCATAAGCAATGCCTCTGGAGTTTGAAGACACACACACACACACACACACACACACACACACACACACACACACGAAGGGAGACAGGCTCCAGGTGTTGTACACCCTAAAAGACTGGGGCTCACCCTCCCCACCTCTCCCAACTCCCTACCTTCCCTCGCCCAGGAAATTCCGAGCACCGGCTGAATGGCTAAGTTGGGATTTATACGTTTTCCTTTGGAGAAGGAAGGTTGTAATTTCCATTTCAAGCATTAGCTTGAATCTTTAACTAAAACAGAATGAGCCACCTGTGCATGCTATCGCCACAACTTCACCACCCTCTCTTTTTTGGGTGTCCCCATCTCCAGCGGCACTTGATCACCTTCTCACTAACTGGGTTGGAGAGAGCCTGGAGTTCAGGGCTCAGAAACTCCACAGGGAACAACCTGCCTTAGAGGTTTCAGACGTGGCACCTTTTATCCAGACCCGCGGTGCCCCACTGTGCAGCCAACAAACAAGGAATGTAGATTTATTTAGGCCAAAGCTTCTGAACACGGCTGCATCATTACTAGTTTGTGCTCTTGCCTGTTTTACCATTTCCTCAATCAGGCTCCAAAATTTAACAAAAGTGACCCCGTCACTCTCAAAGATACACCTGTAAAAGCCCCCAAATGAGGCCTGTGCTGCTGTGTTAAAAGGCAAAGGGGACACTTTGGGGAGGAAGCTGAGGGGGGAGCATCTTGTTTGGCTCCCCGAACACCCCCTCTGCAAGCTTTAGCTTCCTGAAAGTTCCCGGCTTTTCCCATGAAAGTGGAGCAAGAGTTGCCCTGTCCTGCACTGGGATGGAGGGACAGGAATCCAACACTGCTTCAAAGCCTGACGCTGCTACAGGGCACGGAAGGTGGATTTCATGGGATGCGCTGTCAGGCTGTATCTGTAGTGCTCAGTGCAGCAAGACTCCACTCCCCTGCCCTCCAAACTGCAGTCCGTGTGACAGGGGCTGGCATCCAAGCCTGTTGCCCACACCCATTTCTCCTCATGGAAGGGTGTGACAATTTCTTTGTACTTGGCAGCTTCATTGAGACTTCCTATTCCATCACCGGAGTCTGGAGCACTGATGGCCCACTCGGGTTCCACACCCCAGTGTCTTCGTTTCCTGTGGCTGCTATAACAAATGACCACATAATTGATCGCTTAAAACAATGGAAATTTATTCTTGCACAGTTCTGGACACCAGAAGTCCAAACTCCAGATGTCTACAGGACCATGCTCCCTCTGAAGATCTAGGGGAGAATCCTTCCTTGCCTCTTCCAGCCTCCCGGGTGACTCACGGCATTCCTTGGCTGTGGCTGCAACACTCCAATCACTGCCTCTCTTCACTGCCTTCCCCTCTGTGTGTCTGTGTCTTTTCTTAGAAGGACACTTGTCGTTGAATTTAAAGCCTACCTGGTTAATCCAGGATGATCTCATCTCAAGATCCCTAATTATATCTTGAAAGACTCTTTTTTTCCAAACAAGGCCACCGTCATAGGTTCCAGGTAGACATATCTTTGGGGGCGACCGCCCAGCCCACTCTACCCAGGTACCACCTCATGTCTCTTCTGGTCCCCTTCAGCATGGCACTGGCCTGCTTCTTCTTTTTCTGTCTCACAGGATGCTTTCTGTGAGTCAGAGGTGAGGGTGGGCTCTCAGGCTATCTTCCAGCTTCTTCCCATGAACATCAGCTGAGGGAAGCCCTCCACATCAAGAGGTCACACCTTCATCACTGACAGTTTAGAACTATTCCACTACGCGTTTCTCTTCCTCCTCCTCCATCACCCCCTCCACTTTCCTCTGCTTTTGTTTTCCCCAGAGCCCACTAGCTTTCTGAGTCAGGAGGATGCACTTAGGGTAGCACCTATGAGTGCCAGGGGAATCAGAATTGGTGCCACAGCCCTTGGCACTGGTGTCATGCTGTGACACGATTTTATTTGGTCCTTACCACATAACTGTGGGGTAGGAATCACCCCATTTCATAGGCAAGAGAATCAAGCCATCACGAGATTAAAGTAGCTTACCCAAAGTACAAAGGAGTAAGTGATGGAACCACGACTCAGATCCAAGGTGTTCTGACTTCAAGCCCAGCTACATAACTGTTTGCCCTCTGCCCCTCAAAGTACACCTTTCTGAGCATAGCACACAATAGAAGCCAAAGAGGAAAAGACTGACAAACTTGACTACATTAAAATAGTTGCAGGTTAAGTGACAAACTGGAATACAAATGCCAAACAGTTAATGTCCTTAATATATAAAGAGCTCTTACAAATTAATAAGAAAATTCCCAACAGTCCTATATAAACTTGGTCAAAGAACAAGAACAGGTAGTTCACAAAAAAGGAAACACAAATGGCTTTTTAGCCTCAACCTCACTCATGATAAGAGAAACACAAACTAAACTTAGAGCAAAATACCTTTTTTTCCCAACTTTCAGACTGGCAAAGATGAAAATGTTTTATACTACACTGTGCTGGTAAATGCGTGAGGAAATAAACTCTCTCATACACTATGGTGTGAATGCCCTCTGAGGGAGGCAATGCGGCAAATAGGGGGCTAATTTAGGACATATTCTACTTCCCCTTTCATCACTCTGGTCAAGAGCTCTTTCCACCACATATTCCTTTTTCACCTTCATATTTAAATGCAGAAACCCTTTGATGCAGCCATTCCACTTTCAGGAATTCTTCCTGTACATACAATTGCCTGTACAGACATATGAAAACAAATTCACTGAAGCATTGTTTGTAATTGCAAAGGGCTGCAAAGTGCCTAAATAAAGAGGACCCTGGTTAAATAAATTAGGGTACAGTGCAATTCTTTACATAGGAATATTATGTGGTTGTTAAAAAATAACGAGGCAGCTCTAAATGCAATGCTCTCCAAGATATGCTAAAAGTGAAAATGTATTAACTGTGGAAGGTTCACTACCACTGGCGTAAAAATAGAGAGTATAAACATGTGCGCTTATCTCTGCATACACCACTTCTAGAAGGGCATGAAAGAACCCGGTTCTTTGAGGGAAGGTAACTGGGGTAAGGGGAGGAAAGGAGACTCACTTTTAATGTCTTTTGAGATTTTTGCCGTGGGCATATATTACCTATTCCAATTAATCATTTAAATTGAATGGCTGGGCCTTGTATACATAACTAATACAAATAATATTTCTGGGAGGGAGGAGGAAAATGAAGTGGGGGAGTTTCTGGGGAGGGCTGATTCTCTCCTGCAGCCCAACACTAAGCAGAGTCTGACATACACAGCAAATGCTCACAAATACTTGTTGAACAAATTGCTATCTCTCGCTCATAAAAGTGTGCTTCTGTTTTCTCTTCTAGTCCCAAAGCTGATTTCTATGGATTAATTGCTCTACAGACGTTTGGGAGGTCCCTTGCCAGGTGCCTCCCCTCACCCCGCGAGGGACAGCAGCAGCTTACTGCACAGGTACAAAGACAGAGGGCTGTGCGTCCTTCTTGGTGTCCTTGTGGGAAGCCACCCAGCCAGGCAGACTGAGGTTGATGTGGTAATGGACCTGAATGAGCAGGGCCAGGAGCAGCTGTGGGTAGATACGCCTCACGCAGCCCACACAGCTGTTGACGGACAGGAGCTCACACAGGCCGCTGGCTGCCTGGGGGCAGAGGGGAGGCTGGTGGGATGTCCTGGCCCATCATCTCAGCACCCCAGGCAGGGGACAGACTGCTTCGCGAGGAGGTCGGACCTGGGTCTGCTCTTCTCTGGCCCAGCTGGAAAAGCCCAGATCCGCACTCCCTGCCCCACTGCACCCCCGCTCCTGGCTCTCTGGGTGAGTCCTGCCCCCAAACAAGAACAGCAGCCACTTCTCTGACGTTAACAGACCCCTGGAAGAATCATGGTGGAGGGATCCCACCCCACCTCTTGTGAGGTACAATCTTGATTCCATTGTGCAGGTGAGGAGACAAACTCAGAGGGAGGACAGAGTATACCAAGGTCACCCAGCCCTGTGGGGGCAGAGTGGGGCTTCAACCCAGGGTTTCAGATACGGCTGTATCTGAAAATCATGCCCTGCCTCTTCCTCGTTCATGACACAGGTACACAGACTACGAGGGGACAGCAGTTGCTTCTTCATTTGGGCCATTGAACTAGGCCGCCCTTACTGCTTCCCCATGTGGCCAGCTGGCAAGAGAAACAAACCTCAGCCTTCATCAGGAGCCAGGGAAAAAGAGTCCTGGACTCTGTCACTCTACACTCCCTTGCCCCCGATACGCCTGCCCCTTCCAGACCACAGCTTCTCCCCACACCAGCCCTCCAAATCCCAGGAACTTGGCTTTGTTGGTGTTTGGCCCACCAGGTTCCCTGGGACCCAACATGCACTCACCCCCCAATTTCTCAACCTGCCAGTCCAGCTCTGAACCTGGCCTGGGCCGGCTCCTCACACTCCGCTCACCAAGTCCTCTCTAACTGGCAGGAGGACTATGGGAGGGGGGACAGGTGATGGGCTCATTCTGGCTCCACCACTCCCCGCCCCTCTTTGGGCCTCAGAGTCATCCTCCCTAAAGTGGGCTTACTGGGCCTCATCTAGCCGGCTGCGC
This sequence comes from Rhinolophus hipposideros, assembly GCF_964194185.1. Lineage (NCBI taxonomy): Eukaryota > Metazoa > Chordata > Mammalia > Chiroptera > Rhinolophidae > Rhinolophus > Rhinolophus hipposideros. Next base: position 56,670,977 of record NC_138054.1, read on the forward strand.
AGGTGTGGAGGAGATTGAATGAGGGAGATGGGAGAATGCTTTATAAAGAAATGGTCTAGATCAGTGCCACCCAGACCCCATGCTGCTGGCCTGAGGGAAAAGCATTGAATTATGAAATGAAAGAACTCATGGCCTGTTCCCATGGAAATAAGTGACATAATGTGGGCTGAATGAGAACAATAAATGGCACTTACTTATTTGTACTTTACAGCCTAGGAATCCCTTTCACATACACTATTTCACTCTTCTCAACAGGTAAGACAGACAAGGCAGGCATTTTACAGATGCCTGTAAAATTACTACCCATTTTACAGATCTAAATACCAAGGCTAAAGGTGGGGAAGTGAGTGGCCAAGGTTATATAGTGAGGCAGTGGCAGAGATAAGACAAGCCTGTTGGACTCAAAGTCTTTACACTTTTTCAGTAGCCCAAAGCTAATGACTGTACCCAGCAAACAGTCTGTATAGGGAAAAATCTCTAGTGGTGAGATGCCATAAGGCTCCACTCTCGGCTCAGTCTTGCTCAACTGGTTTATCAATACCATAAGATAAGAATTAGTCCAGGCTGTATCTATGCTCAAATCACGCTTGCTGAACAAGAAGCATGAATGATTGACTCAAAAATACACTAACACACACTGATTGAAGGAGGACTAGATGAATGCCCAAATAAGGGAAGGCATGGGCAAGGGGAGAGAAGCAGAGAGATCAGTGGTGAAGCACGGGATTCAGAGGTAGGAAATCTGGGTCCGAGTCCCGGCACCTCTACTCACTAGCTGTGTGGCCTCAGGTGAAACATGGACTGTTGCTGAGCAGAAGTATCTTCCTCTGTAAAGGGTAATATCACTTGTTCTCCCATCCCCTGTCTTTGTTTATTTACTTCCCTCCGTCAAAATGTCATGCTCTCTGTTGAATCCCCAGAACCTATGAATGTGCCTGGCACAGAGTAGGTGCTCAATAAATATTTACTGAATAAATCAACAAAAAGTTTTTGAGTGTCTTGCTATGTGCCAGGTTTATGTTACACATTGGGGATATCATGGTGAACAAAACGGGCTCAGGCTCTGTCTTCATGCAGGTCACAGATTAATCAAATGACCCCCTCCCCTACTGTCAAATCACAACTGAGATAAACTCTCCCAAGATAATGTATGAGAAACAAAGTATAGTATGCACAGCTTTGAGCTGGTCAGAGAAATCAGGGAGGGCTTCACTGAGGAGGTGATGCTTGAGTTGACAGCTGAGGGATGAGTAGATGTTAACTTGGTAGAGAACAGTCTAGGCAGAGGGAACAACAAGTGCAAAGGCTCTGTGACAGAAGATAGCATGACATGTATGATGCTCTAACAAAGTTGAGCATCATACAGTGAGGCTGGAGCCAAGCAAGCAAGAGGACCATGGAGTTTGGTGAGGCCGGTGAGAGGTGCAGAGCCTTACAGCACAGATAGGAGCACTGTGTTACTACTCAAGGGAAATGGGAAGACATTGAGGGGGTTGAGAAGAGCGGCTGTGCATTTCTCAAAGATTTTTTTTGGCTGAGGTACAGAATGGAGGGGCAGGAATGGAAGCAGGGAGATGAGCAGAGGTATTATCCAGCTGGCTTGAATCAGGGTGGTGGTGATAGAGGCAGAGAGAAATCCATCTCTCTAGCCAGCCACTTTCCTGCAGTCAGATCCCTTTCTTTCTGTGTTCCCAGTCATAGCTGAGCTCTGAACCTAGCAGGAAGAAGCATTTAAATATTCTGTGTCGCCTAAATGAAGGAATGAGTTATCTCATTTAATGTTTATAACCGCTATGTGAGGCAGGTATTATTCTTTCCATACATGCAAAGACTGAACCTCAGAGAGATAAAGTATCTTGCTCAGGTTACAAAAGAGTAACGTAGCAAAGCCAGCCAGTTCTCAGACTAAGGTCTGTGAATCCCAGGTCATTTCATTTCCACTACCCCAGGGGCTGCTGCTGTCACTGTAAGTAGCAGTACTTATGTCATGTAGTGGATCATAAGCAAGAGCCCAGAGACAGAGACTTGTCCAAGGCCAACTAGCTGGTGGCAGAGCAGGGCCCTGGAAGCTGGGTGTGCTGAGCTCAGCAGGGGAGGGCAAGACGGAGCAGTGACGGGGCAAGTGGGCAGGTCTCACCGCCAGGGGCACGATGGAGGCCCGGCCCTTCTTGGTGACAGGCTTCTCCTTCAGGCTGGTCAGGAGCAGGTCCAGGAGGTCTCGGGCATCACAGCTGGGCTTGCGCAGTATCAGCTGCCTCCACATCTCCGCTCCATTGCTGAGAGTTAAGGGGCAGGGGTGATTAGCCAAGACGAGGACACTGGGGCCCACCCTGCCTCCCAATGGTTTGGGGAAGGAGAAGGGAACATGCCCTTGAAATGGAATCCATGGGCATGCCAGCAAATTACTGGAATGGTCCAGAAAACACTTTCTAAGAGGCAGGGAACTAACGTAATCGAAAACTCTATTTCCCAGGTATTATGCCAGGTACTTTACATATGATTTATAACTTCACCAAATATTGAGCATCTGCTGTCTGCCAGGCACTAGACAAATCTCTGGGGATACAGATATGAACAAGATATTCAAGCCATTCAAGGTCACTGAATTCTCACCAAGACTTTCAATGTGGGTTGTTATTCCCATTTAACAGATAAAGAATTGAGCCTCCGAGAGGTGAAATCACCAGTCCAAGACTACACCGCTAACGAGCTGTTGTTGTCAAGAAATCGCCAGGTCTGATGTCTCCAAAGCCTCTGTTCCGTCTCCTATGCCAAGGAGCCCTTTGGGGCCTGGATCTTGCATTTGTCACATAATATCCAGGAGTCCCCACTCCTGTCCGTTAGAAGGCAGTATACCAGGCAGGGGAAGGCATCCGTGCCAGGAGGCACCAGCCTGCGTGCACGCTTATCGTATGGAGTTGAAAGCACTGACAGGCCAGTGAACTATGGGGTTAACCAAACCCTTTTCCCCCTCTGCATAAGCATTTGAACCTTCCCTTAACTTTCTAGCTCTGTTTCCCTGGAAACATGATAAAGATAGTATGTCAACTATGTTGCTAGGCAACATTGCTTATGGTAAAAATGACCCAATTGGTAAATTGCATCTGGGGTGGGAGGAACTATAAATTAACTATAAGAACCAATGGGGACAGCGTAGCATTGAGTTTCCTGGGGTGCAGTGACTCTTGTGACTGGTTTTGTCCCTGTGGGGACCCTGGAGGCAAAGTCTATAGAGTTATTTATTGTTAAGAGATACTAGTTCCTGCGAGGCCTGAGCCATTTAAGCCAGGGCAACTCCTGCTCTTTTCACCTGGGAGTCCCAAGAGACCAACTCTTGGACCCAAGGCCAGGACTAGAGTGAAGAAACTAAAGCATCTAGTGCACAAAATTTAAGGAGGCCCTCACTCTCAGGCTCATGCAAGTGGCATCTGAGAGGGAGGGCCTCCTTAAATTTTGTTCCAGCTCTGTCTAGCTGGCTTCATGGGCTGCTGCAGGACTTTTGCAAAAGAGAAATCTCTGATACTGCCCTGTCCAATATTCTGAGCAACACTGATGTCATGTGTGATCCCAGCTGCTTTGTGAGTCTGAATATTTAGTGGCTCCAAAAAGAAAATCCCCTGGTGGGGAGTGCAGCCAGAAAGAGTTAAATTTTTACAGGAGGGAGTAAGAGGATATGTCACCCTGGCCCTCACTATCCCCACTGATCTTGGCTTCTATGAATGACACTGACTCTCCTTATTAGAAGCACACTCCATTTGCACAGCTCTACACATTTCTTTTACATTCATTCTCAACCAACCATCTTAAGATGTGGAAACATCTTGCCTTGTTTTATTCATTCAAAGGAATGAGAGTTTCCCGGGCTGGGAGCCTGGAGTAGTCAGACTGGTCTCTCCTGCCCATTCACTGCCTGCCCATCAGATCACCCGCTCCCTGAAGGCTGAGAACAAGGTACGTCCTCCTGCACAGGCGCAGGTCCTGGCAGGCGCTCAGCACAGCTGAATGCATCCCACATGGGATGGGAACACAGGATATCCTCTTTTTGCCTATGGGGGAAAACTGAAGCCCAGAGAGAGAAAGCAGGCTACCCAAAACCACACAGCAGCTGAAGGCAGAGTTAGGACTGTCACTCAGGCCTCCTTTCTATGGCATCATTAAAGAGCTCTGGGCTTGGAGTTGGTCTGATCTGAGTTTAGGCCCTTGTTCTGCTGCTTGCTCAGTGGGTGCCTAGGGCAAGAAAAGTCCCCTGAGCCTCAGTTTCCTCATCTGTAGAATGGGGTTCTCGTACCCCATGTGGAGCACTGACACCTAGCCGTGCTCTGGAAGTGCTTAATGGTTGTCATAAGCACCACAGATAATAGAAAAGGGGCCATTCGAGAGGGAAGGGGCTCCTCTGGGCAGAAGGAAGGAGTTACAGCCTAGGGTAGGGGCTGCTTCAACCCTCTGAGATGTAGTAGCTGACAACCCCCTTACTTGGTACCTGTCCAATGGGAGGGGACACATGAGCAGGGCCACGACGACCTCGGTCATGAAGGAGCTAGCCAGGAGAGAGACGGGCAGCAGGGCCACCTCCCGGGCCCGTGGCTCCTGGATGTGTCTCAGCTGCACATAGATGGCCTGCATGATTTCTGGGATCTGGGGCACAGTGGGTGGCCATGAACAGGCAGAGGGCCCAGGGAAGGCCAAGGGAGGTGTGGGGGCAGGGAGATGGAAAGAGGAAGGAAGGGGTGATAAGACAGAGTGAATAGGAGAGGCGGGTGAACAGGAGAGGAATGGGGAGGAGGGCAGAGCGCCTGCTCCTTCCCTGGAAACAAGCCATTCTGTCTTCCCCACCCTGCCTCACCCCACACCAGATCGGAATGTTCTCTTGGTGGCTGTTAAGTGAGTTCTTTCTCACCTGAAAGTTGGAAGCTCCTAAAATTCAGCCCCAACAACCCGTACCCTGCCCAAGGCAGGAGCAGACGCTGTGGGGTCTCCCAGCCCAGCCCCTGCCCCTAGGGACCTTACCACCTCCAGTGCCCTGTGGCGATACCACTCCAGTACTGAGCTGAGTGTGATCTCCGAGGCCAGCTGCATCATCTCTCCTGAGTGCTTCCCCTGAGCCTCTGAGCCACCTTTCAGCCCTTCCAGGGCTGCTAGCAACAGGTCCTTTACCTGCTGGGGCCCTAGGAACTCTCCAAATTCCTGAAACAAAGGCACAGAGATACTAACATATATGGGCAGACCCCAAGTAAGCCATACACAGATGCACCAAGACTGCCAGACACACAAGAGTTCAGCATGGAGGGCCCACAAACTCTGGGGAAGAGCCACAAAACCAGGGGCGACATAGCCTCTGTCCCCAGAGCTGGGTGACATGGCCCACAGGCCGTGGCACAGACCAGAAGGGTTGGGGACACTCAGGATAGCCGGTGTTTTCGGGGAAGGCCTCCTGTGAAGGGGACTTGGGCCTGGGAAGGTGGAAGGGGAGGAGAAGGCATTGGTGCTGCCCTTCTTCCCCATCCCCAGGGAGGCCCAGGGCTGATGGGCAGCAAGCAGTCACCGCGATCACACGCAGAATGTTCTGGCATGGGCTGACGGGGTTGTAGGGCCCCAGGAAACGCTTGTTGGTCTCATACAGCTCCTTCTTGTTGGTCTCTTCCTTATCTCTGGCTCCTGCAAGAAGAGAACCTTCTCAATGAAGTGCCTGACCACATTTTTTTTAAAAAACCAACTTTTTGTTAAACATAGATGAAGGACACGTATAAATCATAGGTAACCAGCTTCATAAATTTTCACGTAATGAACATATCCATGTAGCTGGCACCCAGGTCAGGAAACAACATGATCAGCACCTTTTCAATCTACTCTTTCCCTCTCCCACCCAGGGTAACCACTATTCTGACTTCTCAGTCCACAGATTAGATTTCCTTGCTGTTGGACTTCTATAAATGGACTCAGAGTATGTTATCTTTTGTGTCTGGCTTTCATTCAGCATCATGTGAATGAGATTCACTGACGCTGTTGCAAGTAGCATTGTTTCATTCATTCTCAGTTCTGCATAATTGTCCATGGTAGGAATACACTACAATGTATGTACCTGTTCTACTTCTGACAGACATTTGGGTTGTTTCCAGCTATCACACATGTGTGCTGCTATGAACATTCTAGTATATCTAGTCCATTCTACTAGCCTTTTAGTGAATATATGTACACATTTGTTAGGTGAATAGTTAGGAGAGGAATTGCTGTGTCCTAGGGTAGGCATAGGTTCAGCTTCAGGGGATGCTGACAAACAGTTTTCTACTGGGGGGACCCATTATGCTCCCACCGGCCGTGTATGAGAGTTCCAGTGGCCTCACACCTCACTAGCGCGTAGCAATGTGTGTGTGTTTCATTTTTGCCATTCTGGGGTTTGTATGTCAATACCTCTTTTAAATTGCAATCCTCTACCCCTGGCATTCCCAATCCCCCTTTTCTGTTTTGTTTTGTTTTGTTTTTCTTTAGGACTTATCATTATCTGACTTACTATATGAATTACTCGCTTATTTTATTCAGCAAGTTCATTTATCCATTAGCTTAAAACAGAATGACAGCACAATCATGTATAAAAGCTAAAGACACAATGCTGGTAGCCAGCACATCACTTAAAGAGAGGCCTGAGCCAGGCTCTGAAAGATCTTTCCCAGAAACAAAGTAGCACCAAAAAGGTAAGCATGACAGGGAGGATTATTTAGTTAATTAATTTTGTATTGATTTTTTTCACTGCTGTATCCCAGTGCCTAGAATAATACCTGGCACATGATGACTCTGTGTTTCCTCTTGAAGAAAACACATTTCAGGTGCATTTCCTGAGCCCTAAGTGTGGTCTGGCCTGGGTCCTACCTGGATCCCCCACAGTATGCAAGACATGGGCATAAGAAAGGTCCATCAAGGTGGAGTGACCACATGGAGCAAGTTTTTTGTAAAGGAAAAGAGCTTGAGACCCAGAATCAGGCAGACCCAGAGTCAAATACTAGCTTTGCCACTTCCTGTAATCAGGGAACCTGGACAGACCCCTTCACTCCTGGAAAATCTAACAGAGTGGGTTTGGCCTAGGTTTGCCCAATAAAATGCAGGATACCCAGTTATATGTGAATTTCAGATAAACAAATAATTTTTAGTGAAAGTATGTGTCAAATATACTCAAAATTATTCATTGTTTATCTGAACTTTACATTTCACTGGGTATCCTATATTTTTATTTGCTTAATCTAGCAATAGCAATTTGGTCTCTACTATCCTTGCTTCTGAGGCTGATGATTAACATGGCTTGTATCACCTTCACCCATCACACAAGAGGTCTGAGTCGTTCCTCAGCAGCAGGGGAAATTGCCCAGGGTCCAAATCTTTGCACCAAATACTGGAGGTCAAGAAAAGCAGAGATACCACATAAATCGCAAAAGGCTGAAACTAGTAAGATGATCCTTGTAGGGATGGGAAAAAGGGAACTCTATTTGACAAATGCCCATAATGTGTGTCACTGAGCTGATCTCTTTACGTATATGATCTCATTTAATCTTTCAAAAAGCTTGTGAGTTATATCCTCCTACTACACCCTTTTTTACACATGAGGAAATCTAGGCCTGGACAGAGAAGTACTTGCCTGAGGTCACACAGCCAGGTTTTATATCTAGGCCACCCTGCTTCCAGAGCCATGGAAGTTTAAACAACATGCCAAGTCCCTTAGTTTGGGGCAGAGTTGGAACGATGGAAAAAAAGAAGGAAGCAACAACTCATACTGTGCAGCTCTGTGTACAGTGCCAGCTGGGTACTCATGTCAGCCCATACGCATCACTAGCTCCCTGCAGCTGAATCCTGGCTTGTTCTCCCACCTATAGGCTTCAGCCACTCCAGATTCTAAGGTAGGATCTGTTTTTTCTTCATTCACTCAATAAACATTCACGGAGCACCTACCATGTGTCAGGCCCAGGGTTAACCCCTGGGGACATAGTGGTGAATAAAGACACAGCCTTACCCTGCTCTCAAATGGGGTTATAGTGTAGTGGGGAAGAAAGACCAGGAAACAAGATAGTAGAGCTCTCATGCCTGGTGTACATGGTGCTATGGGAATGAGAAAATGAGAGTCACAAATTAAACTTGGAAGGATGAAGAAAGGCTTAGATAGGACTGCTTAAATCAAAATTTGTTTGACCCTTTTTCCTCTTTATCCTTCACCCCTTGTTCACAAGATGAGTCTATTGTTCTGTCTTCCTTTTTCTCTCTTAAGCCTTCATGGAGTGGATGCTGCCTCCTCCTCCCCAAATTTATGCTTGTTTCAAGGTGTTGCTGCCTCTCTTTCTGGGAAAGATCTTTCAGAGCCTGGCTTAGGCTTCTCTTTAAGTGCTGTGTTTGCTACCAGCATTGTGTCTTTAGCTTTTATACATGATTGTGCTGTCATTCTCTTTTAAGCTAATGGATCAATGGACTTGTTTACAATGTGATATTTTCTATTAAATTCAATATTTTTTTAAAAAGTGGGTTTGTTTGTAGCCTTTGTCCCTTGGTCCTGTGGAGACTAAGTCTTCGCACCAGTTTCTGCAGCCCCCATCAGACTGTGTTGGTCTCCTCCATCTCCCACCAGTGCCTTGTAGCTAAGGCTCCAGTCAATCCCCAGGCTGAGGGCCTGCTCAGAAGCCCTGCTTCAGAGGCATTCCAAAGGGCTTACGTTTTTGGAGCTCCAGGATGGTGTAGAGGATGATGATGCCTTCCAGAGCCTCCCGGCCAATCTCCTCATCAGGATCCCCGATGCGAAGGATGAACCTCCCCAGCAGAAGCCCCAGTGCAGGGAATCCGGAGGACATCTGTTTGTGTTGTAATCTTAGGCATTGGGTCTTATAGGTTCAATAGTACTATACAGCAAAGAGCGAACAAAGCTGAAACGTCTGGCCCTCATAGCAGAGCCCTGTGAGGATGGCAAGGAATCTCTAGATAATGTACATGCACCCTCAGAGCTGGGAAGATGCTCCTCAGGAGTGTCCCCCTGCCCCCAGGGGTCACTCACAAAGAAAGGCAGGGTCAGAAGTGTGTGGTTCAACACAGAGACATTGCTCTTCACAGCCCGTGCTCGCTCATGGGCCTTTCCAGAGTTCATCCAGGGCCCCAGGGGCTGTGAGGACAAGGGCAAGACTCAAGGCTACAGGCTGGTTACCAGCCTCTGCTGCCTGGGTGGGCAGGCCAGCCTTCACCAATCAGCAGAAAGCTTCTGGGGAGGGCATAAAGGCAACTCCCCACAGCCCTCTTCTTCTTAGAGCATAGGGAGACATGGGATCCAGAAGCTGAGACTAGGATTAAAAGACCAGAATGAGGACAAAAGTCAATGAGGAGAGAGGTGAAAGATGGAGAGCCATGAGGAGAAAGATGGGGCAAGAATAAAAAGAGCAAAGATATGGGAGCAGCTTTAGTAGGAGGATGGGGGTAGAAAGAGAGAAGGGGCAAGAGTCTAGGGCAGAGCCTGTAAGGACAGGGAGGCAGAACACTGGCACAAAATGATGTCCTGAAGTCAAACCACTCCTTCTGGGTTCCAACCTCCCTACCAGCCCCTCCTGAGCCATTCTTCGTTCCCCTCCACCCTTCCTCTCCTCCCTGCTCCCACACCTCCAAAATGCTCTTCAGCCCAGCAGGAGTGGGGTCCTCAACAAAGAGGGCGTTGAGCAGTGTCTGCAGGGCATCCAAGGTCCGATGGTAAAGTATCTGTGGACGGGAGGAGGACCAAGCTACTAGGGAGCTTCTGGAGCAGACCCCAGCCCCAGGCAACCTCTCGTATGGGTCAGGGGAGGGGGGCGCAATTGGACCCAGGAGAGCTGCTTTTTGGTCCCCGCTCTGAGACTAACAATGTGTGACATTGGACAAATTAATTCCCCTCCACAGGTCACAGTTTTCTTATCACCAAATTGGTAATTTTTATTCCTGCACTTCCTACTCTACAGGGAGAGGAAGCAGAGACCTGGCATTTGCTGAGAATCTACCATGGGCCAGGTGAGTGCCTGGTGAAAAACACATCACAAGTGTTTTTGTGATTTAACAAATGAGGAGACACTTGTCCAAGGTCACACAACAAGGAAATTTCAAGTCTTGAGCGACACGAGAGGATGGGTGGGTGAATGCTCTAGAACTGTAAGAGCTAGGTAAACTTTTATCAGTCTCTGGGGAAGTGCTCTGATTCTTTTTTAAATTGCTACTCCTGGACCCAAATAGATTTTTCATCTTGCCCCTTCAGGGAGCCATCTCTCCCCCGCCCAGCTTCCTCCATCCTCTGTCAGACCACAGCCTGGTGTTGTCTTATGAAGGTGCAGACATTGCACGTACACAAGGCTGACTTTGAGTCACTCTGGGAAGATCCTCTCTCTCCTGCCTCCTCTCCTCCTGCAAGCTCCCCACATCTGCCTCCCAGGTTGTCATTGTCCAGGCATCCTAAGTCTGTGCACACGAGGGTTACACCACAACCACCAAGCCGGCCTCACAGGACAACTACCTCCTCCTTCCGGCCCATGTGCAGCCCACCGCTGTGCATCACTGACCTCTGCTGGCGAGGCCTGGTACTGCAAGAGGCCTGTTCTCTCTTCCCACCCAGCAAGGACCCCCCCCAACCTTTCCCTTGAGTGCACCACCTCCAGGACTCGGAACCCTCAGGCTGCAGTGATCCGCCCCTCACCACTTTCTAGCCTCACTTCCCAGCACTCTTGCCTGGCCCTCTAGGCTCCAGCCACACTGCCTCCTGGTCATCCGTGCGGTCACCACATTCTCTCTGCCCTCAGGCCTCTGTACAAGCTGTTCGCTCTGCCTGGGGTGCTCTTCCTTCTGCCCGCCCCATTCCCTTCAGCCAACTAGTTCTTCTTTAACCTCTCAGCTTCAGCCCCGTGATCCGTGACCCTCACCTAGTCCAGGTGCCCCCATTCCAGGCTTTTTATAGCACCAAGTACTTCTTGCTTATGTTTACCACTATGGTACTTTTGTATTAATTGTATGATTCTTTCATAATGTCTATCTCCCCCTGCCATTGCCCCTACTGTATCTCACCCCTGTACCTCTGGAGTAGGTCCCCAGTTTATATTTGATAAATGAAAGGATGAATGAACGTGGCTCACCCTGAGGTGAAACCCTTCTTCCTTAACCTCCCCCACTGACCCTACATCCCGCACTAAGGGTCACTCCTGCCCGCTTCTCCTAGGACAACCCTGCAGAGGTTTAAAGATGCTCCTGTGAGTGAGCCCTTTAAGGTTCTGCTTCTCCGGGTCTCAGCCCTGTTTTGCTTCCTTGCAGGCCAGTCCTCAGGCCCCGCCTGCCAGTGTTGGCTGCCTCCTCTGGCCACGCCAACATCCGCCCACATCCCCTCACAGGGCAGGGCCCAGAAGTGGTCAAAGCATTCCAGATGAGGAATCGATCCTTTTTCTGAAGATTCATTCATTCCCCAAATATGTATCGAAGGCCTACTCAGGCCGAGAGGTGAGGTGAATTGCCCAAGGTCCCGCAGCTTGAGTAGGAACGTGAAGTTCCTTATCTACCTCCTAGAACACCCTTTCTCTCCTTGCTAGGAGTCCACAAATTTGCATCCCTCTGAAGACCCTGGACAACCCCAAGGACCCTCTGGGAAGGGCCCTGCTCACCTGTATGGTCTCAGCTTTGGCCTCATCTTTCTCCTGCATGGCCTGCACAGGAGGCAGGGAGAATACACTCTTCACACACGTGTTCACCAGCTCTGACCTTTCCCGCACACCCAGGGCTGGGCAGGTGTGACTAGGGAAGAGACAGAACGCAAAGGTATGGAGTAAGGGAGGTAGTCCTGCGGCTAGAGGCCGGAGCTAAGGATGGAGGGCTGGGATGAGGGCTCCTGGAGAGGGGATCAGGGCTCAGCCTGAGATTCAGATCCACAAAGTGCGAGAGGAGGGGAGGGGAGGAGGGAAGTGAGTGTGGAAGGGAGACCACCCAGGCGGGGACTGGGCAAGGGGAGAGGAAAAGGCACAGGAGTGGGGTGGGGGTGCAGCAAAGAGGACCCAGAAGAGACAGGCAGAGCCCATGAGAAGAAAGAAAGGGGATGAGGATCAGGGAAGGGGCTGTGGACACCTCAGCTTTGTCAAGGTCTCCATGGCTTGCTGGCGGACGGAGCTGGAGAGAGAATCCAGTGGCTCTTCCTGGATCTGCCTCTGCACAGGGGACCGCAGAGGGGCCAGTGAGGGGTGGAGGCCGCTGCAGACCACCAGGGCAGGGCCACCCCTCCTCACAGGGAGCAGGCTGCAGAAACCCCTCAGCCTGGGCAGAACGCACCCACCTCTAGGACCTGCCGGCCCTCGGCTGGGAGGAGCCAGCTTACGGCTCAATCCTATCCTGAGCGGTCAGTTCAAGGCCACCAAAAAGACCCCATGCCCTAACTGGCTGCACCCCACATGTGGAGCTTAGTGACCACCATTTCCACAGCCTCGTGGTGGGGAGGTGTATTTCAACCATGGACTGGCCCGAAGCAAAAACACTATGAAGGGCCCTTGAGAGAGATCCTATTGAATTCCTTTAAAAATGTTCTCCTAATTACTACTCGCTTTTGATCTAGCACCTATACACAATAGGCTCAATTAATGTTAGTTAAATGAAGGTACCAAGGGCAAAGGTAAATATAATTTTGGACAATTCAGTGGTTATCCCTGTCCAACCCATTCTGGTGGATAACTGAGAAGTGACTGTATTTAGCAAAATGATACGGAAACTCTCAGAAGTACTCCACGGAAGGAATTTCCAGTATTAAATAATAATAACTCCTCCCAGGTGCATAATGCTTTACCATAAATTAACCATTGGGTTATGTCCTCCCAACAAGCAGTGACACAGGGACTATCATCACAGGCATTTGCAAGATGAGAAGAGTGAGGCTCAGAGAAGGGAAATGACCTGCCCAAGCTCCCTCTGGAGGGCAGCTAGAGGTGGAGCTGAGGTTCATCCCCATGTCCTGCCTCCTCATCTGTCCTCTTTCCACCTCCTCAGTGGCTGGACAAAGGACTTCCGCCGCTTCCCCACCACAATGCCACCGATTTGTATGTGGCTCCTGTACCATCATTTTCTTCACCATGGTCTTCTTCTCTCCTTCCATTTCCAGCAAATCCTGGCTCTTCTGGAGGGTGACGACATTTTTGACCTTGGGGCAACAGAAGGCAAAGCCATGAGTAAGAACCCAGCTTTCTAGGGCTGTCCCTAGAGCCCCATCAGCCACCTGCCACCTGCGAGCAAGCCAGCCTGCTCCTCCCCAGCTGCCAGCACCCCCACCCCTGCAACCCTCAAGAGAAATGAGAAACCACAAGGGGAACTTGAGGGTAGGAGTGCAGGGTGAGATTTGAGAAGGTGGCAGCAGGGGGCTGGATACTCCTGCAGGCCAGCATTTAGAGGAGGACAGATATCAGGGACTGCGAAACACTTCCCCCTTTCCAGTCAATGAAGGCAGAAGAGGCAGCAGCTGAGGGGACAGAAAGGGTCCCAATACCTCAAGCTGAAACCTCACCATTAGTAATACCTCTTAAGGGCCTTCTAGTATATACCTTTCTTAAGGGCACATCCTGGTCAGATTAAGGCATTCTGCTACCTGAGAGTGAAGACATTAACCAATGTCCAATTAATCTATTCATTCTCCTTATCTTACGGCAAAGTAAGAAGAAAGGTGAAATAAATGTTTAAAAACCAAACTTCATACAGTAAAGAGAGCAAAACAAGGTAATCTGATTGAGAGTGTGGTGGGTTAAAGATGCCATAAATCCTTTTAGAAAAATCCTTTTCCAAGTCCTGGCTTTCTCTGGCCTCCCAAGGCCTGCTGCATGGCCAAGACCTGGGTCAGAAAGGCCTTTTCCAGCCTTTCTATCCCCTTTAGAGACCCTCTCACAATTCAGTCAGCTGTTTAAAAAATGTATTGAGCACCTATGATGTGCCAGGCTGTGCTCTGGGTGCTGGGAATATAGTTGTGAATAAGACAGACAAAAATCCCCGATTTGTGGGGGAATATATTATAGTGGGAGAGACTAACAAGAAATAAGATGAATCAGGAAAGCATAGTGTGCCTCAGAAGGCTATGAGCACCATGGAGAAAGAAAGAGTCAGGCAGAGAAACGGAATGCTGGGGTTAGGGCTGGGGAGTAGGGGAGGATGTGGGGCGATCGCATCCTAGGAAGTCAGTGGGAGTTTGGGCAGGAAGCATACCAGAGTCATTGTGTTGCCATCCTCTCTCTTCCCTGGCAGGTTCACCAGGCACGAGGCCACTTCATCAAAGGCTCCTGCATGTCATAGTTTCAATGAGGAGAGAAGAGGGAGGATAAAGATATGGTACACCTAGTACCATAGTCCCGTCTCTCCTCCCCAGCTGGGCCCCTCCAATCCTTACTCCCCCAGCAGCCAGACTGAGCGCCCCTCCCGAAAGCCCTTCAGTGAGAACCCCATTTCATGAGCATAAAGCCGGCATCTTTGCCAGTGCTTTTAATACCCTGCCAGGTCAGTCTCCCCTGCCCCATCACCAGCCTTGTCTCCCGCTGCTCTCCCCTCAATCACCATGCTCTGGCCACACTGGCCTCCTTCAGAGCCTTTGCACAGGTAGTTTCCTCTACCTGGGCCAATCCACTGCCACACGCCCTTGCTCAGGTCTGGCTCCCCTCCTTCAGGTCTCAGCTTGCCTGTCACTCCTCAGAGAGGTCTTCCCTGACCTTCAGGCTAATGGAGAGCCCACTGTGGTCCTCTCTGGCATAATTTTATTCTTTTCTTTCAACTGTTAACACCATTTATAATTAAACTCTTATTTGTGATAGTAGATACCTGCTGTTTTGTCAGCCCCAGATTTCCTCATCTTTTGGTGAAAGAGCTTCTGTCTTCCCCATGGGTTACCCATTCCATGTAGCTGAATACTGAAGCCCCAGCCATCACCCCTCTTCAAATAGGGGTGGGCCTGGAACCAAGCTTGGCCAATAAGACAGTCCCATGACCCCAGACACAGTAATTGGTCCAGGGATGGGCTCTTGGCTGAGCTGGGCCAATATAGCTCTTTATTTGAGAGAGAATGCCTCTTTCCTCCTGAGGACCTATGACAGCATAGAATAGGGGCCATCTTGGCCACCAGAGGCTTGGAGCTAATAGGGAGAAGCAGAGACACCCCAATAGTAGTAATACAGCTAGCACCAAGATCTTGATTTCTAAGTACCATTCTCCACTAAAACGGACAAGGCGCCTTGGAGAAATGGCTGATTCTAGTACTTGGACAGGGAATGAGCCTGCCCAAGGGAACGAGTACTTGGGTACAGAATGAGCCTGAAACATCTTATACCGGAAAACAAGGATGAGGATATGTCAAAAGGACACAAAAGCTTGCTCAAACTGGGGAAAGTCTGAGTATCACAATAAATAGTGGTAGCAACAGATGATATAGCCCATTAAATAAACTAGGAGACTACACAAGTCTATACTAATATAAATAAATAAATGGCCAAATTAAGTTTGATAAGTAATGCGATATTTACATAGTTTCAAAGTACCTCCCCACATAATGTTTATTACAAAGGAGTAAATAGTGACTTTTCAGTAGAGAACCTTGGCAGCACCCTCTTACTCGAGTGACCGAAGTGAATATCACCATTAATGGAACAAATCAAAATAATATGCCACCAGATAGGATGCAATGAGAAAAGGCCAGCATCATTTCTGTTCAATTCTTACCAAAGATGTACGATATGAATATGATCATGAGGCAACATCAGACAAACCCAAACTTAAGCACAACTTACAAAAGAGCTGGACTGTAATCTTCAAATGTATCAAGGACATGAAAGTCAAGAAAAGACTGAGGACTGAGGAAACAAAACAGACTAGACATGAAAGTCAAGAAAAAACTGAGGACTGAGGAAACAAAACAGACTAGATAAAAAAAAGTGTCATGGCTGGCCCGGTGGCTCAGGCGGTTAGAGCTCCATGCTCCTAACTCCGAAGGCTGCCGGTTCAATTCCCACATGGACCAGTAGGCTCTCAACCACAAGGCTGCCGGTTTGACTCCCTCAAGGGAGGGTGGGCTATGCCCCCTGCAACTAGAAACGGCAACTGGACCTTCTGCTGAGCTGTGCCCTCCACAACTAAGACTGAAAGGACAACAACTTGAAGCTGAACGGCACCCTCCACAACTAAGATTGAAAGGACAACAACTTGACTTGGAAAAAAGTCCTGGAAGTACACACTGTTCCCCAATAAAGTCCTGTTCCCCTTCCCCAATAAAAAAAAAAAATCTTAAAAAAAAAAGAATGAAGGAGAACAAGAGGCATTTTTCAGACAAAAATGATAAAGTTTACCATCAGCACAATTTACTAAAGGAAATTCTAAAGGATATACTTCTGGAAAAAGGAAATCAATGCCAGATGGAAGGTCTGACATGCCACATGCAATGAAGTAAAAGAGCTCGTTAATATTTGAGTAAGTATAAGAACATTACATAAATAATATTTATAGGGTTAAAGAGAAGATATCACCAGTATAACATGTAAATTAGAGGAGGTGGTAATTAAATACGGTTAAAATGTTCCTAAATCTTAAGCTGTCTGGAAGACAAATGCATTGATTAATTTGTACTTTAATTAGCTAAATATGCACACTGTATCTTGAAAATCTCTAAAAGACTTAAAACAGCATACAATTTCCATACAAGTAGGGGAGAAAACAGGGAGGGAAAACAAATCAAAAAAGGAGAATAAAAAAACACCATAAAATAGTCACAACAAAGAACACAAACATAGATATCAATTTATCCATAATTGATAAATGTAAATGGGCTATGGATTGGCAAATACAGTTATAAAGAAGACAATGCTACCTAAGTTGATCCATAGATTCGATGAAAATTTCACAGATTTTTATTTTATTTTAGGAAAACTGACAAGCTATTTGTAGAATTCATATGGAAAAGTAAAGCACCCAGAATAGACAATCTTGAGAAAGAACAAAGTTGGAAGACTTACACTACTAGAAATCAAGACTTAAAACACAGTCATTAAGGTAATGGTTAAGGATAGACAAATAATCAAAGAAGCAGAAAGAGTCCAGAAATAAACCTACACATATACAGTCACTTGATTTAACTCAAAGGTGACACAGCAATTCAGTGGGAAAACTATGGTGTTTTTTATTTTTATTTTTTTAAGGAGGGCGCAGCTCACAGTGGCCCATGCAAGAACCGAACCAGCAACTTTGGTGCTATTAGCACCATGATCTAACCAACTGAGCTAACTGGCCACCCGCTATTGTATTTTTAATAAATGTTTTGGAGTAATTAGATAGCCATATGGGGAAAAACATGAACCTTAAGTCCTCTCTCACATAGTTTTCCAAAATTAATACAGGATATATCGTAAATTTAATGTGAAAGATAAACAATAAAGCTTCTAAAAGAAAATATGAGAATATTATCAGAATCTTTGGATACACAAAGATTTATTAAACAGGAGAGAAAAGCAATAATTAAAAAATTGATAAATTGGGTTCTTAAACATTAAGAACTTTAAAAAAAATTAAGAACTTTTGTTCATCAAAAGACTTTATCAAGTCACAGACTTGAAGAAAATAGTTGCAATACATATATCTGACAAAGAACTCATATCTGGATTATCTAAAGAATTCCCACAAATCAATAAGAAAAAGACAACCAAATTTTTTTAAATGAGCAAAAGGCTTGAACACGCACTTAACAAAAGAGGATATTCAAATTGCCAATAATCACATAAAAAGATGCTTACCATCAGTAGTCTTCAAGAGATTTAAACCACAATGAAATATCATGAGACATTTATCAGGATTGCTAAAATTTTTAAAACTAACAATACCAAATGTTGGTGAGGATATGGAGCAATTGAAACTCTCACACATGGAAGGACAAATTAATTCAACCACTTTGAAAAAACTGGTGATATCTACTAAAGTTAAACGCAAGCTTATGCCATGATCTAGAAATTCCACTTCTAGATAAATGTGCCTGTGTACCAAAGACAAACAAAAATGTTTATAGTAACTTTATTCATAATATCCATCAGCAGAAGAATGGATAAACAAATGGTGGTATATTCATATGATGGAAAACTACAGAACAATAAAAGAGAATCAACCACTGATATTTATGCAACAATATGGATAAATCTGACAGACACAATATTCGGCTAAAGAAGCCAGAGTCAAAACAGTATATATATTATTCTATTGATAAGAAGTTCAAAAGCAGGCAAAACTTGTCTATGGTGATGCAAGTCAGAAGAATTGTTACCTCTGCAACAGTTTTCACCAACTGGATGTAACTTTGTCCCCCTTGGAATATCTGACAATGTCTCGAGACATTTTTGGCTATCATGACTTGTGGAGGGGAAAGGGGTATTGTTACATCCACACAGCAAAGGGTTATCCAACACAAAATGTCAGCAGTGCCAAGGCTAACAAACGCTGTCCTAGGAAAAGGGGTATTAACTGGAAAGGGACACAAGGGAAGCTTCTTAGCTGCTAGAAAAGATCTATATCTTAATATGGGTGGTAGTTACCAGCATGTATACTTATGTAAATATTCATGGAGCTTACACTTGAGATTAGTAGTGCACTTTACATATTTCAGTGATATGCTTGAAAAAATTTTATCTTGAAAAAATGTTTCAAAGGCTAATACAATTCGAAAATACATTGTTTTTTAAAATGCAAATAAACAAAATGTTCCTATTAGAAAACAAAGATTGATCCCAAATAGCCAAAACAATCTTGAAAAAGAACAAAGTTGGTGGACTCATACTTTCTGATCTCAAAACTTACTACAAAGCTATATTGATCAAAACAGTGTGGCATTGGCATAAGAACAGACATATAGACCAATGGAATAGAATAGAGAATCCAAAAATAAATCCTCACATATATGGTCAGTTGAAATTTGACAAAGGCGCCAAAACCATTCACTGGCAAAAGGACAGTCTTCACAACAAATGGTATTGGGAAACTGAATATCCTCATGCAGAAGAATGAAACTGGACCTGTCTTATACTACATACAAAAATTAACTCAAATACTTAAGAGCTAAACCTACAAAACTTTTAGAAGAAAACATAGGGGAAAATCTTCATGACATTAATATGGCAACAATTTCTTGAATATGACACCAAAAAAAAACAGACAATAAAAGAAAAAATATCAAATTGGACTTCTGCAAAATCAAAAACCTGCATGTCAACAGAGACTATCAAGAGAATAGAAAACAACTCACAGAATGGGAAAAAATATTTGCAAATTATATATCCAATAATGGATTAATATACAAAATATATAAAGAACTCCTACAACTCAACGACAAACAAAAAACAAATTCAAAAATGGACAAAGGATTTGAATGGATAGTTCTCCAAAGAAGATATACAAATGAGGAACAGCACATGAAAAGATGCTCAACATCATTAGTCATCAGGGAAACGCAAATCAAAACTACAATGAGATATCACTTCATACCCTTCAGAATGGCTATTATAAAAAAAAAAGAAAAGAAAAAGTTAATGGAAAATAACAAGTGTTATTTTCAATTGCAAGGATGTAGAGAAATAGGAACCCTTGTACATTGCTGGCAGGAATGTAAAATGGTGCAGCTGCTATAGAAACCAGTTTGGTGGTTCCTCAAAAAGCTAAACATAGAATTACCATATTACCTAACAATTCCATTCCTAGGTATATATCTAAAGGAATTAAAAGCAAGGATTCAGATACTTGTACACTGATGTATATAGTGGCATTATTGACCAAAAGCCAAAAAGTGGAAACAACCCAAGTGTCCATTTATGAATAAATGGATAAATAAAATGTGTATGTACATACATTGGAATACATTCAACCATGAAAAGGAAAGGAGTACTGGTACATGCTACAACATGAATGCACATTATGTTCAGTGAAATAAATCGGACCCAAAGGGCAAATGGTGTATGATTCTACTTACATGAGGTACCTGGGTAGGCAGATTCATAGAGACAGAAAGTAAATTAGAGCTTACCAGAGACTGGGGAGAGAGGAATGGAAGTTATTGCTTTATAGCTAGAGTTTCTGTTTGGGATGATGAAAAGTTTTAGAAATAGTGGTAATGGTTACAAAATATTGTGTGTGACTAATGGCACTGAATTATACACTTAAAAATGGTCAAAGTGGAAAATTTTATGTTATATGTAGCCTATCACAATTTTTAAAAAGTTAATGTAACATTAAAAACCATTGAACTGCACACTTTAAATGGGTGAGTTGTAAGATATGTGACTTACATCACGATGATAAATAGACATCCACATGTAAAATAATGAAGTTGGAACCCAATTTCATATCATATACAAAAATCAACTCAAAATAGACCAAAGACCTGAATGTAACAATTAAAATTATAAAACTCTTAGGAGGAACATAGACATAAATCTTCATGATTTTGTGTTAGGTAATGATTTCTTAAATATGACATCATAAGCACAAGCAATGAAAGAAAAAATGGATAAATTGGACATCAACAAAATTAAAAACTTTTGTGTTTCAAAGGACACCATTAAAAATGTGAAAAGACAACCCACAGGTTAGGAGAAAATATTAACAAATCATATATTTGATAAGAGACTTATATAGAGAATATATAAACTTATACCTCCATAATAAAAAGACATGTAACCCAATATTTTAAATGGGCAAAGGATTTGAATTGACATTTCTCCAAAGATATATAAGAGGTGGATAAGCACATGAAAAGTTATTTAACATCATTAGCCATCAGGGAAACATAAATCAAAACCACAATGAAATACTACTTCACACCTACTAGATTGGTTATAATAAAAAAGAAAGACAATAACAAGTGTTGGTGAGGATGTGGAGAAATTGGAACCCTTATTCACTGCTGGTACATGTGTAAAATAGTTCAGCCAGTTTGGAAAACAGCCTAGCAGTTCCTTAAATGATTAAACATAGGGTTATCACATGACCTAGCCATTCTACTTCTAGGTATACACAAAAGAGAAATGAAAACGTATCAATACAAAAATTGGTACATGAATGTACATAGTAGCATTATTCAAAGTAGCCAAAAGGTAGAAACAACCCAAGTGTACATGAACTGATGAAAAAACAAAATGTGCCATATCCATACAGTAGAATATTATTTACTATTCAGCCATAAAAAGAAATGAAGTACATGATACATGCTACAACATGAATGAACCTTGAAAACATTATGCTAAATGAAAGAAGCCAATCAAAAAGGACCACATATAGTATGATACCATATATATGAAATGTCCAAAATAGACTGATTTATACAGACAGAAAGTATATTAGTGGTTGCTTAGGGCTGGGGGTGGGAGGATGGGTTGAGGGTGACATCTAAGAGGTTTGGGGTTTCTTTTAGGGGTGATGAAAATGTTCTAAAATTGATTGTGGTGATGGTTGCACAACTCTGCATATATTTTAAAACCATTAAATTGTACACTTACAGTGTATAATTGTACACTTAAATTGTATGGTATGAAAGTTAGATATCAATAAGGCTGTTTTTAAAAAAGATCAACTTGCAAAAACCAAGTTCCTATATATTATCAGCATCATCAATACAAAATAGTAATTGTAGTCAAAAATAAGACATGATTCGTGATAGTAATAAAAAACTATAAAGCACCTAGGAATTAAACTATCAAAAATGTAATAGACCTTTATGGAGAATTTTTTTTAATTCCAGTAAAAGCTTTATCCTATATGCAAAGGAAAACTTTAATAGATGGATAAATCAACAACATTCCAATAAAAATGCCAGCAAGAGTTTTTGAGAACCTAGACAAACGTATTTTAAAATGTATATGGAAGAATGAGGATTTGCTAATAGCCTTCAAGGCATGGTTTGGATGATGATGTCCTCAGAATAAATTTGAAAAGAACTTTTAAGAGGGATTCTTACCCTACCAGATATGAATACATATTTGCAAAGCCATGGTAATTTTTTTAATTGCAATATGGTATTGGTATATGAACAAACAAAAATATTTGGAGATATAAATAATTGAGATAAGATCTTCACATCAAAAACTGATGGGAGATTAATTTACAAAACTGCTGCATATTGGAAGTGAGTGCAGGTTCCAGATAAGACCCCAAGGCTTCGCTCAGGTGGAGACCGCAAACACTCAATAGAGGTGAGCTGGGCCTAGAGCCTGCCTTCTCCACTGGTCAAATTTTGACCTGAAAAGCCAGGTCTGAAATTTATCAAGAAAGAAAGAGGCATACATTTTTGCAAGAAAGTATATAGTTGGTTGACTTTCAATTTGTACATAATAAAAGTATCATGGAGATATTACGGTTAAGGAAATTGAAGCTCAGAGAGATTTAAGTTGCTCATCCCAACTTGCACAGCAAGCCGCGGCTAAGCACTGGACCTCTTGTGTAAAATTAATACATTGCATGTTATGCACTGAATGTTGTTCCCTTCCTCTCACCTCACCTCTCCCCTCCCTGCCCTATAAACGTGAATGCAGAGTTTTTCCAGGACAGTGCCCTCTCTGAGGCTGTCGCCCTTCCCATACTAACCCTCAGCAATACTTTGGAAATTTGTGGTATCCTTCTCTGTGTTGTTGCAAGCAGGGAACCCCAGCGGGAACTGGCCCATCTCAGCACCAGCCATCTCGCTCCACCTCTGCGGATTCTCTTCCAAGGGCACAGTGTGGGTGGTGTTGTCCTCAGAATAATCCTGCTGGCTGCTCAGTGACAGGGTGGAGGTGTCACTGAAGATGAGGCTAGAGCCCAGGCTCAGAGTCTCATTGGAGCCCAGGATCAGGGTCATGCATGAGGGTGGAGAAAGCATGCAGTCAGGTTCACAGGTGCTGGAGTGCCGGCTAATACCATCATTGGACACAGGAACTAGGGTCAAACATGAGGTCTGAGTGGCAGTCATATTCAAATCAGACCTGGCAGTGCCATCTGAAGTCACATTGATGGTTCCCTTGGAACTCGTGTTCCAAGCTGCACCAAAGGCTCCTTTTGAAACAGACCTAGAAATGTTATGTGAAATCAAAGGGATGGTTTCACTGGTGTTTGGGATTAAGGTTCCACAAGAACCTGGAGCCACATTCAGGTCCAGCTTGGAGATGGTTTTTAAGTCTGCACTGAGCAGCTGATTAGAGTTGGAATCCAGAGAAGAGTTTGAGGCTGGAATAAGGAGTGTTTTTGAGTCTGGCCTGGAAATACAGTGGCCAAGAACTAGGGCTTCTCTTGAAGAGGACCTTATAAGTGGGTTTGATTCAGATCTGGAAGGATTGGAGTTACTCTGACCCAAATCAAAAACGTTGCTTGAGTGGGAATTGAAGGCCACTTCAGAATTCAGCCCAGAGTGGTTCTCCAAGCTCAGACCCTGGGCCTCGGTCGAGCCAGGGCTTGGAATGAGGTTTGAAGCTAGACATAGGGCCCCCTGTGAGTTAGGCTTTGAGATGTGATTCGACTCCAGGCTCAGGGCTTCACCAGAGGGGGAAGCGGTGATCTGGAGGGAGGCTGGAGCCACAGCCCTACTGTCTTCAGGTCTGGAGGTATTATCAGACACTAGGCCAGGGCCCTCCTCAGAGACAGTATTCAGTATTGGATTAAGGTCTGGAACAAGAGCCAAGCCAGGACTCAGGGGTGGATTTAAGGTAGGAATAAGGTTCATGTCTGGGTTGGGTGCAGAGATGGTGCCAGAGCCTAAAGTTGGGGCTTCAGTGGAGTTGAGACTAGGTGTCATCTTTGGGTCTTCACAGAGGACCAGACTAGCCCTTGGACTCAGAGCCATGTCTGGTCTGGAGGTCTCTCAATGCCACTGCCCCCTTCTCTCCAATATCCGACTGTTGAGCTCCCTACTGTGCTCCTAAGAGAGTAAAAAAGCAAATTCAGTCATGTCTCATGTATTAAAACTTTTCCATGGCTCCCCACTATCTTTAAGATGAAGCCCTTGTGTAACTTACAAGGTCCTCCATGACCACACCTACCCCGCCTTTCTAGCCCCATCCTACATGGCAAAATATTCATCACACTTCATTCCAATGACTCATTTAGTGGTCTAGCACCTGCTAGAGATGAGCTCCACACTGGCAAGAACATAAATATGAATAATAAAATGACAATCACTATGTATCTATCAATAATTACTTTAAATATAAATGAATTAAATGCTCCAATCAAAAGATATAGGGTAGCTGAATGGATAAGAAAACAAGATCCATACATATGCTGTCTACAAGAGACCCACTTCAGATCAAAAGACACACACAGACTCAGAGTAAAGAGATAGAAAAGATATGTCATGCAAATGGAAACAACAAAAAGCTGGAGTAGCAATACTTACATCAAACAAAGTCTATAAGAAGAGATAAAGAGGAACATTACATAATGATAAAGGGATCAATCCAATAATAGGATATAACCCTTGCAAACATTTATGCACCCAACATAGGAACACCTAAATATATAAAGAAATATTAACTGACATAAAGGGAGAGATCGACAGAAACACAACTATAACAGGGACTTTAACACACCATTGGCACCAATGGACAGATCTTCCAGACAGAAAACCAACAAGAAAACTGTGACCTTAAATGACACACTAGACCAGATGAATTTAATTGATATTTTTAAAGCATTTCACCCAAAAGCAGCAGAATATGCATTCTTTGCAAGTGCACATGGAACATTTTTCAAGATAGACCATATGTTAGGCCACAAAACAAGACTCAATAAATTTAAGATTGAAATCATATCAAGCATCTTCTCTGACCACAATGGTATGAAACTACAAATCAATTACAAGAAAAAACTGAAAAATACACAAAGACATAGAGGCTAAATGACATGCCACTAAGTAGTATTTGGTTCAACAATGAGATCAAGGAAAAAAATCAAAAGATACCTCGAGACAAATGAAAATGAAAACACAATGACCCCAAATCTAAGGGTCACAGTGAAAGCATCCTAAAAAGAAAATTCATAGCAATAAAGGCCTACCTCAAGAAACAAGAAAAATCTCAAATAAAAAATCTAAATTTACATTTAAAAGAACTAGAAAAAGAATTACAAACAAAGCCCAAAGTTGTAGAAGGTAGGAAATAATAAAGATCAGAGTGGAAATAAATGAAATCGAGTCTTAAAAAAAAATACAAAGATCAACGAAACCAAAAGCTGGTTCTTTGAAAAGATAAAAAAAAAATTGATAAACCTTTAACCAGACTCATGAAGAATAAAAGAGAGAGGACCGAAATAAGCAAAACCAGAAGTGAAAGAGAAGTGACAATTGACATCCCACAGAAATACAAAGAATTATAAGAAAATATTATGAATGATTATTTGCCAAAAAATTGGTCAACCTGGAAGAAACGAATAAATTCCTAAAAACATACAGTCTTTAAAAACTGAATCAAAAAGAAACAAAAAAGAAACCAAAAAAAGAAAAAAAGAAAAAAGAAACCGATCGATTACTACTAACAAAATTGAATCAGTAATAAAAAAAACTCCCAACAAATGAAAGTCCTGGACCGGATGGCTTCACAGGTGAATTTTACCAAACATTCAAAGAAGAATTAACACCTATCTTCCTCAAATTTCAAAAAATTCAAGAGGAGGGAAAGCCTCTAAGCTCATTTTACAAAGCCAGCATTACCCTGATTCCAAAACCAAATGAAAACATTTTTTAAAAAGAAAACTATAGGCTGATATCCCTGATGAACATAGATGCAAAAATTCTTAACAAAATATTAGCAAACTGAATTTAGCAATACATTAAAAAGATAATACACCATGATCAAGTTGAATTTACTCCTGGGATGCAAGGTTGGTTCAATACCCACAAATCATTTAGTGTAATACACCACATAAACAAAATGAAAGATAAAAATCATATAATCATATCAATAGGTGCAGAAAAAGTGTTTTACAAAATCCAGCATCCATCGATAATAAAACTCTCAGTAAAGTGGGAATAGAGGAAATATACCTCAACATAATAAAGGCTATAAATGCCAAACCCTCAGCTAACATCATACTCAATGGGAAAAAACTAAAAGTGTTTTCCTTGAGATCAGGAACAAGACAAGGATGGCCACTTTTACCACTTTTATTCAACATAGTATTGGAAGTCCTAGTCACAGCAATCAGACAAGAAAAAGAAATAAAAGCATCCAAATTTGAAAAGAAGAAGTAAAATTGTCATTATTTGCAGATGACTTAATGCTATATATATAGAGAACCCTAAAGATTCCACCAAAAAAAAAAAAAAACTATTCAAACTGATAAATGAATTCAGTAAAGTAGCAGGATAAAAAATTAATATTCAGAAATTCATTCATTTTTTTAAGTTTTTTTTTTAATTAAAGTTTATTGGGGTGACGATTGTTAGTAAAGTTACATAGATTTCAGGTGTACAATTCTGTATTACATTATCTATAAATCACACTGTGCGTTCACCACCCAGAGTCAGTTCTCTTCCATCACCATATATTTGATCCCCTTTACCCTCCTCTATCATCCCTCTTCCCCCTTACCCTCTGATAACCACTAAACTATTGTCTGTGTCAATGAGTTTTTGTTTCTCATTTGTTTATCTTGTTCTTTTGTTGTTTTTGGTTTATATACCACATATCAGTGAAATCATATGGTTCTCTGCTTTTTCCGTCTGACTTATTTTGCTTAGCATTATCTCAAGATCCATCCATGTTGTCACAAATGGTCCTGTTTCATCTTTTCTTACCATCGAATAGTATTCCATTGTGTATATATACCACAACTTCTTTATCCATTCATGTATCAAAGGACATTTTGGTTGTTTCCTTGTCTTGGCCACCGTAAACAGAGCTGCAATGAACATTGGAGCACACTTATCTTTGTGTATAAATGTTTTCAGATTTTTTGGGTAGATACCCAGGAGAGGGATTGCTGGGTCATATGGTAATTCTATTTGTAATTTTTTGAGAAACCTCCACACAGCCTTCCATAGCGGCTGCACCAATCTGCATTCCCACCAACAGTGTATGAGGGTTCCTTTTTCTCCACAGCCTCTCCAACACTTGTTACTATTTGTCTTGTTGAGATAGCCATTCTAACTGGAGTGAGGTAATATCTCATTTTGGTTTTTATTTGCATTTCTCTGATGATTAGTGATGTTGAGCATTTTTTCATGTTTATTTGCCATTTGTATGTCCTCTTTGGAGAAATGTCTCTTCAGGTCCTCTGCCCATTTTTCAATTGGGTTGTTTGTTTTTTTGTTGTTGAGTTGCATGAGTTCCTTGTACATTTTGGATATTAGCCCCTTATCGGAGGAACTGTTTGCAAAAATCTTCTCCCATTCAGTTGGTTGCCTCTTTATTTTGTCAATGGCTTCTTTTGCTGTGCAGAAGCTTTACAGTTTGATATAGTCCCATTCATTTATTTTAGCTTTTACTTCCATTGCCTTTGGAGTCAAATTCATAAAATACTCTTTGAACCAGAGGTCCATAAGTTTAGTACCTATGTTTTTTTCTTTGCAGTTTATTGTTTCAGGTCTTATGCTTAAGTCTTTGATCCATTTTGAATTAATTTTGGTATATAGTGACAGATAGCAGTTCAGTTTCATTCTTTTGCACGTGGCTTTCCAATTCTGCCAGCACCATTTATAGAACAGGCTGTCTTTCCTCCATTGTATGTTTTTTGCTTCTTTGTCAAAAATTATCTGTCCATATTTATGTGGTCTTATTTCTGGGTTCTCAATTCTATTCCATTGGTCTATGTGTCTGTTTTTCTGCCAATACCATGCTGTTTTGATTATTGTTGCCCTGTATTACAAGCTAAAGTCAGGGAATGTGATACTTCTAGCATTGTTCTTTTTTCTTAGAATTGCTTTAACTATTAGGGGTCTTTTGTGGTTCCAAACAAATCTGATGATTTTTTGTTCTATTTCTTTAAAAAATGCCATTGGGATTTTGATGGAGATTGCATTAAATCTGTATATTGCTTTGGGAAATATGGCCATTTTAACTATGTTGATTCTTCCAATCCATGAGCATGGAATGTCTTTCCATTTCTTTGTGTCTTCTTCAATTTCTTTTACAAATGTCTTATAGTTTTCAGCATATAGGTCTTTCACATCCTTGGTTAAGTTTATTCCTAGGTATTTTATTCTTTGTGCTGCAATTGGAAAAGGAATTGTTTTTTGTATTTCTTTTTCTGAGATTTCATTGTTAGTATACAGGAATGCAATGGACTTTTGTATGTTGATTTTGTAGCCGGCAACTTTACTGTATTCATTGATTGTTTCTAACAGCTTTTTGGTAGAGCTTTAGAGTTTTCTATATATGGCATCATGTCATCTGCAAAGAGTGACAATTTAACTTCTTCATTCCCAATTTGGATGCCTTTTATTTCTTTCTCTTGCCTGATTGCTCTGGTGAGGACTTCCAACACTATGTTGAAAAGCAGAGGTGACAGGGGACAACCCTGTCATGTTCCTGAACGCAGAGCAAAGAGCTTCAGTTTTTCACCTTTAATTATGAGAATTAGCTGAGGGTTTTTCATATATGGCCTTTCTTATGTTAAGGTATTTTCCTTCTATACCTATTTTATTAAGTGTTTTAATCATAAATGGATGTTGTATCTTGTCAAATGTTTTTTCTGCATCAGTTGATATAATCATATTTTTGTCCTTTATTTTGTTTATGTGATGTATCACACTGATGGATTTGCATATGTTGAACCATACTTGTACCCCTGGGATAAACCCCACTTGGTCGTGATGAATAATCAATTCATTCATTTTTATATACCAATAATGAATGGTCAGAAAGAAAAATTAAGAAAACAGTCACATTTACAATCACATTAAAAAAACAAAAACCTAGGAATAAATTTAACCGAAGTGGTAAAAGACCTGTATTCAGAAAACTACAAGATAGTGAACAAAGAAACTGAAGAAGATACAAAAAAATGGAAGAATATACCATGATCATGAATAGGAAGAATTAACATAATTAAAATGTACATACTATCCAAAGCAATCTATAGATTCAATGCAATCCCTATCAAAATACCAATGGCATGTTTCACAGAACTTGAACAAACAACCTTAAAATGTATATGAAATCACGAAAGACCCTGAATACCACAACAACCTTGAGAAAGAACAAAATTGAAGGTATCACGTCACCTGATATCAAACTATACTACAAGTCTATAGTAATCAAAACAGCATGGTACTGGCATAAGAACAGACACATAGATCAATGGAACAGATTATAGAACCCAGAAATAAACCCATGACTATGTGGTCATTTAATCTATGACAAAGGAGGCAAAAACACAGTGGGGTAAAGACAGTCTAGTCAATAAATTGTGTTGGGAAAACTGAACAGATATATGCAAAAAAATGAAACTGGACCACCTTCTTACACCATATAAAAGAATAGACTCAAAATGGATTAAAGATTTAAATGTAAGACCGAAAACCATAAAACTCCTAAAAGAAAACGTAGGCAGTAAACTCTCTGACACTGCTCTTAGTAATATGTTTTCTGATGTATCTCCTCAGGCAAGAGAAACAAAAGAAAAAATAAACAAATGGACTACATCAAACTAAAAAGATTTTTGCACAGCAAAGGAAACCACCAACAAAATGGAAAGAGATCCTACTAAATGGGAGAAGATATTCACCAATGATACAATGATAAATGGTTAATATCCAAAATTAATAAAGAACTCATAAAATTCAACACCAAAAACATAAATAATCCAATTTAAAAATTGGCAGAGGACCTGAATAGATATTTTTCCAAAGAGAACATACAGATGGCCAATAGACATATGGCAAGATGCTCAATGTCATTAGTCATCAGAGAAATGCAAATTAAAACCACAATGAGATATCTCCTTACACCTGTCAGAATGGCTACATCAGTAAATCAACAAACAAGTGTTGACCAGGATACAGAGAAAAGGGAAACTTTTTGCATTGTAGGTGGGATTTTAAATTGGTGCAGCCCCTATTGGAGGTTCCTCAAAAAATTAAAAAATAGAACTACCTATGACCTAGCAATTTATCCAAAGAAATCCAAAACATTAATTCAAAAAGATACATACACCTTTACGTTCATTGCAGCACTATTTGCAATAGCCAAGATATGGAAGCAACCCAAGTGCCTGTCAATAGATGATTGGACAAAGAAGAGGTGGTACATATATACAATGGAATATTACTCAGCCATAAAAATGAATGAAATCCTACCATTTGTGACAACATAGGTGGACCTAGAGGGTATTATGCTAAGTGAAACAAGTCAGACTGAGAAAGATAAATACCATATGATCTCACTTATGTGTGGAATCTAAAGAACGAAATAAATGAACAAACAAAACAAAAAAAACTCATTGATATAGAGAACAAACTGATGGTTATCAGAGTTGGGGAGTTGGGTGAAAAAGGTAAAAAGATTAAGAAACACAAATTGGTAGTTACAAAACAGACATGAGATATAAAGTACAGCATAGAGAACATAGTCAATAATATTGTAATAACTATGTAAGATGTCAGATGGGCATTAAATTTGTTGGACTGATAGATGGGAGGGATTTGGGGGGCTGGGTGAAAAAGGGGAAGGGATTAAGAAGTACATATTTGTAATTACAAAATAGTCATGGGGAATGTAAAATACAGCATAGAGAATATAGTCAATAATGTTTCAACAACTATGTGTAGTGCCAAGTGGGTATTGGACTAATCACTGCATAAATTATATAAATGTCTAACCACTATGCTATATACCTGAAATTAATATAAAATAATATTGAATGTCAACTGTAACTGAAAAAGATAAATAACTAATTTTAAAAATAAAAATTTAAAAGTTAAAATCCTGCCTAAACCCAGCAATCTGCTGGGTGAACTCCCCAATCCCCCCAACCTGTGTCACTCCCACAGCTGGGCCACAGCTCACCTGCATGCATGGTGTTCTTAATCAGGAGTAGGCCCCTGTGAGGAGACACAGAAGGAGATCAAGTCAGGCAAAGAGTGACTTACTTTTTTAATATTTACTGAACAAAGTCTACAGGTCAGGCATATACACACAGAGTCCCGGAAGTTAGATATTATTGCTGCATTATACACTTAAGAAAGTAGGATGAAGGAGAGGAAGGTCACCCACCCCACTGTCCCTTAGGGCAGCCAAGACCATCTCTTTATGCCACCAGTCTGCCCTCCCATGGCTTCCCATTGTCTTCAGGACAGTGTCCTCAATCCCTAGCAGAATCCAAAGGCTATTCTGTGTCTGGCCCCAACTCCCTTTTCACCCTTCTTGCCACTCCATACTCCCTTCCCCATTCCATTCCATCATCCCTCAACTCCTTTGAGTTCCTCCAAAGAGCCAGGCTCCTAGATAAGGTCTGGACCTTGCACAGGTCAGGCACCCCCTTTCTCTAGTCTCCTTCCCTGACTAACACCTACAGCTTCACCACTTCAGATTTCAGCTCAAATGTTAAGAGCCTTCTAGGTGCCCCAGACTGGTGAGGTCCACTTGTAAGTTCCCAAGGCATCTGGTCTACTTCCCCTTTCTTGGCACACAATATCTGGTTTCCTCACTAGACAATAAGATCCATAAGAGTCTAGCACAGCACCTGGTACACAGTAAATGTTCCATAAATGAGCTTGTTATTTCATCTTTTTATCTCTTCTTCATTTGCCCATCCATTCTTACAGGAACTGATTTCATCACTTATTAATTTATTATTCATTAATGCACTCATTCAATAAATCATTTACTAACTCCACAAATTTTGCTGTGCATCTTTATAGCTTGGCTTTGGAGTCATATTATCCTGGGTACAAATCCAAACTCACCCTCTTACTAGTGTTAGGTGAACTTGGGCAAGAGACTTTGCCCCTCTGACCTTCATCTTCCTTATCTCTAATATGGGGAGTATAAAGCCTGCTACCCAGGGTGGTTGTAATTTCAGTCTGGCATGGAGTACATGGCCCACATAAGGCACTCTCTAAATGATAGCTACTTGTTCTATTACTCTCTGCCAAGCACTGTGGGCCGAGAGGAGTAAGACCTGTGGTGCATTGGGAAGAATAAGGCAGAAACCAATGGGAGCTACCTTCATTCTAAGCAAGCTGTTTGTGGCCAGCTTTGCATCTTGTCTCAGAAGCAGGAAGTGTTCACTTACCATCAGCACCAGTAGCAACGTTACCCTAAAGCTAATGTAATTTAAAATTTCAGGGCTCCTTCCTTGCACAGTCCATTTCCAAAGTGACTATACTTAATTTTGTAGTCACAATTTTGTCTTCTTTTACTTAAAGAGGAGCCTCAAAATTATTTTAAAAATTCAGCCTCCAAAAACCCTGGATCTTCTCTTGATCACCCTTTTTACCTTCATACACACACACACACACACACACACACACACACACACACACACCATAGTTATCAAAGGGAGGCATTTTCAACCTGGAAAAATGAGTCAGGTCCAGCCTACAAAGCAGTGAATAGGAATTTGGAAGGTCTAACTGGTTTGGGCTGTGGAAGAGAATAATGTGTACCCCTCTGACACAGCAGATGCACAATACCAGTTCACTGGGCAGAAAACTGCAGGTCTCAACCCTGGCTGACCCTTGCTCTTCCATGAGAAAAAAGCAGAGCTCCCCCCACTTTCTCCTGTTCCTTTAATCCTTCTCCATCTCACATTCAGAGCTGCCTGGCAATGACTGTAACCACACATTTACCCTCCACCAAAGGACCATTGTGCACTGAGAAGTGTGATGGTTCTTGAGTGGCGTAGGTGGAACCCAGGGGAGCTAAAGGAGCTCACTACTGTCTTGACAGCAACACATGCCTTTTGGCCTTTGCTCCAAGGCCCTGGGGCGCCAGATGGGGAGGGTAGAGGATGGCCATAAAACAGCTAGTCTGATCCAAGACTGAGAGAATCATTGACTGATTCCCATCATCTCTCCTCCACCTCAATGAAACCTTCCAGCCCCTTGCGGCTATTCTCAGGAGGAGGAACTATCAGGGGATCTTCCAGTTCCTCACTGAGAACACATTTATCAGACATAAGAGCCTGAAATGTCAGGCACTCATGTGAGTACGTGTGCACAAACACCCATGTGCACACATACATCCGGCATTAGGACATCTCAGACCTAGAGAACCCAACCCAGAACTTGCCATCTTTTCCCCAAATTGGACCCTCCTATTCTCTTCCACGGAAAGGAACTGGCGCCACTATCCAAGCCAGAAACAATATTATGCTTGACTCCTCTCTTCCTTACTCAACACATCCAATTTTGGTCTGATAATTTTTGTTCCAGGAAAGCTCCTCAATATCTTCCTATATCTCCATCACCACTTCCAGAACCTAGTAAAGTTCCCGTTACCTTGAGGCTGGGTTTTGGAATTGCTTCCTCAACAATGGTCCCTGTATCTCAGACTGCACTCAGTAAACCATTTTCCAAATCGAGCCACAAAGATCTTCCTTTAAAATTGCATTCAACAGTGTGTTACTGGCATAGAGGTAGACATATGGAATAGAATTGAGAATCCAGAAATAAATCCATGAATCCATGGTCAACTGAGTTTTGACAAGAATGCCAACTCTATTTAATGAAGAAAAAATAGTCTCTTCAACAAATGGCGGTGTGACAACTTGATATCAACATGCAAAAGAATGAATTTTCAACACTTACCCACACTTTAGAAATTAAATCAAAATACCTTAAAGGCCTAAATGTAAGAATTAAAATTATAAAACTCTTGGAAGGAAATGTAGAAGTAAGTCTTCATGGCCTTTTGGCAATGGTTTCTTAGATATGACACCAAAAGCACAAGCAACAGGAAAAAAAAATAAGTTGGACATACTTAATATTAAAAACTTGCACATCAAAAGACACTATGAAGAAGTGAAGACACAATCTACAGAATAGGAGAAAATATCTGTAAATCATAATATCTGACAAGAGTTCAGTATCTGGAATATATAAAGAACTCTTACAACTCAACAACAAAAAGACAAACACCCCAATTTTAAAGTGGGCAAATAACTTAAACATGACACTTCTCCAAACATATACAAATAGCCAATAAGCACATGAAAAGATGGTCAACATCATCAGTCACTAGGGAAATGCAAATCAAAATCACAATGAGATAGTACTTCATACCCATTAGGATGGTTATAATTTTTTTTTAATGGAAAATAACAAGTATTGGCACGGATGTAGAGAAACTGGAACTCTCAAGTGGGAAGTGGGAAACTGGAATCCCACTGCTGGTGGGAATGTAAAATGATGTAACCTCTGTAAAAACAATTTGGTAATTCCTCAAGAATTTAAACATAGAATTATCATATGATCCAGCAATTCCACTCCTAGTTATATACCCCAAAGAATTGAAAATTGGTTTTTCAACAAAAACTTGTACACATGTTCATAGCAGCACTATTCACAATAGCCAAAGGTGGAAACAACCCAAATTGTTTGTCAACTGGTGAATGGATAAGCAAAATGTGGTATATCCACATAATTGAATATTATTCAGTCATAAAAAGATGCTAAACATAGATAAGTGTTAAACATAGATAAACTTTGAAAATATTATGCTAAGTGAAAGAAGCCAGACACAAAAGTCACATATTGTTGATTGCATTTATATAAAATATCTAGAATAATCAAATCTAGAGAGGCTGAAAGCAGATTAAAGCAGACAGAAAAGATTACTAGGGGACAGGGGAAAAGAGCATGGGAAGTGACTGCTTAATGGGTACAGGATTTCCTTTTAGAGTGACAAAAACATTCTGGAACTATACAGTGGTGATGGTTGTACAACATTATGAAGGTACTAAATGTCACTAGTAGTAAATTTTATGCTATGTGTATTGTACCACAATTTTTTAAATGCATGTAATAGACAAAAGGGCATAGATTCACTTTTCCCTACTCCTCCCTTCTAAATACTACATCCTGGAAATAGTTCAACAGACAACCATAAAACCACTCTGAAAACTAGAAAGAAGGTAGTGAACTGACTAGGAACCTCAGAACTTGAGGGATGACATGGAGATGAGGTTTTCTTTTTATTTCCCATATACCCCAGACTGGGTGCCAGAGAGTCCTGCATACAGTCTACCAAGAGTATACACACACACATATAAAAACAGAAAAAGAAAAGCTTACTCTCTCTGGCCAAAGGGCCAGGAAAGGGGAAGCCCAACAGAGAAAGAGCCCCAATGGGGAGCCCCAATACCCACTCCATATCTGGGATAGTGGCAGACCAGTGGCAGTTTCAGTAGAGTCCTGCATCTCTGCCATCTCACAGCTCGTGACCCCCCAGTAACAACAGGTGGCCCAGTGGAGTTACCTTCTGCTCCTACAGTCAGCACCATCAGGAATAAACCAGGAGCCCCAGCAGCGCCAAAAGAACAAAGCAGACCAAGGCTCTGAAAACCATTATTGAACTACAGTCTATAAGTATGCCAGAACCTATACTCTAAACCTTAACACTTTGACTGCCTGCTAAAATAGAAGATTTAGATGGAATCAAGAGTCTCTAAGGGCAGCCAGTCAGCTCAGTTGGTTAGAGCACGATGCTCATAACACCAGGGTTGCTGGTTCCATCCCCACATGGGCCACTGTGAGCTGCACCCTCCACAACTAGATTGAAACAACTACTTGACATGGAGCTAATGAGTCCTGGAAAAACACTTAAAATAAATAGAAGTTTGGGGGAAAAAAGTCTCTTAAGTTAATATATAAAATGCCAGAGATAAAATCAAAATCACTCATCATAACAAAAACTAGGAAAATCTTATCTTGAGAAAAGATAATCAACTGATGCCAACACTGAGAGGAATCAGATGTCAGAATTTGTGACTTAAAATAGTCATCATAGATTTCCACTCAAGACAGTGAAATAGGTAACTGCTGTCAGGACCACATCAATTGCAACTTAACCACAGAACAACCATTACTGAAAATCACCTGAAGTCTAGTTGAACCAAGGCCCTACAACTACCAACTTACAGAAGAAGCCATCTTGAGACTGGTAGGAGGGACAGAGACATGAACTGGGCTGGTCCCACACCCATGTGTGACCATTAAAAATCAGGAGGGATATCTCAGCTGTGGCAGTCCCCCCCACCCATGAGGAATGAGGGGTCTCAGCCTCTCCCCATCCTAGGGTTTCAGTGCTGGGGAGAGAAGTCCCCATAACTTCTAGCTGTGAAAACTAGTGGAAATTGTGGCTGAGTGAGATGGACAGCAGCTGCACTCCCAAGTGCTCCTCTTAGAGGGCCCACACACAAACTTACTTGCTGATGGACTCACTTGCTCTGAGCTCCAGTGCTGCGCAGAGGCTCAAAAGTTGCCAGGGGCATTCAGAGAGGAACTGAATTGTCTGGCTGCAGGGTGAGGGCTGGAGGGGCAGCTTTCTCCCTGATGGAGGAGCTGGTAGAAGCCATTGTTTCTCTGTTGAGCCCTCCCCCTCCCCGCATGCAGATGCAAGCAGATGCATCTGAGTCTCCACCAAACTGGCTATTACCTTTGTCTGCCCCACTGTAGTGATTCCCTGAGACCACGCCCCACCCAACTTTCAGGCAACCCAAGCCTTTTCCAGTGGCTTTTCCATATAAACAGCCTACCCTGGCTCATGCAGACTTTTCTAAGCTCTCTCAAAGGTTCACAAAACCCAAACAAGCAGCATCTGGCTTCAGCAGGTCCCATAACTATGGCTGAGCAATCCTAAGCCTGGCACTAGTGACAGCCAGCCTTGGTTTGTGGCTTGGCCTCTACCAAGTCACCTCCAAGCACAGCGTGGGTGGCAGCCAATCTGGATTGCTTTGTGGCTCATGCCAGGTGGCCCCAGGCAGGACACAGACTGCAACTGAACTTGGCCTGCCGTGGGTGTCTTCCCAGGAGGTCCCAAAGCTGGCAGGTTAAGTGGCCAACTTTGGACTGGGCTGGAGCATCACCCAGCCACCTCCAAGGACAAAACACCCAAAAAGTAGACTGGGCAGGCACCAGAGCCCTGCTAAAGTGAACCCTGCTCTATAGGGTCAGCCCTTGCACAACAGCTCCTCCACTGTAGTTACAGCCAGTCCTCACAACAAATCAGCCTGAGGGTCAATCCCTCCCATTGATATGCAAAACAACAATCAAGTCTCAACTACAACAGGAGGGCACACACAACCCTCACAAAGATCAACTGGCTCTGGTGACCCACAGGACACCTACTACATAAGGCCACTCTCTACTAAGACCAGGAGGCACAGCAGCCCTACATAGACACAAACACAGGAAGGCAGCCAAAATGGGGAGACAAAGAAACTTTTCCCAAATCAAAGAACAGAACAAAGCTCCAGAAAAAGAACTAAACAAAATGGAGAAAATCTTCCCTAATCTGGGGAAGGAAATAGATATACAAGCCCAGGAAGTGCAGAGAGTCCCAAACAAGATGAACCCAAACAGGCCCACACCAAGACACATCATAATTAAAATGCCAATGGTTAAAGACAAAGAGAGAATCTTAAAAGCAGTAAGAGAAAAGTAGTTAGTTACTTAACAGGGAGTTCCCATAAGACTATCAGCTGATTTTGCAACAGAAACTTTTCAGGCCAGAAGGGATTGGCAGGAAACATTCAAAATGATGAAAAGAATGGACCTGCAACCAAGATTACTCTACCCAGTCAAGCTATCATTTAGAATTGAAGGACAGATAAAGAGCTTCTCAGACAAGAAAAAACTAAAGGAGTTCCTCATCACCAAACCAGTATTGCAAGGAATGTTAGGGGGACGTCTTTAAAAAATATATAAATATCAATAATAAAACAACAATAACTACGTATCAACAATTACTTTAAATGTAAATGGACTAAATGCTCCAATCAAAAGATAGGGTGGCTGAAGGGATAAGAAAACAAGAGACTCATTTCAGATCAAAAGACACACACAGACTGAAAGTAATGCAATGGGAAAAAAATATTTCATGATAATGGAAACACAGAAAAGAAAAAGAAAAAGCTGTGGTAGCAATATTTATAACAGACAAAGTAGACTTTAAAACAAAGGCTATAACAAGTGACAAAGAAGGACCCAGTCATCCCACTTCTGGGTAATTTTCTGAAGAAACCCAAAATGCTACTTTGAGGGGACATGTGCATCTATATGTTCATTACAGCATTGTTTACAATGGCCAAGATACAGAGGCAGCCTGGGTGTCTGTCGATGGGTAAAGAGTAGGTGGTAGATATATACAATGGAATATTACTTGGCCATGGAAGGAAATGGGTTCTCACCATCTGCAAAGGCATGGATGGACCTAAAGGTTATCGTGCTGAGTGAAATATGTCAGACAGCAAAAAACTGATGCAATGTGATTTTTCTTATATGTGGAATCTAAGGACCAAGTTAAACAAAGAAACAAAACAGAAACAAACTAATAGATACAGAGAACATTTTGATGGTTGCCAGATGGAAGGGGGTTTGGGAATGAGTGAAAAAGTGAGGGGGAGGGTGGCTGGTTAGCTCAGTTGGTTAGAATGCAGTGCTCTTAACAACAAGGTTGCCAGTTCAATCCCCACATGAGCCACTGTGAGCTGTGCCCTCCACAACTAGACTGAAACAACTACTTGACTTGGAGATGATGGGTCCTGGAAAAACACACTTAAATAAATAAAAGTTTTTTTTAAAAAAGAAAAAGTGAAAGGGATTAAGAAGTACAAATTGGTTGTTACAAAGTAGTCATGGGGATACAAGGTATAGCATAAGGAATATAGTCAATAATATTGTAATAACTATGTATGATGCCAGATGGGTTCTAGATTCATTGGAGTGATAGGTGGGAGGAGGGTTGGGGGACAAGGTGAAAAAGGTGAAGGCATTAAGAAGTAAGTACAAATTGGTAGTTACAAAATAGTCTGGGGATGTAAAGTAAAGCATAGGGAATATAGTCAATAATATGGTAATACCTATGTATAATGCCAGGAGGGTACTAGACTACTCAGGGGGATCATTTCTCAAATTGTATAAATGTCTAACACTACACTATATACCTGAAATTAATATAAAATAATATTGAATGTCAAATGTAATTGAAAAATTTTAAAAGGGGGGAAAAAGTGAGGGGGATTAAGAGGTTCAAATTTCCAGGTATAAAACAAATAAGTCATGGGGATGTAATGTACAGCATGGGGAATATAGTCAATAATATTGTGATAGTATGTTGTGGTATCAGGTGGTTGTTGGACTTATGGTGATCACTTCTTTAAGGATATAAATGTTGAATAACTATTGTGTACACTTGAAACTAATATAATATTGTGTGTTGGCTATATTTCAATAAAACTATTTTTTAAAAAATAAAATAGTCCTAAAAATGCTTCACAATTACAAATCTTCTTGAAACAAAAGAAAAATAGAAAATCTCAACAAATAAATAAATTGTTTAAAAATACAATAGCTGGAGTTAAAATAGAAGTTAATTTAAAAGCACAATAACTGTTTTTTTTTTTAAAAAAAAACTTTCTAGATGAGCTCAATAGTAGAATGGTGATGATGGAGGGTAAAATCAGTGAACTTAAAGACAGGTCAATAAATTTTACTTAATTTCACCAACAGAGAAAATAGTCTGAAAAAAATAAAGAGTCTAGGGATCTGTGGGACAAAACAAAGTACCTAAACTAACATTCTTATCATCACAATTCCAGAAGAGAACAAAATACTGAAAAAAAAATTCAAAAAAATAATGGCTGAAAACTTCCCAAATTTAGTGAAAGACATAAACATACAGATTCAGAAAGTTGAGAAAATCCCAAATGGGATAAACCTAAAGAAATCCAAAACATCATAATTAAACTTCTCATAACTGAAAAAAAAAGATCTTGAAAGAAGCCAAAGAGCATTACCTATGGGGGAACATCAAATCAAATGACAGTGGATTTCTCATCTGAAATCATGAGGCTAGAAAAAAAGTGAATTTACATTTTTCAGGTGCTGAAAGAAAACCACAAATTATCTGTCAAGACTATTCTTCAGGAATGAAAGGGAAGTAAAATTCCCTCAGATGAAGGAAAAATGCATGCAAATCCAACCATGTCATTTCCCTGTTAGACTCCTGTGACTCCTCATGGGTTTCCAGACTCTGGGTTGTGGGTAGAGCTTATATTTTTAAAAAGATTCCTGGGCCTCCCTCTCAGAAAATCTACTGTGTAGCTCTGAGAGGGCCCAGGAATCAGCCTTTTTATCAGGCTCTACCCCTACCTCCCTTCCCCAAAGTGATTATCACAGAGCTGGTGGGGAGGCTACTGGTGGAGACACCCGATCTTTTACCTGCTTCTTTTACCAGGACCCTGTGCCCACAGGCCCTTCCATTTCTCCAGCTACATCCATCCACCTTCCTTGGTCCAATCCTTGAGCCACTCTCAACAAGTGATACTCCACACTCAAACCATTCTCAACTTCTCCCAGTGCCTCAAATGTGTTGGCCTGTTTCTTGACTTGGGGACTTTGAAAATATTCTTCCTTCTTCCTATAAACTTCCCCAAGACTACCCACCTAAACCGCCATCACTGCCCCTGGATAACATATAGTCACATTTTAGATGTCATCTTAGGAGTCTCCTCCTCCAAGAAGTCTTCCTGGGATCCTCAATTATGGGTGAGGTATCTTCCTCATATGATCACTCTGTATCAGAGGATTGTCCTGTTTACTTATATGTCTCCACTCTAGAAAATGAGCTTGATGAGTGTCTGGCTGTCTTGTTACCCGTTTTCCCTGCACATGGCACAGTACTTAGCCCAAAGGGCAGGTTCAGAAAACATTCATGGAGTAATGGAATGAATGAATAAATGACAACTCTTCATTATCCTCATTTACTGGCATGTTAATGTAGACTGTTCAGGGATCTAAAGTGATTTTTGCAAAGCCCCCAGCAAATGACACAGGTAGGATTCAAATCCAGGTACTCTCAACTCACAGTTTTCCCTACAATATCCCCCAGATTTCCAGGTTTGAATCATTCAGTTATGCTATGTGTTTCCATTTCTCATTCCCCATTCCCTCTGCCACTCTTGGGCCTCTATCCTAAAGGAAGAGACCAATGAAAACAACACAGCTCTCCTGATGCCCAGTTATAATGCATAAACCCAAGGCTTTGAGGTCAGATAGACCTGTATTCAAAACCTGCTTTGTCTCCCACCATCTGTTAGCCTGGGCAGGTAGCTTAACTGCACTGATCATTTATGTTAATACTCAATCCACAGGATTATTGTAGGGGATAAAATGGATCATGAACACAATGATGATCAGAGCCTAGCTCCCAGTAGGTTCTCAATAAATGCCATGTTTCCCCGAAAATAAGACCTAACCAGAAAATAAGCCCTAGCATTGTTTTCCAGGATGACATCCCCTGAACATAAGCCCGAATGCATCTTTTGGAGCAAAAATTAATCTAAGACCCAGTCTTATTTTCAGGGAAACACCGTGTTCATCCTCATCATCCCTTCCTCCCCATGGGCGAGGGTAGGGTAAGGAGACTTGAGAAGAAAAACAAGTCTGACTTCCAGGTTGTCTGACTTCTCTTTCCCCCAGAGTCTGTGGTACTCTCTCCCTGGGTCTTCTCACTCTCTTCCCCTTCACGTACCCTTAATTCTTACCCATCACACTCTCAGAACTTAATAGCCTACTCTCTTTCTCCAGGAGATTTGAGCGCAGATATGAAGTTCAGTGCATTACCTCCACCTGGGGCATCCACATGGTAACAGAAAATTCAGCTTTAAGCCAAAGGTATGATGTTCTAACTGTGGAATTACAGCCAGAGGGTAAAGGCTTTTACCCAGGGGGGTGGGGTCAAGGTGGTAACTGCCTTGTGGAGGCTGTGGAAGGCGCCCCCACCCCTGGGACTTTCCCAGAGCCACCTCTCAGCTTACCTAGGCTCCCCCCAGCCTAGGCCAGTGTTACGGGCTTTGTGAGGTCACCATGACTCAGCAGTTCCCAGCCAATGAGGCCTCTGCTCGTGCCTACACAAGGGAAGAAGTCAAGTGTTCTTCCAAAGAAAGATCTATCTTCAGACCGGCCACCACTGCCTAGAAATGACCTCACTAAAATGAACATCAAGTGTCTTGCCCTGCATTCAACCTTCCCCATAAAAGCCCCTCACCACATAACCTTATGCTTCTGTTTATCCTGGGGTGATGGCCTGGTTCTGAGGAACATTGCACTTTGGGGTGCAGCAGACCTGAGATGGAGTCCTATACATACTGTGGTGTGTGTAAAGAGCTTTGCAATCAGGCAGTCTGTGATGAGGCAACTGAGACCCACAGACGGAAAAGACTGGCCCAAGGTCACAAGCTAGGACAGCCTGTGTGCCTTATCTTTTGCCTACTCTACCCTGCCTCCCCACACCAGGCACAGATAACAGTGTGGAGCAAGGTGGGAATGAGGGAGGGCCAGGAGACCCGGAAGTAAAACCTAGATTCTGTGATAAGGAAATGAAGACATCACCACGTTTCTAAAGAAAAGCTTTTTAAGGATTAACAATAACTAAGCTAATTAAGATTACCAGTGACTAGACAGAAAAGCGTCACTGGCACACTTCCAAAATTATAGTGGAACCATCCACTAGTCCACTAAACTGTAATCCCATTTCCCGGGTCATGAAACCTCAGGATAGTGTGTACACATGTGATGTTCTGGCTAAGAAATCCACCTCATCTCACATCATCCTCACCACAGGCGCCTCCAAACCTGCAAAGAATTTTTATAAGCGTTTATTTCAGCCCACCTGAGGACGTATGCCAGGGAGCAAGATCCCAAATGCTCCAGAGAATAACAGTTGTGCAGTTTCTTGTATACATTTGAAATTAAGGAGGGGATGGAAGGGAGATTGGAGAAAGCAAGGCAGGGATTGGATTACGGGATAGTTAAGATTATTTGCTCTCTTGAGGGTGGTTACCTCTTAGAAAGAGGGATGTGAAAGAGTGGCTCACACGTTAGAAGGGGTCTGAAAAGAGGCATTTCAAAAGTGTGTTAACCTAGGTGCAGGGAAACAATGGACAAGGCTTGCTCAAGGCAAAGACAAACCTCTTACTTAAAAGTCATATGCCTAGGGTGGGACTCCCCACCGTGACCTGCCCCATTAGGAATTTATGATCAGATCACCCTGAGAGGTTACTTTCCACAGAACCCCTTTTCTCGTCCACAACAGTGAATTTCCTTCTGTCTACCTCAGATCTGCCTTGCCCACTCCTGGCCCTTCACCTTCCGCTTTCTCCTGCTACTTTAGGGGCCTATGTCATCTAAGTTCTTCCTCTACTTGCTTTTTCCCCACGGCCTGCAAACATGGCTAACTTTTCTCTCTCTAAGCAAAAATCCTTTACTCAAATTTGCTGCTTCTCCCAGCAGCCCCTCACTTGAAGCAGTGACAAGCCTCTCCGCTCTGTTAGCCACCTCCATCCTGCAGCAAGGGGGCTTTCCTGGCAGCTCACTTCCCCCTAAACGCCTCCAGGGTCTCCACTGCCTGCAGGGTCACTTCCAGGTCCCTCGGTCTGGCAGTGAGGCTCCCTCACAGTCTTCTCCTGCCTGCCGGTCCACCTTGTTTCTGTTCCCTTTTTGACTTTTAGAATGGGCAATCAGACGGGTATCCAGATCGAGAAACTAGAACGTTGCCAGGACCCCAGAAACCTGTCACCATCCCCCCACCAAGGGTAACTGTGATCCTAACTTCTAACACCACCCTTAGATTTGCCTGCTTTTGACTGAATTATACAGCAACACTTTATTTAGTTTTCTTTTTTATTGGGGAACAGTGTGTTTTTCCAGGACCCATCAGCTCCAAGTCACGTCGTTTTTCAATCTAGTTGTGGAGGGCGCAGCTCATAGGCCCATGTGGGAATTGAACCGATGACCTTGGTGTTATGAGCACTGAGCTCTAACCAATTGAGCGAACCAGCCCCCCTAGCAACACTCTTTTGTTTTTGGCTTCTTTGGTTCAGTATTATGTTTGTGAGATTTTACATATTTTTACATTGTGGTAGCCATTCCTTCTTCTAAATGCCAGCTCCTCTCTAGTCTCTTCCTGCTTTTGATCTCTTTCCAGAGGCTTCAGGTAGTTTGTTTTGTATATTTTGTCCAGAATCCATAATATCTCTAGGAGGGTTGCTCTGATAGGAGCTCCTTTGCCCTTTCCAGAAGTAGCCTCTCTCCTTTTTAATTGTTACCCTATTTTTCTCCTTTCTACTTTCTTTAGGATTACTGAATGTGCCGTACTTTAGGGTTATTCTAGCCATTCTAACATGCATACTTTATAAATTCTAAAATTTATAAGTCTAAAATTAAGTCTAAAATTAAGTGAACTGTTTTCCTCCTCCAGAAAAATAAAATAAAAAAACACAAGGACCTTGGAAGACTGACTCCAATCAGCCACCTCCCAACTTACCTGTTATTGTTTTTCTTTATTTTCTTCCTGTTCTGTTTTTTAAACCCCACTAATTAGACATTATTGTCTTATGCAATCAATGGTTGTTTAGATTTAACCAACATCTTATCAATATCTTGCCTGATCATTTTTTAAATTGAATCTCAGACCTTCCATCTGAGATCAATTTCCTTCTGGGTGAAGAATTGCTTTTATAAATTCCTTAATAAGAGCTTCTTAGTAGTAAGCTCTTTTAGTTTTTGTTTACCCCCACCTGAAAAAAAAATCCTTATTTTATCCTAATGCTTAAAAATGTTTTCACTGCATGTAGGATACTAGGGTGTCTGTTACTTTATTTTAGCACATCCAAGTTAATATTCCATTTCCTCTGGCTCCCAAGTGATGCTGTTGAGAAGTCAGTCCACCAGCTTTTTGGTGATCAATCTATTACTTCCTGCTACTTCTAAGATCTTTTACTTTGGTGTTCTGCAATTTTACTATGACATATGTAGTTATGGATTCCTTGTTTTTTCTTTCCCTACTTGGGATTCATTGTGATTA
Organism: Rhinolophus hipposideros; assembly: GCF_964194185.1. Lineage (NCBI taxonomy): Eukaryota > Metazoa > Chordata > Mammalia > Chiroptera > Rhinolophidae > Rhinolophus > Rhinolophus hipposideros. The sequence continues at coordinate 56,715,964 of NC_138054.1, forward strand.
CTAAACCTACGGATTGGTGTTCATCAAAAATTTCCAGAAATATTGGAAAATATTCCTTTTTCCTCATTCTTCCTCCGCTTTTCTCCAGCAACTCTGATTAGATGAAGATTACTCTTCTCACTGTCTTAACCTCTCTCATATTTCCATCTCTTTTTGTTTTATTGTTTTTGTTTCTATATGCTAATTTCTGGATAACATCTTCAGATCTTATGTAACTCTCTAATCAGCTGTGTTTAATGTTAAGTCTTCTCATTGAGTTTCTAATTTTAATTCTATTTTTTCATTTCTAGAAGTTCTGTTTGGCTCCTTCTCACATCTGCTTTATCATTCTATATAGTCTACTGTTGTTTGTTCACATTTTCAAGCTACTTGTTTATTTTTTTAAACATATTAAACATATGATTCTATGTCTGATAATTTTGAATTTTAAAGAATTTGTGGGGGGGTGGCCAGTTAGTTCAGTGGGTTAGAGTGTCGTGCTGATAACACCAAAGTTGCTGGTTCAATCCCCACATGGCCCACTGTGATCTGCGCCCTCCTTAAAAATAATAATAATAATAATAATTAAAATTTAAAATCAAATAGAAGATTCTCTTTAAAAAAAGACTTTTGGGGTCTGAGTTTGCTGTTGACTCTGTCAGTTTTCACTCATGGTACTTTATTTTTTTATGAGTTTTGGGAATGTCGATGAGCTGTTCGTTTGCCTTGAAACTTGGCCTGGGAATTCTGTAAGGTCTGGTTGAGGCTGAGTTCCTCTTGAGAAGACTTGTTTTTGCTTCTGCTCATCACCTTGGGGCACCACCGACAGGGGACTACTTTAAATTCCACCATTTAGTTTGGGGACCACACAGACAGTATAAATTTGGACCAAATACCTGTGTGAGGGAGATTCTATGGTTATTCATTTTCAGAGGAATTTTTTTCCCCACCAAGTGCTAATATTAAAATAGGTAAGTCAGCTGATTTCTTTTTAACCCTTATTGAGAGTGTAGCCTTTGCAGTACCATTTTATGAAGGTGTTTCTTCCTAGAATCCCCACTTCAGAGGGGGTCCTAGGCATTATGTCTTGTCACCACAACCTGTTAGCCATCAGAATGGAGGCTCAGTGTCTCTGGGGTTTGGCAAAATTCCTCCAGACCAAAGTCAGACTTGACAGTTGCTTCCCTCTCCCGGCTCCTGCTTTCATGGCATTTTTAGATCTTGTGGCTTCTTTATTATTATATCCACTTCGAGATACACTTTAAAAGATTATTTTTATTTTATCCAGCATTTAAGTTGTTTTCATTGGAAAGTTTGTTCATTATACTGCTGGAATTGTTCCCGTATCATCTCCTACACGATTTCTGCTTTAGCAACAAACACAGTGGTTTCCCCAAACTCACAGTGATGTTTCTTGCCTCTGTTCTTTTTCTCATAATGTTCCACCCAGAATGCTCTTTCCCTCCCATTTCTCCTTAACTCCTACTCATCTCTCAAAACCCAGTGGTATTTTACCCAGGAAATCCTCTATGATCCCCTCCCCACAGCTGGGTTAGAACTTTCTCCTCTGCTCTGAGATCAGAACACTTATGACAGTGTGCTATAAGTTTCTGGTTATTTGCGTATTTCCCTCATCAGACTAAAAATGTTTTAAGGACAAAGATGGTGTCTCCTTCAATTTGGCATGCTGGGTACCCAAGGCTTAGTCCATCCCTGTTATCCAAGGTCTTCAATAAGTTCTTTGCTGAGGAAATGAGTCTTATTCTTACCCTGTCCCCCTACACTCACTCGCTGCCCACAATATGGTCTCTTCCACTTCCCTGCATTGAGGCTCTGCCTCTGAGGACATTGCTACCTAATCTCCCAGTTGAAAGGTTTGTCCTGTCTTCACCCTTCTGCCTTCTCTGGAAGTGCAATGCTTCATTTAAGATGTTCTCCTTCCTTGGCCTCTGGGGCATTTCACTCTGCTGCTTTTCTTCCCACCCCAGATTCTTTTTCTCCTGTGTCCTTTTTGGTGTCCCCATTTCCCCCCCACTTCATACATCTATATCCTCCAGGTTTCTGGCCTTGGGTTTCTTCTCTCTAACTTGGGACCTCTTCCAGATCCCTTGCTTAAATTGCAGCATCAATGCAGGTGGCTTTTGGATTAGTCAGTGTCCAACCAGGAAAGCAGAAAACCACACTAAGAAAAACAGAAGGAATTTATTCAGGGAATTGGTTACACAGTGATAGAAGGGCAGGAGGCAGGGTTACCAGAGCCCAGTTTTCTGAGTCACCTGGCAGGATCTGGAGCCATCAGGGAGACACACCATTGCTAAAGATGCTACCTGAGGCAGAGAGAGAAATGACAAATACACGGCCTCTCCCTTCTCCCACACTCCGTGTTCCTGTAGGTGCCTCCCATTGGCTGAAGGTAGGAACAAGAAAGGCTGAGAAACACAGCCTTGCAGGGCTTAATTCAGTGCAGTGCAAGGGAAGAGCGGAGTGGATCTGTGGATACTGGCCCGAGATGAACATAGCCAGGCACCTATCTATATCTATATCCCTATATATATACCCTGTCACCTACAGGACACCTGTACCTGCTCTTAGACCCCTCAAACTCAGTTATCACAACTGAATCTCCTTCCCAAATTACCTATTCTTTCTCCCAAATTCCTTATTTCTGTCAGTGGTTCTCAATTACAAAGAATCAGGCTGAAAACTTCTAGCAAGGCCTCTTTGATTTCTCCCTCCTTCTCCTCCCACTTCCACAGGTGTTAGTTTCCAGGTCCAAAAGATCCTCTGCTGAAAATACCCACCCTTGTTTTCACTTCTTCCTGCCCCAGCTAATTCAGGTCTCCACCTCTCTTACTTGGCTTCTAGAAAGAGCCTCTTCACTGGGCTCCCCACCTCCATTTAGCATTTCCCTGATTTATCCTCTGTCCCAAAAGATTCATCCTCATAGATTACAGACCTAAGTCAGCCATTAACTTACTTAAAAACCTGCCAGTCACTGATGAAACAAACACGATTCTTCCATGGTTTGGACCAGCCCCACCCTCCAACCTTATTGCCCACAATTTGCTCAACCAGACTTCATGACCAATCAAACAGGCCTTCTCTTTGGCCCCCTTTAGGATGCCCTGCACTATCTCACTCCAAACCTTTGGAGTCATCCCGCCCATCACCTGGAATGGCACTTCTTATCTCTCTGGTGTAAACCCCATCCAGCCTTGCCAGGGAAGCTCCATATTTATGCAAATCTTTTGGAAGGAAATTTAGCAGAAGATTCCAAAAGCTTTCAAAATATACTTATCCTTTGACCCTGTAATTCTATTCCTGAGGTACATAGTCAAGAAGGTGGCCAGATGCTTCCTGGAGCATTTGCATTATAGCAAAAGATTGTAAACAATCTATATATACAACATGGTAGGCAATGGTTCAATAAACTATGGAAACATCCATTTAATGAGATTTTATGCATCCATTAAAGATGAAAATTACAATCACATAGGAACATGCTCATATTACAAATGTGAAAAAAGCAGGACACAAAGTTGTGTATTTTAAAAAATTGTATATACATGTATAATCAATCACCTCTGCCGTCAAGGTTCTTCTGGCTGGTCTAATAATCAAATGGACATGAGACAGACTAGCAAGAGAAAATAACCAAATACATATATATGTATGGGAACCCCGCCTCCGTGAGAGAATCAAAGACCCCACATGCAGGAGACGTTCACAGACAGAAAAGGGGATCTAGGTATGTAAGAAATTCTGAGCTGGGATGAGGTAGTGTACTTGGGGGCTTTAAAGGGTCATTGCAGGTTGATAAGAGCAGATGTTTAGTAAATAAAAGTTTGCCCTGCCATAAAAGTTTGTCCTGATTCATAAAGAGATTATTGCTGGTAATCTCTTATCATGGGCAAGGTCCCTCATTCACATTCTTCTAGGTAGTTAAAGGGAGGGGCAGAAGTTTCTCTTGAGCCTGAAGCCAACATTGCCTTTAGCTCAAAATAATCCACATGCCACCAATGCACATGCAGTTTTGAACCCCCACACAGATCATCTTTATCAAGCACTTGATTTTTACCTGAAACTGGCCTGAGCAATTTACATGGATGAATTCATTTAACCCTCACAACAACTCTACAATGCTTATCCATGGCCAGGGGCAGACTCTCTGCTTTCATGACTTTAATACTGGAACTAGATTCTAAATGCATCAGGAAAAGGGTCCAAGTTGTATTCTCCCAGGGCTCAGCAGACGCCAGCTAGTGGGCACTGAATGTTCATGAGCTGGATTCAGGAACAATTGTTTTTCCTGAGATAATGCAAGGCTGCTTTTCCCCACACTCTGACGGGCTTCTCTGTGGGGGAGGTCGGGGAGGAGGATACTGCCCCAAGGAAGCTGGTGGGGGCCTCTCAGGGTTCAGTGGGCAGAACCTCCTGCAGCACCAGCTCTAAAGACAGCACTGCACATTTCAAATATTGGCTCTTCTTAAAATCACCTGTTTAGTCTCCCTACCTGAGAAGGATTGTGGAGATCAAAGTAACCCAAGTAACAGAGCCTGGGGCTCAAACCTCAGCATTTGGTTGTTCTGAGCAGAATGCTGTTGATGGGCAAACTGACCTTACAATGGTTCCCTGCCACGTGGAACTGAGCTAAAATGGTGATGCGAGTGGAGAGAGAAGTCCCCAGCCTAAGCCCCAGGCCACTTCCACATAACCCCCTCCAAGCCACACCTTGAGCCAATCACAAGATGACACCTACCCGTTCCCCAACTCAAGGAATTCCCCAACCCATAAAAACCTGCTCAAAACCTTGTTAGGGGCTCAGTATTTTGGGAAGGATCCTGCTGAGCCCGCCGGCATAGTAAAGCTGTGTTCTCCTTGATCTCTGCGTGCAGCTTGAGTTTCTTGGTCCTTGCCATTTTTCTGCAACATTTGGTTCCCTGACCAGGAAACCCAATCGTGCTGGCTCCTTGCGCCACCGGTGTGGGGTGAGAGGCAGGCCGCAGAGCGACAGGGAACCTGAGAAGGGTATAGGCGTGCCCCGCTGATTTCAGTGGACCCCAAACCGGACCTTCCCCGGGTGACCACTGCCCGCGCTTTCCCAGCTGGACTCGCTGAGAGGGACCGGTGACAACCAGTTGGATCGTCCCGTCGGACCAGGTAAGCCCCGGGGCCACTGTCCAAGTCAGTCCTGTCCCATGTGACAGAAGGGGAGCCTGATCACCTCCCGCTGAGTCCCACTTTGGACTCCAGTTAGGGCCATTCCGGGGGAGGGCGTCTTTCCTCCCTGAATGAGTGTGTGTGTGCTCGGTCCGGAACGGGATTCTGTGTGGATCCACAGCCTGTCGGCTACGAACTCGAGTGAACCCCAACCTGCGTTTCCATGGTAGCCTCATAAGACATAATGGTGATTCGCACTCTCAGGGTGCAACCTGGCCTGGGTTTATACGGGCACACCTTAGCCAAGATGCACCCTAAGTTCCCATGAGGGAAACGGCCAGGCAGGCGCCTGATTGAAACCCTTCCCTTGTCCATGCAACACTGAACATCATGGGAGGGAAACACACGAAGCCCACGATTCTAGATTGCATGTTCAAGAATTTCAGGAAAGGTTTCGGAGGCGACTACGAGGTCAAAATGACCCCCAGATGTCTCCACACTTTATGTGAGCTGGAGTGGCCAGGTTTTGACATGGGATGGCCCCCAGAAGGTACTCTTGACCTCCCCACGATTCGCCGAGTCTACGTAGTTGTCACCAGGACCCCTGGACATCCAGACCAGTTCCTTAAGTTGACTCATGGTTGGAAATAGCCCGAACCCTTCCTCCTTGGGTACGGTTCTGCTCCAATAGTAAGAGACAGTCCAGGATCTACGTTGCACGGAACCCACGAGGCGGTGCCCAGAAAGACATGGCTAAGGCCATTTACCAGGGGGACCCCAACAAATAGCCGCCACCACATCCTTACGCAACACGGCCAACAGCTGGCACGGCCCTGCAGCTTCCAGACGCTCTGCTCCCAGCCTCGGCCTCCCCATGGTCCCAACCCAATCAGCCCAGAGCCCGACTTCATACGATTAGCAGGAATTTAGCCAGACTAAAGAGGACCGGGCTCATTCGAACTCAGCCCCCATGAGCCCACAGTTGACTTAGATGTAGGAGGCCAAACAGTGACTTTTATGGTAGATACTGGAGCAGAATACTCGGTAGTCACCACACTGGTGGCACTGCTCAGGGACCACAGAGTCACCATAATGGGAGCCAGCGGGGATCAAGCTAAGAGCCGACCGTTCTGCCAGGCTCGGACTTGTAAATTGGGAGGACACATTGTGTCACATGAGTTCCTCTATTTACCGTACTGTCCAGTTCCCCTCCTGGGACGCGACCTCCTTACCAAATTAGGGACCCAAATCTTTGAACCATCAGGCCAAGCCACCATGTCTCTGCAGCCTCCAGCGGAAGGATTTATTCTATCTATCACCACCCTGAGGGAAAAAGAATGCAGGCTTTACCGGACCGGCAGTGCAGAACAGAACCCGGAAGCATAAAGGGCTGATTTCCTGGAAGTTTGGACTGAAGATAACCCACCTGGGCCAGCAAAACATAAGGCCCCAGTTTTAGTGGAACTGAGACCCAGAGCTCAACCCTAATGGCTACACCAATACCCCATCTCCAGGGAAGCTCTGGCAGAGAGTCAAAAACACCTCACCCATCTCAGAGCAGCAGGGATACTTGTAGAGTGCCAGTCGCCATGGAATACGCCCCTCCTGCCGGTAAGGAAACCTAATGGGAGAATACCAGCCAGTACAAGATTTAAGAGCGGTAAACCAAGCCACAGTCTCCCTACACCCCGTAGTCCCAAATCCGTATACTCTCCTCAGGCAGCTGCCCCCGGAGGCCGGATGGTTCACCTGCCTGGACCTGAAAGATGCATTTTTCTGCATTCGGTTGGCGCCCCAGAGCCAATCACTGCTCGCCTTTGAATGGACTGAACCTGATACCAGCCGGCAGCTCCAGCTGACATGGACTCGGCTCCCACAGGGCTTCAAACACTCCCCAACCCTCTTTGGGGAAGCGCTAGCCTCAGATTTAGCCACCTTCCCTCGAGAAGAATACCGCTGTACTCTATTGCAATATGTGGATGATCTGCTCCTAGCCTGTGCCACCAAGACCGAGTGCCAAACCGCGACACAGGCACTCTTGTCCTACTTAGCCGAGACGGAGTATAGAGTCTCCCGGAAGAAAGCCCAGCTCTGCAGAGACACCTTAGTCCAGAGACTCATAGTTAAAGTACCCACTCGGTCACCACCTTAATGAACAGTCAAGGACCCCGATGGCTATCGAATGCACGACTGACTCAGTATTGGGCTACTCCTGGAAAACCCTCGGATCTCGTTAGAAACTGCACATCCTGAACGCAGCCACTTCCTTGCCAACCGAGGAAGGGGATCCAGACATGACTGTATAGAAGTTATCACCGAGGTCTACGACGCCAGACATGACCTTCGGGACAGCCCACAGCCTAACCCGGACCTTACTCTGTATACTGACAGCAGCAGCTTCCTGAGGGACAGAAAACAACACGGGGTATGCAATAACCACCACAGACAAGGTACTCGAGGCAGGGGCACTTCCATCGGGATGGTCGGCCCAACGGGCAGAACTGTGGGCCCTAATAAGAGCTCTTACTCGATCCGAGGGCTAAAAAGTCAACATCTACACTGACTCTTGGTATGCCTTTGCAACTGTCCATATCCATGAGGCTATCTACAAATAAAGAGGCCTTCTGACCGCAGAGGGAAAAACTATTAAAAATAAACAAGAAATCCGTAAGCTCCTACAAGCCATTTGGCTTCCCCAGCAGGTTGCGGTTATCCATTGTCGGGGCCACCAGAGGGGCAATGAGCCCTCAGCAGTCGGGAATAGGCTCGCCCACACCACGGCCAAATCACTGGCGATGGGAACCCTTAGTGAGCTACTCTTGGTCACTGACACTACCACCATGTCCCTCCCGTGGTACACAAAAGAAAAACTCAGATGGGCAAAATCAGAAGGGGCCACCAGATTGCCACAAAGGTGGTGGCAACTGGCCGATAGAAGACTCTTCATCCCAGCCCTGCTAGGTCCTCAAGTAACCGTCTCACTTGTGCAAAGAACAATCCAAAGTCCGGCCCTAGCTCCATCCCCAGGATTTAGAGACAAGGTGCCGCACCTTTTAAGGACCTTGAAGTTGACTTCACCAACATGACAAGATGCCGCGGCATTAAGTATTTACTGGTCTTGGTCTGTACCTACTCCGGGTGGGTCGAAGCTTTCCCCACTCAGACTGAAAAAGCCGCAAAGTAGCTAAGGTCCTCCTCAGGGAAATTATCCCCTGTTATAGGATTCCACTTTCCATACACAGTGACAATGGGCCAGCCTTCATAGCAGAGCTTCTCCAGACGGTAGCCAGAGCTATGGGCATCAACTGGGGGCTCCATACAGCTTACAGACCACAAAACTCAGGGAAAGTTGAACGCATGAACCATACCCTCAAGGAGACATTGGCTAAACCCCCACCAGGAGACCTCCCTAGGGTGGGTGAACCTCCTACCGCTAGCTGTCCTTTGGGCACGCTGCACCCCTGGCAAATCTGGATTCTCTCCCTTGGAAATTATGTTCGGGAGGCCCCCTCCCCTGCTCACTAGTCTCCCTGGCGACATTCGCCAGCTGGAGTTATCCAGGCTCCAAAATCAGATGGCCACGCTAGGCAAGGTCCTCACAGATGTACATGCTTACATTCTGGAAAGGGCCCCCATTTCTCTCGGAGCCCCAGTACACCACTTTACCCCAGGAGATCAAGTCTGGGGCAAAGATTGGAAGCACGAGCCCCTCTGACCCCAGTGGACAGGCCCTCACACTGTCATACTTGTTACTCTCACCGCTCTTAGTTTCAGGCATTGTCCCGTGGATCCATCACACCTGGGTTAAAGGAGCCCAGCCAGAGACCGACGCCTGGACCTCCCGGCTTGTCCACTCCGTCTGACCCTCAAGAAACAGCCCGGATGAGCCTCGCCGTCGTCTGCCCGGCCTCCGTCTTCGCTGTTATTGAACTCCTATTGTTTCTAGCCTTTGCTGGTCTCATTGTATCCTCCCCACCCAGCTGGTCACCACTGGAAAAGGGACTGTTAGGTTCTACTTACTGTTCTGGGCTGCTTGCCTCCTCTCCCTAACCTGTCTTAGGCAGCAACCATGATTTGGCTTTTTGTCATACTATCTCTTCGCCAGGAAGGAGTCACAACCTCCCTTTCTTGTCCCTCATCCTGCCGGGAAAAATTCCCTGTCCACCCAACCTTCTTGCACTTACGTTTCATAGAGACCTCTGTCACCCATCGGGCTACAGCCCGGATCCTCGCCCTGCAGGGTTATCGTCCTCTTAGCTAATATGGTAATCTCTAAGATGTTACCACTTACCATCACCAACATGGGGGACATGATGGGTAACCTGACCTTAAAATGGTTCCCTGCCACATGGAACTGACCTAAAATGGTGGCCCGAGCCTAAGCCCCAGACCACTTCTTCATAACCCCCTCCAAGCCACACCTTGAGCCAATCACCAGATGACACCTACCCCTTCCCTGACTCAAGGAAGTCCCCAACCCATAAAAATCTGCTAAAAAAAAAAAAAAAAAAAAAAAAAAAAAACCTGCTCAAAACCTTGCTGGGGGCTCAGTCTTTTGGGAAGTATCCCACTGATCCCGCTGGCATAATAAAGCTGTGTTCTCCCTGATCTCTGCATGCAGCTTGAGTTTCTCGGTCCTTGCTGTTTCTCTGCAACACTGTGGGATGTCGGGGGCCAGGGTTGGGAGCAGTACTAGAACAGGATGGCCAGGGTCGGATCTTCTCAAGCCATTTCTCAACATCAGGTTCCAGAATCACCCTCCAAAAAGCAAAGCTGAGCATGTTTCCTGTGTTAAAAAACAAATTTCAACAGAGTAAATGTAAAGATATAATTGGCCTAATTAAGCGATTCATGAATCGGGCAATATTCCATCTAGCAACCAGAAGGGCGCTCCAAGGACTTGTATAGGCAGAAAGAAGGTGAGATTAAGAAGTTGAAAGAGTGGATTATTTCAGTCAAGATCCACTTCCCTTAGGGGAACACAGGGATCTTATTAAGGTTTTACGGGGAGCAGGGTGGGGCAAGAGAGCTATTAGGGAAAGCAAGGAAAGAATTGTTTTAGGGCCAGGACACCATTTCTTTGAGGGAAGAGTGGGAGTGTTACCAGAGAGTAGGCTGTTCTCCGCTCGGTGTCCAGGTTCTTGGTGTCTCAAGCAAAGAATTGAACGAGACACAGAAATAAAGTGGTGAAAGAGCAATTTATTAAGAGAGAAAGTATAGGAGTGGGCCCAAGCAACAGAGAATGGCTCAAGGGCCCCCACTAACGAGGCCTGGGTGATTTTTATCTCCTTTTCTCTCAAATGCTCCTTTCTGGGCATGGGACCACTTGATTAACGCCTGTGATTTACAAAAAGCTATTATCTCATCTTGTTAGACTACGCAGGTTCTTTCCCAGAATTCCGTCTGTTATAATGATATTAATGAACTTCCAGGCATATGTATGATATTGTAATGATGGTATAATGAGGCCCAGGTGAAATGAAGGTCGTTGTGGCCTTTACTGCAAAGGTATGAGTGGCTGGTTTAATCTAGTTGGGTATTTTGTACCCATTTGTTCATCATAGGGGTAGATAATTACAATGAAAAGGGGAAGTTTGGGGCAGAGAGGGGAGGTCTTTTGGGCAGTTGCATTCTGTGGATTATGCAGGAATGCAGAGACCCAATGCCCATCTCTAACTGCCTGCCTTGTTTTCCCCTCGAGAGAGACATGATCCCTATAAAATCTCTGTGGGAAGTTGAGGGACAGAGAATTCTGTATCTGCTTCCTGCTGGACAGGGGCATAGAGCTGTCCCTACCTATTGGGGGATTCATGGAACTCTCGCCCTATCTGATCTCAGATGAGAGGAAGGGGTCTCGAGATCCGCCTGGAAGACTGCGCTGGCTTCTTTGGTTGCAACTGGCAACCTTGCTGGGGCATCCTCCGCATCCCCAAGGCCCCTGAATGAGGAAAAATAGATTTTAATTAATCCATTCAACCAGTCATTCAGGTGTTGTTAATTGTCCTAGGAGTTAGGCCCAGAATGGGGAGGAGAGAAAACTAGGCTTTAATGATTACAATCAACAAGTATGAATCACAAGTTTTAGGGTAACGTATTTCCCCAAAAATAAAACCTAGCCAGACAATCAGCTCTAATGCATCTTTTGGAGGAAAAATTAATATAAGACCCGGTTTTATATTATATTATATAAGACCTGATATTATATTATATCATATCATATCATACCATATCATATTATATTACATATTATACCGGTTTTATAGTAAAATAGGACCGGGTCTTATATTAATTTTGCTCCAAAAGATGCATTACAGCTGATTGCCTGGCTAGGTCTTATTTTCAAGGAGACACGGTAATTATCTAAAGCAGGTGTAGGAGATTTCTATGATTCAGGTTAAAAACAATCTATTATTTATGATTAAGAAACTAATGGAGTTACAACACTAAAGAAAGATAACTTAGTTTCTGTAGTGAGAAGCCCTTTCATTTGGTCCATATCAGGAGGGTTTTTATCATATAGATTGCCTTTTCTTTCTATGGGGTATGGAAAGGGCCCATTACCTCACTGGTGCTTGACCAGAAAATTCAACTGTTGATTAAAATTATGTTTCTGGGAGAGGTTAAAACTTCAATTGGGTCAGGTACTAAATTTAGGTTTGGTATCATGGGCTTTCAGTAGGAGTGACACCATTTTGATCTTGTGGTTTTAATACCTGCTTATCCCACAGGTGAAGACTCCCTATCACTTCCAGGTTGGAGCCAAGCTCTTTATCAGGGTGACTCAGTCCTGCTCACCTCGCCAGCCTCCTGAGTATCCCCATTTACTACCCAGCAATCCAGTCACACTGCAATGCTCCCTTGTCTGAACAATCCTTCCCCAGCCCATGACTGACCCTTATGATTTTCCAGGTTCTTCATGCCTTTCCTAAAAGCCACCTGGCCTACCTAGAAGGTTGGGGCTCCACTCTCTCCTAATCCCCTGGGGCTCCTCAATACATCATGCCCCCTATTGGGGGCCCGCTGTTGGCACATCCTTACAGCTGTGAGCCCCTTCCTCCAGCACCACCTCTAGAATGGCTGCTCCACCTCTGAGATAGTAGAGCCCCCTGACACCCCTACTTTCTTCTCTCTGCAATTGGTCATGGAGGGTGAATCCCCAGAGCTTAGTGCAGTGCTGGGCACAGGGTGGAGTTCAGTACCTTACATAGTTCTCTGTCTCACCAGAAATATCACACTCAGTGGAGTACTTTGCAGCCTGGAGTCAGCCCCAGAGCCATTCCTCCTGCCAACAGGCAGAGCTCGATAAAGTCCCTCTTCCCCCAAGATGCAGCCTGCATTGTCCTCAGAGCTGAGAGACGAGCATCCTGGGGGTGGAATAGGGGGATGGGTAACTCACAGCCTGCTAAACGGAAAGACCAGGCTTTATGCCCAGCTCTGCTGCTGTCCGACTCCCATCCCTTAACTGAAAAAGGGGGTGATGCTGCCTCCCTTTTAAGAGCGTCACAAAGTCTAAATAAACAATTCTAAAACAAGGGCTGTTTGTACATGGAGAGCGCTCGTCAACTGTGAGATCTAAGTTCTGGATTTTTCGTTTAGAAAGATGTTCGTCCAGCATTGGTATTAAATACTGTAACCCCCAAAATGTGACTATCCCATTATAAATGGCGTCCATGGACAGTGTCTTCCCCAATATCGCCATCACTCTTCTTATTGTGAAATCTGCTGGCACTTTGTTGTCCTTATAGGACTCCATCTCCAGGTATAGCTAACTACCCCATTCTTCCCGAAATGATCCTTCCATTCGCTCCTGGGGCCCCTCCCCTACCTATGGAATCTCTGTTCTGTCCCACTCTTCTTGACTGACTCCTCTTCTTCCACCCGCCCTAACTCCCCAGAGGTCTGCATGCACTCCTCTCTGTGCCTTGGGCAGGAAGTGATGCTCACATCCTCATCTTTGATCTCAAGCCCCAGACCTCTATTTCCAGTGTCCTCCCAGGCAGGTCCTCAGGAATGACCCACAGCCCCATGACTCACCCAGCCTGAACCAAACTCCCTCCCAACTTGCTGCCCACCCCCCAGGCTCCTTCCATCTGCCCACGGGGGTAGCATTCATCTTTCTAAACACTGTCCACATAAAACAGGTCCAAACCTGTAGAGAATTTTTATAAGAATTTATTTGAGCCACACTCATGATATATGCTGGGAAGCAAGATCTCAAATGCTCCGGGGAATCACAGTTTTGCATTTGAAATTAAGCAGAGAACCTAAAGAAGATTACATAGAGGTGGGGGGGGGAGCAAGGTGGGGATTGGATTACAGTATAGTTAACAAGATTACGTGTTCTACTGAGGGTTAATATCCCCTGCAGGGGTATTACTTCTGGTATTTCAAAGGTGTGTTAAGCTAGATACACAAGAAAAATGGACAGAATTGGCTTAAAATCTTTCGCTAAAGAAGTTTTAATTCTGGGGCATAACTACCTACTTTGACCTGTCCAGTTAGGAATTTAACATCAGATCACCCTGTGAGGTTACTGGCCATGTTTTAATCCACAACTTTGACAGGCACACACACACGCTCGAATCAATCACCAGGAGCCCAGCTGGATTTCTCTGTGAACCTCTATAAGCCGAAGTCCCTATGCATTACAGGTGACTCATTTAAACTCCAGGGTCATCGAAGTAGGGAGTCTGTAACTTCCTTCCTACACCAGGGCCCCCAGGACACCCTCTGTGTGAGGTGGTGACTCAACCCCTCCCCATGGACTCGCTGCCCCTGGAGTGACATACAGTGACCCAGGCCAGCAGGCCAGGCCTATCGGTTTCAATCTCAAGTAGATAATCTATCAGCCACAATCAGGGATGGAAGGAAAATTCAGTTCATCAGGCAGACCTAATCTGTCCTTGTCACCAACCCTTGCCTGATCTTGACTTCCTGGGGCAGGGCAAAAATAGAAAAAAGGACAATACAGCTGCTTCCTTTTACAAAGAGGAGAACCAGGACCAGAGAGGGGAAGAAACTTGCTGCAGGTCTCCAGAAAAGCAAGCTAGATACAGGGTCTCAACTCCTAAGCAGGGGTAGACAGGCCGGGGGTGGGCCTTGGGCCAACATTCTCTGCTGCCTCTGTGTGCTCAAAGGTCATATTGGGGGTGACAGGATTTTCTGCTTGACCCTTAAGATCCTGGGAGGGTGAGGGAAGAAGAGCAGGGAGGAGGAGAGGGAGGGTGGTCTGGGGTATTCCACACCTGCAGGAGCTACCCTGCCCTGGGGGAGAATTTGGTACTGCTGGGGGCTCCTGCCTCCCGCCCCATCCCAGCTAAAGAGCACTTAGGGACTCTGGGCCTTGAGTTGGGAGGCATTCTCCAGAGAGAGTCGTCATGGCCTACCTGAAGGAGTGCCCAAACAAGCAGACCAAGTGGATCATTGCCAGCGTTGCCAGTTTGATTCTGGTGTGTGTCATTGGAGTGGTCCTGTGCTTCACGCTGCAGAAGGTCACCCAGCCAGGTAGGGGCCTCCCCGCCATGCCATTATGCTGGCTTTCCCCCATTGCTCACTCCTTGTCTCAACTAAGGCTCTGTCCCCATGCGGGACAGCTCTTCTATTCTGTATCCCCACCGAGACTCAACCTCATCTATCCCTCCATTTGCCTCTCCCTTACCAACCACACCAAGACTTCTCCCCAGCAGAGGGTTCCATTAGCCTTCTTTCCCTACACCAGGCTTCAGTTGCCTTAAGACCACACCAGATCTTGGTCTTCAGCCCAGACCTCCCTTCTGTGCCCCCAGATACATTTCTTCTTGGAAATCACATGGGCATCTCAAACTCAGCAGACTGAGCCAAACTCATCCCCACACCTGCTCGCCCCCGTGCTTCCTCCATTCATTCACACAGGGACCTGTGAGCAGCCTCCACTCGTCTCGCCTCAGGCTTGTCTCTTCGGGCCCTGCACATTGAGGGTACTGCCTTCCACCTGCTACTCTTTATCTGCTACCACCCTGCCTTCTCAGGCTTCCAAGCTCCTCCTGCACCCCTCCCGGGCCCCTACAGCAGCCTATCCCCACTCACTCAGTCTCTCTCGGCCAGTGAGAGCATTCTAAACACTCAACTCACTCGCTGCCCTCAGCACATGTCCACCTCCTCTTCTGGAGTTCAAGGCCGTTTACAACCTGATCACAACCCTCTTTTCCAATCTTGCCTTATTCCATTTCTATACATCCCATCTGCACAAAGCCAATGGCCATTCCTTTAGGCAACCACCCTTCTTCCTGCAGCCAAGTCTTAGCTTATAATGTCCTTTCTGTCTGGAATAACCAATCCCCTTTGTAGTCAAATTTACACATGTCTTTCAAGGCCCCCCTTAAATGTTTCTTTGTAAACATTTTGACCTTCCCAGGCTGGTTTGGAGGTTCCTGGCACCTAGAAGCCCATATATTTCCCCGCTGTGCAGCACTGATGACTCTGGGGGCCCACTGTCTCTGCTAGATGGCATGCGGGAAGAGTGGGTAACGGACGGGATTCCTGGGCTGGGGCGAGAACTGATGCTGGCAGCCTCCTTGGCTTCCTTCTAGGCTGTGAGCAGGATGCGGCTTGCCGCCCGGACGCAGACATGCTGGACTACTTGCTGAGCCTGGGTCAGATCAGCCAACGGGACAGCCTGCTGGTCACCTGGTACCACGCTGCCAACAGCCAGAAAGAGATGTGGGCTGCTCTGAACAGTAAGTCCAGCTGTGAGGGCGGGGACGGGTCAGGGTGGGAGTGGAAGAGATGGAGGGAAAGCAGAGGTTGGGATAAGACAACTCTACCTGTGAGGTAGCACTATGCTGGCTATCCACACTCCCCTTGAGGAAGTGGGTGCTCAGAGAGGTTGAGTGACTGGCTCAGGCTGTGCAGCTGATAAGCTCTGACTTGAACCAGAGGTCTGATTCCAAAGTCATCATATCCTGCCCTCCTCCCAGCTGTCAGGTGACTACTGTCCTTGGTAAGGAGGACTTTGCCCTCAACGCCTAAGGAAGCCAGAAAATCGAGGGCTATCAAACACAAGCTGTGAAAACCTAAACAAATCGTGTAACTCTGAGTCTCCAACTCAGAATGATTATGGCAACCGATAAGCGATTGCTCACTATGGAGCATGGGTTCTCCTGGGTCCACAAGCAGCCTGTTTCAAGGGTACCGCGTGACAGAAATAAAAAGGAGGCTCAGAAAAGTTGGGTGACTTGCCCAAGGTCACACTGAAAGTGGCTCAGCCAAAATAGGAACAGAGCAGTTGGCCCCACGCTCTGCCCACTGCATTATGCCCAGCTCAGTTAAACAGGAAGACAGCCTCTCCTTCAGGACTGTTAGAATGCTCAGTAGAGAACATTTATGAACGTGCTGATAAACTCTAAAGCAGTAACGATCCAAAATGGAAGACGTTGTCCTCAAATTTGAGCCTGCTTCAGAAGACAGATTTCTGGCCCCACCCCCAGAGTTTCTGATTCAGTGGTTCTGGGGTGGGGCCTGAGAATGTGCATTTCTGACAAGTTCCCAGGTGAGCTGACACTGCTGGCCTCAGGACATTTTCAGAAGCCCTGCTTAACCAAAATCCCTCAATTTCGGATAAGGAAACAGGTCCAAAGTGTGAGACGGTCTTGGCCTAGGCACCAGGTCTGGCTCATTCCCACAGGGCACCACACCAGACAGCCTGTACCTGGGAAAGGTTTACTGAATGAAGAGTTAGGGAGAATTTCCTGGAGGAGGCAGGCTGATAGTCAACAGCGGAGAGGCCACCACAGGATCGGGGGAACCAGTTTGCTGTGCTTCAGGGACCTCCTCTGATGGGGAGGCTAATGTTCACACTTTGGTGATGAGGAAGAAAAAGACCCTTCCCACCAGGCCAGAGAGGCAGGACCTCTCTGGCTCAACCCATGTCAGCCCTGAGGTAGCAGACAGCCAATCCCACCAGGCTGGGACCTGGGCCGAGAAGAAAGCCAAAGGCCCCACCCAGGCAGTGCTATCAGCACGGAAGCACGGAGAGGCACCCTTAGCATAGTTTTCGAGGTGCAGAGAGGACCCCAGTCCCAGTTTTCTTCCTGACAGTCCTGCCAGGTCCCTGGGCTAGGTCCCTGGGAGGAGGGTGGTGCCACAGTTGGGGTGGGGATTCCACTAGTTAGCCAGTGGTAGGGTTAAACGGGTGACATCATCTTGGACATGACTGGACATCCATGTGGAGAGGAGAGGCCAGAGTGAAGGCCTGAGAAGCAGACAAAAGTGGGTTCAAATTTTACGTTGCACATTAATGTACCGCAGAGTGATTTGGGACAAGTTACTTCACCTGTCTGCAGCTCAGTTTTTCCCTCTGCAAAGTGTGGTTTGGTAGGGTGACTATATCATTTATCATCCCAACCAGGGCAATTTTTATAGTGAAAGAGATCAGTAATAATTATGCAGGGATAACAGAAATATACCAGGCAAATGGGGACATATGGTCACCGTAGTTAAGTGAACTACTCCATGTAAATAATAATTAACACATAGTGAATGCCTAACCAGGGATGTTTTACTATTTAATTCTAGTAAACAGGAAAAGGATACACAGAGAGGCCAAGTAACCTGCCCATGGTCACATAGCTTGCAAGTGTGATTGCTTGGACTGGAAGCTAACAGAATGGGTTTAGGGGCTGCACACTCGACCACAGTGGTGCTTTCCTGCCTGGATGGGATGTGTAGAGATCCTGGGGGTGGGGGTGGGGGCTTGGTAACTTCCTGTCTGTTCCCTCTGGAGAGCAACACTCCTTCATGACTGTGCCCCCTGAGGACCAGGGCTACTGCTGTGGCTGCAGGAACCTGATCTTTCCCTCATGGCCTACTCATTCTTCATACCCCCCACCCCACCCCAAGCATGTTGGACCCCCAGATTCAGCATCTGGAAAGCGAGTAACAGCTTTTAATGACAACGGAAAATTTTTCTTGGAAGAAGCTGGACTCAGGTGGCAATTGCAAGGAGGCAGGTTAGGTCCAGCACGAACTCTCCATCAGTGTTTAGTCCAATTTGCGGAGTATTTGCTGGGCCCCTGCTCTGGGTCAGTCTCAGGAAGAAGATTTAGAAGTGAGTAGGACGTGACCCTGTCTTCAGGAAGCAGCAGCACCAGAGGGTCCCAGGACTCAGATGTGGCTCATCGTGGCTCCTTCCTAATGCACCCCTGCCTCCCCCAGATTGGAACTGGCCCCTGTTAGGTGGGACCACAAGGACAACAAGGAAGGAATTTGGAGTTGATTCTCAGGGCACTGGGTGGGGTTGTTTTTGTTTTTTAACAGAAGTGACATGCTCAGGTATGCGTTTAGAACTCACTCTAGTGGCTGTGCAGAGAATGGACTTGGAGGGGATCAGGGCCAGAGATGAGAGGAACATAAAGGGAGTCTGTGAGCATAAACTGGAGAAAAGGCCCCTGCTGATGCCAGCGGCCAGTGATGTTGCAGGAGCTGCGGGCAGCCCCGCCCTCCCTCCACTACACTCCCCAGATGCAGAGTGCTGCTGGCTGGTCTCCCTGCATCTGCTTCCCATTGCACAGGCCTTAGCGCTTCCCAGGTGACATCCCCCTGACTGAGTCAACTGCATGAATTTAAAAGAGAAAAATAACAATGCTCAGTGCTATCAAGGTGCAGAGAGATGGGCAAGCTCATGCACTTCAGGTGGGAACCTGAACCACAACAGTTTTTCTGGACAGTAATTTGATAATGTGGACTAAAAATGACACCCTGCATTGTCCTGACTCAAATTCCACATAGGAATCGAAGTAATCAGAAAACCAGGATAATATATGCATCATTATTAACAAAAAAATTAGAAACTGTAGGAATGTCTCAGGAATAGGACGGGGTTAACTAAATCATGGGGAGCAGCCTCAGCCATGGCTTTTGTAATTTTTTCTTTTAAATGACATAAAAAAAATACGTCATAATGTTGAAAGAAATAGGTTAAAAATTATAAATGCAGTGTGGTCTCAATTGTGTAAAAACTATACATTGACGAAAATGGAAGAAAATACATCAAAACGTGAACTATGATGGAAATGTAGATGAATATTTCCTTATTTCCCTTCTTCCTGTTTTTCTATATTTCTTCTCTCTCTCTCTCTCTCTCTCTCTCTCTCTCTCTCTCTCTTTCTCTCCCTCCCTCCCTCCCTCCCTCTCTTTTTTTTGAGTTTATTTGAGCCAAACAGAGGCTATGCCTGGAAGCGGCATCTCAACAGACAGAAAAATCCTTCCCTGTTTTTCTGTATTTTCCAAGTGTTCTATAATGAACATGAAGTATTTTTTATGATAAGAACAATTGTTTTAAAAAAAATAAGGAAACTGACTGAGTTCTGCCTCTTGCACAGGCAATGTCATGGTCCTAGAGGCAGATGTCACCGTAGAGGGGCTCAACACAGCCAATGAGACAGGGATCCCCATCATGGCGCACCCCCCGGCCATCTATAGCGACAACACCCTGCAGCAGTGGCTGGAGGCCGTGCTGGCCAATTCCCAGAAAGGTAAGCACTTCTCTTGGCCCCCTTCCAGCTCCCCAGCCTGCTGGTCCTCAGAGAGCATGTGCAGGGATCACTCCCCTGGGAGGTAAGTCCAGCGTCCATCACGAGTTGCCCATTGCCTTGGCTTTCCCGCCCAATGTTCCAGAAGCCCGGGCTCAGGGAATTAATTCTAGGTGAGATGGAGGATGTGAGAGGGTATGTGGAGGGTGTTCTGTCCTGGACACACAGGTGAGATGGGGGATGTAAACTGCAAAGTGCCAAACACATACAGGGTGTTCCCTCCTGGATCCACACAACTGGATACAAACATGTTCAAAGCTAAGCTCCACCCTCTCCTCCCATGTCCTTTTGCCAGTTACAGTCAGAATCTAGGCATGACCCTAACAATCCCCCTCTCCCCCATGTCCCGCATCATTTACTTGGGCCAATCCTAACCCTAATCCAACCCCCTGCCCCTGTCCCAGCCACACCATCTCTCCTGGACCTCCTTCCTCACTGGCTTCCTGCCTCCAAATTCAGTCCCTTTCGTCTTCCCCGGACCATTGCCACCACCACACATACCTGAGTGAGCTTTCCAAATCCCAACTGTCATGTCACATCTTTGCTTTAAACCTCCATGGCTCCCCATGGTCCTCAGGACAAAGTGTGATCTCCTTGGCCTGGCTTTCAGCAGCCCTCTGTAACTTCCCGGCCTCATCTCTTGACTTTCCCTTCATCCCCAGCTCCTCACCACCCTGAATAGAATGGGCCTCTGTTCACACTGGGTCCTTCCTCTCCCTAGATTGCCCTTCTCTATTCAAATGCCCCTTCCCAAAGGCCAAATGACCTCCCTACAGGCTCAAGTGGCTTAGGACCCTCTGAGACTGCCCTTTTCATCAGATGCCTGACAACCCCTGCACCAGCCCCAAGTCCTAAGCCCTTAGCTGGCCTCTGTTTCCTCTCCTCGAGAAATGGGAGCTCACTCCTGCAGCAGCTCTTCCTCTCTCCGTTAGTTCTGTCTGTTTGAAAGCCCTTCTTCACACTCAGCCAGAATCTGCTCCGTCTTACCACCTCCCCTCCCCACCCCATCCCCCCACCACACCATACCTGCTTTCCGCCCCAGGAAGTCATGTCTTCCAGTCCTTCTTCCCTGAGCACGAGGACCCAGTTCCCCAAGCTCTCGGCCTCCTCCCCACAGGTATCAAGCTGGACTTCAAGAGTCTCAAGGCCGTGGGGCCCTCCCTGGATCTCCTACAGCGGCTGACAAAGGACGGGAAAGTCCGGAGGCCTGTGTGGGTCAACGCCGACATCCTGAGGGGCCCCAACGTGCCCATCTCCATCGAGATCAATGCCACACGGTGAGTGGTCCCCTCTCTGCCCCAACTGTGTCCAGCCCTCTTCCTTCACTTGGCACGGGAAGTGCTCAGGGGACCCTTCCTAAGTTTGCCTCTGGAGACACCATGTACTGACTTCTGAGCCTTCACACATACTGTAGGGACATAGCCAGGAGTGCAGTGTCCAGGCTCTCGGCCTCACGTGGAAAGGTGCTGGCTCCGGTAGTAAATGGGCATCAGCTGTGATCGGATGGCCATCAGCTGTGGCTAGTTGGCTGTCAGCTGTAACCAGTGAGCCACTGGCCACTAATATAACTGCTGTGGCTACGCTAGCAGCAAATGGGGGCTAGCAAGAAGATGGTGGCTGAGCTAGCAAGAGGGCATTGCAGTTAGCAAGTGGGGTTGGTTGGCAGAGAAGCGGATGACAGGTTGCGGATAGTATGGCTCCTGCTTCCTGTGTCTCCAACCAGCCACCAGTGAGACTATAGTGGTATGACTCCCCTATCTATGGCTCCGTGGGTGTTCCTTTTTGGCCTCACCATGTTCTGCGTTCTTATGTGGGGAGCGGGACTAGAGACCCCGCAGGCCGCCCTGCGTGACACATGGTATTCCTCTGCCTCAAATGCCTTCCCCCCATTTCCTGAAGAATCTTTGCCCAGGCATTATCTCCTCCGAATACTGCCCCACATCCCAGGTTGACAACCACACTTCTAACACAGCCCTTATTTCATTCGGGATACTCTGTATCCCCAGTGACCAGGGCGGGGCTTGACCTGCTAGGAAAGTCTAAAATGCTGACTCCTTGCCCAGCCCCCATGAAATCCTAGCACTGCCACCACCAACAGCCCTTATATATGCCAGCTGAATGGTGCTCTACAGTTTACAAAGAAGGGCCACATAAAGAGAAAAAACACGCCTGATTCAATCCCTATATAGCAGCACCAGGTGTTGGGAGTATTTTCCCCTCATTTGGCAGATGAGAAAACTGACAATTGAGGCTTAATTTATTGAAAGTTTATTATGTGTCCCAGGCACTGTTTTGAGTATTTTAGTTGTAAAACACCATTTAACTCTCACAATGAGAATGAGGTAGGTACTATCATTTTCATTTTATTAATACAGTAACTATCTCCTCAAAGTTAAATGACCTGCCTAAGTCTAGTAATTGTCAGAGCAAAGATTCTAATTCTTTTTGATTCTAAGCCCCACACTTTGTACCATCCATCCAGTATTGGGGATTCTCAAACTGAGGTGCATTTGGAAAGCAGAAGTTTGAAAAATATGGTCAGTGACCCAAGATAAATATGGTTTGTCTTCTTGGAGTATTGATTTTACTCAATAGTTTGGGAAAAGGAAAGGGTAAACTTATTTGCCTATTCGAATTTGCATCAGGGTAAAATCTGAATGAAATTTTAAAATCTGAAGCTTCAGAGGCTCTCACAGCAGGCAGAGCCCAGATCTCTACCCCTGGGGCTCTTGATTTTATCACCTCTGGCCACATGGGGATGTTTAAGAGGCCCTGCCAAGCCTGAAAGAACTCTGTTTTTGAGAACCAGAGGTTGAATAAACTGCGCCAGGTCCCAATCAGGACCTGATCCCAGACCCCTTCACTCCAAAATCCATGCCCAATTTGTGGGACCTTGAACAAGTCACTTCTGCTCTTTAGGACTCTGCTTCTGCCCTTATATCACATAGACTCAATAGGTCCCGACAATTCCTAGCACAGTGATGCGAACCAGGAAATGAGAAGGAGGCCAGCAGGGCTCTACAAGACCAGTGTCTCTGATTCTCTGCAGGTTCCTGGCCTTGGTTCAGGAGAAGTACCCTGAGGCTACCCTGTCTCCAGGCTGGACCACCCTCTATGTGCCCCTGTTCCCAAACAGCACCTATACCCGAGCCATGGTGGAGAAGATGCACAAGCTGGTGGGAGCGCTGCCGCAGAGGGTCACCTTCCCTGTGAGGGCTGTCATGGCACGGGCTGCCTGGCCCCACTTCAGCTGGCTGCTAGGCCAATCGGACAGGTGAAAACTCACAGCCCCTGCTCCTGCCAAACCCACCCCCAGGCACAGAGGCCTCCAGGAAGATCTCATGGCTGAAAGGGTCTTAAAGATTCTGGTATAGCCCCTGCCTAGTACTCACATTCTCTACAACATCTCTGCTTTCTGCTTGTATACTTCTGGTGATGGGCTGCTCACTATCATCGGAGGCAGCCGACTGTCCATTGGTGCATAACTCTGCCTGTTGGAAAGTTTATACTGAGACACAGTTTGCCTCCCTACAGCTTTCTCCCATGGGAGCCAGCTGTGTACTACACAGACTGTACCTGCAACATCTGCCCCAGAGTAGTCCTATAGGGCTTGAGGAACCCTCACCTCCACTCCTGCAGTCTGCACCCTGCTGACAAGCGTCACATTTCTCAACCACTCCCCACAGGAGTCCTAAGGCTGCCCCCTTCCTCCTTCACACCTGACCTCTCCCCCTAGCCCTTTCTATCTTTGTTGTTTTCCTAAAACAGGAAATAGGAGGCACGTAAGCCATCCCCTCCCTCCTCCTGGGCCTCTGCTTTCAGTTCCTGAAGCCCCTGTGGTGGTTTCTGCCCCAGGAAGCGGGGTAGTACTCCGGGAGAAGGGATTGGTGGGACGTCATGCTCAGCCCAGCTAGGGTCCAGTTCTGAGCACAGGAGTGGGGCTGAGAACCTTGCTGGGCCCAGGTAGATGCTGAGCCTGCTCTCTGGGCCCCAGGTACAGCCTGACGCTGTGGCAGGGTGCCTCGGACCCCGTGTCAGTGGACGACCTCCTCTACATTCGGGACAACTGTGCCACCCACCAAGTCTACTATGACCTCTTCGAGCCTGTCCTTTCGCAGTTCAAGCAGCTTGCCAGTAGGAAGTGGCTTTGAGAGGGCGGGTATGGGAAGTGGGGCTGGACTGTGCACAGGGCAGCAGCTGGAGGACACTGGGGCAGAGCTGGAAGTGTGGGGCATCAGAAGGGGGAAGTCCTGTGCGAAACAGGGGAAAGTAATCATTTTAAGTCCCTACTGTGTGCCAACCCCTGGTATCATACTAAGCTGTGTATAATGAAGCAGAGACTCCATTTTATAGACAGGAAAACTTAGGCTCAGAACAGTTAAGGAATGTGTATAAAATCATTCAGTCTTTACATGGTACAGCTCAGATTGGAACCCAGAAAATTCCAAACCCTATATACTTTCTTTTGCAGTAGAGTTCCTCTGTTGGGTTACTCTAACGTTTCAGAGAGCAGCCCCTTTGCTGTGCCTGCTAATCAGTGATCCAGATGTTACCTGTTCCCTTGGACAAAGCCCTCATTCCCTGACTCCAAACCTAGGAGGGTAGGCAGTTAAGCTTGATCTCACAGGGGACCCATCAGATTCAATATCCCTCTCCTGGGAGCCATCTAGGGGAGGGGGAGGGTCCAATCCCAGCAACTCTGCTTATTGGCTGTAGAACCTTGGGCAAGTCACTTCCTGTAATCTACAAAATGGGAAATTACAGCTACCTGGTAGGTTGTTGTGAGGCTTAGAGAGAATGCATGTACAGTCATGGCACTCAGAAGGCGCTCTGAGAATGGCGGTCACTTCATCTTGGCTATTTGGGGCCCCACAGTGAATGCCACAAGGAAGCGAAGCTACTACACAGGGGGCAGCCTGATCCCTCTTCTCCAGCTCCCCAGGGGTGATGGTCTCAGCGTGGTATGGCTGGTTCCTGACATCCAGGGCAACGGAACAGCAGCAACAGTGCAACTCCCAGGTGAGGTCTGCCTGCAGCCCCAGCTAAATAGTGGGGCTTTCCTTTGCTTGGGGCAGGGATTCTGTTACCATGGCAATATGGATAGGAGGTGGGGGAGGACAGTGTTGCCAAGGGCCTGGGGCTCCTGACCTTCAGACCAGCACCTTTGAGCCCTCAGCCACATTGTGAGGCAGACACCGCTTTTCATGTCATTCTGATGAGCCCCAGGCACATTTATAAATCAGCCCTTCCACTTAGGGCCCAGACCTAGTCCACAGATCCCACACAGAAGAGGCACTAGCTCCTCCTCCTTGGCTGCCCATTACCACCCCTCCACCCCTTTCACAAGGGCCTCTGACATCCCCATGATAACTGGACTCCACACACTGTTGCCTCCACTGCCTTTTCCAGACAAAGAAGGCATGATCCTGCTGAACGTGGGCCTCCAGGAGCTTGCCGCTGGGGATCCTATGCCCATAGTACGTGCCCCAGGTGGCCCTGTCCTGACGTTGGAGTCATGTCTGCTGCAGCTTGCCACACATCCTGGACGCTGGGGCATTCATTTGCACATAGCAGAGCCCAGAGCCCTCCGGCCGTCTCTGGCAGTGCTAGCCCACCTCTCCACGCTTGGCCACCTTCCTCGGCCTGTATGGGTCGGCGCCACAGTCTCCCATGGGAGTTTTGTGGTTCCTGGCCACATGGCTGGCAAGGAGTTGCTTGCAGCTGTGGCCGAGGTTTTCCCCCATGTGACAGTGGCACCAGGCTGGCCTGAGGAGGTGCTGGGCAATGGCTATGGGGAACAGCTGCTCACAGACATGCTGGAGCTGTGCCAGGGCCTCTGGCAACCTGTGTCCTTCCAGCTGCAGGCTGGGCTGCTGGGCCAGCGCATGGCTGGAGTTGTGTCCACGCTACTGGCAGCCTCACCCCGGGCCACTGTCACAGTGGAGCACAGCTCCACAGGGGGCAACTATACATCTGTGCGGACAGTACTGCTCGCAGCCAGGGCCGTGGACAGAACCCGGGTCTACTACAGGCTGCCCCAGAGTTACCGCGAAGACTTGCTGGCAGATGTTGGCAGAAACTGACCACCCAGTGGACTGAAGGACCCCTGGGTCAAGACTTCCCATTAGGGAGGCAGGAAAAATAAATGTCTGCCTTTCTCAATGCACTGCACATGTGTCCTTGGCAGGATGGAGTGGGAGTGAGTTGGCCACTGAAAGTGCCTAGAGGGTCTGGAGGCTGGGGGCCAGATCATTCCGGTTGTCCAAAAGGAACTGCTCACAGGCCTTGAATGTGTTGTAGAACTCAGAGGAGAGGCCAGCCACATTGGTGGTCACATAGTTGAGAAAGCCCGGAGTAGCCTGGTTGTAGTAGGAGACCTGCAGGACAGAAAGCCACACTCAGGGAAGCTGGACTGGGGAGGGAGTGGGAGCCCAGTGGACATGAGTGGGGAGGCAGCCTTGCTTAAGCCTGCTGGGAGGGCAGCACCTGGGGCCTTAGAAGACTACAGGACTGCCAGGCATGACCTCCAGCAGGTTTCCAGACCCCTCCCTCTGGGTGCTGACAACCTTAACATCCCTCTGGCACTACCTACTACCATCTTCATGTGTTTCTCCCAGCCAGCCAGGAGACCCTGGCAGACAGGGACTGGGTCTCCAGGGCCCAGCATGGAATCCTGTTTAAAAGGTGTGTTAGGGCCGGCGCAGTGGCTCAGGTGGTTAGAGCGCCATGCTTCTAAAGCCGAGGTTGCCAGTTCAATTCCCACATGGGCCAGTGAGCTGCACCTTCTACAGCTAAGATTATGAACAATGGCTCTCCCTGGAGCTGGGCTGCCGTGAGCAGCCGAAGCCGGTGTGGACTGCCATGGGCTGCCAGCGTGAGTAGCCAGCAGCCATCGTCAGCAGCTAACTGGCGACAGACTGCCTCAGCCAGCACAAGGCTCATAATACCAGCATGGGCCAGGGAACTGTGTCCTACACAACTAGACTGAGAAACAACGGCTTGAACCGGAATGGGCGGTGAGGGTGGGTGGTGGAAGAAGGGGAAAAAAGAAAAAAAGCAATAATTAAAAATAAACAAAATAAAAGGTGGGCCTTAGAGATCTTCCTGAGAAGCTCATCAGTTAAGTGTATTACCTGGGCAAGTCTTAGGGGCCCTAGCAGCAGCTGTGAACCAAGGGGAGCTGCATATCCCCACCCTGGTTCACTTTCAGCCCCCTTCCCACATCGTTTGATGGGCCCTGAGAACCACAGCAAGCCTTCCTAGAACAAAGGGGTATATAAGTAAGTAATGATGAATTTTAGATCAGAACCCAGGCCTTCTGCCCTCAATGTCTAGAGCTTTTCCCAGACCCTGTAGTGGCCTTGGACTTACTCTGCATGGATGAGATCTTAATCAAGGTGAGATTAGATCTCACGTTCAGCCTGATACTCTTAGGTTCCCCAAGCTGGAAGAGAGCCTGCTGGGAGGCAGGAAATGGGGGCCTAGGGCTAGAATTGTGTGAGCCAACAGCACTGAGCCCTGTACATGAGTGTTGATTTGGGGGTGGGTCCAGATGGAGGGCAAAGGGGACATGGCCTCACCTTGGTCAACTGGTCCCCCATGCGCCAGAAGCAGAAGCCTGAGCAGAGGGTCTCCCCGCGCCTATACTCTGGTGTCTCCGGATGAGTGGGCAGCATAACTGACCTGAGTGCAATGACATAAGGGTCCCTGGAGAAGGGCAGAGAAGGGCACAGAAAGAAAAGGTGAGAGCCTATTTTGCCCACCTAAGGCTCCGGAACTCCCCTCAGCACTGACACCAGAGTCTAAGGCATATAAACTCGTAAAGGCCCAAAGGCTGGAGAGGGGAGCCAGCGTGACTTCACTGAATTTTGTGGAAAAGCCCCTCTACCGCAGACACTCGGGAAGGAGTGGTGGGCTTCGGGATTTTCATGCTTCATCTTTCTGTACCTATTTCTAGCAGAAGTGAGGCCATCTGTCCTGGCACCCTCACTGTGGCCCAGCTGGCCAGCTCACCACCCTTCAACCAACATGGGGCTTTCAAAGGATGGACGCCAAGAAGGCACCATGTGAGAAATGGGCTTGCCACCCCAGGGACAGAGACTATCCTGCTTTAGAGCATGAGTGACCAGAGGGGAGGTGTGTTCCCTTGTCCCCTTACCCACAGTAAACCCATGGCAGTCCAGAAAAGCCAAGTGGTACCTGGGGTCCCACAGCCAATAGGAAGCACAGCACTGATTCTTTCTGGGGAGCCCCACCCACGTCCCGCGCCAGCAGGCAGGCACCCACCCATTGTCACAAGGCTTCCGCCGGGACGCCAGGATCACAAAGTCCTGGGGCTTGGCATCGCCGCCGAGGGCAGGGCTGATGACGTGGTAGATGGCATCGTCCTCGTCTACCTGGTGCACGAGTTCCACGCTCCTGTGGGAAGGCCCAGAGCTCAGAGCCCAAGGCCGTCACACCGGTTCCCTGTGCGACAGTGGCTCTGGCACAGTTCTCCCTGCCTCAGCCTCCCCAAGGGGATGCTTGGGGGACATTTTATCCCCTACACTGCTCAGCAGGGAGCACAAGAGAACAGGAAGGCCTGGCCAAGGTGCGCACACACACGCATGAACGTGCACAGGCAAATGCATACACATGCACAACACACACATACCTGTGGGCATATCTCCACGCAGACTCATGGATAGAGACACCCACCGTGCACACAGACCCGTGTGCATCTGTTTGTGCAGGTGCACACGCGCCACACAGGTGTGTGATCATTTACTCGTTGTGCTGAATATTTAGTGAGCGCCGGCCATGTACCGGGCACTACTCTAAGTGCTTCACACGTACTACGAGTTTAATCCTACGATAGCCCAGCAGCAGGTACTCTTACATAGAGGAAGGGCTGAGCCTCAGGGAAGTAACCCACCCTCAGCCACAGAACTAATAGGGAAGCAGGGCTGGAATGTGCTCAGCTGTCAGATGCCGGAGCTGTGTCCCTCAGGCCCGGGCACACCACACTCACGTGCCTATACACACACAATCTTACACCAAAACACACATACGCACACACAAGGACATCCACATAGAGGTGTGCATGACCATGTCCAGACCCACTATCTTCTCCCCTGCTCTCCCACTTACACTCAGAGGCTGCCTCAGGAGCAGGGTGGCTGTGGGCAGGGTTGGGGGAAGCAGTCAGGGGCTCCCTTACCCCTCAGGCCACTCCCCCACAATCCCATCAAATATCAAGATCTGGTCTGGCCTTCAAGGCCCACACCAGCCTACTTCCTCCAAGAAGCCTTCCTACCATATGCCCAACCTTCCACTGCCCCACAGCATTCACCACCATATCACCTCTCAGGCTTCTTGAATGGCACTGCCAGCAGACCTGGGGTCACCTAGACCAGGCTTTTTAAAGCAGCACAGCCCTTTTGCCAAGAAACCCTAAGCAGAAAGCCCGTGTATAAGCAGCTACAAGAGGACCTGCTCAGGTACGAACAGATGGGGGCAGGAAGGGGCAGGCCAACTTGTCAAAAATCAAGCGACCTACTCACTGAATTTCCAAATGCACAGGTCCTCCTTATGGATAAACTCAAGAATATAGGCTCCTCATAATAAGGTATTGGAGAAATGATCAAAGAACCTCTACCCCCAAAATAGGGTAGTGGCATAACAGAAAATGATTTCCAAGGGATTTGAAAAATTACCAGTTTCAGTTTAACATTCTCATATTAAACACCGAAATCTGTTTTCCTAAGAACAAATTTATCTTCTTGACTAAATGCAAAAAGATATTCATATGAAGAATCAGTAAATTTGGGGAACAAATGTGTTCACAGGAATAATATTTATATTCAATCATTCACTACATTCAAAAATAACATATTCGTGTACATATCCATAAAAAGAACTGGCAAACTTGGTAAATTCAGCAAATTGGCCATTAGTTGGCCTGAACCTAGGAGGGAGTCCCACCCACTCCTTCAGCCTTCCTACCCCCACCCTCAGTTCCTGAAACTCCTCTGGGAATGAAAAACTCCATAGAACACAGAATGAATATCACAGATCTATCCATGAGTGCAAATCCGTGACCCATCCCTCAAGTACTAATTTTAAGAGGAGGCCTACGAAAGGACATGACTTGCCCAAGGTCATACAGTTAGTTGGACCAGAAACAGCACAAGATCTTCAACTCCAATTCCCGGCTCAGTCTCTTCCCAAAAGGCTCAGAATACCCCTGACCCTGACTCCCACCTAACACATAACTACAGTCCCCCACCCCACCCCTGGCTAAAGTACAGCAGGGCTGAGCATAATGAGGGATGACTCAGCAGGACAGGTGAGGGCCCATCCTCACCCTCAGGTGTGAGAAGGGGCTCTGCCCCCACTGTGCCGTGTCCCTCACCGGTAATGCTTGTCCCACTCGGGCCTTCGACGCAGGTCTGAGAGTAGCAGGAAGGCCTGGATTGTGTCCACATGCACCAACATCTCCATGTGGAAGGAGAGGTACTTGTCATCCTCCAGAACGTACAGGCAGACCTGCAGGGGACAGAGGGCCGTCTCGTTCCGGCACCCCCTCCCAGACTATGCTGGATGGTGGGGTGGGTTGACCGGGATGCTGGACGCGAAGTCTGGAAGCTCAGGGCTGCCACTGACTCGCTATGTGACTGTGAACAACAGATTCAACCTCTCTGAGCCTCAGTCGTTTCCCTATGAACATGGCTGTTGAGAGAATTTAGCACAGGTGGACAAGAAGGTATCTTAAGAAGCAGTGACTGAAGCAACAGTGGAATGGATCCTCAGAGCCAGGGGCCCATCCAACCCCCTAATGTCATAGGTGGAGAAGTGATTCAGGCAAGAGTGACAGAGCTCATCTTCCCCCAGCCCATGCTTGTTCACTGCCCCACCCCCATCCCTGCTGGCAGAGAACAGCAGGAATGAGAGATGGGGGCAAGAAGGCAGGCAGGGAGGAGAGAAAGATTTGGGGGTTCTCTGCTCCAGGCCCTGTGGGGGCGGTATCTTTCCATAAAGGGATTGGTTTCATGATCTCATCCCATTCCTTTTAAGAAACCCCCTTTTGACCTGAGTGGTTTGAGAGGGTTTCTGCTATTTGCAATCAGTCACCTCTGCTTGCTCAGAGGAGAAATGGTGGGTGGGATCAGCTACCTGGTTGATCTCTGAGGACAGCACCCAGTTGTCCTTGGCGACAAGCATCTTCAGGGAGGAGACGTTGTTGTAGCTCAGGTACACCTGGACAGGGCACACACAGAAGCCTCACCTTCTCGCCTTCCTCGGGGCTCCGTGCCGAGGCCATGCTGAGGTGGGGGAGAGGAACTTGGGTCGTGAAGAGGGGTAGGAGCTGGGCGTTGAGGAAGGAGGCCCAGGCCCGGCCAGACTTGCCCAGTGAACCTGGACAAGCTGCTCCTTCTCTCAGGGGCTCAGATTCCTTCCCCAAACAGGAACACAGGAAAGCCCTTTGCCAACTATACCAATCTTGAGGTATTAATATCCAGTCCCTTTCAGGCCTACCTCCAAACCCACTCCGACAACAGGAGAAGGGTTGGGGGTGGTGCAGTGGGCCCAAGGACTCTACCGTCAGAGCAGGGGGCCTTACCTGATTGCTCGGGTCCCAGGGGACAGAGAGAGGCATCTCCGCCTGCTTACAGGACACAATGTACTTCCTGGAAAAGAGGGAAGAGGACAACCTTGGTCCCTTGGGAGCCCATCTCTTTGGACAAACTTCACTGCAGGCCTACTGTGTACCAAGCCCTGTGCTCCGCCCAGCAGGTGGAAGAGACTCCTGTCTGGCCAGGGAGACTGGACAGGCACACAGAACACAGGAGCGAGAACTTACAAACTCAGTCAGGGGAGGGAAGGGACAGGGGGTTAAGGGTGTTGGATGAAGGTTCATCCAACTGAGCTAAAGTGACTTCACCCTTATGCCTCAGTACCTCATCTGTGAAATGGGATCAGTAGTCACACCTGCCTCATAGGGTTGTCATGAGGAGAACAGTGCTTGGCATACAACAAATACTCCAGGAATGCACACTTTCCTTACTAACAATGGATGGTGATGGTGACCCCTGGTGTATTCACAGCTCTTTCAAGTTCGTAAAGTACTTCCTTAGCAGAGTCATTTACACCTGAGTTTGCATCTTGAGCAATCGCTTCTCCTTTCAGGAACTTTCTTCATCTGTCAAATGGGCATCAGACTCAATGAAAGGAACACAGGATTTGCAATTGGCCACATCCGACCAGGTTCAAATTTTCACTCTGCTGATCATTCCTATCTGTGCCTGTGGCCACCAAATTCCTCTGTCCTCAGTGTCCTTGCCTGTACAAGGAGCCAGTCAGACCACTGTGGAATGAGGCTGCCTGGATGCAAAGGGCCCAGCCAATGCCCTGCACAGGGGCAGTACTGCAGAAATGAGAGGCCCGAGGCCTGGGGAGCAGGTGGACAGCCCTGAGCCCTGTGTCCCTCCCACCACCCAGCCCGACTTGCCTGTCCAGGCGGATCTTTTTCCTGGCACTGGCCTCTCGGTACCGCCGCTCGCCATCCTGGGGAGAGAAGCAGGCACAGACTGTGGTGCAGGCAGGACAAACCAGCTTGTCCCCCGGAGTGGGTTTGGAGGTTACTGATACCCCACTTCCCCGCCAAGGACCCAAAGAGGCCCTGCCACCCTCCAGTGGAGTTCAGGCCTCACTGGGACCACCAGAGTCAGAGCAACCTAAAGTGCCAGGTCACCAAGCTCCAACCCCAGCTTCCCCTCAGACTCCCTGAGTGACTCTGGGAACACCAGCTGCCCTCACTGGACCTCAGTTTCCTCCTCCAGAGAAGGAGATCCCTAAGGGTACTGGCAATGCTAATACAAATCCACATTTACTGAGTATTTGCTATGTACCAGGCACTCTTCTAAAGTACTTTTCGTGAAAAATTTCATCCAGGCCTCACAGCAACCCTAGGAGGTTGAAACTAGTATGATCGCCATTTTACAGAGGAGGAAACTGAGGCATCAAAAGGTTAAATGGCTTGCCCAAGGTCCCAATGGTAGGAATAGAGCATGGATCAGAACCGTGATGGCCTAGCTCGGAGCTCGTCCTCTTAATCACAACTTCTTATGTCTCCCCACTAATGAGCATTAAATAGCAAAGGCCTGAAAGGACCTTGGGGACTGTACACTATACCACCCGTCTGCCAGGTTCCCTACTCTTCCACCCAACACTCACTCCTGACTGCCCAACCCCCAGCTACAGAGCAAGGGGTTTTCACAGCCTGTGCTCGACCTTGTGAGGCACACACGCAGGGCAGGGACCTTCCCAGACAGAGGAAAAGCCCTCTCCAAGGTCACTCCCTGCCCGCCCCCCACCCCCCAGTGGCAAGCCAGGGCCTGGCCCCCAAGAAAGCATTTTTTAAGGGATAGCCTTTGAATCCAGGTCTCTCACTCTTGTCCCTGTGCTCCTTGTTCTCCTGTCACCATTGTCATAACACTCACCACTTCCTGAGTGCCTGCAGGCCTTAGCCAGGCCCAGGGCAAGTATCCCAAGATGCCCCCACAGCCCGGTCAGGCCAGGACTACAGATGTGCCTGCTTTACACATGGGGACTGAAAGCCCGCAGAAGGGACCTGCTAGAACATGACAGAGGCGGTTCCAATCCATATCTGACCCCAAAGCCAGTGCTCTTCCAACTCTGCAGGCCCATGAACGCCTGTTAACATCTAACTATGAGCCGGGCCCACACAGTCTGAATTCTTGCAGGCAGAACAAGGTGCCCACCTGGCCCAAGGGGCATCTCTGGGGATCACACCAGCACTCTTACTACTGGCTATACCCCAGCAGAGGAGCAGGGCTGGGCCCATTGCTCCCAGGGCCTGCCAAGGGCCAGCCCCAACCTAGGCAGAGAGGGAGGGGAGCTGGTGCTGGGGCAGGGTCCTGCCTGACTCACCCCAGGCTGAGGCCGAATCCAGGGCAGCATCTGGGGCTGACCATTTGCATCCAGCACCACGAAGGTCATGAAGGCGCTGTTGATATGCCGGCGGTGGGTCTCGGCCTCCTGGCGGTAAGCCTCCACGCACACGCCGACCTCCATGCTGAGGGGAAGGACGGCTGCTCTCATGCTGAACAGACCTTCCCGAGGCCATGCCCCTTCCCCAACACACGGGCTCACACACACACGCGCACGCGCACACACATGCACTCCTGCAGTGCTTCCAGCAGCGGATCGGAGTCCCGCTGGTAGGCAACCCAGAACTGTTCCCTTTCATCGGTGTTTGCAGAGCACCTACTGCATGCCTGTCCCTGTGCCACTCACTGGGGACACAGAAATGAATAAGCCTGACCGGTCCATGCCCGCGTGGGCTAACAGCCAGGGATGGATGGGCCAACAAACATATATATACATATATATATACATACATATACACACATATATATATAAAACACATAATGATAATATGAAAGTGAAAATATGTCATGGAAGGACATAAGCAAAGGGGTGGAGGTACAAAGCCTTATTAGAAAAATTGTTCATTACATACACATTCGCCAGCGCTCTAACACCCGTGATCCTGACAGGTCAGTGGGTGCTGTTTCTTTCTATCTGACTGTCTTGATTAATTATAAAATAGCAGCCACCACCATCCCCCTCATTTAAGAAGGTCTGTGATCCCAGAATGTAGACAGTATACAGATAGAGACACCAAGACCTAGAAAAGGGCAATAACTTGCCCAAGGTCACACAACAGTCAGGAAGAGCATGTGGACCGGAAACCAGGCCTCACAGCTCCCAGGCCAGGGCTTTTCCCCTGCACAGCAGCAGAATGTGTGCTGGTCAGACTGCGAATAATAATAGTAATAATAATAATAGCAGCCATGGTTGACCTTCACTGAACATTTTCTCTGGTAACACTTCATTGAATCCTTACAACTATAAGATAGTTGTGATGAGCCCCATTTTACAGGTGAAAGGACTGAGGCTCAGAGGGATTAAGTAACTTGCCCAAAGTCACACAGCTGTTAAGAGGTGAGCCAAACTTGAACCCAGGCAGCCTGCCTCCAGATCCTTCACTTTTAACAACTACAACACGATCTTTGAAATTGTCAAAAAAAGATAGATATTTAAAGTAAGCTTGTCTGGGAATAAGTGTCAGAATGCATTCCAAAGGTAAGGGCTTGGGGAACTAAGTGTTGTTTTAGGAAAAGGGTGGGAAAAGGTTTGATAATGACAGAACACTGGCAAGAGGTGACCCTGTGATCTGATCCTCCACAGTGTGGCAAGACCGGAGGCAGGAGCCCGGAGACAGACACCCACTGAACACGAGGTGCGATCCCCGACAGCAGGAGGCCCAGGACGGGGGGAGCCCAGAGGAGGGAACGTCAGAGCTGAATCTTGGTGATGGTGAAAGGACCCGGCAGCAGGGCAGGGTTTAGACCTCAGCAGCAGGGCGAAGGGCTCCTGGCAGATTTGCAGGTGGGTCCCTTCTCTAGTCAAGGAGAGCCCTCAGCCCAGGGGGACCACAGTCCCGCCCATCCTACCTCACCTATTCTTGAAGGCGTTGTTCACGATGGCCTGGAGCACCAGGCGGTCCCCAACCTGGGATGGGCCCCGGAAGTGGAACATCTCAATGGCCTTCAGTGTAGGGTGGGCACGACACAGCCGGCTGGAGGAGGCCAGGGGTGGGGAGGACAGGTGAAATGTCCCTATTGCTTCAGCCACTGGCTTGAGCCAGCCTCCTCCCCCTAGCCCCATCCCCAGACCCAGCCAAAACCACATGCACCACCCTCTGGCCCACCCACTCCTACCCAACCCAGTGACAGTTTTGCCCAGAGGAACAGGGCTAAAGTTCCATTTCACAGCTTAGAATACTGAGGTCTAAGTGCATGGCTGGAGAGCAGCTGAGTTTAAGGTGACAGAAAAAAGCCTAGGGCAGGGCTTCAGGTAAGTCCCTTCCCCATTTTCCTTCCAACCTTTATACCTTAGCACCTGCTGTTCCTACTACCTGGAAGCCCTCCTCTTACCCAAACTACCCAAAGGCCCAGCTGAAGTGTCCTTCCTCTATCCAGGAAGCCTTCCCTGACTATTTGGCCTCTGATCTTCCTCGGAGATCTTATTGCACTCAGCCCGGGCTGCCCCAAAGGCCATTGCTTATATGCATTATGTTCCACCCATTAAACACAGAAGAGGAGCCACTAGAGCTGGGTTCTAAAAGGTGAGGATACATTTGCCTAAGGAGGGTGTGGGTTGGGAAGAGCATTCCTGGGAGAGGGAACAGCAAGTACGAAGTCATGGAGGTATAAGAGTGTCAGTTAGTGAACGTCAGTTATCATAACTACAAAAAATGCCCTAATATTCAGGATAGAAAAAGCCCAGGACAGGCACAGAGGTTATAGAAGAGGGAAGGAATTATTTTCTCCTCTAGGGAGAAGAGAACAGTCAGAGAGGCTTCGTGGAGGATGGGAAGGGGAACGACAAATGGCTTGATTTTCAGAGGATGTAAAAAAAAAAAGGAAGAGAGCTGCAGGGCTAGGTCAAGAAAGGCCCTGGTGCCAGTTCCAGGGGCTTGGCATTTCCCAGGCAGGAGATGGGAACCATGGAGGGCTTTTTAAGTCGAGGAAGAAATGGCCAGCTCACAGGAAATCATTGCTCTCTGGATCTCTCGGTCTGAATGTCCCGGGTTACTCTAACAGAACAGCCAAGCTTCTGAAGCCTTGATGCCAACACCAACCCTGGGTTTCTCCCCCAGAGGGAGGTGGTCAAGGGAAGGAAGGGAGAAAGGAGGAGAAGCAGAGGCAGCACACTCTCCCCTCACCTGGCAGCGATGGTGGCCACGTTCTCCATCCAGGCCATGATCTGGCCCCCGAATGTATTGCCCTGGTGATTGGCGTGGGGGGGCAGGACCAGCTCCACACTCTCCACTCGGGTCTTCTCAGCGGGCACCATGTCACTGCAGTCTCTGCTCTCCAGATCTGACCAAGGAGGGGCGGGCGGCGGGGGGAGGTGAGGAGTTTCCCAAGGGCAGACCCTCCCCATGCGCAGCCCGGAACCCACCACCACCACTCCACCCCACCCAGATGCTTTTATGTACTCAGCACCAAGTGAGCTGGACCTGGATAAGGAATGGGAGGAAAGCGGGGGAGAGCGATGAGGCTGGCACAGAGCAGAGGACGGAACAGCAGCGTTGAGACAAGACACACCTGGGTTTGAACCCCAGCTCCCCCCCACACAGGCTGTATGATTTGGGGCAAGTCAAGTAACCTCAATTTCTTCCCCTGTCAAGGGCAGATGTCAAACCCAACCCAATAGGACTGTGAAGATGAAATGTGATCAGAGTTCTAAAGTGCACGGTGCAAACTCAGGAGGCACGCTGAGTTCTTCCCTCCCTCTGCCCTGACATGCCCTTTCCCTCAGAGGCAATGGGACTAGGACATCCTCATAGGAGAGGCGGGGCCCTGGGGGGTCAAGGAAGCACATGGTGTCATGCCCCACCCAACTCAAAGAGGTGCCCCCTGCGCCTTTCATCTCCCCGGGAGAAGACCTTGTCAGGGAGGGCACATCAAAGAGGTGACATTGTGCTTGGCTTGAGGGCTGCTCAGAGATGCCATAGGCAGGGAGCAGGGGCGGTGGAAGGCCTGAGCCAAGGTCTGGAGGCAGGACAGCAGGGCAGTCACGAGGAGCAACCGGGCCTTGGCTTAGCTGGAGCTGAGGGCAAGTAAGGGACAGCACCAGATGAGGCTGAGCGGTCAGCCTGGCCTGGATGCCAGGCTGGGGCATTTGGACTGACCTTTGGGCAGAGGGCTGTCAGGACAGGAGGGACTTAGGAGGGCTGCAGTGGGATGGATGGCTCCAGAAGCCTCGAGGGAGGTAGGAAGGCCTGGGTCTGCCCAGCCACAGCCCCCAGGCCCAACATAAATAGGGCATTTCAGTGGAGTTAGCTAGTTCCATCTGCTCCCTCCCCACTCTGGACAGCTGAACTACCTTTGACTTGTCCTAAAATTGCCTTCTTTAGGTTTTAAGGAAGACCCTACCTCCTAATGTTCCGGGGATCAGTGAGCAAATCCGAGGTACCCCCTCTGGGCCTTTGCCCAACCTGTGTCCTCTGTCAGGAAAACCTTTCTTCATCTCTCCATCTGTCAAAATCCTACCAGTGCACAGTAGTTCTGTGTGTGTTGTTGGTATAGAACAAGCTCCAAGACGCACTTTTAAGGGGAAAGAAGCAAGATACAGAACAATGTATACTGTATGTTCCCTTTTGGGTAAAAGTGGGGCACTAAATAATATGTTATGTACTTAAACATGCAGGAAATATTTCTAAAAAGATGCCCCAAAATGAGGAACAGTAGGTGCCGGGGGCGGGGGCTGCCTTTGGGGTAGGAGTATTGCTTTTTATTCTATCTATATCTCTATGCCTATACCTAAACCTACACCTACACCTGTATCTGTCTGTCTATCTAGCTAGCTAGCTAGCTAGCTACATGCTTTAAAAAAAAATCCTAGAGTCTTCAAGGCCAAGCTTGATACTACCTTCCCAAATACTTTAAATCCTAGAGACCCAAATGAATTTTGTGAATGTCAAAGTGTTTTCCATATGTCTTAATTCCATCCTCATGGCTGCTGGGAGCTGGGCGAGAGGCCCAAACAGCCCCTTTTCCTTGCAGGAGACCTTGAGGCAAGAGGGCCAGCCACGCCTGAGGCCGCCAGCGGATGGACATCCCAAGGAGACTCCCTTCGTCCCTCTGCCCAGTGGGGCCCAGGGCAGAGGGGAGCACGCAGGACGCCAGGTGCCCTCCCCATCCCCAGCCGCTCACCGTCCTGAATGGCACAGTTGGCCAGGAGGTCCTTGATGGTGTCTGCGTAGACCAGCCGCAAGCGCCGGCGCTCAGCCGCCACACTGTGCTCAGTCTTCTCCTCCTCTGTCCTCGGCGTGGTCTGCTTCAGCTTCACCTGCGGGCAGGTGTGGGGTGGGAGATGCTCAGGACAGGTTCCCTGAAATAGCACCAGGGCCTGTCCCCCCAGCCACCATCTCACGCCTGGGGCTGCTGGATGGTTAAAAGTTTGTCCCCTATTTGTCCCCTTTTTGTCCCCATTTTCCTGTCTCCATGTGGTCTGATATATCATGTTCATCCTCCAAACGTCCCCAGTCCCCCTTCTTGGGCAAAGGCACAGAGGATGAGCAGAGGGGTCACAGCACTACCTGAAAGGGAATGAGACCTGAATAATCCTCATGTGACATGCATAGGAAGACATGGGAAAAGGGGGGGCAACTGGAGTCAAATCAGAGTGGGGGTGGCCCTTACTCTGGGGGCCCCTACCTTCACTCCTCTACCAACTGCTAGGTTTACCTCCCCGGTCCAAGCCTGTCATGATAGGCACCCAGGTGGCCCAGTAGCACCTAGCAACCAGGTGTAGCCACCTACCTTGGAGAGCTCCCGGTGGGCCACAAAGGTGGCTAAGGCCTTGCATACGCTCCACTGCTTCTCAGAGCACAGGTCCTCGGAGACCACCTGGATGCCCACCTGGAGAGGAAGAGTAGGTGGAGAAGTAAGGAGGGAAGAAATAGAGCTCACCAACCTGAGGCCCCACCGCCCAGTGCGACAGGAAGTCCCACCCCAGGCCTGGCCTCTGCAATTTCTATATCACTCATCCAGTCTAGGAGGCTAGAGACTTGGAGGAGGTTCTAATTCTGCCCGTGGCTCCCTGAGAAACTTTGGGCAAGCCACTTTCCTCTGGGCATCAGTTTCCTCGTCTGTAAAGGAGGGATGATCATACCCACCCTCACAGGACTACTGAGAGGATTAAAATGAGACCATGTCTAGTAAAGGGCTTAAAGTGATTAAAGTATTGGCTAAATTGAAAGGACAGACATGTGGGGAGTGTCTGAGGGGTATCTGGGCATTTGGGGCTGCCCAGAGGCACAGTCAGGACTCTGTTCTCCCAGCCTCGGTGGCCCTCAGTAACCACTGGCCCATCAGGGTAAAGTGACCTGGGTCTGACATCCATGGGTGGGAAATAGAGTCCCTAACAGAGCCCTGTGCATTACCAACGAGTCCTTCAACAAACCTGCAGCATAGGAATCATGCTCCCATTTCAAAGATGAGGAGACAGAGACTGTTGAAAGTAAGCTAAAGGACTTAAGCCTAGTGCTCTCCGTGCTGCAGCCCCGCAGCCTCAGGCAGGGCTCAGGCACCGTGGCTGTCTTTCCTGCATTTTTTCAACCACCTGACTGTTGCAGAGAGGATCTGAGGCTAGGTGTGAAGACCCAGGAGGCTGGAAGTCAAGTCCTATATTGGGAGCTATGTGGCTTGGTGACATGGAACAAGTCCCTTCCCCTCCCTGGGCCTCAGTTTTCCCTTCTGTGTTATGGGGTGTTGGACAGGAAGATCCTTAGGATCCTTCCAGCCCTGCCTGCTGGTTCAGAACTCTGCTGCCTCAACCAGGGCTCTGCAAGTGTGGGTGTGCCTGGGCTGTGGACTGAGAATGGAGAGGAAATAGAAAACTCGCCCAATACCCACTCACCCCCAGGCAGTGCCCGCCCCACACACACCTCCATGCTGGAGTTGAAAGCCCGGTTCACCTTGGCCTTGATATTCACCACTTGTCCAACACTGGGAGAGAAAAGCAGGAGGTGAGCCTTCCAGAGGGGACGGAGAGAGGGAGCAGGGGCCCCAGATACTTGCGGGCCTCTGCTGAGGGGAACTGGCAGGAGAATGTCATGGCTTACAGAGTACAACCACGTCTGCAGTGTCAACTGAGTCCTCAAAGCAAGCCGGCAACATAGTGTTAGCACCCCTTTTACAGTAGGGGCAGCTGAGAGTGAGAGAAGTGGCATGATTTCATTCATCTGCTCCCTCTCTTCTGCTCCCCCTTGTCCAATGAATGCTTGAACTTGTTTTTGTGCTCGACTCAATGGTACCTTCCTCACGGAGCCCTCCCCAACCTCCTGTAGCCCCAGAAGTTTCACCCTCCTAGCACTTCTTCCAGCAGATTGGCCTCTGTGTCCCTTACAATCCTTAAGCTCCACTGGGGCAAAGATCACCACTGACTCTTCAAGGCCTAGCACAGGGCAGTGCCTCCATAAATAGTGGCCTACTGACTTACTGCATTCCACAGTTATTGAATGCCTACTAAGTGCAAGGGGCTATTAGCAGAGGGTGGGAAGGAAAATGAAAATGCTTAAAGGTTGCCTACTATGTGCCAAGCACTATGTACTACCTCATTTGAGCCTCCAAACAAGCGTGGCAAGGAGGTCTAGGAGGAATCTGAGCATCAGAGGGGGTAAGCTGCTTGCCCAAGGTCACCCAGCTAAAAAGTGACAGAGCCAGGATTCTAGACTGATTCTGCTGACTGCACTGGCCCTGCTCTTTCCAGCTGCAGCCTGTCCTGCTGGAAGGATACCCATCTCCACATGCACAACTAGAATCCCTGGCGGAGCCACCTATCCTGCCCTGTTCTGACTTGTTCATTTTTTTCAGCTGTTCTAACCGTCATGTAAGGGACTGTCATTTTTAGTGACATGTGGAGGGATGAAGTGTCATGATGTCTGCACCTTACTTTCAAATGGTTTAGCAAAAAAGAGAGAGAGAGAAGTATATGTATGTATTTATCCATACATAGATAAAGCAAATTGAGCAAAATGTCCATTACTGAATCTCAATGATGGTAATCGTCGTACTATTCAACTTTTCTAGAATTTTGCAAATTTTCATGATAAAAAAATTAAATTAAAGCTTCCATGATCCTCAAAATAAAAGTAAACATTTATTTTAGAAAATAAACGTTTAGAAAATAAATGGTTACCTTTATTTTCTGTAATATTATAAAAAAAAAAAGAAAGAAAGAAATTTGTGACTCTCCCCACCCCCCTACCAGTCCTCCTCTCTAGCTTCCCCAAAAGCTAAGCAGACACCCATCTGGACTCTGGAGCTCCTCTTCCTTCCTGACTGTCCATCCCACAGCTCAGGCTGAAACTGGCTCCTTCCCCAAGGTCACTTCCCAGCCTCCTTGGGGGCCCCCTCAAGCCCCTAGCTCCCCAGCACCCCTCCATATCACAGAGAAGCAGCTCCCATAAACAAATCTGACCACTGTTCAAGCTCTTCCCCAGGATCAATTTAACTCTCAGGGGACAAAGGAACATGTCACATGATGCCATGGTGATGCCCACAGCAAAATCCAGATGATGGAGTACTCTAGAGAGCAAATGGCCATGTTTCCTTAACAAATAAATTTCAAGGAAAAAGGAGGGGGTGGCAAGGGAGAAAGGCAGATGGTGGGGAGAGAGTATAGGGGGACGTATAGCATCTATAGTTAAAAAAAGAAAAACCTTAAGAAACATAGGAACCGATTGTAACCTTATTTACATTTTGACTTAAACAACAAAAACTGTGACGCGAAACAAAATAGAAACAACTTCATGAGATGGTGTGGCTGTTTGATGTTTGTGAGAATTATTGCTACTTTTGTTTCGGTGTGATAATGGCCCTGGGGTTAAGTTTAAAAAGAGTTCTAATCCCTTAGAGATATTTTGAAATATTTTTAAATTGCAAAAGTATAAACAAACGAAAAACCTTCCCCGCCTTTCCTGGCCACCAACCACTCTCCAGGCCCCTTCCCAGCTTGTCTTCCTACCCAGGATCCTCTCCAGCTTTCCCTTCCACCCACACCCTCCTCTGCCCAGACTCACCTCCACTCTTCTGGGCTCTGCAACAGGTCCATCCATCACGCATGCATTCCCCTGCCAGCCCTCTCTATCCCTAGCTCCTCTGAGTGCCAAAAACTGTGTTGGCAGCAGAGACCCAGAGCTGGCCCGGAACAGCTCTGTGGTTCTTTAAAGTGTCACCACATACAGTGCTGACAGTACTGGAGCCAGTTCAAACACCTCCTCTAGGAAGGTGGGGGAATCCCCCCTTGACTATCTTCTGTGGAACTACACCCACCCCTAGACACAAAGGAAACGTAGTCCACTGGTTAAGAACAAGGGCTGTGGGGCCAGACTGCCTGCCTGGTAGTATATCCTGGGTCCTCCACTGGCTATACGACCTTAAGCAAGTTACTTCACTGTCATGTGCCTCAGTTTCCTCACCTGTAAAATGAGGCTACTAATTGCCAGGACCTACTAGTGTTGTTCTGAGGATTAAGTAACTTAAAGTATTAAAAAGGCATTCAAATAATGCATCAATATTGGTTCAGTAATTGTGACAACGGTACCATATGAATATAAGATGTTAATAGAGGATTTGGATGTGGGGTACATGGGAACTCTCTGTACTATCTACAACTTTTTTGTAAATCAAAAACTGAGTCATTATAAAAGATATTAGGAAAAGTATTACAATGCACACATATATCAGAGATCATTATTAGCCTGGCACTTACTCCTACTAATTGGAATTATGTTCCTCATCTGCCTCTCTGCAGAAGGGCAGCTGCTGGCATACAGAGACTCTGTGGACCACAGACCCAGCATGGGCCCTGGTCTAGAATATGTGCAAGGAGTGACGACGGACTGAATAAATGAATACAGGACTGGCCACACTTCTTCCTTGACTGCAACGCTCTGGGCACCCAGTAAGTCCTGAGGAAGCCCTTGCACTTGATGCCCGAGGCATGAATGGCAAGTCTAGGAGCAGGCCCAGAGGCAGGAGCAATGTATGCAGCCCCTGCAGTGCTGGGCTGAGGGCTTAGCGTGCTCCTTGGGTCCCAGCAAAGCTCTGTGAAGACAAAGCTCAACACAGTGTAATGAAGAGCTTTCTAACCAGTACAGATATTAAAAAAAAAAAAAAAATCCTCTAGGAAGTAGTGAGCTCCTCA
Organism: Rhinolophus hipposideros; assembly: GCF_964194185.1. Taxonomy (NCBI): domain Eukaryota; kingdom Metazoa; phylum Chordata; class Mammalia; order Chiroptera; family Rhinolophidae; genus Rhinolophus; species Rhinolophus hipposideros. The sequence continues at coordinate 56,759,460 of NC_138054.1, forward strand.
TCCCTGAAAGTATGTGAGCAGAGATTAAATGGCCCAAGCTTCTGGCTCAGGCTTTGCTAAGGCACCTTATCTAGGGACCTCCCTACAATCTAGTGACCCACAGAGAATGTCCTAGCTCAAAAAGGCATTCATGGATTGAATGTAATCCATTCCATGTTGCAGATAAGAAAACTGAGGCCCAGAGAAAGAGACTGGCTTTCCCCAAGTCACTCAGCACCCCGTGACGCTGCCTCAGCAACATCTAACTCCAAACCTGAAGCAACTTCCTTGGCACCACCCTAACCAAGAGAACCCATCCCACAGCACCCAGCAGCAGGCCAGCTCCCAGCCCCCCGCTGTCCCAGAGACCCTGCAGAGGGATCATTGCTCCCCAGGAGGCTTCTCTTGCTCCATCTGCAAAGGCCCTTGGTCAGTCATGTCAGGTTCCAGGCAGGAGACAGGAAAGGGGGCCTGAGCTCATGGTGGGGAGCCCGGAAGGACAGAGAGACAGCAGGGGCCACTTACCTAATCGTGTGCTCAAAATAGATATCGTCCATGGAGGCCGTGACGCAGGGACAGCCAGCATGCCTCTCCGCTGGCATCAGAGGAAGAAAGCCATGCGTTAGCAGCCTCCCATGTCACGCAGGCCTCTGAGCAAATGTCAGAGACCCTGAGCTAAGGCCATGCCTTCTCACCCGCACCCCCACCCTTCTTTACTTTTCTTCTCCACGGTTACTACAGTTACACTATACCTCTGAGTTTTGTCTGTCTAGTGTCTCTCCCTTCTATTCAACTGCAAGTTACTTGAGGACAAGGATTTTTGCCTGCTTGTTCACTGCCATGTCCCAGTCCCCAAACAGTGGCTGGCACACAGCAGACAACAAGTAGCTGCTGAATGGATGAATGATCACACCTTGCTGTTCTACTTCCTGACCTAGAGCGGCTGCACCTCTGCCCACCTTCACCCACCTTTGTTTGCTTGCCTGAGTCATTCTTACCCTCAGGACTCTGCTCCCATGCCTTAGTCCCTCTAGAATCCCTTTTCTGCCCCCAGGGCTGGGTCAGTGTCTCTGGTTTGTTCTCCCACTGCCCCAATTTCACCTCCCTTTCCCAGTCCCCATAAAGTAGTGTTGGGGGACAGCTGGGTCACCTGTCTGACCCTGCCCCAAGACTATGAGCTCCCTGTGAGTTGGAGAATACTGGGACACCAAAAGGAATGAAAAAAGTTCAATTCAGCTCCACTGAATTCAGCTCAGTGTAGCGAGCTCTTTATGGCAGGCAGCATGACCTTGGCTCACAGCGCCCTCCAGCCAGTCCTGGAGCAGCCACATTTAAGGCCACGCTGTGTCAGAGCAGGGACCTAAGAGCACTCAGAGCTGGGGGGTTTGAGGGAGAGGGTGAGCCAGAGCTGAGCGTCAAGAATGCATTTCAGGCAAGTGGACCAGCATGAGCAAAGGCAGGGATGAGGGACATGTGTGGCACTCATGGGGACAGTGACTATCTCAGAAAATCAAGGCCTCTCCTCTGAGCATGTGGGCCAGTGGATGGAGGATGGCTATGCCAAGTGCAGGCTCACCGGACAGGCAGGCCGTGGTATCAATCCACTTGAGCAGCTGCCCCACGCTCAGCTCGGCACGCTGGTTGGTGTGGCAGGGCAGCACCACCTGGCTCATCTGCACCTCTGTGGGATTCCGGTACCCTTCACTGTCTGCCATGGCACTGTTGTCCTCTGCACGTGAGGCCGACTTCCGGGACTGGCGGTTGGAGAACACAGAGGCAAAGCCCTGGGAAACAGGTGGGAACAGAGAGGTCAGCTCAGGGCAGAGTCCCCTGAGTCTGCTTATCTGTGATACCTGAAGGCCAGAGGGAGAGGACCCCAACTCCAGGAGTGGTCACTACCCTCCAGCCCATAGCTCAGATCCCAGGGGGCAATCTGGGTGTCACTTACACCCAGCTTCCTGTAAGCCAAGGACTCCAGTGTTAACATGACCTTGGACCCAAAGGAGGGGGACAGTAGAGAAGAATCGTGCAGAGTATTCAGTCCTCCTTGCTTCGGTTTGTGAACCATCTTTTTAAAGGTTTGCCTCGGCTTGACCTTCATTCTTGAAAGATTCCCCTCTGTACACAGGGAGGCCTAGTAAGCCCTCAAGCCGTCAAACCTGGGGATTTGTTCCCAACAGTGTTTCAAGAAGCAGCTCCTATTTCATCCCCCAAGGGTCCCTTCCTCTTCATATGACACCTCTATTGGGTGCTCATTTGTCTTTAGCACTTAGCCCTACTGACTGGGAGGGCTCTGGGCAGTCACTGAGCAGCTGTGAGAACCCGGCCAGGGTTGCAGCAGCTGCCAGCTGGAGAACGAGCTGAGAAAATCCTCAAACTCATGAATCAGAGGTAGAGTTTCTGCCCAGGGCCCAGCTTCTCTCAGTCCCCAGGCAGAAGAAGTGGTGAGTGCCCAGCAGTCCCTTAGATGGGGTGGGCTGCGGAAGGGGGCGTCAACCTGCCATCCCCTCTCTCTGGCCCACTCTCCCTAATTAGACTGTGGACAGAGCTGCATACTTCTGCATGTATGAGAAAAACGACAGGAGGAGCAAGCACACGAGTTCCAATTCTCATGGCCATTGCCAATTGTGGTGACGACAACGGTTGCCACCAACATTTGTATAGAACTTATTAAGTATCAAATACTCTTGTAAGCACTTTACATATACTAATTCAGTTTTATCCACACAATAAACCCCCAAGGTAGGTTCATTATTATCCCCATTTTACAGTTGAGGAAACTGAGGTCCAAATAAGTGGCAAAGCCCAGCTGTGACCCCAGAGGTCTGGCTGCAGGCTGTAGTCCTACCCACCACACTGCACTACCTGCAGGGCCTCCTGCGAACGAGATGAGAAGGCCAGGGCCCTGGGCCTGAATTCAGCAGCAAAGAGTGACACAACACGATGCTGACCCTGCCACCACTGCAGATGGGGCAGTGACAGCTCAGGGCATTGACAGCTTTTGTACTGGGGGTCTGTACTGCTTGGATAATTCCCCCTATGAGGCTTCCATCGCTAATTCAACAAATTCAAAACACACCAAGTTGATTTGTTCAAGGTCACTGACCCCTAAGCGGCAGAACTAGGATTTGAACGAGGCCTTTCTGACCCAGAACAGCTTGTGGGTCCCCAAAAAGGCAATTCATTCCCACGAGCCCCTGGGTACCAGGTACAGTGCTGGGCACTGAGGGGAGAAAAAGGAAGATAGCTGTCCCAGGAGTTCTCAGCTTGGGTGGAGGCCTATGAGCTGCCAGGCTGCCAGGCTTGCAGGCTCTAGCAGGCATCTCACAGGCTGCGGTGGTCCAAGCAGCAGGACTGTAACCATGGTAACCACTGCCAAGGAATTTTTAGCCTGGTATGCACTGGGGGCCTGCATGGAGATGGATGTAGGGGGGCTGCCTTCTGTTTTGTTTTGTTTTTGTTTTTATTTGGGTGGCTGCCTTTCTGAGTGTGGGATACAGTAGAGGGATGAGGTAGGCAGACTGCATTCATCCACACTCTTCCCAAACCCCTCCCTCAGCCAGGGGTTCTGTACAGAACATTCCCGGAAGCCTCCCTGGAGAAAGCTTTGGAAATGAGGGAGGCAAGAAGCAGAGGGTAAGCGGGCAGAAGAAAGACAGCAGACCGTGTGGGGGTTCTGGGCAGTTCTGAGCACGCACACAAAATGTGCCTGCTTCACAGGCGTATTTTCACATCCACTGTCTCACTGGATCCTTATAGGAAGGCAGAGGGTGTTGACCCCATTTTACAGATGAGAAAACTGAGGCTGGAAAAAGCCCTAGACCAGCTATCAGGACACCTGAATTCCAATCCTCTCTGTAATAGTTCTCACCTGGTCAATCCCCACTCCCACCAGCCTCCTATTTCCTGTTTATGAAAAGGAGTCCCTATCTTTCCAATGGACTCTACCTGCCTGGAGGCAGGATCCTTGACTTATTCATTCATCATTCATTCACCGAGCACCACTTCTGTACTGACCCTGGGCCAAACACGGAGAATGCAAAGATAAAGAGGGCCAATCCCTTTGAGAAGTTCCTCCTCTAGTGCTCATGCCTAGAAGCACCTGACACACAGTAGGACCTCATCAAAGGTTTGTGGAAGGATGAACAGAGACAGATGTGAGTTCAAATCCTAGCTCTGTCCTTCAGGTGCTGTGTAATCCTAAGTAAGTCCCCTTTCCTCCTGAGCTTCCTCTATCACTCACAAGGTAGGCAGGGACATGCCAGCCCTGGTTCCAAGATTCTGGGGTCTAACCCTGCAGGACTCTGGCCCTCCCAGCTGAGATTTCCAGTGAGGAAGCTAAGGAGCCTTGTCACCCTGTCAGACAGGAAATACTGAGCTCCTTCAAGCAGGGCTGAGCTCCCACCCTCCCCACCCTCTGCGAGCTGAGGGACAAGCCTCACTGTGGTTTCCCCCAACTCTCCTCAAAGAGAGGAGTACATAGCCCCTAGGCTGGAGCACCAGCAGAGGGGACAGAGCAGCAATGGTGGCCTGGGACACAGCCTCTCAGACTCCAACTCCTTCTTTGGCTCCAAGGCAGTCTGCCCATGTCAAGCCAGGCTAGGCCTCCTTCTCATCCCAACGTGGGCAGACAGCCAGCCTGGGAGGCAGGGGCGTGTGCAGGCCAGGCAGGGTTTGGCCAATGGGGCCCCAGAGCCAGGTTGCTCCTCCCAGGGCCTGTCACGGGGAGAGCAAAGACTCTGGATGAAGTCAGGTTCTGGGGTAGTAACCAGACAGGCTGAGCCAAGGCAGCTGACAAAGAGGGCAGAGACTACTATGAAGGTGGAGAGGGCATGTGAGGATCAGAGAACTGCCCTCTCAGATGGCAGCCATGCCAGGCTCTGGCCCACAGCCACAGCAGCACTGGCCAGATTTGATAATCCCAGACTAGGCCTCAGCTGGCAACACCACGGGCTCTGTGTCCCTCCTTCTGGGCCAGCCACATCACAGACCTGCTGGTCAGAGCAGGAGAGGCCACTTCTCCCAATTCCTTCACAGCTGAGGCACATGGAGGAAAAGGCTGGTTCAGGGTCACACAGCTCAGGAACCCGGATGAGCATTCCTGGGCCAGGGCTCCTTCGAGGCAATTTGCCCACGTTACCACATTAACCAACTCCACCTGGATTTCCTCCCTCCCCAAGGAGCCCAGTCGCAGGGATCCAACCTCCTAAAGCTCTCAGTCTACCCCACCACCCTGACACACTCAGGCCCTCGCCCTGCAACTCGCTGGATTAGTTCCATAGTCTGTCCACAGCCCTCCAGTCTCTCCATCTCCTTTCAGCCTCCATGCAACACCAGAGGGATCTCTGCAAAAAGCAAATCCACCTACTCAGCAACCATAACACTATGTCCTGCCTGCCAGGGAGAGCAGGTCCAGTCCTTACAACTCCTCGCACCATGGGACTTTGTTCTGTCCCTCACAATGACACAGACCGGTCTGAAGAGCAAGCCTGACAGGCACCTCCCCTGCTCCAGACTCCTCGATGGCTCCCTACTGCTCTCCAGATCAAGGCCCTACTCTGTAGCTCCTGCAACGACGCGCAGCAGCTGCTCCCCCAGGTTGACCACATGTGGTTCCTCATTCAGAGCACTACTCTCATCCACCTTCATTCCTCTGCCGTGTGGGTGCTGCTCCTGCCTGGGATCCTGTTATCTGCCCTATCTCCTCCTCCTCCTTCGAGTTCCTCCATCCCTGTGTCTTCCCCAGGGAGAGTCAGGACCTCCTGGCCCCCGCAGCCTTGTCTCCATCACAGCACTGACCAAGTGATGCAGTCACTATTTTTTGGAGATGCTTCTCCCATGTGACAGGCATTCCCACAGGACAAGGACACATTCAGGCGTGGCACAGAGTAGGTGCCAAATAAACGCCTATGGAAGAGACTAATAGCAGGAGCCACCTTGGAGCTGAGACCTGAAGATGAGGAAGGGCTGAGGTGCAGAGAGGACGTGAAGGCAGCAGAAAGGGGAAGTGGAAATGGTGATGGCTCCAGTGATAGGAATGGCTGTGGCAGAGGGAAGCATGAGGTAAAGTACTGGGTACCTATGTGGGTGGAGACAGAGGGAAAGGGGCTGAGAAACCATGGAAGACTGCTAGAGAGGGGCATGGCCGACAGTGATCAGTTAGAAAAGGAGCCAAGCCTGCAGAGATACCACCAGGAACAGCAGGCCTAGAGCAGAGGGACCCACCAGCCCTGGCGGGAAGGAGCAGATTTGGGTGACCTCTCAAATAACCCATTAAACCCATGGCAGGCATGGGAAATTGGCCTGGCCCGGGGTTCAAATCCAATTCCACAGCTAACTTGTGGAAGCTACTACTCAAGCTACTCACACTCAACTTCTGTGGACCTCAGTTTCCTCATCTGTAAAAATGAGATTATAATACCTGCCTCCAGGGGTCAACCTGAGGATGAAATTAAATGAGATTCAATGTTTAAAGCTCCTAGCACATACCTGCCATATGGTTTACATTTGTTGAGCACTTACTGTTAGCATCATAAAGCTGAGATTAGACTTCCTACAGAACTATAGCTGGGAAAGACCCAAACATAATTCACACTGGACTTTGCATAGCCTTTTCTCACCCATATGTTCACCAGAGCCTCACGGGGAAGGGGCAAGACTGTTAGCCTGTTTAAAAGGTTCTGTGAGAATTCAAAATCCATCGACAGCGGAGCAGGGACTCAAGCCCGGGGTGGGAGACCGGAAAGCCTGTTCCTCCCACTCCCCCTGCTGCCTCAGGCAGGCCCAAGGGGCAGGGAAAAGCAACCTTTGGCCAAAGCTGAGGGCCCACAGCCAGGCCCCATGAAAGGCCTAGTTGTCTGAGCCAGACCACTCAGATTTGTTGGGGAGCTGCCTAAACGAATGCCCTGTCCCCACAAAGGTGGCTCCAGCCTCTTAGAGAGACCAGCATGACCTCCCTCTGGTTTCCCCACCAGCAAGGCAGGCATATTTGTCAACACCCTAAGCTCCTCTTCAGGTCTATTTACGACCTTCCTCCCACAAAAGGCTCTAAGGCAGCCTGCAAACACACAGGACACACATGCGCCAGGAGCCGAAATGCAAACAGAGCTAAGAAACCAAATAAGGGAGGAGTTATTAAGTTAGGAATCCAGTTGCACAGAGGTGCTGCCATAAAGAACTGCACTGGGTCTTGAGAGTCCCAGCAGACAAGGCATAAGAGGGTAGCAGTGGATCCCAAACTCAGCTAAAAAGAGGGAGCACTCGTCCATGAGGCCAGCCTGAGGGCTGAGAAAAGGACACCAGTGGACTGTTCCATAAGCTTCGGACTGTCATATAAAATCAGATCATATCTTCGTTCTAGAAGATAAATAATAGTCCCCAGTGCCCTATACAAACATCCTCATTTTACTTCTAGCTACAGGGTGTTTGGGCACTTTACATTTTACAAGATATTGGGGCAGAAAAGGTAAAGAACTAAACCAGTATATCTGTTCTATATGTCATTCATTTGGTTAACATTTATTGAACACCTAGTATGTCTCAAGTTCTATGCTAGGAGCTTTCAGATACATTATCTCAGTAATTCTCCTATCTACCCTGTATTATTCTACCCATTTTACTGATGAGCAAACCAAGGCTGAGAGCAGGTACATTGCTTCTGAGCATCTGGGAAGTGATAGAGTTTAAGACACTCCCAGATCCACAAGCCAAAGTCTACATTTATATCTCTATAGTACCTCCATAGGCCGTGGAGATGGAAAAATGGAAGAAATTCTTTCTGAGACTCAGAGAAGGGAAGCAAACTACCCCAAGTCACACAGCCAGTCAGTGACCGAGGAGAAAACAGAGGCCAGGGCCCTGAGTCTCTGTCCAGAGCCCACAGCCTGGTGCAGGCTGATTAGGCAATGGGCTTCCCCCTTCTGACAGCCAGCTCTTGGGCTCTCTTAGAATGGAGACAGTGGGTGGGAGGGCCTGCAGCCTTCTAATCCTGTAAAGTACACCAAATCTGGTGAGGAAGGCAGCTTGGAAACTCTGAGCTAAGGACAAGCCTTCTCCAGTCCAGACCCACCTCTCCTTTGGAAGAAGAGCTACATGGGGGCATGTTCAGTGGAGTGCCTTCCTGTAAAGCTCAGAAATAATGAAACTTTTATCAGCTCATCATCCCCAGGAGACCTTGGACAAGTTATGTTACCTCTCTATACCTCAGTTTCCTCGTCTGCCAAATGGGGATAATAAAAGACCCTGAGCTATAGTGAGGATTATACAAGAAAATGAACCCACTAGGATGGGTATAATCAAAATCATGGAAAATAAGTGCTGCTGAGGATGTGGAGAAAAAGGAACCCTCATATTGACTCATTATGTTATATACCTGAAACTAATATAATGTTGTATGCCAATTATACCTCAATGTAAAAAAATAAAATTTAATTTTTTAAAAAAGGAACCCTCATACATTGTTGGTGGGAATGTAAAATGCTTGAAAAATAGTTGAATGATTCCTCAAATAATTGAGCATAGAAATACCATATGACTCAGCAATTCCATGTACCCAAAAGAACTGGAAACAGGTACTCAAGTAGTACATGGACACACATGTTCATAGCAGCACTATTAACAATAGCCAAAAGGTAAAAACAGTGCAAATGTCCACCAACTGGTAAATAAATAAACATATTGCCATATATATATAACCTAGCCAGACCATCAGCTCTAATGCGTCTTTTGGAGCAAAAATTAATATAAGACCAGGTCATATTTTAATGTAATATAAGACCGGGTATAATATAATACAACATAATGTAATACCGGGTATAATAATAATAATAAATATAATAAATAATAAATAATAATAAATATAATAATATTGGGTATAATATAATATAATATAATATAATACTGGGTCTTATATTAATTTTTGCTCCAAAAGACCCCTTAGAGCTGATGGTCCGGTTAGGTCTTATTTTGAGAGCAACATGGTAATGGAATACTAGATATAAAAAGGAATAAAGTACTGATATATGCTAAAATGTGAACGAACTTCAAAAACGCTATGCTAAGTAAAATAAGCCAGACACAAATGGACACATATTGCATGGTTCCACTTATGTGAAATAGCCAGAAGAGATAAATCCACAGAGACAGAAAGCAGATTGATGGTTGCCAAGGGCTAGGAAAAGGAGGTATGGGGAGACACTACTTTATAGGTAAGGAGTTTTATTTTGGAGTGATAGAAATATTTTGGAACTAGACAGAGGTGGTAGTTGTACAACATGGTGAATGTACTACATGCTACTGAATTTTACACTTTAAAATGGGTAACTGTATATTACATTTCACCTTGATAAATTGTTTTAATTCTTCAGAAAAACCTTTTAGATAAATATCAGGTAAGTCTGCTAAATTAAATTAAATTAAATTAAATTAAATGTAAAATGCCAACTTCGTTAACAAAAAAAGATGTTGGAAGCAGACTGTTTAGTATGGTACCTGGCATGTGGTAAAAATGGTACGTAGCTTTTATTATATTAGCTCTCTGGGCCTCAGTTTCCTCATCTGTTAATTGGGGCATTTAACTCTAGCCTCCAGGACTCTTTCCAACCGTCAAGGGCTTAGCACCCAGAAGGAATTCCTCAACAAGGCCTCAAGACCCCACACAGAACCTCCAGGCCTCTCAGGCTTCTTCAGTTCCTCGTACTCATCATGCCACCGCCCACCACAGGGCCTTTGCCTGTGCCATTCCCTCTGCCAGGAGCAGTCTTCCCTCTCCTCGTCACCTGTGTAATGCCTACTCATACCTCAGTTCTATTATGTCTTCCCCCATCCTCATACTCCGGGCACTGTGTACCTTCCCCTGTAATGAATGACAATGTTCATTTAATTGAGGGAGTATTTGGTTGACACCAGACCAGAAGATCCACCAGACAGGAGCCCTCTATCTTTCATGAGGTCTAGCACAGAGCCTTTGTGGACCAAACAAATAAGTTTGTTCAGTGAGTCCCAGATTCCCACCAGTGTCAGCCCACGTAGGCAGGGAGAACGCAGGCCATGAGATCAAGAGATGTTCCCCACTAGAGGCTGGGCTCCCACCCCTGCCCTTTCACCCTGTTCTAGAACAGAGAGCCTGAACATCACCTGGCTCCCTCCACACCCCCAGGGTAAAAAATAACCTTGTTTGAAATCTGACACCTACCCTCAGCAGGGTCCTCAGGAGAACTCCCCTGCCCCAGGGAGGAGCGTGCTGGGAGCCAGCGCAGGGAGAGGGCATTTCCTGAATGCTTTTCCATTCCTAACCCATCTAACCCATGTGCACATATTTGCGGTGTTGTCATTGGCGAGGTACACAGGGGACCCGAGCCCAGAGATGTCCCAAGTCCTGTCCAAGGTCCCCATGCTCTGCACCACAGAGCTGGGCTTCAGCGCAGGCCTCCTGCCTCTACCTGCACAGCCGCCCTTTCCTTCACCATGACAGTAAGGAGGACAACTGCCTGCTTGTATGGCTGGAAAAACTGAGGCATGGGGGTGCTACTGGTCCAAGGTCCTAAGTAAAAGGCCTACAGTCAGGCAGACCTTGGATAAGTTATTGAGAAACTGTGACAAACACCCCCACTCCATCTCATCCAAGAGCAGTGTGAGAACCCAAAGAGCTCCCCAAACTAAAGGCACCCAGCTAATTGTGAAGTGCTATGTGCATGTGAGGGAGCAGCCTTTCCAGCAGGCTAGAGAGGATGGATCAAGTTGGGCTGGACTAGGGCTTGTCTTTCCTAAATCACCACAGACTCCAGCAGCCTTCGTTTTTCACCGTTGGGACATGGAAATGTGGAGAAGGGAGGCAGCGTGGGACTGTGGCTTCTGCAGCCTCATGCCAAGCCCAGATCTACCCTCAGAAACACAGGGGTAGCAGCCAACTCATTTCCCCCTTCATCCAGTTAGTCATGTGTTCAACAACAACTGATTCCATTTCCTCGTCTGTAAAATGACATGAATAAGTACTTTGCAGAGTTCTCCCGAGGTGCAAAGGAAGGGACATATGGAAAGTGCTTTGTAAATCACAAAGGTTCTGCCCTCCTTTTATTCTGGCACTTCCTGAGAGTCTGAGCAGGGGCTGCCTGAGTGGATAAGCCTGAGTGGACAGGCTTGAGTGGGTCCCCATCCTCACAGAGACGAGGTCTAGGTGGGAAGACAGCAATGGAACAAGGGGTGACTTAGGAGGTGCTATTACATCCAGGGGCAACAGGGGCCTGTGGGTACGTGTGCAAAGCCTGTGGGATAAGGGACTGGCACTGTGGGGCTGGGGTTTCAACTTAACCTCAACGAACACCCTCACCTTTTCTCTGTATTATTTGTGCTGTCCCAGCAGTATGTCCCATAAGTAATGACCAATGAGACATGAGGAAGTTTTTTCATCTCTCTGGCCTCAGCTTCCTCCTTTATAATATTGAAAGGGTAGGTGTGCAGATGAGATTGAGAACAATCTCTCTCCCTTGCTTAAATATTTAATATGTGCCAGGCACTGTGCTGTAAGCATTTTCTATGCCTTACCTCATTCAATCTTCACATGTTGAAGACTGAATGTTATTATTATCACAACGTTGAATGTTATTATTCCCATTTTATAGATGGGAAAATAGAGGCTCAGAAAGGGGAAATACCTTGCACATAGACACACACAATCACACAGCCAGTAAAGGGCAGAGTTGGAACTTGAACCAAGTCTGTTTAACTCAAAGGCTGAGAACTCAAAGGCTGAGGCTGCTTGACCACTTTGCTGTAACTGCCTATCTCATCTAACGGGCAAAGTAGTTATTGCTACATCCCAGGCATTAATGCCAGGCACGGCCCTTCCTCACCATACATGACAGGCTGGGACCTATACAGGAATGCTCTGTCCATCCTCACATCCTCTGCAGGAAATGGTGACATTATCAATACCTCCTCCCAGCGCAGTCCAGAGCCAAGGCACTTGTCCTACTGCGTACTCAAGGCCCAGAAGCCTATGAGGTGGCCACCTCCAGTGAGGAAACTGCAAGCTCTTTGTGAGCTGAACATGGGACTTTGTAAATCCTCAACTCTCAGGAGTGTGAGGAAACCTCCTAGTCAGATAGATATGTCCCTGTAGGAATCTCACCTACCAGGCTCCCTCCAGTGCCTTCCAACATGAGCTTGCTCATTCCCAGAGACAGGAGGTTCACTCCCTTATGACATAGACCCTTCCACTGAGGAGCAGGTCTGCCTGTCAGAGTTCTTCCATTCCCTCCACACAGCTGCCACCTGCCTCCCTGTGGCTTCCTCTCTTGGGGCTATTTGCCACATCCCACCCCCTACCTCCAACAGACCCCACAAAGAGGCAGGAGATCTGAACACGGGCAATCCAACCCTAAGTCCAACTGGCCCCAATCACTGGCCCCAATCCCTCTGATAGCACCTGTGGCCCTTCAGGAGAGCTGCTCTGATAGCACCCAGCCTGGAATCTACATTTACAAGCAACACCCGCATGCTGGAACTCCTGGCAGTGGGGTGGGCCCTTCAGGAGCTGTGAAAAACAGGCCCAGGCTTTCTCTTCATCAGAGTCCTTCATTCCCTCCCTGCCAGACAGCTAAGACTGCTGCTTGACACTGCCTCTGGGTCACCATGGCAACGGGTGGCCAGGTGATGTGTCAGGCCCGGTCATCCTGCCAACAACCATGTTTAACCTTGGAGCTGGGCACACAAGCTACAAGCATCACAAGTCCCCTCCAGGAAGGTAAGGGAGAAGGAGAGAGAACGGGAAGAGGGAAAGGGGGAGAAGAAGAGAGAAGTTACAGAGATAGAGCAAGAAGGGAAAAAGAGGGACTGAAAAGAGAGAGAGAATAGAAAAACCACGAGGTCAAAGAACAGAGGCTGGTGGTAGGGAACAGAGCGGAAAAGCACCTCTTTCTTCTCTCTTCTCTTTCTCTCTCTCTCTCTCTCTCTCTCTCTCTCTCTCTCTCTCTCACTCTCACTCTCTCCCTCACTCCTCCTCCCCCCCCAGAGAGAAGTAACGGAAGCAGGAAAGGGGCCCCGCTCACCCTCCCAGGCTGCATACATTCCTCAGGCCTGAGCTGCTCCTCTCAGCCCTGCAGGATTCTGGCCACAGCTGGGACTTCCTGCCCCAGGAAGCTGGCAGCACAGTAGGGTGGCCCCTTGGAGGCCCAGCCATTCCTCCAGCCCTTGCAGGCCCCTTCTGCAGAGGGATGGTGTCCTCCCACAACCCCCACCCTACCCATGCTGCTCTTCAGGCAGCCCCTCAGGGGTGACATCCCCTGCACTCAAGGCACCAGACAGCCCCCGTTCTCCTGCTGCCCAGGTCTGCAATGCTCCTGTCTTCTTACCCAGATTTCCCTTGAACAACACACCAACTTTCCCCCCCAGTGTGTTCAAGAAACCATTCCTCAACAGAGCTGGATTTGACATCCATGAATACATTTCCTTACCCGTGTGAGGGGTGGACCAGGCCTCAGAATGAGGCCTAGCAAGGAGACACCCACCCTCCAGGGGCTGCTTCTAAGGTCCAGAGTCCCCAGGTCTAAGGGTGAGATCCAGGGCTGGCCAGGTCCATTTCTGGCAGGGGCTGCTGAACTGAGCTGAGCAGGTGCGTCACCGGCTCTCCACTGGGCACGTACCATACTCCAGCCTCAGCCTCAAGCTCTCTGGCTGCAAGGAACCTGTCCTAGTCCCACCCCCACCATCATGTGCCCTACACTGTCTCAGATGAATCTGAGCCCACAAGAAAGTTTTGTTGAAGAAATCATGAGCAGGCTACAGAGAGAGAAGATAAAAAAACAGGAAGTCCCAGGGGGCTGGCAGGAAGGCAGCAGCAAGGCCCAGCAAACAAAGCTGTATGGGAATCCGAGCCCCTCCCATCTCCCTGGATAACGTTAGGCCGTTCACATAAGCCATCCTCAGCCTCACTTTCCACATCTATAAAATGGGAATAAAAATATCATAGAGAGGATTCAATGAGGTTCTATGTGCAAGGTGCTTAGAACAGGATCAGACCCTTTCAAAGTGCTTGAAAAATGTCAGCTCTTCCTGTTGTTAAAAAGCGAGGCATTGTTGAATGACACGGGAAAGCATCCGAGCCAGGAAGAGCCTGCACAGGTCCTCAGGGATAAGAGACATCCATCGTGAGCCCAGGCAGCCTTTGCAGAGCCCTCGCCAAGATTGAAGACCCACCTTCAGGTGGGCAGGAGGGATGCAGAGAAGCTCCCAGCAACAGTGGGGCTGAAATGGGCCTTTCCGCCGCATTCTACGCAATCACTGCCAGGTGACCGTGCCGTCTGTCTAGTACCAGGGCTTCATTTCAGCCACGAATCAAGATGTTGAACAGGACCGAGTCTGTGGCACTCCACAGACGCCTCCCCCAGATGTTTAACTGCATACAGTTTAACCAGACTCAGGGACTGCTGGGCCCCAGGGAGGTTTAAGATGCCTCATGAAGGAAATGGCTTCTCGGAACAGAAGGTGGAGATCACTAGACACCAGCTCAGGTTCACTGGGGACAAGGCATTCCAGGCACAAGGGAAGAGATCACTGAAGCAACAAAAGACATATTTTGCATGGTTTTCATTTGCACAGACCCAGAACACGGTAAGTGCTCAATAAACATGTGTGAAATTGAACCTGGGAGGTGTCTCCAGTGGACTGCCACATTTGCCTGCTCTGTTCAACATTTGATCAAATGGCTTGAATGAAGACACAGGCAGTCATAGATGGCCACCTGAAATACTGTAACAAACATAAAACCAAGCAGATAAAAAGAAACAAGATTCATGGCGTGGGGCTGCATTTACCTTTTTCTGTCGTAGTCACTTTGCTGTAAGTTGTACGCATGGTGGGGTGGCTCTAGCTTAATGGTTCTTTATGAAAAAAACAACCACATGATTTCATCTGTTAACAACGCAACAGTGACAACTCCTGCTGTAACCAAAAGGCATCCGGTGGCTACTGAAGGCTTCTGCTGTGGTGCGGGGTGGGGGCGTGTTTAGGGCAGGGAAGGTTTCGTGGCAGGGAGGAGACAGCCTCCCTCTGGGGCATGGTAGGCAGCATGAGGCCCAGCCCTGTGAAGGGGAACAGAGGGAACAGGGAGTGGCACAGGACAGCCAGGCCCTAAGAGAGGTAGGGAGGGGCTGGCCTATACCTGTGGCCTGAGTGACAGTCCTCTGGCTGCAAATCTAAGGGCCAGCTGGGTCAGAGGACACGAAGGGTCCTAGGTACAAAACCAAGGCCAGACAGGGGTGGACAAGGTTAGAAAGAGGACAGTTCTGGCTGGGGATCAACACTGATCTCTTTTAAAATTCCTGTTCATTCCTTCTAGGTGCTGGGATGATGGCATTGAACAAAGACACAAACTCTTCTCTCATGGACAATCAACAAATAAAAGAACAAGATCATTTTAGAGTGAAAAATGCTCTAAGGAAAAGCAGATGTGATAAAAAGAGGAGGTGATGGATGGGGAGGAGGTAGTTTGGGCTGGGTTGTCAGGGAGGCTTCATGGCCAAGATCTGAATGAATGACAAGAAGGGGTGATTTGTCAAGGCTCTGGGGGCACAAGCTTCCAGGCAGGGAAACGGGGTGCAAAGATCTCAAGGAGGGATGGGGATAACCTTGGATGCCAGAAGAAGAGCAGGGCACCCAGAGTAGCTGGAGTGTTGTCAGGGAGGGAGTGTGGTAGGAAATGCAGTCAAAGAAACAGACAGGGCCTTTGTCACCCAAGATCTTGTAGGTCCCAGTAGAGTTTGGATTTTATTCCAAGCATGATGGGAAGAACTGGACGCTGGAAGTGGGGAGTGAGGAGACCTGACCTGCATTTTAAAATCACTCAGCTGTTCTGTGGGGGTGGATTTCACGGTGAGAGAAGAAGCTGAGAGACTCCTCAGTGAGCCACTGAGTCCAAGGAGAGATGATGGAGCTTGGGCTGGGTTAGTAGCACTGGAGACCAGAGAGGTGATGGCCCTAGGGAGTGTTTGGGACATAGAGCCAGCATGATTTGCCGATGGATTCCACTTGTGAAAGTGAGAGAAAAGGAGGATGCAGGAAGGACCCAGGCTTTAGACAAATAGCTGATGGATGATGGTGCTGGTTACTGAGTTGGGGGAGACCAGGGGAGAAATAAGTAGGGGGTGGAATCAACAATTTTTGAGATCCTATTAAACACTTAAAGAGAGATATCCAAGAAGGTAACTGAAAGTTCAAGTTTAGAGCTCACTGGAGAAGAGGCTGCACCTGGATACATGAGAATATATGGGCATTTAAGACCCACAGCTCCCTGTGATCAAATATGGCTGCCAATTCTTTGCTACTCTATGACAGGTCAAGTCTAATCCCCTCCCCTTGAATCTGGGTCACCCACAGTGGCATTTCAACTGGCACTTCTGAGACTAGATCATGAGAAGCCTGTTAGCTTCCACCCATGCCTCTTGGAACCCTTGCTCTGCGGAGCCAGCTGCAAGGTAGGAAATCTGACGGCCCTGAGACCATCATTTGGAAAAGGCTCCATGTGGGTGCTGGGAAAACAGTCCCAGCTAGCCATGCCAACCAGCCAGATACCAGTGACACCATCTTGGACTCCCTAGTCCAGCCTGTGCACCAGCTGAATACCACCACGTAATCGCCATCAATGCCACACGGAGCAGAAGAGTCACCCCACCAAGCCCTGCCTGAACTGCTGACCCAAAAATTTCAAGATATGATAAAATGGTTCCTGGTTTAAGCCACTAAGTCTGGGGGTAGTCTGTCACACAGCCATAGTAACTAGGACAGAGATCACCTAAGGAGAGAGCAAAGACAGTCTATTTGGAGCTCAGGTGGGAGGAGGAGCCTGCAAAGGACTGAGGAGCACTGGATGAGAGGGGAGGAGCACCAGGAGAGGATGGATTTCCAGAAGGAGGGGCACCTGCTGAGAGGTGCAGGCAGATGGGGAGAGAAGCTGTAAGGGAGCAGAGGAAGGGCAGAGAAAGAGAGGAGTCCAGTGAGAGCGGATTAGAGAAAGCAGGAGATAGAAGTGAAAGCAGGGACTGCAGAAAACTCTATCAGAGACTTGTGGGAAAGGGGAGCAAAGAAACAAGAGATGAGTTGGAAGGGGACATGGGGACAGGGGAGAGGCTGGGAGGTATGAGAGCTCATTTGTCTGCTAAAGGGACAGAGCCAGTAGGAGAGGGATCCCCCTGAGCCAGAGAGCTGCTGGAGCCCAGGGCCGGCCCAAGAACTGCCTCACAGACGCTCAAAGATCCCTTTTTAGAAATCGATGGCTGTCGTTTATTGTGCACGTACTGCGTGCCAGACCTCGTCTTTAGGGATATTTTAATTCTCATCACTCTAAAGCAGGAGTTCTCATTCTACGGTTGAGGAAAAGGAAACTCAGACAGGGAACATGGAAAGACCCATCCAAGGACACGTGGCCAGTAAAACGCAGATGGTAGATTGGACTTGGGTTCTCTGACTCCAGAGCCTAGTGGGGGTGCTGCTGGGGGGACACCAGCCCTGGAGGGAGATCCAATCACCAGCCCGTAGGACTTCTAAGCCAGAGTCTGAGACTTTGGAGACCCTCTGTGGGTTGCCTGCAGCTCTCCTTCCTTCCAGGTGATCTGGAGAAGAGCTGGAGGGGGAGTGGGCTATGGGGATCTCAGCACCCCCACCATCAGCACCCCACTACGGCCTATCCACAGGGCTGAGGAGGCCCAGAAGTCCCTCCTAGCCTCCCAACTGCCTAACTGAGAACCAGTTTATACAGTGAGACACTCCTTCTCTTAGTCTGGCTGCCCAGTTCTCTTTTTATCTTCAAAAGCAAGGTGGGGCGGTGGAGATTAGGTAAACCCAGAGTCCCAGAGGCCCTCAGGGCAGGGGTGCAGGGGTGCGGGGAAGCAGTGATGTGTTTGCCCCTTTCCCGCTCTCTTCAGGGGAGGGTCCCTCCCCTTGCCCAAAAATAATTTAATCCTCAGGCTCCTTCCTCTCTCCAGGCACCCCTTTTCCAAGTACCCCACTACTCTCAAGGTGTGTAGGTATGCCATTCAATCTTTTAAAACTCATCTTTTCTGTGTAAATGCCAGCAGAGAGCTAACCTGCTTAGCACAAAGCAGGCTCAAATGACAGGGACCATTATTACCCCTGCATCCCATGTTACAGATGAGGAAACTGAGGCTGGGAAAGGAGTCGCTGCCACCACTAGCCAAGAGCCAGCCGGAGTCTTCCGACTCCAGACAATCCATCTGTCCTTCCCACAGCTCACAGAGGCAATATCCCCAGAGAAGGAAGAGTGGGGTCTCTCTATACCTTCCCTAAGGCATCAAAAGCAAGTTGAGACCCACCTGGTTCGGCTCAGCCCTGGAGTGTGCTGGAAACCTCAGGCTGCTTTAGAAAGACCTATGGGCCACTCCCCTTCTGACCTCTGACCAGTTTCCAGGCCTGAAGCAGGGCCACCCCTGGATGCCACACCCCGGGAAGGATTGTAGCCTGTTCCCGAGGTCACAAATAGTTCAATGCCAAGGAATGGAGAGATCTGGGGTTGGTATTGCCACCCACAGTGAGCATGGCATCCTGAGTAATGGGCCCCAGGGGAGGTGCCACCGGCCGCCTGCTGACTCTCTGGGCTTCTGAACGAGCAGACAAGGTAAAGCATGTACACATGCTTCCTAGAAAGTGGGTGCACACATGAGGAAGTAAGAAACTCTTGGAGGACAGGGCCCAGGGCCCACGTCTCTGTAGAGACCCAGTGCCTCACTATAGGTTTTTTTCCCATCTTTGTTGAGATAATGATTGACAAAAAATTGTATGTATTTAGGTTGCACAATGTCATGTTTTGATATATCTATACATTGTGAAATGATTACCACAATCAAGAGATGCTTAATATTTAATATCTGATTTGCTGAGGTCAAATTATTGTTATTGAAGAAGCCCCACGCAGGATGAACATATTACTTGGACAAGGGGACCAGGGAGAGACTCCTCAAGGGGTCACTGCCTAATTCTCCCCCCGTTCCTTGTGGAATGGGCTCTTTCCTACATCTCCTACATGGGTTCCTCCACCTGCACTATGCTTCCTAACCTGGAAAACCTTTCAGGGCTAACCCATCACCTCCTCCAGGGAGCCTGCCCTACATCCTAGACCTCTGGGCTTCCCTCACTGTGGCCACACTCTGCTGTCATCATCAGTTTTTTCATCTATCTCCCCATCAGCTTGGGGACACCTGAAGACAGTCCAGTCTGACTCATCCCTGTGTCCCCAAAGCACCAGACTCTGGTCCTTTCCATCACTGCCCTAATGCCACCTCCTACTCGAAAGGAAGCTGCTCCTAGAGAATGGCAGAAGCACGCAGGCCCACAGCCAGGGAGCTGGCAGAGGACCTAGCCGCCAGCACCATCTGTCCCTGGAACCGCAGGACAGAGCAGGCATAAGGCAACAGTGTCAGTTCCTCGGCTCAGCCAGGTCGGCCCAGGACAAGGAGAAGAGCCACAGCACCAGCACCCCGCCCAGCTGCAGCCTGGGTCAGACAAGATGGGGAATTATCTAACTAGCTCAAAGCAGCTCAATGCCAGACCCTGAGTTTTCATATCTGGTAAGCCAGATGAATAATACCAGCAGCCTGGCAGAGCTGTTGGGAAGTTTAAATATGCCTGACACTTAGCAGGTACTCCTAACTGTTACCATCTCATCCGACCAACCAACCCCGTCATTAACCCGTTGAGGAAACTGAAGTCCAGATGAGATGAAAAGAACCAAGATTCACCATGGCAAATCATGTGCCAAGTTCTACATTCCTCCAAAATCTTTCATCTCGCCAATACTATAGCAAGATTTGCAGAAACAGACCTGGTTCACAGACAAGAAAACTGAGACCTACAGGGGTAAAGTGAATTAGTGTCTCCAAGACAGGTCTCTGGACACTGACACTGTGAGGCAGGGCAGTGAGCTGCCATCCAGAGGTGCCAGGGGGCCAGCCTGACCCTCCGGACAAGGGATAGGTGAAGGGCGGTGGGGCAGCCTCCCTGGACCCTAGTGTATGAGAGGTACAGGAGGCAGGTAGCCCTGGATCTGCACTGTCGGTGTATGAAGTGAGCAAAGGACGCTGGGAGGAGGTGGGTCTAAGTATGACAGACAGTAAAGCCATGTTCTGCGTGCACAGAGGCTAGAGATGCCTTCCAGGTCAAGACAGGGGCTGGAAAAGGGTCCCAGCCTCGTAGGTAGAGGTTCTGAGTCCCTTGGCAGCTGTACAAACCCAGGCAAATCATTTTATTTCTCCATGTCTTATCTGTACTGGCGGGGAGAGTGATCCTATGCCCACCTCCCTATTATGAGGGCTCAGAGTAGATGGAAAGGCAGATGGGACCTTCAGGGCACTGGCCATTCAGAGGCGAGGAACCATGATGATGTGCTTTCCTGGCTTCCTGAGCTCAGTGTGCAGGGACCGTGTACCTTGGCACAAAGCCTGGAGGACCAGAGAGTCCTCAGAGAGTACACAGTCTTGTGGGCAAGACTATACAACCCATCTCATTCCAAACCCCAAACCCCGCCTACAGGGCCCACACCCCCAGCCTGTAGCACTTGGCAGCCATGTCTCAGTCCCTTTCAGCTGCTCTGCCCTCACTCCACTCCAAGCCACACTGGCCTCCATTCAGCAGTTCAGATGCACCAAACTCCCCCCACCTTGGAGCCTGCAAATGAATGCTGTTCCCTCTGCCTGTAATGCTTTTCCCCCAGCTCTTCCCACAACTGCCTCTTTCTCAGTGGCTAGGTTTCTGCTCAATTGTCACCTGCTCAGAGAGCTCTCCCCTGACCTCTCTCATTATTCTCTAACAGTTCTCAGTGCTCTGAGTTTAATCTCAGCAGAGCCAGTAAGTGGCTGTGTGACCTTGGGCAAGTTACTTAACCTCTCTGTCTCAGTTTCATCTTTAATATAGGCACAATACCAGTATCAACTTCGCAGAGTTGTTATAAGGAATAACTGACTAAGTTCATGCACGCTTAGCACATAGCTAGCACTTTAATCATATTCACTCTTATTATTACTATTCAAAGCACTTAGCACAGCTTTTCCTTGTGTATTTCTTTGACCACCTTTTCACTGTGTCTCCCGCATTAGCTGTCAGCTCTATACAACAGCCTGGGTTCATCACAGTATGCTCAACACCTAACACATGATAATCACTGTGGATGGAACAAGTGAAGTCAGGACAACCTCCTGAGAAAACGCCATTAATTCTGGGAGCAGGCAGGATGGGGAATTGGTAGGGGAAATAATGGCTGAGCCATGTTTTAAAGGATAAAGAAGAGTCCTCCAAGACAGACTAAGAACGCTAAGGGAGTCTGTCCACAGCTGAGACTGGGGTTCGAATGTGGCTCCTAAATAGGCTGAAGCTGAGTGTCTGAGTCTTCTTCCTCCAGGAAGCCTTCTGAGACCTCTTCAGGCCCCTTCTAAGCTCCCAGTGTCACTCATTCATTCAGTAGTTTTTGCACTCCTACTATATGAAGGGCACATCATTTTATGTCTATGGGTCTCCCCTCCACAGCCACACAGTGGGGTCTTTAAAGCAGATGGCCCCTGCCTTTCACTATCAGGACCAACTTCAAGGTGATGCACAAATCCTTCACAAACATCCAGAACCCAAAGATGTCAAGGCTGGTGGGGACCTCAGAGAAACCCAGACAGGGGAAGCATCTAGCCCAATGTTACATGTGAGCAATGGGGTAAAGATACAATTCCAATCCAGAGCGACCAAACATTGTGCCCTAAAACTCCCTACACTGTGAAGTAGATCCCTTAGGAGACTGGGCGGGGGGGTGGGGAGGAGCACCTGCAGCGGTCCTCAGCTTCAAGGTGAAGCAGAGTGTCACCGCAGCGGGTGGTGAGCAGCATGTAGGTGTGTGGGTACATGAGTAGTGCACAGACACGGTGTTTCCGGTCTTCAACTGCCCTGTTGGCAGCACTGACCCCACACAGGGTTCTCAGGGTAGCTGGACAAACAGCCCCACCCTCGTTTCCAGAGTAAATGAAGTACCTGGACCCCCTGGGAGCTATCCTGGGCTGGGCTAGAATTCATGCTGAGCAGAGATACCCAGCCAGCCTCCCAGCCTCCCACTTGCATGCCAGCAGTTCCCTGCCAGCCCAGGGGTGTGGGACTCGGTGCCGGGTATAGACTGACCCTTGAATGGGGGAAGGAGAAGGATCTCCACTGAGAGAGACAGGACAGGAGGACCTTTCTAGCACCACTGGACAGACACTCCGTGCTCCCCCAGCCCCCTGCCCCAGCGTGGCAGCAGACGCACCACCTCATTCACTCACTTTCATCTGCAGAGTGCCTGCTGGGTACCCAGTGGTGGGCAAGAGCCAGAACATTCCGACTCCAAACACCCACTGTCTGTAGAACAACAAGATACTGACAAGGGCCCCCAACGCTGTGACACAGGCCTCCCTTCTGTTCCTGGTTTAACCTTAGTCCCCAGTGAAGGTGGAGTTTTCTGGTTTGCTTGTTGTTCATTAAAAACAGCTTTGGTAACAACCCAGAAAATAGTCCCCAACCCTCCCATTTTCCTGGGGAACTTAGGGAATTCAGGAGGGAACAAGGGGAGTCCAAGGAGACCTGCCAGGCAGGCGACAGGCCAGAGGTGGCAATCCAGGCCAGAGTGTTCTCAGCTAGAATGAGGTAAATGGTGTCACCTTGTGGGGCCAACTTCCACACCCCACACCCACCTCCACTCCCAGACTCAGTGTGAAGTGGGGGCAGTAGGGGGAAGCAGAATGCCAGCTGGGCTCCAAGTCAGGACATGTGAATTGGAATCTCTCGGCTTTCATCTGGCTGAGCCTCAGGTTCCCTAAGAGCTCAGGAACTCTAGAGCCAGACTGCCCGAGTTCAAATCCCAGCTCTGCTACTTCATACCAGTGTGATCCTGGGCAAGTCACTCAACCTCTCTGAGCCCGTTTCCTCACTTAGGACATGGGGATGATAACTCTACCTACCTCACAGAGAAATGAATGGGTTAATATACGCATGGTCTGGTGCCTAGCGTTGTCAACTCTACGTAAGGATTTGCTCTATAAAATGATATTGTTATCTGTGACAGTGATATGTCCCTCCCCCACTGCCTTCTCGCCAGTTACTGATGAGGTTCAACGGGGAAAGAGTCATAAAGGGTTAAAGATGACACGGCACAAGAGGACAAACAGACAACCCTACCCACCTGAAAGAAGCTCTCTGCTCTATGCTCAGGGAACGGAAGCAAGACGCCCTGCTGCTCAGATCCCACCCTTGGTCTGGCTGCAAAGTTGACTGTGCCCATTCATTCAGTAAGCATTCCCGGGTACTCAGGTCATACCCAACACTGTGCTGGACACACTAAGAACAGCCATGGGGAACTCACTAGCTGGTGGAAGCGATGGACATGCGTGTCCACCACACAATCCAGGGTGAGAAGGATCTAACACCAGAGAGAGGTTCGCTGTACTGAGAGAAATCTGGGACAGCTTTCTAGAGGAGGCAGCATTTGAGCTGGGAACTGAGGGCTCAGAAGCACCTTTCCAGGGAGACAAGTTAGCCGTGCACCACAGGAGACTAGAGGTCACTCTAGCAGAAAGCACATTATGTACAACAGCATGGAGGAGAGAACAAAGATGGTACACTGAGGCAGGGACAAGCAGTCCAGGATGGCTGCCATACTGAATGCATAGGGGTGGGCAAGGTGGAATGAGGAGGGAGAAGTCGGCAGGGGCAGATCACCAAAATCCTTCTGTATCAAGTAAGGAATGTGAAAGTTATACGGAAGCAGCCATCTGAGAAGGAAAAGAATAATCACATTTACTTTTTAGAAGCATCCCTCCAGTGGCTGGTTGATTAGAGGTGGTGGGACGTGGGACAGGGGACCCAGGAAGGAGAAGGCACACTGGGTCTGAGTGGAGTGGCGGTCACACAGATGGAGGGAGGCAACAGATAGATTTCTTTACTTGCTCCTTTGAAATAGGCTTTTCCCGAAAACATCCTCAGAGGACAACCACTCTATGCCCAGTATAACCTCTGTCAGTTTGTCCTGAACCCTGCTCTGTTCACCAGATCAAAAGCCCACAGATTTGGGTCTGTCTCAGGCTGCAGCATCTAATCTCAGCTTGAAAGTCCCTGTTAAGAGGTTCCAGGGGAAAGTTCTCTGCAAGGTCACCTTGCAGGACACACTTCCAACAGCCCTCATTTGTTCCTGTGCTTATTCTTCCCAAGAGGTTATTGTCCCTAAGAACCCCCGGCTTCACACTCACTCACCAGCAGCACACCCTAAACCTTATGGTCTATCAGCTCCGTGGCCTTTGAGCCCTGAACTCTGAGAGTTAAACATCACACAACCATAGAGCTCAGATGTCCTGGCAGAAACACACACAGACCTCGGGTTGGGGTGGAGGGAGAAACACATACCCCCGAAATAGAATTCCAGACAAAAAGAACTTGCAGAAGATTACTGCCCTTACTACAGCCCGCCCTCGGGTTGCTAATGGCCCCTGGGGCTTGTTTGGGGATTGCTGCTTATAATAAACCAGCCCAGGGGTCCTGCAATTTCTCCTTCCAAAAGAGAGTTAGAAAATGGCTCGTGGAAAATGAGAGAGGAGATGTAGAACTTCTGACTTAAAATAGAAACTTCAATTCTCTTTTGGGATTCCCAGACTCCAGTCCCCTCCCCTTTGCCTCCAATCCACCCCCAGCCCACCCTGCATACCCTTCGCAGGTGATTTCCGACATTCTGGATCATTGTGGCTGAGACCCTGCTGGCTGGTCGCCTCGGAGGGAGAGAGACGGACAGAGAGAGACGTGGGTCACCTGAGCAGCAGCCAGGCTCCAGCTCCATATGAAGCTGCCTCTCCTCCTGCTCCTCCTCCTGAGCTCCCGCCCCTCCTGAGTCCAGGTCCCAGCCTCCACTCAGAATGCCCTCTGCCCCCCTCCTCCTAGAGTCCCGGCACAGCAGGCTCCTGGGCCCGCCTGGTGGAGAGGAAGGAGAGAGGCTGCCAGCTGGGCTACAGCCAAGTCAGGGGGCCCTGTACCCACCCACTGGGCACCTAGCCGGACACTCATTTAGTTTCCAGCCACAGCCAAACTTAGTTACCCCCACTTTCAGCCGCTGACATCCTCCCCACGGGGTCTCTTGGCTCTGGGGTCGTTCCCAGGGGCCAGGAAGACTGGCAGAACGGGCACCAGGCTTCCATCCATCCACAAGAGGTCAAGCCGGAAGGTGGCAGGAGGCCAGGGAGCTGCCAGTAGTGTCCCAGAGAAACACCAGACCCACCTGCTAGTACTCTTCACCCTTGGGAGTGCCACCCTCCAGGCTGCTGGCGTCCAGCAGCTGCTGGCCAAGGACAGGGCGCACCCCTCATTGCCTCAAAATAGACGGCATGACTTTTCTAAAAGTGGCACCTGCCATATCCTACCCCATTGGCCCCACAGGGCTCAGCCCCTGGCACTCGCCCTAACCCATCTGTAGCCACTACTGACGAAGAGACAAGCAGGATTCCCCCTCTCCCTCTGACTCCTGCAAGAGACTTAACCAGGAGGCCTTGACACTCACACTGGACTGCTCACGACAAGACAATAAACTAAAGTGCTTGGCGGTTAAGAGATGAAGGGGAGCAGAGTTCTAGGCAGAGGAGCTGGGATGGACAAGTGGCCTGGGAGGAGTAACGAGTTCCTTACAGTAACTCAGCACCTACTGTGTGCCAGGCCTCATACTAGTCCTCATTCCAACACCACAGGGAGTCCCTTGGGGACGTTAGGTGACATGACCCAGGTGGCACAGCTATTGAGTGCAGAACCATGCTGCAACAGAGGTCAGCCCAAGTCTGAGGCCGCTACCCTTCCCTCTGCGCCCATTGCCTCCGTTTCCTCACCACATATCTAACACTGCCTCCCCCTGGGGCTGAGACACATGAGTTCTGGGCCGGGTTCTTTCACATAATTTGTTATGTGGCTTTGGGCATGCTCCCTCTTGTCACTGGCCCTCCCCGCTTTAGGAGTCAAGGACTCCAATGTCCATCCCTAGGAGCTCATGCCTTGCCCTCAGATTGCTTATGGTCTGTCAGCAGTTCACTATCTGAAAATGAGAATTTAAAGTCACACCAGAAAGACTGCAAAATGGCCCAAGGATGGCACTGAGGGTTGAGGCAAGCTCGGAGGCTTCCTGGAGAAGGTCGTACTAGAGCTAGCCTGGAGATTGAATAAGTTTGCATAGGCTGAGAAGAGAGCTGAGGGGGTAGGCCTAACAGGAACAGAACAGGATGCCCTCATAGGCAGTGAGGATCCTCAACTTACAGGAAGAAGCTGGGGATCTGTCGAAGAGGGCTTCTAATGCCAGGCACCAACAAGCCTCTGAGAATGAAGAACGTGGTCGACACGATCAAAGCCCTGTGAGGTAAAAAGGACAGGCGTCGTGAGACCACCCTGCTGGACTGGTAAGGAAACCAGCCCAGAGAGGGGACAGCTCATCTCACTCAATCCCCAATCTCATTGGATTCAGGCAGGCAGCCAGGACAGCCTCAGGCCCCTCACTATGCAGATGAAGGAATGGCAACTCAGAGAGCTCCTCCTGGTCCCCAACCCTACCCGCTCTCCAGAGAACCATAATGTCTCAGACGCACTGGACTCAGTCTAGTCTCCTCATTTTACAGATGGATACATTAAGGCCCAGAAATGAAAAGTGAACCCCCCCAAGTCACACAGTGAGGAAGGTGTCTAGAACCATCACTCCTGACCTCAAGTCTAGAGCCCTGTCCACCCCACCCCACGAGGCATAAAAGAAGAGAGGCTTCCGTGAGACTTCTAACAGGATTTCCAGCAAGGTTCAATCAATATTATTACCGGAAACAAGCAACAGAGGGCTAGATCTTTCTGCAGAGACCCCTCCAGCCCACAAA
This sequence comes from Rhinolophus hipposideros, assembly GCF_964194185.1. Classification (NCBI taxonomy): domain Eukaryota; kingdom Metazoa; phylum Chordata; class Mammalia; order Chiroptera; family Rhinolophidae; genus Rhinolophus; species Rhinolophus hipposideros. The sequence goes on from NC_138054.1 coordinate 56,786,333, forward strand.
CGTCTCTCTCCTCTCTACTATTTATTACAGACATGATTTCTGTATCTCTTCAGCAGTTCTGTTTGGTACATTACCCCAGTGAATATTCCCATGGATATCTGCCTCCCTTTGCCAACTCACCCCGGAGCCCCCTGAGGGCTAAGACCACATCTGACTCTTCTCTGCGCCCCCTCCCCACCAGCCCCCAGACCAGGGCCTTAAATGCAGGAAACATGAAACACACCTGGATGAACCATACATAGTCCTGGAAAGGCAGATGGAGAAGAGGTCTCAAGTGATAGCGAAGTCGGTGGTTCTCAAACTTCTGCCTGTATCACCACCACCTGGAGGGCTTGTTAAAAACAGATTGCTGGGCCCTGTCTCCAGCAGAGCTTCAGGAGAGCCCAGGAATTTGCATCTCTAACATGCTGATGCCGCTGGTCCAGTGAGCTAGGTCAGCCCTCCCTTGTACAGCCGGGGAGAACGAGGCCCAGAGACTTTACAGGCAGCTCTTGAGAGCATATAGCACTGCCATCGTCATCACTGTCATTGTTATTATAGCCCTTCTCACACACGCAGCACTGTGCAAGCACTTCATGTGCTTTACCAGCTTTGGGCCTCGCCCGAAAAGGAAGGTGCTATGATTAGTATTCTCCTACAGAGGACAAAAGAACAGAGGTAAAGAGTGATTTGTCCAAAGTCACACAGTTAACATGAGTTAACACCAGAATTTGAACCCTGACCTAAGTCAGGAACCCACAGGTTTAACCACCGCGCACAATCTGCTTACAATTTATGCTGACCAAGGAATCCTCTAGAGAGAATTCTCCAATATGCTCATTTCTGGTGTGGGATGAGTTTGTGGTGCCCTCAGCCAAAGGTCCTCGAGTGGGCATCTAGGGCGTGCCACATCTGCAGAAACCCTATGTGGGGACAGAGCCCCAGAGAACAGTTTCCAGGTTCTCGGCCTCACGTGGAGGGGTGCTGGCTCGGGTAGTAGATGGCCGTCAGCTGTGGCTACTTGGCCGTCAGCTGTAACCAGTGAGCCATTGGCCACTAATATAACTGCCGTGGCTAAGCTAGTGAAAAATGGGGGCTAGTAAGAAGATGGTGGCTGGCAAGCGCGGATTGCAGTTAGCACAGCAAATTGCAGCTAGCAAGGGGAGTTGGTCAGTCGGCAGAAAAGCGAACAGCAGGTCGCACATCGTGTGAATCCAGCCGCCAGCGAGACTATAGTGGTGTGACTCCCCTACCTATGGCTCCGTGGGTGTTCCTTTTTGGCCTCACCATGTCCTGCGTTCTTATGTGGGGAGTGGGACCAGAGACCCTGCCTGTCACCCTGCACGACAGCATGCCTCTTCAGCTCTGTCAACCCGGAGTCTTTTCTCCTGCAAACACTTCTTTTCCCACAATACATTCTTCATCTGACCCCACCAATGGGTCTTCCTGGCTAGAAGATAAATGTCTGCATTAATTGTTCAGGTCCCTGTCCCAGCTCTACCTCCACACTCAGTGGCAAAAACACCATGAAATAATCTCTATCTATATTCCACGGTGACTCTGCATTGTCACTGTCAGGCACGCCACTGTCTGTCTCCCCCATCAGACTGGGAGCTCACACAGACAGGGACCTCAGCTGAATCCTCTGAGTGCTCAGCACAGGGTCTGCCCCGAGCAAGGGTTTAGTGCCTAAGTGATGGAGGGAAGGATGGATGGAAGGAAGGAAGGAGTTAGTGAGCACAGGGGCAAATGAGGGAATGAATGTGTGAATAAATAACCAAACTCCCAGGAATTCCCTCTGCCTTCCCAGTTCAGACCACAGACTTTCTGGAGAGAAGGGGACCCCTGACATCATATATTCCAGCTCCTGCTTTCAGCACTGTCCATGGGCCAGAACCGACAGCTCTCCCCTCTCCACACTCACCCCTGGTGTCCCAGCCTTCACTTACATAATTCCATGATTGAAGAGCTCACTCCATCTAAGGCTGCCTATACAATTAAAGAGCTCTACTAGCCAGAAGGGTCTTGCCATCACCTCATGACCATGGCTCTGGGTCACCCAGAACAAAGCTGTTTCCCTGGCCTGTGACAATGGCAGAGATGTGGGAGCACACATTCTACCCTCTGCCTGACCCTGGCCTCTCTGTCCAGGTTTATTTCTAATCTTCTCAAGCCATGAACGGAGCTTCCCATTAGTGCCTCACACACCTGGGGTTTCCTCTGTTCCTGCTGTTCCCACCACTCTGATTCTCTCTAATACTATATAACTCTATATCCAAACCCTGCCCCCATCAAGGCCAAGCTCAAATGACACCACCTCCAAGAAGTCCTCTGGGCCCCTCCTAATTGGAAATTACATCCTCCTCCTCTGTACCCTTAATCCCCACACACAAACACACACACACTTCACAGCCCTTTATTCCTCTTCACTGCCTGTTATTTCTCTCCCACGTTGCTTTTTCTCTTCAGTTGGGCTGATTTGTGCTGATTTCTCCTTGACCTTGAGCAAGCTGGCAGCAAGGATGGTAATGATTCATCAGACCATCCTGCCCCCATCCCGCCAAACACTCATGGCCTTGATCAGAGTAGATGCTCGGTCAATGCCCAGAGAATGAAGAAATGAGTCAATGAATGGGGAAGAATGAAGAAATGTGTGAGTGAATGGAAATAAATACTTGTGTGAATGAATAATTTAATGAATAAATGCAAGAATGGTCATCCTCTCCTTTTCTTCAAGCTGAATACTCCTAGTTCCTTCTGGGGGCTCCCTGGGCATGGCACGACAGAATAAAGGAAGTCATGGGAGACACGGGGAGTGGGACAAGAAGGAGGAACAAAGGAAGGGGGTAGTGATACCAGCAAGAGAGGAAGTAGAGGTGAAGTAAATGTTATTAATACTTCCAGGCCAGGCCTCCCTCAGAACCACAGCCCTTTAAGGAAAAGCTGAACTAGAAGAGCAGTGAGAAGCCAGTTCAATGGTCCAGGGGAGAGAAGATGTCACCTGGTGGAGATGGAGAGGAGGGAATGCTAACAAGTCATGGAGGTCAGATTGAGGATGCTGTCCAGCCAGTCCTGAATTCCGTCCTGCCCAGGGGGGCTCAACCGTGCCCTCCCTTCCCCCTCTCACCACGTCCTACTGTGGGGACTGAACGCCTCCTTGGGGAGCTACCTCCTTGGTCCAGCTACTGGGGGGTCTGGACGGAGCCTGACACCCTGGATTGGGCCCTTTCAGGAAAGCTGCTCCCAACACGGGCTCATATTACCTCACCCCACCCCATGCGCAAGTGAGTCCACAGTGGCTGCACCCCCCCCCCCCCCCCCCGACTCTGAGTCCTGTGTCCCTAGGCCCTCCCCAGGGCCAGCCTCAGCCATGCTGGTGAGAGGCCCACCTATCCGAGATCAAATCCCAGATGCGTTCTGCCCCAGCCTGCGCAAACACCAGTGTGCCAGGCACCATCTGGCTTGTCTGGAGCCCAGCAACCGGGTAGAGACAGTTCTGCTCAGGGGGGTGCTGGACTGAGGAGGAGCCGGCAGCAGGAGGATCCCAGGGAAAGGGGCCCGTCCGAGGCAGGGAGGTGGGGGAGGGGCTGCGGGAAGCTAGCTGGGCCCTTACCCAAGTGGTGGGACACTCTCGACCCAACAGCTTGCAGGGCCGAGGCCAGGGGAGTCCGCTGGGGACGGCAGAAAAACGGGTCCGCGGGGAGAGGCTCTGAAACAGGCAACCGAGGTCCCAGAGCAGAGCCTAAGGGAAACGCTGCAGGAAGCTGGAGGCAGGCGCAGGAAGCGTGGGAGCAGAGGTACGGGCGGGGGCAGACGGCGAGTTCCTGGGCGAGACTGGTCCCCTCCCCTCCCCTCGCCCATACGGGTGGGGCGGCCCAAGAGGTAGGGCACCAGGGCTGGCGCCAAACACTCCGCCCCCGAAGCAGGCGTCAATCTCAGGCACCGGGCAAAGGCAGAAACGTGGGTGCTGAACCTGGTGGGTCCACGTGGAGTGGGGGCCCTGGTGACAAAGCTCCACCCTGTTACTGCTAATCCAGCCCCAGTCTTGAAAAGTAACATGCTATTCATTCACCCCTTTATTGAGCACCTACTAACTGCCAAACACTGCTGCTGGGTGCTAGAATGAGATTCTGAGCAAGACATGCTGTCCTTGCCTTTATGGGTATCCATAAAAACACACACAAACAAACCTTTTGTAATGGGTAGTTTTACTTGAAAAGAACAAAGAAAATGAATACCATCTATGATCTCTTCACTCAAAGAGAATCAGTGTTGCTAGTTTAGGGTCTGTGCTTCCCCGGGACTAGAGCTTAAAGACGCAGACGTGCTGATGGGGGGGGATGGGTGGTACTCCTGCTCCCCTCACCATAGGTGTGTAGACATGTTATAGAAGATGATATGAAATGCAGCATACAATCATAGGCATGAGGAGCCACCTAGAAAAATCTCCGCCAGTGTTCATGTTTGGGATACAGGCTCATCTGGCAAACTAAGAAGGAACCTGATGGTGGTCCCTGAAAGACAACGTCTGGGAAGGAGGAGTTTGGCAGCAGGAGTGCATTCTACACCAGGAGGGTAGAGTGGGAGGGATCAGTCATTCCAGACACCTCACAGAGGCTGGCACTTGAACTCATCCTGCCCCAGCCCCTCGGGAGAAAAAGATAGTCTGAACCAAGAAAGCTGCCATTCTGAGCTGGGCCACACCCGGGACCCAAGTAGCCTTCCTGTGGGAACCCCTCACTGTGTAGCAAGATGGGGCACTTCCCCGTGTCACGTTGTCTGGACCATGCTCTTGGAGCACCCTAAGGGTGAGCTCATCAGGGCAGGAATGATGGGTATCCCATTCGTGGGGCTTTTTGGCCGCAGCCTGGGCAGCAACACAGACCTTTCTCCGGCTCAGCCAGCAGCTTTAATGCAGTCGCCTCAGCTCAGCAGAGGCCCCAGGTGTCGGCAACAGCAAATGACATCCAAGATTGCTTTCCAAGTGCAATGAGTCACATTTGGGGACACCTAAAAACATATGGGACAGGTGGACTTTTCAGGGAAGGGGAATCCCCACACTGGCAGGATGGCTCTGGGCTGGCATAAATAATCGTTTAATGTTAATGTGACACTATTTGTAATCAAACGGTGAATCCTGGAGATATTCAAGTTATCTAAAACAAAGTGACCATATTGGATATATTGTTTTGTAATTTGATTTTTTCCCTCTCAACAATTATCATAAATATCTTTCCATAATTTTCATTGCTACATAGTATCTCTTCTTGGGGATCTACTGGAATTTATTAACCTATCTCTTTCTTATTGCTTCGTATGCTTTACTGAGATATCATTACATACAACAAACTACACATATTTAAAGAATACAGTTTGATGAGTTTTTACATATATTTTAGATATAGATACAGATACAGATATAGATATATCCATGTAAACATCACCACAATCAAGGTAAAGAACATACTCTTCACCCCCAAAGTTTCTTTATGGCCCTTTGTAATCTCTCCCTTTGGTTCCATACTGCTCCCTCCCCCACCTCCCCAGGCAAACAATAATCTGCCTGTCACTCTGGATTAGTTTGAATTTTCTAGAATTCTGTATAGATGGACAGAAAGTATATAGAATACAGTATATACTTTTTTTGTCTGGCTTCACTCACTCAGCATAATTATTTTGAAATTCATATAAATTGTTGCACACATCAATAAATTTTTTCTTTTTATTGCTGAGTAGAATGCCATCTTATGGATATATCACAATTTGCTTATTCATTCACTTATTGACAGACTTTGGGTTATTTCTAGTTCCTGGCTATTACACAAAGAAAGCTGGTATGAACATTCATATTCAAATCTATCTGTGGACATATACTTTCATTTCTCTTAGGAAATACCTAGGAGTGGAATGGTCATACGATAAACGTATGTTGAACATTTTTTAAGCTGCCAAAGTATTTCCAAAATGGTGTTATCATTTCACATCCCCACCAGTAGCATATGAGAACCCCCCATCTTCACAGCACGTGGTGTGTGGCTAGTCAGTTTAATCCGAGTCATTTCAGTGGCTTTATGGTGGTACATTATTGTGGGTTTGATTTCTATTTCCCTGTCCATTAGTGTTCTCAAGGATTCTTTTGTATACTTCTTTGCTATGATCTGTACATCTTCTTTGGTAAAATGTCTATTCAAATCTTTCCCCATTTTCTTCCTTTTTTTAAAATTAGTTTCGGCTGTACAAGACAACATTGTGATTGGACAGTTATATTTTTTAAAATTGGATTGTTTGTTTTATTGATTTATAAGCGTTTATATACCCAAAAGAATTGAAAGCAAGTTCTCCAAGAGATGTTTGTATGTACACCCATGTTCATGACAGCATTAGTCACAATAGGCCAAAGCTAAAAGCAACCCAAATGTCCATCGACTAATGAATGGATAAACCAAATGTGGTATATATGTAGTATACAATAGAATAGTATGCAGACTTCAAAAGGAAGGAAATTCTGACACCTGCTACAACATGGTTGAACCTTGAGGACATTATACTAAGTGAATAAGCCAATCACAAATAAACACATACTGCAAATACTTATATGAGGTACTTAGAGTAGTCAAAACCTTCTTATAGGAGGTTTATAATTTTAGCTTTTACACTTGGACTATAATTTATTTTGAGTTAATTTTTTTATTTGGTGCGAGGTAAAGATAGAAGTTCATATTTTTACATATGGCTATCCAGTTGGTACAGCACCATTTGTTGAAAAGATTTTCTCTTCCCCATTGACTTGCCTTGGCGCCTCTGTCAAAAGTCAGTTGATTATATCTGTGTGGGTCTACTTTTGGACTCTGTACTTTGTCCTAGTGATCTGTATGTCTATCTGTAAGCCAACATTACATTTTCCTGACTACTGTAATATATAATAAGTCTTAAAATCAAGTAGCACAAGTCCAACTTTGTTCTTCTTTTTCAAAATTGTTTTGGTTATTCTGCATCTTTTGCATTTCCATTAAAATTTTAGAAGCAGCTTCTCAATTTCTTAAAAAAATAAAGCTCACTTGGATTTTGATTGAGATTTTATCAAATCCATCAATTTGGAAAGAACTGACTAATAATATTGAGTCTTTTGACCCGTGAACATGGTATATCTCTCCATCTATAAAGGTTTCCTTCAATTTCTCTCTGCAATGTTTTATAGTTTTCAGCTACAAGTCTTGCACATACTCTTGTCAAATTTATTACTAAGTATTTATATATTTATACTATAATAAATGTACTTTAAATTTTTCCATTTCAATCAGAATATTGCTAGTATGTAGAAATTGACTTGCTCTTTGTGTGCTAAACATACATCTTGAAACTTACTAAACTCACATAGTTTTAGTGGTGTTTTGTAGCTTCCTTAGGATGTTCTACATAGATGATCACATTGTCTGAAAATTAAGACAGTTTTACTTTTTCATTTCCAATCTATATGTTTTTTATTTTTTGTCTTGCCTGATTGTCCTGACTTGAAACTCCAGCACAACATTAACTAGAAGTAGTAAGATCCCAACATTCTTTCTTTTCTCTTGATCTAAGGGAGAGAGCCTTTATTATTACTTGAGCATTTATTATTATTTAATTCCTTCGCTAGCATAGCTAGCAATAAACTAAGTACACACAGAAATGAATGAGAACACATAAATATATCCCACTAAACCAACACAAAATGCATTTCCCACACAATTTTTGTTTAGTCATATCACAAAAGCCCACAGCCATTCCGACACCACCCAATACAAGTGGAAGCATTATGAAGGAGAAGTCAAAGTAGAAAGAGACAGCAATTTCAACTGACAGTGGTTAAAATAGCTTACTTTTTCAAATTTTACACAATCACATGATCATGTAACCACACCACATTATAAGGATTGGTTAAAGTGTGTGCCCTTCTGCACTAACCTGTGTGTGACCTATGAACAGTGTGAGGACTTACCTTTCTTGGCCCTAGGGCCTGACATCATATCCAGCCCAAAGTAGGTGCTCAATAAATGTTTGTCAAATGGCTTGTGTGCGCATGTGAAATACACCCTAGACTGAAAAGTAAAGAACCTGTGTTTGAATCCAGCTCTGCCACTAATAAGCTCTATGACCTTGAGCATGTCACTTAATTTCCTTGATCTTCAATTTCTTCATTTGTTTGTAAAGACCTTTTCGAAAATATAGTTGTATTTTAGTGATTGTTTTTTTACCTAAGAAATATATGCATATGGTTTAAAAATTAAATAGTATTGAAAAATTTGTAATGAAAAGCAATTGTACTCTACCCTTCTTCTCCTAACTGCCAGTCCTGCTCCATGGAGGCAACACTTTTTCACTCTTTTAGCTACTTCTTCTAGTTGGTATCTACATTTTTTAAATAAATAATGTGCTTATATGGCAATTTCTTGCTTTATCAGTTTTAAACATTATCTAGAGCTGTTCTTCCATGATAGGTGATAAATTAACATAAACCACCGCCATCACTCCTCTCTCCGCCATCCCAACAGTGTTCTGTCAATGTTTTTAACACCTCTGTGGTTACCTTTGTAAAATTAAGTGATACATATATACTCTCCCATTGTTCCATAATCTGTAGACAGTCGTGTTTGGCTCTGCACTTTATAAAATAAGGATATTAGGGCCTTTATTTTGCCCTTTAGCTGTCTTCTCTCTCTTCTACCTTTTAGCTTTCCTGTCTGAATATTTTTTTTAAGTTTATTGGGGTGATAATTGTTAGTAAAATTACATAGACTTCAGGTATACAATTCTATAATACATCATCTATATATATATTTCATTGTATGTTCACCACCCAGAGTCAGTTCTCTTTCCTCCTGTCTGAATTTTTAAATCATCAAGGCTGTTGACATTAAATTCTGTTCTGTAACCATAATTACATCTTCAAAGCTTTGACTATAGATTGATTATAATGTACAGTGTTTACATTATTATCAGCTAGGGGAATATTAGTTATGTCAGAGCCAACAGGGTACTGTTACGTTTCCTTTATTATAGAGCTGTTTGTTTTTCCTGCAGTTTCTAATTATTTTTGTTCTTTCTTGTACTGTTTTCCTTAATTTATCCTTACCCACTTGATCAGGTGTACCTCTCTGGGCTTTTAATACACCATAGTTAGCTCTATCATATCAAATGGTCTATTTGATCCACTTTTTTTTTTTTCTCAGAGTTCTCCATCCTCTTGTTCCAATTTGGTCTGGTTGTTCTTTAGATTTATAGGTGTGGTGGCCATTAACACTGTTCGCAAATATTCTGGTTCTCCACCTAGATATGAGGCAGAATTGCATGTTCCTGACTCCTTCGTAGTTAGGTTGGGCCATGTGACTTGCTTCGGCCAAGTTACATGTTTTCTTCTAGTTGGAAGCTTTAAGAGTCAGTGAATGATTATCTCTTCTATTCATAGTAATGAGCAACATTCAAGATGGTGGCTGTGCTGACAGCCTCAGTCCTGGAATGAGAACATGGAGTAGGGTCCCTAGCTGGCCCACAATCGACACATTAGCATGAGCGAGAAATAAGCCTTTGTTATGTTCAGCCACTGAGATTGTGGAGTGTTTGTTTCTGATTCATAACCTAGCCTCTCCCAACTGACAAGGAAATTGGTACCAGAAGTACACTGTTGTAACAAAACCTAAAATATGTGGTATTGACTTACGTTAATATGGGGAGGAGCAAATAAATTGTTATGGAGGCAGCAGTGAAACATTTGGTACAACTATGTCCTACAGTAAGTGGGAGGGCAGATCATGGACCTAATAAACTTTTAGCTCAACGAAGAGGTTGGAAATTGAACATTAGTGGTGCATATTGGCTGTATTTATTAATAGCAAATTACTCCAAGAAAGATAATCATTTAAGAAAAGAATTGGCCAGTTTTCAAGTAAAAAAGAAATAAAATAAGAAGAGTTAAAACATTCAGGGACTTTCAGGATTGCTTCTCAATCCCTATGTATAAAAAATGAAACCAAGAAGAATTTTGAGTGAAGAAAGCTAAGTGAAAACAGAAGTATTATCAGCACGTCCTTATTAAAACCCATAAGTGAATTGTGATGTCTCACAGTGAAGGTCTAGTTAAGGGCATGACACCCAGTAAACCTTTCAACTGGACAAAATAAATGAGGAAAAGGGAAGTAGAGATGTGGCTCTCCCCCTGTATCGGGTCCAGTTAGACAGAACCCATACTAGGAGTCTCAGACAGAGGGGATTTAATGCAGGGACCTGTTCTTCCATGGTGTTGGAAGCCCAAAACAACAAAAACAGGATATTGATATAACCCAGATATTAGTGACTACGAGAAGCACCACTGCTCCTAGGACTGAGGTAATCAGCTCCTAGTCATTGCCAAAAGTATCTACTCTCTTTAGGACTAGGGAATAAAAAGGAAGACATGTGGTTACCAGACCCAAATGTTTAGAGGGGAGCTCCACTTGGCTGCTACTCATACCTCTGAAGGGGTACCACATGGCTGCTATGTGGACATCTGAGGAGGACACCAAGTAGCTGTGGACCTCTCGGGGACTGGTCTTCACACTAAGAGGGGTGACTGGCTGACACGGAAACTTCTGAGAGGATGAGATGTGGCTGGTGCTGAGAGGGCCCAAAGAAGATGGAGGGTGAAGCCGTAGCTGTCCTTTGCTACTGGAGGATGCTGTTAGGTGTTGACTTTAGGAAGGCAGTCCCGCTTCCCCTTCTGCCACCTTCTCATCTCCTGCCAATTCTTCCCACTGGGAAAACCTAACAGGAAGCCAACAGGCCAGGACACCTGGGAAACGGTGGTTTGCTGAGTTCCAGTCAACACAGACAAAAAATATAAGGGTGAGCTTGGAGCTGAGATACCATAGGAAAACAACAGCATATCCAACGGAGCATGCTGGCCCAAGATACCCACATTTAAATCAAGGATATATGTAAGGTATATAAATGTCTATTCATTTGTTGTACACCTGAAATGATTAGGTTGGTGCAAAAGTAATTGCGGTTTTTGCAGTTATTTTTAACCTTTTAAACCGCAATTACTTTTGCACCAACCATAATATAATATTGTATGTCAACTATAATTTTAAAATATTTTTAAAATAGTTTCATTAAAAAAATAGTTTCATTAAATAAAGACATGTAACTGTAATCAAGCAATCAAATAATTATAGGGGTGAGAAAACAAAGAAATACAGCAAATCTATGTATGTCCTGTATCTAGAAAAGACGTTGGGGGTGGCTTATTGGCATATGGAACAGAAACAAAGAGATAAGGAGTCTATTAAGTTTTCAGGAGGGTTCTAGTCTCAAAAGAACTACCAGCTTGAGCTAAGAGACTGTAAGTATTAAAGTAATAAAATGGCCCGTGGGTCCCTAGCCATCTATGGGCAGAAAGTCAACTGAGAAAATGACTCAATCCCCAATTTGGGTATATTCTCCAACATTCTTTTGAGATGTGGCCAAGGAGGATGATGGTAAAGGGAGGACCTCCTACAGAGCCCTACAGAAGCCACAGAGAACAATGCACAAAGGAGCAATTTCCAGGGAGTAGAATCTGGGCCTACCCAAAGAATATTTTCCATTGTCATGGAAGAGGGCCCTAAAAATGTCTGCCTAGTAGAATTTCAGAATTGCTAGGAGCCACTCTCTAATGCTGTGTGTCTCCCATTCTTTCCCTTTCCAAATAAGAGTGTTTCCATGTTCCAGTTCCACCACTTACGTTGGGGTGGGGGGAGCAGCACGTACCATGTCTTCATTTCTCCAGTTCATTTCTCCAGGTTAAGATGAGCCACTTCTGGACCTGACTTAAAAAGCTCAGTGCATCATTCAGAAACCCTGTGCCCTGGATGACTTTAAAGGCAGAGATAGTGGACAAGGGCATTTAGGACAGAGGCCATAGTCTGTACCAACCCTACAGGTGTGGGAGAGCACAGTGATTCTGTGCTCTGGAACAAAGAAGTGGGGCACATCACCCCATCTTTGCACAGCCCTGTTTATTGTTAGAAAGTTTGGCTTAAGGTAAGGAAGAGTGTCAGAGCTGGGAGAGTCCTAAGAGAACAACTGTTCCCATCCATCCGTCTTACAAGTGGAGACCACGTCCCAGAGAGGGAAGGGGACTTACCCAAGGTTACAGAAATCTGCATGCTCACAGCCAGAACCCGAGTCTCCTGACTCTTAGTATGTTAGGAGTGGGCTCATAGGTATCTCCTCCCTTCTTCCCGCTCCCCGCCCCCATCCCCAAAAAGAGGGCATTGAGCTCTCAGAGCTCCCCAGGCCCGTGCTCCATGCTCACACTATCCATTCTTATTTACTCCCTAAAGCATCCCTGCAGCATCTGACCCCTAGAAATTTTAGACATCCCAAGGAGACTAGCTGCTTATAACCATTTGCTAATTACACGTATGGATGTCAATTAATTCATTTAGCTAATTAGCCACTCAATGAGCACCACGCACCAAAGAACTGTAAAAGACAGGCATATGGTGAAAGAGGAGGGTGACTGGGTGTTCATGCAGCATGCAGGGACGGGGAGGCTGCAGCTCCTCCCCACTGCTGGATGAGTGACAGGAGGCAGCTTAATGACAGGGGGAACAAGCTGAGGCTGCTGCTGCCATAGAGCAGAATTATGGCCTTCCACTAACAGTGCTGGCAAAACACAGGCGTGCACGCGCGCACACACATAAACACACATTTCGGTGTACACACACGTGCTCTCGGGTGCTCACAAACATAGCACGCACATACCCATAAACACAGTACCTGTGTACAGGTGCACACATGGACATACACACATATGTGAATGCGTGGGGTCATGTGGAATCAATCCACAGACATTTTTTTAACCAAGTTCTACCTTAGATGGAAGCTGAAAGAAGGGATTTCTCTTTAATTGCACCCAACTTTGTGCCAAGCACCATGCTCAGTCTTTCCACATATGTTATTTCATTTAATCTTCACATAACCCCACAAAGAATGAATTATATTCACTTTACAGATCAGGAAACTGAAGCTCAGAGAAGCCAAGACACTTGCCCAAAGCTACACAGCTGGTAAGGGGCAAAGGTGGGGCTAATCCCCATACCCTAAGGACCACATGCTGCAGGGGGCAGGGAAGAGAAGCAGGGGTTTTCATCTGCTTGCAGTGGGTGGACTTTTGGGAAAATAGCCTCTTTTCGGGGGACCAATTGCTTAAGGAGTGAAAATGGGCTGCTCGCAGGCTTTGTGCCACAGGGATGAGAAGAAAAAATTGAACACTGATGAGAAAAAGGATTGATGGGAGGAGAGGGACACACACACGTGAGACTATATCACAAAGGTCATTGTCACTGGGGAAGGGATCTCACAGTCAGCTTCAGCGTTATCCCATGTGTCCACTCTGATACCACCTCTGTGCCAGACCCAGTGCTCGGGACACAGGGTGAATTAGATCTGAGCTCATAGCCAGCTGAGGCAGACACAGTGGCATAGGCTGTCACCAAAAAGGCAAACATTTGAACTGGCTGTCTGGATTGAGAGCCCAAGCTCTCCCATTTTCCATGCTCCTTCTTCTGCGTGCCCTTGCGAGGAGCTAGGCTTGGAAGCCTAAGTGAAGCCCCTGAACTCCCTGCGAGGGACTCTGGCTTCCTCCCTCAGGCCTTCTCTCTGGGTTCCTACCCTGGCCCTTCCTCATCTCCTTAATGACTACAGGGTTTGGTGGCCTATCCCATAAAACAAGAATAAAAGTTTCTTCAATTTTAGGGGGTGGAGGAAAGAAGATTCTCTTCTTCCAGCCTCTCCTTTTACCACTCCTCATGTCAATTCACCAAAGTGATAATAAGGGACCACAAGTTAGGTGATTCATTTATTCATCTTTTCAGCAAGCACTCTGGAATGTTTCTCTGGTCTAGGACTGGGTGGTGTCAAAACAAACATTATTTTAAACAACAACAACAACAAAAACCTTGCAGCTCAACCCCCAGCTCACATCAACATGATGTCCAGTACTTCTGTCAGTTAAAAATCTTTCTGTTGCAAGTGACAGAAAATCCAACACAAACCAGGTGCAGCAGCGGGAGTGTATTGGTTCATATAACTGAGAAGTGGGGGGGTACTAGGCAACTTTAGGCACAGCTTGATTCAAGGGCTCAAGCAAAGTCATCAGGACCTGCCTTTCTCTATCTTGTTCTTACTCTCTCCCTTGTGTTGGCTTCCTTTCTAAGTAAGGCTCCACCTGGTGATAAGCACCCCTTCCTTTCAAATTCAAGGCCACCCGTAAAGAGGAACTTCTCCACAAGCTCCTGTAGAAGCACTGGGATTTGCTCTGATTGGATGGGCTCAAGGCACATGCCTTCCTCTGAACCAATCACCATAGCCAGGGGAATGTCATTCTCAGATTGGCTGGATCCAGGGTGGAGTCCCACTGAAACCACTTGGACTGAGGGTGGGGTGGATCCCCAAATGTTATTAGAAGAAGGGGGAATGGACAGAGGATGGGAAGACAAGCTACCAATACCCACTATAATGTTCTAAGCATTCAAGGTAGGCATGGCAGCAAGTATCAGCCCCATTTTACAGCAAAAGAAACTGAGGCTGAGAAAGAAAATTAGCCTAATAAAAATTATATAGTGAGTAAGGGATTGAGTTAGGGTTTGAACCAATCCCTCTTAACTTCCACCTTGAGCCTTTCCCAAACAACAAGCATCTGGCAACACTCTCTAGGCATCCAGTCTAGAAGTGACCACCTTCCTCAGGTTCTGCTGTTCACCAATCAGGAACCTGGGCTACCAGGGCCTCTTGACTACTGGGAAATGCTTCCAAGGCTGGAGGCTGTATGAGAGCCAGCCTGCTCTGTCTACATTGGACCAAGGCCCTACCCATATCCCATTGTACACACTCCAGGACAAGCGGAAGCCTACAACTCAACTCTCCTCAGGCTTCTCTCTGCCCAGGTGTGGTGAGGGCCAGATCAGGAGGGCTTAGGAGCAGCCCAGCCAACCAGCAATGGGAGTTGGAGGATAAATACCAGCTTGTTGGCCCCATGGCGGCATGACAAGGTGGGGCCTATTCTGCCCAGTTGCCCACAGGAGTAACTGGACTGATACCCTACCTTTTACTGGCTGCTTTCCCTGCCCTGTCTCACTCCTGCCTTCCTTTCCCTGCTCCCTGGGATCACCTCTCAGACAGGCTTGCATTTGAATCCTTGTCTCTGAGGTGCTTATGGGAAAACACAACTTAAGGCGCTCCTCCCCATTGTTCTATAAAATGAGGGGAAGTGAAGCCTGAGGGGGTTCAATAGAGGGATGACTTTCAAATCTTTTTCTAGTAGAATGCTTTTTTCAAATGCTTTTTTTCAAAGGTTTTTGTTTTGTTTTGTTTTGTTTTTCTCTGTCCGGCTTCCTGCCCTTCTGAAATCCTGGCCTCTTCCCTCCCTCTCCATCACCCCCACCCCCCACCCCCGATCCCAGGTGTCCCACAACCCCTTTGGAGTCTTGTGAATTCTTCAGTCCCTGGCATTTGCTAAATCAAAGGCATTTTCTTCTCCACCAGGCTGTGTGCTGAGGGGAATGGAAACACTGGGTCCCTCAGTGAGGGAAGGGGGGCGGGAGATCATGGAATTGGTTGCACTTTGCTTCCTCCCCACACATCTGAAAAATCAGACACATTCCACACCTCAGAAATTAGTTTCCTGTCGAAAACCCTCATCATGTCTACATACTCTTTCTGATAATGTAACTTTGGCCCGATTATGCTACAAGAACTCTTGCCCCCTCCCTCACCATGGAAAACTTTACAAAGCCTTCTTACATGAACCCACAATCGAAAGTGCCACGTTTAAGAGTCCCAGACTGAAGGAGTCCCCAGCTTCATGAGGGACGTGAGAGCTCTGTCTACCTTTCTGTCTTCCTTTATCTGCCTTCTCACCCCTTCCTTCTCACAAATCATCTTCCCATCTTCCTCTGGAGTACTTGGAGATAGGAAGTATCAGTTATCAAATGCTGTGTAACAAATTACACCAAAACTTAGTAATTCAACACAATCATTGATTATGCCTACAAATTCTGGGTCAGGATTTCAGGAAGCCAGGCAGCTCTCATTTTGGGTCTCTCATGTGTTGCAGTCAGACATTGGCTGGGGCTGCAGTCATCGGAAGGTTTGGGTGGCCTAAGGATCCATTTCTAAGGTGACCCACTCATGTGGCTGGCAGGCAGGTGCTAGCTGTTGGCTGAGGGTTCAGCTCCTCCCCACACAAGCTTCCCCCAAAGGGTTGCCACAGCCTGGCAGCTGGTTTCCTGCAGAGCAACACAACCCAGAATCCAAAGTAGAAGCTGCAAGGCCTTTATGATCCAGTCTTGGGAGCCCCATCGTCATTTCTGTCTTATTCGATTGGCCACGTGAGCCAGCCCTGATTCAGTGTTGGAGAGCACTGCACAGGCAGACGTGTATCATCAGGGCCTCTTGGAGCCTGGCTACACAGGAAGCTTAATCGGAGCCCTCTTCATCCCCCAGGTGGTCTCCACTGCCTGCTTCCTCAGTCCTGGTTCCATCCCCACATACCCCTTTGCTTTCACCATCACCCTCCACAAATCCTTCCTAACACAAGATTGTGGTGTTTGGTAGAATGTACCAAAAATTCAGGGCAGCAGAGGCACAGGGCCCAGATAGGAACTATCTCCAAAGCCCTTGTGAGGTGTCCCTGTCCTGAAGCTCATCAGCCATTCCTCTCCGTGTCTCTCTCCCCAGGCCGGCTCCTCTCACAAGCTCACAGGACTCCTGGGAGCAGGGAGGGGAGCTCTTGGGGACCAGAAGCCCCAGGATGGGCAGAGGGAAGAATCAGCTTTATTGCTGGTGAGGCAAGATTGGGGAATGGGGTGCAGGGCCTTCTACTTGCCCCCAGCAGACTGTAGGGTGACAGTCCCCCATCCCAACAACGCCAAAAGGAGAGAGAGACAGACAGACAGAATCAGCCCCCGAGGCTGCCTGCACGCCACCTAAGGAAACCCCCAAACAAGAACTGCTCAGCCAGAAGTTCCCAGGATCTGTGAGCCTCAGAATCTGTGAGCAGAATATGGGATTGGTTTACACCATTTAGTTTTGGGATAAATTGATACGCACTATTACATAAACAGACACCCCCTATCTCCAAATACACCGCATTTTAAAGTAGTGATTCTGCCCCAGACTAATCCCTGCTTCCTGTGATGTTATCAATCAAATGGGTCACTCATCCTCCCATAGGGGACAAGCAAGAGTTGTGAAGAGAGGGGTCAAGAGTGTTCATTCCAACATATCCAGCTGGCGAGGGGAACTGTAGAGAGTTCCTGCAGCCTACACCGCCCAACCTGTGCCTTGTTCTTCTCCACTCCTCTGCCCAGGTCTTGGTGCACAACACCCACCCCCCACCCCATTCCTATTGCTTTTGCAACCAGTTAGCTCTTCCTCCTCTCCCCGCCACGCCCCCGACCCCAGGACTCCAGCCTGTAAACACATAGGGCCTAGCTAAACACAGAGCCTTCTAGTACAGCCTCTGTTTTCAGCAACACAAAGAACCTGCAAAAGCTGGGACGTACAGCTTGTTCCTGAACTTATTGAAAGTAGTAGGCCACCTGAGGAACCAGCCCTGGGTAGGCAGGTTGGGAACGAGCAAGGGTTGGGGTAGGAATTTCCTATTCCTTGAGTTTGACCACACCTGGAAGAAAAAGCATCAAACTATGTTTAAGCCAAAAAGGGAATGTTTTGGGAGATCACCAGGATAGCCCACAGAACAGAAGGAATCCTGGCAGGTGGTGGTACCAGGGGCCTTGAAAACTAGAACATAAGCCAAACTTTTAACAATGATTACGTCGAAGGAATGGGATCGTGAGGACTGATGCTTCCTCCATGTTGTTTGGATTTCTTTTTCTCAATAATCATGTATAATCAACAATAAGAAAATTTCCATATAGAAAGAGAAAGGAGGTTTGAAGCAAGGAGGGGGGTGCCTGCAGCCCCATGACCTCTGCCCCCCAACACCCCAGCACTCCCTCCAGGATGATTTCGCAAGATCTTCCAGCTCAAACCTATTGTCAAACACTACGGAGTCTGAACCAGTTCAGGGTCAGGGCTCAGCCTCCCCTGCCCTGCCCTGGCCTGGAATGACAGCCGGCACCTTGAGGCCCACCAACACCCCGCTTGTAGAGGCCTGGGTCCCCACCACTGATCTTCTGCCTGCTGACAAATGATCCTGCCTTCCTCACGAGCTGTGACTCTCAGGCCCATCCGTCAGCCGCCCAGCCGGTGCAATCGGAGTTTAATGATGTCATGACAGGAGTGATTACAGTTGTTAATTACCTTCCAAGCCATCAGCAGCTTGGGCAGGCGTGTGGCGGCTGCCTTGGCTACTGCATACCTGCATTTACATCCCCTGGCTTCACCTACCAGCTCCCAAAGGCCCTGGGATATGGGGATGGGCATTTTGGTGAGGGAGTTCAAGGCACCAATGTGTCCCCCAGACTCTGGCTCTCTGAAGGCCTGAGTACTTTTCCTGGCTTAATGTATAGAACCTATGCCGTCAGAGTCCTAAAGAGGAACACTAATCAATTCGCTCTCCGTGCACAATCAATGGCTCCCCACTGCCACAGCACGAAGTCTAAACACCTTGCTTCTGCATTTAAAATGTACCATGAGGGAATGCCCATAGAGGAAGGGTCTTGCCTTCCTCTAGTTTCATCTCCCATTACTCTACTCCATACACCCCCCTAATAGAACTGCCTGCTGTCCCCAGCCATGCCTCACACTTTCCCAGCTCCATGCCCTTGCCCACACTGCCACACTGTCCCTTCCACCTGGAAAGCCTTTCACCCATAACTCCATGCATTTGATTCCTACCGTGTTTCCCAAAAAAATAAGACCTAACCAGAAAATAAGCCCTAGCATGATTTTTCAGGATGGCCTGAAAAATTGTGTTTCAGGATCCCCTGACCATAAGCATTCCTATAAGACCCGGTCTTATTTTCGGGGAAACGTGGTACCTGTTCTTCCAGGCCTGCATCAAGTGCTAACTTTACAGGACAAGTAGGGGGAGGGGAGAAATGACCCAGATCCTCTCTCCCATCCCACATGCCACCCCCAATAACTTGGTCTCCTGGGATCTCCCGTAGCACTTCATCTGACTCTCCTTTCTCACACATTAATTCCCTGGTGTCATTGAGATATGTGTCCATGTCCTGTCTATCCCACAGCAGTGAGCTTCTAAGAGCACGGCCTCAGCACCCAGCACAGGGCATGGCTTGGACTCAGTGC
The DNA here is from genome assembly GCF_964194185.1 of Rhinolophus hipposideros. Classification (NCBI taxonomy): domain Eukaryota; kingdom Metazoa; phylum Chordata; class Mammalia; order Chiroptera; family Rhinolophidae; genus Rhinolophus; species Rhinolophus hipposideros. The sequence continues at coordinate 56,805,587 of NC_138054.1, forward strand.
TCAGAATCAATGGATGAGTCTTAGAAGTGGCCCAGGAGGAAGGAAATTAAAATGGGCCAGAGAAGAAGGCAGCGTGTGCCATTGCTCCCTCCTCAAGGGACCCTGTGGCTCCGTCTGGCCCTCACCACCTTACGTAAGAGTAATAGCCCTCTCATTGGTCTCCCTGCAGCCCACCTCTACCCTCCAGCAGCCAAAGCAAGCTTTCTGAACTGTGTGTGAGTCAGATTCTTCTCCTCCTTGCCATAAAACCATCATCACCTGGGAGATAAGTTCTTTAGTGTTCAAGGCTCTTCATGACCGTAGGAGGAACTTTTAGGACCACCCCTCACTGCCACCCCCTCCTTTGAAGATGACACCCATACAGACCAAGGCCATCAGAGGCATGGGTGTACCTTACACCATCTCCCCAGGTCACAGGTGACTGGGCCTCAGCTGGGCCTACCTGGTCCAAGGTCAGCCACTTGGATTTTCTCTCTCCTCCCCTGGGAAGTGGGCTTCCCAGATGTGGAACTGGGAGGGTGTACAAGTGCTCAGGAGCTATGGGGCGGCTAGCATCCACTTGCAACCCAAAGAGGACAAATGAAGGGACGAGCATAAAGCAGGGAGGGAGGGGCACAGAGAGACAAAAATATTCCAGACCCAGTTCTACTGGGGTCCGGGAGAGGCTCCTGTCTCCTTTAAACTTTGTCCTTTCCTTCTTACACTGCTTTCTATTGAATGTGTAAAAGATGGAGGAAATTTTGTTCATCCGAACATGTGTCAGGGAAGAAAACGTTTCCTCTACTTCTAGGTTCTTTTGGTTGGTCTGATAATGAAATTGACTGACATAAGACAGGTGAACAAGAAAAAAAAATTTAATCTCGTATGTACAAGAGCCCCAAAGATATGTGACTCAAGGGCAAGTCAGGCAATTGAGGCTTCTATGCCACCCTGAGCTAAGGATTGGGAAGGGGGCCTAGGGCTTCATAGGGGAGGAGGATAATTCACAGGGGGATAAAGAGAGCAGATGTTGCATCATTAGATGTTTGCCCGGTTATACAGATAGGTCATTCAGATAAAAGTTATCTCTGGTAATAGCTCTCTTTCTGGGCCAGACCCTCTATCTAAATTCTTTTAAGTAGTTATGGGAGAGATAAAAGTTTTTCTTGAGTCTGCTGGGTCTTGCTTCAGCTCAAAATAATCCACGTGCCAAAGTGGCACATTTTGGGGTGACATATTCTGCTCCCCTTCACATGTGTAGTTTGGAACAAACATGTATTTGGAAGAAATACTACTCTGAAAAGCCATTTGGGGAGCAGTAGAGATATAGGGGTGCACGTTCCAAGGGCTTGTCCACATTCCACAAGGTGGTAGGAAGGCTGCCCTCTGACAGGCAGGGGAGAGCATCACACTGCTTCTAGAAGCAGACCAGAATAGGGGTTCCAGAGAACCAACCATTGGTTTCAACTGCAGCCCTGCCACTTACTGTGCAAGACTGGACGAGTGATCTCTGGCTTTAATTTCCTCACCTGTAAAAGGGGCATCCGATAAATAACAGTACTACTTCAAGAGTTATTGTGAGGGTAAAGTAAGTTAATATATGGCAAGCAGATACGTTCATTAACACCAATACGTATTAGCAAAAGTGGGAAAAGTGGCTGCTATTGACGTAAAGTCCCTGTTAACTAGAGTCCTAAGGTAGATTGAGGTGAGTAAATTTGAAGACAGGAGCTGGGGCACAGGTGAATTTGAAAAGAAAGGAACTTAAAGTAGATTATTCACCAATGTGTTCCTGAGGGCATTCTGGGCACAAGACAATCTGTGTCCCTGCTCTCAAAAAGCTTCCATTCTAGAGGGGGAACGCGCAATAAACAAGGTCCTTTTCAGATGACAGTGCAAAGACAACAGAAGCCAGGAAGAGGATGGGGGTGGCTGGAGGCTTCTCTGAATCGGGTGGTCAGGGAAGGCCTTTCTGAGGAGGTGACTGAGAAAAGACGAAATGCTCAAAAGCACCAGCCATACAAAGAGAAAAACATCACAGAGGGAACAGCATGTACAAAGGCTGGCGAGGTGAGGAAAGGAGAAAGAGAGATACCACCGAGGCGCGGAGCAATGTGTGAGAGGGCAGGAGTGGGGGAACCCCCAGGCAAGCAACCCAACAGGCACAGGAGAACAGAACGTCTAACACAGATTCTGTTAGGTTCTTTGCTATAAAGCATGAGCAGAAATGGTCTTGTCCATCTCTGCTTTAACCTTCAGTCCATCCCACTTGCTCATTCATGCTTTGGGGTGGCTTAGTTCTCTGGGGGGAATGCAGGGAGGTTCTGAATTCAGCAAGGAAAAGAAACCAAGACAACAGGTACAGGTACCCAGTAGACCAGGCCCCTCCAAGCCTCTCTTCCTCCAAACTTAGCCCTTCTTAAAGAGTCCACAAGCTTCCAGACTCACCCAGAGTCCAAGGCTGGTTAACCTGCGGCAAGAAAGAAGCTGAGAGAATTCACCCTTGTCCTGAGGACCAGCTGAAGACAAGGAAGTTCCCTCAGTGACCTCTAGTAAGGAGAGGAAAGAGCACTGGTTTGGGAGTCCAGAAGACTGGGTTTGCTCTGCCACTTATGTCCTAGATGCCTGGGTAAGTCACTCAACATGCCTACTCTGTAAAACAGGGTAACGGTTCCTAGGGCAAGGTAATGGGCCTTGTGTAGCACATCAAGGGCTACCTGTGTCCAGGGACCCACACTAGTGATCCAGTTTTCCCTCCTAGGGGATAGGGCCAGTGGGACAGCATCGTCTCAGATGTGAAGAGCAGTGACAGGTACTCCTTGATGAATGCCTTCTAGGTGCCAGGTGCATGCTAAAGAAATAGCAAAAAAACCTCCATCGAGTGGAAGAGTTTTACCACTGAGCAAGTCACCCAATCTGACGCAGAGTCCAGGCTCTGGGGGATTTGAGTTTGATGAGGAAAAAACTGAATTAGGTTTTTAAAGGTCAAAATACCAAGCATTGTCTTTGCCCCATGTAAGGAAAGGAAAGCCTCTGAACAGGCCAGTGATATACAGGCTTGTTGGCCAATAAGTGCTGGACCTGCTAGAGGTCTTTTGCTGCATGTGAAGGGCCCACCTCAGAATTATGGGGTCCAGGTGCCCTGTGGAGTGACGGGGCAGAGTGGGTCGGAGTTATATGGCCCAGTAGGTCTGCCCCACGGTCCGGAGGCCAGGTGATCGAGGCAGGGTTTATCACTCTGTAGAGCTCTACATGCATTACCGCTGATCCTAAAAACAGCCCTACTTTTACCTCTCCCACAACTACTTAAAAGAATTTAGATAGAGGGTCTGGCCCAGAAAGAGATCTATTTTATCCCCATTTTAAAATGGGTAACTGAGGCCCAGAGAGATCAAGGATCACCCCACCCGTCCCCCAGGTCGCAGAGTTAGTTAGAAGGTGGTTGAGCTGGGGTTTGAACCTAGACATGTCTGGCTACTCGTACAAAGGACATAACTGTCACATCAAGGCACAGAAGTGCCAGCTCTGGGGAATAACAAGCAGGCAGTAGGCAGGCTGAGCTCAGAAGTTTGGGTGGGGTGGGGTGGGGAGAAACCAGGCTAGAATACTCCCTGCTGGGCCTCTGAGGTTAGTGGGAAGCCAGGCCAGGGTGGCACAGAGAGAAATGCTGAATTGCTCCCAGGCTGCAAGGGCAGGACCAGCCTCCTGCCACCCCTCAGCAGCCTCCCCACACCAGAGGGTGATTTTTTTTCAACCCAGACTTTCCAACCTCACCCCTCCCTGGGCGGCCAGACGCCCCTGGTCCCCCACAGACCGCTGCCAACCAGCCCTGCCTCCCTCCTGGAGCGGCCGGAAGCCCGCAGTCGCTCTGCAGACACCCTCTGGTGGAAACAGCTCATTACGGGATGGGGAAAATGTGCTAGAACATTAGCTTAATAAATCAAGCGCTCCCAGAGCGCCACAGCCGCACTGCTTGGTGAGGAGGGGCTGTGGCGCCCACCCCCCGCTGCGCCTGGTTGGGGGGAGCCCAGAAAGCCCTCAGGATACACCGGCCCCTCCTGCCCTGTAGAGCCAGGCTTGCACGCCCACCCCACATCTGCCTCCCCCATGATGCAAGCAGCCTAGCCTGTGTATGGAAAGGGCTTGGAGCTCAGGCTGCCCAGGGTTTGATCCCACTGCTGCCACTTGCTAGTCTTCAACCTAAAACAACGGCCTCCTCAGAGCCTCAGTGTCTTCACCCCTACAACGAAGCAATAACAGACACTGTTGATGGAGGGCCTGCAGAGCTGGTGCCCTCCATAGCTCACCACAGCCCTTCCAGGCCCGCCCATTTTTCAGAATGCTGAGATTTAGAGCATGTAGCCTAGTTATTTCCAGCCTTGTCAACCCTCTGCCCAGGGTCAGTACCAACCTCGGCCCTGCCTCTGTCCCTGGAGGGTACTGCACATGAAACGAAACCTGCAGGGTGGCCAGGTCCTGCATGGTGGCTGGACCTGCAAAACAACAGGCTTACCTCATGGATGCCCAGCAGGCTGGTCACCCTACCAACTCTAACCTCCCCCAGTCAAGGAAACCCCAACTAATGGTAACGGGGCTCCCTCCTCCCAGGGACCCAGGAGCCCCAGGTTTCCCACAGCCTGCCATTCCTGCATCCCTGCTACACACCAAACCCTTCCCAATCCCTGCCTCCCCACCTTCCTGGGGCAGTACAAGGGTTAGCCCCTGGGCCTTTCCCCCTTGTCCTGGCTCAGATACTAACCCACTTAGCGCATACAGCAAATCTCTCCCCTCCCTGGGCCTCATTTTCCTTCTCCGTATAAGACTTAGCCCAGAAGGTCCTAAGAAGGCTCCTGTTTGCCACTTCCCCTCCTCCCTGCTGGTCTAGGCAGGGAAGGAGTACAACACTAGAGCTCCTTAGCAGGGAAAACCACTATCTAGAGAGCTAATTCCTCCTGCTCTCTGGGGGGTGGAGAGAGGGCTAGAGAGAAAAAAAAATTCAATTACCAGACCGTCTATTTGTCAACTCCTCCCTCCCCATTGACTTAATTTTCTCCAGCCAAACCCAGTCAGAGGAGGCAGGATGAGTGAGACTGCAGACCCAGTGAGGGAGGGAGAAAAGAGAGCTGGAATAGGGAGAGGGAAGGGGGATCCCCAAAATGGACATGGGGATGAGCCATTGGGTACACATCAAGCCAGGAAGCCTCATGTAGACCAAGAACGAACAATTAGCACCCAGAGACGAGGAACAGATATTCTTGTATGTTCAGCCCTGCCCAGCGTCGTTTCCCCCAGGGAGCTTTCCCCATCCTCCCAGGCCTGGTTAGGAGCCTGCTCTGGGCTCCCACAACCCCTTTGGTTCCCCAACACCAGGCCTATCTGGTCTGTTAACTTTCAGTCATTTATACAACAAATATCTGTGGGGTATAGTACTTTCTAGGTTAAGTGCTGGGAATAGAGCTGAAAACCAAAACTAACTATAGTTTACCAAGGAAAACTGATCATAAGTATAAACCTGTTTGGAATATCTACTGCTGTGTAATAAATCATATCAAACCATCCCGGCTTAAAATAACAACCATCACTTTCTTCCCTCCCACGATTTCTGTGGGTAAGGAATTTGGAAAGGGGACAGCTATGCAGTTCTGGCTCTGAGTCCCACAGTCAGACAGCAGCTGGAGATGGAACAGCAGAGGGCTGAGCAGTTGGGGAATGGCTGAGCACCCCTCTCTTCATTTAGTCTCAGGTCTTCTCCACATGATCTCTCCATGTACATAAGTTTGGGCTTCCTCAAAGCAAGGTGTTTTAGGGCAGTCATGGCACCTGGCTTCCACCACGATGAATTCTCCAAGAAAACAAAGCAAACGTGCTTGGCATTTTTATGACCTGGCCTTAGTAGTCATAAAAATAGTGTCATTTCTGCTACACTGTTGGTCAAGGAAGTCATGAAGGTCCACGTAGGCTCACAGAGAGGACAAAGAGACCCCATCTCTTGATTGGATGGGAGGAGTATCAGAATCACATTGAAAGAGGAGCATATGGGATGGGAGATATTACTGAAATCATTTTTGGAAAATACAATCTGTTATAATACCCACTTAGATTTAAACAAGACCTCCTCAAATGCTCCATTCACCCTTGGAAGTTAACTCTTCCACATTTCGGCAAATTCTCCAGCGGTTGACTTACATTTCCATCATCACTTCTGATTCTAACTTTTGGCTTCAGCTGTATTTGATCAATTTTTGGACTATCTCACTGGCCTGTGGGTGCTGTTTTGTCACAAGCCATGAGATTTCAACAGAAACTCAACCTTTGCCTCAATTTCCACAAAACACTCACCTAAGGCAAATGAGGATATGGTAGGCTTTGCTGGGGATTTAAAGAGACAGAGGAGCAACTCTAGTGACTGAAAACTGGATATTAGATATCCCTGCTCAGACAGAGGTTTATGTCCAGGCCTCTTCACTCAACATCCCTCACCCTCTCTATTTCCTCCCTCCTCTCTCTTCTTCACTCATTCCTCGAAATTCCACCCTCCACCCAAATTTTGTCAGCTAAGAAGTTCTCTAGGACCCCTTGCTCTAAAGCTGAACCCCAGGCATCCTTTTGGAGGCTCACACAAAGGGCATTCCAAGTTCAAAGCCGTGCTCCCTAGAAGGTTGGTGTGGATTCCTTGATACAGTGATGGATTTTTCCTCCATGACCCAAGCCAGGACCATCAAGAGGGACAGGGGCTTTCACGGGGAAGGTCTTTATACGTATCATCTCATTACATTTTTGGAATAATTCTATTCCGTCTTGTCTGCCTCTTTCACTACAAGTGCAGACTGAGTCATTTGGGACCTTGGAACCAACACAGAGTAAGCACTCAGAAAAGGTTTATGAAACGACAGCAATTCCAATGGCAGTGACACCAATGAGCCAGAACTCAGGCCCTACAAGCCAACCTGTCCACCCCATCCTCAGAGGGCAGACCTGCTCGGAAACAGTTGCTGTAGGCTGTCTTCAGCGCTGATTGGGGAGCACCCAACAGAAAGACAGACCAGGAAACCCAGCAGAAAAATGTGAGGAGGACATAGCAATTCACAGGAGAAGCCCAGATGGTTAACAAGTGCATGAAATGCTGCTTATAGTCACGAATGATCCAAGAAACACAAATTAACTCTGTTGGCATTTTACATTCATCATACTGGCAAAAATTAGAATGGTGGATAATACCAAGGGCTGACAGGCGTTAGGAGAGGTGGGAATGTACTGCTGCTGGTTCAGTCATTCTAGCAAGCAACCAGATAATATTTAAAAATCAAGTAGGTATACATGCCATAACCTAGCCATTGTACCCCTGGGTATCCCAGGGAAATTCTCACACAGGTCCAAGGGGACACATCCAAAGACCACCTTCTCCTGGGAAGCCTTCTTGGCTTCTTCCAGATGGCTTAGTGAACTAGAGTGATGTCACCAGGTGGGTCAAGGGCTGGCCCTGACTCTTACCAAGTGCGCCTTCTCTTCCTTTCTTTCATAATAACAAAAAACTGTTTCTCAGAGTCTTCTCAGATATAAGAAATATTATATGCTATGAGAGTTTTCTTGTCTGTTTTCTTATATTTTTTAAAAAACTGAGGTACAATTAACATGCCCAGATCTTAACTTCAAGGAATTCTACGAGTTTCGACAAATACCGTCGTCTTTCTGATAGTCATCTCCCCTCTCTGAGTCACAGATTTCTCATCTACAAAATGGAATAACGTCGACCTTATAGGGTTGTTGTAAGACAGAAAATATGACAAACGGCTAGCACAGTGCTTGGCACACAGCAGGCAGGGAGTAAATGTCTATCCTTTTATTCTTCACAAGTAGCTTGTATAACATCAACAAAATTAACTGAGCATCCACTCTGTGCCTCAGGTATGTATGACCATGGAAGACCCAGAGTTAAATCAGAGACGGAGGCTGCCAGTTTCCTTTGGATTATCAAACTATGCTGGGATGGGTGCTGTGATAAAAGAAAGCACAAGGGGTAATGGGAGTTTAAAGGAGGAACCCAGCCCAGCATTGGGGATCAGAGTGGGCTTTCTATAAGGGGTGCTACCTGAGCGGCATCCTGAAAAAAACAATAGTTTATGAAGAAAGGGCGAGAGGTCTGGGTGCTGGGGGATAAGATTCATTGCAGAGCAAACAATGCAGGCACAGATCTGATGATTGGCGGAAATGTGGTATATTTGGGGAACTGCAAATAACTCAATTGGCTGGAGCAAAGGGATTGTGAAGGGTAGGGCTGAGATAAGTTAGAGAGGCCAGCAGGACAGGCCACAAAAACCTTGAATGCCACACAAAGGACAAGGCCTTGCCCTTGAAGGCATCATGGAGCCAATGAAGAAGTTTAAAGCAGAAATGACCACGGCCGCTCAGTGTGTATTTTAGAAAGTTCTCACTGTGTTTTTTTCATTCTGCTTGACCCAGTGTATTCTTTATGTACCGCAGTGTACCAGCTCCTTGAAAGCAAGAACCGTATCTAAATTTTCTTTAATCATTCAGATCCTTTATGTAAAGAGACAGGGAATAAGAAGACAGACTAGATAAACAAAAATAGTCATTTCTGCATTCCCAGGGCCTGGTTACAAGAGCGAGGCTGTCCCAAAGTGCAGCTCAGCCCGGTGCTGAGTCCCTCCCATAGCTCCCCGTAGCTGGCACATGGCCAGCCTTTCAGGCCAGCACACAAGGACCACCTCCACCTGGCTCACTCTCCAGCCACATCCTCTCCTTACACTTCAGCTGTAGTGTATCCTAGTTTCCTTAAGGTTCATACTCTCTCAGGACTTGTGCTTGCCCATGCTATTGCCTGCTCACGTCATTTCCTCTCCCTGGACTGTCTTCCCCCTTTACGCTATGTATCTGCCCAATTCCTACCCCTTCCTTGGGATTCATCACCTCCTTCAGGGAGCCTTCCCTGATTCCCCCCTGGGTGAAGGTCCTCTCAAGATCTCTTTCTGCAAACAATCATAACAGGATGCTGCTGGTTATCTCCGCGCTGGTCTGTGAGCTCTCTGCAGGAATGGATTCTCTTGTTGGCCTCAGCATACTGAAGGCCTGGCAGGACCTAGGAAGCAGGGTAGCCTCTGGAAGTCACATGCTATGTGACTAGGATACAGAGAATGTGTCAGAGAAAGGCCCAAAATGAGGTGGAGAGGTGGGGTTGATCCTGAGGGCAATGGAAGGCAGGGCAGAGACTGAAGCAGGGGAGGGTGTGCGTTGAGATTCAGAAAGCTCGGTGTAGGGGTCAGTGTGGAGAAAGACTCAGAGGGGTCCTTTAGGGCCCCTGGGAGACCAGCAGGCCAGCAGATTAGGGTGGTGGCTGAAAGATGGGGAGAAGGGAATGACTGCAGAGAGATTTAAGAGGAGAAAGGACCAGACTTTGTGCCTGATTGTTTGTGGGTGGTAAGGAAAAGGGAGGAGTCAAAGAACTTCCAGTGCAGCTCCCCTCCACTCTAGGGAGAGGGGAAGGAGGCTTAGCAGCCAGCTCGAGACCAGTTACCTTGGACACAAATAACCCCCAGGGACCCTGCCCCCACCAGCGCTGAGCTGCAGCCTCTAACAGAAGCCCCCCCATCCTGTTTTCCCAAGGGGTTGACTTCATGCTCTGCTGGCTCCTTGCCCACCCCTCCCTCCTGCAGTCAGCTCTGTGTCAGCCAGGAGAGCAGGGGAGGAGCAGCCGCAGAAGCCCTGCAGGGAGGGAGGAAGGGAGGGTGGAGGAAACTGCTTGGTCCACCCCAACTGAGAAGCAGGGAGGGGCAGGAGAAGAGAGGGTGTGACAAACAAAAGAGGAGGAGGAAGAGCAGTATACACTGGAGAAGCAAGATGCCCTCCCACCTTTTGCCCACCCCCATTTTAGAGATGGGGAAAATGAGGCCCAGAGATGGCAGAAGCTTAGGGTCTCAGAACACGGGTTTCAGCAGACCCACACCCTTCTGTTGGACCTCCTCAGCCTGGAGCAGGCACCTCCACCCTGGTCTCCAGGGCCTCAGAGTGGAAGAGCAAGCAACTCATCCAAGTTCCCAAAAGTCCCCATGCTATAAAGCCTGGACTGAAAAACAGAGGACTTGAGTTCTCACTCAACTGTGAGACGGAGCAACACAAGAGGCTGGTTTTTCATTTGTAAAATGCCCGATGATTCTCTCTGACAAGGAGCCACTGAGGTCAGGGATGAAAAAGGACTTTGTAAATCCAAAAAAGCCACAGGATACCAGGAGAAGTGGGCTCAAACCTCAAGTCCTCGCTCTGAGCAAGTCGCCCGTAGAGGACTCCGGACTCCGTTTCTCCAGCTGCACATAGAGGAAACTACTAGATCCACCGATCTCAAAGGCCCAGTCCATCACTGGAAACCTGTAGGATGCAGCGAACAGCCCCCAGTGTTAAATTCTAGAGCAAACATACAAACCCTACGACCACATCCCCCAACCCCCAGAACTAGCGCTTGGAAGCCCTCCTCTGGTTGGTGGATTAGGGCATCACCGCAGCCCCTGCCCAGGTACTCCAGGCTCAAGACAGAACTATGCTCAAACCTCGAGGCCCCTCGTCTACCCGGCAGCAAGCCTCAGGAGGCGACCCCTAGGGGGCAGTGTTGCCCCGAACTTGGGCCTCTGCAGCCGCTACCCCCGCCCCAACCGCGCGGGGAGAAGACTTGAGTTCTGGGAATGTTTGACACCCCCAGCACACACACCGCCCCCAGCTGCGGGCCTCAGCCCCAGGGACTCCCGTGCCGCGCGCAGCCCGCGCGGTGTGGACTTGCTGCTGGCTCCCCCCCCCCCCACCTCTCAGCAGAATACACTTCGCAAGGACCGGGCTTTTGTTTTTGCTGTTTTTGCGGGGGGGGTGTGGGGGGAGTATTGGGCTCAGGCTGCTCGCTCCGACTAGTATCTGCTCAGATCCCAGGGAGAAATTTGAGGGGTGAGGGGGTCTTGTTTTTCCAAGAACCTGTCAGCTGCTTCCCCCGCCACCCTCTCATCCCTTTGACACCCCCCGAAGTTTGGCCAGCATCCACCTCCGGGAGTCCCCCCAACGCCGCCAGGAAGTGCCCCGGAGCTGACAGTGGGGGCTGCAGGATCCGAAGTTCCCGACTCCACCAGCAGCCTCGCCTTCGCCTTCCCCAGTTCAAGTCCAGGCCCCGGGACCGGGAGACGGCCGGGATTTACGGGCTTGGGTTTGGGCGGGGGTGACTCCTGCTGCGAAGTCACCCCACCCCCAGCAGTGAGCAGCACTGTCAGGGGCTGGAGTGAAGACGGTGAAAGGCAAACCCCATTCAAGTCTGATCCAACGGCTTAATGGGGAGGGGGCTAGAAAGAATTTAAAAGCCCCGGACCCACAAAGCAGACTTTTAAAAAAATTATAATTGAAAACATCTCGAAGTCAGGGCCGCTAGAAGCGGGCCAGCTCCCCCTGCTTCACCCTCCTCCCCTGTTCCCCGGAGTCCGATGAAGTCATGATAAGTAGGCTGCAAAAAAGGGGGGTGGGCTGGGGGCACAGGGGTCCCAGGATGGGGCCCCGCGCGGACACAGTTTGGATACTATGGTTACGCGATCCGACCCAAACAGCCCAGGCGGACAACAATAGCGGCCGCCAGAGGAGGAAATTCCTTCCGGGGTGGACGGCGCGGGGGGAGGGGCGCCTGGCTGGAACGCCGAGGCGGCGGCTCCGCCAATCAGCGCGCGGCCGCCGGCGGTTTCAAGGTGCCCCGCGCCGCGCGCCCCCACCCCCCCGCGCGCTCGGCTCGGGCGCTGGAATTGCTGAGACGTTTCCCTGCACGCGCCCGGGTAACCCTGCGGGGGCTGCTGCCCAAGCCGACCCCCTCCCCAGCCGTTCTCCCCGCGCTCCCCCCCACCCCCGAGCCCACCGCCTGGGGAAGGCCGAGCGTTCCGCTGCAGGAGTTGCCTGCACTGGAGGGAGGTGGGGAAACAAATCCCTCTAAACAACCCCTGTGTATGGGGTTGGTTCCTGCACAAGCCTGTTTTCTATTTTAAAGCTTGTCTCAAGAAAAAAATGAGGGAGGGAGGGAGGGAGAGAGCGCGAGCAGAGCGAAGGTCCACCCCAACTCATGAAGCCTGGGAGGCTCTGACCCCTGCCTGGCTGGGCGCGGGGGCTGTTATATAATAAGTTGGGTTATTGATATTGGCGGTCCTGGCCGGGCATCTGGCATCCAGAGGTCCAAGGGCAGAGCTGGCATTTAGAAACCCCTACACCTCCCACCCTAGTTAATGTTACCTGCTTGTCAATGGACCGGAGAAGCCGGGGCTCACCTCAAGCCCACATCTGGGTTATTTCTGTGGTGCCAATGAAGCGACTGCCTCCTTCCCTACCTAATAGGGATTCTGTGCCCAATAACACCCCCCCTGTCCCCCCCCCAATTTAAAAGCCCCGGACTGGCTCCCAAGCCTTTCTAAACCCCCCCCCCCCCTCCACCACGGCCAGGCCCTCCACCGTGCCTCCTGCTCTCCTGTCAACTACCCAAAGCCGGCATGCTGGCACTGCCAGCACGGAGTTGGTCCCGTTCTTAAGCTCCCTGAACCAGGTTTCTGCTTTCTGATGCCTCCCGGGCATGCAGCGCCAGCCACTTCGATGAGGTGTAGATGCCTTTTTATTCACTGCATATTCAGATTCACTTATTTGGAAGGCTCTAACGTTCAAAAAGTATTTGCCTCTCTGTCCCACTCTTTCTCTCCCTCTCTTCATGTCAATGGGGATAGCCCTAATTCTCCAGTTCCTTGTGTGTCTCTTTATAAATAAATAATGAGATTTTATTAATTATGTACGTACAGTATCTGCAAGCAGATTGCTATGTCTCTTGATGCTTAATAAAAAAAAAAAGGAAAAACCCTCCACACTGAAGCTGGATTTTTTTTTTCCCCCTGCAAGCAAACAAAAACTTCAAGGGGCCATATGTCCTCCAAGGGAGGGAGAGGAAGACAGAAGTTGGGGAGTGCATTGGGTAGGGAGGGAGGGATTAAAGGGGGTTCCTTTGCAGATTTTCAAGGCAGCTGGAGGCGAAGCGTTGCCTGCTTCACATTTAGGATTGAGCTGCCTGTCTGAAAACACACCAAGGTTTGCTTGGGCGTTTTTTGCGTTAGGCTAGGCGGGATGGGCAGCTGTTAATAGTAAACAGGAAACCAGTGAGCAGAGAGCTGGCCGCAGCCCAGTCCCTCTCTCAATTCTGTGCCCCTCCTCAGAGCCCCCAAACCCCCAAGTTCTCAAAACACACTTGGTTTCTGGGCATGTGTGCAGCTATGTCCTGAGTGGCCAACACAATTCCTGGCACATAATAAGGGCTCAACAAATATTTGCACTTTGAACGAATGGAGCATGGAACACATACAGGGGATGGCGGAATGGTTGCAAAAATGGCCAGGGGCTAGGTCTTAGAGCACCATTCCTTGGAGGTGCAAGAATTGGGGCTTTAGCCCTCAGACAATAGGGGAGGGGCTCACCCCTCAAGTTTCTAAAGTTTTCTGGTCCAGGAAGTGACAGAGCAGAGCTGAGCACTGAAAAACTGACCTGGATTAGGGAGACCAGAGAGAGGTGCAATGATAGATGGCACTAGGCAGAGTCAGTGTGGCTAGAGAAAAAAAAGGCTATTGGAGGGGGGAGGGGGGGCTCCAGTACCTGGAGATGAGGAAGTAGGAGAGGTCGGAGGTGAGCTTTGATTCAAAACATTCTGGTTCCAGTTCAGAGGAGCAAGTCCACATGGAAAAAGATTGGAAGGGTACAGAGGTAAGATGCTGGGACTCCTATGGAACAGACACCTTAGAGGCTGAAATTATAAAAGCAGAAAAGAATAGAATCCCCAGAGAAGATTGGCATTTGGGACCCAGAGGCTCCAGGAGGATCAGGGGCCAGTCGAGATTCCCAGAAAGACAGTAGCCTAGCTGGCACAATAAGTTGCACTACACCCGCCTCACAGAAGAGAGTTTTCTCACCCAGCCCAGGGCAGACCAAGCATCCAAACAAATGGGTTAATCAAACTGGGTGTGTGTTACGCAAGTTCAAAAGTAGTCCTGGATGCCATTTCTCCTGCCTGTGAGAGGTCTATATATCACCAAGGAGTTAAAACATAAAAATCAAATTGTGCTAGCTGAGGTTACCACAGAGCTATCCAGCTGGGTCTTATTGCCAGAGCCCTGGCATCTGCCGTGTAATTTGGGGAGCGCGTAGTCTCTCAACCGTGGGTGGGAGCTGCTGTCTGACTTCTCTCTCAGTATCCTCCTAATTAAAAGGACCAGGATCCCCTTGCACATGTGTTGAAGAACATCTCTTGTGCCGAGGAAAGTAGAGATACAGATGCTATAGACACTTGGGATTTGGGAAGATGGTACCCGGATCCATCGTAAGCCCCACTCTTGGAGAAGTCATGACCTGCTGTGTGACCTTGGGCACGGACCTCAGTTTTCCCACAAATCAAATTGGAGGTAGGAGGGGAGGCTGGTGGAAGATCAAATATTTTTCCTCCTCTCTGTTCTAAGATATGGGTCCAGCAGGACCTCAGGGCTATTTTCCCTTGTGGTCTGATGGGACAGAGCCCCTGCCCCTATGCAGCCATCAGGCCTATATCCTGTCCCTAATTCCAGTTGTGGGCCAAAGTCCAAAAACACAAACCACCTTTAGACCGCAAATGTCCCCAAATTACAGACATGCGCAAGCTCCAACATTCAGTGTTTCCCCCCCACACACAGCAAAACCCTAGAGTCGGACACCATCCAGACTAAGCGATCATCAGGCCCAGCTCACCTGGGGTGCATATAAGCTCTCTACAACATTCCAGGCTAGTGTTTGTCCAGCTCCTGCTTGCCATCTGTGACAAGGAGCTCACTACCACGTACGAACTCTAGCACAGTATATCCTAACCACTTACAACTCCTGTCCACCAAGATCTTCCGCTAATATTGCAAAGCCAGCATGCACCAGGATTAAACTCTTGATTTGTCCTTAATAGACCTGCACCTCCTCCTATCATCACAAGCTAAACACCACAAGCTGAAAACTTGGGACTTATTCTTGACTTCCCATTCCCCCTCCAGTGAGTCAGTCGCCAAGACCTGCCAGTCAACCTTCTTACTATTTCGGCAGTCAGTCCCCACTGCCTCCTCATCACTTACCTATATGGTGCATCTCCCTGACTCCTCAGCAGGGCCATCAAAATTATCCTCCACGCTGCCTACCAGAGGGCTCTTTCTACAAATTAATCTGACTATGACATTCCTCTGCTAAGAAATAAATGGTGACCTGAGTTACCCACATAACGAAAATCCAAAGTCCTTAGCATTTTATTCAAGGCCTCTCTTGATCTGGCCACAAACACACCTGCAATCCCCCTGTGGATTGACCTTACCCTGCAGCCACACCAAATGACTGGCCGTTCCCTGAACATATTTTTGTCCTCCCATGCCTGTGTCTTGGTCCATGCTGGTCCCTCTTGGCATTGAAAAAAAAGAGAAAAGAGGGTAGGTTCTTGCCCTAAAGGAACCAACATACATTCTAGAGCTGTACTATCCATGAAACTAACCACTCACCACACAGACCAAGTGAGCCCATGAAATGTGTTAATCCAAATTGACGTGTGCTATGAGTGCCAAATACACGCCAAACTTCAAAGATTTAGTGCAAAAAAAATGTAAATTAGCTCGTTAATAATTTGTTTACATTGATTACATGTTTATAATAGTGTGGATATATTGGGTTTCATGAAATGTATTATTAAAAGTAATTCCAGGGCCAGCCCGGTATCTCAGGTGGTTGGAGCGCGGTGTGGGTTCGATTCCCTCGTGGGCCAGTGAGCTGCATCCTCTACAGCTAAGATTGTGAACAACGGCTCTCTCTGGAGCTGGGCTGCCGTGGGCTACCATGTGCTGCCAGGAGCGGACGGTGGCCAGTGTGAGTGGCCGGCAGCCAGTGAGCGGCCGGCAGCCGGCAAGAGCTGCCATGAGCTGCTGTAAGCGACCGACGAACAAGCGGTGACCGACTGCCTCAGCCGGGGGAGCGCAGTGTTCATAATACCAGCATGAGCCAGGGAGCTGTGTCGTAAACAACTAGACTGAGAAACAACGGCTTGAAGGGGGGGTGAGGGAGACAGGCAGAAAAAGGGGGGGGGGAGTAATTCCATCTGTTTCTTTTTACTTTTTAAAAACATGGCTACTAAAGAATTTAAAAGTACAGATGTGCCTCCCCTTTGTGACTTGCATGATATGTCTATGGGACGGTGCTGTAAGGGACAGAGCATGAAAACAAGTAGTTATAATGATAACGTGGTGGATGGTGCCTGAGCAATGGCAATGGGAAACAGGGTGCTCAGGCACAGGCTATAGAGAGCCCCCCCATCTGATGGTGGACAGTTTAGACTTATGCTTCGGACAGCACCTGGGTCCAGCTGGCATACAGTGACCAAGAGCTGGTTGAAGTAAGGGCAAAAAGGGAGGTAAGACACATTCAGATCCCAGCTCAGCTCTCACCCAGTCCCTTTCTCTGGGAAGCCATCTTGTCCCTGCCCCCACCTTCATTAGGTCTTCCTGGGGCCTCCACAGCCCCTCTGCCTCGCTGTCACAGCCCTGAGCAGGGGCCTTGTCATTGTCTTTAGTGGGTGTGACCATCTGCACACCGCCTCCCCATCTCTGGGCCTGAGGGGCAGTGCCTACTTCCTCACAGTGGTGTCCCAGGGCACACACACAGTTTTGTCCCAAGGGGGACGCTCTATGAATGTTTGTTGAAAGTTGAATGAATTCCTTCATTCAACAAACATGCATTGATCCTCAGTGACCTTTCCAACTACATCCTTCCACTACACCACACATCCTCAAAGTGCCTGCCACCAAACGTATGAACCAGTATAACTACCTTAACAGTGAAACCCGAGGTCAGGTTTCACTGGGCACTGACCATAGGCCACGTAGGTACTTATGTAGGCTATTTTGTTCAATTTTCTCCATAATCCTATGAGATAGATTCCACATATACCCATTTTCGTACAGATGAGGAACTGAAAGCTCAGAGAGGTGAAGCAACTTGCCCAAGGCCCAGGGTCACACAGTAGGTCTAGATGGAGCTGACTTTCATAAATCTACCCTCCAATTCACCAGCCTTTGGCTCATCCAGGGTATTCCTGGGACTCTCCTAGTTGACCATTCTCCATTCTCTCCCCTTCACTTGCTTCCTTGTCTTCTTCTATCATCTCCAGCCTGTGAGAGGGCTGAGTTAAATCAGACCCCAGCAGCAAACAAGGCCCCCTATCCTACACCCTGTACAGGGGAAGTGCCTCCCCCCATAGCTGCCCAGGGCTGAGCACCCCGCCCCCAGCTGTGGAAGAGAGGAGGGAGGGAAAGAGAAACCCATCAGGGGCCTCTGGGGCACAGCCCTTGAGGAGCCCCGGTGTTTGGTTTCAATTAGGAGGACAAATTCCAGGAAGCCAGGCCAGTGCTGGGGAGGTGGGGGTGGGGGTGGGGGTGCAAAGCAAGGCTCAGAATGAGGAGGCTCCTGGAATCTGGCCTCAGGAAGAGGCTCCCGTAGGGCAGGGCATAGGGCTGAGGGGCCTGCTGGGAAAGAAGCCTGGCCTGTGCGGTGGTTTGAGTCCCAGTTCCCAGTTCCCTACTTACAGTGTGCTGTCAGAGTAGTGAAGAACATGTGTCAGGTGCCTGGCACACACAGTAGGCTCTCATGGGCTCAGTAAAACATTGCTTCTGTTCAAGCCCACATTGTTCTATGAATTCCAGCTCTGGGGGTGGGAATGGGTGCCTGGTGGTTGACAATGCAAGCTACTGGGTATCAAGCTAAGGACTGGGTACTGGGACTCCAAGATGACCAAAACTCAGAGTTTGTATACAGCTTAGGAGGGACAGGTACAAACAGAACTGCTATGTGGTGCAGCCAACATGCGAGCAGCACCAAGAGCCAGGTTCTGAGAAGCTCAGAGAAGAATGGAAGATCCAAGAGGGAAGGAACCTCATCTGTCCTGTTTATTCGTCTCTTCAGCCCCTAGCGCCATACCTGCCACATAGGAAACACTCAGTAGATCTTTGTTGAATGAATGAGTGATGAACTTTTCTAGAAAAATTGAGAGAAATCCTCTTAGAAGAGGGGTGCATCTACGCAGGGCTTTACAAAATGAATCGATGCTTGGAGACCAAGAAAGGAAAAGGGCGTTTCAAAGCAAAGCAAACAGTTGATACGGGGATGAGGCAGCACCGAGCATGTGGCAAGGTATTCACTGATTCACTCATTCAACTAACACTAATGGCGTGCCTGAGACATTTCAGGCACCGCACTCAGCAGATGGCTCTGACTGGATTGGGAGGGGATGCGCTGGGGGATGAGGCAGAAACCAGACCATGGGGGTGGGGATGAGGATCGGGCTGGGCTCGTGTGTCTTGCAAGGAAGTCAGGACTCTGCTCTACAAGCTATGGGGTGGCCCTGAGGGCTTTCCATCTTCTGGGAAGTAATCCTGGTAACAGAACTGGAGCGTGGGAATGGAGGGGTCCTGCCACACATGGAAGAACCTGAAGTCCTAAGACATTTTGGCACATGCTCAGGGACAACTAATTGCAGAACTAAGCCTCTGGTGTCCCATCCACAGCCCAGGGGCCCTACCCTCGGCCCAAATCCTGGGTCCCCGGCTCTAGTTGGCTACTCTCTTGCTGAATGTCCTTACATCTCCCCCTCTCTGTGGACCAAAGAGCTTGGACTGAGACAGAGTTTCCCACACACAGACCCACTCAGTGGGATGTGGATAAGGTCAAGGAGTGCACAGACCTGGCCACACAGAATATGCAACCTCAAGTTTACCTCAGGAAAGTTGTCCCTTTTCAGCTCTTGCTTCCGATTAAGTCAAGGAGAAAGGCCCAGGTTGGGGCTGGTATGTCTTTAACGCCTCTTGCCTTTTGCACGTAGCCCTTTACAGCAAGAGAGAGGCCTCCTAGCAAGCAAGACTAGATTTGCTTTGTTTTCATTACATTTGTTTTTATTTTTACCTTCTGTTTTTAAAAAGCCAAAATATTTGGAGTACAGATACAGTTTCCTTGTTAAATTTTTGTGAAAGTGAATTAATTTAAATAAAAACACTAAGCAGGTAAGGTAAGACGATCCGGCAAAAATCACAGAAGAGACACCCAGGATGGGAGCTTAGGGCCATCCAAGGTAGGGCACCTCTGACTCTTCAGTTCTAACGTCAGCCATTTTTCTAGGAAACGATTTAAAGTCCAGGTGCTGTTCATCTTTTTAAAAAAGGGGGAGAAGGCTGGAATTTCACTGGGCATTTCAGTAACTCTATTTCCTTGGTAACTCTATTTACCAAGGAATTTCCCTCAGCAAACTTGAACGACAGCTGCGACACCTTGGCCATGCCCTCTAAAGGTAAGAATGAGGAAGGAACCCCAACCTGGGGTGGCTGGTCCTGAGCCACTGTCAAGCTCCTGCTCTGATTCTGGAGGAGCTCTAGGGAGGAAACTCTGGGACTCTCACACCCCCAGAGTCAAGAGCAACAGAGTCAGAAGGGCCCTTAGCAGAATGTCTGACTTTGCAGCTATTTGTGGAGTAGGGCCAGTGAAGGCAAAGACCTGTGAGAGGACCCCCTTCAGCCCTGGGATTAAAGGTGAAGCTCCTTGTGTGGCGTTCAAGATTCTTCAGTGTCATTCCCAAACTGTCTTTCCATATGCCTCGTGTACCTGGCTGATTCCTACTTCCCCTTCAAGCTACCTTGTCACCACTTCTAGGGAGTCCTTTCTCACTCTCTCTCCCGTCCCCCAGTGTGGGGACAGAGCCAGGAGTGCAGTTTCTAGGCTCTCGGCCTCTTGTGGAAAAATGCTGGCTCAGGTGGTAAATGGCCATCAACTGAGATTGGATGGCCATCAGCTGTGGCTAGTTGGCCGTCAGCTGTAAGCAGTGAGCCATTGGTCACTAATATAACTGCCGTGGCTACGCTAGCAGCAAATGGAGGCTAGCAAGAAGATGGTGGCTAAGCTAGCAAGAGCGGATTGCAGTTAGGATGGCGGATTGCAGCTAGCAAGTGGGGTTGGTTGGCAGAGAGACAAGTGGATGGCAGGTTGCAGACAGTGTGGCTCCTGCTTCCTGTGTCTCCAACCCAACCGCCAGAGAGACTATAGTGGTGTGACTCCCCTACCTATGGCTCTGTGGGTGTTCCTTTTTGGCCTCACCATGTCCTGCGTTCTTATGTGGGGAGCAGGAGCTGAGACCCTGCATGCCACCCTGCATGACACCCAGTCTGAGCCAGGTGCTCCTGTGGGATCGCAGGTCCTTGGCATCCCAGTTCTGGACACCCTTGGTCATCACTGCCTCGGGTGATGTTTGTGTGCTCACTGTTGCCAACGATAGGGAGACAATATCTGTGGGCTCCGTATCCCAGCACCCAGCACAGGGTCTGTAGCAAGGAAGTCCTCAATAAAGCTTTGCTGAATTGGAGAGGAGGATACTTTTAGTGCATTGTCACATCAGTTCCAATCCACTCTGGGACCTTTCATAGGCCTGCTCTTGCTCTGCTGAGTCTTATGTAGAGAAAGGTGCCTGTGAAGAGTAGCGAGAGGCAGGGGAAAAGGCCAAGATCTAACACCAGGTAGGTTTGGGTTCAAATCTGTTTAGCTGTTCAACTGATTTAGCTGAGCCAGAATATTCTCAAGAGTTAAAGGGTGTGATCCCCACCACAGAGGCAAATAGGGTGTGATGAATAAATGAGATAATGTGAGAAAAGCAACATCCACAGGTCAGGTACACACTTGCTTAGTAAATTATGGAAGTGTTAGAACTATAGAAAGTGCAGAAAACCCAGCTGCCTAGGGGAAAAAGGAACTCATGCTGGCCAAGGGACTGAGGCAGGGAAAGCTCTCTACTTGAGGGGAATTCTGAGTTGGGCTTTGAAGGATAACTAAAAGTTCCCCATAAATAGTCAGAGGAAATTGAGATGAGAAGGCTGAGGGTCACATAATGAGTACTCCCAGTCTCTACATGGAACTACAGCAAGAAGAATTTTGGTTGAGAAGAAGGAAGGACTTCTCATGCCAGAGCTTTGGACAGAATTCTATTCCAGGATTTAACTAAAGGTGTAAAATGGCCTAAGAAGGGTCAAGGGCCCCTTTACCATAAATCAAAGGTCAACCGGTCCATTCCTCTATGGCTAAACCTCACAATTACTTTTGTCCTTAAACCTGATTCTTTTGTGCTAGAAATGAGTCCCCCCTTGAGTAAGTAGTAGAAGGGAGAGGCACCCCCAATTCCTGGGTTTGCAGCCAACAGGCTGAGCCTGTGGCCAAGCATGCCCCTTGCCTCCCTCTCCATGAACCTGAGCCCCCATTCTACCTGGGTCCTTCATTGTCCCTAAAGCCTTGACCCAGGGCAGTGACACCAAATTATTAAATAAGCCCCCTTTCCTGAGCCAGGGAGGGACAGAAGGGGGCAGGGTCCACTTTCTAGGTCAGTACTCCTTGCCCTTGTCCTTCCTTCCCTAGTCCATGTTTTTCAAAACTAGACCTACAGGAGAGAGGGAGAAGGAGAGGGTGAGAATGCTTCTGTGTGTGACTGTGTGTGTCTGTGTGTCTGTATGAAGAGAGGGAGAACAGAGCCTGGGAGTGTGTGTGCATGTGTTCTGTTGTGTGTGGAGAGAGAGGGTGACAGAGAGGGAGGGAGGAAGAAGGGAGGGAGAGAGGGAGGGAGAGAGGGAGGAAGGGAGGGAGAGAGAGAGAAAGAGAGAGAGAGAGAAAGGGAGAGAGAGGGAGAAAGAACAGAGCCTGGGAATGTGTGTGTGGCTGTGTGACTGCGTGACTATGTGCAAGAGACTGTGGGGTGTGTGTGTGTATGTGTGGCACTCCAGCAGCAAGCTGTTACCTTAAAGGCACAGATCCTGCCTCTGCCCTGCTCCCTTCCACCTCCACCCCAAGACAGAACTACCTCCCACCACCATCAGCTGGGAACCAGAGCAGGCCTGTCCCCAGTGACTCCTGCCTGAGGGAAGAGAAGCAAGCCCAGACCCCCCCCCCCCCAACACACACACACACATACCACCACCACCATGGCTGAGGCTATGAGAGCTCAGAAATAGGTCCTACCAGAGGAAGGAGAAAGAGGCTTTCTTTATTTCTGAGGAAAGCAGGGCCTCCCTGAGGACTGGGGACTGGGGAAGGGAGGAGGCCCAGCTCTGGGGCAGAACTGCCTCCTTGGGGTCCCAGCTCCTCATTTACTAGGGGTGGGATGGATGAAGGGAAGCCACAACCCCCCACACCTATTTTGCAGGGCGGGGACACCAGCAGAGCTGTGCAACAGTCACGGATGGAGGCCAGGAGGGTGTGGGTGGTGGTAGGACAACTAGGAGGGTCTCCATTGCAGACAGGAAGCCCCTACCTCAGGTCTGCACTCTCAGGCAGCTTTCCTGCCATCTTGGCAGCTGGAGCTTGCACAACAGAAAGCAGGGGTGTTTGTTTTCTTCCCCACAGCAACCCGCCCCTCCCCCAACGATCACACCCGGTTTTGGCTCCAAGGCAGGAGGTGATGGGTGGAGCCCTAGGAGGCTCAAGACCTGGTTTTCCTCCTGCTTCAGCCTCCTACTCGCTGTGTGACCCTGGACAGGTTCCCTCACCCTCTCTGGGCTGCCGTTGCCTGCTCTGTATGATGGAGACGTTGGGTTCAGAGATTCTCCCAACTCACCTAGCTCTGACCTTTCCCGGTTCTGGGTCCTATGATGGGCATCACTTGATGAGAAAATACTTCAATCTAGGAAGAGGATGACAAATTAGCCTGCCCAGAATCCCCCGGCCCTATCCCAGAGCCACAAAAAGTAGTGGCGCTGAAGTGTGCACGAAAATCTCCAGGCCCAACTCCTCCATTTCACAGTTGAGGAAACTGAGGCAGTGACTTGCCGGGGACGCACACGGAGTGAGAGCCAAAGCTAGGACCGGAACCCCAGCCTGCAGCTACGAGGCAGAGTCCAGGTCGCCAAGGAGCAGTGGGAGCGGGGAGGCCCGGAGGAGGAGGAGCAGGAGCTGGGGGCGCGCCCCACCGGCCGCGGCCCCCGCGGGCCCCTTCCGGCCCCTCCCCCAGCCTGCTCACCGTCCCGCCACCTGCTCCCCCGCCCGCCGGGGCGGGGCCGCCGCCCACCGTCTCCATGGCAACGCGCGGCCCGACCGGCCGCCCTGGCCTCTCTGCAGCGGCTCAGCCCATCTGGCCCCAAGCCCGTCCCAGCTGGGCTTCCCGAGGCCCGGCGCCCTCACAGCCGCGCAGTGGCCCGAGACCAAGGCAGGAGCTCCGGGCGTCAGGCCCCTCCCTACCCTTGCACCTGAGCTGGCTGCTGGGCCCATCCTGAAGGGTTAGAAGCCACCCTACCCTCTGGGATCTCACATTATAGAGACGCCCCTCCCCAGTGTCCACCCAATGCGGCAGGAGGCAGCATCTCCGGTTTAGAGGCCAGCTTTCTGGAGCCGGCCACCTGGGCTCAAATCCCCAAGTAGTGTGTACTTAACCTTTTACCCATCTGAAGAATGGAAGTGATCATAGAACCTGCCTCATAGGGTGGTTGTGAGGGTTAAATGGGTCAATAAAGAAAAATACACGGAGTTAGCACTCAGTAAATACCAGCTATTATTATTACTACAGGTGGTAAGTGCTGCTGTAAAAGAGGGCTATGGGAGCCCAGAGTAGGGGTCCTAACCCAGCCTGGGGGCAGCATGGAAGGCTTCCTAAAGGAGGTTAGGCTGGTTGGAATCTTAGGAAGTAGCAGTTAGCCAGGAAGCCAAAGGGAAGAGGGAATCGCATCAGCAAAGATATAGAGTTGGAAAATAGCAGGGTGAGGGTAGTGGGGAGGGAGACGTACAAAAGCCCTTCAGTGTTGCTGGAGAGTGTAGAAGAGCTTGGATTTTAGATGGAGGGTGCTGGGACAGGAGCCACTGAAAGGTTTTGAACAGAGGCATGACATGTCCCTTGTTTTTCTAGAGATTATTTAGGCTGCTATACATGCAATAGCTTGGGGGTCCAGTGGTCCCCTTGAGAGAGATGACTCCTGAACAAGGGTAGATGCAAGGTCAGTGGAAGGTGGGGACAGAGTCATAGCTATTAAGGAAGTAGATATGGCAGGATGGTGACCTATGGATTGCATGTGGCGGAAGAGGGCAGAGTTAAGAATGGACTTGCTCGTGTAGGTTGTGGGCACTGGGACGGGTGGCAGGGCCAGAAGACGGGCAGGTCTGGAGGTAGGGAGGAAGGTGATGAGCTGCAAGTGTATGACAAGCTGCCCAGCTTGAGAATATTTGAGTTTGGAGCCAAGAGACCTGGACTGGACCATGCATGTGCCTGGATGGGAGCGGCCATGTCCTGAGAGCTGCCCCAGAGTCAGCACAGGGTGGGAGTCCTCACTAGGCCACATCTTCCTCCTGAGAAGAGGTCTCAGGCTTCAGGATTCCATCTGAGATTTTAAGAATTCTAAGCTGCTTTTTCACGGGGCCAAGTAGAACTTATGCAAAAGGAATTTAGGAATTCTAACCCAAAGTCTATGTATGCCATTGTCTCTTTCTGAGGTTTTGGGTTTTGGAGAGTTTTGGGGGGTGAGGAATGGTGCACAAGAGTACAAGGAGATAGCATGTTGTGCTGACCTGTCCCAGCTCTGTTGTTCACCAGCTGTGAGGTCTTAGGCAGTTCTCACCGAGCCTCAGTTTCCTTCTAGCTACCTACCATGCAGGATTATTGTAAGAATTACATGGGCTGCTGGACACAAAGCTCCCAGCATGGCCTCTGGCCATCTTTGTTAAACATGCAGATTCCAGGAGCTTCTCCAAGACCAGAAAGATGAATTTCCATGAGTGGGTCTGGGAAACTGCAGGTAAAACTGGCCCATCATTAGATCAAAGCCTCCAACTGCCACCCTGGGACTCCTTTAGCACGGGCTTCTCCATGGGGGCAACCTAGCCTGAACATTTGAGGCCTGGGGCAAGAGTTGAAATGGCAGCGCCCTGCCAGGTTCCTCCTTCTCTTCCCACCTGCTTCATCCCTACTACAAGAGGCCTTGTATACAGACGCGTGGACTCAGGCTTCATGGCCAAGCTCCCAGGCACACCTACCTCCCCAAACAACTTCCTTGTCGACCCCTCAGGCCTAGGGTTGCACATACCTGCAGCACAATCCACTGGGAGGACAGACTCAAGTCCTGGGAGTGTGCTCAGGGCCCTTTGGGCAGGAATTCCAGATCTCATGTACCTGGAATATGATCTAGAATGATAAGCTTGGGCTCCAGCTGAGCTTGTCCCCTTGGCCCCATGTACATCTCACCTTGTAGGGAGAAATGGGGCCGAAGGAAGGCATAGGGCAACCCTATAGGACAGAGTTCAGAGTAGAGGCCCCGCTGCCCCAGATCTATGGGCTGCCCTGGTTAGTTCCTATCAGCCTTTCCCACCAAGGCCCTCTGGCCAGCCCAGTGGTTCCCAGCAGGCATATCATGGAGGCTGCAGCCATTTGTTTGTCCATTTGCCTGGCCCCTGCCCAGCTGAAGTAATCTCAGACTTCACCTCCAGACTTTGCTGGCCCTGAGAATTACAGGTTTCTGAGACCTCCCACACAGCCACCTCATGGGCCATCACAGCCCGTGTATGCCCAGTCCCTGGTTTGTCATGGGAGATTAGGTTATTATTCTCCTTTAAAAATGAGGGAACAGGCTCGGAGAAAGCAAAGGAGGACTTAGTATTAGAGAGCACCTACTGAATGCCAAGGGCTGAGGTAGGTGTTTTTTAAAGACTTGACCACACAACATCCCTGTCAGAATTATCCCCAATTTACAGGTGAGGATACTGTGGCTCAGGAAGGAGAGGTAACCGACCCAAGGATCACGCAGTTGGTAGGAGGCAGAGTCAAAAATCAAACTCAGACCAGTCAGGCTGCAGAACCTAGACCCCAGGGACACATAGTAGGCCTTCAGTAAGTCTTGCCAAGAAGAACTGAAGCGGTTGGAGACCTGGGCCCCATCTCCAGTCAGGGTCACAGAATGTGAGGAATGTTCACCCCCAGGGCAGGACCATGGGCAAGGTGACCTTTGGAAAGATAAAGTCGAATTCCAATACTGAAAAGGAGACTAGCAGAGGTGGACCTAGAGTGGTACTGCCAGGAACCAGGGCCAGCTGCAGCCAGACACCCGCCCCCCCCAAACCCCTCCGTGAGCCAGGAGTTATAACTGGGGCATATGATGCGGGGAGATACTGCTACACCTTAGCTCCTGCTGTTCCCTCCACTGGAATCTCCTTTCCCCCACTCTGTCAATGACACCTCACCCGCTATGCCTCTAACACTGTCCCCAGTTCTCACCTGAACATTTCTATGTGGAGGGCCCTGGGGAATCTCAGCCATAACTGTCCATAACTAAGCTCACCATGCTCCCTGATTACCTCCCACCATCCTTCCTGGAAATGCCACCTCCATGCCCCAACTTGATTGCTCAGATGTTAGGGTCCTAGCCTTGCTTCTGCCTTCTCCCTCTTACTCCATCCAAACTCAATCTCCTAACGTCTCTCCCTCTCCTTGCTGCCTCTGGCCTCCAGTATCAGACTTTCGAACCCCATCTCCTTAAGGCAGCCAGGGCAGAGTTGTCAGATACAGCATATAAAAATACAGGCCTCTCAGTTAAATTTGAATTTCAGATAAATAATAATTTTTTCAGGATAGTGCCCCAAATATTGCATGGGACATACTTATACTAAAAAATAATAATCTGTTGTTTATATGACATTTAAATTTATTGGGCATCTTGTATTTCATTGGCAACATTAAGCAGGAGTGTACTTCATTCCTTAAACCTCTCTAGTGGTTCCCTGAGGGGTGGAGGATGGAGAAAATGCCCCTGTTGGAATACTCTTTCCCCATTCTCGTCTGCCTATCTTCAGCCACCTTTGAATTCTCAAAAATCACCTCCTCCAGGAGACCTGCGAACAGCTATAGATTGGGTGAGGGGCTACTCTGTGCAATTAGAGGCCCCCATACTTCTCTTGTCAGAATCTTAGATGCAATGCTGGTTCCCCATCAGTAAGAGCTCATGAGACCAGCATCTTTTCTTTTGTCCACTGGGCTCTCTCTCCAGCTCCTAGTATCTCACATGGCACTTAGAATAACTTGCTGTGGAACCCTGGCTAAGCCTATGGCCTCCTCTGGGCCTCAGTCTCTTCATCCATATGAGAACGGGTCATCTAAAATGGTCTGTGAGGCCACTTCTAGTTCTAGTGCCTGGCCCTTGCAGCCTGACCCTGCACTTTGACCTTGGAGATCCTGGGTAGGGATGACGTAGCAACTCAGCTTGGAAGACCTGAGGACAAGCCCTATATCTGCCAGGATGTGTCCTCAGGCAAGTTCTCACAGCCTGACTTTTCTTCTCTGCCAGGTTCTATACTTATGGGGATTACACTACCCACCTGGAACAACCTGGTAAGGTTGTTAGGAGGCTGAAGTCGTAGAGGTAAGGTATGTAGCACAGTGCAGGGCACTTTCCAAGCCCTCCAGGAACAGAGATTCCCGTCTGCTCTTCCCCTCAACTGGGAGGTCTAAATGCCCAGGAGGAGCCCTGGGGAAGCTGCAGGAGCTCCAAGAGAAGGAGGGAGGGAAAGAGGAGGGAGGGAGAAAGAAGCTAGGCTGGGAGCATTCAGGCAAGACTTTAAATCTGGTCTTGCATTTATTTGTTTGTTTGTTTGTTTGTTTATTTTTAAAGGGCCTGAGCATCTTCTGTGAGAGACCTAGGAATCAATCAAGCTGACAGAAAATCTGAAATCCACACCCCCTTCCCACTCATTTTGGGGGGCTTAATTTTCAGCCTAAATGGAGGGCGGGGAGCATGTGGGTAAATGGGGAGCAGCCTCAGAAGACCTGGGTCCAAGGAGATACCCAGGTTGGGGTTTTTGTCCAGATTTATGGTACCCATAATCTCTGGCCTCCCTAGGTCACCCCAAATAAACATGCAGCTTGAGTGAGAACAGGGTGCTCACTGACTTCAAGACAAGCTCTTCTACCACCCCCATTCCAGTCCCCTTACAAACAGTGGGCCCATGAGGCAAGGAAACCCTGGCAGGCTCCCGGGGCCCGCCCCACTCTGTGACCATGCTCTGCCAGTGCTTGGACAGGGCCTCACCACAGCCCTGTCTTGGTCTCCTCCCCTGGACAATCTGGGGCAAGGAGCAGAGGTGCTCCCAGGACGGGCCGGCCAGGGTTCTGGAGGGTGAGGCTGCAGTGAGTAAGTCAGGTGCTGTGAGAAGGACATGAACTCGTGCTTCTGAACAGGAATAGTAAGGCTCTCTCACACCACCTCCTTCTCCTCTTTCTTCTCGTCCCTGTCCCCTCTCCTGCCTCTTGCCTCCTCCTGCTTCCCTGCTTGTCTTTCCCAGCCCCTGCTGAACTAGCTTCCTGTAGCCCATTAATCAGGCCTGATCTGACCTCAAGGCCAAAGAGGCAAGAAGAAGAGGCAGGGAGGAAGGAAGAAAGGAGAGAAGGAAGGAGAAAATTAGCTTTCATTGAGACCTGGTCAGCTCTGCTCACTTTTGCCTTCACTGTCTCCTAGAACCCTCCAGCCACCCCACAAGACAGAACATATTTACAGGGGAGCACACTCAGCCTCCCAAATCCTAGATGTTAGTTCTGGCAGACACACAAATGAGAAGGAGCGAGCTTTCAAGTTTCCCCTGCTTATTCTAGGGCTCCCAGGTGACATACAGGGACTTAAACTGACCCAAGAAAGAAGACAGTCTCCCACATCCTGAGGCTGAGCTCTAGAGAAGATCATTTAGGGCTTGAAGACAGTCAGAGCAGGTGGGAGGGCTGGGCTGGCCAGTCCCTATCCCAAACAGTCTCAGTGACTTGGGGCAAGTCACTTCACCTTTCTGAGAATCCCTTTGTCCAGTTAAAATCTGGCTTGGAGTAACCTTTGCCCTCAAGGGAAAGGTGATAAGTGCCTGGCTTTTGAGCTAGATAATTTTAAATCCTGGTTCTACTCTTCCCTAGTTGAGTGGCTAGACAAGCCATTGTCCTCTCTGACCATCACTTTCCACCCGGGTGAAATGGGGGCGATGAGGCCACCCACATGGGATTTTCTGAAGATTGAGAGAGAAGGTACATTGAAAGGACAGCACAGTGCTTGGCACCTTGGAGGGCTCCGCAGCTGGTGGGTGAAGGGTGCAGAAAAACCCGACAAGAAAGCCTACTGACCGTGTGATCTGTGGGACATAAGGCTACAAAGTTCCTACCACCTTGCTATGGGACCAGGCAAGTGGCTTCCCCCACCCCCACTCTCCAAGGGGCCAAAACACTCGTGGGTCTAGGAGGGCAGACCTCATCACCCGCATTTTACCTGACTCATATGTGAGCCCTTTCACCCTCCTGGACCCTCAGAGGGTAGACCCTCACCCATTCTACCCTGTCCTGGCCCATACACATCCATCCTGCTCCATTCTTTCCCATACCAGCCCAGGTCCCTGTGGTTAGAACAAAACGGGCATTTGACATTCTTTGTCTGTCATACACACATTCTGTGAATGTGGGACCTACCAGGCCTTGCAGCTGGGACCTGCCACTTTCCCTCCAGTCCTGGCCCAGCTCTCCAGAGAGCTTTGCTCTAAGAGAAGGAGGGAGGAAGGGGCCTTAAAGGAGCAGAGCCTTCTCTCAGAAAGTGTCCACGCTCCCACCCCCCAATTAGAATGGGCAGGAAGGAAACTTAAGTGAGGGGTGGGGACAGGCGAGGTGTCCGAGGAGATTGCCGTCTGTAATATGTTTGAGACTGGGGTGGCGGCTAAAGTGGGGCTAAAACCTAGTCTTCTTCTGGCTTCCAGTAGAGGGCTGTTATCATTAACTGGTTTATTAGTATCTTTTTAAAGAACTAGTCCCAACCTTGCCCTGATTTGCTGTGTAACCTTGGGTGAGTTCCTTTCCCTCTCTGGGCCTTGGTCTTCCTTTTATAAAATGAAGAGAAAGAACTAAAAGATCTCTGCTGTGTGAGATTTCCTGAGCCAGATCCTGGTCAGGGGCTGGGATACCAGAGACAAGTGACACTTTCAGAATCTAGTTCTAGAATTCCATCAGGAAAGAGCACAAATGACTCGAGATGAGAATAATATGTTTCCATGAAAGCAGAAACCCCCACCCCCCAAATGGTGGAGAACTAGCCTCTCCCCTCAGATTGATAAGTCCTATACAACCTCCAAAGCTACCCCCTTCATCTATCCGTAGGCTGTGAGGCAGATGAGACCAAATCGTGTTTTTCTTTTATAGAAAATAAGGCTTCAGGCCCACAGAGGACAGGCCCCGACCTGCCTTGGGAGTGGGGGTTCTGGAAAGTGCTGCCTGAGTTGAATGGGGGAAAGAATGGTACGAAGGGACTCATGTGAGCAAGGGAGAGGGCAGTGACACAATGTGCTGTAATTTGTTTGGCTGGAGCTCTGGGTGTGCCTGAGGGGCGCAGAAAGCTGGGGTGGGGGGAGTGGGGGGTGAGGGTCTTGGCTGCCTGGCAAAAGAGTTTGTCCTATGGGTGGTAAGGCGCCAAGGGGGGGATTTTAGGCTAGGTGGTCATTCACTCCTGTTGTAGCAAAGGGAAAGAATGGTGGGGGCCCAGATGGAGACAAGGGAGCCAGGACAGCTGTACACACAGGTACCTCCTGACAAAGGGGCCATGGAGCCTCCGTGGGGGAGGGGAGCAGAGCAGTTCCTCCCGGGAAAGAGGGGAAGTGAGCGGGGAGATGAAGCAGGGGAGAGGAAATGAAAGATTAAGTGCATAAAGGCCATAAAGCTCAGGAACGTCCAGGCCGGATGGATTCCAGTTTATAGATACATTTATGTCTGAGGATGCCCAGCCAGGCCTGATATACCAGTAAGAGCAGCCACCCAGGAAGGCAGAAAGGACGCTGGGCAGGAAGGGACCCCCTCTGCCCCTGTGCTCCTCTCTCGTGCCCCCCCCCCCCCACACACACACACACACTCCTTGGGCTGGCTGACAGCCCAGCTGGAAGCAATTGTGGGAGCCTGCAGCCTGGAGAGCTGCATCCCACAAAGGGCCCTGGTAAATAGCAGCCCACACCCCAGACGGCCTGCAGCTCCCCCTCCTTGCAGCCCCCTGCCCGGAAATTTAAAACAACTGCTCGACACAGTCTTAAATCCTCCAGGAAGGAGCTGGGGTTGGCAGGCAGGAAGCATGAGGCTGGCCAGGGCCCTGCCTGGAACTCCCTCTCTCCAGAGCTCCTACCCTGAACTCCCCTGAAATACCACCTGCCCCCTCCCCCCAAAGTCTTTCCACTGGCTTCCCAGCCCCTGGGCTTCCCGGGCTGGTATTCCCTGCAGGGCACTGCAGCTGCCGCGTGTTGGAATTATAAGATAGACTGTGAACATCCAGCATGCAGGCGATCTTGTCCCCTGATTGTACCCAGCACTGGGTCTGCCACAGAGCAAATGCATAGTGTATATATGAAGAATGAATAAATGAAGCCACCAATTGACCCTGAGCCATCACTCTGCTCTTTTGGCCTCAGTTTCCTTACCTATCAAATGGTCATGATAACTTTTACCCTGTCTACTTCCCAGAGTTGTGAGTTAGGTAAGAACCTTTGTGCAAGTATTTTATTAACTGCAAAGCTGATGCGTCACAATGATTCTATTCTTGCCTTCCTGGCCTCAGTTTGCTCATCTGTAAAATGAGGACCAGAGTTAAGTGCTAGCTAGGGTCCCTCCCAGCTTTGATATCAGACTTTAGCCAGAGATGAGGATGCCCAGACTTTCCTAAGCTCCTTAAATACCAGCTTTAAGTAGCTTAAAGCTGGGTGGTAGGGGCAGGGCAGAGGGTGTGGTGTCAGGGAAAGAGCCCACGGTTCAGAAGGCCACTATTTTAGCTCCCGCGTGGACCCTGACTCAGTGCATGATTCTCTCTGGACCTCCGTGTTCTTCTCTGTAAAACTGGAGTGGGTGGACACAGTACGTCTGAAGTGACCTCTAGCATTCGAGTTCTATGATGACAGGACATTATCCAGAGGGCAGTGGGGAGCCACTGACGGGCTTTGAACAGGGGAGTGGCATAGTCACTCATATTTCAGAGCTCACTCTGGCAGTGGTGTGGGTTATAGGTAGAAAGTTAGGGAGTCTGGCGTCTGCAGACCTGGAAGAGGGCTGTTGCCTTTGTCCAGGCAGCCTCCAGGTGTTTCCTTATGCTGTGCCCCAGCTCCTGGGATGCCCAGTCTCTTCACAGTATCTCCTGCTTTTCAAAACTCAACCATCTTTAAGACACAGTTCAGGGACTACCTCCTCTGTAAGGTCTTCCCAGATTGTCTCTGATGCGGTTACTCTTTTCCTTTTCTGCCATCTTATTTCCCAGCTCTGGGAACCTTCATCATGGGACCAGTTTGAATTACTGGTGTGTGTGTGCGTGTACACACGTGCATTCGCGCTCTTCTTCTGGGCTTTGAGCTCTGACGTCAGAATGGGTGTTCAGCCCATCCTCATATCATCTCCATGACCCATCGCCTGGACTGGGCCAGAGGACGTACTCCGTGTGTGCAGGCAGCACACCGAGGATGCCAGAGCATCCTGCCCCTGGGGTCCACCTGCAGGGTAGGAGACAAGGCTCCAGCCCCAGCTTAACGGCTAAGAGCCGTGTGACCTTGGGCAAGTCACTTCTCCTCTCTGGACCAAGGTCCCTTTTGGCCACATGGGAATTATCTCTATCGTACGTTCTCAAGTCAAGACTCTGAAGTGAGGGCCCATGCTTGGGCCTCTTCTTCCCTGGCAGCACTCTCAGCATTTCCTTTCCTGTGCCCTGGATCACAATGCTCTACTACAGTGTGATTCCCGCCGGAGCCCAAGCTCACTGAGAACCTCGTCCCTGGGTCTTACACAGTGCTTTGCACAGGGGATGCTCAATAGGCCTGTATAAAGAGGTGCTTGTCCACCCCTCAGCCCCAAGAGATGGAGCACAGAAAGATCTCCGTAAACAGTGATGTGCCGTCAGCTGTGTGGCTTTGCAAGAGGCTAAGAGCATTCACTGCCCAAGCCCAACTGCAGCCCTGCTTCTGTGTCCCCACCCTCCTGCCCAGCCATCCTGGGACTATTCTGGCCTACACTGAGAGGTGTGGGGAAGGGGTACTGTCAGCCCCTTAAAGCAGATGGATCTTTAGCTAGCACTCCTCTGCCCCAGGCAAGCCCTGCACCAATCTCAGCCAGAATACCCCTCCCACTCCCCCGCCCCTACGGGCTGGGACAGACCTCAGCCAGCAGGCCTCCCAGCTTTGATCAATACAGGGCAAGCAGCCAAGGCGGCTGCAGGCTCCATCCTCTCAGGAGGCCCCAGCTCAGCCGGGGTCACATGGGGGAGGGGCCGCAGCCTGGCTCAGGGGCTCTGGGGGGTGGGGCAGGGCAGGGGAGAGCAAGAAAGGCAGGCATCACTCGAAGAGTCATTCATATCTTCACCCACTCAGTCCTTCTCATGCATTTGTTCAGTCCACAGATACTGAGTGAGCACCAGCTATGTACTAAGCACTGTCATCGGTTCTGGGGCCACAGTAAGGACAAGACAGCAGCTCCTGTGGAACTGATGGTCTAGTAGGATAAAGAGACAACAGATGGATGAACAAACAAAACTGAGAGGTAGCTTCAAAAAGTGATAAGAATAAAATAGGGTAGGGCGACAGAGAGATTGGGGCAACATTACCGTGGTGGCCTGGGAGGAGACACCCACTACGCTGGCTCAGATCAGACTCCTGGACGCAGAATTGAAGATGGAGATTGGGGCACACTCATGGGCTCAATACCTATGGCCAGTGAGCGAGGCAGGGTCGGGTAAAGGGAGATGTAAGGCTGTGGTGCAATCACAACAAAGGCCTCAGCTGAGCCCCAGGGAGTTCTGGAGCAAGTAGCCTTTCAGAGTTGTTCCAGCTGGAGGCAATAGGGCCCAGGCCTTAGTACTCCACCCTGATCAGCTGCCTCCAGGAAGGAGCAAGACTTTGGGCAAGCCAGCCATCTTCAGCGGGGTCATTCCCACAGGGTCTCTACTGAGAGCTGCCACCAACCAACGCTCTCTGCAGCTGGGAGGTGAAGACCTCAGACCTGAAGGGGGATCTGGGTGGGCATGCCTAAGCGTCCACTACGTGTGCTAAGTTCTGAAGGAAGAATGATCCAGAAAGAGGCCACAGCAAGCGCAAGATCCCTGAGGCAGAAATGAGCTTAGCCTGACTGAGGAGCAGAAAGAAGGCCAGGGTGGCCAGTGTGCTGAGTAAAGGGAGAGTTATTGGACTGCAGTCAGAGAGGCAGACAAAGGCCAATCCAGAAGGGCCCAGTGAACCTGGGGACTTCAAGTGTAAAGGGCCACTCCAGGAGGGCTGTAAGGAGAATGATCTGGTAATTACCACTAACACTCCTCTGGCTTCTGGGTGGAGAAGGGGAGGAGAGGGGAGGCTTGGAACAGGGAGAATAGTTGGGAAGTGGTGGGAAGGGTCCAGGTGAGAGTTGCTAGTGGTTTAGGGCTGGGACAATTGTGTCTTAGATGACTCAGGGGAGGGCTCCAGATAATTCCTGGCTATCATAGGATGTTGTAGAGATGCTTCCAACATCCCACGGGGATATTAAAACAGATGAACTTGATTTTTCCCAACCTTAAGATCCTAGGATTTTGTGGACTGGGGAAGGAACCTCATGACTCCTAGTTCTTTTCCCCAACCTGGGCAGGAATCTCCTTTCCCAAATTGGTGGCTGGTGGTTATGCAGCCCATGCTGTGCCCATAGGGGCTAGGAGCTTACTCCCCCATGGATCACTCTGCTGGAAAGTTCTGAGAGCTGCATTCTTGCAGCTGCTCCCAGGGGTCCCTGCTCTGCTCTGAGCCACCACAGTAATCACACCTGTTCCCTCTGCCCCAAGAGTTTCCAAACGGTGAGGACATGGCTCCTGTCTCCACTCCCACACCAAGTCTTCTTACCTTATGAGTTATCCTGGGGAGGGTCTCAGATGGTGCCTCCTCCTTGCCCCTAACCTGGTTCCTTGCCTACCCATGAACCCATTACTGTGATTGGCATCTGATTCTGGAAAGGTATGGAAAAAAGTCATCTTTGTAGAATTTGTAGAAATGCATTTTCTTTCGAGGTCCGACACATGTGGCAGCATAACCAGGTTAGGAGTTAGGAGAGCTGGTCTCCAACCTGTCTGTGTGGCCTTGGACCAGTCCCTTCCCCTCTCTGGACTTTCTTTGTTCCTCTGTAAATGAGGCTGGACAACTGGGTGGTATTTAAGAAGTGAACCAAAATATTCTGAGTCCATGTGTTTATTTGCCCTTGTTTATTCTTCAGAACCTGTGGCCAGGGGATTTTCTGTTTCCTTTTCCTCTGATTCCTGGAGTCAGAGAATTCTAGAATCTAGGGGCTAGAAAGGTCTCAAAAAGTCTAACCAACTCCTGCCCCAAGCCACCTGCTCTGCTGAACTTTGTTTCAATATCACTATCAGTTGATTGTCTACCTCCAGAGCTTGTACACCTTCCGACACGGGGAGCTCACTACCTTAATTAGGACAGTTTTATTAGGAAGTTCTTCAGTTAAATGCAAAGATTCTGTAAGAAATACAGTGACTCTTGTCTTACTCTGTGTGACTGCTCACCCATTCATTCATTCATTTTCATTCATTCAACAATATTGATTGCATCTCTATTGAAAGAAGCAAGGCGCTCACAGCCAAATGATGGAGCAAAATCATAATAATGATAAAGGTAGTTTATGTGCTTTGAACAGTTTCTATGGTCAGCACTGTACTAAGCATACACACCATCTCATTTCATCACCTCCCAGTTCCCTCCCAGTTTACAAATGAGCAAACGAGGGTTAGAGAGTATCTGAGACGAGGTCCCAGTAGGAAAATGATAGCAACTGAAGGGTTTCTTGAAGAGAGTTTAATAAGGGCACTCTTTACAGAGAAGAGGCAAGGGTTAAGGAAACTTACAGGGGATGGTGGGGTACCCCAAGGTTAGCAACCGTGGGGAGCTCTTACCAGCTATAGGTCTGAAGGGAGGGTTGTCACTAGTAAAACTGGGGCTGTAGAGAACAAGGGTGGGAGAGATGAATTAATACCCTCTCTTCTAGCTCCTGCTGGTGCT
Organism: Rhinolophus hipposideros; assembly: GCF_964194185.1. NCBI lineage: Eukaryota > Metazoa > Chordata > Mammalia > Chiroptera > Rhinolophidae > Rhinolophus > Rhinolophus hipposideros. Next base: position 56,841,659 of record NC_138054.1, read on the forward strand.
TTCTATTGGGTGAATCCACAGGAGACCAGACAGCAAGGTTTCCTAGGTGATGTAGTCCACAGAGGTCAGCCTTCTGGGGCCCACAAAGGGAAGAGAAAAATAAAGACTAGATCTTGGGGAGGGGGTACATGCAAACTGAGAAAGACCAGCCCAGAAAGTTAGGCAATTTGTCTAAGGTCTCAAATACAGGGAGGTGTGGAGCCATAGAAATAAAGACATAATGATAACCATGCTGTATTCCAGTTTTAAGAGCATGAAGGAGTGAATTGTGGGAGAATTTGGAAGTGCTTGGAAGCTCAGCAGGAGTTTGTGGGACAGAAAAAGGGGAAAGGACATTCCAGAACAGCTTATGCAAAGGCTGGACATGTGCAAGAACACTGCCTATACAGCAGGAATGAGCCACGTTTCAGGGCTGGGGAGTGCTAGCAAGTTTCCAGAAACCTGTGAGAGGAGGCTGGAGAGGGAGCTCAGAAGTGTTGCTATTGAATAAGATAAAGCCACTATACATTCATTAATTTATTAACCATATGTATTGATTGCACACCTTCTCTTTCCCAGGAACTGTGCCAGGAGCTGGGATTACAGCAGTGAAAAGTGTAGTCGTGGCCCTGACTTCATAGAGTTTACAGTCTAGTGGGGAATGGGTAGAAGCCAAACAATGAAATAATTACATTTGGGATCAGTGCTCCGAAGAAACATCTGGATTTTCTCCTGTGAGCATTAGGGAGACATTGATGGACACTGATGGTTTCAACTTTTTAATGTGTTTTTTTTTTTTTTTTTTTTTTAAATTGAGGTATAGGTTACAAATGGTAGATTTTTCACATCTTAAGTGCACCTTTAATGAATTGTAACCACCACTCAGGTCAAGATTCAGAACGTTTCCAGCGCCCAGAAGGCTCTTTCATGTGCCCTCGCAGTCATACCCTCCCCTCTATTGAGCAACCACTATTTTGATCTCTATCACCATATATTCGTTTTGTCTGTTTTTGAACTCCATATAAATGAAGTCATATAGTATATACTTGCTTGTGCCTGGCTTTTTCCCCCCAAGATTATGTCCAGGAGGTTCATTTGCATTGCCTCATGTAGCAATTGTCTGTTCTTTCTCATGGCTATATAATATTCCACTGTATATATATATATATATATATATAATGTTATAATTTATTTATCCTTTCTACTATTAACAGACATTTAGGTTGTTCCCAATTTATGGCTATTATACATAATGTTGCTGTGAACATTCTTGTACATTTCTCTTGGACATACGCATACTCATTTCTGTTGGGTATATATCCAGGAGTGTAAGTCCTGAGACATAGGTGTGTGTGTGTGTGTGAGTGTGTGTGTGTAGCTTTGGTAAATAATGCCAGTTTTTCAAAGTACTGTATCAATTTATATTCCTACTAACAATGTATGAGAGTTCTAGTTGCTTTACATCCTTGCAAACACTTGAAAATGTTGGTCCTTTTCATTTTAGCTATTCTGGTAGGTGTATACTAGTATCTCATTGTGGTTTAAATGTGCATTTCACAGATGAGTATGATATGCTGCACCTTTTCATATGCTAATTGATGATTTGTGAGTATTTATTCAAGTCTCTTGCTTATTGTTTGTTTGTTTATTTATTTATTTATTTATTTATTTATTTATTTAGGGAGGGCACAGCTCACAGTGGCCCGTATGAGGATCAAACCGGCAACCTTGATGTTATTGGCACCACACTCTAACCAACTGAGCTAACCTGCTACCCATCTTGCTTATTTTTAAAAAAATAGGTTGTCGGGTTTTGCTTTCTTGATGTAGAAGAGTTCTTTAAATATTCTAAGTATGAATCTTTTGTTGGATATATGTATTGCCAGTATCTTTTCCAATCTGTGGTTTACCTTTTCACTCTCTTAGTGGTATCTTTTGATGAACAGAAGTTCTTAATTTTAATGACATTCATTTCCTTTATCTTTTTAACCTTTTTCTTAACGGTTGATTTTTCCAGTGTGTATATGATATGTTTAAACAATCTTTTCTTACCTCAAGGCCATAAGGGTTTTCTTCTAGAAGCTTTATTGTTTTATCTTTCACACTTAGGACTCTGATCCACGTTGAATTCACATTTGTGTATAGTGTGAGATAGGAGTCAAGGTTCATTCCCCTTAGCCCCCATATGAATTTCCAGCGCGAGTTTTTTGAAACTATCCTTTCCTTCCAGTGAATTGTAGTGGCCCTTTTCCTATAAGTTTTATTCTTCTCCAGCATTGCATTGTCTGCTCAGATTCTTTTCATTTTTATATAAATTTTAGAATCAGAGTGTTAACTTAAAAAGAGCTATTGCGTAAGTGGCTGGGCATAGCATCCCTCAAGCCCTCTAGAGATGTTCACACCATACACATGCAAAACCACTGGCAGGAATGCGGGCACCCCCTTTTTTCATGGCTCTCTGAAAAGAAGAGTGTAACTCGTTCAGTAAATGGACCTTCTACTTGAAGCACAAGGGTAGGGTGATTGCCACCTATCTTACTCCGCCTATTCAGCATTCTTTGGTGACAAAGCCCACTTTTCCTTTCAGGAACTCATTTTGTCTTCTTCTTGGTTCCAGTGAGGCTGACCTCAGGCTGCCTGGCTGATCAGATTATTCTACGGCCTTAAGCACAGTGATTGGTCCCCAGTCAGTCACGTGATCCATGTCAGGCCAATGAAAGGGAAACCTGGGATCCTTGGCAGAGTTACCAGGAGAGGAATGCTGTTTTTTCATGGAGGTTAGGAGCTTGTAGAATATAACCCTGGAACCATCAGTGTCCATCTTTGAGGCTTTCTAGGGAGAGCCTATCTTAGAATGAAGGCAACACCAAAGAAAGCAGAGCCAAGAGTTATAAATACATATCTAATGGTGGTGTTTGAGGGCCTGCACCCAGCCACATTTGAAGCCAGATATTACCCCTGAACTTTTCAGGACATGAGCTAAAAAATTCCCTTTTTTGCATAAGCCACTTTGAGTTAGGTTACTGTCAGGTCCAGATTAAGTCACTAGGTGTAGGAATCTTTTTCTATCTCAAAAATCGCATTAGGGGGCCGGCCCGGTGGCTCAGGCGGTTAGAGCTCCATGCTCCTAACTCCGAAGGCTGCCGGTTCGATTCCCACATGGGCCAGTGGGCTCTCAACCACAAGGTTGCCAGTTCAATTCCTCGAGTCCCACAAGGGATGGTGGGCTCCACCCCCTGCAACTAAGATTGAACACGGCACCTTGAGCTGAGCTGCCGCTGAGCTCCCAGATGGCTCAGTTGGTTGGAGCGCATCCTCTCAACCACAAGGTTGCCGGTTCGACTCCTGCAAGGGATGGTGGGCTGCGCCCCCTGCAACTAGCAATGGTAACTGGACTGGGAGCAGAGCTGCGCCCTCCACAACTAAGACTGAAAGGACAACAACTTGAAGCTGAATGGCACCCTCCACACTAAGATTGAAAGGACAACAAGTTGACTTGGAAAAAAGTCCTGGAAGTACACACTGTTTCCCAATAAAGTCCTGTTCCCCTTCCCCAATAAAATCTTAAAAAAAAAAAATCGCATTAGGAAAAAACAACAAACTGGTGATAATGGGTGTTACCTCAGAGAATACCTTGGTGCTTGTGGGACAGAGCTGGGCAAGAAACTCACTTTCTCCATTATGTACACGGTTTTATAACTTTAAATTTTTTGACCATTAGAATGTATTTTCTGCTTAAAAATTCAATTGTTTACATTTAAGCTATGTAAAGAACAATAGAAACAATTTGCACACTTACTTACATTTACTTATTTCCTAATTATATTATGTCATTTTAGAAAATTTGAAAAATACCAAACTTTTGTAAAGAAGAAAACTCAAAGCATCTGTAACCCCACCATGGTTGGCATTTTAAGGTATTTCTTTTTGCTCTTTAATTATTTTTGTCATGGTTTGTTTTGTTTTATTTGTTCAGTCTTAATCCCTACAGCAAATCTATGAAGTAAGTATTACCAGTGTCCCATTTTATAGAGGATAAAACAGCATTAGAGAGGAAAAGTGACTTGCTCAAATTCAGAGCAACTAATATATACATAACACACAGACATACATCATACGCACATAATCTGGAAAAAAAAAGTCTCGTACTCTACAAGTAGTTGTATTCTTATATTTTTCACTTAAAATTATATCTTAAATATTCTCTATGACATTGACTATTTCTTTAAATCATTTTAAATTGCTGTAAAATATCCTCTGATATGACTGAAGCATTATTAATTTATCTAATCATAACCTATGGCTATTACAACTGTTTCAATGTTTCTTATTAATTTTGTTGTGATAAACTCTCTCGTATGTGGATGTTAGCTTCTCTGGCGATTGGTTCAGGTAACCCTCAGAAGTAGACTAACTGGGTCAAAGAACATGAACCCTCCTGGCACAGCTTGCCACCCTGCTGTCTAGAAGGGCCGTTCCCAGATACAGTCGCAGCAGAATCAGTGTATGTACCCTAACCACCACATCCTCACCAGCACTGCTCACTATTTTACTCGCTTGCGCCCTTTCCATAGCATAATGAGTGTCCACATTTGCAGTTACCCCTCTTGAGTAGAATATGAAAGGTCTCAGATATGGACAGGACAACAGGCTTCAGAATTTTCTGTTACTTTTGTCTTTATCACTTGCAATTTGGCCATGGGCTCTCATTGTTAAGTGTCACCCATAAATTAGAGATGGAAGACTCGCTCTTGGTAAAGGAAATCCAAACATGACTAAACAAATGCAAGTAACTAGGAATATAGAGGACCAGGAAGAGAGCAAGTTGCTAGCAATGTGTGTGCTCAGGGATGTACACAAGTAAGTTAAATTCCAGAGAGAATCAAGATTTTAACATGAATGATGAAATCATAATATTGTTGGAGGAAAACACTGATGAATTATTTCGTAACCTAGGAATGGGCAGACTTTCAGGCATGACATTCACCTGTAGAAGCTATTTAAAAAAATGATACATTTGAGAACATCAAAACTTTAGGGGAAGAGGAGTGGGAGAAGGAAGAAGAGGGTAAAGGCTAGAATCAAATATATGATGACAAAAGGGGAATAGACTTTGGGTGGTAAACACACATTGCAACATACAAATGATGTGTTATTGAACTGTACATCTGAAACTTACATAATGTTATTAACCAATGTTACCCCAATAAATTTAATTTAAAAAAGAACCAAAACCAAAGAGGAAAGAAACAATGAAATATGTTTACGATATGGGAAGATATAAAATAAAGGAATTAGTATGGTTTCCTGGATTATAAAAAAGAAACCACTTTAAATTTCCATATGGCAAAAACACTGTAAACAAAGTCAAACGATAACTAATATACGTAAGATATGTAGTAAGTCCTCACTTAATGTCATCGACAGGTTCTTGGAAACTGCGACTTTAAAGTGAAATGACATATAATGAAACCAATTTTACCATAGGCTAATTGATTAAACAAGAATAAAGTTCCTAAGGCATATCTCTGGTCACAAGAACATTACTAAACCTCTAAATAAAGACCCAAAACATTTCTAATATTAAACATTAAAATAAATGTGAAACATGCATATGTGTATAAGAAAGATTGATAAAAACAAGTAAGATGATTCTCCAACAGGCTTTTTCCAGTTCAGAGCCTGTCTAGGCAGCTCAGGGCGCAAGGTGAGACCCACCCTGGACAGAACACCTTTCCATCACAGGGCCACTCACACACACCCACACTCACTCAGTCTGGGACAACTGAGACACACAATTTATCCCCTGTCCATATCTGTGGGATGTGGGAGGAAACCTGGAGAAAACCCACGCAGACATATATATATACTGTTATAATTTCTTTTCTAAACAAAAGTCTAATTTCAATAAAATATAAATAATTTTTAGAAGTTAATAAAACTAACAGACATAAAAATAGATAAAGGATATGAACATGCTGTTTGCATAAAAACAAATACAAATGATCAATGAACATAGTAGAAAGATAAGCAGCCTCACTTATAATTAAACTAGTTAATGCAAATTAAAACAATGAAATACCTGATTGTTAAGATTGTCAGTGAGATATCATATTATCAAGATTAAAAGGACTGGGGGTGGCTGGTTAGCTCAGTTGGTTAGAGCGTGGTGCTAATAACACCTGCATGGGCAGGTTCGATCCCTGCATGGGCCACTGTGAGCTGCGCCCTCCTTAAAGAAAAAAAATAAAAGATTGCTAGAAAGTTGACATGGAGGAAAGCTAACTGGAACATTCATACATGCGTAGTGACTATATAAATGGGCATAATAATTTTGGAGGGTAATTTGTTCATCTATGCTAAGCAATATTATGATGTTGAAAAGAATGAGATGTATCTCTATGTAATATGAAAAGATATCTAGGATAATACTGTTAAGAGAAAAAAGTGAGTACATATCAGTACATAGAACACGAATTCATCTGCTAGAGATAAAAAAAGGAGGACATATCCACAAAGGTGTTTAAAGGTGTCTAGAAAATATTTGGAGGGATCCACAAGAAATTGTTAAGGTTCTTAAGGGGTTTAAGTGGGAGATAAGGGTGGGAGATAAGGACAGTGGGGTGGGGGCGGGTTTACTTTTCACTTTTTCTGTACTATTTGAACTTTTTAAAAACATCACCCCTACGTTTTGTTTCAAATATATAAAATATGTATACATGAGTGACATTTCCCAAATGAAATCCTCAATGGCTCCCCTCTTCCTGTAAGGTCAAGTACAAACGCCCTAGCTCCCTCCCACCTTTACCTTTCACTTGTCCCTTAATGCACCATGTTGTTTGATACCTCTGTGATTTCACTATGCTGATTTCTTGTTTCCTGTTTTCTATTCCCCCATCATCTGCCTGGAAACTCCTCCGTCCTTTAAGACCCACCCAAGCGCTTCCTCCTCTAGGCAGTCTTTCCAGATTCCCTCACTAATTTATTTATTAGTGAGTATTTATTCCCTCAATAAAATACTCACGCCATTGCATATCCCTCGATCTTAGCTTTTATAATTTCCTATTAAACTTTACATTTGTGTCAGCGTTATTAGACTTGGAGCTCCTCTGAGGGGACAGGTACCCAATATGGAAGCTTAGTTAATGCTGATAGAATGAAAAAATGAACAGCACTTGGTCTATCTGTATTTGCCAACTTGTCTTTACTTGTGCCATTCTCTCCCTGCCTTTTCTTCACGGGTCCCTATAAGTGACACTTGGTCGGTGACCATCAATACTATTCTACTGAGGATAGCTGGCCCAATAGGTACTCAAGCACGCACGTGCATGTGTATGCACACGTACACACACACACATTCATATGTTTCCGTTACAGTGTGATTCCATCCTATGTCCATAAACTCATAAAGCCTCTTACCCAGGTCAAGACCTTGGTCTAAGCAGACCCACTCTTAGGTGCTGGACCTCGAGGACGCTCTTTCAGCCCAGGAGCACACCCATCCAGGGCTGTTGGTGATATCCTGCTGTTCTCAGTCGGGTGATAAAGTAGGTGGACCCCCCCCCCAAGAGTCCAAGTGCTCTCTTAGATTCAAGGAGGACAATAGGGGACAGGGCATACCCTCAGAAGACATGCCTCAGCCTTCCAACTTTACCAAAGGACCTTTGAAGAAATACCACAGGGAAATGTTTTGTTATTTGCTCCACAATTGTTTTTGAGTTCGCTCTGTAGGATGTCACGTACTGTATCCATTAGTGTTTTTTTGGTCTTAAGCAACAGAAACAGATTATGGCTAATGTGAGCCCAAAAGGAATCTACTGGAAGGCTATGCTATGACTTGCAGAGCTGAAAGATAAGCGGGACCATGAGGCCCTGGAGAGAACACCGTGGGAATAATTCTGGAGATCCAGGCAGCAGCAGCCTTTTGAGGCCTCTATCACGTATCTCTTGTGCCTTGCCTCATATCCTATCAGCCTCCCCTCTACTGACGCTGGTCTTTTGTGCACAGGTTTTGACCCAATTTGCACTGACAGTGCTTCATCTCAAAATGAGATGTGCTGCAGCCTCTCACATCCTGCCTCAAGCTTCTCTGGTGCTGCTGCATGAGGTGCCTGTGGGAGCCTGCTGGGCGGACATGCATGGGAACCCAGGGATGCATGGGAGAACACCCTTACCTAGGGGGGTCAGGAGCCAATGGACATGGGTCTCTCCCTTCACCCCACCTTGCAGATTGTTCTGAGACTCATGTTCTACTCCTCAGAAGGTTTCAGGGGGCTGGAGCATCCAATGTGATAACTTTTAGGTTAGATTTCTCTTCCCAATTCCTTTCTCCTGCTTCCTGGAATCATTTCCCAAATATACTTCCTGCACACAAGCCCTGGCTGAATCTGTAAGTTGAGGGGAGTCCAGACTAAGACAAAACCTCATCTTAGGTATGACTGAATACCTTGTTTGAGACAAGTCCAGGTTCAGATTCCAAGAAATGGATTGAATTGTCTAGTCTTGGATTGCGCTCCACCCTTTGGCCAGACTGACGGCAGGCCCCCCAAGATTCGGTCCAGTGGTAGAGGGAGAACTCCCCAAAGCTAATCAAGATGGTTAGCAGAAGAAAGGCAATCGATGCCCTTCAGTAGGTTTCCCTACACTCCTATTCCCTTGGGGCACCATGTATATACCACATCTGGCCCCAATTCTCATTTCCCACACAAGCCTTCTTCTGTTACTACCTTTCAAAGTCCATGGCACTAAAGCCTGAACCCTGGGAGGGAGCCCCATCCCCTCTCTTCTCCATCACAGCCAGCGGAACACCCAGCCTGGCAACTCGGCCTCCTTCATATTTCTTGACTTTCTTTTGCGCAGCACCTCACTGCCATTGCTCACTAATCTCTACACATATGCACGTCTTTCAACTGATCTCCCTGAGCTAGTGTTCTCTCTCTCTCTCTCCCTCCCTCCCTCCCTCCATCCTGCAAATTGTTCTTAGCTGCTAGAATGATTTTCCTAAGATACAGATTTGCTGCTTAAAACTCTTGGCCAGCTCCCCAGTGCCCTCAGGATGAAGTCATGGAACCTTTGATGACATAATCTTGTCATGACCTGGCCCTACTGGCCTCTTCATTGTCAGCCCTCGGCATTCCTCCTCCCCATACAGCTTCCCCTGCAGCCATACGGAATTACACAGGCCACTCTCTCTCACCTATTTTCGGTGCCTGGAAGGCTCTGCTGCAATGGCTAGCATGCTCTCAGCTGCAAGTAGCAGAACACCCTGACTTACACTGGCCTAAATAATCAGAAAATACATGATCTCACTTGACGTAGAGGCAAGGTGGACCCCAAGCATTATAGAATAAACAGCTCAAAAATGTTGAGGAGACAGCTCCTGTCTCTTTTCTCTGCCACTCTTGGGATCAGGTTCATTGTAAAGTTGAATCCTCTCTGGGTTGGAAGATGTCAGTAGATTCAAACTTCACTCCTAGACAAAACGACACCCACAGGAATAAAAAGAGATCATGTCTAGTGTCTTTATTAGGCACTTGAAACTTTTCTCAGAAGCCCCCTAACAGATTTCCCCTCACCTCACATTGGCTAGGATTGCCCATATGCCCATTCCTAAACCAATCACCAGCAACGGAAATGGGATTATGATTGATAGAAGGGATGGGGGGTCAACTTCCGTGGTTACACCTGCCCTATTCATTTGTCTAATTTATTTCAAAAATCAAATGAAGTGTTGTCTCCTCTGGAAAGTTACCATAGAGAAACGTCCCTGTTCTTATGTGTCTGTCTGCCACTGCCACCACCACCTCTGCCCCTGAACTGTAAGTTCTTTCACAGCAAGAAGTTGGTTCTTATTTACTCTGTCGTTCCAGTGCTTCACACAGGAGAAACACAATTAGCTTGTTGAATATTTCTGTTGGAAAAAACCCCCCAAAACAAAACTTTATTCTTTTTTTAAAAAATATTTGTTTGTTTGTTTGTTTGTTTGTTTATTTATTGGGGAGCAGTGTGTTTCTCCAGGGCCCATCAGCTCCAAGTCGTTGTCCTTCAATCCAGCTGTGAAGGTCGCAGCTCAGCTCCAAGTCCAGTCGCCGTTTTCAATCTTAGTTGCAGGGGGCACAGCCCACCATCCCATGTGGGAATTGAATCGGCAACCTTGTTGTTGAGCGCTGGCTCTAACCAACTGAGCCATCCGGCCACCCCAAAATTTTATTCTTTAAATCAAAATGTATCTTACCATATGGTCTGTCTGCAGCCAGCTTTTTCCATTTAACAATATATTATAAAAAAATCTTTCCATCATATCATATCTTTTTTTCTTCTTTTTTCAAGGAGGGTGCAGCTCACAGTGGCCCATGTAGGAATCGAACCTGCAACCTATTGTTCAGAGCTCATGCTCTAACCAATTAGCCATCCGGGCACCCCAGCACACCTACTATTCTTTTTCGCATATCAGTATATCAGATGAAGCACACTTATGAATAACACTTTTCTGAAACTCACATCAGCAGAGACTTTTGCTGAAGGACTTCACATGTCCCATTGTTCATATCTCCTGGCTCCTCCTACCCCCTCCCACCGTTTGTGGTTCCATGTCAAGTTCAAGAGCCTGGGGTGTCCTAGATGAGCCTGGGTATTTAGCCTCCAAGGGCAGGTGTCTTTCTCCCACAACTTGCTTCCTCTTGCAATCACATCATTGCCAAGCAAGAGTGAGTACATGAACATGTTTAGGGAAGACTTATGCAATAGGGCTCAGCTTCCAGGTTTTGGGAGGTTCTGGGAGGGAGAGAGAGAAGGTTAAAACAGTAATGATGTCAAGAAAGAGGCTGGAATCAGGATGCCCATATTCTAAATCTTGCCTTGCCCCCTGCTAGCTGAGTAACCTAGTAAATCACCCCTCCTCTCCAAGCCTCACCTTCTTCCCTTTGAAAATGGGTAAATAATACCGACTTTTAGGATTGTTGTGACAGTCATGAGTGAACATTTAGAATACTAGTACCATCTAAGATTTCCTGATTGCACGCCACGTCAGGTACATGGCCAAGCACTTTGTAGCTGTTATCTCATTTAATCCTCTGACAAACCTAGAGTTGTAGGAATGACTCCCATTTTAAAGACAAGGAAATCAAGACTTATAGACAATGACACAGCAGTAGGTGGTAGAACAAAGCCTCACACTTAGGCCTCTCTGTCCCCACAGGTAGAACTCTTCACCACCACACAAGAGTGGCCTGCAGTCCCAGCACAGGGCCTGGCACAATACAGACAGTTAATACATCTTCACTGTTGTTTCCCTAGCAGACTCTGTGTACTGAGAGAAAAACTGAAGTGATCATTCATTTAGCACGTCCTATGTGTGAAGCGCTCTACATATACACTTTGCTCTCAATCTCATCCCAAAAAGATGGCATCATGACTCCCATTTTCCAAATGAAGAAATAGAGGTTCAGAGAGGTCAAATATCTTGCTAAGACCACACAGCAAGTAAGGAACAGAGTGGAAGTTGAACCAGGTCTTCCTTGGCCTCCATACCCATGTTCCCACCACCACCTCACATTGTCTCTTGAGTAGGGAGCTGTCTAATGAGGTTGGTGGGAACACACATACAACCTCTTTCTCTGAACCCTCTTACATACTGCTCCTGATGCTTCTAGGGGCTAACACTCCACTTTCTGGGGCAAACTCTTCATCTTTCCCCAGCACCCCAGAGGAGAAACTTTGAGACAGACCCCTGAAGAAGTCTGACAGTGACTAGGGTTGGTCTCAGGACCTTTCCCTAGAGCAGATTACTGGAAGGGGCAATCTTTTGGCCCTGGGAGTCCTGCTGTTCAGAAAGGGCACTGGGCAAAGGAAAACAGTGACTCAGGAGCCAGCTGAAGGCATTGGCAACAAATTGCTGACTTCCCAGTTTTGCTGTGGGCTGCCCAGTGCCTGGCCCTGTTTCTAATGGTAATTTGGGAAAGGAGGGAATGTGTGTAGGCGGCGCGCTGAGGGCTGGAGCTGAAGGCTTCAAGTTAGGTTTCCTAAACCCACATCAACCTAGGAAACATTTACAGGAAAGAACGCCGCAGATGGTTGTGTGTGTGTGTGTGTGTGTGTGTTTGTGTGTGTGTGTGTGTGTGTGTGTAAGAGAGAAGCAGGCAGCAACTGAGAGGCAGGACGGTGAGAAAGACTGAGTGAGAGAGACAAAGGAAAGGAGAGAGAAAAGCAGAAGTCAAAAGATATATACAACAGCAAATGAGGACGACAGAGGACAGAGAGAGGAGACAAAAATATGCAGGAAGGGAGAGAGAGAGAGAGAGAGACGAAAACAAACAGACATACAAAAAGATAATTCATCCGTCAAATACTTGTTGAGCACCTATTATGTGCCAGGTGCTGTCCTAGGCATTGAAATGTGACAGTGGTCAAAACAGACAAAAATATCTGTCTTCATGGGACGCTCTAGTGGGAGACTAGAGTAACCCAGAGAGACAGGTAAAAATCCAGAAAAGTCACAGAAAGAGATAGAAAGGGAACTGTGTGGTGAGACCCAGAGATGGGTCACAACGTGGAAACAGAAGACGCAGAGACAGACAGGGATACAGAAATAAAGAGCAATGGACCCGTAAGACAGAAACAGAGCAGAAGGACGAGGTGGAGATCTGAGCCCAAGCAGATGGACAGCATTCCAGAGCTGAGAGAGGCAGAGCCCAGAGGATGTTGTATTAAGAAGCCCTTTACCTGTGAGCCTGCTTGGTGCCCTCTCATTCCCTGCCCCCAATGTCCTCTGAGACAGGACCCCAGCCCTCAGTGACCAGGGAGCACACCTTGGGTTCCAGCAACATCAGCCTTGGGGCGGGAGCCTTGGAGATTGTGAGATGTGCTGGGGTCAAGCTCCCAATCCCACCACCCCTGGACCCATTGTTCAGGGCTCCCTGGCACTGAACTGGCACTATCTGAGGTGCTCAACAAGCATGTATTGACTTCAGGTACTTTCTCCTCACTATATGGATGGATGGGCACACTGAGGCCCAGGTTAATGAGCAGGATGGCTGCTGGGCCTCCTGGATTGGGGGCAGCCAGGGAGGAGCACTGACCTGGGAGCCAGGATGCTGTGGTGTAGCCTCCGTTCCCCTCCTCATAGCCGGTGGAGGGTGGGACACTGTCTAAGGCTCCCATAGCCTGACAATTGTGGAGTCTATGAGTCACGTGAGAGCAAGTTTTGGAAGAGACCTGTATTTGAAAGCTGGGACTTTGACGGTTGCTGGTGTCTGTTTCCGTGGAAACGGGGTTCAGAATCAGAGGCTGAGCTTGTGAGCGTTGCTCTGGGTGCCCCAGATAGCTGGGGGAGACGGCCACCTGCATCTCCTTCATCACCAGTCCCTGGCATCCCTTCAGCCCTCCTATGGGCTGACCCCTGTGGGAGGGGGGGCTAGAAAGGAGGTTTGGAACTTGGGGCTCCCAGGGACATAACACATTTACTGAGCGCTCACTGGGTGCCCTGCCAGAGCACAGTGTCTGGCACACGGAAGGAATAGAATGAATGACTTAGATGAAGAAACCTTGTGATCTCCATGACACGCATTCTCAGGATAGACCTATTCTATCCCAACGAGGACCCTTTGTTCACTCAACACACATGTAAGCCAGCTACTAGGTGACATAGATGAACAGGAAATAGTCCTTGGCTTCCTTCAGGCTCCATGGGTGCCCAAGCTGAGCCCCAAGTGCACAGGTGCCCATGAAGTCATTATAGAGGGGCACGAGAAGTTCCCTGGTCCTCCTTGCTTTCCATTGTACCCCTCCTGTGCCCCATGTGCCACCCCCTGATCCAACTGTGGTGCTCTAACATGGTATGTTGACTGTCCCATACCTCATGCTGCAACCTTGCCTGGGATCCATTTACCATTGTTGGTCTTCCTAGCAAACTCCTACTCAACCTTCAAAGCCCCAACTCCAAGCTTACCTTTGTTGCAAAGCCACCTACCCTAGACTGTGTGTGCCTTGAGGTCGCAGGCCGAGTCTCCTCTTCTCTGCGCTCCCAGAGAGGGGTGAAGGCGTCTCTCCATTTGTGTTGAGCCCCTGCCCTTCTCAGGGATTTCGCTCTAACATTTCCCTCAGCCCTCCATGCAGTACCTTCAGCCTTTCCCTCGCTACCCACTCCTTCTATCAGCATTTACACAAGTTCTAGTCTCTCTGGTCTTCAACCAAAACACAGCAAAGCTCCTTCCCTCCGGAGCACTGGTCTGTCTCTGACGCCTTTCATAGCCAAACTTCTTGAAAGAGCTGTCTGCACATGCATCTCTATTTGTCTTCCCCCACCCCCAACGCCTCCACCACCATGATCTGGTTTCTGTCCCCATTGCTGCCTTAAAACTGCTCTCACCAGCTAATCATGGCCTCTGCAGAGCTCTGTCTCTCGTGCTCTCTGCTGCTTCACCTCTCTTGAGCATTCAATATCCTCCTTGAAGCACTGTCTTCCCTGGGCACCCAGCTGCCCAGATCACCTCCCTGGCCCCTCTCCTTCACTGCGTCACCCGCCTGTCCTCCATCAGACCTGCTGCGGCTCCTCAGAGCTGTGTCTCTGCCAGCCTCTCCCTGAGAGCGCTTGTCCATGCCATTATGATCCAAGGAAGGCCACCTCCTTCAGGTCACCTTCCCTGACCCCCTGGACTCTCTTAGCATCCTTACAATATTCCCACAGGGGCCTGTGTCCTCCATTGAGACACTGGTCATGTGGCAGTGTAGAAAGGTACGAGAAGTTACCTGGAATGGTATGCTCCCCCATAGACTGCAAACTCCAGGGAGCACATCCGTCCCCAATGTCTGGGAATTTGGTGAGAATTGGGCTGCAGAGGGAGGCAAGAGCCAGGTCATAAAGGACTTTGAACTTTTTTGCTGGGGATCTTGAGCTTCGTTTTGTATGAGATGGGAAGCCACTAAAGAGTTTTGAGCAGGAGCATGCCATGCTCACATCCGTGACTTAAACACATCCCCCTGGTGGGCAGGGGTGGGCGGATGGTTGGAGAAGAGTCTGAAGGCAGAGTGGTCATTTGGGGGCTGTGCAATAATCTAGAGTTGGACGCAGCGAAGAGAGTGAGGACGGTGGGGAGCAGACAGAACATGGGCTGCTTCCTAGGTCCAGCTGACCAACTTTGGTGCTGGCGGATGGTGGAGTAAGAAAAGGAACAACACCCGCTCTCAGGTTTCTGGCCCAGGTAACTGCCCAAGTGCTGGTGTGGTGTCCAGAGATGGAGAATGAATAGGAATTAGATGGGGAGACATAATGAGTCCAGTTCTGGACATATAGACTTTAAGGCACTTGAGGGACATTCAGGTGGGAATGCCTTGGAACTAAACAGATGGGGGGCTGGTGCTGAGAAAAAGATGTGGAGTAGTTGAAGGGCTTCAGGAGTCAACATGGAGGTTCAGGGATGGTCAATGCTATGTGCATGGCTGAACTTGCCCAAAGAGAAAGACAGGGTAAAAGACAGAGCCCGAGAGACGCCCCTTGGTGGTAGATTTATTATTGTTCAGCAAACAGCCCCTTTCTGTGGGAGGCTCATACTTCCCTGTCCCACTGATGTCGGGGTGACCATGGGACTTGGAAGCAGACATGGATACTTACACGGATTGGCTTGGCCTCTGGTCCTCCTCTCACCGACCCTGAAAAGAACATGGCAGGCAGACTCTGCCCTTCAGCCTGGGCCGCAGCAGGGAAGACCCATGGAGCTGACTTGAGCTATACCCCAAGGCAGAGCCACTCAGTTGACACCGACCTGTGAGTGAGAAATAAATGGCTTTTATTATGAGCCACTGAGATTTTGGGGGTTGTTTGTTATTTGTTATATAACCCTGTATCAGCAATATTTTGACTAACACAATTGTAAGAGGAGGCTGGAGAAAAACAGAATCCTTTAAAGGATGACAGGAAGAACAGACAGAGGCAAAGGAAGGACATTAGGAGACAGCAGAGTCCCTGAAACTGAGGGAGGAGAGAGTTTTAGCAGCATTTGGGACTCTGATGCTCTGAGGCCCAGGTCCTAATGGTTTTGCACCACATCCAAATGTTTCTTCTTTCTCACAGGTTATGCTGAGGTCACCCCAGGGCTTAAATCTAAATTCTAGATATTGATGAGCCCCAGACTATATCTTCAGGCCAGACTTCTCTCCGGAGTTCCAGACTCATCACTTATCTATCTCCTGGATACCTCCACTTGGTCATTGAATGGGCTTTTCAAACTCAACACATCCAAGACTGATCCCATCACACTCCCCACCTGCAGACCTGCTTCTCTTCCTGGGTTGCCTGACTGGCAGCCCCATCACCCACATCAGAAGCCTGGGGGTCACCTTTGACACCCTCACATCCCCTCAGCCACCGAGCCCAGGAAATGCTTATCCATCAGCTTCTCTCCATCTCCCCAGCCCCAGCCCCTCTCACCACACCTGCTGGGCGCCCTTACTCCCCACCAGGTTTGCTTCTTCCAGGTTTGCCCTCCCAGTGCTCTTTCTGAAGCAAAAATAGGGCATCCCCTGGTTAAAGCCCCTGCCTGCAGGACAAAGACCAAACTTCTTAGCATGACATCCGAGCCCCTGAATGATCCAGTCTCGGTTGAATAAATTAATTAACGCAGTCCCTTCTGTCTGAAACATATTCCAAACTTAACCCCCCCAATTCCCAACTCCCACTCAAACTTCAGTTTAGAGTTGACCTCCCTCCAGCCAGCTTTCCCTGACCACCTCCACTCCATCCTATCCTACCCACACTGAGCTAGTTTAGATTCTACCCCCTGCAAAACACCTTTTGCAGCCTCACGACATCCTGTATCGGTCCCCTCTTGTGCCCTCATAGTTCTCAGTCCAGTATATTTTTCCTTTCTCCTTCTTCTTCTTTTTTTTTTTTTTTAAGATTTTTTTTTTATTGGGGAAGGGGTACAGGACTTTATTGGGGAACAGTGTGTAGTTCCAGGACTTGTTTTTCCAAGTCAAGTTGTTGTCCTTTCAGTCTTAGATGTGGAGGGCGCAGCTCAGCTCCAGGTCCAGTTGCCTGTTGCTAGTTGCAGGGGGCACAACCCACCATCCCTTGCGGGAGTCGAACCGGCAACCTTGTGGTTGAGAGGATGCGCTCCAACCAACTGAGCTATCTGGCAGCTCAGTGGCAGCTCAGCTCAAGGTGCCGTGTCCAATCTTAGTTGCAGGTGGCAGAGCCCACCATCCCTTGCGGGACTCAAGGAACTGAACTGGCAACCTTGTGGTTGAGAGCCCACTGGCCCATGTGGGAATCGAACCGACGGCCTTCAGAGTTAGGAGCATGGAGCTCTAACCGCCTGAGCCACCGGGCCGGCCCCTCCTTCTTCTTTTTTAATTGTGGTAAAATATACATAACATCTACCATTTAAACCATTTTAAGTATACACTTTAGTGACGTTAGATATATTCACATTGTTGTGCAACCATCATCACCATCCATCTCCAGAACTTTCTCATCTTCCCATACCAAAACTTTGTACCAATTAGACAACAAATTCCCCTTCTCCCTGTACCCTGCCCAAGTCAACCACCATTGTAGTTTCTCTCTCTATGAATTTGATTACTTTAGGTAGCTCATATGAGTGGAGTCATACAATACTTGTACTTTTGTGTCTGCTTATTTCATTTAGCATAATGTCTTCAAGTTCACCCAGGTTGTAGCATGTGTCAGAACTGCATTCTTTTTTCAAGGCTAAATAATATTCCATTGTATAGATATATCACATTTTGTTTTCCTATTAATCTGTCAAAGAACATTTAGGTTGTTTCTATCTTTTGGCTATTTTGAATAATGCTGATATGATTAGTGGTGTACAAATATGTTTGAGTGCTTGCTGTCATTATTTTGTGTATATATTCCACCTAGAGGTAGAATTGGTGGATCATATGGTACTTCTACGTTTAATTTTTTGAGATATTGCCATACTATTTTCCATAACGGCTGCCCATTTTACATTCCCACCAACAGTGCACAAAAGTTCCAATTTCTCCACACGCTTACCAACACTTGTCATTTTCTTCTTTTTCTGCCTTCCTTCCTTCCTCCCTTCCTCCCTCTTTTCCTTCTTCCTTCCCTCCGTCCTCTCCCTCCTCTCTCCCTTCCTTCCTTCCACTCTTTCTCTCATTCTTTCTTTATTTTCTGTCTAAGCACCTGCTTGGTGCCCCCACCCCACCCCATGCCAGGCATCAGAATGGGCATGAAAGTGGTCAACCCATCTTGACTCCAGCCATTGCTATAGTAACCTGCTTCCCACAGTGTTACCCAACAGCAGCTCCCCTCAGCTATGCCAAGGAAGTCTTGTTTTATGCTCTGGGGTTTCTCTGACACCATGGCAAGGGACACCTGTGGAACCACTGGCCATTCTGTTCCAGCCACAGGACTAGCTGTCAATAACTCCACCTGGCAGGGCTGGTCCCTGCCACAGAGACTTCTCCTCCCTACCTAGAACACCCTCTCTGTCAGTGGTTAACTCTTTCACGTCCCTTAAAACTGAAGTGTCCCTCTCTGACTACCACATCCTTCTCCACAGGGTCAGACTCACTGCCATTCGGCCTTGCAACACCCTCTACTCGGCAGTTTGTAATGACATACATGTCTGTGTGCCTATTGAAGTAACACTTGTCTTTTCTACTGGGCCGTAAGTTCCACATGGAAGGAGACTGCAATCATCTTGCTCACCACTGCATTCTCAGCACCTACCGTGATGCCCACCCAGCCCACACCAGAAAGCCTTTGTTAAATGAATTCTTTTATTCAACATTTAACACATTTTTATTAAGTACCTGTTTTAAAAGTGGGGATAAAACTCCCACAGTGCTTAAATTCTAATGAGGGAAATAAGTAAGAAAAAAATAAGCAAACATAATATGTCAGGTGGTGATGGTTGCTATGGAGAAAAATAGAACAGGATAAGGGGGGCAGGTATCATTCCACAGAGGTTCATTAGGGGAGGGGCTCTGGTGATGTTTGATCAGGGACTGGAGGAAGTGAGTGAATGAGTGAAGCCTTGATCTGGAAGAAAGTGTTCCAGGAAGAGGGAACAGCATGAGCAAAGGTGAGAGGAAACAGAAACATGTTGGTCCAAGGCTGGGCAGAGGACGCAAGGGTAAACGGTACCCTGGTACGGATGCTTCAGAAGACTTCATGGAGAACACGGTGGGAGTGAACTCAAGTCCAGGGTCCTCTGCAGAGGAGGAGGGGGAGGCACAGCAGGAACCTGGGAAGGACAACAGCATCAGCTACCTCTCCCCAGATACCAGTGGCAGAACCTTGCCTTGTATTTTCTTGTACTTCCCAGCATTCCTGGCTCAGGGCTGAGCACTCAGTAGGTGCTTTCTAGATAGAACTAAGCCCATTCAAGAAGTTGCCTAAAACCATTTTGCTATGACGAGGTGGCTCAGGACAGACAGGTGTGCGTCCATCAGAGGACACGTCAAACACACTTGATTTTAAACATATCCACTTCCTTCTTCCTTAGTACCTCTCTGTTTGATGGCTCCGCTATGCTAACAACATCAGGAGTAATCATCTTTTTCAATTTATGCAGCATTTCCCCAATTACTATCTCTGCTGAGCCCCCAGACAGCCTGCAAAGCTGTGACGCTCCACTGTCCAGCGGCCAGCGCCCCAGCACGTGCTTCTCCATCAGTGCCTGCACTTAGTCCTCCTGCCTGCTTCGGACACAGGTGTTAACACCCTCCTTTTACAGACAGTCTGAGAGAGGGGATGTCACCTGCTCAAAGGCCACCAGCAACACCTAAGCCAGGTTAAAACCAGGTCTGGATTTTGCATTCCCCCCATGGAGGCCCCTGATCCCCTTGGGGGAACTTCTGCTAAAACCGGGGCTGACTAGCCTGGGCCCAGGTCTCCCCTGGTAGAGAGCAGCCCAAGGTTTTGACCAGAGTTGCCTCCACGCAATTCCAGGACCCAGTGTGCAATGGGCTGGAGGGGGATGGGCTGAATGCTCAGTGTCCTTTCAATCAGCCCCCCAGGGGAGCCTCCATCCTCCCAGCAGCTGTGAGGAATACTGAAATATAGCTGGCACCAGGGAGAGGAAATGAGCTCCTCTAGCATCCTCGGCAGGCACAAGGCCTGAAGTCCCTTTCCTTTAACTGCCATCCTTTGGGGGCCTGGCCCCCACCAACCTAATCCCAGAGCCCAGGATTTCTGTCCTGACCCAGTTTCTCTGAGAAGGAGTGGCCATTCTAGCCTAAGCTTGGAATTGACCTTTCTTTCTTCTCTCTCACCTTACCTGCCTGTCTCTCCACATTCTGTTCCTTTCACCACAGTTGCTAGGTCCTGGAGGTCCACAGGTAAATGGTGATCACTCGCTGGCCAGGAGGAGCTCGCGATCCAGTGGGGGGAACGTACACATGACCACACCCATGCAGTGTGGCCAATAGCAATCAGTTGTGATTGGGGGAGGCACAAGGGACACCTGGCCCAGACTGGGAGCTCAGAGAGGGCTTCCTGGGAAGGCTTTCTGAAGGAGGTGCTACCTGCCCAGGCTGGATTTTAGAAGTGGTATGAGTCTGTTATAGGAAGAGGCTTTTGGATAGAGGATTTCACAACAGTGTAAACTCCACAGGGTAAGGAATTTGTTTGTTACCCAGTGCCTAGAATAGTGCTTAGTACGTAGTAGATGCTCAATAAACATGTCCTAAAAGAAAGGAAAAAAGGAAGGGAAAGAGGGAAGAAAAAGAGGAAAGGAGGGTGTCAGGAAGAAAGAGAGGGAGAAAAAATGAATGAGTCTAGGGTGGAGGTGGAGTCTAGGGTGGAAACCACTTAGTGCATTCTGGGATGGGAAAATATAGTAGTTCCAGGGGGCCAGTAGCTTAGGTAGGTGAGGCTGGGGGAGTGACCTTATCTAACCCTACTGCTGGAGGTGTCCATTTCTTATCTCCCTACTCAGCCCAGAGCTACTTTGGGGATGCGACCATAATCCTCTTGTGGTCCCTGTTGCCCCTGTGTGTTTGTTGAATGTTTACATGCACACAGGTATTGAACCTATGTTGAGTGCTGGAGACACATAGACAACTCAGAGTTAGTTCCTGCCTCCCCCCTTCCCCTCAGTCTGGCCGGGGAGACAGACGGTAAACAATTGGCTACAACAATAGGCAGAACTAATGAGAGCTGCTATGGAGCTTCATACAAAATGAGACCAAGCAGAGGGATGGAGGGGTGGGTTTTGCTTCAGAAGTGAAAAGCAGGGGAGCATTGTGGAAGAGTGGCATTGGAGAGGATGTTAGCATTAAGAAATGGTCAATGAAGGGGGCTGGGGCGGGAGGCTCTCCAGGGAGAGAAACCAGGTCCAAAGACTTGTTTCCATGTCAGTATACAAGATGAAGCAGACTTATGAATAACACTTCCCTGGAACTCACATCAGCAGACACTTCTGTTGAAGGAGGAGACTGGGGGATCCAGGGGGGAAAGATAGGTAGGGGTTTCAAATGGCATTTCTGAGTGTTTGGACTTGCTTCTGATGTCACTGCATTTTAGATCCTAGTGCCAGCAGCTGCAAACCTAGTTGGGGCTGCTGAATGGTCCTGCTTCCTGGGAACCCGTCAGCTCCCTTCTCTCCAGCAGGCTGGGGTGGGGGGGGGGGCTCCCTGCTCTCTCTGCCTGGGCCCTTCCACTGTCTCTTTTAGCTCCACCATGAACCTACTAAAACAGGGCTTCATTTTACATCAAACCCCAAGCAAAGGGACAGACTGCTTGGCACAGGGTTCCCCAAAGCCACCCTTCTCGTCTTGCTACACACTTTGGAAGGAGGTGCTAGTCCTTTTTTCAGGGTGGGGAGTTGGGAAAGAAAACTATAGAAGGGAAATAAGCATGACAGAACATTAGACTCTCAAGAGATACTGAAGATCTCTTACTCCCCCAACCCCGTTTTCATTTGACAAATGAGGAAAAGGGTGCATAAACAGATATGCCGGTGTTGTAGCCTCGACAACTTATTAGAGTCCCACACTGGTCGGGCCAGAGAAGGGCAGTGTTTTCCTTCAGCCAGGACCTAACCGATATAATTTGTGGGCCTTGCAGACCCAAGATGAGTCAGGCTTCTTGTGAGTCAGTCTGTTGACAAGCCATCCCTGGCCATTCCTAGCCCATCAAAAAATAGAAGTCCAGGGGAAGGGTATGAACAGACCAATTTAATTAGTGTGGGCTCTAAGGTACCTTAAGTTAGCCCTATTAAATTAAACCGCCTAGGGGAAAAAAGTAACTGTAATTATTTCCTACTCTCCCCTATCGTTGTATTTCAACTCCCTCCCAACCTCCATGACTCTCATTCACAAAACAACCTTTAAACTAGAGGCTAAGCAGACTAGGGTTCAGTGTTTCCCTTTTTCTGCCCATCTTCTGTTAGCTCCAGGTCCCAACAGACAACAGAGTATGTCCAGAGGGGTCCGTAGGGCCTGGCTGTATTCTAATTTAGGGAGGCTGTTACAAGGAGAACATTATTCCAAAAAAACGCACCCAGAGTCTCCTTCCTGAACCAATGCAGCTCTGTTTGCTGCGGGGCATTTCTTTTAAAAGCCCCTTTTCTCTTTTCTACGGATCAAAATAAGCAAACTTTAATAGTAGGGAATTATTCTTTATATTGTTGAAATCTAGTTCTGAGTTTTCCTACTTGAAACGTGTTTTCCCCAGGACACTGACCTATCCTTTAATTGTTTGGAGTGAGGCATGTTAGGGGGAGGGGCGTTACTTGTTTATTGGAACAGCACAGTTAAAAAAAAAAAAATCAACCTAGGCTAACAGTTTCAAGGCTCCCCTAAAGATGTATCCAAACAGGCAGCCAATCAGCGCTTACACAGCTTTTTCTGCTCGACTCTTTTAAAGAGACAGTGCGGACAGTGTTTTACCACATTTAAAGGGAACCGCGCTCTAAAAACAGTCTGAAAATGGGGGAGTCCTCCCCTATTTCGCTCGTTTCTGGTCCTCAGAGTCTCTAATAAGGAACTCACAGTGTGTCCTCGGGGTTCCCGACGTGGGCAGAAAGGAGTCAGCAGCATGTAGCCGGGTCACTCTGCCCACCCCCCCTCAATTTCCCATTGTACACCTGGGTCACTGACAATGGAAGCTTCCCCTCCCCCCATGCCTGACTCTCATCACCCACTCCCCAATTTAGCTCCATTTATTTGAAGTTTGCAGATTTCGGTGGCGCGCATTCTGCGTCGCAGGGCGCCCCGGTGACGCCCCTCTACCCCAGAACGGCACCGTCTCCCGTGGAGAAGCCGAGGGGCTAACTTGCCAGGGCTGGCAGATCTTAAAAATTAGGGGGCAATCACTCTCCCTTCTCTTAGCCCAAGTCCCCCGTCCCCTCCCCCAGGCTCCCCAAAGCACGCCAAGGGCCATTTTCTCGCGGCTCCACTTTGGGGTTTTCCAAAGTATTTTAATGATCTAGTCAAGGAGTAGCCGCGCGCCTCGGCGCCGGCTCCAGCCGCCCGACTCGCAGCGTGGAGCCCCCGGCCCGGCGCTCGCCAGCCAGACTGGAAGAGAGGGAGTACCGGAGGCGGGGCGCGCGGGAGGGCCGGGTCGGAGTCTGGGGAGGGGTCGGGGTCGGAGCCCGCGGGAGGGCAGCGAGGGGGAGGGGGCGATAAGGGCCGGACCAGCGCGGGCGGCGGCGGGGGGAGGCGAGGGGCAGATAAGGGAGAGGGACGTGGGAGAGGGAGCCCGCGGCCCTGGGCTTCGGGGTCCGCGCCCCCTCCCCGCCGACGCTGCCGCAGCGCCACTCCCCCCGCCCACCCCCAGCGGTCCACGCCGCGGAGAGCGCTGGTCGAACCCCGTCCTCGCTAGGGCCAGGGGACCGGAGCTCCCGCATCCCGATTCGTGTCCCCGCCCTACATCTACAGAAAAGAGGCTTGCGCCCCCGGATACCCCCGGTCCGCCCGCAGCAGCAAGGGTAGCGGCTTGGTAGAGGCAGCCAAGGCAGGGACTGCCGCCGCCGGGCGCTGACAGGGCGTCCCTCCCGGACCGCCCCGGACCCGCCCCCTCATGCCGATTGGCCGGGGTGGCTATCAATCCCGGGACGTTGACGCCCGCCTCGCTCCCTCGCCGGGGTAGCCACGTTCGGTTGAGCTCCAAGTAGACCAGCGGCAGCGGCGGTGGCAGCGGTGCCGGAGGCGCAGAGGGCGGCGCAGGCGGAGCTGGGCGGGCGGGCGCGCGAGAGAGCCAGCGGGTAGCCGGGCCGGCGGACTAGCGGCGGCGGCGGCGGCGGCGGCACCGGCACCCCAGGCCGAGCCGGCGCGGGAGGAGTTCCAGGGCGATGGGGCCGCGGCCGGGGCTGACGCTTTGACAGCTGGAAAGAGCGCGGAGCCAGCGCCTGGGGGGGGCGGGAGGGGAGCGCGGCGAGGAGAGCGCGAGCGAGCGAGCGAGCGGGCGAGCGCCGGGGAGGGGGCCGGGAGCGAGGGGCAGCTCGGGAGCAGCCGGAGAGGTAGCGGCGGCGGCGGCCAGGCTCGGCGCCCTCGTCTCTGCAAACCATGTTTGCCAAAGGCAAAGGCTCAGCGGTGCCCTCGGACGGGCAGGCTCGAGAAAAGTAAGCCTATTTTCCAAGTGGCCGCGGGGCTGCGGGCTGGCGGGCGGTGGGAGTCAGGTGGGCGGGCGGGAGGGGGCCGCTGCGCCCCGGGCTCCGGCGCCGCCTGCCTAGCCGGGTCTCCGAGGCCGCGGCGGGCGGCGTGGCAGAGAGCCCATTGTTGGGAGCCGGCGGAGGTTGGGGGGTCGGGGAAGGGGTGTTGGGGGACGCCACAGGGAGAGGGGGCACTTGGTGACTGCGGGGCGTGCCGGGCGCGGGAGCTCGCGGTGAGGGTGGGCGAGGTCCCGCGAGCGAGCCGGGCGCCCGCCCCGTTCGGGGCGCTCGCCGCGGTGGCTGCACTTTGCCCACCGGGCGCGGGCAGGGGGCGCGTGGCTTCTGCAGCCCCGAAGGCTCCTTTTGTCCGCCCGCGGCGTGAGGAGTGCGTGCCGGGGGCTTTGTTCGGCCCGGAGCGCTCTCCCGTCCCTGCCTTCGGCCTCGCTGCCGGCCCCGTGTCCTCCGGGGCCCGGGGCTGGGCAGGGGCGGCGGCGCCGGCTTGGCCCTAGGCTTGGGGGACAGTTGTTTAGCGGGGAGGTGGTGAGGGCGGCGCTTTGCTGCTCTCTCCAGAGCTCGCCGCACACCCCGGAGTCCGGGATTGAGTCTCTCCGGACGCCCAAAGCTGGGGAGAGGGTGGCCAGCAGTGAGTCGGGTGGAGGGAGGCTCGGGGGTTGGGTGGCTTGAGAGTTTGAGAGACCCAGGTGGGTTTGGAAGTCGCCACTTGGAAGTTCAAGTTAGGGGGCTGCTCTCCAGGCCCCCAGCAGTTTGAGGCAACTCCTCCCCGGATACCCCCTCACTGCTTACACCCGCGGCTCCGGGCAGAGCCGAGCTAGCTGCTTACCTCTGGTCGGGCCACAATGGGACGGTGCAGACAGGGCTGGAAACCGGCTAGCGAGGTCCAGGAGCGATAGCCCCTTGTGATCTGATGCCTTTCCTCTCTCTCTCTCCCTTTCTCCCTCTGTGCCCCCTGCCTACTTTGCAGGCTAGCTTTATACGTCTACGAATATTTACTGCACGTAGGAGCACAGAAATCTGCACAGACCTTCTTGTCCGAGGTGAGTGGAACTCTCCCCATCATCCAATTTCTTGACACCCCCTCCTCTGCACTATTCTTAGAGCCTTTGTTTTCAGGAGCAGCCACTGTGGCCACCATTTTGAATTTTTATCACCTTTTGGCATTTATTGTTAGTTGGTCTTCACAGCCTTTTGGCTCTGGGAAGCCCCCTGCCCACCCCTCCCCTCTGCTCTTCTAAGCTGTCTCTGCTCTCTCCTTTCTAGATTCGATGGGAAAAAAACATCACGTTGGGAGAACCTCCTGGGTTTTTGCACTCCTGGTGGTGGTAAGTTTGTGTGATAGTTTTGTGTGTGTGTGTGTGTGTGTTTTATTCTGAGTCCCAGGTCCAAGTGAACAAAGACGGGACGCCTGGAGCCAGCCCCCCATCCTATGCCTTACCCTCAGCATTGCACAGAGCAGGGCACCTCTGGGCACTCAGACTAGGACTGCTGAAGGAGGAAAAGAGCAGAAGAGGCTGGTGCCTAAAGTTTTTAACTCTTTCCCCTCCCATTGAGAACCTACTAAATTGTGCCTGGTGTTTGGGTAGAAACTCCTTACTTTTCCATCTCACTTGCAGCCACTGGGCAGGCTTGCAAAAACCTTGCAGGATTTTTGTCAATTCTGCATGCTGCTTTAATTAGAGGGAATGGGGGTGGGGCGGGGTGGGTTGGAAGGGGATACCAGGTCTGTTTTACAACTGGCCTGTCCTTTCTTTTTTCTACTGTGAGCTCAGAACCTTGAGAGAGAATCTACTGGGGCATTTTCATGCTGAGAAAAAGCAAGAAAGAGTTGCCACTTCCTTTAAAGTTACTGATTCAGACTGACTGGACCTTCCTCTCCTCTGTGGTCCCTCCCCCCCTCCCCCAGCATCCCGAAAACCACAAAGTTTCATTTTACTGAGAACCTTAACAGGTCCCAGTTGACCTCTGAGTGCCTGTAGTTAGTTGGTAGGTAGGGGCTCTCTTATTTGAGACTGTCTCCCAGGCCCCTGGGCTCTGCAGGTGTGGGACTACTGCAGGTCTGGGCTGTGTTTGCTGCAGGCAGGAGGGAGGCTTTGGGTCTGCCGAGCTAGTCGCTGTGCCCTTAAGACCTGCGTGTTTTGTGGAGTCTTTGACATCCTTTTGAAAACGAAAAGAAAGCAGAGTGGCTTTTGATATTTTGGTGGCATTCGGGGAAACGGAGTGCCATGTCTTGGGATCTTAGTGCCTTTACCTGACTACCAGCTCAGGTTACTGTTTCAAGTCTCTGAAATGCAGAGGGATGAAGTGTCTGTTGTAACTCGTGTAGGGAAGATGAGTTTTTAATTACTTCTGCCAACCTCGAAACTGCTGGCATTGGAGGCATTTGGTATGGATGGAGTAAGGATTCTACCTGTCAGAGTGGGTGATAGGTTATCTGAGGTGGTTTTTGGAGAGCAGTGTGTGAATGGGATGGGCGGGTCTGACCATAAGTTTTGCAGAAACCTAGGCTTATCAGTAAAAGTTACTTAGAAGAGGCTGGGGGCGTTCGTAGTGTTAGAAATCTTTAGTGTGTGGAGGAGTTAATCAGATATGTGCAGCTTCAGAGGATAGAAAGGAATGTTTTTGAGCCCCTTTCTCCCCCACCCTTTGCCCCTAATTAGAAGTCCTTGATTTTCCTGTTCTATCCATAATCTCCCTGAAACTTCCCAGCCTGTCTGATATATTGGGCTCAGGCAGTGGTTGCTCTGGCTGTGGTCTCGTTTAGTTAGAAGTTGCTTCAGATGACTTGATATTGAGCAAATGACCACGGCTTCTGGGGTGGGAGGCAGCAGTCGAGGTGATCCAAAGATGGCTAGGCTGCCTTATTCATACACCTTGAATGAGATGCTTGTTTGATGACTGGCAGAGCTGGCGGTTGAGATGGTGTCTCTTGTGCTGCTGTTTGTGATGGGGACAGGAGCACTGGACCAAGATGCAAAGTTTTGCTCTGGTGCTTATTTTACCCTTCAGTCAGTTCCCATCCCTGGGCCTTGGGCTCTGGACCTGGAGAGGGTTTCTAAGGCCCCTTGTTAATACAATGACTATTGCGTGTTTGCATAGGGTTTTACTGGTTGACAAAGGACTTGTATGTCTATTCTCATGTAATGCAAAGTGTTAGAGGGACCATACAGAATCATGGAGGGGGATGAGGCAGGGCTATCTAGGGCTCCCCGAACCAGGTCCTCCCTTTGCTGGCCAGGTGCCTTTCTCAAGGCTCTCTATTTCAATATGAAATGACAAGATACTTGATTGACCTTTGGCTAATTGATACATGTTCTTTGGTGGGCAGGTGTGGAGTGTTTCTTGCATAAGAATACCTTGGGGGAGGGGCTGACTGAAAGTGGAGGTGCAGTGGAAGGAGTGGGGGTATGGGCTTCTGGATTAAGAACCTGCCAGTTACCCGGTTTGTTGCACATATGAATTAATAGTCCTGAATTTGACAATTTTTTTACTAAAGGCAGCTATTTTGGATTGGGGGAGCAGTAAAAGGAGCACAGATGAGACAAGCGTGAATTCTCATTCAAATTCCTCCCTATCCCGCTTGGGCAGCCGTGGTGTGTTATACTAACTAAACCGTCCGAACTTCAGTGTCCCTGGTATAAAGTGGGGATAAATCTCTTGTCTTCCAGTGCTGTCGTAGGCACGAGCAGAATCGGGGTGTGAGGTATTTCGCACATAGTAGGAGGCTGATAGATGACAACTGTTACTCTTATTACAAAAGATTGGCTTGCCAGAAGAGGTTGGGTACATTTTGTTTTCTAGGCTGAGTTTGCCCAACGCAGGCTGGAAAGGTGGAGTTGAGCCTTTGGGAGATCTGGTGCTCTTAGCACCGTGTATTGTGCACTTGCCGTTGTGTACAGAAGTCATAATTAGTAACCTGATCTTATTTTATTTTTCAACTTGCAGTGTATTTTGGGACCTTTACTGTGCAGCTCCTGAAAGGCGAGACACTTGTGAACATTCAAGTGAAGCAAAAGCCTTTCATGATTACGTGAGTAACAAAATTTTAATCCTGGCAATAATTACAGGGTTGGATAGCTCTAACTTCTTCAGGACCAAAAGCAAATACACGGCCAATTGGCAGTGGGTTTTGTTTTCTCCTTGCATTTCTTTTGCCCATCTCCCTGCTGCCCTCGCCCCATACCCTTCTCCAGCAGCGTTCTAACTTGGTGAACGGTATTTCATAATGTTGTAATTATGCAAAAGAGTGTAGATTCCTATCTGGAGAATTAAATGGCGTTGTGTAGGGCTCAACCATGTGAGGTTTATGTTCAGAGTGGACAGTTAGCTGGGAGGGGACTCTTTGGTGTTGGTTTAAAAAACAATGGGCCACAACCAAAAAAAAAGAAAAAAGCAAATACGAAACTTGTGTTTTGGAGTAGAAGGCGTGTTGAGTGAGAATTTGGTGAAATGGACTCCTGCGTTGCTTTTCAGGGAGTAAACTTTCAAAATATGTTTTGGGGTGTGTGTGTGTGGTGGTGGGGGGGTTCATGTTGTGTCCACCTAAGACAACGTCCGCTTTGGTGTCCTTGGTTGGTCCATAATCGTGTTCAAAATATCCTTGGGAAGATAGCTGATTTCATTACATTGTACTCTATCATTTGCCCTCTACCTGGATGAGTTTCCTAAGATTTATGAAAGAAATGCT
This sequence comes from Rhinolophus hipposideros, assembly GCF_964194185.1. Lineage (NCBI taxonomy): Eukaryota > Metazoa > Chordata > Mammalia > Chiroptera > Rhinolophidae > Rhinolophus > Rhinolophus hipposideros. The sequence continues at coordinate 56,870,921 of NC_138054.1, forward strand.
TATGAGAGAGGTGTCTGCCACATATCCATCTCCAGTGGCAGTTACCCTCAAAAAAAAAAAAAAATTGGACTCCAAACCTGGGTTGGAGTCAGACTTTATGATCAGATGTGACAGGTTAGGATCTTCTGGGGAAGATGGAGGGGGAAGTGAAGATCTTCCCAGCCTCTTTTCAGTCTCTGCTTCCTATTGGCTTTGAGAAGGTTAAGGGTGTGTGTGTCAGTCGTGCACACACACACGTGCACATAAGAGGTGATCTATTTTGTCTTGTACTTCTGCATGAAGGGGGAAGGAATGGTCCCCAAGCTCGGGGGCATGGCAGTTGGTTTCTTGAATGTCATCAGGGCCCACCTACTTGATCAGGCCATTTGCATCCCCTGCTTGTAGAGTTTGAAACTGGCCTAGGATACTAGAACCCACTTGGTTGAGTTTCACAAGTGGTCAGATCCCATCACCATGAATATCTTTATGGTGACAATTTCTCCTGTAATATGAGGAGTTAGAGACTCAGCTGGAGGCTGCCTGGGGTTGAGAATATTCATTGTGATGACATTCTGCTATGACTGGAAAGTTAATGCCCTTGAAGTGGAATGCTGAGGAAATTGACCAGGTCTCATGCCATCTCCAGGGTTGAAGAAGAGAAGCTGGCAAATGGTACTTAATGGCGTGGTAAACTTAGTAGTGAAAGGTGAGGTGACTGGTTCACCTGTGATGTGGTTCTTCTGGGAAAATCTGTGGTGATCATCACAGGGTTTCCTGAACTGGAGATCGAGGGAGGAGGCGAAGAGGTATGTTAGCCATAGAAAAATATTTGGTGAATTTGCTTTTCTATATAGTCAGTCTTGTACCTTTTTTTTTTAAACCTACGGATAGCCAATTTTGTGTGGCCGGTCTTTGACTGCTGTGCAAAATGGTTTTATTTTAGACTGGGGGGGATGAGTAAGTGTGCTTATTTCAAATCGATCTCTTGATACAGGTTGTCTGTGCTGTCTTTTGAAGGTATCTTTCAGAGACGTTAATGAGTTTTAACTAAGTTTAATGCTCTAGTAAATAATGTGCGACTCTCTTTGGCAGTTTGTGGTTTGGTCTGCCATCTTGAAATGGTATGGTGGCCGTGGAAGTTTGCATGGGTTGACTTTCAGTAATTTGTTAAGGAAGGGCAGCAGAATAGTGTAGAGACTGCTGAGGCTGGCATAGACATTTAGGAGATGCTACAAAAAGAGATTGACACCCAGGATTCACAGACTTTGGGGTCAAAACCCTTTTTCTGGATTGGGATCCATTTGCTGTTATGCGGCCTGAGAGAATCAGGTCACGTGGGAGAAGGGATGGAGTGATGAATGGGGACAGTGAGGAAAGTCTCTATGGGGAAGGAGTTAAAAGGTAGCGTTGAGTTGCAGGGATGACAGACAAGCAACTGGAAAATTAAGAACTATTTAAGAAAATTAAGAAAAGATACCCTCTTTTATCTTTGTCCTTCTCAAATCTTCATGTGTTCTCTCCATTCCCATGGCGACCATCTAGTTAGCCCTCATTCCTTCCTGCTAGAATTATTACTATATCTTCTTCTGGACTCCTTTTCCTTTTGTCTAGAATGCATGCCACTCTTACCCACTTACATCCTATCCATCTTTGAAGTTCTCCTTCATGGACAACTTTTATGATAGTGTTTTGCACACTCTGATCTCTCCTTAATATCAGTGTCTGTGGCAACCACCTATGGAAAGCTTTGTTGGATGCTTACCGTGTGCTGGACCCCTGTGCTGAGTGCTGTGGGTTCTGTGACCCTATGACAGAAGGCATGTTGTTAACTCCATTTTGCAGATGAAGAAACTGAGGCACAGAGAGGTTAATTTATAGCTTGTAGATGATAGAATTAGGATTCAAACACACATCCTAACTGACTCCAGAATTGGTGCTCCTAACCCCACCAAGGCTCGGCCTCACAGGTTCATGCCATCATTTGTTTGCACCCATTCTGACTAAGTTCTCAGTCAGGTTTTTCTTTTCCAGCCACAGCTTATTAATTTTTTCCATGCCAGAGACGATTCATCCACAGAGCTATTCATCTCTGTAGCTCCCACAATACCTTGCCCATAGTAGGTACGTATGCTAATTGAATGAAGAGGTAAAGAACTATGGGTAAGAAAAAATAAGTGATTTGGGGTCAGTGAGTAACCTGGTCTAGAATAGCCAGTGGAATAGTGGAGGTGTTTTTTCAGTGACCTCATTTTGCTGGGTGATCTGGAATCAGTGATTTAATGCGGGTTAACTAGTTAATGAGGGTTAACTAGTTACCTTAAGTCCTCTTTAGAAAGTAAAGTGGAGTGTAAATAAGAGGGCAGTAACTGGCCGTCCGTTTTTGAGCGAGGAAATTCAAAGATTCTCATGGCTTGTGGGGGAGTCTGTGCAGCCTGGGTACCAGGCCTGGGCCTTGGGTAATGAGTATTAAGTGCTCCCAGGGCAGGGATGAGGAGGGAATGACCGACTCCTTTGGTGCTGGAAAGGTCCTCTATCGATTCAGAAGGTCCTGGTCTCAGCTCTCTTAGGGAAATGATTTTGTGTTCCTGGCAAGTTGTCTCCCCTTTCCTGATGGATCAGGTTGATCTCAGAGGCTCTTTTCAGGTCAAGGCCAGGTTCTAGGGCCTGGAATAAACCAGGTGACTCAGCATGGAGGGAGTTTAAATTTTCTTTGAATTGGTAAGTTTTTATTTGAGTCACAGTCTATTTTCCCCCACACATCTGGCAACTTCAGGTTTCTTGGCTTATTGTTCATAAGCCCGAGTGCCTTGATGTTGACCACATAAAACATGGAACGGTACCCAGAGTGGACATTTCTGAGAAATTGGTTTGCCTTAAGTCAGGGGAGGCTCACAAGGACCCTCCCTGCCTATGGTTTTCTTGCTCTTCCCCTCTGGTCAGAGCAGTGGTTCTCAGAGTGTTGTTGAAAACCCTTGGGGTCCCATTGGGTTTTCTTAGACATTGTTGTCTGGGTCCCGGCCTTCTGTGCAGCGGATACTCCCAACTGTCAACTGTGTTTCTCACTGTGGTCCCAGTGGTGTCCTGGTGATCTTCACTTTGACCTCCTCTAGGGTCTGTGGGGTTGGTAGAAGTTTCTTGGGTGCCTTCTCAACTACCAGCCCTCCTTGTGGTAGCTAATTTTGTATTTTACTTTTGGTGGCAAGAAGTGAGTGGAGGAGGTAAGGCCCTGAAGTGGTGTCTGAGAGCTGGAGAGCATTGATGGTTCCTTGCACTGTTCGTGTTGCTGTACTTTTCATGATGCTTTTTCAGTACGTGATTGTGGTTTGGCCTCACAGCTGCCTTGTTGGTCAGGTTTTATTATTAAATCTTATCCCCATTCTACAGATGAGAAAACCAAGGCCTGGAGTTTAGATGGTCTGTCCAAGGGCATATAGCCAAGGGGTGGCAGAGCTGGGACTAGGCCTCCGTCTTTCAGATTTTTTCTCTGAGCTTTTGGTAACTCTCATTTGATACAGAATTCCTGCAAAACAGAGAGAAGGTGTTTGCATTTGACCCAGAGTGTGCCCATATATATTCACTGAAGAAATTAATTTAGCAGAGAATTAAATGGACATTCCTGACAGGTGCATTGCAGAGACACTGGCAGAGGTGGGACTTGAGCTCTGGGAAGGGAGTTTGTTATGGTGCAGTGGCTCTTTTGGCAGGGAAATTGTGATAAAAGGTATGGCCTTTCCTTCCAGAAAATACATGTGTCCCCACAAAGGAGACTTTGTGTATGATTTCAGTAGTTGTATGGATTGCTGCCCCAAAACCCAAGCCCCCTTTGATCCCTAGTGAAGAACTTGGAGTGTGTAGTGGACATGGAGTCCCATGACCTTGGGGAGTCTTAAGCCTCAGTTTCCCTGCTCTGAAGACCTCTGCCGTTGTGAGCCCCCAACTTAGCCTCCCTCAGTGGGGCTGGCTCCCTTATGCCTGTGCCCCCACTTACCCAGAAGTACTCTGTGGACCTCTCCACTCCATGCTGTGAGCCTGTGTCTTTAGGCAGGTTGGTTAAGGAGGAAAGTGCCCTAGAGTCCTGGGCGTGCATGGGAATGGAGGTATTTGTGGCTCAGTGGCAGGGGTCCAGCGTCCTTGGTGGGTTTGAAATAGCAAAGTGATATTTGAGAGGGCTCTCCTTGGATGTGCTGAGCTGAGGTTCCTGCCAGGCGGGGAGTGTCCGTGCCTGCCAGAGCCTTTTGGGGGCAGGGGCATGAGACGGTGGCAGTGCGGGCAGAATGGGAGGAGAAAGCCGCAGCTGGGCTCCGGGTAGCTGGGGGTGTGCTCTCGCCCGCGATAAGCCAGCCTAGCTATCTGCCCAGAGGTCCTGGCAAGTTCATGGCGTTGCCTTTGGCTCTGACCCTTGGCACTCTTATGTGGCAGATTATGAAAACAAAACATACACACAGTTGTTTCTTTCCCCACTCCGTTTGGAGCTTAGAATTTGTGTTGCGTCCTTTCTTTGGATTCCCACCCTATTTGCTGCAATGCCTCTTAACCCTCCTCCATCGGTAGCTAATTAAACACAAAATGAGTAACTGGAAATTACTTTTTGTCGGGATCTGGGCAATGCAGCCACCTTAATGGTTTTCAAGTGGCAACAAGACCCCAAAGTGCAAATCCTTGCCCTTTATTTCAAGGTGGGAAGTGGGGTGGGGGGAGTAGTGGGGGCCCAAACAAAGTTTTTGGCAGTGGTCACTTCATTTGAACTCCAAGACAAGCCGTGCACACCAGTCTTTGCATAATGCCATCTTTGTTAGCTAAGCATTTGCAGACTTGGACGGACAGCTAGCTCTGTGCCAGCCGCCGCTCTGAGGGAGCCGGCCCTCCCTGTAGCGTCCCTTAGGCCGTCTTAATTTTCCAAGGAAAGCATGTTCTCTAGTGGGGACTTCAGGCCAGAGCCACCTTGCCCTCTTCCCTCAACCTTCCCTCTTCTGTGTGTGTGTGCTTAAATCTTAAGAGGGAGAAGTGGAAGGGAGGTGTGTGTGCTTGAGGGCCTGTCAGCCAAGATAACAGAAATGTTACACGAGCTGTAGCTTTTATTATAGTGTCTAGGGTTTAGGGTATTTAGAAAAATTAATCTTTTTTAGCTTGGTAATAATTCTGACCATGGCACAAGTGCATCAGACGATTCACATAAACTTCTTTAATACATGTTGCTGGGAGCTTACGGCAAACAGACAATAATGACTGTTTTTGATTCGCCAGGGTAATAGGGTTTTCTTGTAGCCCTGGTGAGATGAGTTTTAGCAGTGTTTCTCTCTGTGTTAACACTTTTCTTTTCCTTGAATCCTCTGGATTTTGAAGGGTTTGGGCTATGAATAGTGGTGGGGACACATACCTGAGTTTCAATCCTCATTTTCTGTCATCCCCTGGCAGGGAGACTTTTGGACCCTCAGTTTCCCCATCTGTTGAATGGGGGAAATGGTAGTTCCTTTGTGTGGTTGTCATGAGGGTTAAGTAATAGGATGTATGTAAAATAGTTGTCTCTCTGTGGCTAGTGCTTGGTGAATTTGTTTCCTTTCTCTTTACAGCCTTCCATTTTTTTTCCCCCAAAACATTTAATCTCGTAGAGACAATAGCATATTTTTTCTGGGAGAGTAAGTCGATCCTCGGGAGCTGGACACTTGAATTTTCCAGTGATGCCCTCTGGTGCTTGGTCTCCCCTGATGTGTCATGGAGTCCTTCTCTCATACCAGCCATCTTGTCTAACCCCCACACCCCTGCATGGGGCAAAGCAGGCGCCCTGCCACAGGCTGGCACTGATAAGTGCTCCCCTGAGATGTCTGCGTCCCTTATCTGCGTTGGACAGAGGGGTCCTGTCCCACTCCCACGTGTGGCTGCCACGTAGCTAAATAGTGAGACCCAGAGGGCTGGTAACTTGGCATCAGCAGAAATCTGAATTCAAATTTCAGCTTTATACCTCTTGTTAGCTGAGGGGCCTTCACTTCTTGAGGTCTGTTCTCTCGACTGAAACAGGCACAAAGGGTCGTCCATGCTCAGCCCACCGTGGGAGTGGCCGTGAGAAAGGCATGGAAAGCTGTTGTGCTGTGTAAATGCTTACGGGGACAAACCGGAATGAAAGTCGCTGAGTTGGGGTCTTACCAAGACCCTGGACGGCCTCGGGCCTTACCTGACTTTCTGCTTGCGTGAGGAATCCTAAAGAGGGGCCCGCAGGAGAAGGTGAGCTTGGGAAAGGCCGACAGGAAGCTGGTTCTGGGAGCAATAGCTGCTTTCTCTTTCGACTTTCTGGCGTGAGCCTGAGGCCTTGGTCGTCTAGGCCCTGGTTGTTTGACCCCCAAACTAAGAACAGAAGACACTACTGAGTTTCGAGGCGTTGATTCTGTCCAATCGTTGAGTGGCTGTTCTGTTCACTGTCAAGTTGAAGAGACAGGTGCAGCCCAGGAAGTGATAAGTGCTTAAAACACTTGTGCAGAATGATCTTGTTCTTTGGGGAGATGGATGGGTGGTGGGAGTAGGTAAGTAGTCCCGCCCCTGGTGGTGGCCGGGAAATGCATTTAATGCCTGTATAGACAGCAGAGTTACCCGTGATGGAACTGGAGGTCACCTGGTCATCTTACAAGTAGGCAAACTGAGACCCAGAGAGGAAAGATGCGCCACCTGAGGTCACCAGTAGTTCTCAAACCTGCAAACCCCATTGGAGCCCAGGACTCTGCTGTGTTGCCTTGCTGCACTTACAAGCTGTGTGAACTCAGGCATCTTAATTAACCTCTCTGTGCCTCAGTTTCCTTAGGTGGAAAATGGGAGTAGTAAAACACACTTACCGCATAGGGTTATCATGAGGATTAATTCAGTGTACACACAACACTCACACACACACACACACACACACACACACACAGAGAACATGTAGTGCCTGGCACAGTGGAAGCACTGTAAACATGTGCTATCATCTTATTATCTCACCTTGCCTGGTATGAATCCTGGCGCTCTAATGGCCAAAAGGGGGACAGCAGCAGGGGCCTGGGGGTGGGAAGTGTGAAACATGAACCATTGTTGGTCTGCTCACCTGTTGATTAGCTCTCTGGACCCCTGGGTTTAAATCTACCTTTTTTTTTGTTGTTTTTAAACTTTTATTTAAGTGTGTTTTTCCAGGACCCATCAGCTCCAAGTCAAGTAGTTGTTTCAATCTAGTTGTGGAGGGCGCAGCTCACAGTGGCCCATGTGGGGATCGAACCCGCAACCTTGTTATTACGAGCACCGCGCTCTAACCAACTGAGCTAACAGGCTGCCCCTTGAATCTACCTTTTTTTAAGCACCCTTGAGTGACTGGGGGGGTGGGAGTGGGAAGGGGTTTTACACATGCAGCCTCCAAAGCAGCTGCTGTGCTTGTGAGGATGGAATGAGATGACACATGGATGCCCCTGGCCATCACCTGGCCTGTGTTGGTCAGTCAGTGTCCATTTCCTCCTCTTCCAGCCACTTCTGTTACTCTAGGAGTCTGGAACTTTCCCCAGCCCCCTCTGACCCTTCCATGTGGTCCCTACTTGGTGCTACACCACTTGACATAGGCTTTTTTGCTCCCCTGCCAACCATCCCCTTCTGTAGAGCAGATGCCAGCCTGGCACTTGGCTGTCTCCACCAAGCCTGCTAGGACCACCCTCATGGGGACACCCCCTTTTCTCTTTTTCTCCCCAGGAACTTTGTGTCTTTCTTATTCACTTGTTCACTTGCCTGGAAGGAGAGTGATTTAGGTCAAGTAGTATCGCTTTGCTTCCTCCTTTTAGATTGGAGCACCCCTAAGGGTAGGAGGCCTTATTTTCACCCCCTTTCTGCCACTCCAATCTTGGGACCTATTGCAGTCTTGAATAAATCCTGTGGGTGGTGAGCTACACTCCAAGCCTTGAGAAGTGAGAAGGGTTTGATCCCTGCCTAGGTATCAGGCGTGTTAAATACACGTTTTACTGGAAATGGACAAGTGGTGTAGAGAAATCCATTGTTTTGCAAACTGAGTTGTGACCCATTAGTATCTCATGAAATCAACTTAATGGGTCAGACTGGCAAAGTACAAAAAAATGAAACAACTGTCACAGAAAGTAAACGTAAGTATTCAGGAAACTTGTTTTCAGTGACTTAGGTATGCGTATAAATGAACGCATGCCCTGTGTTTTGATGTAAAATTTGCCTTATTGTGGGTCTCAGTCTAAACTTTGAAGGCTTCTAGCCTGGAGATGCTGAGATTGAATCTTGGGCCCTACAGGCTGTGTGACAGGCTAAGTGACAAGCTATTGCTGACCTTAGTTCCCTGATCGTTAATCAGGCGGGAATCATCCCCACCTCCAAGGCTTCTTGGGAGCATCGTGTCCCCACCTTGCTTCCAGAGTGGTGCCCGGGGGTGTGCAGCACCTCTGCCTTGGGTGTTCACTGCCGTATTTCTAGTGCACTGACCACGTGGAAGGTGCTCAGCAGATGCTTGCTGAGTGCTGAGTAAGCAGTAGCTCCCAAGTCTACAATTTGTCCCTGCGGACTCGCCTTGGGCAGCTCCTCCCTCCTGTCTGCAGTTGAGGCGGGGGTCCCGGCCCCCTGTGGAGGGTGATTTCTGAACATCTGCAGGGCTTCTGCTCTGGCCGCAGCAAAATTCTTGAGAATAGGTCTCCGGGCATCCTGTCTGACCCAAGTTGGCCCAGCCTCCCAAATTCCCTGTCCCCTCCTGATGACAGCTGTTTGCATAGCTCCCGAGGCAGGCAAGCTGGCTTTGTGTCTCCAGCTCTTTGTGTGTTTGGGTGAAGCGCCTGACATTTCACTTCTGTTTCATAGTCCTCTGACCTTACGAAGCATGGCTGCTCCCTGGGGCCTCTCGCTGAGGTTTTCTTGTGATCCTTCTCTCTCAGTCACAAAGGGCTGTTTGAGAGAGCAGGCTCTGGGGTGGCAGACCTCCCCCATGCCCAGCATACTAGCTATTGCAGCTTTGCCAGCTCTTGGGATGGACAGAGTGTGGCTTTGGAGACGGGCCTGGGGCATTGGTAGCTCGTCGGGCAGTTAGTCCTGGGCGCCTGCTGTGTGCCTGGCTCTGTGCTGGTTGGTGATGGGGACTAAAGCCATGTCTCGGATTATACACAGGATTTGGACTTGGATGACCAGGGTTCAAGTTCTAATTCTTTCAGATGGCCTTGGGTAAGTCACTCGGCTTCTCTGAGCCTTGGTTGGTTTGTGATATGAAATTATGTAAAATAAGGCCTGGCCATTTTTTTTTTTTTTTTTTTTGCCTCTCAAGGTGTTTTTTTTGGAAGTCAGGTAAGAGCATGTGAAAATGGTTTGTAAATGGTGGTCCCCTTTTGAGAAGGCTATTTCTAAATTTGAACAGACTGTCAATTCATAGAACGTATATAAAAAAGGAGCCTCTCTATTTACAGATGGGGAAACTGAGGCCTGGAATAGTGTGGTAATCTAGCTTGTCTGTGGCCAGATGGGCTGCTGATTCCTGGGGCAGCCAGTGACTTGAGAAAACCTCCACCTAAGAGGTTGGCGCCTGTGTCTGTGCCATCCGTGTGGAATTTTGCAGCTTTCTTTGGGAGGTGCTCTGGGCTTCCCGTGGCTTTGGCCACCCTGCCTGTGCTGAAGGGGCAGACGGCCCAGTGGGCAGGCCTAGTGTCGGCCGTGTGCACGCTGCCCTTCTTTTCTCGCTGTCTTTTAGACGGCTTCCAGTAGAAAATGTTATCCTCTCTCTGGAGGCCCTTGCTCTTGGCAGCGCCGCCCGCCAGATCCCGCTCGGCAAGCCCACTTGTGTTACACGAGGCAGTGCTGGCCCACAGCTCTGGTCGCAGGTTTCGCTGCAGATCTCAGGCTGGTGAGCCACTTCAAAAGGGGATTTTACAGCGTGACAGGGAATTTCAGCCACCGCGTTATCTCCGAATTGGCCTATTGATGGTTTCAGCAGAGCATTTCAGCATCAGGGAAGCCAATACAATTTGAGTTAGTTGTGATGGCTGCCACTTTAAATACCGCAGTGAATTTCTGTCAGTGAGCTAATGTGTGGAATAGGGAATTGCAGAAAACTGGATCACCAGAGCGCTGCAGTCGATTCTGACCCCAAGCTACAGAAAATGAACTTAAACCTGGTTGACTGCCGGCACATACTTTCTTTGGCATTCTTTTGCTAGCAGCATCTGTTTCAAAGGGAACTGGAAGGGACAAGACTAGGTGAAAATCACAGCGTTTGACTCTGGTGATGTTCCATGGGAAGTTGGGTCCCTGGGAGGGAGTCAGGGTGGCGCTTTGCTGTGAGGGCTCAATTACTAAACTATAGCAGTGTGGTTTCATAATCATGAGTCCCGTAACGGAACAAGTGTTTATTGAGCACTTACTAAGTGCCAAGACCTTTAAAAGTGTTCGTATTCGATTCTCACCCTATTTGCGCAGTGTCAAGGACGGGATGTTCTTCCTATTTTATGAACGAAAAACTGATAACAACTGAACAGTTATTGAGAGCTAACTGTATGCTAGGTACTGCTCTAAATGCTTTTAGGTCTTACGTCATACTCACAACAGCCCTATTGTGAGGTTAAGTTCAGTTTTTCTATTTTGTAGTTAAGGAAACTGAGGCACTAGAGGGATTTAGCAGCGTTGAAGGCGCTCTTCACTACCACACCGCCTCCCTAAGAATTAATACCAGATTTGACAGCTTTGCTGCCTAATTAATTGGTGACCCACTGCCCAGCCTGGGACGTTTGATACTGGGGCTGGCAGGGCGAGGTGGGAGCCAGTCCTGAGGGAGACAGGCAAGCTGAAGCCCTGCCTGTGGGTCCTGTGGTTTTTTCCCGGCGCTGTGCTTTTCCACGGGCAGAGGGACTGGGCTGGATTTCAATGAACTCACTGAGGAAAAAGATATCCGGCTTTCGGCCCATATACCTTAAGGAAGAGCTCCCCGATTTCTTCACTCTAAGGCCCCCTTTTACTAATCCCCTACCACTTCCTGTGGACTCCATGCTTGAAAATATTTTATTTACAAATAGATTGCATGCATTGAGTCACCATTCATTTTGATGAAGTAGGAATAATAACTATACAGTTTGGTGCTTATCGGAGCTCTTATCACCTTGGGGGAACCTATATGAGCACACCTATTTGGCGCAGTTCTAGTCAACAGAAAACATGGGGAATTTGGGTTCCATTTCAGTTGAGGCAGACCTGATTCTTGTTGAACTTAAAAAAATATCAGCAATGTTCCAGAGTTCCTAAAATTTTCAAGAGACCTGAGTTCTTAGGCTGTGAACCTCTGGCTTTACGCCTGTGCTTCTCCACCCACGAAGCAATGTATGGGGCTGCTTCGAGCTTTGTTCTGGGATGGCCAGGGTTGGGCTCTGTGGAGGCAAGTTGCTCACGTTTTCCTCTGGGAGTATGAGGGTCAGAAGGCAGAGTTCACTCTAGGTCATCCACCGCAGAGTAGGCAGGACAGACAAGGCTTCCCTGTTAGGAAAAAGCAGCTTGGAAGATGTGTGTGTGTGGTCCAGGAGTGTAAGACCCTGAGTAGGAAGCTCTTGTCTCTAGCAAAGACTCCAGAGCCCCAATCCCTACAAACTTGGAGAAACACAAGTACCGTGTCTCCTAGAGCTCTGAGCTGTCAGTCGAGCAGAAGAGAGGGATCACTGGACAGCGGGTCCAGAAATCATCTTTCTCAACTAAATTTCCCACTTACTGTCTGCGTGACCTTTGACTGGCCAGTGTCTTCCTTCTGGTCCTCAATTTCCTAATTTGTTGCATGGGGACAGTGAGAGATACAGACAAGATTTCTGAAACAGTGGTGACCAGCATTTATTGCCCCTTTGTCCTGGGCCAGGCACTGCGTGGGTATGGCATTTAATCCTTGTAACTCTCTACAAGGCAGGGGCTGTTTTTTATCTCATTCCTTGGATGAAACTGAGGCTCAGAAGTGACGTCATTAGCCCATGGTTATGAAGTCATTAAGTCATGGAGCCAGGACTGGAACCCAGGCCCCATTCTGTGCCTTGAAGCCACACTGTTATTGTAACAAACTTTTGGATGATTTTGGGAGATGGGGACCTTGGGGGAAAAAATGCACTTCGAAAGAATTGGATCATTTCAGTAGAAACCTATAAAGGTGTGTCTTAAAAAAAAAAAAGTCAGTGACAGTTTGCTTCCCATTGAGATGAATGTAGATAAACCTATTTTGACTGTTAACTTACTCTGTTGCTTAAAAGCCAGTGATGTGTGGTGTTGAATTTATTTTTGTGCACAATGTTTAAGTGTTTGCCTCTTCTTGCGTGACGTGTGTGAATTTGGGAATTGCCTGTGCTTTGGGAATGGAGGCCGCTGCTCATACTTAAGGATTTTGCCTTAAGAGGGACCTGTAAGAAGGTGTGTGTGGTGCAGGCGCTGAGAAGTGGCTGGAAGCTGCATGCGTACCTGTGTCTGAGGACGTCGATGGAGCCAGAGTCGCTCTGAAGTTGGGGTCAGAGTGGAGAGCGGATCACAGGAGTCTTTGTGACTGGAAGCCTAAATATTTATTCTGTTCTGTCCCTAATGAAAACAAATTGTCAACAGTTGTTCAGTAACTGACTAAATTAAAATCTGTAATTAGTCAATTAGATTAAAGAGTTGGCACAACCTGATTGTATCATGCTGGTTAGGTTATTAAGAGAAAGGGTGTGATTTTTAATTACTGAATGCTAATTTTGACAGTTTCAAATAGAAACAGACGTGTTTTTCCCCCCCTTTTTTCCCTAATTCTGAATGGTTTGGAAAGTAAAGATACTCAATGTGTAAATTAATGATTTTTTGAAGGAAAATAATCCGAGAAGGCCTTTCTGTAGAGTAGCGGGGATTTTTGTTAGGAGGCCACATTGATTTCGGTGAAAGAGTTAGTTGGAAATCCTTCCTTTCTTGAAGGAAGGATGGCCCGGAGCTTGGCAGCTTTTTTTTTTTTTTTTTAACTCACTCTAAATGGGAAATTAGATTTCAACTTCAAACAGTCTAGTCATTGAGTTAGAGTTCTTTTTAGGGTTTCCCCCAGTCTGTCACCTAAGGGTTTTTCTGACTGACACCCAGTGAGCCATAGACAATAGGAGACAGACTCCAGTGAAGAAACAAACTACTATGTGTATGTGAAGTGTGGCGAGACCTCAGACACTAGCCCAGGTGAATAGCAGTATCCAATTTGTTATAAAATACGTTCTTACATTCTGGGCAACCAGTGAGAGGGACAGATGCAATGAAAGTTCTTATTGCCCCAGCTTTAAGGCTGAGCCAAGTGAAGAGCTGGGGAAGGAGGTACCAGGGGTGGGGTGAGGTGGGAGAGGGGTGTAGACAAGCTGGAGGAAGGGAATTCCCACAGGTAGTAGTAGGAGTTGGACAGAGGCCAAGAGAGGAGAGGGGCATCTTGCTTGGGAGCAAGATGGGATGAGAAAGTAGGGTCAGTTTATGGATTTAGAGGTACAGAAAACCCGCCAGAGAATTTAGGGCAAATAGAGTAGGCCAGTTTGAAATGGAGTGTGTCTTTCCATTTTGTGTTTCTGGGGGATAACCATGGCGTTGCCTTCCTTGCAGATGCTGGGATATGGGTTATACGCAGCCTTGGAGCTGGGGGTGACATGACTGGAGCTGCTTCCAGCCGTAGACCCTAGCACACAGCCTGGGTCCTCCTGTCACCCTGCCCTCCTCCCCAGCTCCTGGGAGTGTATGATGGGGTCAGCTCTAAGCTGGAAGGCACTATGCACTTGGGTCATTTTATCTGGAGGACCTCAAGCCTTAGAAGAGGACCAGGAGCCACTGCAGGAAGGCCACCCAGCCCTCATTCTCCTCGCTCAAAGTCCTCTGAGCAGTGAGAGGTTGAGGCCCGGGCCCCTGACTGCTGGGCTGCCAACTTCTTACAGCCCATTGGGCAGCCTCCCTGCCTTGGGGGAAAACTGCCCCAAACCCTGTGCCTCTAGGACCTGTACCCAATGGCGTGTCCGTGTTAAAGCACAGGCCCTACGCTCTGCTGGTTGTGTTTTCCATGGTTCTTTTGGGAAGCAGCAGTTAAAATGGCCTTTAGCTTTCAAGATTTAATATGACAGTGTCTGGTGATCAATAATGAATCTTTTTTGTTTTGTTTTGTTTTTAAGGAAGCAACTTTGCTTTTTGTGTCTGATAGACATGGGGTGCTGGGGAAGGAGGGTGCAAAAAACAAGGTGAAGCAGCCTGAGTTCTAATTCCCACTAGGGCCTTTACTCACAGTATAACTGGTACCAGTTGCTTAACTTCTGTGCCTCAGTTTCCTCATCTGTAAAATGGAGGTTGCATTCACCCTAGAAGATGCCCAGTAAACGTTTCTGGAATGAGTGCATGAGAAGCTGAAAGATAGTGTTCTTGGGAAGGTATCTCTGCTTAGGGAGCTGTACTGGGTATGTTCAGACACATGAGTAACCGAGAGGAATGAAAAGCAGGAAGTATTTAAAAGTAGTGGATTGGTGTATGTTCTGAATTTGAAATTCCTCTTTCAGACTCAGGATCCACAGCTGAGGTTAAAGAAACCCATAGAGGCCTGTGTGTGTGTGTGTGTGTGTGTGTGTGTTGGTGGCAAATAGAAGAAAGGAAGTGACAGTGCTAGGAGAGAGTTTATTTTAAAAGCTTCCCCACTGATAGATTTGTAGTCCTGGGTAAATAGGGAAGCTTGTAAAACTTGATTCATTTTCTTCCTGAAGTCTGTTTTTAGTGTGGGGAGTGGGGGTGAGGACAGGCCAGCCAAGGGAGCCAAGTGCTTTGAGGTTAGACGCGTTAGTGTGTCCCCAGTGCACATGAGGTACAGGGCCAGACCAGTGTTCTCACCCCTGCTCCCTGCCCCCAAACAATCTCTCCTTCTCAGGATGGAGGCCAGTCCAATGCTGGGGTCTCATCTAGGGATGAGCAAGGACTTTCTGCACTCAGGATGACTTCCTACTTCCTTCCTGGCCTGTGCTGCGCAGAGCAGGTTAGGTTTGCTCTTTTCTTTTGCTTAGGAAACATGTCCTCCCCCATCCCTGCCCAGGCCTGCTCTGGAGACATGGGCAGGCAGCTGGGGCAACCATTGGCTAGCGAGGAGCTAGGGTGTGTCCTAAACTGGAGGCCCATGTGAACTGTTCAGGAATTAGAAGCTACTGCTGGGAAACCCCAGCAGAAATGGAAAGGTGAGAAGATGGTAGGCCTGGTTAGTGTGTTAGAAAAAAATATTTCAGGGAATTTTGGAGTGTTTCTGTTTTGAAATAAAAATTATGACTGTGTATTTTTGTTATTAGTTTAGAGTGTGAACCCTGAGACTTTGATACCAGACAGTTGCCAGGCTATAGTTAAGGAAAGGAAGGGCCAAGCTCCCTACCACAGGGCCTTGGCACAGGCTGTTCTTGTTTGGAGCACTTCCCTCTGTCAAGTCCTGACACTTGAGGGATACCCAATTCATATTTGTGGACTGAAAGAGTGATCAGGAAATGCAGGAAGCTGCCCACCTGCCAGGGCCCCGTGTGTGCCTTTGAACAGCTCCCTGAAGCCTTAATGTCCTCAGGACAAGGCCACGCTTGGCTGCTCAGTTTGAGCTCTGGCCTTGGCATTTGCCTTTCTTTTCTGAAATAGGTCTTTGACATATTGATGGAGCTTAAGACATGAAGTATCCTCAGAGATGTGTGGGAAAATGCTCATTGTTCACTTAGCCCAACGCTTTGCCAACTAATGAGGCCACTCACGCTGGAAACCCTATGACTTCTCTTGCCCAATTTTTGCATTTTGTAAAGGGGCTTGGAGAGGGGAAAGGGGATTGTAAAGGGGAGTGGGCAGGGATGTGGTCTGGAACCCTGAATACTGGTACCCAGCTGGTATATTGAAGTGGAGTCTTAAACTAGCATGATGGGAAATAGCCCAGCCCGGTTCTTATTCCTCTAACTCTTCCGCTCATGTGGGCTGGAATATTTTATGATGTGACCCCTGTAATTCAGAGTTGGTGGCGATGTTATCAGGCCACACAAGTCTACAGTTGACCTTTACATTATCTAAGAAGACTCCTGTTTGCTTAGTCAAGGGGGATAAACAAGATTCCAGGGGGGTGGCTGTGGGTGTTTGTGCAGGAGGTGGCTTCTCATTGTGAGTAGCTCTTATCTACTCTTCAGGGAGAGTCTGGCCAGGGTCGAGGGGCTTCTTTAGTTCCAAGCCGGCCATTCAGGCTTTTCCAAGCTTGAAATGCTCACTCCCTTTAAACCTGCACTTTCTGTTAGTGCTGTCCTAATGCTATCAGTCGGGGAGGGACACTACATCCAAAATCCACCCTGGGGGTCAGAGCAGATACTTGTTTTTCTCAGATGTTCATCCCGTCAGTCTGGTCTTTCCGTTCATCCAGTAGTTGGTGCCTTTGAGGTGTGGCCACAGACAGGAAGACACTGGTAAAGTCTGTCCTTGCAGAGCTTAGAGAGTATTCTTCCCCTTTGTCTGGGGTTTTAAGATGTTCACTGCAGGTCTTTAAATGGAAGCCATATCCTGCATGTTCAGATGGGCTTGTCCCCAGGAAGGCACTGGAATGCATTCTAGACTCCCTTTGGGTGACTCCTGCCCCTGATGGAAAACCAGCAAGGTTACTCTTGCCTTGGCCGGCCCCAGTCCCCTGGACGCTGTGCACGCTGGCGCTGTGATTTTTGGACTAGTTGCTTGAAGTTAACTGAGGATTTACTTCCTTCTCTGCGTAGTGGTGGTAAACGATACCTTCGTGGTCCCAGAGTTGGTGTGTGGCCATTTGGGCCTGTGAGGGTAGTGTGGCTGCATTTGGAGAAAGCAGTGATTGCACCATGAAGACAGAAGAGCTGGAACAAACGTGTTCTTGTCCCACCTTATTCTAGTAAAAACACGTGGTTATTGGAAACCAATAAGAGCATAAAATACAAGAATGAAGGGTATACTAGTTTTAAGGAAGCTTCCAGGGGCCTGCGTTCTCTCAAACCTGAGTTGATTTATCTAGGCTTTCCCAAAAACACAAATCCCCTTTCTTGTGTTTGGGGGTTGGGCATTGCAGCCAAACTGTGGCCACCTCCTGGCCACCTCCGAGGCACAGGTGCCTGCCGCAGCTCCACCCTTTCCGGTGAGTCAGCGAGTTTGTCCTGGAATGTCCCGCCCCGGGTGAGGGCCAGGGTCATGGGCTGGGGCCACTCTGGGCCACAGCTTCTCAGGAAGCTGGTGCTGGCCCCATCCAGGGCTGCCATACAGACTTAAGATATAGATGGCTTCTTTCACTCTCCCGTTTTTCTCTGTGAAAATGTTTTTGAGCATGGAGCATGTGTTACTACAGCATTCTTTTCAGGAGAGAAGACAGAAGTTGTCACTGTACATAGACTGGTTCTGCTCCAAAGCCAATTGTGGCCTGTTCCTTGGTCTAGTTATTTGCTGGGCCAGTTGTCTAGGGTGTAATGGACTCAAACATTGGGTCTGGGGGTGAGAAGGAACTATAGGGAGGGGCTGCCCTGGTAGGGAAAGGAAGAGGGAAGGGAGGTGTGACAGCCTGTCCAGGCCCCAGAAAGGGTCATGCCCCTCTGGAATGCAGCATCTGCTGCTCCAGGAGAGGGAGGAAAGGGGGAGAGGGTCCGCCCTGACCTGATGCAGGAGCCGTGGCCACCGCCCACTTGGCTGCCCAGCCGGGACCCCACAGGAGGGAGGAGCATGGAGCCGCTCTCCCAGCCTCTCTAGTTCCATTGGCCCAGTTCCATTTTTCCTCCTCTGGGTACAGGCTCTTTACTACTCAAAGCCCCCATTGTCCCCTTGCAGGACTGGCAGCGCCCCACCCCAGGTCCCAACAAATGAGTGAGCCCCAGCACCTGACGCAGTCGGTGCTCAGTGAAAGGCGTGTGTTTTTGAAACAGTGGGCAGGCAGGACTTGATGTGTTATGAGTGATGCCCTTATGGGGAAGGCAGGGGCCACGCCATCCTGTGCTGTGCCTGGGACCCTGGACGTGCGTGCGCAGCTAATTGGGTGAATGAAGCGGTGTCCAGAGGACTGAACTCGGGCACGGGCAGGGACATGGGTGGCAGCAGAGAGGGAAGGAGCCAAGCTTGTTGTGCAGAGGAGGGCTGTGGCTCCTGCCTTCCTCCTGCTGTCCCTGTGGGTGGTGACAGCTAGCCTCCTGGCCTCACCCTTATTAAACTGCCCTTTTGTTGGTTTGGGTCCAGGTGAGGATGCCAGGCTGGCTTTGTTAATGTAAAATGTGATGGCATCATCTCCCTCCCTTACTAAAATCAAAATCAAACCAAAGTCAAAATAAGGTAAATCAGGAGTTCATGAACACAGCCCTCGAGGTTTCCCTGACCGTGGAGAGGCCCGAGACCCTGAGTCAGATGTTCAAGGTCTTTCTGGTCGGACCTCACCCATGTTTCAGATTTGCCATCTTTATTGAAGACCTCATCCCAGCTAGACGCTGGTACCTTCAGTATAGATTAATCATGACAACCTCCCGCTGAGGTACATGGTCGTCTTAAGGAGGAAAACACCCAAAGGGCCAAGCAGGTAGGATTTTAGAGAGTACCTGAGGGTGCAGAGGGTGGCCCGGGGTGTGTGTGTGTGTGTGTGTGTGTGTGTGCGCGCGCGCGCGACGCCTGGTGACAGCACTCCCTACCCAGACTAGAAAACCTAGCACCTCCATCCTGTCTCCTTACTCCTTTGTAGAAAGTGTCATGTCTGTCACTGGCTGACACTTTGAGGGTTTTTCTTCTCTCTCAATAAATAATTCTTTGTCTCTCTTCAGGGTGGCAGATCGGGCTGGAGAAAGGCAGCGGATCAAACAAGTGGGCTGAGGAGGGGGCCTGGGCAAGCAGGAGGGGGGCTCTGCACCATTGTGCAGCTGAGGTCACGGACACCTGAGGCCACCTCCTAAAACATGCAATTGTACATTTCTTGCCCAGGGATATGTGAGTGAAATATTAGTCTAAATGGAGAGTTCCTTCCTCAAAAGGAGAAAGCAGCTCCCTTTTCCTGTCCCTTTGTCTCTTGTCCCCTTTGTCCCAGCCCTCCAGCTCTGTGGCCTCCCCTCCCCCAGCGGTTCCTTCCTTTGTGCCCCCGCCACTCACCAGCGAAACTTAACTCGAGCCTCCAGTGGCCGTCCGCAGAGGCCCCTGCCTTCTCTGCTCCTCTTGAAACAAAAGTAGCTGGTAGGTCTTGGCCTGGCTGTCAGCACACGGACTGAAAGGAACCAGACAGGGCCCCAGCCCCCCGATGGTGGTGGTTAGTTTGGAAATTTGGCAGTGGCTGTGGGCAGCCCCTTCAGAGGGAGCGGCATTGCTGGGGGCCTGGCTGCCCGGCTGCTCGAGTCTGAGGGGCCCCGGGCTGCAGCTGTGGTCGGGACTCCCTCCCCTGGTGAAGGGCCTGGGGTCTCCACCCAGGCCCCTCTTTCTGCTGCCCTGAGTGGTTCTGAGGGCCTTTGCAGTCACAAGTTCTGTGTGCGACACCTAGAAATACGGACTTGCTAAGCTACCGATGAGCCAAACCCACACAAAAGCACCTACCTTTGTTATAATCACTTGAGGATTAAGCAAAAATGAGGGGAGAAAAACAACATTGGGGGAGAAAAACTGAATCTTGAGGCAGAATCTATCCATTAACTTAATTTGCTGAGAAATATGGAAAGAATGGGCTTGATTTAGTTTTTCATGATAAAAAGGAGCTAGCACCCCAGCGCCTGGCCTCTAACCTGGGGGCCAGAGATCTGAGGACATGTGTTTCCTTGGGGTACGTGGCAGGCTTGTCACATTATAGCTGAGAGGACCCTGGCCTGCAGAGGTTCAGGGGAAGCCGCTGTGGGGTTGTGGAGACAGAGCAGACGTGTGGCCAGTCCGTGGGGCTTGATAGTTGCCAGAAGTATCTTTCCTGACTTAAAATATTTAAGTTCTTAATTTCCTTATACACGTTTGATGAAAATCATGCCATTGAAAATAACATATAAATCTAGAAATGGTATATTCTGCCCTCAACTTACATAGAAATATTTTACTCTAGGTCTTTATAAGTATTTTTGGCATTAGTGTCTTAAATGCTGTCTCCAAAGCTACATTTTGTTTTCTAACTCACCTTCTGGCACGTGTCACCGATACTCTTAAGTTGCTTAAGATATAGTATTGTTCAGATTTACGTATGATTCTGTCTCTAGGAATTTTATCTGTAGCCACAAGGACCCATTATAACATTAAGACAGTTGGATTTGTAAAATTGGTCTCATTAGGTGTGTATTTGCTGGAAATGCTCCAGCAGAGTTGAGACCCTGTTCTGATGCTGGAGCATGGGGGGCACCACCCTTTAGGAGTGTCCCTGTGTGACCCTGGTAGTTCTCTGTGAGCCTTCGTTTCTTCATCTGTAAAAAACATGACAACAGTGCCCACGGCTCCCTTCTCAGGATTAAGTACGTGAAGAATGCAGGACAGTACCCTGTATACAGTAAGCACTCAGCAAATGCATTGTTGGAGCTTGGACAGGTTGGAGCATTCTGGCCCTTCTGGTTTGCAAAATGACTTTGAGGGCTCATCAGGTGAGGCCTGGAGCTGCCCTTACTGGGAAAGCCGGGACCACAGTGGGTGTTGGGTTTGAGTTTTGGAGTGGGAGAACCATTCCAGGGGAAAGGGGATGCCCTTGCAATGGGGCGAGGTGAAGCCTGTAGCCCGGGGACCATTTATTGATTGTCCTATTTAAAAGTAGTCCCTGTGGCCTGCTGTCTGACATTCCCAGAGTGGCATGCTTTAAGTGTCCTTGCTTTGGGGGCTGTGTACCCGGGGGTTGAGAGAAGATTTTACTCGTCTGTAGATAGAACTCAGAAAACATTCAGGCTTTTTCTTTTAAGTCTTCATTTAAAAGCTGGCAAAAGCTTAAATGGAGGTCTAACAGGCGCCAGGTTTTGTGTGTGCCCGCAGATGTTTGTCACTGTCATGGTCATTGTCGGACTGTGGGTACCAGATGACACTCACACCTCTGGTCCTTGAGAGGGATGGATGGAGACTCCTTGGGATGGGCCACGGCCCCAGTTTGTGTTGTGAAGTGGCCAAGTTTACTGGCATGGGGCAGATTTGCATCGCCCTTTGTAAATAAGGGCTGCTTTGAATATCCACCTCTGATGCGCCTGTGCTGGCGGCCCTGGGATCCCCAATTTAGATGGCTGATGGTAACTTGAAACTGAAACAATCAGAAGTATATATCTTGTGAAAAAAGAAGAGGGGGGGGCGTATAAGAGTCCCCCCACTGGAAGTTGTCACCTGGCTTAGACTTTCCAAGTGGATGGTAGGGGTTGAGACCGACCATGGCATGGTGAGAGCCCTGCCTGGAAGCCCGTTTTTCCTTCCGATTCTTGGTATTTCATTGAGAGACTCAGCAAAATGAAATGGAAACGGGTGGTGTGTTCAGTTATTTTGTGAAGCTTTAGAGCAATGATTCTCTTCTTCCAATGTGAATTCTCCTTGGCCCCAAAGTGAGAAACATGTAATGGGTGAAGAGGCTGGCAGTGGTAAAAATCCAAGTGAAATTAATTTGAAGACTACAAACCTTGAGGGGAGGAGGTAGGGATAGGGGCAGGTTTCTTCTCTGATTGTACAAGACCTCAGGGCTCTTAAGCCTGTGTGTGTGGGGTGGGGTGGGGGGAGCGAGAGAAAGGAACACACGGGAGACAGACCTAGAGACCCAGAGGCAGGGGGCGGGGGCCTAGGAGTGGTGGATGGCTCAGGCTGGGGGAGGGGTCACTATTTGCATAACTGATTGTTGTTGCTCCTGGGGATTGTGGTGGGGGAAGGGAGGCCAGCACAAAGGCTCTTTCCTCCCCTCTCCCCTCCTCAACCCCTCCTTTCCACTTCCCTCCTCCTCCTCCCTTTCTGCTCTTCTCTCCCTTCCTGTGTCAGGCCCCTGAGCCTGGTCAGCACCACCTGTGCCCCCTTTAATGGCACAGGGCTGGCCTTGCCCTTGTTGCCCAGCAGACAGGGTTTTACTGCCCAGGTTCCAGTTGCAGGCAGGGCCACCGCAGCCATCTGTCAAGTCAAGATAAAGTCCAAAGGAAGGCCTTGGCTGTGCATCTCTTTAAAAGCTGATGCTTTATATAAAAAACACAAAACGGTTTCTGTGTGAGCTCTCAAGTGCTTGCCCCACCATCTTTCCGCCTAGACACCAGAGGCTTCTGGAGGGAGGTCATGGCCAGTGTCCCCTCATAAGGTGGTTTTTCTGGGGTCTGTTTCCGTTGGCCCACAGCTCTACTTGGAGGATCACTGGCGTTAAGAGCAGCTCTGGAAATGAAAGGGGGCTGGTGGCTGGGGTGTCCCATCGCAGCGTCAGCCAAGGCTCAGAATGGGAGTCCCTGGAGGGGAGATGGAGATGCCCGTGCACAGCGTCGGTGGGTACAAGAGCTCACGAGTGTTTCTCTCCCCACTGCAGACCCAGGGCGGTAGGACCTGGTGGGCCCAATGCACAGCTCTGCCAAACCAGTAGCCTTTGGGCTTTTCTGTTTAGTGCCTGTGAGTCAGTGCCTTTGGGGAGACGGCCTTCCTGTCTGAGCTCACCCATCAGTAAACCAGTGGTGACATTCCTTGGCCAGGTTGTCCACGAGACTCAATAAGATGCTCCATGGTGATGATTGCCATAATGCTGAGCACATTGAGCCTTCCAGGCTCTGCCCAGAGAATTCTGCTTAACTTCTGGGGTCACGGCAATAGAAGCAGGACCTGGATTCATCTGCCAACAGGAGAGAAGCCCTGGCTGAATGCTGGTGGCCGGATGGGCTGCTGACCTAAAGGGGCCAGCCAGCATTCTCCAGGTGCCTCCTCGGCAGCCACTGCCCTATTTGTTTTGCCCCAGGACAAGGGTATCTTTTGTGAGGTAAGACTCCTACAGTTTCCCCCAGGAGGTGAGGGGCCATGTGCCATTTACATCTTCCCAGGGGGTGCCCTCCTCCCATTCCCCATATCAGAGTTTGATCTTTTTGCTTAGGCTTAGGCTGTGTTTCTCTCACAAAATGAGGACTGAAAACATTTTAAAGCAAGTTCAGGCCCCAGTGGCCAGTTAGTTTCCTGGTACTGCCAAGTTGGATTGTGTGGGGTTGGTATTTTAGACATCAGTTGCAACTCCCTCTCAGTTTCTGGGGGCCCCCCGGGCTGGGTGCTTCTTTCTCCTGGCGGGTTGCCTGGGGAAAATGTGGGTTTGTTTGCTTTGCATCCCACACTGCCAGGTGGGGTGCGGGATGGCGGGAGGAGAGGGGTGGGGATAGCTTGCTCCTTGTGTAGTCCAAGCTTCACTGACTGCTTCAGTTTTTCTGAACCACAACGTCTTCATCTGTGAAACGGGGAGAATGTAAGCATCCTTCATAGGATGGTTGAGGGTGGTTTGGGAACACATTTCACTCTGGAAAATGTTAGGTATTTGGTATTGATAATCCCAGAACAATTTGGACAAGTCAAGAACTTGCAGGTAGGAGGAAGCAAGGCAAGTACCACTGATGGAATTGATGGCTCTGCCCTTTTGTGGCTTGCTAAGGGTATTTATTAGTAACAAAGGTCATATGGGGAGACAGTTTTCCCAAGGTGTTTGCTCAGAGAGGCCATCTTTCCAGAGCCGGCGCCCCATTGTGAGTAGCCTAAGGAGCCAGGTCTCAGGCCTACCAGCCACTTGGCAACTGGCTCCTGACGCTGTGTGCTGCCCACCACCCGGCACCTGCACACGTTCCTGCCTCCCTGCCTCTTAGCACTCTGTAAGTCCTCGCTGCTCCCAGAAAGCTGCTCAGACTGGTTGGTACTCCTCAGAGACAGGCTTTCAGTCCTGTGCCCATTGGCTCTTTGAGCCTTTCAGTCAACTTTTCTTGTGGACTTCCTGTACGTGCCTTCTTTAAAGGGAAGCATCAGTAGTAGCCTGTTCTCCCTGTCCAAGTGGGCTTACAGTCTAGTAGGATGAGGGGATGAGAAGAATTCACGGTAGCTTGCTCCAGCGGTTCCACATCACACAGCTCGGCACTGGCGCAACCTCCGACTCTCAGCTCAGACACCTCGGCGTGCAGCCTGGGTGTAAGAAGGTGGGCGGGTTCTGCTGAACTAGGGTGCTGAGAGACTCGTGGTTTTTAAAAACACTTTCTGACCCCTGTAAATCCACCCAGGGCACCCCCCAGAGGCCTGAATGGCTGGATTCTCTTAGTCCTTCTCAGCTCTGTAACTAGAATCATGGAGGGCAGCAGATGCTATTTATAGAAGAGTAAACTGAGGTCCAGGCAGGGAAGAGGCCGCCTTGATTGACGGGAAAGGGGCCCCAGAGGCTGTTGAAAATTTCCCTCCAGCCCTCACCAGCCGGCTGGTAGGTCTCACCTTGCTCCCAAGGCCGTTGCCATTAGCAACCAACTTCCCCTGTTGGTTCTGGGGGCCCTTGAGGGGAAGAGGGAAGAAGGTGGAAGCCAGGCTGTCAGTCAATCAGGTGGCATTTGAGTGTCTGTGTCAGTGGGTTAGTGCTGGTGACACTGGGGGGAGGGTCTGGGCACATCAAAGCCATCCAGTGCATAGGCCCATTGGTTTATTATTAACTGTCCCAGTAATGGGGAAATTATATGCAGGGACACCTCACTTTGTGCAAAAAGATGCCCCCTCCCCCCCCCCCCAAAAAAAAAAGAATAGAGAAGGAAGAAAAGCACAAAGTAGAGGATGACTAGGCAGCGAGGTCTACTAGAGTCAGGTAGACCTTGCTCTTGTCCTGGCCCAGCTGTTCTCCTGCTACATACATGGCCATGCGTTAATCACTTGGCCCCTTTGAGCCTCAGTTTACCCATCCATAAAACGGATAAAACAGGTCAAGGTACAGGTGCACATGAGCAGTGTAGGTGTGCAATGCTCAGCACCTTGCCTGACCCCCCCCCCCCACAGCTCTCAATAAACGACTGCTGGTGTCAAATAATGGGAAACCTGCAATGGGTGGGTTGCCAGTAACTTGGTTACCATTTATGGGATGTCATCTAGGACCTGCCACAGGCACGGTGCTGAGGGGGTACAAAGCTGGACAAGGGTCAAGTCCATCGCCATTCAGAAGGTCAGCCAGACCAATTAACAATTGAATGGGCAGGTCATGGTCCATGCTGAGAGGGGGACACAGGCAGAATCTGGGGGGAGCCCAGAGAGGGGAGTTGCTGGCTGCTTTAGGGGCTGGGGGGCTTCCTTCAGGGGCTTTGCAGCTGGACCTCAAAGAAGACAGAGAAAGAGAAAAAGTGGAGGGGAAGGGTATGCAGATCTTTGTCTTCGAGGATTGTGGACAGTGAACATTGATGCAGCTGACATTTCTTGGGTTCTTAGTCTGTGCCCGGCCCTGGTCCAAGTGGTTGGCATATATGAAGTAATTTAACTCCCATAACCAAGCCTGTGAGGCAGATGCTATCCTGTTTTGCAGTCGGAAAACGGGGCCAGGGAGAAGTTAAGGAGCTTTTCCAGGTTCACACAGCATGGAAGACCCAGTGTTCAAACCCCGAGAGCCAGGCTCCGGAGACCACACACGCAGGGGGCCACTTGAGTCAGTGCCTTGAGGACAGGACCCAGGTCTGGCTGTTGGGAGATAGATGCCCATTAAGTATGGTGTGACCCACCAGTTGGGCAGGTTGGGGAGTCCCGCTCACCTCGGTGTCTTTGTCTATAAAATGAGAATAACCCATGTCCATGAGCTGACATGAGGTTGTTGGGTGGAGTTTGCCTTATGGGATGTGCTCAGAGAGTGGTCCATGGGTGGGGAGCTGTCACCGCCAGCAACTTGACCAGGCAGTGGTTACAAGGGGGAAGGTATTCAGTCTTAAGGCAGGCTTCCCCGCCCCGCCCCGACTGTCCTTGCTTGAGAGGCCAGGAGCCGGTGGGCCTTAGGCAGGATTAGATAAAATGTGGGCAGGGTGCCCAGCATCGCACTGGCACACACATAGCCCCTATAACAGTAGTCATTTTCATTATTGTATCTTATCTCTCGGTATTAGTAATTATTATTGATGGTTCTCTCAGCAGTCCCGTGGAGTGATTTTAGCCTCACTTTATAGAAGAGGAAACAGCTTGGAGGTTGGATAATGCATCCAAAGCCACAATAATTGACAGGTACCTGGAGGCGCTGAGTTGGGTGTGTCAGACTCCTATGGCTGTGCTTCCCCGGAGGGAGGGCTCCAGCAGGCCCTCCCGTGTGTCCCAAAGCAGAGCTTAAAATTTACCAAGGCTTCCTCAGAGATGGCCTTCCAGAGCATGCTGTTGTAAAGGTGAAGCCTGCTCATGAACTTCTGTCCACACAGGTTCCTTCTCCCACTTGGATGCTGGAGCTCGTGACAGCATCTCCACTCCATCTGCAGTGGAGTCATTCTTGGTGCTGGTGTTTCCGCACCATAAACCTAATCTGGACTCCAAACAATTCAGTCTTACAAGCACATGCAGCTTCTATCCAGAGTATAATGTTTGTCTGCTAGGGGACCCAGTGTGGTACTAAAAATAAGGCATTGGAAGACGTGTCTGTGGCTTTGGGGTTGCCTGCAGACCTTTGGCCTTTTGGTACATCCCCTTCGAGTGGTCTTCTCGCTGTGATATGATAGCTCATTTCCCACTCTACTGCCGCTTGGGAGAGATGGCTGACCCTGTTAATTTGCAAACTGGGCCCTGTGGCTTTGAGCGCGTGGGTCTCCAGTCCTTGTGTGCTCACAGCACTGTGCCAAGCAACATTGGGAACAACTAGTGAAGACGCAGGGATCCCGGTGTCCCTTTATCCTGTGTGACAGGGGAATAGAGAATCAGGCCCTGAGCCTGTTCCCAAGTTTAGAATCAAGCCTCGCCTCACTCAGGGCTGCCACCACTCACAGCCACCACCCTGGTGCTAATTCTTTGTTGATTTAGAAGCCTCTTCAGGATCTTGTAGTGCCTGGAGGCCACTCCTGTGGAGAGGAACGCTAATCCCTTAAATATAATAATCCCTTGCACTGGACACTTTATAGAACTTGTCTCCTGTCCATGAGCTTGTTGGCACCCTCCAGTGTCCCGGGGGAGCAATGGATAAGGCCTTTTACTCTGTTTCGTTGATGAAAAGGCAGGTAGGTGGCTTTTGTGACTTTCCAAAGTCACACGTTCAGTATATGATGGCGCGAAGATACACATCCACTCTGAAGGCTAGTCATTATGTGCAGGACAGATGGCAGATGCTGGCACCTCCGCTGACGGGCCTGCCTTGTTCATGTTCGACGTTGCAAGTTGATCACAGCCGCTCTTTTCCTCTGACTCCGGGTTCAGAATTTTTTTCAGCACTGCATTCTGGTCGTCCATTGTCACTCAGAGAACATCAGCAATGAGAGACGAGTTCCTTGTCATTGGTGTGAGACACCAGGCTGGAAGTTGGCCGGTGATGTTGTGTGTTTCCTGGTTGTTTGGATTTCCCGACTAGTGGAAGGTAGATGCAGACCATAACTGAATTCCCTCCATTTGGAAGCCCCATACCTGTCTGACAGAGCCAGCTACCAACTCCCAGGAGGGCCCTGGAGAATCTCAGGAAGGTGTGTGGTGTTTGACTGAGGAAGGGCTGCTCGAGTTGGGGTGTCACATGGCAATCCAGAGGCACATGGAAGGTGGGACAAGCTGACTGCCAAAATATGACCGAACCCCCCTAGTTGAAGGAAGCATGGAGAAGGAAGCATGAACGCCTTGCTCTTCCAGACACCCCGAGGTCCACTTCATGTTTTGGTTTGTCCTGGGAGATCCCCAGGATGACGCTTCACACCACATAGAAGCCTCACAGGACACTGGATCCGGAGGAGTGGAGGGCTGTGTGTGTCCCAGATGTTCAGAGTACCATCTTTGGGAACCTGGCGAGTCTGAATATGCACTCCTATTCTGGGCATCTTCATATGTCAGGTTTGAGCTGGAGGTTGGTTGGGTTTGAAGCTCTCATTCATTGAAGCTGAACCTTGAATTCTGCCTCTGCCCTTGTACAGCCAGACCACGAGCACAGGTGACAGCACTTCTTCTCCTCAGCCTTTCCTCCACGCTGAGCCCCAGAAACCGTCTGCCACGGTCACCTAACTAGTGGCTGTCTTGTTTTGATCACATAACTCTTCAAACATCAACCGATATCTTGCTGTCAGCCTCCACGTGGATATTCTTGACCTTGGTTTTCAAGGTGTCTTTTCATCCATCTACTTACCTGCACAGCCCCTCTCATCTCCCCCAGCAGTGCTCACACCCGCTCCCCACCTTCCTGCCCAGAGCCAGATTCCCTGTTCATCCCCAACCCTAAGCCCGCAGAGCCTCTTTTGGAGTAAGTTCAGCTCAAACCTTCACCTTTTCCAGGAAGCCTGGCTCAGTCCCTCCATTTGAGAGGACTTTTTTCCACATGAAATACAGATTTAAAGGAAGTCAACTGTCATGGTTAGAAGGTACGTTATGGGACATAGGCTTTGGTGGTTTTTAACTTCCTTTTTTTTCTTTTTTCTTTTTAGTAGGAAAGCCCTTTCTTTAAGTGAAGTCTTACGTTGGAAGGCCAAATAATAAAACAGAAAAATCGGAGCTGTCTACTACCGTGTTTCCTCGAAAATAAAACCTAGCTGGACCATCAGCTCTAATGCGTTTTTAAGACCCGGTCTTACATAATATAAAGGGTCTTATACTAAATATAAGACCGGGTCTTATGTTAAGTTTTGCTCCGAAAGACGCATTAGAGCTGATGATCCGGCCAGGTCTTATTTTCAGGGAAACAGGGTAGTTCAAGAGGAGTGGGATATTGAGAGTCCTGCCTGCTGAGCTTCCCACCTTTACTCCTTCCTTCATTGCCCCCAAGGTTTTCACCTCTGATTTAGTCCAGTTCCCAGGTGGAGAGCTTGTGCCCAGGATAAGGAGGTGACTTGGTTGAAGATTCCCCAGTAGATGAGAGGCATAGGGGTCCCCAGGCCTCCCAGCCACATCCGGGGTACTTTCTAGTCTATCAGCATTCCCAGCTCTTCAGTGAGATGTTCAGACATGTTTTAGTAAAAGGTCTGTAGCCAGATGCTTGTGGGAAATGCAGGATTCGGTAGTTTTTTTAATGTACGGCTTCTCAAGAGTTTTTAGTGCATTGCAGATCTCAGAAATGGGGTAGGGTAAGGTACGGGGTGGATGAACAGTATAAAATATAGTGATTCTCAAACTTAATGTTGACCACAGCATCTCATCTAGTTGAAGAATCCTAAAACTGTTTCAGAAACATTGTAGGCAGGGGGGTGACTGGGTCATGAGTTGGTGTCTGATCTTTTTCAAGATGTGGGCAACTGTCGATCCAGTTCGCACGCAGTCTTAAGAACAAGTCTCTTTTCCTGGGCGGTAAGCTAGCATCTCCATCTTGCAGAGCTGTCTGTCTGTCTTCGTTAAGAGCATGTTTTGGTGTTGGATGAAGGGCTCCCATAAACCTCTGCTCTTCCGTGCCATTAGATTGTTTTCCATCTTTTTCAGTGACCACCAAGTATTCTGCTTCTTGGATGTGATGTCATTTGCCAGTCCCTTACTCAGGGACATTGAGACCGTTTCTAATTTTCTCATATTGTAAACAGCACTGTGATGACCATCCTGGTGGCTAAACATTTGTGCACTTCGATGTGGTGCTGTTCTTAGATGTGGAATGCTTGCGTCATACGGTATGCACAGCACACTTTCAAGACAAAAGTCCATCCGAACTGTCAGCACATTGCTTCATAGATCTTAATGTCGCTTCCTGGTGAGGGTACTAATGACGAGCACTGTGTTGGAAGGTGTCAGCTGCAGAGGCAGCCTTGGCCTAGGGACCAGTGCCTGGGAAGTCAGAGCAGGGCCTCCTGTCCCTGGCAATGCTGCCTCATCTGGCCCATCTGGCACTGCAAGGCTGGGACCCGGCCTCTCATTCTGTTTCCTCTCACCCTTTGATGCTTGGTTCCAGTGGGGTTCTGTGGGGACTTTGTACATGTTAATTTATTTAGCTTTAGCTCTTTTTCCCTGTGTAAGAGCCCGGTAGTGGAGATGCATTTATCTGAATGCTTTTTACATCCTTGGAACCTTGCGTGAGAGGCACAGAGAGACACAGAGAGACACAGAGAGACAATGGGGCATCAGGGACCTCGTTTGCAAGAATGTTTCTGTCGCCACTTTTATTGCCTGGATCTTGTCTGACTCCTAAAGAGCTGGTGTCTTAGAAGGGGAGTCTCGGATGGGGTAGTTTACTGGCTGGAGTGGTTGGTGGCAGTATTTTTTCCTCCTTTCTTTTTGCTCAAGTGGATCACTTTGGGGAAAGACTGACTCATGGACATAGATTAGGATTAACCCTTCAAAACCAGGGGGAGGCAGCCATACTCTGAGCCTGTGTCAGAACTTCATGTACCAATCGGGGGGGTAAACAAGTAGGATGACACTCCCTTCCCACACAAGGAATTCAGGGCTCTGAAAGGTTTAGTGAACAGTGTCACTTAGCTATAACAAGAGGGGCAGTATTGGGACCGGAAGCCTGGTGTGTCTGACTCCAAAGCTGGTTCTTACCATTCTCTTAGTCCAAGAAAATTGAACACCTAAAATTTTATTAGAATTAAATCTGAATGGTTTTAGGTCTTCTGTAGAAGGTGAGTTTAACACAATTCTTGTTATTTTTAATTATATGCGTGATACCTAAGTCCTTCGTATGTTAAATTAAATATTGCTGAAATATAGAGGTATATAAAATATCTCCTCTCTCCTGTCCTCTTCCTCTGGTATCCAGATTTGACCAGTTGGAGGGTGTCTTTCTAGAGCCTTTTCTGTGCATTTACATGCATTAATAGGGGTCTTGATTGAGCCCTGTTTTACTTCTGACTGGAAACCTCATTGTTTACCCACTCTTATTTCTTTCATTTCAACAAACTGGAATTAAATTGCAGCATACTGACTCTGTAATGTGGGGTTAAGTCACCCTTCCTAGAGACGTTAAGTGTCAGATACCTCACCTGTCGACTTGGGGTAACAGTCTGGAGGATTGCAGGGTTGAGAGGATTATGAGATAACCATGTCATGGCCCAGGGTATGGTACAAATGAAGGTTCTGGAAAGCTACTTGAGATTGTGCCCCCATGTTGCAGGATATCGGAATAGACATACAGTCAGTACTCGGCGTAACTCAGTCATGTGGACAACAATTATATAAATAGCCATGAATATAAAGTAAGTTGCAAATGCCATCAGAGAGGTGTTAGCAGCAGTGAACCCACAGAGGGAATTAGAGACAGGATTCTGGACTCTCTGGAGGGGTAGGGACCTGAGTAATACCAATTTATTTAGCCCTGACTTTGTGCCAGGCAGTGTTCTACGTGCTCTGTGTACTCTCATTTAACACACACCATTAACTATGAGGTCAGAACTAGTATGACTAGTTTCCTAGGTGAGGAAACTGAGGCAGAGAGAGGTTCACTAACTTGCCCAAGGTCACACAGTAAGTGTTGGAGCTAGGATTTGAGCACAGGCATTAAGTGCTCGTAACGGCTGGGTTGCACAGCCCACGGGATTTCAAGGAGAGTCTGGCTGGAGCAGTGTAGGAACCAGTGTGAGCAAGGCGGGGGGTGGGGTAGAGGGTGAGGCAGCTGTTGGCTGATCTGGGAAATCGCAGGCTGTGCAGCAAGTGGGAGTGGGAGTTAAGGACATGGCTGGATAGGGTGATTGCAAGCAGATAAGGGAGCACCTCGAGCGGGAGAGCATCTGCCCTCTCGGGCACCTACCACGTGAGTGCCGACTGCCAGCCGGCCTGCCTTTCTGCCACAGGCCGCTCGGTAGCTTAGAGGTTAGTTTTGTGCTGTTCATTTCCTCAGTTGTCTTTCACTGTAGGTTCTCAAATAGTAGTTATTAGTATTTTGGTGATTGCTTTATGAAATTAAATTAAGAAAACTAACTCCAGACTTGTCTCACCACTAGCTATTACACACACACACTCACTCACTCACACACACACACACACCCCTTTCTGGAGGGAACCACGTTGGTGACATGACAGAGCACGTCCTCCCCTCTTGTACCTGTGGCTGCCAAGGGCCTTTCGACATTGTGTGTGATGCCCTTGCACTCTGATTGCTTCACTGTGCAGCACAATGGAGCCTCTGTCAGCATGCCAGCTAATTAATTTTAACTTGGTAATATTGCTTCATCTCCACGCACCATTCACGTTGTTGAGAG
Organism: Rhinolophus hipposideros; assembly: GCF_964194185.1. Classification (NCBI taxonomy): domain Eukaryota; kingdom Metazoa; phylum Chordata; class Mammalia; order Chiroptera; family Rhinolophidae; genus Rhinolophus; species Rhinolophus hipposideros. Next base: position 56,903,020 of record NC_138054.1, read on the forward strand.
TTTTCCCCAGTATGGGTTTGAGGAAAGCTCTGGAAATGGAGGATGTGGATTCGGATCCTCCCTCCTATCTCTTCAGTGAAGGCCTGGGTCCTTTCCATCTGCGTTACCCTCTCAGCCTGATTTTTCACAGCTGTTTTGAGTATTTCTTTTGGGAGAGATCTTAATGATTGGACTGTTAAAAATTGAGCACACACCTTACTAATTTGGTTTCCTCCACGGCAGAGTTGTGTGAGAACCAGAAAAAGCTGCAACTGCAGGCAACTGGTAAAGAAAGGCCATTTGGGTTTGATACTGCGAAGTTCCCTCTCTCTGTGGAGAAAAGGCCAGGCCATTTGCCTGGGCAGGGAGCGGAGGGAGGATTTGTAATTAGCACGTGTGCTTTTGGGTATGTGGAAGGGGTATTTCTAAAAGACTTCAAATAGCCTGTCCCTTTGGGTATGAATTTGTTTAGACCGTCCCATGTCCTCCTCCCCTCCCCATTTCTCACATTTATGACGTTAAACGTGGGCCAAGCATTAAACGCGGACCAAGCATTAATATTTGTTTGTAAGATTCGATTTTCTATTTATATTTTTCTCTGCCCCTGGTGTTTTGTTGTGAGAAGCCGCTCGTTTACTTTGGGATAAATGGAGTGCTGGGTTGGAAGGCAAGTTGGAGGGACCTCAGTCTTTCTAATAGTCTGAGCCTGGCAGGTCACTTCCTCCTCTCTAGGCCTCAGTTTCTCCATCTATGAAGTGGAGGTGCTGAACTAGCAGTCCTCATTCTTTGAAACCTATATATTACTACACCCTTCATAATAGAATGCATTTGATTATGGAATAGGGTTCAGCAAACTTTTTCTGTGAACGGCCAAATGGTAAATATTTTTTGGCTCTGTGGGTTGTATGATCTCTGTCGCAACTACTCAGCTCTGCCATTGTTGCACAAAAGCTGACAGACAATATGGGCATGAATGGGTGTGGCTGTGTTCCAGTAAAGTATTATTTACAAATACAGGTGGTAGGCTGGATTTGGCTTTTGGACCTTAGTTTACCAATCCGGGCTATAGAGTGTTCTCTTTGGATGCTGTCATGTCTTCTCATACACCAGGCTAGTCTGCAGGGAAGAAGTTCTTGTTTGAATTAGGGACCAACGCTTGAGCCCTCCTGAGGCCCAACCTTGCCCGGAATCTGGTCTGTGCCCTGTGTTTCCCCACTGGTAATACCTCTGGGGAGGTGGCCCATCTAGAACTCTCCAGAGAGCAGGTATGCAGAGCTCTATGCAAATCCCCGTTCCTGAAGAGTTGGAAGATTTGGTAAATCCCAGGTTGTCTGATTAAGGAAACTCTCTACCACAAAATAATATACCTTGCCCTACATATTTTCCCTGTGACATAATAGTGAGAGGGGAAAAAAAAAATCAAATTCTGCTTGTTTTTGTCATTGTAGGGGTTTTATTTTGACATTAAAAAAATTGGCGGCGTACAGGGTGGTTTTAGGGACAACAGTATTATGCGCCCCCCCTCAACTTCTTGGTTTTCAAAGAGCCTGTTTTTTTGAGGGCCAGAGAAGTTAGTGGGGGGAGAAGAGTATAAATAAACGTCTTTCTTCTTTTTAACTGCCTTGTGTGGCATCAGATGGCTGATTTGGCAACAGGATTTCTCTCATTTCTTTGCATTGCGCTAAATCCTTCTCCAAGTAAAGACATGCTCATTCACATTATTGTGGAACTCTGTATGTGCCCTCACTTGGTTCTCCTGACCCTGTGAGCTGAGGAGAAGGGAACACTTGTCCCCACTTCCCAGATTAGCAAAACAAGGCAGTATACAGGTTAGAGGTTTGCAGTTCTGGACTGGAAATCTCATCTGGCTGCAATAAGCCACGTGTCTTTATCATTTTCCTGTGGAAACTGAGCTGTGACTCAGCACACAGTATCTGGGCTGTTGGGGTCGGGGCTAGAGTGGGCTTCTAAGGCCTGGTGCCTCCCTTCCCAGGAATGCCCTGCTGAGAGGGATGTATCCAGGCCTTGGAGAATTACCTTCCCCCCCTCTGTCCAAGACGCCCCATGTAAATATGTCATCTAAATAAAACAACGGTTTGCTTGGAGGCAATTCAGTCTATCCCACCACCTCCAGCATCAGCTTACTGCTCCTGGGAAGCATATAGCTCCTTATAAATGTGAAGCTTCGCTGTTACCTGGGGGAGAGAATGAGGGGAAAAAATCCACCAGTAAAAGCAGAACTAACTCCCAGGGCAGCCTAGCATGTGGCAGAGATGCTCTGACAAATGTTTGGATAGCTTAAGAGGATAAACTAGAACTTACATAAAACCAACTACCTGTTCTGAAAAAAGTTAGATTTGGGGACCTGCAAGTTCCTGAAGCTCTCAAGACCCAGGGCTTCCAGGGTGGGAAGTACCCTATAGGGTGTTCCTTCCTGGTGGAATGACTTCTCCCCTGGATGGCAGGAGCCTGTGCCTGTGTAGGGGCCACCTAGAGGAGAGGGTGGGATGGAGGCTTCTACCTGCTGAGGTCCTCACCAAGTGGATGGCCACTGTTTGTGGCCCTCATGGGGACCTGAGTACAGACGCCACTCCCCCATTTGTTGGTGAGGTCAGTCTTTCCTCTGAGCACACCTGGTGGCCTCCACTCTTTGCCAGGCCTTTTTTTGGACATGAGAGGCCTTTTTGTGGTGAGAGCCTGCTCTGCAGAGTGGTACCACTTGGTGGACACGAGGAAATTTGTTCTTAACTGAGCCCCCCGTTGGTACTGGGGACGACCCAGGGGTACAGTACCGTAACACCCACCAGCACACTCTGGGGTGCTGCTGGCCCATAGTGAGGAAACGCATGAGCAGTGAGGAAAGGGAGAGAGAGGTTTTTTTCTTGCTTGGATATTTGTGTGGATGTGTTTATTTGTGGTCTCCTCTGCTTGTCCTTACCACAGAGGTGAAGAGCTGGATGAAGATAATTAAATAAGATGCCAGACTGGGAATGAGAAGATGTAATTTCTAAATTTTGCCTTAAGCCACCCAAGAAACCTTTGCCAGGCCTTCAACCCCTCTTTTCTCTGAGCTCTTTTAATTATGCCCCTCAGTCTCTTTCCAGGAGAACTTGTGGTTGCGCTCTCTTGGAGGGAGGAAGGGAGATCTCAACCCTTGGGGGGAACCTGGGATGAGAACGCCCACCAGTCAGAGAGAGTTAAACATGAGGCCTTTTACCTTGTAATGATAATGCACATTGCCCAGCAATATCATTGCAGTGTGGGGGGCCGGAACGTATCCAGCTGTCCCGAAAGGTCACTTGTCTTGATTTTGGCAGTCTCTTCTGCTGCTCATAGATGCTATGCTGATATATACCGCTGATTACTGCCTTGCTTGTTTTGCTGGCTATGGGCAAGAGGGAGGCATGGCCCCTGTTCTGTGAGAATAGGCTCCATACCTCCTCTTTGAGGCCATGCCCAGGGCCAAAGCTGTCCTAAAGGCCCTTCCTAACAACTCCCCCTTCCACCCCTGCCTGGGAGGGCCTGCTCTATTAAGGGGCAGCCTTCCTCTGTTTATCCCACAGTGAAGCGTGTTGGCTTGAACTGCAGCTTTGGAAGGGCTCCTGCCTTCTTTTGAGGGGTTTTCAAATGTTTTCCTTTCTCTGCTTTAAGCCTCTGTCTGTTCAGTCTTCTGAGAAAGGAGTAAAAAGCTTGAGATACGAACCAAGTTACAGATCATGACTCTGTATAATTGATTTTGTGATCTGTTCTTATCCTTTGTTCCAAATTGGTATCTCCCATTGAGGGTAGAAGTAATTGTAAGGTTTAGTGCTGGCAGTGACCTGGGTCCCTCTATGAGTGAGGGTTTGTGGCGTCTCACTCTAACCCTAACCTACTACTAACCTGGTTAGTGCGACCACTTACCTTAAAGACTGCAAGGAAATTTTACATGCATTATCATATAATCCTGGCTGCAACCTGGGAAGCGAGCTAGACATGGTTCCCCCATTTTGCAGATGAGGAAATTGAGGCTCAGGGAGTTTCAGTGCCATCCCCAAGGTCCTGTGTCTCAAGCTGAGCTGGGATTTAAACATTTGGGCTCTAAAGCTTGTGCGTTTTCTATGGTACCATACTGCCTCCTAGCTTCCTCCCTTGTGGAAACGCCTGGGGGTACCCAGGCATGCTTTCTGTGATCTCAAAACCATTTCTAGGCCAGTTTACCTGGATCACAGACTTTCAAACACATTAGAACTGGCTGGAGACCCCTGAGCCCCTCTAGCATTGTCATTTTTTAAAAAAATTTTATTGGGGAATATTGGGGAACAGTGTGTATTTCCAGGACCCACCAGCTCCAAGTTAAGTCGTCTTTTTTTTTCAATCTAGTGGTGGAGGGCGCAGCTCACTGGCCCATGTGGGAATCAAACCAGCGATTTGAGTTACAAGCACTGTGCTCTAACCACGGAACCAACCGGCCGCGTGAATTGTCATTTTATAGTTGAGAAAAGATGACCGGGAAAGAGAAGTGACTTGACACGATCCTACAGTGAATGTGTTTGCCGATTCTTTATGTATTTGTTGAGTGTATGCCTAATGTTCCTTACTGCACCACGTTGTTGGGGATAAAGCAGTGAACAAAACAGACAAAAATTCCTACCCTCGTGGAGCTCAGACTGAGGGTTCCATATTCCCATAGCTTTTTCTCCCTAAGCTTGTAGACAGCACCTTTATCCTGCCTTGGACTCAGGGACTGTAAAATAATTTTAGTGTAATATTTTGAGCTGAATGCAAGGAGGTGGATGAATCAGCTGAGAAACAGAAGTTATGTAATTGATTCCAAAACTATGAGAAAAGATACTTGGTTTGCTAATTTGTTGTAAACATCCATTCTTTCTACAACCATTTCTTGAACCCGCCTTATATGCTAGGCACTGTTCTAGGCCCTGAGAATTCAGCAAGTGAACAAAACGCTGAAGGAATTGGCAATTGTAACGCACTTGATTCTCCCTGAAACCCACTAGAGGCAGGAAGTTTGTCTTCGAGGTGATCACTGATTTGTGATCGGAACATTTTCCCAAGTTAGGTGGTAAGTTTTTACTAATCGCTGTGGTCTGCCATCCATCCTCAGCGTGCAAGACGGGTGATGGTGGGTGGGATGCCAGCAAGGCAGCTTGTCCTCCTATGATGAGCACTGATCTGCTCTAATGCTTAGGCAGGGTCTTCTCCCTGAACTTGTTTTCTGATTCCCTGTTCCACAGAAGCTTTCTAAACATTTGTCTTTTTAGATAATGGAGCTTTTCCTACTTACCCAGCAGTTCAGTCACCACCTGCAGCTTTTGCCACAAAAACACAGTGACCTCTGCAGCCAAGAAGAAGTGTGGGTGGAGTTTGACCAAGGATAATGGGGAAATCTGTTTATAAAAAGCCCTCTGCAGGTCAGTGAGGGGCAGGCAGAACATTTCCATGTCCCCTTAGTATCTCCCCCCCCCCCCAAAGAATAGCTGTTTTAAAATATAAAGAGCCTGCACGCTTCCCTTGGTATATTTTTCCCATCAGCATTTTTATCAATTGATAACCTCTAAAGTCCCTTCTGAACATGAGTCTCCTTGGCCCAAGTTCCCTCTACAGCCTCTGCTTCACCTCCAGTAACGGGGAATTCACTACCCGTCAGGGCAGCACATTTCAGTTTTAGGCAGTTAGAATGGTTAGAAGTCTATGTTCTTGGTATTACCACCACCAAGTGGAAAGATTTCCTCTTCCCTGTGACAGCTTTTTTTTTTTGGGGGGGGGGTGTTAATTATAGCAACTCATTCATGTTCTCTGTTCTTCCCATAAAACTGCTCCGCCTCCACTAAGGGGTTTCCATTTAAAATAGCTCCTGTTCTGTTTTGGAAGGCATGTCGCCTGGCTCCTGGTTTGTCAGTGTTCTTCTGGAAATGTGGCTTCCAAAACTGACCTCCAGCCCCCACTCTTTGGCCCGGCACCCTCAAAGTGTCTGGAGTTGGCAAGAGGGAGAAATGTGGCAGGGGCAGAAGATGGCTCTTAAGTCAAGAGCTGGCCGTGATCCGCTTTGCTCTGCGGTAGGTATTAAGTACGTTCCCAGGCCCGTTTCCTGCTCCCAAATGCCAACATCTCTGCCTCTTAAGTGAGGTTTAGCTTAATCCCCAACCTTCCCTAAATGTTACTTCTGTTATTATTCAGAGCTGTGGGTAGAATTTCCCTGTGTCGTTGAGAGCGTGAGTGGAGACGCAGCAGCGGGATACCCACTCTGCCTGGAATCCTCTTTGCTGTACCCTTTGTTCCCGAAGCCCTGTCCGGCTAGGACGGTGCTGCTCTCCTAATGTGGCAGGGGCCTTTAGAGATCAGACTGGATAACTCCCTCAGTGTACCAGCGGGGGAAACTGAGGCCCAGAAGGTAGAAATCAGCCGGTCCCCATCCTCGTGGCTGGAAGGAAGCCAGGCTTTTTTGTGTCTTGTCTTTGTGCTGTCTGTGTTCTGGAGCAAGGTACGAGCTACAGCCACTGAAAAATGGGCTTTAGTTTAGCAGTCGTGGAATTGCTTACGAAGCTTCTGGTTGGTCAGCATGGTCAACAGGTATGACCATGGTCATACATGGTCAACAGCATGTGCAACTGGGATTTGCACAGAAGCCCTGAGATGCTGCCTCTGAGCTGGGCATGCTGGCCAAGCGTTAGAGGCACACCTCCTGAGAATCCGAGAGTCCAGTGTGTCAGTCAAACACTGAGGGCCAGCTGCGCACCAGGCAGGAATGCAGGGCTGTGAGAGCGCAGCGTTCAGTCGCCAGGTAAGGGATGGTCCTTGAGGGCACACAGGTGTGTGAGTCTTCATTTTTGTCTGCATGGTGCTTGGCACATAGTAAGTGCCCAATAAGGATTTGTTGAATGAAAGCTTGGATAAATGAGACCAAACAATGGATAAGCTTGGTGGCAGCCTGCCCATCTGGTGGGTTAAAATGGAAAAAGCTGATTCCTTCTTATCTCGCAAATGTCCTCGGAGCTGCTGCCCTGTCCTGTCCTGGTCACTGCAGAGGGATGTAAAGGTGTGATCACAGCCCTGCCCTTGAGTAGGTTAGGGAAGTAGATCCTAACGTAAGGACACGCCCATGCCCCCCGGGTGGGATGGGAGGTACTCTGGAAGCACTGGTGCTCACCCGCCTTGGCTGTGGCAGGCCCTGCCTTGAGGAGTCCCTCCCCAGCCTCCTTCATCAGTGTCCAGCGTGTAGTAACAGTGCCCAGTGCCCAGATGCCTGTGAAGTGTGCAGCCTGGTGATAAAACTGCAGCTGAAGCTGCTCCTCCCTCCCTTTCCCCAGGGACAGGGCCTGATTCCTCACCCGCACCCCACAGCCTCACAACTCCTCTTGAACCTGACTGACCTGACCACCCCATGTGTCGAAGGGCTGGGTGACGAGTGAACTTGCTCATAAAAGTCATCACTCCTTTCTGGGCGCCTGGCCGTTTATGGAACATCTCGTTAATTACTTGGCAAAGAGAACATTAGGACTTTAATTCGCGGCACTGGAGTTCCTCCCCAGTGTCCCCCTGCATGGGTGAGAGGTGGAGGTGGCCACGCTGGCTGGACAGTGGGGGTGGTGGGGTGGGGGTGGCAGGGGTGTGCAGGGTTGAATTTTCTCCCTTTTCTTTGCTTAATAGTGCTGGCACACTGGCAGGGCACCTTCTCTCTGCCCCCCCTCCCAACCCTACTGAAGCACTGCCCACCCCCATGTTGCACATCCTGCCCCTAACCCCACACCCAACTCTGCAAGGGAATCGGGAGCCTTTTGTTGGCAGTGGGGCCTCATTGGTCAAGTGCCTGTGGGGGGCACTGTACTTGGCCCTCTGAGGAGACCTGGGCAGCTCCCCCTGCTGCCACCTGCCACCCACTGCCAGGCCACCCACCCTGAAATTAGAGTCCAGGGAGTAAGGGGTGCCTCACTCCCTTACTGCCTTTGCCTTTCCTCCCCACCTCCTGCCCTCTTTGGCTTTCTCTGTCCTCACTGGGGGCTCAGTCCTCTCTCCTGTTCTCCCTTCCTTCCTTCCCAGGGACCTTTTCTTGACCCTCTGGGGAAACCACACATACAGGCTTCCTATTGGCTGGTCAGTCAGGAGCCTCTATTCCCAATGTGAGTCCCTTCCCTCCCTGACATGACTCCCCCACAGAAGATGTGGTGTGAGGTGAGGGGGCTTCATCCCCAGTGGTGAAGCCATGGAGAGCATTTTTTGCATCTGTGTGGTTTTATTAAGTCTCTCCTGTAAAATCCGAGAGGCCAAGGAAAGTCGTTTTAAAGATTTATTCTTGAAGGACCCCATGAACTCTGGCTGCTGAGCACAAAGAGGGTTGAGTGGTTGGGGGGTGGGTGGAGGAAGACTCTCTGACATGGAGAGAGGGAGTGTGTGCCCCTCCATGCATCTCCCATGACTTGCAGATGTGGGGGGAGCGTGGAGCGGGAGAAGCGGGCATCCCTGAGCACCAGCCCTTGGCGTGGTGTCCCCTGTTCCCTTGGAGCCAGCACTACGGTTTTCAGGAGCTGTGTGTAGGGTGGGGGCGCTGCGAGGAGGTGGGGGCTTTTTTGGCAGCAGGCGCCCATCAGACAACTGGAAGTGCCAGTGCTTGCCTGGCCATCTGTCCGCCTCCGCCTGGCTCCCATCCGCCTTCTGCTTACCACAGAAGGGCCTGCAATAGTTTGCAGTGAGAGGGCACGGAGCCTGGCCAGGAGGGCAGGCAGAGTCCCATCTTGCCTTTGTTTATTCCCATCTTGTTTTCTTATTCCCATCTCATTTGCGGCTCCTGTACCATGGACCAGTTGCCAGGTGCATGAAAAGTTTGCTGTGCAGCCACCGAGTGCAGTTGTTTTGTGTAGCGGTGTTGGTGGGAAGGAAAGGTGGATGTGTGCTGTGTTTCCTTTGCACTGTTCGTCTGTTTGCTTAACTGGGGACCTTTGCCCCCTACCCCTTCTATCGCAGCCACTGTTTTTCTTTATTCTTGCTTTAAATTTGTAAAAGCGCAGCCAGAGCAGGCTAACTCTATCAGAATTTGGGTTTGTCTGCACCCCCCCCCCCAGCTAGTTAAAGGGTTAAAAATTATGGGGAAGTTCAGCCGGCACTTGCAAGATATGGTTGCCGTAGCAACAGGCCTTCTAATCTGGTAGGTGACCTGAGAGACTGGAGAAGATGTAGGGGTTGGTTTGGCATTTCATTATTTCATGAGGCTGCCTCTCCAGCTGGTTTCTCTGCTGAGCTTAAAGCTTGCTGTTCCTGCCACTAGAATTACTGGCACATTCCAAAACAACAGTGTTGATGGCAGGAGCAGTGCGTTAATGGGGCCTGGCCAGGCAGTGTGGGCGGAGGAGAGGGAGCTGGGTTCCAGGAGCCGCAATGTGGGACTGTGTCCCCTCGCACAAAGAGGGGAGTGTGGATAGAAGGGTGTGCACTCAGGTTCACTTTACTGCACACAATGGCTGCCTTCTTGAAACACTATTGTGCAAACTGAATCCTGTTTTTTAGAGTCCTGAGAGGGACTGGCTTTTTTGGAGATTGTAGACTGGATTTTAGGAGACCTTCTTTAGTTTACTCAGAATCCTCCTTAAGTTGTGGGGAGGGCGACTTGTTTAAAGTGGGGGGAGACCCCATTGGACTATCTGCACTTGGTGCCCTCCTCTTTTGTGTACGTCCTGGTGGCTATTGGCCAGTACCTTGATTCAGTTGAGCCCATGAGCTGCATGTCTGCTGTGCGCCCGGCCCTGTGCCCAGAGCAGAGGGGCAGGGCAGAATACCGAGTTTTATTCATTCACTCAGCAAACGTTTGTTGGATGCCGCATGCCCGGCACTGCAGAGAAGGGGCAGGGCACACCCCTGTTCTGGCCTGAGAGCCCCCCAGTACGTAAGGGGCCTTCTACCTACCGAGAAGAACATTGTATCGAGGGCAGCGAGTGGTCTGGCAGCTTGAGAAGGCACGAGAAATGGACATTTCTTACCCCACCTTTCTCGCAGGGGTCTGCTCCATTTTCTCCCCTTTTCCTCTTGGCTGAAGTTGCTCAGAATTCCACGGGCCCAGTAAGTGGCACGTGTAGGTGGCGTGTTGGGCAGTCCACGTCTTTTCCCTCAGCACTGTGTCCTAGCAGAGTTCTGTGTTTGCCTGGGCCCAGGTTCAAAGGCACTTACAACTGGTTGGCTTCCTGGGTTTCTGGCTTTTCTGAGTTTCTTCCCTCTGGAGAGGTTGAGTGTTTCTGGGAGGGAGTTGTATATGGCTTTCTCCCTCTCCCCATTGCAATTATGAGCTCTCTGAAGAGAGGTGTTAAAGGCCCAGCGGGGTAGTTGTTAAGTTTCATCACACCCATTTCATAGATGCAGAAGCTGAGGACCAGTGAGGCAAGAGCTTATCCACTTGTGGGGCTGCAGGATCCCAGGCAAGGACTTTGCCCTACTGTGCCATGTTCCCGTTGGGTTGTTTCACCTGGGAAAGGCTGTGTTGGAATGTGGGTCTTGATGGGTGGGAGTTAGGGGGCCTAGGGAGGTACACGTGCCTTGCAGAGAACAAAGGGGTATGCACCCTTGTAAGACCAAGAGAGTCCAAAGACAGGAGGATGCACTGGCTGTGAGCTTTCTGGGGTCAGAGTATCGGGTTGGTGACTGGAGTGGGAGATTCTTCCCTTGCTGGCCAGTCTGGGCCAGCATTGGAATACAGGAGTCCTCTCAGAGGGGACGTGGTCTGCCACCTGCAGCCCACGGTCTGGGTCCAGCTCATCTTCTGGTCCCATGTGATTGTGGGGACTCAGGCCCCTCTGGGCTGTTGTTTCCTGTCTATAAAGTACAAGAATTGACCTCATTATTCTCAGTCTCTCTCAGGTCCCCCGGTCCATATCTGTGGATGGCAAAATCTCTCCATACTGCTGGGCCTCACACTGGCTTCTCAATATAGGGCAACTTTTATTTTTTTAAAGGAGGGTGCCGCTCACAGTGGCCCATGAGAGGATGGAACCGGCAACCTTGGTGTTATCAGCACCACGCTCTAACCAACTGAGCTAACCGGCCGCCCCCCTGGCTTCTCAACATAGATGGTGGCTTTAGGTTTTTGCCTGGGTTTTATCTGGCTTGGGTGTAGTTTTGCCCAGTTCAGTGCATTTCAATGAGGGTTCCTTGTGTGCCACTTCCCATGCCTTTGGTCTGCAGCGCGGGGGAGACGGGGTTCAGGCCATACCTCCGGACCCTACCCACTTTTATCTGACTTCATGGATCCTGGGAGAGAGTGATCAGCATTGGGTTCTGACTCTGTGTGGTTGACTTGGATACTCCAAACTTTTCCCTATAGGAAGATCTTGGCGTGGGGGTGGGGTGAGTGTAATGAGTACCCTGGGCCTTTACAAGTGGAAGCACTTCAGGACAGCTACAGGGAAAACTCTTCGAGGTTGTAGCTGCTGTGGTGGGCTGGCTGTGTGTAAGTCCTGGGGTGGGGTGGGGAGTGGGTTGAGCTAAAAATTTCTGGGACCTCTAGGATATAAAAGTAGAGGTGACCCTGCTCTTTTCCACTTTGGCTTAGATTTTGATGCAAAGTTCTTCCTCTCACAATGGGCCTGATTTCTTTGGAAAGAGTGGATTTGCCCTTTTCTAATTAGAGAGCGGAGGCCTCATTCGATGCAAACTAAATAAAACAATCTCAAGCTCCAAACAATATTCAGCTCCAAAGTTGGCCGAGGCCTTGGAGAACTGCCCTCCCCTTGGCAGGAGTGTGTGGGGAACCTTAGTGGTCACCTTACAGATGAGGAAACTGAGGGCCACAAAGGGGATGCGATGGCTGCCCAAGATGCATTACTGGCAGGACCAGCACCAAACCCGGAGCTCCTGGGGACCAGCGCCTCCCTTTTATCCACTGCCCGAATTTCTCAGGTTTGCCTTCAGAGTCTGCTGAGGGGCACAGTGCCGGCTTATGTTCTGTGGGGTCAGGTGAATTTTGTGCTCGTTGTGGGGGAACTTGGTTGAGTCTCATGGATCTTGCCGATGTTTTTTTTTTGTTTTGTTTTGTTTTTTTTTATCGTTAATCATCCTCTGTTTTAGATTAGGAAAGAACATGACAGAGAATTTATCCCCATATTGAAATTTCGGAGCAGTTGATTGAGATGGTGCTTCTCAAATTTTGCATGGTCTGCACCTTTCTACGAACAGTAACAATAATGACAGTGAGCACAGCACCATCTTGGTAGATGCTCGGATGGTCCCAAGATGATGAAACATGGCTGCTTCGTGCTGTGATCCCAGCGAGGTGGGACTCACAAGATGACAGTGATCCACCTCTGATGTTTGCCTTGTATTAGACTTGCCATAGTAAGATACAAAACGGATGATTGTTTACTCTGGAGAGTGGGTGGCGGGGGGAAGGCATGAAGGGGTTTGGAGACGAGATGAAGCCTCATAGGATGTGGAGTTGGGGGTACACAGTGGGAACAGTTTCTGACAGAGGTTCCCGAGGGATGTTTTGTGGAAAAGTTTGACTTCATGATGTCACTTGAAGAAGCCACATTACCTGCCAGTCAAGAAATTCGGACCCATTTGGCTTTTCTAGAGAATGCTACTTCCAGGGGTAACAAGTGAGTTCCTTGCTAGGTGGAGTAGGACTTGAATCGGTTTCCTTCAAGCTTCCTGAGGAGTCCGGGGCTAGTTTTGAAGTTTTGAGCTTTGATGAACAAACTTGTGTCACCTTGAGACCCAGGCCGGGCAGACTGAGGGAACTTGACGTTTTGTCTTTCAGAAAGCCTGTTAGTTTGCTGGAGGTTCCCACTGCTTGTTGACTCATCAGGAGTTCCTTACAGAAAATACACTTAGAGATGTTTGGCTGGATGGGTAGATGTGGATGGGTAGTTAAGTAGATGGCTGAATAGGTGGGTGGGTGGCTGGCTGGGTGGGTGGGTGGGTAGAAAAGAGTGCTCATTCAGGCTGGGTCGAGTGAGGAGTCCTTCCAAAATGCTGTGTTACGTTTTCTATAGCTGGGTATACAGGCAGCAAGCAGGTCTTCAAAGTTTCTGTTCATTCCCTTGGAGAAGCTGCTGAAGGTTCCTTCCTGTTAGCTTGGTCTGTTGAGGAACCTTTTCTTATATAAATATCCCACACGCCAAAAGGAATATAGAATGATGAAGGAAGATTGTTTCTAAAGCTTAATTTATATTTAAATGATCACAGCATTACTCTTGAGATCTGTGAGTTTTAGCATTTGTGGCTTCAACAATTCACAAGTGACAGGAGTAATTTATTAATACAACCTCCCTGAGCATAACTTTGATTCTTGGCCTGAATGGCAGCTGGGCCCACAAGTCGCTGAGCTGGTGGGTAAGTAAGCCTGGCTGGCGCACTGTCCAGTGCCTACAGCTCTTGGGCTCTGCTTGTTTCATACATAATCTCATTTCATCCTTACTGTAACCCTGGGAATTGGGTATAATTGCTGCAGCATTACACGTAAGAAAACTGAAGAAATTATATGTCCTGAATATGCTTATTTTGCAAAGTAGAAGGAGAAAAAAGTCACCTGTCACTCAACCACCAAAACTAACTTTGTGCTAGTAGTATTTTCTTTCAGGTTGCTTTCCTCATTTCTCATTTAACATTTTTGCATAATCATGCTCCAGTCAGAAAATTCTCATCACAAAAAATAATATGCAAGAAGCTGTGCAGGCTGTTTCTGTTTTTAGGCTGAGTCTTTCCCCCTTGTTGGAAGGGCTCCAAGTGGGGCTCTCTGGGCCCGCCCCTGGGCTTGCTAACCGGGAGCAGGAGCGGTCCATTCAGCTCAGCATCCCAGGCTCAGGCATTCAGACCCAAGCAGGGCCCTTTGTGTCTAAAGGACTAGTTGATTGGAGTGCTAATGAATCAATTAGAAAATTACTTGCTGCTGAGATCCTCAGCCAAAGGAGGGTTGTGCACAGTCTTAGAAAACCATCCCAAGGCCATACGCCTATAAATCTCTCTTGGCTGTGGCCCTTGTAAATTGCACCACAGCCTTTCTTGGACTTATTAATCACTTGAGAAAAACGGGACTGCTTCTGCTTTGCAGGACTGCCTTGTGCTTGGCACGGTTTTCTAGCTTGTATTTTGGTCCATTCTTCCACTGGTGAGAAAGAGGACTAGAGGTCCTAGTAACAGCATTTGTACCGCGCTTTACAAAAGAGCTCTTTAGGGGCCAGTCTCCTGTTCTGCCCTGAGTCTCGTACAACAACCCTGATGGGAAGGACTGTTATTATGCTCACTTTTATGGATGGTAGAACTGGGGCTAGAGAGGTAAGCAACCTTTCCTGTAGTTACACACCTGAGGAAGGTGCTTCAGCTTTTAGGTTCCCAGGTCTTCAAACTCTTCCTGCTGTAATGTCTTCTCACGTGGATACCGCCTAATCATATATCTTAGTAGGTTTTAATAGTTCCACGGTGGGAGCGACTGGTGAGGCACGGCCCATAGGGATGGAAATGGTAAAGGCATTTCCTGTTCGGTGGGGTTTGGTGAGGTTTATTCTGGGGCAGAAGAGTTGGAGTGACAGCCCACAGGCTTGGCTGAAAGGATGCTGGGTGGCTGTACTGGGGGCTCTTGATGGCCAGCGATTTGTGTCACACATTCCAGGACACTCTCCAGGTATGTTTGAATCTGAATGGAAATGGGTAGAGCAAAGGGAAGTTAAAGATGATGATATTGCTGTGAATCCTGACAGAAGTGGGAGCCATCTCCTGAAAAAGGTTATCTGCAGGATAATAATTTTTATATATTTTTCTGGCCCTTCCACACCTGTTTGGACACCGATATCAGGTGACCTGCAGCCTTCTTTTTATGAATATTACTAAGGAGGCACTAATTCTTTTCTTGTGTTCTCCAAGATGAGCCAAGGTACTTCTCCGAGTTTGAACCTGTGCTGGTCTCCTCTTTTAATTTGGCTTTATGTGGGGGGAACCAGTGGGCACCTGGCCCTTTTGTTCCTTGGCCTGGGAACAGGACTGCTTGTTGATAACCTCAGATTCTGTTCTTTCCTCCATAAGATAATCAGTGTGTTGTAGCGGTTTTGATATTTCTGCACCCAACGTTGGTGCCTTGGATACCCAGCAGTTTTTTTTGAGTGCCTGCCACCTGCCAGGCGCTGTTGTAGGTGCTGGGAGTAAGCAGGAAGCAGCACACATGATAACCCTCCCTGTCCTCGTGACGTTGTTCTAGTGGATGGTACAATAATCAAGCTCTGGTTTTGAAGAGAGCACAGGTTCGAATCTCCCCTTCGTAGTGACTTTTTAATGTGCCCAACATTGTGCCGGGCATTTTATATTTATCATGTTCCGTCCTCAGAAGAACTTTGTTAAGACAGGTATTGTCACACCATTTTTTTGCCGATGAGGCCACTGAGAGCGCATAGTAGGTGCTCAGTAAATTTTTGTTGGCTGGATGAATGGCATACAGATTACAGGCAGTGGAGCTGGGTTTTCAGTCCAGTCCAGGTTCTCAACGAGATATCAAGCTGCCTCTCCAGCACTGCACCGGTGGACTCCACCTGTGGACTTGCTTTGAGTGGGAGTGCCAGAGCCTAGGAAGATTGTTGTACGTGTTTCCCCGAAAATCAGACCTAGCCGGACCATCAGCTCTTATGTGTCTTTTGGAGCAAACATTAATAATGTAAGATCCGGTATTATATTATATCGTATCGTATCGTATCGTATCGTATCATATTATATCGGGTCTTATAGTAAAATAAGAACTGGTCTTATATTAATTTTGCTCCAAAAGACGCATTAGAGCTGATGGTCTGGCTGGGTCTTCTTTTCGGGGAAACACGGTACATGTTCCTGCTGTGGTCTGTAACCAACTAGATCTGTTATCCATTGTCACTGCTGGAGGATTTTGTGTGTTTGTTTCTAGTGGTTTTATAGGAATGGAAGTGAGATTAGAGGTCATTCACTTCTGGCCCTGTCAGTCTCCTGGTCTCACTGCGCGAGGCACACTGGTGCTGCCTTTTGAGCTGTGAGTGTGGTGGGGAAGTGAGACTGGGACATACCTGCCGCATTTCCCCAGGACCCCAGGTGACTCAGGTCCTTAGCTGGCACAAGTGAGGCAATGTGTTGTACCCCGAGCCCCATCTATCTGCTCCTCCAGCTCCTTGGCCATTTGATGTCGACTTGGCCTCACCAAGTTTTAGGTATTGAAAATCCAAAACCAATACAGCCCAGCTCCTGAACGGAAGCGGGTTGGCTTTCTCTTTGCGGAAGCTCAAAGTGCAACAGCTCTGTGAGTAGACAGCTCTCCAGGTGTTAACCTGTTTGGCAGGCTGTTGGAATAAAGTTCCAGGCAGGTGTTAAGCAGGTGGGGGAGGGAGGGAGAAGCATGTGGCTAGGCATGGGGGGCCAGGGAGAGGAGGGTCTACTTTCTTTGCCTCTTGTCTGTGCCATTGACCTCCAGGATCCTTCTTGAACTTTCTGGTTTTTTTCCTCCCCCTTTCTGATGACTCTCTTAATTTCCACTCACCTTTCACTCCCTTCCCGCATCTTCTCTGTATTTCCCAACACCTTGTGCACTGATTGCCTCAGACTCTCCCTGGCTGTTCTCTTTTGGCAGGCCAACGGGAGAGGCCGCTGCCCAGTAAAGATGACCCTGTGTTACTGTGACCCAGATGGGGATGGGGACTCTGACCTGTCCCAGATAGTGTTGGTAGAAGGTGAAGAGTGGTTGCATGGATGTCAAGGTGCAGCTATTCTCTTTCAAGTCCCATAACCCTGAATTGGGAGCAGTGCAGAGAAGGAGGAAAGGAATGGGAGAGTAGGTGAGAGTGTATTTGGACGGTTGGTAAGAATTCAGGGCATATTAGTTTACTAGTCTTCAGTAACAGAGTACCACAGATGGGGTGGCTATAAACAACACAGATTTATTCTGTTGTGGTCTGGAGGCTCGAAGTCCGAAATCAAGGTGTGTTTGTTGGCAGGGGCCATGTTCCCTCTGAAGTTCCTAGAGGAGAATCTGTTCCAGGCCTTTCTCTTATCTTTTGATGTTGCTGGCAATTCTTGGCATTCTTTGTCTTACATCACTCCAATAATTGCCTCTGTCATCACATGATGTTCTCCCTGTATGTCTGTGTGCCCAAACTTCCCTTACTTCATAAGGAAACCAGTCATTGCATTAAGGGCTCACCCTAATCTAGCACGACTTCATTTTAACTTGATTCAATCTGCAGAGGATCAGTTTCCACTGAGGTCACACGTTCACAGGTACTGGGGGTTTGGACTTGAACATATTGTTTAAGGGGTCCACAATACAGGGGGATAGTGCTGGGCCCCAAATCCAGAGGGCGTGTTCAAATTCCTGTGTTTAGGGCCTTAAAGATTCTAATACTCTGTGATTTCCGTCAGTTCAGTAAAGTTAGGTTATTGTGTGCCAAGTTCTGGGTTCAGCCCTGCACAGAGGTGAGACACCGTCTGGGTTTATTGGGAGAAGCTACTTCTGTGGAAACCAGGGTTTTTAGAAGAAAGCTTAAGGGAAATGTTCATGCCAGTACTTCGGGGATGACCTTAGAAATACAGACAGGCTTTTCCTTTCTGCCCTATTAATGTTGATGCCAACTCAGTCAAGCCAGGACTTACTGTCCCTGTCCTCTGGAAGAAGGTGATGGAGAAGGTGGCCGGAACCCCTGGATCTGGAGATACTTTCAGTGCCTTAGTTTCCTGCCTGCAAGTGAGGGCCGGATGTAGATGGCTACGAAAGTATGCTTCTTGCTGGTGTCTGTCCCAGGCTTCCTTGGCGGCTAGGAACTGTTTTATTGGAAGGGCAAATACTGTGTAGTGTCACTGAGGATGTTTTTTATGGGGGCTCTTCCTATATTTCTGCTGCGGATAAACACGAAGAAGCCAAGTGTGGGTTGGCGGCTCATGGCCTGGGCCAGCCCCTTTTCTTCCCTCACTGAAGTTTCCTGTCTGAGCAGGAAGAAGTGAGACTGTGTCTGCTTGCCACTCACAAGCATTCTTCCCATGACTTTACAGTCTCCCTGCGTCTGAGAAGGATTTCCACACAGATGACAGGAGTGGAGTAGAAAAAGCGTTTGTAGCTATTGTGCTAGTGAAAACCAATGTAATGTAAATAGGAAGTCTGGATTATATGTATCCTCAAAACACTGCAACTGAAAACCACACGCACCAAATGAAATTTACAGCTGTGTGTATGTAGGCTTCAGAGCACCGTCTGCAGGCGGCGAGGGCTTAGGCAGTCGGGGGACCTTGTTCTGTTCTCCATCCCTCTGCTCCTCTCGTCTCCTCACCCCCACCAAAAAAGAGAAGAAAATTAATTAGACATTTTCCCCAATTCTTTCACCTCTTTACATGGCCTCCACCACTCTGAAGATACTGAACACATGTTGAGTCAACTGGATTTGCTGCCCTTTCTATCAGTTATTACAGGGAGACGGGGCACATTTGCATGTCCCTAAAAGACCAAACCACGGAGGATCCAAGGAAGTGTCTTGAACATAATTTTATCTCCCTACTCTATCCCCAGAAGTATACCTTTCCTGGGAGTGGCTTCGGTCACCCATTCCCAGATAGCGCCTTCAAGAGCCTATTTTGGACAAAAGCACAAGTTATCTATTTCATGTCAAGACTGAGCATGTGCTCAACATAGGTAGCTTTGTAAGTAGATTAGTTTCATGTCTTATTTCCAAAGTAGTCCGTGGGTATATATTCATCATGAAGGAAATTGGATAATAAACATAAAATTCTGGCACTTCCACTATCCCAAGACTAATAGTGTTGATAACCCTGATTTGTATCTTGCTGGTATGACTTATTTTCTAAACGTGTCTGCCCAAGAGGTCAAGTCCAGTGAGGTAATAGCAGTTCACTCCACCGACTGAGCACAGGCATGTACCCAGGGGTAGCTCTTGGCCGTTGTGCCCCTCCCACTGTGCTTCAGTGGTGCCAGGTGCCTGGCTGCCTGCCACCAGCTCCCTTCTTCCCCTTCTGGTCTTCTCAGAGCCTTTGGAAGTACAGACTACCTTCCTCTATTTGCCGAATTGAATGTCCGCTTCTAAGGTTCTAGAACCGGTGTAACACGTGGCTTCCCTTCTAGGAGGCTTGCCCGCACACTTATCTGCCTGTGGCTCTCTTGGCTCCTTCCTTCAGTCAAGAGCTTCAAAACTGATGTTGCCAAGAACCAATTTCTTTTCCTTGGGGAGAGGGGAATGGGGCGTAATCCTTGCTCCAAATCCTAGAGTCCAGTACTGCTCTGCCAGGGGGACTTTGTGTGTATCGAGCAGACGAGGTTGTACGGAGCTGTGGTTTTAACCTTTATGGGACCATAGAGCCCGTGAGATGGGTACAGTCTGGCGCTTCTCTTCAAATCGCACACTCCATGTACAAATCACCGTACGTAAGAGAGTCCAGGGAGCTACAGCCCCTTGTAGCCCATCCCCAAGGCCCTTCAGAACGAGACATGCCCCTCTGGCACTCGGCTGTCCCAATGGCTGACGTGCCCTCTTAGTGTCCGTTTGGCCTCCTGCAGGACAGCGGCAATGATGCTGAGCCCACAGTTACGTGCTGTGACAATGCAGTGGTGGCTGTAGTAGCTCGCGTTGGGTTGTTCACCAAATGCTCACCGTGAACCCGTAAAGGGAAGGTACTACTACCCCATTTCACACATGAGAAAACTAAATACAGCTCAGGGAAGTGAAGTACCGTGCCCGTGATTATATATTAATAGTAGGAGTCAGGATTGGAACACAGGCATTATGGCTTGAGAGCATGTGCCAAACACCTGAATAGCACCGAGGAATGTAGTAGGTGCTCAGTAAATGATTGTAACACTGTTAAAAGCAGCAGAAGGTTAGGGCACAGCCAAACCTGTTGGTTGTGGGGCTTCCTTCCTCCACAGGCCCGCACTTGTCCTAAGTATCTTCCTGGTACAGGATCCAGGCTCCAGAGCTTACGGGTGGGCGGAGGCAAGCGCAGATCTGCCAGTCCTGGGAAATGTGTAAAATCCTGTTCCTGAAAACCGGCCGGGTTCTCCTGGTGCCCCGGCTGGCATGTTTTGCTAGTCACGAAACATGATCTATACACTGTATTTTAGGACTCCCCATCTGCCGGCATCGGGAGAGGATTTTCACTTGAGCAGGGAGCTCCAAGCATGCCCGCTCCCTGGGGGGTAGGGGCCCTGAGGGGAGGTGGGCGAGGAGGACCTGGAATAGCACCTCCATGCAGGGCGCAGGGTGCGGTCTACCCGGTAAGGGGCCCGGGGTGGGGATCCTCGGATTGTGCTGGTCAGCAGCATCCCAGGTCCCTTTTCCCATTACTTCCCTCAATTTTTAAGACAGATCTGCACTTTTTAGATAAGCAAGCTGAGGTACAGGGAGGTTAAGTCTCGCCCACAATTTCAAGGCTGTGAAGAGGCTGAGCCGAGACTTGAACTTAAGCCTTTAGACTCTGTCCAGTGGTCTCTCTCTTTCCCAAATCTCTCCTGCTTCTGGGTATTACCGCTGTAGGTGGTGCCGGGCAGGGTGTGGGAGACTGCCTGGTAGTGGGAAGGAGTGAGGAGAGGGAAAGGTGAGGGTAAGCCTTTGCAGGGAGCACGTGGGCCTGCCCTGTCTGGCGCCCACCCCTCTGGCCTGCTGGTGGTAAAGGAAGAGCGCTAAGCGAGCTATTGATCCTCCGTCTCCTCTGAGGGAGGGCAGCAGCACACGCAAAGCTTTCTTTTTAAAAATGCATTAACTTGACCGTAATCAGGCCCCCAGGTTAAAAATAAATAAATAAAAATAAGAAGCAAAACAAGTAGGAATGGGGGGCAGGGATAAAGCAAAACCTTAGGAAAAGTAAAAGGGTGTTTGAGAAGGCTGTTTTCTCAATGTCCGTGCCAGTTCCAGGCCAGGGTGGCATGCCTGATTCTGGAGCCCAGGACTACCCTGCTTTTCTGTACTCTGGATCGTCCCTACTTCTGCTCAGTCTGTATAGGGAAACCTTACCCAAATCCAGAGGTTTCAGGAAACCGCTCTGGGGCAGCGGGTGGGATGGACAAAGCCTCTCACACAGAAGGTGGTAACGATCTGTATTTGAAAGCCTGCCTTGCAAGCCCCGGCTTGGGCAGTTTTGTGTCCTTTTTGCCCTTAAGCCACACTGGCGTTCTTCTCTTGGTTTCTCAAAAGTGCCTTTGTACACGCTATTCCCTCTGCTGTTCCCTCTGCCGGGAATTGTGTTTCCCCCTCATTCACCCCTGGTCTCCGGTTGGCACCTGTTCCCCGTTCAGATCAGCCTGAAGGGCACTTCCTGGCCCTCTGTGGGCCAGGCCTCCTGTTAAATACCCCCAGGGCTCCCAGTACTTTGGGTTACAGCCCTTAACCCAAAACACAATAACATAACTAACTTACATTTTATAGCATGTAATGAGTAAGCTTGGGTATGGCAGGGTCTGTCTTGTTTGGTAAATGACCACTGCCCAGCCCTGCACAGCAGAGACGGGCAGCAAATCCTTGTGGAAGGGACGGATGTCCCATGGATACTATTTGAGTGAGGGTGGAGGGAGTAAACATAATCAGAATTCGGACTCACATTGTGGTCAGGATATGGTTTCAGAGGGGAGCTCCTAACACTTGGGGAGACTTTTGCCAGAAGTCCAGTAGGCCAGGGGGCAGCACCCTGGGGTGCCCATCCCAGAGTGGGCACATCTGGAAGGTTGTCTGACCAGAAGGTTGTTCTTTTTGTGGGTGGAAAAATGTGGAGCCCAGAGAATGGAAAGGACTTGCCCAAGATCACACAGCAGAGCCTTTGCAGACCTTTATTTGGGCTCCAGTTTGTTAAAAGATAATTAATCAAGCACCAGGTGCCAGCTGCCTACTCAGTAGGCATGTTTCATTGGCTCTGTTGTGGTAACACCAGTTTGTGGAGGAGGAAATGGAGGCTCAGTGTACTTCGGTCACTTGCTTCAGAACTCAGCAGAAGTGACATCAGAATTTGGCTCTTTCTGGATCCATAGTCCAGTGCGTCCCAGCGAGGGGGGTTCAGGGACTCGCTGCCTCCTGCTGACCCATGGAACTGGAGCCACTTGTAGGAGCCTGCCGTGTTTTCAGCCCTCCGGGTTGGGGGAACTGGTAGTTAGTTCCCAGAGACCACCTTCCCCACGCCACCTGGCTTTACTTCCTTTTTCTGTGCCCTCCGTCTCCTTCGCTGAAGGAGCTTCAGAAATTCCTCTCGCCCCTTGTCTATTGCCCTTTCCCTAGGAAGCCACCGGGGATCCTAGAAAGGTACTGAGGGTGATGAGGCAGAATTTGCACCATTCCGGGAGTAACTGTCCATCATTTGTGGCTAAAAATAAACTATGTACTTGCTCCTCACTGTGTATAGGCTTTCTTTTTGGGTTTCAGTGGGAGCCACTTGCCTCTTTGTTCCCTCCCTGCTGCCCCTCAGCGGTATGGGGATTCCCATAATTTGGGCTCATGGGTGGGCTTGATGCTGCCCCCTGCCCCCCTACAAAACAAAACAAACAAAACAGCAAACAAACCAACAGGGCCCTTGGGGCCTCCCTCCATGAGGAAGTGCCTCTGCTTCTCTGGGTAGCAAACAGCCTCATCGAGGGCTGGAGCTCAGACATGCACAGGGACGCCAACTCCCTTTGCACGTGTTACTGCAGCCGAAGACACATGCCCCCTTTAGAGGACTTCGTGCAGCCTGCTTCTGTCTGATATGTGGAATGCACAGAGGCAAGAGAGGGAAAATTAATTTGTTCAATTAATTTTGTAAATATTGACTGAGCTGAAGTTTTATGCCAGTTACATGTCAGGGACCCGAGGGTTACCAAAAAGCAACATGACATGGTCCCTTCCTTGAAGGTGCTCCTCCTCTGGATGGAGAAAAAGGATGTAAGTGTTAAGACAGAATTAGAGCAGGAGACCCACAGGGTCCTGCTCCCCATACTGCCCTCCCTGCCAGAATTCACTTACACTGCCTGCCTGCTTGGGGAGCTCAATGCGGAACCATACGTTTTACCTTTCTTTTTTCTTAAGGCACTTGGAATTCTCTCTCACACAGTACATTTTTATTTTTTGAGTGCTTACTATGTGCTAGTGCTTTACTTGTGTTTATTTCATTGGCCTCAACGTGACCCGGTGAAATAATGACTGTCATTCTCATTTTCCAGTTGATGAAACTGAGGTCCAGAAAGGTTAATTAACGTGCCCAAGATCCCACAGCTAAAATGTTGCAGAGCCTGGATTCAAATGTAAGCGATTAATTCCAGAGCTTCCTCTCGTAACCGCTGGCTGTATAGACACGTCCACACTGAGAATGTGTGTCTGTTAAGCACCCACTATCTGCCCAGCGTGAATTATCCTACATGTCTGCTTTCTCTTTTAAAATCTTCACTATGCTTTCCATTTGATCGTTAATATTCCTGATAACCCTGTGGGATAAGGATTGTACCCCAGCCCCCAATTTCCCTTTTTTGAATCCTGGGTCTCTGTAGAGGGCACTTAACTTCAGAGGCTGGAATGAAACCAAGCCTGTGGGAGAGAGAGGGCCCCTGAAAGCATTCTGCAAACTGTAAAGTGCCACAGGAAATGAAGGGCACGGGATAAAGAGTGTGCGTGTAGAAGACTAGCTTGTGATGTGGACCTCATGCATCATACTTGGGGATTTCTTGCACCATTGTCACGGTCTGGTTTCAGGTACCTGTGAAAAATTATGGTAATTAAAATGTAATTTGGAATCCCCTGTTGGCTCACAGCAGCTGGTCCAGATGTAGAAGGTTGGGGCTGTCTGTGCTGGAACAAGCTAAGGCTTGTCAGGGGTGTCACTTTGTTCTGCCCTTTGTGTTGCTGGGGAGAAGGGTGGGGGCAAGAGATACAGGAGCTATTTTTACATTGTTCACGTCATGTTCAGCATTACTGGATGTTTGTGGTTGGGTCCCTGTTTAGCCTCAGCTGGGAGGAGAGAACTCCCTTTGCTGCCTGGGTCTGCATGGAAACTCCGGCTCATACCCCTTGGGTATATACATTTCTCTAAAGGCACAGGGACCCAAAGTGACCGTGCAGTCACCCTGGGTAGTTTGAAGTTGTCTTGGTAGGGTTTAGATTTTCTGGCGCTCTTCAGACTGAGGCCATGTGCTCATCTACTCCCTATTTCTTCAACAGATGGTTTTTCAGATGGCGAGATCCATGCTAGATCTGTTTCTAGGTACTTGCAAAGGGAAGTCGAATAAAGTACTATCCCTCAAGGATATTATAGTCTAGTTGGGGAAATGGAAATGAAACATTCGGTTTAGCATCTGTAAGCCAAGCGCATGTGCCTCTGGCTCTGTTGGAGGAACTGGGAATCCAGTGCTGTCATAGTGGGGGGCACAGAGGCTGTGGAAACACAGAAGAGGGGTGCCCAGATCACACAGGGTGGTCAGAGGCGGCTTCCTGGAGGAGGCCGATGGTTTGGGGGGTTGGGGGGACGAGAGATCTCAAGTGTGTACTTTGGGTTTAATTGCTGTCGAGCTTTATTTGTACACATACATGATGCTATGGTTATAGTCATTATATCTTTTTATTACTCAGTTGAGGTCTTGGGAGTTTGTTTTTATACTCAGAGGGCTCACTGTCTTTGACAACTTTAAGAAAAAACGCTTTGTGTCAGCCTTGTTACCTCAGAGGTCGGAGATTAGAGGTCAGCTCGGCCACACAAAGCCTGCCCTTGACGTCCCTACCTCTTGTGGCGGCTTGGTGCTTCCTGTACCACTTCCTCTTAAACAGGCCAGAACAGAATGGGCTGCCGCACAGCAAGGGTTAAGGCGACCAACTCCCGAAACCCTGGATCCTGCCTGGCCTGGCTTGTGCACTGGGCTCTATGTGTGTGAGGGGACCGAGCTTGTGGTCCTGCCTGCAGACCCTGCTGATGGAGGTGTGTGGCCGCAGCTGGAGGGGGTGCTGGAGGACGCCACTCTCAGGACCACCTGTGGCTTCGGTGGCTGTTTCCAAGTGCAAGTGCCAAGAAGCAGAGTGCTTCACCCGAGGCAGCTTGGTGTGTTGTGGCTGCTTCGGACAGCGGCCTGAGATCTGGAGTTGGCAGCGTGCTGGCTCCGTGCGCGTTTCGTTTCTACTGTTTGCATGCATTCACTCCTCCAGCTCGGCCTCTCCTCCGAGGAAGCCAGTGACTCAGGTACAGCCCTGCCTTTGGGGTAGCTGACGATTCCCCGTGGCCCTCGCGCAGTGTGCCTTCTAGGACCCTCCACAGATAGCTGGAGTGTCTGGAGTGTCCCTACCCTCCTTGTGAGCCACATGCTGACACTGCAGCACACCAGGCCCTGTCCTTGGCATAGATTATTTGCAGTTAGTATTCCAAATGTCAAGTTCCCCTTGACTTGAGCTGAGCAGACGAAACAAAATGGCAGACAGATTAGAAGGGGCTTGAGAAGCCTTTTAGGATTTGAAAACCTTACTGTGTTGATTTTGAAAAGCTGCCGCACCGGGCCAGTCTACATAGGCGGGGATTTGCTTGGTGGCCATGGCCTCTCTGGGCTTGAGGGGCTCCGGCCAGTGCTGGTTCTTTCCTCCCCACATCCAGGTGCATGGGACTGGGGGTGCCCACTGAGCTTGGGCAGGAGTTAAATCCAGTCCCTTCTCATTAGCATTGGAAAGCAGGATGTGGGGAGGGCTGGCAGTGAGGAGCCACGGCTGTGAGGATTTCAGGAGGGATTTGGATGGGTCCACCAAGGTGGGGGGGCCCTGTCAGTCAGTATTTGTTTAATCTAGACTCCTTGTTTGCCTTGCCTATTGCAAAGACCTGGCAGGTAAAAGGGAACTAGATGGCCTAATGTACAGACGGCTCTAACAAGTTAGTGCTCACCAAAGGTGCAGAAGTTTCCAGCTAGAACCTGGAGTGTCATTGCCAGAAGAACCTTAGAGATGGTCCTGGTTAAGTCTTTTCTTTCTGTAGATGTGGTGTTGAAGCTCAGAGAGGTTAAGTAATCTTGTGCAAAGCCACACAGAAAGTGGTGAAGCTGGAATTGGAGCAGTCTCTCTGGCTCCAGTGCCCGCACTTGTCCCATGACATCACGTTGGCTCCTGTTCCTAGTCCTCCCTTTTTGTGAGACTCTTTTCTCCCGCCCTTCCCCCAACAGTTTCCTTTTCCTGCCTGGATTCCCCAGGAATCCCTCCGCTGGTACTGCCTCATCCAGCCTGGGAGAAGTAGTAAGAGCTGAAAGTCTGAGTGAGAACCCAGTTCCCGACTGCTTCTCTGCCCACTTCCAGGGGACAGATGTGTGACTTTCCAGGACGCTGCATACTTGTCTTCTAAGGCCAGACCAAGATGAGTCTTGTGCCCTGTTGGGCTGCTTAGGGTCCCAGGAATGGTTCATGGAGTGGATGTGTCTGAGCTCAGGGGAGACAGACTTTAAATGGCAAACAGCTGTGCAGTCTGTCTGTGGTGAGCAGGTTTTAAGTCTGGCCCGACGGCTGATCTTGAACCCCGGCCTTGATCTGCCTCTGTCCCCTGCAGCCACGGCAGGGCAGTTTGCCTCAAGCTTCTTGATGTGGCTCCCTGTCACCCAACCCAGAATCTGGAAGGTGGCTTTTGCCTTTCTCTCCTTTTTCTTTGTACACTTATGTACAAGTACCTTCTGTTCCCAGGAAACACAGCTTTCTCAATCCCCATGCTGGAAATATTGCCGGAATGTAATAAATCTGATTGTGTTTATGTTGAAAAAAATGAAACACATTACTGTGTGGGGCGGAATGCAGTAGAGGCCTTGAAAGGGGGCTGTGTTTATGACAACAGTTTGCACATGTGGCTTTATTTTTGAAGGCGGGACTTTTCCCCCCTCTTGATAGGACTCTGGTAGTAAGAGCTGTCTCTTGTGTCCGGGTATTGGGCAAACAGAAGGCAGAGCTGGCCCTCACAGCTGTGGCTGTCACCTTCTTAGCTCTGAGAGTCTAGCTTCTCTGGACCCTGTAATTTCTCAGGGATTGCAGCTCTTCCGGGGACAGCACCTCTGTGCTGCTGGCTGAGTCAGAGCTGATTGATTAGCGAATCCGCCTGCTCCCGTTCCAGGTTGAAAACAACAGGATGAAATTTAATAGGCATAAATGTAAAGTCCCGCATATGGGTTCAAAAAAAAATCAACTTCACAGGCACAGGATGAGGAAGCTTCGTTTGAACAGCAAGCGAGAAAGGGACCCTGGAATTTACCTGACAGTCGTTCTGTGTGTCAGCAGTTGGCCATCCCTGAAAGAAGCGCAGGCTCGCTGAATGAACAAGGATCACGTCTAAAAGAAAGGTGCTGTTGTGACTGTTAATAATTCATCACACGAGCGAGGGGCTTTACAGGCATTACCATTCCATCCTTAGTGTCATCCTTTGAGGCAGGTCAGAGGAGCCTCTTGGTTTTGGAAGAGGAAACCCAGGCCTGAGAGGTGCAGTTACTCGCCCAGTGCTGCACTGCAAGAAAGTGGAAGAACCAGCTGGAACCCGGAGCTGGTGCTGTCTAGAGTGAACTAGAGGGTCAGTAGCTGGTGATTATGAATGAAGAAATGCTGAAGGAAATGAGGGCGTTTAGCTTGAAGGCAGTTTTCATAGTGTCTGACTTTTGTATGGCCCTTACTGTCTGCCAGGCCCCATTCTAAACAGTTTATATATGTCAGCTCCTTTATTATCGCTGCTTTACAGATGAGGAAACTGAGGCACAGAGAGGTTAAGTAAGTTGCCCAAGATGATATAGATTGTAAGTGGCAGAGCTGGGATTCAAATCCAGGTAGCATGGCTTGGAGTTCATTTCTAGGCCATGCAGCTTTGGAGAAACTGAGACGGGTGAAGTGGGGAAAGAGCCGACTGTGCTCTTTGGTTTTTGAGGCAGCCTGTCTACAGGATGGCGGTTGTGTGTGGATCCAGGGCAGAACCAGGGCCTGCAGATGGATGTGTAAATGGGAGAGGCTTCTGCTCTCCTAAATCTGGACACCAGGTGGCCATAGAGTAGGCCCCTTGAGGGAAGGAGTGAGCTCCCCACTGCCGGCTGACTGCCCACCCATCAGGGATGCTGCAGAGGCCGGATGGTGGAGGAGACCACCTGTGTGGGGCATGGGCGGCCCCCAGGGCCCACCCATGGAGCTGGCTGGCTCCCAGTCCTTTGTTGAGGACAAGCCCAGCTTTCCTGGCACATCCCCCACCCCAGGCAGTGGTATGTCCCCGTGGACCACTGGAGGGGAAGTGACCGAGTGTCCGCTGGGTCAGCCTGCCCTATTAGGAAGCCCTGGCTGTCAGACTCTGCAGAACTGCTGACGGAGGCACCGGGAACAATGCTGCGTGGGAGGAGACGTGTGCGTGTGTTTGCTCGCCTCCTGACCTGAGTGCCAGCAGTGAAACATTTTATTTGTCCCCTCTGGTCCCCTGCGGGCACTCAGCCTGACTCTCTGATGCATTTGACCCCTACTCAGGCCTTTTGTTCAGCTGCAACTTTGGCTGCGGGGCATGGGAGCCAGTCAGCCAGCTCTGGTCCCTCCTGATGCCAAGGCAATTGGGGGCACCCTGAGGCTTACACGGCCTCCTCACTACTCTTACTGGGAGTCCTGAGAGCCTGTCACCTCCTTGTCTCAGGTCAGCGAATGGAGGCACATAGAGGTGGAGTGACTTTTTGGAGGCCACATAACCAGTAAGTATGGCTGAAGCTATCATCAGGCCGTGGTGAATTGAAATGGGGGCAAGAGGGCTTTCGAGATCATCTTATCCAGCTCTTTCATTTTACAGATGAGGAAACAAGACTTAGATTTGCAGCTTGACCTGGCCAAGGCATATCAGGTTGTAAGTGGCAGAGCCAGGACTAGAACCCAGGTCTCCTGGCTCCAAATTCTGTGACCTGCCCACTCGGCAGCCCCCTCCTCCATCCATTTTTGGTTTTCTGGGATCGCTCTGCTGCTGCTTCTCTGGCAGGGCTGGTGCGGAGGCTGTGACTACCACGCTGCCTTCCTTGGCTGCCAGTGTCTGATTATCCCAGGTGTCACTTCCTTTGCCTCCCAGGACTGGTAGCAGCAGCTAGCTGGTTTACAGGAACAAATGAGTAGAAGGAACATGTACTTAGTTAGGCAGCTTTGGGATCCAGTCTCAGCTCTTCCACTTGTGAGCTGTGTGACCTTGGGCAACTCACTTAACCTTTCTGAGCCCTGGTTTCTCATCTGGGAGATAAGGTGATTTGGACTAGATAACCTCCAGTGAACTTACAGCTCAGCAGATCTGTGACTGTCATGATTGTCATGAAAGTGAGACCCATGTGGACCTACGGCTGGAGGCTCTCGGGAAGGGCCAGTGGCCTGGATTAGTGTGCAAAAGCCTGTGTTACGAGGCACAGGGCATGTGTGCAGTTAAAAGAGTTTTGGCTTCAGTGGAAGACTGTTGCCTTGGCTTTGGGTGCTGGCTGGTGATTGGGGCAGGGCACCCCACCATTCTTGGCTCCTTCTCTGCCACTTCTTTGCACTCGTACTGTATACACAGACACTGCGCGTCCTTGGTGGCGCTGACTCAGGAGGGTGCAGAGGTTGCTGGTGTAAGGTTGACCAGCTGATTGGCATGGCCTTGGAGACAGGAATGACAGCCCTCAGGCACCAAATCCTGTGACCTCTCCCCTGGATTGGATCCCACTAGATTTTGTCATGGGAGGAACTCAAGCCCTTTATTAGGCCTGTGAGACCCCCACCCCATGTTGAATCACAGGTGTGGGATGGAGGGAGGGGTGTTGGAGCAAAACCAGAAGTCTGGCCTTTTGTCACTGCTCCGTCTTGCAGTCGCGTTGGCTGTTTACATGGTTTTCATTCTTTGGTTTTCGCCTTGGCTGTGAAGTTGTACTATTTTCTGAACTAATCCTGTTTCATGTAACCTGAACCTAAGTATCTGGACATGAAGGGTGAGCTTTTTTTCTCCTCTTCCTTAACAAAGGCTGTCCTACCCTGTAGCATCGGGAAGTGATTCGGCATCTGGCTTAAGTATGTGTGCGTGCACATACACACTTCTGTAATGCAACATGCCCTTACCCAGATAGTACGTCTTTGTCTCTCGGACCGGGCGTAGACTGTGTTTCTTTCTATATAGATGACTTTATACATGGGGGCTATTACTGTGTTTCCCCGAAAATAAGGCCTAGCCGGACCATCAGCTCTAATGCGTCTTTTGGAGCAAAAATTAATATAAGACCCGGGCTTATATAATACAAGACCGGGTATTATATTATATTAAAGACCCAGTCTTATATTATAGTAAAATAAGGTCGGGTCTTATATTAATTTTTGCTCCAAAAGACGCATTAGAGCTGATGGTCCAGCTAGGTCTTATTTTCGGGGAAACATGTTATATTGGGACATACGCTTATGTGCGTACACATGTATAAATTTTTATTTTTACTTGGAATGAGGACATTTTCAAGGGCTTGATGTATAGAAAAGCGTTTGCACTGATGGATGTTGATGTATTTTTCTTTGCCAAGTTTAATAAACCATTTAACATTGCCTTCAGTGACTGTAATTAGCTGTTTCCTCCTTATTCCCAGGCTCTGCCTTAATAGGCATTGTAGGACCCCTGTCCCCACCACTGGTGTGGCGACCCCCCACCCGAGTTGGTGCTCTGAGGAGGCTGCACAGTTTGACCTAGCCGATGCTGGCCATCTGTTAATGGTGTCTCTTCACTGCCTGGTGCTGGCGTGGGCAGGAGCCTGTCCTGCGGGATTTCCAGGCCAGTGTGTCCTTCAGATTTAGGCTCAGGAAGGACTCCTGACTGCACAAGTGGGGAGTGGTTGGTTATGTTGAGGTTTGAG
Source organism: Rhinolophus hipposideros (assembly GCF_964194185.1). NCBI lineage: Eukaryota > Metazoa > Chordata > Mammalia > Chiroptera > Rhinolophidae > Rhinolophus > Rhinolophus hipposideros. The sequence continues at coordinate 56,933,735 of NC_138054.1, forward strand.
CTGTGTCAGCATGTGGAACCTATGGCCTCACCTTGGGGATGACAGGCAGGGAGTACTGAGTTCCTCTGTTCAATCTGATGGAAAATGGCCGGGCGGAGGTGAGTGAGGTGACCGATGGTGCGAGAGAGGGACCCCCTTGAATAGGGGGTCGCCCTTACTCCCCTTTGCCCCTGGGACTTCTGGTCCTAGACTCCATACCAGGAAGAATTTGGTAACCATAAGGGTAAATGAAACTGGATGAACCGATGACCTTGGAGGAGGCATATAGAGATGAGCAAGGCTGGGCTGCATGACCCCTGAGGCATATTAACTCCTCTCTGAACTACAGATAAGGTGGGGTGATAACACCTCTCTCTGTGACCGATCTTTCTGTGCCTGGCACCAGTGCCCCGTGGGGTAGCCCTCCCCCCTGGAGGTGGCAGTTACGTTTATTGATTTCTGCTTTTTTTCTGTTGACAGTGGAGTTGGGCCCAGGTCTCCCTCCGGCTCAGGTCTAATGGAGAGTCCAGCCATGAGAACCCTTGAGAACGGTTTCCTATAGATTTCAAGCTTGTCCTCTCTGCATTGGGGGCTGCTTGCAGGGGATTGGTGCAGGTCTTTCCTCCTTTGGTTCAAGGCAGAGAGAGAGGGAGAGAGAAAGGGTGGGGGGAGGAGAGGGGGAGGGAGAGAGAGAGAGAGAGAGAGAGAGAGAGAGAGAGAGAGAGAGAGAGAGAGAGAGAGAGAAAGACAGATTGAGAATCAGAGACTGTATAATATCTAAACCGGAAACTTGATAACCAGGCTAGGCTATTAGCATGCCCTAGCTGCAGGTATAGACCAGGATGGTTTGGGATGTTCACTTGTCCCTTGGTGTCTATTGCAGGCTCTCCCCCTAGCCAAAGTCCACCTGAGAAGCCGTGCACGGTTCCTCCGCCCTGCCTGCTCCAGCCCTAGCAGCCTGACTTGAATTGTGAGGAGAGGAGGATGGCCAACCAGGGCCACCCCCGCCCCTAGTCCCAGGGAGAGGTGCAGCTGGGGCAGCTATTTTTGTGTGGATCACTTGCTGCCATAGAATCCAGATTCCTAAGAAGCTGGGGCTCCCTGCTTAGGGTTGTACCTTGGAACACTTGACAGAGAGCTGGATCCCTGAATTAGGCCCAGAAAAATGTCCCATTTCTGGTGAACCCTTGTAGAGCCTGTGCTTTCACCGAGTCTTATTCAGTTTCCTGTGGCATGGGGCCTGGACTGAGCCTGGGGGACCGGGTGGGAGGGGGGGCCCCTGACAGGAGGCCGCAGGTGGTGGCGAGCCCCAGCCTGGCCAGCCGTCCTGCCGCCTGCAAAACAGAACTCGCTATCAATTGTGCAGGAGGTCCAGACTGTCACATGCAGTGATCCTTGTTCCACAGCAGGCTTGCTCCTTGAAGGGAGAAAGGAAACGTTTTGATCCCTGGTCTAAGATGCCTTTAAAAATGTACCTTGATTTAAGATCCAGCTTTTTGCAGCATATTTTAAAATGTCAGAAAGATAAGTATGCAGCCTTCTTAATGTGTCTGCCTTGAACAACCTTAAAAAAAATTCCATCATTCATCCTCAGGGTCACAGTCATGTTCACAGCTACCCCCCCCCCAGTCCCCCCCCTCCTGCCTTCGACGGTGTGTCCATCTTTCTTCCACGAGCTGGAATGGAAGGGGAGTGGGGACTAGATTCAAAGACCCTTTCTTCTAGCAGTTCAGGAGGTATGTTTGTTTCTCTAGTTTTGAGATTGGTAAAGCCATATAGAGAGCTTCCAAAATATTTTGGGGAACTTTATGTTGGACCTGTGAAACGGGCACTGGCTTCTGGCTGCTTTCATCAGGATCCTTCTCACTTCCCATGAAAACCCACCAGCCAGAGGATCAAAGGAAGGAACATGCATGCTCCAGCCTCTGCCTTCTGAGGCAGGCAAGCCAGGCTAGGCTCCCTGTTCCAGTATAACGTGAAGGGAGTGGGCCCAGTGTGAGGGGAGCCCCCATTCTTGTGTGGTGCCTTTGGCCATTCCTTCGTTTCCAAGGTTGGGGGAACGGAAGGGGTTGGGTTCCATCTCCCAGGTGAGGGAGATGCCACTGGAGGGTGAATTAGTCCATGGAGTCTTTATCCTGTTTGTCACTGTGTGTGGCTTTGAAAAAGATACCCTGGGAACCAGCTGTTGATTTCATTCCCCCCTGGAAGGCATTGGAGGTACCCCGGGGTTTTTCAAGATGTGAGCGAGAATGTCAAGACCTTGTTGCACTGGTTGAGGAACTTAAAAACCCCAGTGGGCAAAGCAGCCTTCTGCCTGAGAGACAGTTACCAGGGGAGCTTCTGGGGTGATAGGTAGTCATGCCTAGTTAGGCCTGGAACAAACCTGGAGGATTCTATCTAGGCTTGCCTCCACCATTATATAGATGAAGAAATGGAGGCTCAGAGAGGGGCAGTGACTTGGCCAAGGTCACACAGAAATTAGCAGCCAAGCCAGAACCGGAGCCCAGCCAGGCATCCTGAACTCTGGTCAGAAGCTTTTAGTCACTTCTATCAGCTGTCTCCAGTGGCCCTCGCTGGTGACTCAGAGGTCCTGATTGTTGTTACACATGAACAAAGCCCTACCAGATACCTGGCTTGTGCGGGGCCACCTGCCCTCTTCTGTCTCTGGGGGACGGTCCCCATGTGGACCTTGCCTGTGCTCACTCTTCCCCTGCTGGGCGTGTGGTTCCCAGAGCACAGGGAGAGAGGACGGGAGGCTGGAGGCGTGTCGCTACCCCGGATCTGCCTGGGTGTGAGGTCAAGATGGCTGTGGAGCAGACTCCAGATAGAAGCCCCGTCCTCCCTTCTGTCCCTCTGGTTGCTCTTCCTCTCCCACTAAAACCATTGTAAGGATCATAACATTGATCATGAGCTTTATTATGGGAGACTTTTCTTCAGGTTTAAAAATAAATGCTGGCTTAGAGCACTATATTTGGCATGTGGAAGTCGTTCACATGTAAATGTGCTTATAGGACAGCTGCTTTATTTAAGATGCAGAGAGCCCCAGCAAGGCGGGGTGCATGGGGGTGGGATGTGGAAAGGACACGCAGTCTACCTTGTTCAGGACAGTTGGGTTGTAGTCGGCAGTCCTGTTGAATCTGTTGTCCTTTCCCCGGGGACAATTGTAAAACAGGATAACTGGTACTTAAAAATTCATAGAAAATGTTTCTTATCACAACGTCATAATTGTTATGACTCAGAAAAGTAGAATTGCCATTCCACTCTGCCTGTCTGCCCTCACTTTTGTTGCCTACTGAGTTCGCAGCAGCAGCTGCAGAATCATAAAAAAAAAAAAAGAAAGAGAGAGGGAAAGAAATAAAGAAAGAAATCCAGGGCAATGCTTTATTTATGTTAACGGCTACATTTGACTTGAAAATTCCGTCCCCTGAGCCTTGAGGTCAGCACATTACAGAGTGATTGATGGCTGTCAGGAGCGGGCAGAGTGGCAGATTGCAGAGGGGGAAGTGGACAGATGACGCCATGGTTTTCGGGGGCTTAGCAGAGCCCAGACCTTGAAAGGAACGCCATGGAAAACAAAAGCAGATGGAGAACTCCGCTTTGGCCCCTGCCTTTTTCTTTCTTCTTCTTTCCTTTTCCCTCCCTTTTCTGTTGAACATGAGTAAGTGGGAAACACCCCACTCCAGCACACAGCAGAACATACTACTTTTGAGTGTGAGGCTGGGGTAAGATCTTAGAGGGGCCAGCTCCCCCCCCCCCCCGCATGTAAGTCGTGTTTAGAAACCACAAGTCTCTGCCTTGTGTGAATAGACACCTCAGACATTCCCCCCACTTTCTCCTCCACCGACTGTGCTTCCTAGGTCAGAAAACCAAACGGAGGACCAACTCTTCTAGCCGATTATCCCACCTGACGATCCCAGCTACTTTGGATTATGTTTCAGAGGACTTTCTGGCTAATCCTTGTGTATTTTCACTGGTGAAAACAAATGCTTTGAGAACGACAGGCCTGTTTACAGATGGAGAGATTTTGGAATGATGGAGGAGCTTTGAATTTTAAACATTAGCTAATGAAATTGCAGACAGGAGCACTGGGTAGAATGGCCTGGACATTCCCATGAAACACTTCTCAGTCCGTTGTGAGGGAGAAGCAGGCTGGCCACTCCCACTCATGTACTCCACAAATACTTAGGGAGCCCCCTCCCAGTGTAAAATAAGAACTCTGAATGCTTCCTGGGGGTCCCAGCCCAGTTAAATAGCGAGTAAACATAGATTTCAGAGGGGCTGGGATCTGGTACTGCAGGAGTAGAGGAGTTGCCTGGCTGCTGGAAAGCTTTTGCTGGAGGGGCTTGAGTCTGGTGTCTCGCTGAGTAGCAGGGAAAGGAGCTGCAGCTGCTGGTTAAAACAGGGAAGGCACTGAGAGGGCATTCCAGGCACACACTGGTGGGATGGGTGTGCGGGAGGAGCGGTAGATAAGGCTGGACCAGTGTGTCTCCTGTGTTAGAAATAGAATGCCTGTCCTCGGGCACAGGCAGGATGACAGGTGGCTGGAATTCGTCATTTCCCCTGCCTCTGCCTCCCCCTCTCACCGCTGCTGCTGTACAGTTGTGTCAGAGACAGGACTGGCTGTTCATTCATCTGCTAATTGTTTTGATAAGAGACTCTAATTATCCACTGCGATCATCAGATTACCCTGAGCTCCAGGAGGGAGGTTGGAGAGTATGAGCTGCTGCTGTAGCTACCAGCAGCACCACTGCCCTGAAAGGGACCCAGCGTTAGCACCTACCCACTGTGCCTGGTTCCCAGTCATGCCCACTAAGCCATTGTGGGAAGGTGTCACAGACGGCAAGGGGTGGGCCCTGGAAATCCACCTGAAAGCCCAACTCCTGATGTCGCACAGGGCTTTCCCTTGGATTATCTTGGCCACAGTGTTAAGTCCACGGATAAGAGGTTTGGTTCTAGGGATTTCAAAATAAGGTGAGGAGTGTGGAGAAAACCAGAGGAGCAGCAGTAATGCCTACTGAATTGACATCAGCAGTCAAGACATTCAAATATGCCTTTTATGGACTGTTTGATTAAGTTCTACCTACATGTGATTTTTGGTATGAAGAGAACAGTAGGTACAAAATAACCAGGAAGGCAGATTATAAACTAATCCCATAATTGAATCCCCAGCAAAGGTAACGGGGAATGATGGCAACGGAATTGATCCGATACGGACTTTTACATGAGTGGAGAAGTCCAATATAAGGGAGCATCTCGTCTTGGGACGTGTGATTCTGATCGGACATGTTCATGTCTAAAGCTTTGGCCCGTGGAAAGACTTGGTGTGGCGTGTGTGACCTTTCCCCGCACAGCTTGTCAAAGAGAAGGGCTCTTCTCTCAGCACCTCTGTCTTCCTTCGTTCAGACAATGTCTGGAGATCCCAGAGGAGCTGGTGAGCCTGCTGGTGCTTGAGCTAGAGACTTAGGATTCCATCCTACCTTCTCCCTGTGAAATCAGAGGCACTTGGAAGAATGGGTGGGCCTGGATTTTGGGGTCTGGCTGGGTTTTGGCAGGACAGGCAGAAGTGTGGTTGCCCAGGTAAAGTTAGGTCCCGGCCTGGAACAGTGAGGCTCTAGCTTCCATTGATAAATTAGAACTGAGGTAGGTGATATCTCAGTTTCCTCTTGGCTCTCCTCTCTTCAGTTCGTTTTGTTATCAAACCCCCCTTCTCCCACCAGAGCAGAAAGCCGGAGAACTTAAGTTCAGCTCTCCTTGGTTCCCCAGCTCTGGCTGCTTCTGAAGTACCTTCCGCTTCCTTGAAGAGTGGGGCCGGCTTGCTGCCTGGCTCTCTCCCATTGTCTTCACATTTGGGGCTCAGCTAGCTGGCAAGTTTGGCAACATGTCAGGCTGTATATCTTGAAAACTGACCCTCCAGAAATGAGCTCGTTTAGCAGATTTACTGACGTAGTGGGCCTGCCTGTTCTCGGGGGCCGCCGTACTAAATCACGCAGGTCCACTGGACTTGGACACTTCAACACAGAACTTTTCAAAAAATTTCAGGCAGGATACATCACTGCCCCATTAACTCCCTGCCGTTAATCTACTGCTCCTAAAAACCTGGAGTTTTCCCCCAAAGGGCTGGAACATGTGGTGAAAAACGGACCCATTGGGTAAATTCTGTAAATCAGGCTGGTTTTCTCCTCTCCGCCCCGCGGCGTGCCTGCCTCTATCACGTTGGTGATGAAATGCCATGGGGGCGCTTAGAGCCGTCGCCTTGTAGGGTGTTGGGGGCACATCCCAGGGATGGACCGCAGTCTGGAGGGGCTGCTGCTCTTTATCCTGAGTGAACAGTGTTCTTGGGGGTGGGGATTGGGGCCGTCATCAGGAGGGGTCACGGAAACTGCGCCAGGTCCCCTGGTGTCACCAAGGCTGAGCCGGGCTCCTGTCTTGGTGAGGGAACGGCCTTGCTGAGGACTGTCTGGAAGGGGCCGACTCCTTCTCTGCTTCTTCCCTGGTTGCCGAAGGGGGATTTTGTTGTGACAGGGTATCTCCACGACCCTGAAGACTGTTGACAGTCCATCCACACTTCCGGTTTCGATGATGACTGAAGCTTTCTCATTCTGGAAGAGATGTATGCATGAGCTGGGGTTTTGCAGCCCAGAGACCTGGTGTTGAATGTCACCTTTCTTGGTCACTAGCCTTAGGAATTCAGAGGAATTTGAAAAAGAAAAGATGTGACTTGGAAGAGTGGGGACCTAGGAGTAACGAAAGGAAGAACAAGAAGGAACAGCTGCAGTCTCCAGGAAACAAGTCCACTGTCTCCCTCCCTCCCTCCCGGCTCCTCCATTCTGCCTCTGTAAGGTGGGGGTGCAGCACAGTCTGCAAGCATGCTGCAGGAGTAAATGAGTCAGTTCTTATAAAATGGGTAGGCTAATTCCCGGCGCAGTGCTGGCTTGCTGTACATGATACTCAGTAAATCTTATGGTGGGGAAGCGTGGATATCTCTGCTGTACCCCACTTGCTCACCCAGCTGAGGCGGGCCCATGCTAGCCTGAAGGAGGAAGACCCTCTTTTTTGTTAGTTCCCCACTGCCCTCAGCCCAGTGTTTGCAGCCTCGCTTTACAGGTAGATGCAGAGTTGGACCCAGAGTTGGAAAGTCTCTGTAGGTCAGGGCCTTCCTCTGCTCCTTCTAAAGTCAGTCCTTTTCACTTCTAAAACTGTTGAGAATTCTGTGAATTCAACGTGTGTCTCAGCTGTCACTGGAATCCAGGCTTCTGGAATCTAAGACCGAGCTTTCCTCCATCCCCAAGCACGCACCGCCTCCGCAGGCTTCTTTCTCCCTATCCTCTGCTTGCCTGAGGCAGACAGTGTGGCAGGTGAGACCAGGAGCAGTCCTCTCCTGCCTGTTGGGACAGGGTCTGGCAAGCAGGCCGGGACAGGAGGCTGGAGCACCACCTTCTCCAGGGAAGATGGGGAGCTTCATTCCAACAGGACACCTTGGCACCCCGCCCTGCTGGAGGAACTGGTTTCCAGGCCCTGAGCCCTGCTCCACCTGCTAGAAGGGTCCTGGCTCCTGGGGGCATTATCCATCTTGTCTATGTTTCTGGGAGTAGTTGATTCTTTTCTCTTGGCAAAAGTACCTGTTATCTGTGCATCTCCTGGCCTTTCACAAAGCTAATTAGGCCCTAGAGGCAGAGTTTTGGGGCTTAGGTTTTTTCTTTCCCAACTAAAGAGTGGTTTTAGGCTGTGGGAGCTTAATTGCCTTGCTTAAGGGGTGATATTGGTTCAGGGGGGTAGGGTGAGGACCCCGCACCTCTCTCCTCTGCTCCCTCCTCTCTGGTCATGATTTATCGGTGATGTCCCAGAAGGCTGGGATCCTGTCTGATTTTACTCCCAGTGCCCCAGTAAGGTACCTGGTGTAGTTTGGGAGGAAATCAGTGATTGTATGGGGTGTCTGCCCTGTGGTAGGTGCTGTGTTGGACTTTTCAAAGCCTCAAAGTTGTCATGAAACTGGAGGCATAAGTGGGAGGTTGGCTTTGCCCGAACCTGGCTTAGTTGATTGGGGTAGGAAAGAAAGCTGAGTTGTTCTTTGATGCCATGGTTATTCCTTCTTATTCTTCCTTCTGCCCATCCTTGGAGGAAGGGCCTTGTCTTCTGCATGTCTCTAGTGCACACCTTGTTGTTCTGCTTGACTTGGCCTCGCCATTATCTTTTTGTATTTGGGAGGTGTCATCTTGAATTTATGTGCCAGATGCATTATTATTAGGTTGGTGCAAAAGTAATTGCGGATTTTGCAATTGTTTTTAACCTTTTAAACTGCAAGTATTTTTGCACCAACCTAATATTAGGTGGTGGTGATGAGAACAAGGTACCCTGTGTGTCCTTGGGGGGCCTGTCTTATAGCCCAGGGGCAGCAGTTTAAGAGAAGGCTGGCCGTTGTCCATGCTGGTGGCTACTGGCCATGGCTGCTCACACACATACACCTCAACTCAATGAAGTTGCACCATCTCCTCCACTTGATGTGCATGGGCTCCCCGGGTTTAGCGGGCATCCTCTGTCTTGCACAAGAGGAGGATGCTGGAGCTTGGGCCACTGGCCTGAGAGCTGTGCTGCTTGTTTGTGCAAATTCATCCGGAAGAGCCTCTGCAGCTTTGGTGGAATATTGAGGTAATGCAGTGACAGCTTTCAAGACGGTAGTAGGGTGTGGCGAACGGAGCCCTGATGGAAGCCAGGGGTGGACACCATCCAGCCACTTGACCTCAGGCAAGGGACGGCCCTACTCAAGTCCTCAGTTTCCTCGTCTGGAAACTGGGAGCATTGGGATGAATGGAGACTGCTGCCGGAATTCTCTCTCTGAAATGCCACTCTGGCCATGCTGTGTCTGTACATATTGAGGAGTCTCTTCTCTTCTTCAAGATGAAGCCCAAGCTCCCCCCCTGGGCTTCCAAGGCCCTGCAGACGCAGCGTCTTTGCCCATGGCGTCCCTCTGCTGTCAGCATGAACAGAAGGACTCCTTGGAGTTCCCTGAAAGTACCACGTTCCCTTGTGCCACTGTGCCTTGGCACACACAGTCCCCTCTGCCTGGGGTGCCCAGTTCTCTTTTTGCTTTCGTAGAGGGCAAGTTTTGTTTTACGAGTGGGCTCTAGGTTCTTTTCCCAGCAAAGCTTTCCTGCCTCCTCCAGGCAGAATAAACAGCTCTCCTTTTGTACACCTGTCCGTCCATCCATCCATCCAATTAAACCATCCGTCTTACAAATTCATTGGTTGAATGTCTCCTGTATACCAGGCACAGTGCTAATTGCTAGTTACCGAGAGCTGTGCAGCTTACCTCTGGCATTGAAGTTCTTTATCTGTCTGCTCCGCCCAGTTTCCTAGATGTCAAGGGCCCATCACTGTGTCTCGGACCCGGGTTCCTAGCATCTGGAGGACGCTCAAGATCCTGACTGCCCAGCAACTCGGGTGGTAACTTAAAATCTGTTTGGTGTAAACTTTGTCTTTGGCTTCTTTGAAGCTAGGCCTTTCCATTCTTGGTTCCTTTTTCCTTTCCTTTTTTTGAAGGGGGAGTGTGGGCAGAATCAGCATTTCTCACGTCAGAATTTGGCTTTACTTCCTCATCACTTTTGTTTGGTGCTTTTCCCCCCTGGAAGTCATTGGTATTTGGGTCAACCCTCCCCCCCCACCTGCGTGGTGTGAAGCTGGTCCCAGGTACGTAGTGTGAGCGATGGCAGGAGGTAGCCTCCCGTTGGTGCATTTCAGACGTGTCTGGGAGCTGAGGGAGCTCCTCTTCTCCTGTCAGAGCCTGAAAAATAATGATGAAGTCTGTCCAGCCACTGAGTTTAAAAGCCTCCCTAGCTCTAGTCTCGTGGGTGGCTCGTCCTTAGGCCTCTCAGACCACCTGCCTCCTTCAAAGAGAACAATAAAAATACCGGAAACACCACGTCTTAGCTGCCTTTCTTTTTCTTTCTTTCTTCAGGGCCCTTCTTTAAACCCTAGTAAATGGATGCAGAACCTGCTTTGGGCCATTTTTCCTGGGGGTGGTCATTGTCCCTTTGGAAAGCTGATGTCTGCCTGGAGGGTTGATCATTAACAGATTTTCAGGGAGGCTCTGGATGGTGTAGGCAGTAAAACCCTAGAGTGGGTTTGCACTGGGTGTGAGGGGTGTGTGTGTATGTGTCGAGGGCCTTACCAATTGTTGGGCTACAGGTGGTACTAAGTGGGTTGTAAGGTTCAACAGGAAGCTGAGCCAAGAAGCAGCGCCTCCTCCCAGGAGAACCCCTGTCTGGTGCTGCTACTGCTTTTCGTGTTTGGAGGTTTCCTCCTTTCAAAGGATATTCTTGAGTGTTCCCCTCACCCTGTTCCGCCTCCTTCCCCTTAACAAAAGCACGTGTCTGAGCACCTACAAAGTGGCAGGTATAGACCTGGCTGGGAGCTACAGAGATGGTTGACAGTCCTGTTCCTCCAGGAGATTTCAACGGTGGAACAGTTGTGGTGTGGAGAGACGTGAGCCCTCGCTCTGAGCTCAAATCCAGCTCATCACTTAGGAAGCTTATCTCAGAGCCTCAGTTTCCCATCTGGTAGATGGGGATGAGGATATAGTCCCTACTTTTGGGTTGTTACAGGATTTAAAAGAATGCATGTAAGAAGCACCTGGCACATAGTACTCAGTAGTGGTTGGTTCCCGTCCCTTCTCCATTGAATGTGGTCTGTAGCAGCATGATATAGAGAGCTTTGAACATGAAGTCTTCAGCCACAGAACTGCAGCGTTTCGAAGCCTCAGTTTGCTCATCTATAAAATGGGAACGTCCGTCCATCAGGTTGCTGAGGGCAGAAAATGAACTCATAGATAGGGCGGATGGTGCCTGGTATATCTTGTGACAGGACAGCCTTCTCCCTCCCTCAGTACGTTTTAAGGATATTTTAACTGGTGTGGGTCAGGCTAGTGTAATAGTCTAGAAAATATTTGCAGTGGGAGAGTAGAGAACCAGGAAATTCCTGGCTTTTGGGGTAAGCGACCTGAAGAGGCTTCTGGGCCTCCTTCATCTGAGGGAGACCTGGGGGAGAAGGCTGGGGACATGGTCCTTTCCCAGTAGTCCTGTTCCTTTAAGCCTGAGCTTCCAGCCTCTCCACCAGGAGGTGAGACTCTGCAGAGAGCTGGTTGGAAAGCTTTATCTTCCCCCTCCCCCAAACTCTGGGGGTGTGAAGATGCGCTGGTGTAACTATAGCTTGGTGTTTTGGTGTCTGTGAAAAAAGCAGAACTGGCTCAAGCTGCTTTCTCAGTTAAAGGGATTTAAGAAGAAAAAAAAACTTAATCCAACCCTGGTGATCAATCTGACACCTTCCCTTTGAGCCCCAGATGGCTGATTGGGGCGGAAAGTTGGCCACTGCTGCTGTTGGGGAATGGAATGGTGTATCTCTCTCTATGTATTGAAAATTACGGTTCTCTGTATGTGTGTGCACACTATATATAAAGCCTGCGTGTCTGATTTGTTTTTTTGGAGGGTATTTAAATATTCCCAGAAGGTTCCTGTTGGTTAAATGTCATTCTTGGAGGTGTCATGTTAACAGGGCTTAAAACCAGGTCTGCTGTGGCTCAGTCTTCTCCCCACCTCTTCTCCCCTTGTTTAAGTCCCGGGCCCGGAGATGAGGGAGATGGCTCAGAGCAGGTTGGAGATGCAGGCATCACTCCCCTCCTACCTCAAGGATGGCAACCTTTATCTCTTAAGGACAACGCTGAGGAAAGTTTGGAAAGTGAAAGGAAAACACTGACTCTACCATTCTCCTATCACAACTTCTGGCGTTGGACAAAATGCTGCCCAGGTCTGAACACCTGCTTGTGGTCTGCTGCTTTTTCTTTTGATAAGCGTGTTTCCCATTATTCCTAATTGCCCTGCCTCGCTGACAGGTTTTATTTAACCTTTCCTCTATTACTGGATCTTCCCTCCTGTCCTCCCCCTCCCTGTCCCGCCACTGTATACAACACTGCAGTGAACATCTTTGCATTTCATTTTGGATAATTTCCTTGGAATCAATTCCCAGAAGTGAAATTGCTAGGTCAGAAAGGATGGACCTCTCCTTTCAAGATCCTTGAATCATGTTGCCAAGTTATTTTCCAAGCGAGTGTCTTGACTTACACGGATGCTACAGTAGATAAACAGGTATTCTATGTTTGCACGGGGGATTTTAAAGCAAGTTTTTTAAAGAAGCTTTTTCTTTTGGCTGTAGAAGAAAAATGTTATAACCCTGACTTTTTTTTTTTGGTACCAACCACCAAGTCCAGCTGCTGTGTGCTTCTTGGAGTGCCAAGGGACGCATGGTGAGTCCTTCCTGTTCCCTAACTGCTAGGGACTCACCCACGAGAGAGGAGAGACGGGTGGGGGTGGGATCAAAGGTAGGCCAGGTATGATCTCTCATGCGGCTGCATGCAGTATGAGCTGCAGCTGCTCTCAGAGGTCAAGGAAAGGAAGTTGTGTGGCCTAGAGAGCCTTAGCCCTGAGCAATTGGCTCTCCCAGTGCTTGCTTTGTACAAGAAGGCTCTGGTAGTACCCTGGTTCATCATTTTATTCACCAGTGTTTATGGGGCCTCCTGGGTACCAAGCTCAATGGGGACAGGGAGATGGCTAAGAGCCAGCGGTCTCTCCAGGCAGACAGAATCACACACAGGGATTCTATATGATGTGATAGATGGCTGGAGAGGGTGCCATAGATGACCAAGGCCAGAGTGACAAGCTCTCATTCTTTTGTTCTTACGATTTCCAACTCCCTTCTCCCTTTCCTGTTGGCCAGGGGCTTCCCTTCCTAGCAAGACTGGGCAAGTCAACAAGTCTGCCTGCCTTATTCAGCGCTCCCACTCAGGGAGCGTAGGACTTAATGGAATTGCCGTGCTGGGAAGGACACTGGAAGCCAGCGCCCCAGTCCGTGCTGGGTACAGCTGCTGACTGGGTGCTCACTACCTAACTAGGCAGCTTGCTCCACAGAGTGAGCTCTTTGAGGTCCTTTTTAGGAAGGATCTAAAGAAATATTTGAGGTTGTAAAATATTTGTGCAGGGAAGCAGTGTTAGAGGTGTCAGGCCCAACTTTCCATCCTTTGGACAATCTACTTAACAAAACCTTTTTTGGGGGTGGAGGGGTGCTTACTGCACGTGCCACGTGAGGAGATCCTGCTGTCCTGCCACATTGGTAAACCTGCACTAGCCACTGCTGCTTATCACACTGGGCCATGCAGTTCTTATGCCCTTCTCCTTGAGGGTCTGTGAAGCGGGGGAGTCCTTTATTCTTCCTGCTTCTCCAGTTTGTACTACATGGTAGGTCCTCAAAAGTGCTTCTTGGGATGTGTCACACACGCTTGGTTGGTGTGGTTTGTCATTGTGTGGTCACCCTCCCCCACCCCTGGCAGAAAACCAAGTAATCCTGTCTCCCCTTGGGGACTGGGTCTAGGGTTACATGTTGGAGGCGGGTGCCCTTTGTGAGCATGGGAAGAGCCCTAGGAAAGGAGGGGAAACCCGAATGCCGGTCCCAATTCTGCTGCTTATTAACTGGCTCGCTAGGCCCCTCCAGGCCCCCATTTTCCATTTCAACCGCTCTTACACCTTCTAGGCCTGTATAGTGAAAACCCCAGGCAGGATTCATGCTTTCTGGCTTACATGAGGTTTGGGAAAGTGGTTTGGGCAAAGCTTAGCTATCTTGGTCCTAAGTAGCACCCACTTAACCTCTGCATAGGAGTGATGGGCAACTGCAGCCTTGGTGAGGAGGCGTGGTCCAGGCAGCAGCACTCTGTGCAAGACCCTGGGCACTGACCCCAGGGCACTTGACCATGATGTCACAAAACACAAGCACACAGCTAGCTGTGGTGTGGGCATCTCTTCTTCCCCCACCCCTCCCCCTCCCCCAGGTTCCTGGCTGGAGAGTAGGGATGCCCTGAGGCAGAAGAGAAAGCAGAAGCCCCAGACTGTGCCTGGTAGAAGGGTGGATCTTAGTATGTGCTGCCAGCTGCCCTCCATTGTCTGGTGTGCTGGGGCGGTAGTCCCCTCCCCCACCCTCCTTTTGAGAATAAACATATCAACAGGATTGATTACCCGATTGGTCCCTGGGCAGCTGGCTCTGGCCTGCATCTGGAGCCCATTTCTCCGCTGTCACACACCCATTGTCTTGGATTGTTCACTTCCACAAATCAGAGGTTGGCTTCACCGCCCTAACCCTACTGCGACCCCCAGATGCTTGTTTGTTGGTCCCTCGAATGAACACTTCCTGCTCAATGAAAAAAAAAAAAAGCCCAAAGCACACGTGGGCAGCCCTTGAGTCCCCCGCCTGCTCTGATGCAGACAGGATGTTCCCTTCTAGCCCCTCCCCGGCCTCCTGCCCTGGGCCTGCCTTTCTGAAGTGGATTTAAAGTGGAGGAGACATTTCCAGGAAGCTAGACCAAGCACCCCCCACCAGAGGGGGAGCTCAGCAGGGAGGAGACACCCAGCGGCTTCAGTGAGGCACTGTCCTGTGGCCTCTGCTTCCCAGGTGGGACTAGCACTTCCTGGGCTCTGACATGCCCCTGGCGTGGGTGTTGGTCTGGTCTGAACACAGGCTCAGGACCTGTGACAAGATGAGACAGCCTGCAGAGCACGAGAGGGTTGTAGTTTTCCTTTGGACCCAAAGTGGGGCCTGAGGAGGGAGCGGGTACGTGTTCTCCGGTCCTTTATGAAATCCCGCCTATTCTGTAAGGCTCATGTGGAGCTAGCTATACCCGCCTCGTGAAAGGAAGCCCTCTGTGACCACTCGCCCCTAACAATCTCCCTTTCCTTTGAAATACTACAAAGCTGAGCGCTGGTGCTGTGGGCTGGGGCCCTTTTTCCTGGGGGCTGCTGCTTTGTTGCACAGGAATGAGAAAGGCCAATCGTCCAGTGAATCTGCCGAGAGGCAGTTAGGTTTAGGCTAAGACAGATGTGTGTGAGAGCCTCGACCAGCTGTGCTGGGCAGGGAGATGGCTGCTGTAGATGTGAGACCCCACAACTGTGGACCTGGGGACACAACACAGCTCACTGCGGGTAGAGGGACACAAGGACTGTTCCTGTGTGTCACCCTCTTCCTTTATTACGGGGAGGATAATTGGGCTCTTCTCCAGCTGGACCTTAGAAATTGGATCCTCCGCTATGCACAGGGCATGGGATGGATAGAAAGGCCACTTGTTCAATATAGTTAGGCTGCTTTTTGAGCCCTTTAGCTGGTAACTCACTCCCTGAGGAATGGCTGTGATGGCAGTGGTAACACGGCCATGGGTGTCTTGCCCTTGTGGGTTGCACGTCCGGCTCATATGCTCCTGATGAGTTAGATTCGATTTGGGGATCCTGTTGTTGTGGTCCTTTAGAGTTTTCCAAGCCCTTTTACCTCCACTGTCCTACACGAGCCTGAGAATTATCAGCAGGGTGTTTGTCTTCACTTTATCCCAGAAGTCCCCCAGGCCCTGGGAACCTAGGGGCTGGACCCAG
Source organism: Rhinolophus hipposideros (assembly GCF_964194185.1). Classification (NCBI taxonomy): domain Eukaryota; kingdom Metazoa; phylum Chordata; class Mammalia; order Chiroptera; family Rhinolophidae; genus Rhinolophus; species Rhinolophus hipposideros. The sequence goes on from NC_138054.1 coordinate 56,949,166, forward strand.
CTTTGATGTCCAGCTTCTCCACCACCTCACTGCTTTCTGGCTTTTGTTCTGAAGCAGAGCACTCACGCCTCGGCTCTTCCCTTGGGTATTTTCAGCTGCTGGCCTTAAGCCTGCGAGGAACGCGGTCCTCACTCAAAGCTGTTGGTGGGTTTCTGCCTCTAGCCCAGCAGCCCAGGGCCAGACCGGAACTCTGCTGCCCCCTTCTGGGATGACCTGCTCTCTCCCCGTGCCTGTTCCCACCTTGCTTTCCTATCGAAGCCTTGGCCGTGGCAGGAGCAGAGGGGAAGAAGGCTATTACTGGTGGGTATCAATGAAATAGAGCCAAGCCTGTGTGGCTTGGAAAACGTCAAACCTCGGATTTCTTATTGCTCATGACCCTGAGAGATAAGGGTGGGGACCTCTGTTCCTTCTAGGTGCCATTAGCTCTTAGCGCAGAGAGCGGTTGGCTCTGACCCCCAGGGACCCAGACTCACAGACAGGCAGGCTCACCATCACCTTCAGCACGCTTTGGTCCTGTAAAATGGAGTTGTTCCCCCTGCCTATCTGTCGCACATGTAGGCATTTCATTTGTTTGACAGGCCAGCCAGTGAAATACTTTATAAGTGGGAATTCCTCTCTTCCCAGGAGCAAAAAAGAGACAGAGCCAGAACCCTGGGCCTTCTGACTCCATCCCGGGATTCTGCCCAGCCCAGCCCCGCTTTTCCACTTAGCTCTTGCTCTCCCCGTGGTCTGGACTAGTACTTTGCAGATTGCATCAGGGAACCACTTACCCCAATTAAAACAGCCGGGGTGGGGTGGGAGGAAATGGGCTGGGTGTGCTGGGAATGTTTTAGCTAATGCAGGGAGTACTTTTTAAAAGGCAGGTAGAAAACTTTTTTCTCTTTGTAGATCAATTAAAGACCCTTCTTAATATTAACCCCTGGAAGGTGTGTCTGTGGGCTCTGCTTTCTGTGTGTAGCCAACTATGTGCATCGCTGCCCTCGGTCCTCAGAAAAGACATACTCTCAGTGCTTTTAGAAATTTCTGTGAAAGGTTACCAAGTGTTTTTCAAAAGAGCTCCCCCTCTGTGATAAATGCCAGGTAGTGACTAAGGCGCCCCCCCCCTGCCCCCAGCCATCTCAGAGAGGGTGGGAGGCTGGCTGTGCCTCCCTGTGGCCTCGCAGCCTGCTGGCAGCAGCAGGCACGAAGACGGGCATCTTGTCAGAGCCGGGCAGATGGCGTTCACCTGCTCAGGACACGCTCCCTGGTGCAGAGGCCCTTGGAGTTGTTGGGATAATAACGGACAGCTGCCAGCTCTGGGACGGAGATCTGCCTGCTTTCAAAAGCTTGGAAGTGTGCAGGGAGAAGGAGCGGCCTGGGGCGTCCCCACCCGCAGCAGCTCGCCCTGCCTTTTGTTTTGAGATTTGTGCCCCCCTCCCTCCCAGCATCAACATCTGAGCAACAAGAGCAGTTTAATAGAGGACAGTTCTGTTTTGGAAACGACAAGAAAGCGCCTTGTCGAGTGTGACCTGGCCTCTCCTTTGTCCAGCCTTCCCCCGCTTTGTGTGTGCTTGCAATGGGTTTTGTTCTAAGGGGCAAAGGAGTTGGACATGGATTTGGTGTGTTCCTGGGGTTTTCTTTCTTTTTCCTTTTTTTGGCAGCGGCTAAAGCTCTTGGTTATTTTTGAGTACCAGGCATTTGGAGAGTGAGGGATTTTCAGGACCACTCCAGGGTCTTTGAGTTACTGCATGGTGTAAGGAACAGTGAGTGGCAATGAAGCCAACTTTCCGACTGCCTGGCATTTTCTCAGCTTGTTGTATACATATGTGAGGGACAAATAATTTCTCACAGTGCAGTCGGCCTCGCAGCGTTTCCCCAAGTGTCAGTCAAATGCAAGGCTGACTGTTTTGAGAACCAGCTTCGTTTCTCTTCCTCTTGCTGTGCAGAGAAGGGATGCTGATTTTTGCTTCTTTATCTGACTACATTGTGGCTGAAGTACAGCAGCCAACGTTGACTTGATCTAGCTTGTCGCAGCAGCATTAGCTCTCATTACGCTACTTGCAAAATTGCATTATTTGGTGGGGTGGTGGCTCAGTTTGATGGGGTCTGCTAGAAATTTTATAACCTCCCTCAAGGCAGAGCTGTTGTCTCACTCCTTTTGGGTCAAGACCGGAAGACAGTTTTGCCAAGCAAATGAGTGGTGTTAGTAAGAGGCAGGAAGATTAGGAAACCTGCCTGATAATCCTACTGCTCTAAATCTGCGTGTTTGTTTATATACACCGGGTGCGCTATTGACCAGTGGGCCCTGTGCAGTCGCTAAAGCTATATATGTGTATGTCTTCTGCAATTCATCAACAGTGCACTATAACTTTGTTAGTGCTAAATCAGACCAGTTTTTCCTCTCCTGTCTCTAATTATTCCAAATCAGTTAGATTTTTCTTGTATAACCCACCAGCGGAGTTCATCTTTTTCTTAGATACTCTTAATTTTCAGAGCTGACCTAAGAATGAGTCCTTGCCCTCTTGATTGGCGGCCCATCCTGCTCTTCTTTGTTGTTTTAATTATTGAGGAGCAGCTTTAGTGGGGGGAGGAGATGTGCTTTAAAACATTACTTAATTCTACAAACACTAGGGATTCACATATAAATTAAGATAGGGTCTCTTGCCCTTAGGAGCCCACTGTTGAGTAAAGCCAGACAAAGCAGTGTAGGTTCCATGCAGGGTCCAGGCCAGGTAAGTGGGGTGCAGAGGAGAAAGAAGAGTTGGTTTTCCAGGGCCAGGGGAAACGTGGGGTGGGTATAAAAATTGGTGGGGAAGGTGATGCTCTAGCTGATCGGGGAGCAGAGAGAGGGCGTTTGCTGGGCAGCCAGGATGTGGGGAAGCTATTTCCTTCAAAAGAGGCAGTGTGTTCTCAAATTCTGGGACCAAGCGAGGAAAATGTGTTGGGAATGTAGGGTGTCCCCAGGTAGGCAGACCCGGGTGGCCTATTGAATGCAGCCGGGGCTTCATTCATCCTGGGGGCCCTGGAGACAGGGAATGGCTAGAATCCTATTTGAATCTTCATTGTTTCACCATTAGAATCCCAAGGTGGAGTATCAAGGCACGTGGTGGTGGTGGGCTTCCGTGGAAAAGCCTGCAGCTGTCATTGAAAGAGCCTGGTGTCAGGCAGACATCAGCTCTGCCACCTACCACTGCGTGACCCTCGGTAATCTAAGTCTCAGTTTCCTGCTCTGTGAAATGGATCTTATAAACTATTTACGTCTTGGTTGGTGTGAAGGTAGATAAAGAGAAGTGATCACAGTAAGTGCTCAGCACACAGAAGCACCGATAAAACGTGTACTATTTTTATCATCTTACTAATGATAATACCAGCAGCAGCGCCTAAGAAACGTCTACTCAGACAGCATCTAGCCCATTCATCCCAGGGAAAACCCAGGTGAGGGATGTATATGGCGTCAGGTGAGGCCGTGCTGTGGCCATGGCTTTTTACCTCTGTCACACAGTCGGGTTTCGAATAACCTGATGTTTGCCGATAATGAGCCTGGTGTCCTGGCCTGAAACTCTACGCCTGTTTGGACCTGTAGCTTTTCTCCTGTCCTCCATTGGATGCGCTCCGTGGCACATGGCTCACACCAGCCTGGGGCTTATCGTACCGAGGTGTGTATAATTGCATTCCTCCCATTCTTTCCCTTAGCAGGTGTGTGATCTCTCCTGCTTGGGAAGGTGCCCCTGGGTTCTGTAGAAGCAAGACCTGGTCCTGTCCTGGGGCTGCTGACAGTCCAAGGAGGAGGAATAAGAAAGGAACCCAGGAGCTGCCAGCCTAGATTGAAGGGTGCCAGGAGTTGGGGACAGGGTGGGAGTGGGCATGTAGGGGAATCTGGGAAGGGCTACTGAGGAATGTGGCCTTTCCAGGGGACCTTGAAAATGAGAGTGTTTGCACAATTGACGTAGAGTGGGAGGATATCTTGATGGAAGATAGGATAGATGCGTCATAAGAAACAGCTAGGAGGTAAGGGTAACTGGGCTTGGGACAAAACTGGGAGAGGGGAGAGAAGTCTGTTAGACGGAAAGTCAAATAGTTATGATTCTTTTTTAAGCCCTGAAATGAAGTGAGTTTCTCTCTGCCTGTGTGCCAAACTCGAGTCCCCGTGCTGTGGCTCCCAGTTGCCCAGCCTGGCAAAGGAAGCCAGTGCCCTGCAGCTTGAAGCTTTCTTCCATTTTTGAGGATGTTCCATGGCCTTGTGATTGCTCACTAAGGTAACTTTCTGCTCTCCTCCCCAGATCTAATTTGCTGGTCCTCAGCTGTGACATCTGATAATACAAAAATTACTGTTTATTGAATGTCTGTCACGTGCTGCTCACAGTGCCAGGCAGGTGCTGTGCCCCCACTGACTAGGGAAGGGAGGCATGTGGAGGACCAGTGACATTGGGGAGGGAAGGGCCTGGGTCTGTGCTGGGTAAGTCACATCTGCTCAGTCTCTTGATTCCTGATAAGAACCCTGGGGAGTAAGATAGCGATTCCCCTCTTACTCAGTTAACAAGCAGCCCGAAGTCTCTCAGCGTGCACATGTCAAAGCTGGGATTTGTTACCCCCAGCTGTGGTCCCTGTGCCACATCTCCCCGCGGACACGCTCTGCCCTGTCCTCTGCCCAGCCGCTCTCCTGTCATGGTAAATCTCAGCCGGGCATGCTGGAGTGAGAGTACTTGGTGAGAACAGCATTAGGTCTCGTGCAGCCTTGCCCCTTCATGCTGCTGCTGCTGCTGCTGCAGGTGGTAGTGTTACGGATTTTTCTATGATCTCCTTCTCGAGAGACCAAGGCTCATCTCAGCAGACGGTAGCTGAGCCTTTGGACCAGGCGCAGGGGCGGTTTCCCTGAGTGAGGACCTGTCTTCTCTGATGGGCTCCCCAGACTCCACACCAAGCGTTGCCCCGCAGTATTCCCTACCTGCAGAAACTCTTGGGGGCTGGCTCCAGCAGCCGGTCTGGGCTCGGCTCTTTCTCCTCTGCCTATGGCTACCCTCTCACCACCTGCTGCTGTGTGTGCAGCCTTTGCACACATTGCATCTTCTGCCTGGAATGACCTGTTCATCTCGAGCCCCACCTGCTGTGTTTTTTGCTCAATCCCACTTCTTTTTGTTTTTTTTAGATTTTATTGGGGAAGGGGAACAGGACTTTATTGGGGAACAGTGTGTACTTCTGGGATATTTTTCCAGGTCAAGTTGTTGTCCTTTCAATCTTCATTGTGGAGGGTGCCGTTCAGCTTCAAGTTGTTGTCCTTTGAGTCTTAGTTGTGGAGGGCGCAGCTCAGCTCCAGGTCCAGTTGCTGTTGCTAGTTGCAGGGGGCACAGCCCACCATCCCTTGCGGGAGTCAAACCAGCAACCTTGTGGTTGAGAGGACGCGCTCCAACCAACTGAGCCGTCTGGGAGCTCAGTGGCAGCTCAGCTCAAGGTGCCGTATTCAGTCTTAGTTGCAGGGGGCGCTGCCCACCATCCCTTGCGGGACTCAAGGAATTGGACCGGCAACCTTGTGGTTGAGAAGCCCACTGGCCCATGTGGGAATTGAACTGGCAGCCTTAAGCATTAGGAGCACGGAGCTCCAACCACCTGAGCCACCAGGCCGACTCCTCAACCTCACTTCTTAACCTGGGCGGCCCCTCTTCCTCTGAAAGGCCTCTTTTGCACCCCCACGTGAGACCAGCCCTCTGCCCACAGAATGTGTGGTGTTCAGTTGGACCAACTGTTTTCTGGTCCTTCAGGGAGACCCACTTCAGAGCTCTTTACAGGAAATTGAGGCATGGCTGCTGTGTTCTGGAAGGCAGCTGGTGAGTAACTAGTTCTAGGCCACTGGAGTCGCATGGAGTCTTGGTTCCCAGGTTCCCTCTATGCATGGAAAGCACCTTTGCAGCCTGTTCTGTTGATCAGAACCCCCAGGTCCAAGCCCTGCCCTGCTTTCCATGTCTTATGTCACTTGGCTCCAACATACCTGACCAAGCTCTCCCCCAGTTATATTCCGATTCCTCCCTGCCCATCCATCCTGCACGGGCTCAGGGCTGCCTCCCACCCTAACCTTGGCTCCAGGCTTCTCCTTGCCTGAGTGCCATCTGCTCCATTCTCCTGTCCTCTTGTCTATCTCCTGCTCATCATTCGTGTGCAAACCTTCTGGAGACAGTGCTGTCCAATACAAGTAGAGTGCAAACCACACGTCATCTTAAATTTTCTGGTAGCCACATTAAAAAAGTACAAAGAAACCGGTGAAATTAATTTTAATAATGTAATCATAAATGAACACGTCCAAAATATTACCATTTTAAGATGTAATCAATATAAACATATCAGTGAGTTATTTTACATATTTTTCATACTAAATCTTCGAGATCTAGTCTGTGTTTTACACATCTCAGTTTACTGCCCACATGTCACATCCTCAGGAGCCCATTGGGGCTGGGGCTTCCATGCTGAACCACGTGGGTATGGAGATTTGTAGAGTGGTGGACCTGTTGTTTTATGTTGTCTGCTGACTCTGCCACTTATTGGCATTGTGGCCATGGGAGGGTGACTTTCCTTCTCTGAGCTTATTATTTGCAAAAACCTACGCCCTCACCTGATGGAGTTGTAAAGATTGAACTTGATAACGTATGCGAAGGCTTAGCATAATGCCCAGCACATAATATTAGTGATTGTTTACGTTGAAATGATGAACCCCGAGTGACAGCCAGGGACTGGTTTGGTGCCAGGACCTGCCCCCTGTCCCCTGGGCTGACCATCCAGAGAGTCCATGTCCACCTTCCTGAATAGGGACCATGAATGAAGGGCAGGAGCACCAAGGTGGGAGTGGTCATCAGGAGAGGCTTCCAGGGGGAGGCACCACGGGTCCCGTGGCCCCCACAGTGCACGGTGACAACACCGGTGCCCTGCGGCTCCCGTTTGCTGACTCTTTGTCCTGTGTAATTAGTGCGGTGTGCCTCACTCTTGTCTCTAATTGTGTTGTACAGCGTGTACTTTATTATATCAGGGTATAATACCGTGAGCCTGGCAGTTATCTTGTTCACTAATTATTTCACGTGCCTGTCTCATCTACCCCGTCAGATTACCGCTCCTTCTGAGCAGCAAGCACTGTCTCCGCTGCTGAGGCAGCCGGGCATCAGGGCCCAGGTTCAAGTCCTGCATCCCCGACACTGACTTGGTCTGCGGCTGCAAACACGTCACTCTCCCTCTTTTTACAAATGAGCAGGGTGACACTAGTGCTATTTCAGCCCCCGTTCAGCTCTAACATTCTCTGATTTAGTGGCTGTTGTCCATTGGCTGCTCTGTACTGTTCTCCAAGTGGTGAATGGTCATTCCTTTGTTCAACAAGTATTCATTGAAACACCTGCGAAGTGCCTGGTATTGGAGAGAGAATGACAAATGAGATAGGATTTCTGCCCTCAGGATGCTTAAGGTTGAGAGAGGGAACAAATATATGGGAATAAAAGTGTCAGTCTACTCAGTGAGAGTCATGGTCCACATTCATTCAGCAGATCTTTGAATACGTTTTACACAGCTTTGCCCTGTGCTAAGCACTGGGGGTGCCATAGTGAGTCACACAGACTGTCCCCCTCCTCGCGCTTACTGGCCGGAAGGGAAGACAGACTCACGGACACGTGAAGGAAGTCCTCACACGCGAGGGGAGGTGCTCTGAGGGAGAGTGGGGGCCCTTCTGAGGGTGTTCTGCCCTTCCTGCAGAATAAGCAGCGTTGGCGCCTCCCTCCTCATGGAAGCCCTCCTGAGGCTGACTGCTTGTGTTCCTGCGTTTGCATCTATGATTTGGGGGAGGCTGGGGGGTGGGCTCTAAACACAAACCAGATGAAGGCGGCGCCCGCGGGTGCCTGGGAGTAGGGCCGGCCCCGGGAGCATGTGGCTGGGTCACCCTTTATAATTACTACACTGGTGAAGGCCCCAGAACCGCGTGGCGGGCGGGGGAGGCTGGCTTCCCATCTGCTCAGACTCTTCTCGGCTCTGAATGGATTAGTTCTGTTTGGGTTGGAGCTTACTGTTGTGTGTTTTTCATCCCCCCTCCCGTTCTCTGCCTGGCCTGAGCTCCTGCTCAAGGAGCAGTGAGGGTCCCTGTGTGGGAGGGAGAATTGTGAAGTGGCCGTTATCCAAGCAAGAAAGGGAATAATTGGAGTTTATATTCTTCTGGGCCCCTGTGGAAACTAGGATGTATTTGGGGGTGGGTGGGGTGCCAAGACCTCTGCAACATGAGAAGATGGGGTACAGCTGTAGAAACGGGGGTGCAGTCTGATCTGTGAGTGGCCCCACCTGGGGCACTGTGCCCTTTAGGTTCGTTGGTGCTGTGAAACCAATGTTGGGGTGCTGCTGGTGGTGGTTCTTGTAGATGGGATGTCTGAATGGGCGCTTCTTCATTCCTACCAAATGGTCCTGCTGATGCTTCTACTGTAGCAGGAAGCTGTAGGCAGAAAATTAATATGACGGGCAGTGTGACGCCTCCATGTGGGCCTTCCACTGACCTTGCCAAGTGACGTTGCTCTGAGCCTCAGTTGTCCCAGTCTGTCCAGTGGGGATGTTGATTCCTGTGTTGCACGGTTGTTGAGAGGGGGAAGTAAGGTAAGATGTATGAGCGCCGGGCCACCCGTGGGACACAGGACACCGGTGTTCAGTAGAGCCTAAGGGTGCCCGTCACTTCAGGCCACAGCCAGCTGCACTGGCATTTGGGGTGTCAGGAGTACCCGCAGACGCTGCTGGATCTTTGATGAGGTTCAGGGAGTTTCCCAGCGGTGCTTTTACCTCCTCTTTGAAATGAAAGGGCGTGGTCCATGACTCCTGTTGGCGTTCCCTCAGTAGCTCCCAAAAGCCCTTCCGTGGAATGGACGTTTCGGAGAAAGGGGTTGGGACAGGCAGGGGAGGCAGCCGCCGTCTCAGACTGTCAGCGTCCACATTCTAGCTTAGAATCAGAATTTCACACATGTGGGACCATTAGAGAAAAATAACAGATGGTGTCTGATCAGGTGTCACCACTCTGTGAAGCCGTCCCAGACTGCCCCACTCTCCAGCAGAAAGGATCTTTCCCTTCTCTGGGGTCCCAGAGCCGGGTACAGACCTGTCTGAGCGTGTGCATGGCACTGGCCGACAATCGTCCATTTGTACCATGAATCGTGCAACAGTAAATATTTGTCAAGTGCCTCCATGAGCTGGGTGTGCTTGTCCCTGTCCCTTCCTCCTGTCCTAGCCAAGCATCTGCTCTCACGTCTCCACAGCCGGACTTCCAGGCTGGTGTGTGCTTTCTCTTCTGCTGGGCTCCTGAGCCCCAAGCTGGCTCTTCCCGTGTGGCCTCTGGACCTTTCTTAGGCCCCTCTCTGTGGTCCTGGTAGCCCTCTCTTGGTTTGGTCTCGCTGTCAGGCTTTCAGCTGACCTGAAGGAGTCTGTGGAGACTTGGACCAGCCACCAGTCCAGCACTGCTAACCAGCTATGTGATGTCCGCACTCCCTTCTCCCCCTGGGGCCTTCATTTTCTTGACTTGAAAAAAACTAGGATTGGATTAAAAAATGTCTCTGGGACTGGCTCTGACACTTGAAGTTCCTTTCGGAAATTATGTTGGCCTGGAAATGACCTTTGGTGTGTTGGGCCCTTAGCTGGGCGCTGGAGATGCCTGAGAGGCCATCGGCCTTCTGAGGTCTCACAGTCTAGTGGGAAGGACAGACATCAGCAGAAGGCTAGTAGTGCTGCAGGGACCCAGTCTCTGGGCATCCCAAGAGGAGGCCCAGCTGTCTCTAACTGGTTTTACCAAAGCGGTTTTCTGGGTGCGGTGGCATTTCGTGTGGGTCCCTAAAAGAAAAAAGAAATAGAAGTTGGCGACTCAGAAGGAAGAGTATGATAGAGCGTTCCAGGGCAAGGAAGAGTCTGTATATTAACAAGTGCTTGGAAGCTTACAAAGACATGCCACGTTCAGGAGGGAGGGCTTCTATGGATGGAGCTGGACCTGTGTGTGAAGAGCCAGGCAAAGCCGTGTGTAGCCAGGAGCAGAGTCACCGAGCTTGTGAGCCTGCACCATTAGTGAGCCAGTTATGTCTGTTTGGAGGAAGGAAGAGGGGTGAGGGGAGGACTGGGGCAGACGCAGCCCAGTGGAGGCTGGCACCAGTGCTCCAGGCTTGAGGATCGAGTCCAGCTGGATACTGGGAAGACGCTCCCTGGGGTATATCGTGTGGGAGCCAAGAAGTCCGGCTGGCCCATCGAGAGCTGGCGTGATTGGGAGGATTGCCCACACCTCCGTGACCCTCAGACGTTTTCTTAATCATTTGGTGCCTTTGTGCCCAAGAGGGTGGACTTACGGGTGATTGTAAACAGCTTAGATTTGCTGAGGCCATTTTTTAAAAGCCACCTCTATCCAAATTATCCAAAGAGGGAAAGCATGGTGGAGTCAGAGGCACCCTGGCCAGGTTCTGCACATGTTTGTCTCCCACTGTGGGCCTTTGTTTCCCCTTTGGTGAAATAGAGGGGGTGGGAGAGGCATGGGACCAATGCCTGAGGGGTGCCGGCCCGCCCCCATGACTACCGCCTTTGTTTCCTGGGGTTTGAGGATCACACAGGGCAGGGTGGCTCCATTCTTGGCAAGTGGAGTGGAAAATGCCAGTGTCTTAAATCGAGTCCCAGAGGGGGTGGGGATGGGTGTGTGTGTGTACTCTGCTGGGCGTGCCACCAAACATCTCCCTTGGACAGGGCATCTGTGATAGCACAGCCTGGAGCCTGCAGAGTCCCTTCCCTTCTAAAATATTGTCTTCCCTATTAAATATTAATAATAACTGACCACTGACCGTCAGTGGGACTGGACTCCCAGCACACTCTGGGTGGGTGATGCCCATGTATGTTTGAGTCTCCACGCCTGTCTTTGACCCAGAACAGCACCTTGAACAGAGGGTGTGTGTGTGTGTGTGTGTGTGTGTGTGTGTGTGTGTGTTTGCATGTTTTGTTTTTGCTGCTTTGGAGCCACTGCAGAATTTCTCACCACTGCCAAGTTATTTTCTTGGGATATATTTAGATAGACCAAGATGATCGAGAAGTAGGCAATGTGTATTTGCACAGGGATATTTACACACGTTGACCGTGGTGTTTTCGGCGCCGATGTCCAAGGAGCTGGCTCTTTCCTCAGCCCTCCTCACACACTTGTCGAGGAAGGACTGCAGGGCACCTCCTCTCAGAGGTGGGGGAAGGGTGGAGGAAAGGGTGGTGGCAGGACAAGTCTTGTCTTCCGAAGGCAAAGAACAGCCATTTGGACACCAGACCACACCCCTCTGCCCTCTCCTTCCCATTGTGAATGAAGTGTAGGGATTGAAAGCTGCAAAAGGAACGGGGGGAGGCAGCTGTGAGTCCTCCACTCTGCTCAGAGGACAGCTGTCTCCTGGTGTGTGGTGGACTTTATAATTGCACCCTGGTAAGGTACGAAATGAAATCACTTGGTGGTTTGTATTTATTGAAAGTCCTAGGGACACCTCTGGCTCCCCAGGGTGGGTCGGCAGGTGGGCCCTGCACCCTTGCTCTAAGCGCTTCCTGCAGTTCCTTCCTGCCTGCCCCCCTTGCAGTGTGCCCTCTTCTTTCAGTCTGAGTTTGTGCCAGGCACACTGCAGCATGGCTGGTATGGCAGAGGGGTCTGACTTGGGCCAGGGCAGTCCTGCCAGCCTCCCCACACCTAATCAGCTTACACTGGGGCAGGGCAGTGCTTGTCTGTTATTAAATTCAGAGCCTCGGCCTGCATGATGGAGGCAACTTTAATAAGATTAGAAAGCTTAACCGAGAGGCCAATTAAATCTGGGCCCGTACCTGTTTGGGCGGCTGTCTAAGTCCCGACCTGCATCTGGAGGCTTCCTGTCGGCCTCTTGGGAGCCTGGCTGGTGAGGGGGGTGGGCAGAAGAGGCCTACCCATCTGGCCAGCCATCCCTGGACCTGCGGTCAGTTTGCCCTAGTCAGGGCAGAAGAGGAACCCAGGAGGGATCTGCCGGAACATTGATCCACGAGCTCACAAAAGCTGGATGCCTGCAGCGTCCCTGCAGCCTGGGCAGGGCAGGCAGCTGGGTTGGTGCAGAGGCCCCAGGTGATTTTGATGTGCAGCCAGGTTTGGCGACCAGGAACCAACTCGACCCCTTTGTTCTGTAGGTGAGGGGAAAGGGCTCCTGAGGACAGGCAGCCAGGGCCTGTTTCTGTCACCAGCTTCCTCCTTTCTTCCCAGCCCCTTTGGTTGTCCACGGGCAGGGCATGCTGTTGCCCTTCCATTCACACCCAGGGTTGTTTTTGTTTCTATGACTGAAGTCTTTTTCCTGGTTCCCCCTGGAGGGGGATATGTGGATGTGTGATGACTGGACCCAGCCAGAAAGAACTGTGACCTTGTGAAGACACTAAACCATCTTGATCTTCACCGGCAAGATAAGTCAGATATGATACAAAGGAGCAGAGTTACCACCTTGAAGGTTGTTGGAAGGAGTAAGTGAGATCAACTTCCCTCAGTGGCCTATTTCCATTCCTGGGATGCAGGATGGGATCGCTGTGAGGCTTGACAGGTGACCACTGCCTGGCTTGTCCCCACAGGGCACAGGCCTTCCTTGGTGGAGCAAAGGCAGAAAGGAGGGTTTGGAAAGGCTGTCCATTCAGCAAGTATGTATAGAGCACCTGATTGATACAGGCCAGGCACTGGTCTGGGGGAAGCAGCAGAAACTTCACCTTCATCACCTCTGCGAAGCACGACTTATTATCCCAGTTTTCTAGATGAAAACTTATTATCCCAGTTTTCAAGTCATGGGCATCTTGGGAGACCCAGGTCCCAGGCTTTTCCTGCCCTTGATCCTGGTCTGTGGGCCAGAGGCTGCGTCTGTAACAGTGGACCTGTGGGACTCCTTCCTCTGCTAAGATTCTAGATTCAAAGTTTCTGAAGGCCTGTGGGTTACTCAGATCTAATCATAAACTCCTTGGAGAAGCCCCAAGCCATGGCCTCAAATGGAATTAGACAAAATAGAAGAAAAACAGACTGCTTTAGATGGGATTTGCAGCAGAGTGGGGAGCTTGGTTATTCATCGAGCATAGTCCTGCCATGTCTGTGTGACCCATAAGTTTCAAGCTAGGAACAGAACCAAGATTCAAATTCAGGTTTTTCCCATGTGTCTGTCCTTCAGCGATTGAGTGAATAGAGAAGCATAGAGATCTTTGGAAGATAAGGCCCCTCTTTGCCCCTTTAACATTTGGGTTTATGAAAGTATGTTCTGTTCTTTAAAGTTACATGTTTATAAAAGAGAAAATAAGGAAGACATTTTCTGGAAGAGCCAGGCCTACCTTCTTTGTCCAGAAAGCTCTTTTACAGTCCCCTGTCATCAATGGTATTGATTATTAGATATAGTAAATATTTGGATTCTACTTTTTGGAACTAACAGCCCTACAGGGAGATAGATAGCCTTTGTCCATATAAGGCAGCCAAGTAGAAAATGCTGGAAGAGTCACAGGTAGAGTTTCATATAGACTTGGAAGATGAAGAAATCCTCCTGCCCAGTGCCCAGGGTAGCCTGTGGGTTGGATGGATGGATTGGGTTGGTACAAACCAGGAGGGAGGTGGGCATTCTGGTGGAGGGGATGGTGTGTGCAAAAGCTGGAGACCAGCGAGTGTTCTCTACAGCTGAAAACAAAGAGGTTGGAATGGGAGGAAGAGGGAGGCTGAGAGGAAACCATAGCCCTTCCATTATCCTTGATTGCTGTAACTCTCCTGCTAACCCCAATAGAGGTATTCATTGTCTTGCATTGGGGTGGGGGCATCTTGAGTCAGAGTGAATTGGCTGCCTCTCTAAATTAGCTAACCTGGGAGCTAAGCTAAATAAAGCTCCTGCCCTCGAGCCAGTGCTCTGTCCACAACCATGGCACCCTTTGGTTAGGAGTTCACTGATATTGAATATTTTATTGGGTGCTTTCTGAGAGGGTTGCAGGTGGAAACGGGTATCTTTTAATAGTTTTAGCTCATGAACCTACTCAGGGACTTTAGTGCTTGCTCTGGGCTAGGAAGCTGGGGCATTTGAGCTGGGCATTGATGGATGACTAGGAGTTCATCCATCAAAGGCTATCTATCTCCCTGTAGGGCTGTTAGTTCCAAAAAGTAGAATCCAAATATTTACCATATCTAATAATCAATACCATTGATGACAGGGGACTGTAAAAGAGCTTTCTGGACATAGGTAAGTAAATGGAAGGTGATGGGAGAGCTTGTTGAGTAGAGAAAATAAAAGTACCAGGAGTGGGGCACCTGAGACTTTATTGGTAAGGGGCTGAAGCTGTTCCAGGACATGGTAAGCACAGGGAATGGGCAGAGCACAGGTGTGCAGCCAGAAGACCCTGTGGGCTTCCAGAGCCTGGTCTCTGCCTCTTGCCCCTCTCTTCTCTCTGCCCCTCACAAGTTTCTCATTTCACATCAAGTGAAGGGTCAAACCAGGGAGGAAGAGGAAGATAGCACATTCCTCCTGAGTGAGCTCAGGGCTTGCCCCTGTCTTGTCTCTGATCCCAAGAACCACATCTGTTATAAACCTGTGGTTTGGATGATCTCGCTGTGAAGAGCAGTCCTCAGATTGGCAGAAGATTTCTTTGTCTGCAGAACACATTTTCTGGGACATGGAGAAAGACGTCTTTGGGTGGGACGTCTGCCTTGCTGTCTGCGTGAGCTGCCATCCAGGCTGAGGAGTGGCCCCCTCCCACCTCCGCCTGTTCCCAAGCCCCTAAGGTAGTAAGCAGGTTCTCAGCCCTTTTAAGATTCCTCTGGGAAAAGGGTTCTTTGGGCTGGTGGAGCAAACATCTATCTTCAGGGAGGCCAAGAACCAGGGCATCCAACCTGTCAGAAGAAACAGAAGGCTTTGCTTTGGAGATGGAAAGGAGGCTCGGCTGAGGCTGGGAGAGGCAGCTAGAGCTTAGCAACTCATAAAGACCACTTGGACCCCCTCACTGCGCCCAGCAGTCTTGACTTATTTCCAAAGTGGAAATGACAAGGTGACGTTAGCTCCTTGAGGCCACCCCACTCCCTCTTACTGCCTTTGTCCTTTTCAGAACTACCAGTGCTTTGCCCGGCATTAGCTCAAGCAGTCTTCACAGCTGTCCTTCAGGGAGGCGAAGCATAACGATGATTCCATTTTAATGACCTGACCAGTGGCTCTAGGAGAAGTGGCATGTCCACATCATTTGCCAGCAGCGGCTCAGCAGCACCCAGGGTTTCTGATTCCCCAAAGCTTGGGTTTTCCAGGCAGAGGGAACAGTGTGTCCTGAAACATGCATGGGCATGCAGGGGTGTTTGCACACGCGTGAGTGTGTGTGGCGGTGGTGGTGGTGGTATTTGGAGGGGAGGGCGTAGTTGTATGGATGTAGCCAAATGGTAAGTTAGTAGTTGACTAAGTTAGCTAGACTTGGAATTTGACCCTGTAGATGTAGTCATTATTCTTGAAAAGCAGGATTTCTGCAAGAACTTTTATTCATCCAAAAAATATTTACTGAGCCAGCACCTCCTCTGTGCTGTGCACACCATTCCTGCTTCTATCCCTGGGCAGACAGCTGGCTAATTTAATAAGGAATTAACAGTCCAGTGTGACAAGTGCTGTGATAAGGAACACATAGAGGACGAAGAGTTATCACCCAGGGGGACAGAGTGGAGAAGAGTGTTCCAGAGACAGACCGGCCTGTGCGGAGGGTGGTTGGGCATATTCATGAAGTACATATGGGTGAAATAAAGGCCTTTGTAAGTTGGAAAGTACTGAGTAAATGTAAATAATAATCGGTCTTCTCTTTTTTCTGCTGCCAGTAGAAGGTCTCTATCAAGATCTTCCTTTCAGTGCACAGGGATTGATGGAGGGAGGGGAGATGGACCACCTCTGTGGGAATCCCATGTCTGTTTCAGGAGCCAAGGTTTGATCTAGTTCTCAGTGGATGAACTGCCCTGTCCCCTCAGAGGCCTTTGGCTGGTTAGGTCATCCCTGGGCCTTCCAGGCCGGGCTCGTGGCCCCATCCCGTTAGCAAGTTTCTATCCCAGGTCCTAAAGGATATACGTGTTCGAGGATGCTCTGGACCCATGTTTGGGGGAATGCTAACAGGAAAGCCCTGCCTTTTGTGCCTGGTTGACACCCAACAAATATGTGGACCTTTCGGTGGAGAGCTCTGAAGGGGCAGCCGCACTTTGCCCTGCTGCTCTCGCCAGACCTCTGCAGGCCACCGACGGAGCTAGGAGACACCTGTTACTATCAGCTGCTGCTGTCCTGTCACACCTGTGGCCAGTGCGGGGAGAGAGGGGGTATGTGGTCAAAGCATATCACCTTCGGAGGAGTAGAACTCTCACGGGGGGGAGGGGGGTGTCTCCCTCACCTCCCTGGTGCCCTAGAGGGCTGAGACAGGCCCAGCCATTGCAATCCAGCATCCACCTCGTGGGGCACCAGTGTAGGTTGATCTCCCCCACATACGTACTCAGCTGCTGGGGACTGGGCCTGGCAATGCCTGGGAGCCAGCTGCCAGGGGCCTTGGGGTAGGTTCTTCTCCTTCTACCTTCAGGTGCAGTGCTGGCACCTGAGCGGGAGGCAGGTTGGCACCCAGATTTCAGGCAGGAGAGCCAGCTACGCTGGGTGTGGAGGGCTACCTTGAGTGGACAGTGGCGGGCTCTAAGTGCCCAGCTTCTCAGGGCGTTGTTTGGTCCAATTTCCTTTGCGTTGTGACCTGCATCGTTCTTTATTTGCTAAACCCTCTGAGCAGGCAGCAGTAATAAATCAATTAATGACTCCGATGAATCGTTTCACGGCTGACAAAATAACACTAAAGCCAACAGCTTGCATCTCTCCAGCAGTACCAAAGGATGCTGGTTGACTGGGGTGGGGAACGAAACAGAGACTGTTAGCTAAATGAGCACAATTAGTGAGTGCTTTAAAGGCTTAGGTGGCATCTGCTCAGCTCTGAGCCTGTGCGTCCGACCCCGAAAACCACAGCGGTGTGCTGCTCGTCGACTTTTCTTCCCAGCCCATCAGGAGAGCTCTGGGATTCCCAGCCCCTTCTACACACCCCGCCCTGGGCAAGTGTCAGCTTTTCAGCTCTGATACCAGGGGACCCTGGTGAACTTTTCAGACTGTGCACGTTTGTCCTGCCCCAACAGAGGCAGAGGCCAGGGAGAGTGACTCTCTCCCCACTAAATTTGGTGTCAGCTGAGCAAGTGGACGCCCATTCTTGGAAGATGTTCTGAGGGCCATGCCTTTAACGATTTCTTTTAAACTTAAAAGAAAAAAGTTTCTAGAAGCAGGTGGTTTTTTGTTCTCTGCATACCTCAGTCCTGGCAGGATTAAGTTGTCATTGGAACTAAGTGTGCGTGCAGGTCCACGCCAGGGAATTTTCCACTTTCCAGAAGCCACTGCCAGTGTTCTTGTTAAGGAGCTGTCACTGGCCTACTATGACATGTTTGCAGTTGTAAGTTGCTCCTTTAAGACAGTGAGAGGGTGTGTGTGTGTGTGTGTTGCTAATGCTGTAAATCAGGGCCTAATGCTCATCTCTCTTTAAGAAGAAAAGCAGTGTTGTACAAATAACGTGCCGTTGATCCACTCAGTACTGTTCATTTGCAGGGGGCACCTCTAGCCCTCACTCTCCCCTGTCTTGCGTGTACACGCCTAGGACCTGCACCTTGTGCTGCATGGCCCAGCTGGGGAGGTGTTTGCACATGGAGGAGGGCACCCTGGCTGGCATCCATGGTATAACCAGGTATTAATTACATGGGGCTCCACCTCTTACACAAATGGTACCCTTTGATCCAATTCCCAGAAGAAGCCGGGTGCTCCCTGGGATGGATGGGCAGGGCCCGGTGGGATTGTGGCCCTGGCCTTCTCAGCACAGGGAAGCCAGTTCTTTTTTTGGGGAAATGTTCTGGCTGGGGTGCCTTTTTTTTCATTTCTTAAAACAAAAGTGGTAGTTTTCTGTCATAGGATTGACAGAGACCACTCCTCACAAGAATGGCTTCTGTCGAGCAGAGGATGCTGTCTTCCGATAGCCCTATCCCCTTGGCATTCCCCACCGTACCACCCTACTCTGTGTTCATAGAATCATACAAAGTAACATGTGCGTCGGCTGCCTGGTCCTGTGTCGCTGATTCAGGGCCGCCTTCTGTTCGCTGAGCTCCAGTCACGCCTGAGCTCCTTCCCTGAGAGTCATATTTAAGTTCCCTCATGCCAGCAGAGGGTAGAGGGCTCCCCTCCTACAGATGATGAAGAAGAGTCCAGAAAGGTAAAGCGCCACGAACCCCAGCTCCAGGAGCCTGGAAGCGCTGGGCCTAAACCCACACCGCTCTGCTGCCTTTAAGAATCGGTTTCAAAACGCAGGCCAGAGAAACGGAGGCATAGCTAAGAGCTGGGCAGACTTAAACTTGACTTCCAGTTCTGCCCATGTCGAGGGTGTGACCTTTAACACGTCCCTTGACACCGTGGAGCCTGCATTGTCTCATCTGTAGTTCCTACCGGCTTGTTGGGTGCATTGGGTGGGGACAGACACGGGACAAGCTACACTAAGATGAGCGGGGCAAGCTGGGTCAGCAGCCAGAGCCTTCGCAGGCTGGGTGGGCGGCTCCGCTCCTACAGAAGAGGCCCCCCCATTGGGGGAGGGAATGTGAGTAAGCCCCCATGCCCAACCTGTAAACCAGAGGTGGGATGAAGCTCTGGGGAGGGCAGAGGCCTAGTAGGATTTGTGCTGTGAAGGAGAGGCTGTCAGAAAGCCTAGTTTTCAGGGAGGGTTAAGATGACAGCAATAATCTCTCACCTCCGTATCACCTCCTGCATCTTCAGGGCCTGCCGTCCTTTAAGGCCCTGGCTTGAGTGCACCTCTTTCCTAAAGCCTCCCTGATCCCCCTAATCCCCGCCTCTCAGGGCCTGCCCAGAGCGCCTTCCCACATCCCTCAGTTCTCTGTCACTGAGACTCATTTCATCCTCTAGACCTTGAGGGCAGAGCCCTGCCTCTGTTATCCCCCGTCCCTGCGGCCACAGCGCATCCCGGGCGGCCCCGGGAGCCAGTGTTTGCCAAATGTATCCGACGTGTATAATGCACTCGTAACCTGTGTGAGCTCCTACCTACTACCAGTTTCCCCTCTCCCCAGGCTAATTTGGCAGTTAGATCCAATAGTCTTCAGTGGGATCTTGTGTATACACACAAACGTGCGTGCACACACACCACACCACACCCCCTTAGTGAATGCCAACTCAGTAAAGTATTTGCTGAAAGGAGCAGAGGTAAGAGGTCAGTCTACTTAGGGAAGAGCACGACATACAGTTGATGTCAAACACAAAGAATGCGCTGTGCTTGCCTTCTGTTTGTAATGTCCCATCCGTTGTTTCTTTTCAGAAGCAGTGAAAAGCACACAGAGCTCTTCTTGGGAACTGCAGGTGTTGGGTGAGGGTAGGGGAGACACCATTAAGATACTGTACTTCTCGGTGCCTCAGTTTCCTTACCAGTAAACAGAAATGACATCTTCCCAGGGATGTTGAGGAGTAAACAGTACCCCTTCCCTCTCTCCTGGTCTCCAAGATCAGTTGGTTTTTCTCTGCATTCCCTCTGCATTCCTGCATTCATCCCCTGATCCTAGGAGACAGAAGTGAGATGGGGACTTCCGGGAAGAAGCTTTAGTATCAGAATAGCCCTCACGTGGGCCTGATGGCCTTGCTGTGGCAGGTTGGGGTTTCTTTTTGCCTACTCGTGGCCTGCCTGAGTGCTCAGAGTGGCACCCACCATTTCGTTGGAACAGCAGGGCCTCAGCCACCTGGTTTGAAGCTGAACAGAGGCAAAGGGGCAGGAAGGTTTGTCCAAGTCACACAGTAGGTGGTTTGCAACCAGAGCTGGAACCCTGATCCCCCGGACCCTCAGTCCAGGGCGCTTCTCCAGGAAACCCCAGCCGGTACTAGGCATTGTGGCTCTCCCCTTTCACAGAGGGGAAACTGAGGTTGAGACAATCAGCATGGCTCTGATGTGGCAGAGTGGAGATCAAGCCCACGTATTCTGATGTGTAGTGTGGTTTGGCCATGTCCCAGCGGTGGACCACCCCAAATTAACACAGCCCACAACTCCCCAAGGCAGCTCACTCTGGTGTTCCGAGCTGAAGAAGCACTTCGTAGCTCAGAGCACCTAGTGCTGGACCCAGGACCCTCCCTGGGCTCTGGGAGAGCACGTCCACTCCACCTTCCACGTGATGGCCCCCTGGCTATTTGGAGGCAGGGATCCTGTGTCACTCCTGTGTGTCATCTGAACCTATTTTTAACATCAGCTGGTTCTGTCTCTTCACGTAGCAACAGCTCTGTTTTCTCCAAGCTGCAGCTAGAGAGCCCCTGGTCTTCAAAACTGATTCTTCGCTGTGGTTTACTGTGGTCCGTGCATAAAACCAGGAGGCCTCTTCCTGTACCTTTCCCTCTTTTGACCCCACTCTCTGTCTTGGCCTTTCCATCTGGATGATGCCATTCCCTTTTTTTCTCTCCATTCCCTTAGCTAAGTCTTTAGTTTGTTGATGCTGCTAAAATTCCCTCTAGGAACCTTGGCTCGGGGGGACCCAGGTCACTGCAGTATTTTGCACAGAATGCTGAAGCCTGTGCTTGGTGACACCAGCTTGATGACATCTCTCCTCCCCCAGACTCGAGCATTGCTCCCAGGCCTTCGTTTCTCACTTGCCCTCCTCGTGTCATCTTTGCCGGAGTGTCCTCACTCCCTGCATGACCTCCATTTCTGCATACAGCCGTACCCACGTACCCCTGGATGCTCGACCACGTGGCCTGTGTTGAGTTTTAGTTAAGGAAGGCTGCACATGGTGGTTTCACATGTGGGCCCCGTGCTGCTACACGCCTGAGTATTGGGGTGGGGCGAGGAGGGAGGGGATTTGCAGAACGGAGTTCCATTTTGCAGCCTTGTAAATCAGTCAGGAGGGATTGGCCAATCTGGCAGGAGTCCTGCGGTTCGCTCTGAGCATTTTTTTATTGTTCAGTTTTCCAGGAGCTTCATAGAACCATTTTAAAAAGGGAATACAAATGGGTGGGTGGGTGGGGGTCCCATGCTAGTTTGTGAGTCAGGATAACTGGAGTTCTCGGGGTGAAGCTGGAAGATATCTTGTAGGGAATGACCCCCAGACCCTCACTTCTTGAAAGAAGCACAAACACTTGTCACCTACCACGAGATACTACGGTACTCCATGGGAGGCTCCTGGGAGCTGGTCTCCTGCTTCCTCTGGGCCGACCCCACTGTTCCAGGAGCCCCAGGAGACTTCTTTCACAGAGTGAGGAAAGGGCCCCACATCTGGGGCTCGCCATGTCCGTTTGTTCTTGGAGCCTTTGGCTCTCTGGTGGTGGGGTGGCGTTCATCCGTGGCACGTTGGGATGCTTCATACTGAGTAAGATGAGGTTCTCAGAGGCCAGACTTCTGTTTAGAATTCTGCCCTATTGCCTAGAGCAGAAGAAAATCCAAATTCCTCAGCACAGCTTTCAAGGCTCCTCCCAGTCGCTCAGCTTCCAGGGTTCCAGGTTTCAACCCTGTTTCTGTACTAGGCGGGAGGGGGGGCAGGAGAATAGACTTGTTCTGGGGCAGTGGAGGTGTTTGGATATCCCCTCCCCATTGAAAGCAGATTTGGATAGCTAGGGATGCCTGCAGTTAACAGCAATGCGTGCGAAACCAGCTGGCGTGTGTCTGGAGCACATGAAGGGGGCCCCAGGGTTGTGGAACCACCCGGGGATCAGAAGGAAACCTCCTCTTTAGGGAGAAAGTTATGGGATCAGTCCTCCTTGGAAGTCTCCCTGGCTGTGAACAAAAATAAAATACTTTGCAGGGGAACTTTGAGAGCTTCAGGCAGTTGTCTGAAGGTACCTCGGACTTTTCCAGTTGACTCTACCCAGCAGGCTTAGAGGAGGCAGCTGGCTAGAGTGGGCCACGCACCCTGCAAGGCCTGTTTTCTATTTAGCAAAGAATTTTAAGTTAGTTTTGTGAAAATGCACGACTTACCAAACTGCATGCCTGATTTGATTTCTGATTTTTTTTAGTCCATGTATGTATGCATATATGGATACATGTTGGTGAGGAGCACCTGGGGCGAGCGATGGGGCGGGGGGAGCCCAAAGGTCATCGGCTGTTATCTGCAGGCTCCCATAACAGGTGGGTTTCTCGGTGGTTTTTCATCTTTCACCTCTAAATGGTCTATAATGAACAGAGAAGAGTTAAAATTCAGGGTCCTCTGGAAAGGATCAACCTCCTCTTCATGCAAGAGCTGCTGTTTCCGGTCCTTGCCCGCCCGGCTGGGTGTGTGGACTGGGCTGAGCATTTGGAAGACAGGCCCTTGAGGTCATCTCCTCTGACCCCTCCATCGGACACGTAGGGAAACTGAGGTCCAGAGCGAGAAAGTGCTCATCCGTGGGCTCCCAGCTAGGACTGAGCCCACATGGAGGGGGTCTCTGGCTTCTGAGGCCAGTGCTCTTTCCTCTCGTCCTCCAGTGGGGGACTTATGTTCTCTCACCTACTGCAGCCCCAGCCTGCTGTAGGCCTCAGTAAATGTCAGGGGGTTTCGGTTTGGCTTTTGTGTTTTTAGAGAAAACTCACATGAGACGCTTTGCTGAGTGCCTTAATGGAGCTCTAACTCAAAGTTGGAAACCGCAGGGAGAGACTGGTTCCTAGCAATCGGAAAGGCCTGGCTCCAGATGGCCAGGTTTGAGCAGGTCTTTGAATAATAAAAGTCATAATCATTTATTGAACACCTGTTGTATGCCTCTTGGAGATGGGTTGCTGTTGAGGTGTGGGGGTGGGGCAGTGTCATGCCCATAGACGTCATGGGAATGTCAGTGGGGTGGGAGTCCCTTGGATTGGATTTTGAGACAAACAATAATTTCTTAACCCTTTTGTTGCCCTGTAATACCAGTTGCTGCCTTTCATTTTCTTCTTCATGCTTTCCTGCCCTTTGGAAAGTTTTCGTTATTCACACGTTTTCACTTCATAATCAAAGACTAGCAATAACTGTCATAATTCAGGACATAGATTTTCTTTTTTTCAACTGGGGAATATCGGGGAGCAGTGTGTTTTTCCAGGACCCATCAGCTCCAAGTCAAGCCATTGTTTTCAGTCTAGTTGTGGAGGGCGCAGCTCACTGGCCCATGTGGGAATCAAACAGGCAACCTTGGTGTTAGGAGCACTGCGCTCTAACCAACTGAGCCAACGGGCCGCCCCCAGGACATAGATTTTTAAGCACTGTAGAACTACGGCCACCTCAGTCACTGCCAACATGGCCTTCCTTTCATGGAAGGGTAGCAGAATTCTGTCCTCCAGCCAGCTGTCAGAGAATTACAGTATTTGTGTACTAGAACCGTGGTTACCCCAGCCCTGGTGTCAAAGGACCATGGAGACCCTTTACCCCTCCCCCAAACACACACACCCCAGTTCCTAGAACCATTGATTCATTCTTGATTTTGTAGAAAGTAAGATCTTGGCATGAGGGGCCAAGTCATGCTCCCAGGTTCAAGTTTTCATTTAAAAGATTTTTTTAAAAATTATAATATATCCTTATGTTATATCCATAATGTATAAAGAGCTCTTGTATATCACTAAGGGAAAAAGTCATACACCCAAATAGCAAATGGCGTGAATGTTTTACCATAAAAGTAAATCTACAAAGGGCCAGTGTGAACCATTTCAAAAGGTAGTGGTCCAAAAGGTAAGTCAGATACCAAAGAGCTATCCTTTTATAACCAGCAAGTTAGCAAACACTTGACGTAATGCCTGTTAATTAAATTGGTTAAATACTGATACCTCTATTGAATATTAGGCTCATTTTAAAAATCATGTTTTCTTTGACCATTTAATAGGGGGAGGGGGAGGTGCTTGTGACATTATGTAACAAAATACAGTGACTGATTTTTTTTTTTTTTTTGAACTTTGCTGTGTTCTTTAATAAAGAAGTGGATTTATGCTCAGGGATAAAGGCTAATTTAAAGAATTGAATTGGTGAAGCTTTCAGATCTTTCTTTAAAAACAAAGCACTGTTTCCGGGCTGTTAGCTGAGGAAGAGTAGGTCTAGATTCTGTTCCCTCCCACCCACCCTGAAGGCCCTGCTGGCTTTTAACTTTGGCACCAACTGAGGGTGGAAACCTGAAAACCGGGCTGGCCACTTGGGGACAGGGTCTGGCCAAAGCTGGATCAGCCACCCCAGCTGGCTCCTCAGTGCAAAGCACCCCCTGTTGCAGAGCTGCCCGCCCAGGGGGAGCCGCAGGGGGAGACATGCATACGGGTGGAACCTCGTACTTGAGCCTGCTCTCCAAACAGATGTTTGTTTCCTCATCTGTAAAGTGGGGGTGCTTGTGTCTATCTCAGAAGGCCATCTGGGGGTTCGGGGAAGCATGGTATGAAAGCACCCGCCCCATTTCTGAGCCGGATGGCTCCTGCCGTCCACACCACCCAGGGCTGGGCCTCCATTAGCTCGTCTCACATCATAGGAGGAGCTCCATCTTTCTCATCTTCATCCTAAGAACAAGTCACGGCCACATTTGTTGAATCAGACATTTGGTCAGGGCGAGAGAGGGTTTTCGTTCCCCAAATTTATTGCCTACTCCCACCTGCCTTCTAATCGTTCTTTTTGGTCCACCCACCCTGCTTCACTCATGGACTTGAATGAAGACGTGACTGATGGGAGAAAGACCTTGTCCTGGGAGGGCACCTCTGTTTGGAACGATGTTAGTTCTCCTCCAAATTTCTACACACACACACACACACACACACACTTTTTTCTTTTGGTAGAGCGGTAACTTTTGTAAGTGATCGGAAGTTTGGAAGGATGAGAGATAAAAATAAGCAAGAAAATTTTACCATTGAAGAATTGGAGATAATAAAACCTCATGAAAAACTCTGATCTTTAGAATGGAGTGTGAGAGACATAGGACAGAATTCAAAAGCTCAGAAACAGACTCCAACCATTGTAAGAATTTGGTCTCTGATTTCAAATGAGTTTGGGGGAAATCGTGCTGAGGCTATTGACTATTTGAGGAGTAAAATCCATATTCTTTACCAAAATGAGTTCCTGAAGGATTAAAGAGTTAAATGTAAAACTGATCTCTGAAAGAACTTGAAGAAAATATAGGTGGATGTTTACCTCACCCCATTTTTTTTTTTAACTTTTCTGCTCCTACTGCTGAGGAGTAATTGTTGGCTGTAAATCAGGAAAAGCTGCATTTTCACAGAACCGCTAACCACATACAAACAGTGCAGCTAATGGATAACCTGGCGTATTCCCCCAGGCGGCCCTCATCCCAGATAACACTGGGGCAGGTGGCTTCTCCTCCTCCTGAGTGGCTCTATGGTCTCAAACCTGGGGAGGTGGGAAGACCTCATCTATGATATTTTGGGGTGCTTGTAACGTTACAGGACGGTTGGCAGAATCTGTTTAGTGACAGACAGCGTTGCTTTTCTGTAGGCAGAATCATTGTGAAATGTTGGGCCAGAGCAGCCAGACTGACTGCATGCACCCCATTCTCTTTACCTGGGGTCTGTTGAAACACCCACTGCGTGCCTGCATCAAGCCTTTCTTGCTCCCAGATTACCGAGCTTTCTTGGTTTATAAAACACAGCTTATCCCCTCACTTAATGCTCCACAACCCTGATGAGCAGGCGAGACAGCAGCCATCCCCACTTTTTATAGGAAACGAATGGAAAACGGCCCCACTGGCTTGCTCACTGTCATCCCTTGCTAGTACAGGCACCAGCGCGTGAACCCAGATGTGTTGTTCCCAAGGTGATCTGCTCATCTTGATGCATGCAGTGTGTTCGTGGGACTCATACGTTGCCTCATTTCCTTCCTTCAGAGTGGGAAGCCAGGAGTTCTGGGTCCTATTTCCTAACTGAGGAAAGGGAAGGAGGACTTCTTCACGGTGGTGATGGCAGGCTCCATTCATAAGAAAAAAAGAGGTGTTTCTGACCCTGAGGGGCTCACGCTTGTCTCCTAGAACCAGTCAGACCCCTGGGAGATGATTAGTGATTCCGTTTCAAATTCTCAGTCCTAGTGGGTTTTAGGAACCACTGAGGCTGGAGGTAGGCTTCCTGGAAGAGGAGCTCCTGGGAACCTTAGAATGGGTGGGGAAGAGCTGGGCATGGGCCCAGGGGTGGTGGTCCGGCCTGTGCCTTCCTGATCAGCATCCCCCTGCCAGGGCGAGCACGGGGCCAGGCACAGACACGCCAACCACACGAACAGGTGGGACGCAGATTGTCTGGAAGGAGGCCAGGCTGGGGCGAGCAACGTCTGTTCACCCCTGGGAGGCATTTGTTGAGACAGATGTACCAGGAAAATGCCAGAATAGCAGTGTTTAAAAGGAAAGGTAACGACCGTCCCCCACGTTGTCCAGCCCACCTCATGTCCTACGGCACCCAGGACGCTGAGGGGGCCAAAAACGCACCTGCCGTCCCTCTCCCTCTCCAGGGATGTTTCCCACGGGGGCTGATTATTCCTTAAGTCGTGGGTAGTTATGGGTCTTCTGCTCTGTACAACATGCCACCCTCTTGGAGAGGGCACAGATATTTATGAAGCACCTCGCCTGCCCTGAAGGAGCTTCATTAAGCAGCTGAGTGGGTGAGACAGAGCCTCCTTACATTAAGGACAGCTACTGCGTGTGGGCCACCCACTGCTGCTCTGCAGTGTGTGTGCTGAGTAGTGAACGTTGTTCTCCCATTTTAGAGATGAGGAAAATGGAGCCTCCGAGCTCATCACTTGCCCAGGAAGTGACACCTGAGAAGGTGGTATTTGAGGAGTGTCTGCAGAGGATGTGGGCGGATGAGAGGTGGGGGCCGGGGGTTTGTGGGTGCGGCCTCTAACTCTCCTTCCTGTCTCCACAGAGTGCAGCAGCCGCCCCGAGCCCCGTGCTTGGCAACATTCCCCCCAACGATGGGATGCCCGGAGGCCCCATCCCGCCGGGTTTCTTTCAGGTACGTGCTGGGCCCCCAGTGGGTCCTATGCTCCTTTCACTCCAGGCCAGGCTCGGGCAGGCGTGAGGGAGGGAGAGAGAGAGAGAGAGAGAAGTCAGTAGTAGCTCAGTTTGCCATGGTCTAAATACTGTTGCTTTGTGTTGGTTCAAGCCCTTCCCTTCCCATCCTTTTCTCCACCCCTTCCGAAAATCATGGAGGGGAGAAAAGGGATGGAGAGCAGACACCTCCTGCGTGGACTGGAGTTTATTGTCTTCACACCCACTTCGCTCCATAGCTGCCCCTGGTCGGGGAGGCTGCTTCAGGTCTGTGTGGAGCTGTCTTTTAACAAAGGCTTTGTTTTAAAAAAACAAGTAAACTGTTCTTTGTTTCTGTTGTGTTGCTGCTGTTGTTGTCATTGTTTACTTTGCCTGTCTAAACTACAAACCTTAGGCGTAATCTAAAAAAACAAAAATCCCACCATCCTGGCAGGTCCCAGCATCCTATCCCTCTGGTTAACCACTCGATTTTTTCCGAGTGTGATCACAGACGGCGTCCCACGAGCATCTGTAGCCGCACTCGGCTCCGCCAAATGCAGGAGCAGATCCCACATGGGCCAAGAGCCTGGCCTTTTTAAAAAGACACCTTGTTGGGTTGTGGGGCACTTGCTGTGTTGTCTGTGTTGGGTGCGGCTTCTGCCCTCTCAGTGCCGCCTCCTCCACCTCTGCCGTTCCCTCCCAGGGCGCTCATTCCGACCAGATTGAGACTGGGAAGTGCCGTCTTAGAGAGGTGTCAGCATGCAGCGCGGGAAGGAACTTTTATGATGAAGCCCTTGAGTGTAACATGCCATTCTTTCAGACCTGTCTGTGGCTGGGTTGGAGAATCTGAGTTCCCCATACCTTTTGAAAGGTTAGCACTTACAGATAAGACTATGGAAGGAGCAGTTGTATGGAAAAGAAGGCAGAGATTTCTCTGTGAAGCCCAAGAATTCTAAAGTGGGACCGGTGAGGCAGAGTCCAAGGGGACTTGAGCTTGGCAGAACCAGAATTTTACATCATGTGCGTGCAGCAGTGGGTCACAGGCTGCAGGAGGCAGGGCGCTCCCTGGCACTGGAGCTATCTGAGCAAAAACGGGACAAACACCTCTTAGCGATGTTAAGGGTGGGAGATGACCTAGAGGACACTTCTACTTTGTAAGATTTCACATTTCGGTGGATGTTAACTCCCAGGAGAGGAGGGTTAGGACATGCTGTTCACCAGCCAGGAAGGGAATCAGTGACATATGGGAGTTCCCTAAAAACAGAAACAGTAGGTGGCCCACCAACATGGCAGTGAGGGGAGTGAGAGGAACATGGGAATGGCGGTTCAAGGCATTGGATGGCCACACATGTATCTGTATGCGTTCCTAACATGCTGCCCAAACTGGGGCCTTGTCCCAGGGGTGGAAATGGGTGCAATCTCAGAAATTGGTGTGTAGGCTCCAGGTTGGAACAACCCAGGCATTGCCCAGGGCTCAGCTTGGGCTTAGGCCACGGGCATCAGGAACAGGGGCCAGACTTCAAAGAGAGAGTAAGATGTTCAAAACCTTGGAAACCCATGGACCCAGGAAAGAGAATCTAGGTAGACTTCTGCCCTTGAAACCCAAGGGGCTACTGTCTGAGAGGGTCCTCCAGGCCAAGAGGCAGTTGCCATCTGGCCACTGCAGATGGGCATTGTGTAACCCAGCAGATGGTCTTTCCCACAGGTGTTCTACCTGATTGGGACTTCTTCCCCAGGCTCCTGTGTCCTCACCGATGGGCCGTGGATGCCCTCCATACAGAGCAGGTGGGGCTTTCCTGCCTGGCACACAGAGCGCATCGAGGTACCAGGCTCTACCTGTGTGCGTCTCCATTGAGGCTGCTTGCTGCTCTCTGGTGCCCAGTGCAAGCCACTGTGCTGGGAAGAGGTGGACAATAGCCAGCTGTGTTTTCTTAAATAGGCCATTAACTTCTATTTTGGCCCGAGTCTGGGGCAAGGCGAGGTCTGCCTGATATGTGGGCAGCTCCCAACTTCCTGCTTTGGTATAATTGTCCATGGTTAAGGCCTAATTCCAGACATACTTCTTGAGCCCTCCCCTGTGACGTTCAGGGGTGTGTGGTCAGAAAGCCCAGACCGATTTCTGTCCTTATTTAGCCGCCACCAGTCACCATCACACAGAGGTGACTCTTGGACCCTCTTGACTTGAGGTCTTTTCTGATCTCCTGTCAGGGTGAACCATCAAAAGCTGGCTGGGTCATTGAGCAGAGAGCTGTGTGCCCTGGCCTCTCTGCTTCCTGGGAGACTTGGGCTGAAATCGCCCCCCTGTCCTCCCTGGAGCATCATTTCCCCAGTAGTCAGATGAAGGCGGATGGGGTCCTTCCTGGCCGCGATGCTGAACCGCTCGGGCTGGATCGCTGCGAAGGGGAAAGGCTATCTCTCTGGCAGGAGGTAGTGGCTGCCCATTTCCGGAACAGGCCGGCTCACAACAGGAATACTTGCTATTGATTGCCAGCCCTGCCCCTCGCTCATCTTGCAGGCGGTCACTCTGATATTAGAAGGGAAGTAGAGATGGTATCGAGGGTTTTATCTGCTGCCAACAATTGCACTTTCCCCCCTGCTTGGCTGCGGCCTAGGCGGGCAGCTCTGTAACAGGGGGATCTTTGCACTGAGGAGCCAGCTGGGGTGGCTGATCCAGCTTTGGCCAGACCCTGTCCCCAAGTGGCCAGCCTGGTTTTCAGGTCAGGACTGCACCCCCAGTTGATACTAAAGTTAGAAGCCAGCGGGGGCCTTCAGGGTGCGTGGGAGGGAATAGCAGTCTACCCCCCATCCTGGCCCCTCAGGAAGCAACACAGGGGACTCCCTTCCTCGGGTCTCTGACGGCCCAGCTATGAGGCTGCTCCTGGGGTCAGAAGGTCTGGCCATCCATGCGTTAGGTTCTGTCTGCTCTTTCTCACTCAGTGTTCGGGTTTCCGAGTTGGACTGTGCCTGTCTGGTCCTGTGAGGTGAGGTGTATTTGTCTGGTAGCAGCAGGTTGAGGGCTGGTGGGTGGTTTGGGACCCGACCTGACCATTCTCACTCTTGGAGAATATTGTGGGTCATGGTAGAACGTAGCAAGTGCTTTCTAATTCTGTGTGTTCCTTGTGAAAAGACTGCCTTAAGTTTGGCATCCCCAGCACCTGGCATACTCTAAGGCCCCGGGAAGTGTTTAAACTGAGTTTATTTGTCTTGCTCATGTTACCAGGAGTGGGGCCTAGCCAACCCCAAAGGTATAGATCTGGCAATTCTGACCAGGCTTGGAGGGTCTGAGATGGGATTCTGGAATGGGAGGGAAACAGAGACAGAAAATTAAAGCCTGAGGACGCTTGTTCTAGTCCCCCACCTGCTCACTCACTTGCTGAGTGACCTTGGCAAGTTGTTCCCCACCTCTGG
This sequence comes from Rhinolophus hipposideros, assembly GCF_964194185.1. Lineage (NCBI taxonomy): Eukaryota > Metazoa > Chordata > Mammalia > Chiroptera > Rhinolophidae > Rhinolophus > Rhinolophus hipposideros. Next base: position 56,979,504 of record NC_138054.1, read on the forward strand.
GCCCCCTTTCCTTACCAGTAGATGAAGGCTGGTGGACCAGATGGCTTCTGAAGGCCCTTCCAACTTGGATTTTCTGCTTTGGATCCAGATGGATTTTACATAATCAAGCAGTGGCATTTTTTTTCACGCAGCTTAAGTAAGTTTGGCTGCACATCTGGCAAACTCGGCTTGGTTTTGGCCAAGTCCCCTGGTCTGGGTGGGTCCCCAGCTCCTTGGCCCTAAGGTGGTTCTAAGGCAAGCACCGTCCAATGAGGATTTCTAGGTCCAGAACTGGGGAATTGCAGGAGGGCAGGGGTCACGGAGAAGGGAGCATTGGGTACAGGCTGTTTTTGTTCTTGTTTTTGTTTTAAATTCCAATAATTGTTTTCAGTTATGTAGTGTTTTTAGACACGCAACTTACTTTCGTTTTTATCACAGTGTTTCTGCAGAGGAGGCCTGGCTGATTGGGAAAGGGAGACTCAGACAGGTGATGGGCCCACCGTTATCGAGCCAGGGCTATAATGGGCGTCTGAACTCAGGCTTCCTGGTTCCTGACCCTACTGTTCGTCCACAGCAGTCAGAAAGCCCAAAGGTAGACACAGGTCTGACTATCTACAGGAAGAAGACAGACTAGAGAACAAGAGAAAAGGAAGGAAATAATGAAGGGAGAAGGCAAATCCCTAGCCATCTTCTCTCGAAAGTAGCCAGTGTTTCCATTCAAATACCTGCAATTGCTTAGAGGTGGCTTCTTAGAACACTGTGTTAAGAATGATTCTGAAGCTGTGTCCGGGCTTAACAGACACTGACTGGCCAGGTGTATCATGAACATGGGCATGTCAATGGTAGTACGTGTCCTGTGTATGGGCCCTTCCAGATGTAGTCCACGCTTCCCATTTATAGATACGACTAGAGGCCCAGAGGCAGGTGCGACTGTGGTTCGTCACAGTCATTGGCCACCTCTGATGTGAAGGCACAGGGCTTGGCTCTGGGCCAGAACTGAATTAACCCACATGAGCACCTGGCCTACCAGAGAGACTGGCAAATAAACTCATGCCCTGTAGCAGGAAGTGAGAGACCTGCCTGCCCAGATGGGAGATTAAGAAGGGCTTCCTGGAAGCAGCACAGCCCTGGCTGGGGTGGCATTTAGAATGAGGTGGGAGACAAAGCTGGAGAGGTTGCCGTCAGTTGTTGATGGACCTTGTTGGAGAGTGCAGGTTCTATTCAGGGGACAGTGGGAAGCCACTCAAGTACCTGGCTTGGATAATGCCTTGCCAGGTCTGTGTTCCAGAACAGTTACTCTGCAACAGCTCCTTCGGCTCCATGGAGGCAAGGGCTTGGGTGCAGAACACATTGATGATGGACGCTGGCGTTGCAGAGACTCAGCAGAGGTCATAGGGCTGAAGACTGTGCCTTCTCTGGAAAAACAGCTCTGGGGGTGGGGTCCAGCTCCCTTTGCCCAAACCTCAGCCCATCCTTCTCTGAATATCCCCAGATACTTTCTGCTGTGATGGGGCGCATAGGAGTTGACATGTCCCCTATTCCAGTGAGTCCTCATTCTGGCCAGCTAAGCCCATCCACCATGGAAAGAGATCGAAGTCTGCCCCCAGAAAACCCTCCCGGTCAGTTACAGGGGGCGAGGAGAAGGAGCAAGTGATACATCAAGCCCAGGAACTAGAGAAATGATGCAGAAAATGGAAGGGAGAGAAACGCACACTCTGCCTAGGACATCTCCTGTTGAGATCATAGGGAACTCGTCTCTCCTCACCTCCTGCAGAAGTAGCTGGATTTTCTTTGGGAGAGAAGCAGCCTCAGGAGGGCTCTGATGACTGACTGGAAATATCTAAGTTCTGCCATGTAGAAGATACTGCGCCCTGCCTCTGTGAGGCTTTAGCCCTTAGATCCTTGAGAGAAAAGAAGAGGGAGGTCAATTTTAGTCTTTGTAGGGAAGACTCAACACCCATCAATTGAACAATGAAGTAGTGAGCTCCTTGGCACTGGTGGTAACCAAGCAGAGACTAGATGCCCAGCAGAGAGCCTTGGGGTGGGGTGCTGCATTTCCAGGGAGGGTCAAAGCCCAGTAAATGAGAACATGCCAGTGGCAGCGCTTGGGCAGTTCCCAAGAGCTGGGCCGAATACTGTCTGTTTCCTGCCTCCCTCTCCGGCGGGAAGCGCACAACAGCCGCTGAGTGAGCTGACATTCCTCCTGCCAGAAACCCATTGCAATAGGAAAGACTCCTCTGTGCTGACCAGGGCATGTCTGGGACTTGAGAGGCTTGGGAAGAATTAAACCACCTTGTTTTGTGGTTTTCAAAGCCTACAACTGGAGGGATTTGATGATTGGGAACCCGGATCCCCATCTGACAGATGGTGAGTCTGAGGCTGGAACCTAAACCATGTGAGACCTGGGCAGGCTGGTTGAGTATCCCTTAGCCCATGGGCCGAGCGTGGTCTTTTAAGGGCACAGTGACCTCCCTGTCTCCCGGCCCTAGTGAGCACTACGGACTAAGGAGGCAGCCACTGACCTCAGGGAGGGATTACCTGGAGGGGTGAGTGCCATGAGGCAGGCAAAAGGAGCAGCCAGCCTGGCCTGGGGGACGTCTGGGAAAGCTCCCCCCAGGAGCTGACATTTGAGCTGAGGCCTGGGCAGGAGGCCTTTGCCAGTGGGGGGAGGGGGAGCAGGGTGCCAGGACAGGGATGTGAAAGGGCAAGTTTAGGATGGCAGGAGGCCTGGATGGCTGGGCCAAGGTGTGTGGGGATTGGGTGGGGGGGCGGGATCGGGGGCAGATCCAGGTGAGCCATGAATTAGACACACAAAAGACTTCAACTTGAAGACAAAGGGGAGCTGTGGAAGGTTACTAAGAAGGGGAGTGACATGGTCCCAGGCAAGGGCTCGCAGCAGGCTGGCCAATGGAAGGTTTGGAATGTGGGCTGTGGTCTCTTTGGGAGGTGGCCAGGGCCTGAGCTGGGGTGGTGACTGGGTGGCCGGTGCTTCCCTGCCAGAGCCTGGTGGCCCCTCACTGGATGTTGGAGCTGGGTAGGAAGCAGAGCCAGGAGGAGACCTCGGGTTCTGGCTGGCATTGGACCATTGCGAGGTAGGGGCTGTGGTGGTGAGAGGCTGTTTAAGCTGCATGTTGGACCCCTATGTGGTCCTGTGGCCGCCCAGCCTAGCTTTCCCTGCAGCCCCAGCCAGTGCTCTCTGGCCCTAAAGTGGAACTGTCTTGACCCCCTCTTAGAGTTGCTGGAGGAAATTAGAAAAGGCATCCCCCTTCTGTGATTTCGTTTGACTCTGTAAGGCGGGCCTGAGAACTAATAGCATTCTTGTCGTACGGGTGAGGAAAGCGATGTTCAAATTGGCAGGAGTTACTCAGGGAAGATAGGCCTGGACAGCACTGTGGAATCCAGAGCTTCTTGGGGAACCCCCTGTATGTTGGGGAGCAAGTCCCCTCCCTTTCTGGGCCCCACTCTCTGACTCCAGCCCTTTGCCCTGTCTGCTTTCCTAAGGGCAGAGGGCGTCTGGTAGATGGGCTGGCCTGTATCTGTGAGGGATAGACAGAGGTGCTGTGTCAGGGGTGATTGGGGACTGAAGCACCCCCCTTCACCACCCTTGCTCTGCTGTCTGCCTCCAGACTGACAGAAGGCAGGGTCAGCCCTGCTGAGAAGGATTAGAGAGGAAGGGGCACCCCAACTGCTGTTCATCCCCAGCCCCCACCTGTTCCAAGCTGACTAGGCCCCATGGTGGTGGCAGCCCCCTCCTCTGGTTACTGTGAGGAAGCCAGCTGTTGGCTTTAAGCCTGAAGACCCCTGCCCTGGGAGTTAGGCACCGTGGTGTGAGTCAAGCCCTGCTGCCAAACTGCTGTGTGTCCTTAGGGAGCCATCCTCCTGTTGTGGGCCTTAGTTTACTCATCTGTCCAGTGAGGGGTGCTCCAAAGGGCTTTATAAACCCCTGGCCACGCTGAAGCACTGTGGTCTTGGCTGGTCCTGTCCTCCCGCCACTGGATCTCCCCCAACAATTGCCTGGCTGATGTGGAAAGGCCAGGACAGGAGACTGGGAAAAAAATCCTTTCTTTCTTGCCAACACCACCTCCACAAAGGTCAAGCTGTGCTCCTGCCCCGCCCGGCAGCCAGCTTGGTGCCTAATGTCTGCCCAAGTGTCCAGATGACCGGCACTGGGCTCCTAGCAACAGTGGACAAAAGGTTACTCCTGACGTGCCAGGCTTCCTCGGCCCCCTCACCCTCCCTCCTAAAAAGGAAAAAAAAAAAGTTGCGGCCTTGACTGGCGTGTGTGCCTGTGTGCACGCGTATAGGCATGTTTGTGTCTGTACACTCGAGCCACCTCTCCCCACCTCCTAAAAAAACGTGAACTCCACATGTCGCGTCGTAACTCTCACTGATGAAATGGAAAGTTGAACATAAATCAATGTCTGCCGCCCTGTTAGCCATGCATCAGCAGTCAGGGCCTGGGAGATTTGCTCGGTAACAAAGCACCCAGCAGCTCCACGGGCCTCGGCTGCCCCCTAACGCAGAGCCAGCCCCACTCCAAGGAGCCCAGTGGGAGCTGCAGCCAGCTCCTGGCCACCTGCCTCTGTCTGCCCCTCTCTGCAAGAACTCCCCTCCCCTCTTTCTTCTCCCTTTTAGGTGAGATGAAGGGAGCATCTTTACAAAGACCCTTGGACCTTGGAGGCCTGGGCTGTGTTCTTGCTGCTGCTTCTTGCGCCCCGGAGACCCCAGCAGCCAGCCCCTGTCTCTGGGCCTCTTCTCCTGAGCTATAAGCTGTCTCCGGATCTCTGACTTTTATGGATCTGATACTCAAGGATAGGTGTCAGCCGCTGCCTTCACCTCTCGTTTATTAAGAGCTTGGGCTGGTTTATCCTTTTCCCCTTTAGACCTGGGTTTTTACTTTGGTTTCTCTTAGAATTGAATTTGTCCCCTGTGCCTGAGAGCTGCTCTGCTGTGGGTTGTCAGCATTCCCTGCACTGTGGCCACGCCTGATCCCCCACAGATTCTCCTGCCTTTTATCGGGGAGGGGTGTGGGGAGCTCCCTGTGTTTTTGTTTTGTCTCTTCATAGTTGGCTAAGGGGGTAGACCCTCCTCTGCTTCTGCCTCTACCTTTATTCTCTGCAAATCATGCTGAGGTTTTTCTCCTTTTAAAAAAAGGTCAAATTCCTCAGCCCTTGTAGCAGAAGAGGTTTGAGGAAGAAAATTCCAAAGGAATCCTGTAATAACACGCCTTGCATTATGTGGATCAGCATAGACCCCCTGAATAAGGTCACACCACCCTGAAGGGAAACTGCCCTTTGGGGAGTCTGGGCTGGGCCCGGGGCCAGGGTGCTTCGCTGGGGGTCAGGCATTCTTGCATGTCACTGAGTGCTAACTGTGAGGTGCTGTTCTAAGAGTTGGGGATTCAGCAGGGGACCCACAGTGTGGGTTCTGGGTGTGTGTCCTGTTTCTGCCTAAAATAACTCTCCTCGACCTTTCCCTGACAAGCTCCTCTGCCCCTCCAGCGCGTCTGCATGGCCTCTTCTGTGGGCTGCAGAATTCTCCCTCCCCTTCTCGAAGGCTCTTCAATCTCAGGTCAGTTTTATTCAAGAAGACCTTGACAAAGTCTTGCCCCAAGGTCAAAAAAGATATGCCCAAAGTGTGGATCTGATTGAATGCCTCTTCTCAGGTTAATTATAGTACCTGATCCCAAGAAATGTACTCTGGAGTTGTGGAAGAGGGCTAAGAGTTTGGAGACTTGCAGTCTGTGCTGAGGCCGTGGTTTTACCTGTCTGGGCCTCAGGTTTTCCTTCTGTAAAAGTCAACAGCATTGGAAGGAGTAGACACGGGAGCTGCAGTGGTAAGCAGAAGAGGCTTCTTCTGTCCCCTGGCCTCGGGGGTATCAGAAGCATTGAGGGTAGAAGAAATAAGGGGCCACTTGGAGGGCCAGACAACCCCTGTGGGACCATGAGGGTCTCTCAGTAAGGGCCGTGATTCCAGCTAAGACTGTCTCGGGTTGGGACGTGTTACGTGTTGCTAAATAAGGGGATAGCTCTCTGGGAATTGGGTAGTAGGAAGGCTCAGTCAAAGAAAGAGGTGGTTCCTGAAGGATTGCATGAGGCGGGGAAGATCCCGAGGCCTAGCTTGATGTGTCAGCAGCCTCCGTTTGGTGAGGGCCAGTGCTCTCAGTGTCTCAGTCCTGTAGCTCTGTGCGAGGAGGCAGGACGGCCCTCTTTACAGCTGAGGTCAGGGCGGTTCAGAGGGGATGACAGGCTCTGCTCCTGGCCCATGCATCTGGGGCTCTTCCAACAGCACCCACTGCACGGGGTGTGAGTGCCTTGTGCTTCTTCTGTGGAGGGCCAGGTTTCGTGGCCTGCTGTCCAGGTGACCATGGGCAGGCTTCTGAAACTGATTTCTGTCCAGAGTCCTGGTTCTTTTCGTCGCCCCATCCTGTTGCTTCTCTTTAGCTGAGAAAGGAAAACGAGATCTTGGGCCATTCCCTGAGCTTCGCAGGGAGGAAAACGCATGAGTATCCACCCAGTTACCCGGAGCCACAAAACTAAAGGGGAAAATCTTGGCCAACTTCCCTGTTCCCTCCACAGCCCTCTTCTGCTCAGGAGACGATCAGGGTTGAATTCCGGCATTCTGCCCTTGTGGCTCCCAGAGCCCTGCATCCCTGCCTCCTAACTGGATGTGATGAATCTTTACTTTTTGGAATTGTCTGTCGGAGCATGAAGGGACAGGCAGGAAGGCTGTGTGTGCCTGTGTCTGGAGAGCGTAAAGTAGAGCAGGAATTCTCTGGGTGGATGAGGTATTGCCTTTTTAGTATATGCCTCACCTTCACTGTGCTGTCGTGATTGACAGTAGAGGCTGAGCTCTGGCAAGAGGTGCTGCGGGGGCTGGCGGGCAGGAGCAGGACTACCCATTTTCAGAGCAAAAGGCGGTCTTTTCTGGGGGAAGACGACTTGGTTCTCTTGGCAAGGTAGGAGTCTTCTGCATGTGTTCCGAGGGAGTGGCATGGTTCTGGACCCTGGGTCCATCTCTACCTCCTCACCTGCACAGCAGGTCTCTGCTTCAGTGAGCAGAGGGGGGGAAGAGATATGCTATTTGAATCCTGGCCAGAAACGCATGTGGCTGGAACTGTCTGTGTATTGGAACCCCTTACCTGGCCCTTTGATTCCCAGCTCCTTTGCTAACATTGAAGATGGCTGGCTGTTTGGAGGTGCAGTGGGGCGCAGGTTGGATGGAAGGAAGCTGCACACAGACAGGAATCTAACAGGTGTCCTCACTCCATATGTTTTCAGCAAGAGAGAGGAATTAACACACCAGACGGCTATGAACTTAGTGTTTTCCAGTGACCATAAGTCTTGGTTTCTAACTTGAGAGAGGGCAAGGAAAGATCTTTGGAAAGGAACAGAATGGATATGTGATTCCCAAGAAGTCTAGATCTGATCGCCATTCATTGTACAAGCTCCCGAAGTTGAATGCCTTTGCTCCTTGGCCTGGAGGTCCCAGCCCCGGAGTCACCATCTTGTGTGTAAGGCCCTCCAGCACCATGCCCACCCCTACCTCTGCCATATAGATGCCAATCTCTCAGCCCAGAAGTCCCTTCCATTTCTTCTCTACCAAGAGGACGCCTCTTCATCCTGTCCATATGTGATTGTTCTGTAAATCACTGCCCCCTCGCTCCCTAGAGCCCCTGACACCTGCCCCTGTTGGAGGGCTGCTGTAGTAATAATTCCCTGGTGTCTCCAACTAGCCGGGGACCCTTCGGGGGAGGGCCAGAGTACTGCTTATTTGTGTGTCTCCAGCACATGGTGCACATGCACCCCTTTGCTGAGATGGCCCTGGAGAATTCCTCTGTGAAATCACGGCGTAGGAGAGGGTCAAACAGTATGAACCAGCCATGAGATCTCAGGACTAGAATTAAGCCCCCAGAATGTTTTGTGCTGGCGAGTGAGGGAAGAGCTTGTTCCCCAACACTGTGGAAAGAATGAAATTGGGGAGATGGTCAGCAAGGAGACGTTCTGGGACTGGCCGGCTGGACGTCAGTGCTGGTTTTTGTGTTCTAATGATGAAGCATCATTTTTTCCCAAGATCAATGGCCAAGAAAACCAGGCTCAGAGATTGGCCACATGACATGGTAGGAGAACCATAACTCCGGTTTGCTGACCCCTGGTCGGCGCTCATTCTGTTTGTCCTCAATGGGATAAATCTTGGCTTTGATAAATAATGTAATGTCAGTGGACTTCAGTCTTTTCGTTTATAAAATAGCGTTAATTTTTGCCTCATTTATCTTATGAGAGAGATGTGAGGTTAACAATCAGAAAATAGATGTAGTTTTGTTTTTCCTTGAGAACTTAAAAAGACTTTAATGTTTTCCCTCTTCAGTCTTGAAAACCATTACCTAGTTCAAGGGTCGGCAACCTTTTTCTGTGAAGGGCCAAACAGTACATATTTTAGGCTTTGTGGGCATCTGGTCTCTGTCACAATTGCCCAGGTTTGCCATTGTATCATGAAACCAGCCATGGACGGTACATGAATGAGTGTGGTTGTGTTCCAATAAAACTTTATTTACAAAAACAGATGGCAGGCCAGATGTGGCCCTGAGCCATAGTTGGCCAGCTCCCACTCTAGCGCAACGTGGTGGCCCTGCTCTTGGGGTCCTTGTGCTACAGCTGCCCCCAGCCTCCGCTCTGCATATGCAGTGTGCGTTCCAGGGGACCGAGCCTGGACCCCCACGTTCTAGGGCTCAGTCTTCCCCTCTGTGCACAGGGCTGGGGCAAGAAGCAAGGAGCAGTGTGTGGAAGAACTCCAAGTTAGGTCTTGGACGCCGCCTGTACTTTCATTTGCCATGTTTCCTCCTTTTGTTTGGGAAACCATCACCTGCTGATTCTGCGTCTCTGTCTCCGTGGGGCTAGCGTGCCTCATGACTCTTGAGCAAAACACTCCCTGAGTGCCTCCTGCAGGGTCTTGGTGGCCCACCCTGGGAAGCTAGACTCACAAGCGTGTGGCCCTCGGGCCCTCACTGGCTGCCCAGCACTGTCCCATGTCCTCAGAGAGGTGCAGGCAGAGGAGTCTGCTGGGGCCTTTGCTCAGTTGGAAATCAGTGAGTCTTGCTGATCTTTGCTCAGAGTGAACCTCAGTGGCTGTGAGGTTCCTGATGTCGCACAGAGTGACCCCAAAGGGGAGATGTGTATAGTTCTGCTCCCTCTAACTGGTGACTTCCCCACTGTCCCAGGAAGATGGACCACTTGTCAAATGTCTCCCTGGCAAACAAAACCCATTCCACTTGTCTAGTGCCCATGGAGGGTCACGATTGTTGTGGGCTCATCTAGGCAGTCAAGAGCCCCCTGACTGCGAGCTCTCTGGGGGCGGGGCTCAAGCCCTTGGCAGTTGTTCCCCAGTTGGGTGTGGCCCAGCCCCACCCCTGGGAACCTGCTGTGCGTGTGCCAGGCTTGCATTAGGTGGGCATGAAGATGGCTCAGGCTCCCTCCGCCCTCGAGTTGGTAATCTCAGTTCCAACTCCGGCCTATACGCCCCACATACAGACACACAAAGAAGCCTTGTCCCCCGAGGGGACAGATAGAAGCAGGATAGGAAGGCAACTATCCAAGCCACTGCTGAGTCGTTCCCATGGGTGGAAATGAGGAAATAACTTTTCCTCCCATGAACTGCATGTTAAAGGGAGGGGGAGTTTAAAGCTTGCCCTCCCTCATCCCACCAGGTGGTCAGCTTCCTGCTCTAGGGAAGATGTGGGTGGAGGCAGGCCCTGTTGACGGATTTGGGGTGTCAGCAGCACACAGGCACACCTTGGCCCTCTCCCCAGAATGGGTTTACAGCACTTTCCGTCAGCATTCGTGTCCAAGGAGCAAATTGGATTGTCTGTCGCATGCCTTTTACCATGTCTATAATTAATGTAATTTTATATTCACTCAATTAAGTGACACGCCCAACAGGCAGATTATAGGGGCCACCAGTAATGCAAGTCTTCCATCTCCCACTGCCAGTTGATAAAACCCGCCTCTTCAGCCTTGCCAGACCAGTGGCCAGTGTCCTCAGGAGTGGGGAGAGCCAGGGACATACGGAGTGGTTTTGTCTTATAGCGCCGTGAAACTTTCAAGTCCTCTTTCCCCAAAGGCTTTCAGCAAGACAAAAGGGAAATTTGGCCTAGATGGCAAGGAGGCTGAATTCTGTTTGGGTAGCGTTGGGCAGTTCACAAAGTTCTCTCACAGCTTTCCTGTGGGAAAAATGTCACCTGGACTCCTTGTCCACCGTATAGATGAGCAGCCCAAGGCCCAGGCTTACAAGGTGTGATCAAACAATACAGTGAATGTTTAAATAAATTTATTATAGTAAAAGACATATTACCATTAATTCCCCTCAAAATACCCCTCTCACTTTAAACACTTATCCCATCATTCTTGCCACTTTCTGAAGCAGTTCTGGAAGTCCTCTTTTGTGAGTGTCTGTATTTGCACTGTCGTGGCTGCCTCGATGTCCTGAATCATTTTGACTTTGGGGAAGAGCCAGAAGTCTCACAGTGCCAGATCTGGTGAAGAAGGTGGATGAGGACACACCACATGTTTTTGACAGAAATTGCTGTACCAGAAGCGATGTGTGACATGGAGCATTGTCATGATGGAGGATGATTTACAGCCCACTTTAAAACACACCTTCTCTCAACCGTAGCTCACACCTGACTGACTGCACCCAACAAGTTGAAACTTGTCACACACTGTTACTAAAGTTCGATGCGCCGCTTCCCGTATTAAAGATCCCTGCCTTTCCGTTGGATGGCACTCGGCAGCAGCACTCACCATATTGTTTGATCACAGTAGAAAGTCTCCATATCACACATCGTTTCTGGTGCGGCAATTTCTGTCAGATAAAAACATTACGGTGTATCCTCATCCACCTTATTCACCGGATCTGGCACCGTGTGACATCTGGCTCTTCCCCAAAGTCAAAATGACCATGAAAGGTAAACGTTTTGAATCAATTCAGGACATCAAGGCAGCAACAACAGTGCAACTAAAGACACTCATGAAAGAGGACTTCCAGAACTGCTTTCAGAAAGTGGCAAGAACAAAGGGATAGTGTGTTGGAAATGAGGGGGAATATTTTGAGGGGGATTAATGGTAATATGCCTTTTACTGTAATAAATTTTTAAAATTTAAACATTCACTGTAATTTTTTATCACACCTCATAGAAAGCAGGACTCCCACCTTTGTGGTTTAGATTTTGAGACCAATGCTCTCACCACTGGCCACCGCCTATCCTCGTTCATGCTCTCCCCCAGGCTCACCTCTGCACCCAAAAGCCTGGAATTAGATCTCATTTCTATTTCTCTCTGAGTCCATGATTTCTAGGCAGGTGAAAGCAGCTTTGGGGAGTGTGGCGTGGCATTTGGTGACGGAGAAGTGAGTTTTACAAATATGAAAGTTAGCACATAGCATTTATTCCTTTTCTCCTTCAAAAAAAAACACAACACTTTTTTTTTTTATCCTGTTGGTAGTAACTTTTTTTTCCTGATTCCTCGAATCCAAAGCTGTTAGATGTGCCCACCTAGGGCATGTTGACCTTGGCTATAGAGTCCACCTGCTGGCCAAGCTTCACTGCCCTTGAGGAGCCCATGAGGTACCCACAGATAAGGCAGAATGTCCTAAAAGGACACCCCATGTTTGGAAAGCAACCTGAATGGGTAGCAGGACAGGCTTCATGGAGGAGGATGTATGGGCTTTCAACAAGAAAGGAGGAGAACTTACGCTGAAGAGCAAGTCCAGTTCCTACTTTCCCTGTAAATGGGCAGTGAGTGGCTACTGGAGCGTGAGGCAAGGGGCCATGGAAGACGGGGGACCTTCTGTGTACCTATCGCTGTCAGCTGTACCACCTTCCTGCAATATTTGTAGAAAGTCCCCCATTTTCCTTATGAGGAAACTGGATTCACAGCATGTTCTGGAGGAGTTGGGGTTGGATGCCAGGTCTGTGGACTCGCGACGCCTTCCCCATCATGCTGCAAGCCCATCTTGCGAGGACGGCTTCAGGTGAAATACAGAGACTTGACTGGAGGCATAGGCGGGTCCGGCTGACGGTTCTGAAATGCTTTTCCGCAGGGGGCTCGATGTGCCGTGGGAACGCTCTGTTCCCTGCCTCATCAGTGCTGGCAGAGACTCTTCCACTAAACTTAGTGTGAGGCTCAGCAGTTGCCTCAGTCACACCCTTCGCAGAGCCTCCCCTGGCTAGTGCTAGACGTAACACTATCCAATGCTGAAATTACATGAAAAAGAATAAGAAGGAAGTGTGGGAATTATGTGTCTCCGGTCAGAAATCTTGGGAATGTCTGAGACAGAATGACAAATCTATTAACAGGGTCTGGGGCAGAGCGAAGGCCCAGACAGGAAGTGGGTATGTTTCCTGCTTCCTTTTCCCAGATTCAGTAGAGAGATTTTCCCGAATTGGATTCTTCCCCCCCCCCCCCCATAGGTCTCCTTGCCATCACCTCGGGGAGAGTGCGTTACATTGGAAAGAGTTCTGACCAGTCAAGGCACCCCAGTTTCTCTCTGCTCCTCGTGCTCTGCTTGTGGGCTTGTGGAATGGTGGACCAAGTATGACCTCCCTGGGCTCTAGAATCAGTCTTGGAGGCCTGGCTCCACCACTTACAAGCCATGCAATCCTGGGCGAGTGGCTTCACCTTTCTGAGCTTCAGTTCCTTGGCTATAAAATGGAGCAATTGAGAACCCTTAATGTAGGGAGCCAAGGATTACAGGAACTAATGCACTACGTGGGATGTGTGGCTCCGTTGTTACTACTGTAATTGTCCCCATTTCACTAATGAGAGAACAGAAGTGTGGTCAGTGGCGGTCAGCGTTGGAATCCACTTCTTTCCAAACCCTATTTCATGATCAAAAATGGATGGGAATGTAAAGTCATGAAGACAACTGTGAGGAGATACGGTTCAGCTAGGAACTAGGTCTCTGTGCCCTTGGACATCACATCTCTTTTCTCCCCTGTAAATGAAAGACGTTGGAAGACAGGATGGCAGGATCTGTCATGACTACCCAACAAACAGATGACTGACAGGCAGCTGTGCTTCTTCCTAAGCTTTTAGTAAGGACCCCCAAACCTAGTCTAACCCAATTCTGTGCACCTCAAATGTCTGCCCATCTCCATCTCCCCTGTGGCATGCTGGGAGCATTAATTAGGCTGCATCGGGAAAGAAGCCTCCCAGGTCTGTAAGGGAGATGGTCTCAATGGAGCTGGACAGACCCAGAGGCTTGTCCTGGCCAAGCAGGCTTCCAGATATGCCTACCATGTTTCCCCAAAATAAGACCGAGCCGGACAATCAGCTCTAATGCATCTTTTGGAACAAAAATTAATATAAGACTCTGTCTTGTTTTACTATGATATGAGACCCAGTCTTATATAATATTTTACTATAAGACCAGGTATAATATAATATAATGTAATGTAATGTAATATAATATGGCATAATACCGGGTTTTATGTTAATTTTTGCTCCAAAAGACGCATTAGAGCTGATTGTCCAGCTTGGTCTTATTTTCGGGAAAACGGTATTTTGGGTTCCTCAAAAGCTTTCAGCAAGTGGAAGCCAGGAAGGCCCCATGGGGAGTTGTCCTGAGTGGGAAAACTCCTCAGTGTTATCAGCATTAAGACCCCCCCCTTCGCTCACCTTCCACCTCACTCCCCTCCACCTGCCTGCCAATCTCTTAAGAGTTCAGGGATGCAAATCCCAACAAAGACCAAAATCTTCAAACAAGATCTTTTTTTTTTTTTTTTTTTTTTTTTGGTCTGCCTCTTCCGTAGCCTTTTGCTCGAGTGGGTAACAAATTAAAAGACTATAAAGTCTGTTTCTTCCAAACCTTCCTGTCAGTCTCTTGTCGAGAAGGCAGGCTGGAGAGAAGACCACTGTTTTGTGGCAGCTTCCTCCAACATGGGGCCCTGTTGTCTGCTCCTGAGAAGGTGCCGAGCACGCAGGGTCTGTTCCTCTGCTGTTGTGTACAGTCTTGGGATAGAGTGCAGACACAGGTGTGATGGAGAACTCTAGGCTGAGTGGACATGGCAGAGACACAGAGGACAGAGCTTTGGATGGATGTGGGTAACCCCGTGGGGAACTGGTAGGCTTCTGGCTCCATGGGAAAGTACTGGGGGCCATGGTGGGAGGTGCAGAAGCAGAGCCCAGTCAGCACCTGACTGCGGGTAGGAGAGCAGCCACTGACTGGTATGTGCCCTGGGGAGGTGAATGCTAAACTTGATCTTCCCCTGTGTGGCGATTGTGGTGAGATTTTCTCTCTGGGTAACCAGCTGGTCAGGACCAGGGTTCCCTTCAGTATTTTGAATCCCAGCTCCAAGTCCAAGGGGAGACTTCTGAGCTGCTGTTCCCTCCCCAGACTTGAACAGCCCACTCCCCACAGCCCAGAAAAGTTGCCAGGGCTGGGGTCTCATGGACTGGTATGCTCCTGGTCCTTACTACTCATCAGACGTTTGTCTTGATGAGGCAAGACAGGGAGGCAGCTGCATTGAGGCAGATTTGTGCCACATCCACTCATTGAGGGACCAAGGCCGACGGGGAGCCTCTGAGGGAGATGCAGAGGTGAAACACATGCACCAGCCCTGCCCTCTGAACCTCGGGGGGCCCAAGAGACAGCTGGGAACGGCGCCAGAGCCCTGTTGACTTGGAGCATTGGCCCTCAGTGAGGACTGTTGTCGATTGAGGCCCCCTCTTGGTGTCAGATACTTTTGGGTGCTTTATTTATGTTTTCAATCATTACTCATGGAGCCAGCCACTACTAACCTCCCCTGGCTAGCGTTGCACAGGTGTGAGGGACCTGCCCAAACCTACACTGCACTTCCTGAGGAAGCATTGGATGTCCCAGGGAGGGCGATGAAGGATTAGGAGGTAGGAGGTGCTCTCTTCTTGCCCGAAGCTGAGGAACCCACGGAAGACCTTTTGCCCGCTCTTGGCAACTGGACCTCACCCTTGAACCCTCCTCCATTCTTTTCCTTTTTCCTTTTTTGGGGTTTGGCTTCGAATTATCTTATTTTGTTTACATTGCACCCAAGTTTCATGGTACAAAAGACTTGCAGGTGCAAGTATGTCCCGCCTTCATTAACTTCCCCTCCCTTTTTAATTTATGTGATTTCAATTTTCCTTCCCTGTACTGTTAATTAGGGGACCCTCTAATCAGTGCCATTATCACAGTGGTATTCATGTTTAGGAAAGCCGCTAAACAAATGCTTGCAAAATTGCTAAATGGCTAATTAATGTCTGTTAATTAAGAAAATTGCTCATGGTAACAAACCATGCCGTTGCTGGCAGCCGCTAGAAAGACACACACTTGTTGAAATTAGTAGCGTGGCAGGTAGGGGAACATCTGCTCCTCGGAGCTTTCCGGAAGTGAGCAGCCCCTCGCTTGCCCATGAAACTCCAGGCCTGTCCTTCATGGCGCCTCCAGGTTCCTGTAAGGGCCCCTCCGTCTTTCTCTGCTCAACGCTTCTCTGGGTCTCCTCACCCGCCAGTTCTAGCCCATTCTCCTGCCCCCTCCCCAGCTCTGGGCTGTGCTTCCTGAGCAGGCGGGAGGCTGAGCAGCCCGGCTCTGAGGGAGAAGACTAAGAAAACCCTACCTGCTCTCTCAAAGATTCTCTCTCCCTCTCTTTTTTAATGTAACCACACCCATTTCCCATGCATGTTTCGAATATTTCTCAAAGGCAACTTCCAAGGGTAAACGACACGGTCATGGGTGATGAAGAGTGAATTAGGTCGTACTCATCACCAGCACCAGTGTCCAGCTTCCCACGTGGGCAGGAAGATGCTGTAACTATGACCTGCAGTAGGAAATACATTTGACATTGTGACCCAGTCAACACAGACACGTATTTTTACACACGAAATAGAGGTTAATTAAAAATATTTGCCTTAAAACACACAAAACTCTCCGATATTTTCTATTCTATTTTCTTTTGTTGTTGTTCTGTTCCAGGTTTTTAAAAAACAATGGTTGCAACCCACTAACATGAGTCCACCACCCACTAATGGGTTGCAACCCCCAGTTTGACCAGCACCTTGGTTTAAGTGAATTCATCTGCCTGTTTCTTCTGGGGGGAGTTGAGGTCAGCATTGCCCAGGGCTTCAGGAGTCAGCTAGGAACCATGGGTGGTTCACCACTGACTGGAGCAGAAAGCACAACCGCCTGCACCACGCACCCAGCAGTCAGGGGTCTGCAGCCCCATCCCCCACTCCCCTGCACACACCCGCTCCAGCTCTGGGCTACACGGGTTGAGGCGGGCCTTGGACCCATCATGCTTCTCTTCCTGGCTCCACCATTTACCATTGTGTGGCTGTGGCCAAGTCCCCTCGTCCCTTGCTACTCAGTTTCCTCATTGGTAAAAATAGGAATGAGAAACCTCACCTCTCGGGCCATTTTCAAGTGGAGGTGAATTAATTAACGCACTGAGAGGGCGCTCAGTAACCGTTTCTTCCTCTCATTTCCCCATTTGTTCAGTCTCTGGCACCACCCTGCTCCACTCCTCCTGCCTGTTCTCGTTCATCCATCAGTAGACTGGTCTCTAGGTACCTGTGACCTGTCTCTGTGCCCCCAGACTGGGAGCTCCTCGAAGGCAGGGCCTCTTCCATGTCTTGCAGACTGGGTCAGTTTCTACGCGTCACTGTGCTCTCTGAGCCCATCTCAACCAACGTATTTAACATGGCAAACTCCGCTCCCTCACTAGCCGGTGGCCAGTCCCCCGCTCCTGCGTGCTTTGACAAAGGAGCTTGATTTGATTTTTCATTCCTGTAAATCCCCATGAAGGTGTTTATCAGCTTCTCTCCCTCCCGCTCGCTGTTTTCTGCCGATGAGCCGGCGACCTAGGCAGCAGCTCACACCTCCCCGCCAACCAGAGCCCGCCGCCCGCACGCCCGCCACCCGCCCTTTGTTTTGGTTTAATTTTTGTTCTTTTAAGCTTCCGCGCTTCTCCATGTGCTGTGATCTATAACCTGCCTCTACTGTCTGGCCTCACAGGGTCCTCCGGGGTCACAGCCCTCGCCGCACGCACAGCCTCCACCCCACAATCCCAGCAGCATGATGGGACCCCACAGTCAGGTAACGCACTTGGCTTGCCCGCCCGCCGGGGGGCACGGGGCACCAGAAGGACAGAGCCAGCAGAGGAAAAACAAAAATCAAAACGTGCTCTCTCCATTGCCTTCAAGTCTTGATTGACAAATGAAGTGTTTTTGAAAAAAAATACATATTTCTAAGGAGAGTCTTCGTTCCTTGGATATCACACCCAGCTTGGATATAAAACCAAGAGAAAAGAAAAAACATTTCTGTGACCTTGTCAGCGGCCTTTGCGTTTTTGTTTTTTCCTCTCTCACTTTTGGTTTGGTTTTTTGAGTTTGGTTAACCATTCATTTGTAACTGAAGCTGCATCTCTAGCCTTTTCTTTGTGCACTCTTGCTGCTGAGAAAGCTTTCCTGCCCATTCCCTGCATTAAGCTAGGGAGCCCGCTGTCCCCTTCCCGTTTTCATTGTATTCCCCCCTCCAATCCTTGCTCCCTTCCCCACTCCCTTCATCAGTGGTTTCTGTGTGTGTGTGTGTGTGTGCACGCGTATGTGTGCGCGTGAGCACATGTCCAGCTTTGTCTGCACACCCTGGGCATTGTCTGTATAGGGCCCTTTTCTGATTCTTTGATTTGCCCTCCTGAGAGCAGACGTTTCCCTCCTTTGCCCCACATTGATGTCACTGCTCTTCCACATCCTGTGCAAAGTCTCAACTGCTGCCCCGTCACCCAAAGTTGATCTCCGGGAAGAGGTGCAGAGTCCCATGTGTTGCGGCATCTGTTGTTCCCTCTGCCCAAAGGAAGTTTTGCCCGGAGGGAAGAGGCTACTGGGAGAAAGAGAGTTTAAAATATCACTAGTTGGTAACAAAACTGGACTTTGTGGAGTGGAGTGCATTTGTGTTTGTCACTGTGCAAGAGCACAGGCTGTCATTGAACTAATTCCCTGTAATTACAGCCTTTTATGTCACCACGATATGCAGGCGGCCCCAGGCCCCCGATCAGAATGGGAAACCAGGTACTGTACCTTTTCATGTTCTCTCTCTCCTCACTCCGCTACCCTTGACCCCAGTTGGATTTTGGCTCACATCAAAGTGTGGGGGAAAGATTGGGAGGTGGAGGGACAAGTGAGTCCCCAGGGAGGGCCCTGTGTCTACTCTGTGCCCATGGTGCAGCCCCCTGCCAGCATTTCACCTGCTTCTCCTGCGAGGCTTGAGGCAGCGGTTCTGGAGCTTGGAGGGCAGGCCAGGGTGGGAATGCAGGGTCTCCGCTATTCTAGAGAAGGTGGTAATACCCCTGCCCCCCCCCCCCTTCCAGGCCCTTCTTGGAAAAGGGTCTTCCTCCTTAATGAAGTTAATTGACAACGTGCATTTTTTCCTGGAAGCTTTTGAGAATTGCCAAGGCTGGTAAATAGAATCCTGCTATTAAGGGGAGAAATGGCCCGTAGGAATGCTTAGATCAGGAGCCTGGAGGCAGCGGAGCAGGGCATTTTGGAGTTTTTCAGCAATGTCTGCCTGCTTTCCAGACCCAACTCAAAACAAGAAAGGATCTGTTCGTGTAATTAGAAAAGTGGTCTGCTTACGGGGGAGAGCTTTTCAGCCTGGGGTCGTGTGCCTTGTGCTAGCCCGTTAGGGTCGGCAGTTCTAGGTGGTCTGAAGAATTGGCCCCCACCCTCCCCTGTCCAGCCCATCCAGGGCCAGGAGGGGAGCTGGTGAGATACAGATGAATATCCTCTTTTGAGGATAGACAGACTTAAAAGAAACTTCAGGGAAATTTCTTTTTAATGCCAAAGTATTTTTTTATACATATTTTGAATGACCTTGCAAAAGCCTTCCAAAAAATCTGACAGCAACGCCAGTGCATCCAGCCCTTATTGCCTTTGGAGCTGGGAGTTCATTCATCAACTAAATTGGCGTTCTCTATGATTCGTTCTCTGTGATTCCTTCCGTTCTCAAGGCTCCGCAAGAAAGCCCCTGAATGAGACAATACAGGGAGTACAGTGAGAAGCTCATAGCCAGGGGCCTCCGATTTTGAGTTAAATTACCTATCAGGTTTCCACTTTTTTTCCCTCCGAAAGTCCTTTGTTTCTTATTTTCTCTGACATGAGGGGGACAAATTTGGACACGAAGAATTAGAGACTCAGCTTTCTGAGCAAGGAAGGATCTGTGGCTACATCACAGATGAGGAAACAGAAGGTCAAAGTGGAAGAGTGATTTCCCAAAGTCTCCCAGTGAGCTGGGCTCGAATCTATTTCCAGCTCCCGGACCAGTGCTGTGCTGTTTCCTCTCCATCTCACCCATTCAGTTAGCTTTCCTAGTTGTGAAAGTGTGGCCCCTGCCTTTGTGTTTAACTTGTCACCAAGTGGATCACCTTTGCCATCATGCTCATGGGCCACAGCAGCAACTTGCCCTCCTGCTCATCCAGGGGCTCTTCTTGGCCTGAATAGGCCTCTGCCCCAGGGAGAGAACAGATGCTTCCTTATCACAGTTGTGGTCCTTCTTCCAGCAATTAAGAAACACTCGAGGAAGCATGTATGTTTCTATTTATCAATTAGATATAAGCAAGTACCCAAGAGAGCAAATGGAGAATAAATCTTCATCTGCACCTCGTATTGCAAACTGATCTTCCCAACTCCTGTCAGAAAGTGACACTGATTTTCCAGTTTCCTGTGAACTCAAGCAATTTTTGTCCTCCAAGGAGGATGTGCCCCTTTCACAGCTATTATCCCTGGGGGTTTCTTGGACTGAGCCTCCGTTGGGGCTGCCAATCAAACAGAAGCCCCTGCCACCTTCCTCCGGGGTCGTGGAGGAAGCAGAGGCAGCAGGACTTGCCTTCCTGGATTAGGGCGATCAGAAGGGCACTCGGGTACAATATGCTGACAGTCGCTGACTTGGCCTGGAAGTCTTGTAAGGCCAGCCTCCTACCTGCCATCCTGGCTGAGGTTTGGGGCTGTGTAGGGAACATTGCTGTGTTTCAAGCAAGGGTGGCTGGGTTGGTGGTGAACTGTGGGGTTCAGCCGGATTTAGGAGAGGAGCACTAGAATGCAGGGCTGTCAGGAAGTCCTTCCGTCACGTCCCAGCTTAGCCCCACTGAATGAGCGTGCGTACGCTGCTGGGATGTGTCCGTTCCCTGGGCAGACACTTCGGCACCTGCCCCGTGGTGCTGTAGGAGAGGCTTTGGCCTGCTTCTGGGAGCCCGTGGGATAGCCTCTTGCCTTCCCTGCGGGTCCCGAGATGTGTGCATGGCACATGCTTGCAGTCCCATTGTGAACTGTTATTTTTCTTCTTTCTTACATTTGAGGGCTTCAGCCTGCTCAGTGCAGGACACTTTTATGTCGGTCATTGCATACCTTCCTTCCTTTGTAGAGGAGGCCCAGACTGCCCTGTCTCATCTCAGGTTCACCCCAATGAGGGAAGTGTCTCCCAGGCCCCCTCTGAGCCTCTGGGCAGCCCATCTCTGCTCTTGTGTCCCGTCATGCAGCAGGCTTTGGGGAGCCCTAGGGGGGCTTCCCGTAAGAACTGGTGGTCAGCATGGGGCTACGTGGAAAGGGAGCAATTGTCCAGCCTCTATGGCTGCTCTGTCTACTTCAGCATCCTGGGATCCCCCAAACCAAATGGCCTCAGATGCAGATTTTCCTGTATCCTCGCAGAAGCCTATAACCAGCCCAATCCCAAGTGGCACAAACAAGCCAAGTGATTCAGAGCTTGGGAACTTGGAGAGGAAGCAGGGCTGGGAGAAAGTGAGAGGTTGGAACAGGTAAAACCCAGGGGCTGAAGAGACAGACCCTGAGCCCCCCAGGCAGGTGGAAAGAGCAGGTGCCAAATGCCACTTCTTGAACATCAAGTACTCCCCAGGCTTATGTGACCCTCCCCCAAGCCTTCCCCCACCCACCCACACCCCATTCTTTTTTTTTCCTTTTTTTTTAAATTGAAGTTTATTGGGGTGACAATTGTTAGTAAATTTACATAGATTTCAGGTGTACAATTCTGTATTACATCATCTATAAATCCCATTGCCACACCCCATTCTAAAGCGTGAGGACTTACTTGTCCCTTTGCTTCCCACCACCTCATCCTAAAACCGGTTTGGAGTTCACCACTTGGCTCCCCATTCAGCCAAGCCTACAGCTGTGAGCGGGATGGGGGTGAGGGTCCCCATTCCAGGTGCCCGGCCTCAGAAGCACTGCACCTGCAGATGGAAAAGGGTGACCAGCTTTCCCAAAGGCTTTTCCTCTCCAAGGCAAAGGCCCATGTTTAGTCCTAAGGTACGGGGTTCTAGAAGTACACTTCTTGCCCCAGCTCAGCTTCTCTCTCTTCGGATGGCAGCTAAAATAACTTGTCCCAAGTAAAGCACTTTTAATAGATTTTCACAGCAGGTGTGCCAAGCATTCACTCAGGAAACCTGTGGCACCCTGTCCTCACCTTAGTCGTAAACCTCCCAGTATCTGCCACTTGCATCAGGCTTTAGGTAGCAGGTTCTCATTCAGCACCCTGCTCGCTGTCCTAGAGGCCCCCTTTTTATCCCCCAGGGGAAGGTGACATTTCTTGTGAGGGAATCAGGAGTCCCGAGCGCTCATCCTGGCTCTCCCCGAAGGTGTCTGGGGGTGCTGGGCCTCATTTTCTCTTATCTCAGTCTCAGAGACTGCCTCCTCCCCTGTTCCCCTTGAAAAATGACCTCCTATTGTGATAGGGTTTTTAACTAGTGGGTCTCGCGGTTCCCCACGGTGTGGTGGTGGGGATAAAATAAGTTACATCTCCATGAGGCAAAGGAAAGACAGGGTTTGGCTTAAATCTCAGTGTCTGGGGTTTGGTGGTAAGAGGGAGGGGGCACTACTGCCTTTGAGGGGTGTGTGGCAGGCAGCGCAGCCAGAGCATGACCAGGCTCTGGCAGGTACACAAACCCACAAAGACGGCAGGGTGGGGCAATGGTTCCTCCCCCACAGATGAATCCCTCACCCACCCATGCCGCAGTTTTCGCTAACGCCAGCTCAAGCTGACTGCCACCCTCAGGGGACCTTCTCCCAGCTGGCAAGCAGCAGGAATGGTCTTGGGGAGGCCATGAATGGCCCGCTAGGGAGCTGGGGCAGGCAGACGTGTCGCCCTCTGTTCCGCAGCCCCGGGGAGCAGCCGCTCAGCTCATGTCTCACATCTGTTTCAGCCTCCAGGAGGAGTTCCTGGAACACAGCCACTGCTGCCCAATTCCATGGATCCTACACGACAACAAGGTCTAGAGGGCGGGGTGGGCTGCCTGGGGTGCGTAGAGTCGGGAGGGGCTCCTTCTCCCTCTACTGTTTGCCTCTGCCACTCACAGCTCTCCTACTCTCTCATGCAGGGCACCCCAACATGGGAGGATCAATGCAGAGAATGAACCCTCCCCGAGGCATGGGGCCCATGGGGCCCGGCCCACAGGTAACCTCCTGTCTGTCCGTCCATCTCCCTGGCCATCTGTGTACCCCTGCCTTCTCTCCTCTTTCCACAGTCTGTCAGTCTTTCCACATTGCTTAGCTTGCAAGGGTTAGAGGAGAGGATGTGACCAGGTCCCCAGCTGTGCTCTCTGCCCAGAGCTGGGCCGGCCCCACACACAGACAGGAGAAGCCCCCTCAGCATTAGAGTTGAGGGACCCCCGCAGGGAGCTGGGGAAGAGGGGCGTCTGGGAGCCCCCTAGTTGACAGACGTTTCCAGAGGAGAGGTGTGCTAACCTGTGGTAGGAGGAATTTGGAAGGGAGACGTACCTGAGCAGTGATGGGGGTCCTACAGGAATCCCAAAGCCCCGTCCCATCCTGTGTGGCTGGACTTGAACTGGCTCCAGGATCACAGTTTGTTGTGACCCCCAGGTGGGACAAATGAGTGGCAGTCCTAGCTCTGCTTGGAATTAATCATTTGTCTGTCCTTGGACAAATCACCTTGATATCTGTGGCTCCAGCAGGCCTTCATTTCCCCACCTACCCAACAGGGAGTGAGTTTATATCCATAGTTGTCTGTGTGGCCACCTCCGGTGAGAGGAAGCCAGGCTGGCCAGGGCCCAGCTCACTTCACCCCAGAGCTTTTGCCTGTTTCATATACCGGGGCCCTGCCAAGACTTGTTTCTGTTTTGTTTTGTTTTTAAGATTTTTATTTAAAAATGTAGCTATCATATAACATTATATCAGTTTCAGGTGTACACCATAGTTGTTCAACAGTTGTATACCCAAAGAAGGGATCACCATAAGTCCAGCCCTAAGATTTGTTTTGACCAGAGGGCTCCATTGTCCCCTCCCCCCCTCAAAAAAAGGACCATTTAGAAACCTCTGGAAGAAATAACAGTTACAACACAGTGGCTGCTCCTGTGACCCAGCTCCATACCCCACACGTCCATCGGGCAGGGGTATGAGAGGCCGTTCCTGTTCTAGATTCTTCTCACGCTTGGCTCCCACTCTTCTGAGTATTTGAATGTAGCTCTTTCCTGCAGGAGCCATGACAGAGAGCCTGCTGTGTTGTTCCCTTGTTGGGAACTCTCTGGAGTCTGACTGCCTGAAAGAAGCTAGAAATTTGGATAAGGAAAGGGGAGTTTCACATAGTGAGAGTGGGAGGGTTTTGTTCCAGGGTGTTCCTTCCCTTTTCTGCCCCAGAAGCCTGCTTGTCCCTCCCACCTGTTTGTGGATGTTTGGATTCTCTGGCCCTTCCCCAGGTTTCTGGTTCCCTGGAGGTGGAGTAGCACCCCTGCTTGCTCACACCTAGGTGCCTCCTTCTTTTAAGGAGAGGTATCCATGTACAGCCCGCAGCCCTCCACTCCGTCCTTACAGCACACCCAGCCCTGCCTTGCTCCAACATCTGTGGTGTGGAAAGGTTCTAGGGACGGCCTCATCGTCTGTTGGCCACATAATCCTAAAAAGAAGCAAACCCACACCAATTGCAGCTCTTGTTTTCCTGTTTGTTTGTTTGTTTGTTTTCTTTTCTCAAATCCCCCAGAGCTTGTATTTTTACCAGCTCCCCTTAAAGCCACCAGAGTGCCCCCCACCTGCCAGGTGACTGTCTTTGAGTGGACTTGTGCAAGGCGGGCTGGCCAAGGAAACCATAGGAGGGCAGCAGGGGCTGCTGCTGAGCCCCCTCTCTCCTGAGTCTCCCTCAGCCTCTGCCACACCTTAGGATACTCTTCATGTAGAAACTGGCAGTAGCCTCAGACTTCCAGAACATCCTGGGAGACCTAGATCTGAGAGATACAAGAGGATGGCGTCTGGGGCAGGTACATTGCATTCCTACTGCACTGCCCCTCTCCTCTGGATTCTGGGAGGCTTAGCAGCTGCCTCTGTAAACTGGGAAGGAGACCAGTATCTGCCTGAGGGGTTACTGAAATGAGGAGGGTCAAGTACTTGGCATGACACTTGGCACAGAGTAGCCCCTTAAGGAGCAATTATGTTTTCCAACTTGGTGGCTTGAAACCAGTGTTGAGGGATTCTAGTTGCTTGGGTTTGGTGATTGCTTTTAGTTTGTTTTTGTTTTTTATTTTTCTGGCAAAGGTCATTAGTATATTGAGGTTCTAGAAGCTGGAAGTGGATGCTATCAGACTGGCTGAGAGCACAGTGTTCCAGAAGTGTAGGCCCCTGGCTTAGCAGGTGTCTTGTCACATCAGTGTCCCCGACCAGCAGTCAGCACACTCCCGTGGCATACTTGAAAAAGGTGAGGGTCCTGAAGGCGAAGTTTTGCCGAAAAGGGCCTCCTGGGCCCAGTGTGGCTTTCCTGGCCTCACCGAGCAGTGTACAAGGATGGAGCTCTCCTGCAGGCTCTGAGGGGAAGGAGATGCTAGCACAGGGGTGAGGCCAGCTGATCTTTCCCACCCCCCACCAACCTCAGGGGCTCTGAAAACGACTCCCCTGTTCTTTATTTTGTCAACACGAAGACCCTAAGGCACTTTTCCTATGTCTCCGGTACACCTCTGGGTATGGTACAGTATTAAATTCCAGAGCCAAACCCCCCTCAGAGCTCCAGCTCCTTATTGGGGGCAGAAAAGCCTAGTGTTGTGTGGGACTTGGACCTGGCCAAGGTTGGTGTGTGGGATGGATTTCAGGGTCCAGAGTCAGCCAGGGAGTGGGCACTGCAGACCCTGGCGTTTTGGCCTCCAGAGCGCAGACCCTCCATACACCCCCAACCCCTTTCTGTCCCCTGAACCTGGTGCCCTGGTCACTTACAGTGAACAGAAAAAGGATGAGCTCTGAACTTAGTGCAGGAAAACACAGTTCTGGCCGTGGCTCAGCCCAGTTGGGCCTTAGTTCCTCATCTGCAGAATGGGCAGCTGGGTGATGACCTCATAAGGTATTACCCTTGTGGGGTTGGGTGAAAACAGCAACTGTGAGACACACCTCAACACAAGGCACCTGCAAGGTGTTCCGTGGATCCCATTCCCTCGCTAGGCCCTGGGCTCAGGCTATTAGGAAAGGTGGCCAACCCCTTCAGGCGCCTTTAGTAAGCACCCCTACAAGCCCAGTGCTGTGCTGAGACCAGACACAAAGGTGGGAAACCCTCAGCCTGTTATTCCCGGTGGGGAATAAGATCGCTACTAGCCAGGGACCACTGCTGAAGTTTCTGAACAAAGAATAGGTACAGTGTGCTCTTAGAGCTGCTTTACAGGTTTTAAATCCAAATGAAGTGGTATTAACACTTGTGGAGCTTGTGTTGCATTTTAGCCTAAATGTCACAAAGGAACCAGCAGACTAGGCATCGCCCTGCCCTTTGCCCTCAGTCTCTCAGACAGATTTTATTCTCGTTTTGTGAAGTGTCCAGTGCCAAAAAGGAGGTAATATTTCCACTTAATTGTTTCTTTAAAGAATTGTGTGTGTGTCAGTGCCAGGTGAGAACCTTTTGGCTAAGTCTTGCGAAAGTGAATGCTATTAGAATGAGGCTACAGCTGCAGGGCCTTCTGGCCAGGTTCAGGTGGATTGAATGCACGGCCCGTCAGACCCCAAGGGTACTGATTCTCGGGGCTACCCGCCCCTCAGTGTTGCTGGTATTCTGGTTGGGGTGCAGTTAGCTCAGCCTAGAATCAGATCACCATTCTGGCCAGTCTGCATTTGAGGAAGTGCCGGTGAAAGATCCTCCACAATCCTTGGGACAGTCTGTGCCACCCACAGGGGGAGGACCTGCATCTCCCTGCTGGTCAGGATAGTCCAAGCTCAGTGCCTCTGAGCAGAGACCCCAGAAAGAGATGGAAGAATCGGAACGCTGGTCAGAGCACCCGGGGACAGGGGGAGAGGGGTGTGGGCCATTCAAGGGACTTTCCTGAGAGGCTTCCCAGCGTGGGATGGCCAGGCTCCCATGTGATTAGAGGGGTGTTAGGCGGGCCCCCACTTCCTGGGAAACTGCCCTGATAGCCACAAGTCCATTTTCACAGATCCATCCTAAAGACTATTTTAAGGTGAAGATGGCCAGGGCCACTGGCTGCACCAAGCAAGAGCCCCTCCGACAAGATGTTTTGGAAGTAGTAACAGGCCTCAGCCCTTGCTGGCTGCTGGGTGACTTACCAAGTGATGGTGAACCCTGCACAGCACAGAGCTGAGACCGAGGGGGTGGGACCTGACTCACGGTCCCCAGCAAGAGGCTTCTTGTTCCTGACTGTGGGTCAGACCCCTTGCCCAGGGTCTGGGTGCCCATATGTGCATAAGGCCTAGGGGTGTGGGAACAGGCCCCCATGGATGTGGCCAGGCCCATGGCCGCACTGAGAACTCCTCTGTGTCTCCATCGCCCTGCCCCTGTGGAGCAGTGCTGACAGCAGAGGAGGGAGTAGCCTCTGGCTAGAGGTCACACCTTGCAGCCCAGTGCTGTGGGCAGGGGGCAGATACAGGGAGAAGGGAGGACCGTGTCACCTGAGTCTCTGAAACCAATCCCACCTGCCCTCTGTGGAAAGGCTGGTGCTTATGATTTGAACAATTTCCCCCCAAGCCTGATTTTTAGTCCTACTTTCCCCTCTGACTTGCTGTGTGACATTGGGTGAGTCTCTGGCCTCTCTGGGCCTCCAGCTTGTCATTTGTGAAATGGGGAGCTGTGCGTGGCCCTCCAGGGTCTGTGCCTCTGAAGGAGGGAGGACCTGGCTAGCACAGTCCCTCTAGGGAAGCAGCCATGCTAGTATTTGGGAGGCCCCTGAAGGCCGGAAGCGTCAGGATAGCAGGTGGTACATCTGGAGCCTCCTGGAGGGGCTGCACGTCCAGGTGTCTTTCGGGAGCGAGCACCCGACTTGTTCTCTCCCTTCATTCTGAGGCAGAGTCCTGGGCTTCTGCCCACGCCAGGCCAGCCCCCAGCTCTTGCCCTGGGTGGAAGAGGCAGCAGAATGCACCTGAGTCCCCTGGAAGAAGTCAGTCTTTGGAAGGCCTTTCCAATGGCCCAGGCTGTACACCTGGAAGAGCGGGTCGCCTGGGGAGGGGTGAGCTTCCTGTTCTGGAGAAGCAAAAGTGAGGCTGAGATTAGTCAAGGGGATTTAGTAGGTGCACGTGGGTCTGGGAAAGGGTCCTTTATGAGCCGAGGTCCTGTGATGCTTAAGGCAGCGTTAAGGGCTTTGGCATTTGTTCTACTGCCAACTTCCCGAGTCAGTACACACCTCCCAGGACTGACAGTCCTTCAAGCCATCGTTTCATCTTTTCCTCACAGGGCCCTGTAGGCTTGGGAGCTCCTTGTTTCCAGGCTGTGGGTGAGGCGGCCCAGCAGAGGGTTGCAGGGCTTCAGTCCCAGCTCTGCCAAGAGCATGGCTATGCAAGTGGCTGTCATTGCTTCTGCACCTCAGTTTTTAAATCTTTAAAGTGGGGCTAGTAATGGGGTTGTTGTGATGATTAGATGTAGGTGATGAAAAGCACGTAGCACAGCCCGGCAGAGAGGAAGCATTATTGTTATTTGTGTAGTTTATCTGGTAGTCACCAGCACGTGGCTGAGTCAGGGCCAGCTCTCCCGTATTCTGGCGCCAAATCCATGGCTCTGCTCACTGCCCCGTGACACTTCTGTAAAGTGGGCCTGGCCCCTGCATGTCGCCCTGAGCCTATACTGTTTGCTGCTAGGCAGGCGCACATCTTCCTCCTGGCCCAGGGACTCAGCCCGAATCCGGCAGGGGGCTGTGGTCGTCACAAGAGTGCTGGCTGCCTAAAGGCCCCTCTGCGGCCGCTTTGCCCCGCCTCCCCGGCGCCAGGCCTCGCTGGTTGCCTGCCAGCTTGGTGCTGCACGCTCCTGTCATTGTCCACACCCTCCCTGGGCACTCGTAGACTCCAAGCCCTCTGTGGTTAACCATTGCAGAAGAGGTAGCTTCAAGGCGCGCAGGTTTGAGAGACGGTCTCTGGCTGAAGAGCTCACCTCAGCCTGCAATTGGCTCCCAGTCTGTGGCCCTGGCCCTCTAGCCTCCTATTCGCCTCCTCCCCCTCGCCTCTCACCCTGGGCGTGAAGTAGAGTACAGACCCCAGAGGCTCACCAATCTAGGTTTAAACCCCACCTGGGTCATTTGTTGACTGATTTTGGGCAAATCTTTCTCCCGTTAGACCTGCACTCTTCTGTGGAATGGGAATAATACCAGCCTCATGGCCCTGATCTAAGGACCAAACCAGAGACTGTGTGTAAAGCATGCTGTGTGCTCAGTAAAGAACAGTTAATGCTGGCTGTTCCTTTGCTGTCAGAATTTCACCAACCTACTTCTTTTAGATTCTCCTACAAGGACAGAGCTTAAACTATAGCCAGGTTCATTTTGCTTCCCATTCATTCATTTCTTCACTGATTTATGCAGAACCCAGTCTGTGCCAGCTGGTGCATGGAATGTAGGGAGCTGTGAAGGTCGTTAAGACACAGTTTCTATCTTCAAAAGGCACTCTGAGTCCAGTAGGAGAGATGGACGTGTGGCCGTAACCATAACCCAGTGTGATACGGGTGGCGGAGGAAAGAAATCCCAAGGCATTATAGGAGTAGCTCGAATGGAGCCGTCAATCCCAAGGGGTGGGGCAGGAAGGCTTCCCAGATGAGGTGCTATTTGAACTGGGTATTAGAGGAGGTATGGGAGCCCATCAAGTGGGGAAGGGAGGCGAGGCAGTCATTCCTGACAAGAAAATAGCACTAAAAAGAGGGGAGTTGCAGCAGCACTGGCTTGTTTGTGGCAGGAGACGAACCAAGTGAAAGACCTGGGGTGC
Organism: Rhinolophus hipposideros; assembly: GCF_964194185.1. Taxonomy (NCBI): domain Eukaryota; kingdom Metazoa; phylum Chordata; class Mammalia; order Chiroptera; family Rhinolophidae; genus Rhinolophus; species Rhinolophus hipposideros. Next base: position 57,008,657 of record NC_138054.1, read on the forward strand.
CTGGTCCAGATACTCTTGTGACCCACCCCACTCTGCCTCAGTGGGTCACACTGGGCTGGGACTCCTGGGAGTTTGCGAGTTCTGTGTAGACTCCTCCCTCAGACAGGATGGCGGCTTCCTTCTGAGGGTAGAAACGGGAGAAGCATTTCCCCTGCTCCCCTAGCCCCGCATCCTGACACCTAGATTAGGCAACTTGATCCGGGGGCGGGAGAGAGCCCAGACCTAGGGCCAGGAGGGCGTCTGTACGTGCCAGGCCTCTCAGGAACGCTCCTTCCCCCTCTCCATGCAGACCCAGCCTTGCCCCCAGCCTGCCGGCAGTTCCTTCTCCCTCGGAGCGTCGAAGGTGGCTGGCGTTCACCAGTCACATCTGTCACTGGGTGTGTTCCCCTTCACCCACCTGAGACCTGAGGGGAAGGTGCCAGAAATGTTAGTGGCTTGCTTAGACGTTCATGTGCTTTTGAGAGAACCGTCTTGAGCCCCTGAAGATGCGTTTAAAGTTGTGACTGTCCCTCTGTGCTGGCTTGTCATTGTAGTCACACCACTTGGTTCCCACCCTCCCTCCACCTTTGTCAACAAATGTGTGATTTTTCTCTCATCAGGTTCTTCTCACAGACTAACCCTCTCGCTTATATTCTGTCTGTCTGTTTCCCCTCCCTCCTTCTCTCTCCGGTTCCCCTTCTCCTTCTCATAGACTGACCCTTGGTTATCGTTGCAGAATTACGGCAGCGGCATGAGACCACCACCCAACTCCCTTGGCCCCGCCATGCCCGGGATTAACATGTAAGGCAGAAACGACCCACCAGTGGCTCAGAGCCCCTGGCTTTTCCCCACCCTCTGCTGCCCTCCTGGAAGACTCGTGACCTGAGCAGTTACTGGCACTCTCTGGACCTTAGTCGCCTCATCCGTAAAGTGAGGATGTTGACAATACTGGTGACGAGACCTCACCCCACTTAGTGCTTTACGTGCCCGGCACGGTTCTAACCATGTTCTGTGGATTAGCTCACCTAATCCTTATGGCAACCCTGTGAGGTGGTTATCATCCCCCATTTACAGATGAGGTAACTGAGGCACAGAGAGGTGAAGTCACTTGCCCATGCTCACACAGCATGCAGTGGAAGGGGCAAGATTTGAACCCCTGGACAGCTGACCACTGTTCTGGTGTTTTAGTGTTTCTTAACCCCTTTGCGGTGATAGTCCTCGTGAGAATCTTGGGACTCCTTTCTGGGAAAACGTACATGCAGAAGATATTTGATCTACTTGACAAATTTCCCATATCATTTATAGTAGTTTGTAGCTGTCTACCCATGAAACTAGCCATTACTTCCCTAGAAGCAGATGGTCTCTAGGCCCTGGGCATACATAAAGGACTTCCTGTTAGTGACTTCAGCCCTCTTGTTCTGCCCCTGCTGGCACCGCCCCCTTGGAATTGACAGCGCCTTTTTCATTGTCCCATCTCTCTCCCTCTGTCAGGGGCCCGGGAGCTGGCAGACCCTGGCCCACTCCTAACAGTGCTAACTCAGTGAGTACCAGGTCTGGTAGGTGGTGGTTGCAGGGAGGGGGTTCCGGGGTACAGGGTTCCTGTCCCCAGGTTGGAGGTGTCACAGGGAGGGGAGATGCAGCAGGATTCCACGTGACGCCTCCAAGGAGAAGGCCACCTGTAGGCAGAGGCGTGGCCCATTGCTCTGCAGACACTGAGGTGTGAGCGGAGAGCCTGGCTCAGAGGGCACTGTGCACGTAGAGGTTCCTGCGGGGCCAGCGTCGAAGGAGGAGCTGGGAAGGGCCTCAGTGTGATTGTCCAGGAGAGAAGGCCGGGGTGGGGGGTACGAAGTTGTCACTTGCCTTCCCTGAACCGGAGGCTCCTGCAAGGCTCTCAGGATCAGTTTAGTGTGGGAGCTGGACTTTGCTCACATCCCCAGCCGTGCTAGGGTCAGTAGCTAGGTGACTCAGTGGGTCCCACAACCCGTCCCATCGAGAGTAAAGTCATGTCCCCAAGTGGGTTTGGAAGCCAAAAGGTGCTGCCTGTCGGAGGAAGTGACTCTGACACACACCCCCCCCACCTTATTTCTAGATTCCATACTCCTCCTCATCACCCGGTACCTATGTGGTAAGTGTGTGTGGGTTTGGGGTGTTGCTTGTCTGTCCACTTGCAACTGAGTGTGCAAGAGAACTATTCAGGGATCCCTCTCTCTTTCCTTTTCAAATTCTGAGCACAGATTCTAACTGTGCTAGAACTTGCTGTCAATGTTCAAGTATTTGTACCTTCTGGTGGCTCAGAAGTCCCCAAACAGGACCCAGGGTTGGGATCCCCATTTTGGGGGCTGAACAGTGGGCTGGTTGGCTTTTACCACAGGCCTCTGGTTTTGTCATGTGTGTGTGTGAGCATACACATGTGTCCACGCACACACACACATATCAAACCTGCCTTGGTTAAGAGAAAGAAAGGGGGATCCCCCTCTGGGCCCTGGTGAGCGCTTGCTGCTGATGTGGCTAGAACTTGGTGGCCTCCCCTACATGTGTCATCACCGTGGGTTTCTCATGTTAGTTTTTATCTCATCTTCAGGGACCCCCTGGTGGTGGTGGCCCCCCAGGAACACCCATCATGCCGAGTCCTGCAGGTAAGAGGGCTTGGGGAGGGCATAGGCAGCCCTGGAGGGGCCCAGGTGCAGAGCCAAAGCTCACCAGCCACTCTTCCTGAGCAGCACATCCTCCACTGGGCCTCGTGGCGTCAGGGATTTAGGAGGCAAGAGGCCCCTGGTGTGACCAGTCCTCCAAGTGGCCTTAGCCAAATCACTCCTGAGCTCTGAGGAAGGGCAGGCAGAGCAGGGCGATCTGGGAACGGACGGTCTCACTGATCAGAGAACCCTGTCCCGGGTGTGTGTTTCTCTAGGTGACTGAGGGACGTGGTGGTCCAGGCAGCCTGGGGCCAGGGCCCAACGCATGGTGCCTCTTGGCTTCTGGTCCTCTTTGTAGGAGAGGCCTTCTCCCTTTTTCTTTAACTAAAGGAGGACACACACACACACACACACACACACACACACACGTGGGTGTATGCACGCATGCACACACACAGCCTCACAATTGTGTTTCTTTCCCAGCTATGAATAGCTTACCACCAGCAAGAAGAAATTCAACATACAATCCGTACACACCCCAAAAATAAAGAGAGAGGTGGTGGGATTTCTGCCTGAGAAATACGGAGCCTGCTCCTGATATAAAACATGTTGGCTGATTTCCTAAGGAGATGTTTCTGGCTAATTGGGGAGACGGAGGGGTCCCTCTCTCCCACCCGCTCCTCAGCTCCCCATAACAGGGAAGCTGCTCAGCTGCAGGGGTGGAGCTGGCGGCGACTGTGATATTCTGGCTCCCGCTCCAACTCCTTCTTTCTGCTGCTGCATTTTTATGAGCTGCATGACCTACATTCAGACTGGGTCACATGAAACCACTCCATATGTTAATGTATCTCCAGCCCCGTCCCTTCCTCTCCCTCTTGCCCCATCAGCTTGGCAGGGTGGCCCCCAGGTAATTTGTGGCATCTCTCTTTCCCCGATTTGATTAAAACTGTGGGACGGGGTTGGGGACAGCACAGGCGGTGATGTGGCCGGGGACCAGATTTGGTTCAAGGTGGGAAGCTGAGGATGCAAACCTGTGAGCCCCCTTTGCCGTGTCCACACTGCTGTCCAGAAAATTCTTTGTTTCAGGGTTGAGTGGTTTTCACAGTTGAATTTTCTGTGATTAAAAACTTTGTGAATCTTCATTAAATACAAATTAGCCAGAAAATGGTGGTACTTAGAGGAAATTTTAGGTGATAAAATACAAAAGAATGAGTTCAAGTGCCACGAGTTTGTTTTAATTAAGAAATGAATTAATCACCCCGACTTGTGGGTTTCCACTATTCTACAGATTCAACAAATTCCAGTGACAACATCTACACAATGATTAATCCGGTGCCGCCTGGAGGCAGCCGGTCCAACGTAAGTCTGCTTTCTAATAATTTACATATCAGATACCATAACAAATCATAATTAACTTCATCAGCTGAGGGGAAAGCAAGTTTAATTGATTTCAGCCATTTGTTACCAAAGATGAATAAAATAAACCGTCAGAAAAGTGATTAACTCTTGGGCAACTCAGTTCCTATCTCATAGCTGTCAGGAGCTGGGAGGGAGGAGGGTAGAGTGATTCCCATGCTTCTGCTCAGAGTGGGCAGCAGGCCCCACTGTGGGGACCCAGCCCCGCTCTGTGGGGTGCTAGTGAGGGGAGGCACCAGGCTGCAGGTAGGGTCTGGGCCAGTCCCTGCTCAGTGGGCTGGCTGTGCCACCCTGGGCAGTCCCTCATGGTCTCGGGTCTGTTTCCGTGAGTCCAGGACTAAGGGTTAAGGCCACGGCAGGAGCATGGCCCACTTGGGGACCTGCCTGCCCTGTGCCTCCAGAGCCGCTGGGAGCCTTGTGACTCCTGCACCTTGCAGCCTCTTGAACCTCTCCTTGGGCCATTGCCGCGTCTAAAAGTCACTCCCTCCGTTCCTGGCCTCGAAGTCCCATCCTTCAGTGATGTTGCGTCTCACACTCTACTTTGCTGACCCTCCTCGCCCACTCTCTGTGCTCTTGTCCCATGTTGCGTGGAACGTGACTGTGCAGCTGCAGCCTGCCTCTCTCTCCCAGGTGGGAGCTCCCTGAGGGCAGGGCTGGTCTGTCTCGCCTCCACAGACAACCCTTCTGCACCAGGCGGGGAGGTGAATCCAACCAGCCTTGCCCTCGGGGAGCTCAGGGTTTGGAGAGGAGGCTGCTGTGTGACTAAATCCACAGTCTGGATTGCAGAGCCAGAGGATGGGTTTGGGGCCCCAAAGTTATCTATTGCTTTTTGGGGTGCTCTGTTTGGTTTTGTTGGTTCCGTTCCTGATGTGACATTAAACCATCCCATGTGCTAAACCCTGATCATGAGTGGCCACATGCTGGACACTGCACTTGTTTAACCTTGCAGCCTCTGGGATGCGGGTCTTCGGTCTGCCTCCTGGGGTGCTGAGAGGAGCCATACCAGGGTCATGTAACTGAGGGATGTGGGAACCACACGCCACACCGGATGCCCCACCACCTTTTCCACCCCCGCTTCTGTACATCCAGCACCTCCCACCACCCCCACCTCATCACCCCTGCCTCTCACTGGGGTGACCAGCCATCCAGGTGTTAGCTCTAAAAGCCCTATGTCCCAGGAGACGGTGTCCCAGGAGACAGTGTCCCAGGACCCAAGAAAGTCCCACTTTTTGGCAATGGATGCAGAAAGTTGAGCGGAAAAGTGTAAGCCCCGTGCTGCTGCCCAAAAGGAAGAGAAGGCATACTGTGTTTAGTATTAGGTAGCAGTGGCATAGATGTCCCTCCTCCCATGGTCGCTGTTGCCATATTTCACCTGACCACGGATGCTGGCGGTCGTGACCTGTGGCTCTCCGTGATGGATCATTCATGTTGCATCACTCCCGGGGGTGCGACCCAAGTGCGCGGCAGTCACGAACTCTGATGGCGTCCACATATGACTGTGCCTGCAGATTACTTGTCTTGCTCTGTGTGGAGATAGTGCAGGTTGCATTTCTTACGTTGAGTATTGTGGCCGTGTTTTCTACAAGTTCAGATAATGAAAATGAGAACGATGACAGCATCAGCACCAGCATGACCTACTCACCACTAGAAAACAAGACTAAATGACAGTGCTATTTTAACGACAGGTGGGAGGACACATACAACTGGATTAGGGAGGTAAATACCCACGACGGAAGGTACTGCACAGTATGCAGAAGCGAGAGAAGGGGAGATGACCGTGGAGAAGGGTGTGTGAAAACACACTGGAGAGAGACTGAATTACACAAGTCTGGGAAGAGACAGGCATATCCTTCTCAATCAAAAGTTGTTCATTATCCAAAGAGAAAGCAATGCTCAGTCAAAAATAGAAGCCGCTGCCTTCGCTTGGATGACATATGCCATCACCGTGGCGGTCCCTCAGTTGCTCCATGAACTGAGAAGTTTACGGTTCCTGATTCAGAGGCTGTAGCTCAGCCCTCTGGGTAAACAGAAGGGGAGTTTTATGTCAAGTGTGTTGGTCTTTCACAGTGTAGAGCTGATTCTGTCAGATCTTACCAATAGTCAGGTGAGGTGAGCTTCCTACAGAATTGTCACCTGGTGCATCAAGTCCTGGCGACAGAAAACAGGTCCCTCAGGCCTTAGGCATTTTGATTTGAAAACTAGAACTTCAAATCGTCATCTTGATTTCTGTGAAGAAAACATAAAGATCGTTCTCTTGTCCAAATACAAACTTAGACATTGCTCGTGTATCTGCATGCTTGGCAGATAGTACACAGTTAATTTGGTACATTTTATTTAGTCTATAAACATCTTACCTGCTAAATATCCCACACTGCTGCTACCATGGGGTGTGATTTGCTTACCTAGGATATCAGGCTTTCATAATGAAAGATTTGGGTGACATCAATTTCCTCAAAAGCACTTAATGAGATATTTGACTTTATAGAAATAGAGCCTCAGACACGAGCCCACTATTGTTGCTGGCCGTGGAAAAGATGTTAAAACGTCAGCCTACTATGATATCCTTCTCTAATTTGGAAATGTGTTGAGATGAGAATAGAGAAAGGAATTACACTAAAATAAAAATGTATATGCTGTTTCTCCAGAACTGTTTGATGATCTTTAAAGAAGCCACGAGGAGTCTAGATGATGATGAGCAGACTGCACCTGAGTTGTTCAGAGGTGGGCGGGTTAGGGGAGAGCATTATGGCAAAACTTCATACAGCCAAAGGAATGCCTCCATTTTTTGGAAATTTGACTGCTTGAGAAAAAAAAAAAAAAAAACACCAAAAAAAAAAAAAAACGTCACCAGGAAGGGCAGCCACATTAAACAGGACTTTCTCAATTTCTTTATTAAAACTGTAACTTAATTGGAATCCAACTTGAATCTCACAAATTCAGATTACCTTTGTTCTTTAAAGCCGTTTTCCCTGAGTGGAAGTTTGATTGTTAATGTTATCCAGTGTGCTTTTGGAAGGTTCAAGAATGATGGCTTCTTGAGACGGGTAACCCGTCTGGTACAGATGCAAAGGACCTGACTGGCTTGCGGCTGGTCTGCCAAAACCAGCCTGTAGATACAAAGTGGGTGTACACCTTTGGAGAGCTGGAAGCGAATTCCTGTAGGTCACCTGTGTGAGCAAGTAAAAATCCTAAGTACTCCTCATGCAGACATTTTGTGGCGAGGATAGTTAGTTTGGTGTTAACCACCTTGGACTGACATGAGGGCTTGATAAGAGCAGAGCGACAAGTCGAAGTGAATTTTACATTTGACGCTCTGCAGTTTTACCACCAAAGGATGACCTAGAAACTGCAGGCAGTTCAGAGAAGTACTTGTGGAAAAGCAAGCACAAGTTGCCTCATTGCACCCCTGAAAGCAAATGGGTCACCAGAAGCTCTACTGGAGTACTCCAAGAAAATCCGGCCAAGGTTCTTGCTGTTCCCATGGCTTCTCAAACTGGCATGATCTGAACCAGAAATGTGGCCTCAATATGTGCCACCTGTGTTCCTGCTAGTACGCAAAGTGTGTAGGCTTAATCGATTGGACTAAATGATCTTCCTTGCATGGATTAGCAAAGGTATCTACCCGATGAAAGAAACAGTGCTAGCTCTTCGTATGTAAAACTTTCTTAACCTTAAAAAGAAAGGAAGCAGAGCAAAAATATCCTGTTGTAATATTGGACAGAAAGAAATACGTCACTTTTAAAAATTAAATATAGATAGTATCTGCTTAATTAGCCCTATTTTTAGGTTATCTGTTTTAAAAATCTTACATTTATATATTTTGAGAATACACAGTACTATACCCTACAAAATTTAAATATCCAATAAAGAATTGAAACATTACTATATCAGGGGACAAACAATAAAAATGCTGTATTTTTCCCACACGTGTCATTTAACTAGTCCTTCTAATTGCCACTGCCAACTAGTCCTGTTCTTTTGTTTAGTAGCATTTATAGGAGTAACAGAAAAGTAAATAATACAGAATAAACAAATGGTACTGGGATGGCTGGATTATCTATATGCAAACGAGTGAAGTTGGATTTCTTCCTTACACCAACATACAAAAACTGAGTAACTCAAGACCTGAATGTCGAAGCTAAAAATGAAAAACACTTAGAAGAAAACATAGGAAATCTTTGTGACCTGGTTTAAGCAGTGCCTTCTTAGATACAACACGAAAAGCACAATGACAAAAGAAAAAAGTGGATGCATTGTACTTCATCAAAATGTAAAGCTTTTGTAGTTTACACGGTGCTGTCAACCCAGAGAATGGAGAAAATATTTACAAGTCATGTATCTGATAAGGGACTTGAATCTAAAGTATGTAAAGAACTCTTAAAACTCAATTGAAAAAAAAAAAGTTAAAAAATGGGCGAAGGATCTGAATAGACTCTCCAAAGGTGAAATAGCCAATAAGCACATGAAAAGATGCTCAACATCATTAGGTATCAGGGAAATTCGAATGAAAACCACAATGAGGTACCACTTCACAGCCACTAGGATGGCTGTAATCAAAAAGTTAAGGGGCAGCCCGTTAGCTCAATTGGGAGAGCACCAGAAGCTCCTAACACCAGGGTTTCCAGTTCGATCCCCACATGGCCCAGTGTGAGCTGCGCCCTCCACAACTAGATTGAAACAACTGTTTGACTTGGAGCTGATGGGTCCTGGAAAAACACACTTAAAAAATAAATTTAAAAAAAATACTCAAATAATGTCCCGTGTTGGTGAGGATGGGAAGAAGTTACAACCCTCTTACGTTGCTAGAGGGAATGTAAAGTGATGCAGCTCCTTTGGCAAACGGTCTGGCAACCTTTGAAAGGTTAAACAGTTACCATATGACCCTGCAATTCCACTCCTGCAGTGTTTCCCCGGAAATAAGACCTAGCCGGACCTTCAACTCTAATGCGTCTTTTGGAGCAAAAATTAATGTAAAACCCAGTATTATATTACATTATACCTATATATGTATGTCTATATATGTACCTATATATGTATGTATATATATGTGTACATTATACATATATATATATATAACATACATATATATTATATAAAAATATATATATTCTTGCTCCAAAAGACACATTAGAGCTGATAGTCTGGCTAGGTCTTATTTTTGGGGAAACAGGGTAGGCATCTACCCCAGAGAAATGAAAACATATGTCCCCATAATAATTGTACGCAAATGTTCGTAGGAACGTTATTTATAGTAGTCAAAAAGTGGAAACCACTAGAATGGAAGCTCCCTGAGGGCAGGACTGGTGCAGCTGGGCCTGAGAGCCCTGAGAGGGGCACTGGGCTGAAGTGCACTCAGCCATCGTGCTCTGTGCTTCTTTCCTAGTTCCCGATGGGTCCAGGCTCGGACGGCCCCATGGGCGGCATGGGCGGCATGGAGCCACACCACATGAACGGCTCATTAGGTGAGTCAGCCCTGCGCCCGAGTCCTGCTGCCCCTGCCTGGCGGACGTCCCCAGTCCTGGCTCAGCTAGGTCTGATCCCCAGGAGGATCCGAGAGGAAGGTACCCCCAGGATAGACAATTATCTGCTCAGAAACACTGTAGTATTCGGGTGGAAGGGTTGGGAGGCCCCCTCCCCACCGAAGAGTGGGCAAAGAACTGAATAGAATTCTGTTTTCCTTCCAGGGTCAGGTGACATAGATGGACTTCCAAAAGTAAGTGTGTATTTGATGTCTCCTCCCTGACAGCACCCACCCTGCCCCACCCCTGAAAACCCCCCAGAAGGCCTTTCTTCCCCACCTGGCTGGGCAGGTTGTGAGGGTCCAGGGCTTACCTTCTCTCCTCTCCCTGCAGAATTCTCCTAACAACATAAGTGGCATTAGCAATCCTCCAGGCACCCCTCGAGACGATGGCGAGCTAGGAGGGAACTTCCTCCACTCCTTCCAGAACGACAATGTAAGTGTGCCTGCTGCCACCCTCATTTCATTCGTGGACCATCTGATCCCTTGAGGTCTGGGGAACAAATTTCAGAACCTCTTGGCCCAGCCCTGACCCCTGGGCTGGTGTTCCAGCAGCCATGTTGTGGGCCTTTCGCCTGGGTTATTTCTCCACACCGCGCAGAACCCTCACCTTCCTTCTGCTGCATGGCCCTGACTGCTGGCAGATCCTTCTGGACACATCTAGGTGCTGGCACAATTCTTCAGGCACTAATTAAGCTGATGTGAATGGAAAAGCCCTGGACTGGGACACAGGAGGCCTGGACTCTGGCCCAGTGGGTCATTGTCCCCTGGGGTGCATTTCCATCTGCCCCGGGGAGGACGGTTCATGCATACAGTGATATCCTGGGGTCTCCAGGGGAGGGGCTGGCCATCTACTTTTCCATATTGTGCTTCTATTTACAATTTCATTTGAAGAAACAAGCATCACAGTTAAGCAGCTTTAGAGAAGCCCAGACGGGCTCCCACCCCGGGCCACCCTGTCCATGCTCTGGCTTACCAGACCCCAGTTCTCTGCAGTCCTGTGCCTGCCTGACTGCAGGAAAGCTGTCGGCCCCATGGGGGAAGGGCAGGGCACCTGCTTCTTCAACTGAAAAGAAGGGGTGATTTGGAGAGGGAAAGGGACGGGGAGGTGAGTCTGCCTCCAGAGTTCCTGATGGGCACAGCTGGGGGCTGAGAGGCAGCGCCTGATGTCCACCCCCTGCCCCACCCAGTGTCATCACACACTCTCAGCCCAGCCAGGCCCTGACGCTGGCCCCCCCAGCCCTGTGCAGTCAGACCTTCACAAGACTTCCACTCCCCAGCCCTCACAACACCCCCTTCTCTGCTTCTCCCCTTCCAGTATTCTCCAAGCATGACGATGAGTGTGTGATCCCCCCTCCTCTTCTCTGAGATGCTGAGAGAGCCGGCATTGCAGGCAGGAAGATGCCAGAAATTATGCAAGAAATGAGGTGTCATTACCCAGGAGCTGGGGGAGGGGCGTCTCCCTGCTCCCCCTCCACCCCCCTCCACCCCTCCCCACACCTTTCCCAATTTTAGTTTCAGTTAATAAAAAGGCCGAACTTTTTATTCCATAAAACATGAAGGACAAAACTCAAAATAAAAATGTTTCAAGTCAATGACCAGAAAAATCCCACCCCTTGCCCTTTCCCGAAAGGACCTTTTATGTACATGACACTTTTTTGTTGTTTTTTGTTTGGGGTTTTACTGTTGTTGGGATTTTTTTAATTTGTTTTTGGGGTGGGGGGGCGGGTTGGGGAAAAATTTTTAAAAATGGAAGCTTCTAGCAAGCCTTCACCCCAATCAAGTTCTTTGCTTTCTTCTTTAAAAAAAAGAAAAAAAAGAAAAAAGGACAAAAAAAAAATACAACAAGCCCTGCTGTCTGTCTGTACCCAAGCCCTTCCACCAGGAAAGCTAGTCTAGGTGTGAGATCTCAACGCTGTCTTTGTAGCCATCTAAAAATAATAATAAACTGGGCAGTTTACAATCGGTGGTTTATTTCAAAAGGCCTTTTTGGAAAGAAAAAAGGAAGTCACCCTTTTCCACTTGGGGTTTTTGGTTTGTGCTGATGGGCAAAGGAAGAGTGGGACCTGTTTGGGTTTTGCTTGGTTTCTTCTGGCGGAGGTGGCGACAGCAACCGCACAACTTGGACCCCAGAATCCCCCCACCCCCAATGTGGTCGGAGGGGCCAGACCACCTGACCACTTTCCGGACTCCGCCATGACGGAGGCTCTCTGTGACCCAGGGGCACACACCGCACCGCGTTCCCAGGACTGCCGCCCCCTCTCTCCTGGACCTGCCCCCAGCCCCCCAGCCCCCCAGCCCACCCGTCTCCCAGCGAGAATCCTGCCAGCTGGGTGGTGGCCTGGAGCGCAGTGGGGGAGGCCGCCGCCTACAGGATGGCTATGACCTGGGACAAGGAAACACCTCTGCGGCCTCGTCCCTGCGGCCCTCACCTTGTCATCGTCGCGTGTGTGTGCGGGCAGCGTAGGGCTGAAGTTTGGGTTTTCTTTTGGTTTTTTCCTCTTGATTCTTGCTCCTTTGTTTCAAAGATGGGATATTGACCAGAATTGCTCTGCATATGCTTGGAACTGAATGGAAAGACTTTGGAAAAGCTATGGGGGGCAGGGGAGACACCAACCACCAAACAGACATGCTGTTTCCGGTCCTGTTTTTATTTTCAAAAACCGACACATGCGACAGTGGAGCCGGGTCCCCTCCCAGGAGGAGTGACTCACGGCCTCCCTCACCTCAGCACCCCCTATGGAAACCTCTGTGTCTTGCCCTGGAGACACCCGAATTCTTTGTACATTTCCTCCCTCCTCCTCCCCTGTAGCTGGTCTTTGTTTCTCCCCCCCTTTCTGATCCATGTATATCATATTATGTGAGATATCATCTGCCTGAAAAAAGACCTTGTGCGGATTATTGGGAACATTGTAGCTGTTTCTGTGTTTTTTCTTACCTTGTAGTCTGGTTCTGAATTAAGAGAGGAAAAAAAAAAGTAATTATGATACATTGTAGTTTGTGTACGATATATGTTGATAACGTTTTATTAAAGGGACATCTTTTTTCCGCAGCCCTTCCTGACATGTTTCGGGGGAACGTGGGTTGGAGTTTATTATACTGATGACAAAATACAAGGCGATGGGTTGGGCACAGAGTTTTTGTTCCCGGAGCATACGAGATTTTGTTTTGTGTTTAAGGCCTCTGCTTTCTTTTCCTGGGCATGTTAATTGTGCATTTTCTGTGGAGAGTTGCAGGAAGTGGCCTTTGGGGACTGGGGACCAGGGTTGGGAGGGAAGACATCAGTCTCACTTCAGATACCCAGGGACATTCTAAAAGCCAATTTCGGTTTCTTGTCTTGCAAACACATTTTGGTTTGCCAGAATGTCTGTTTTTCTGGAAGAAGAAGAAGGTTGCTGGTGGCCTGTGTTTCCGATTGAGAGCATCAGTGAGGGTGGCTCTATGGGCGGCAGCCACAGCCTGCTTTCTCCCTTTGGGTGGAACTGGCCTAGGGTGCTGGGCCACAGAGAGGTGGACTTTTTACTTTTTCACCTCCAAGGCAGTGGGGAGCCCTTGAAGGATTTTCAGAGTAGCACCGTTTGAGTCAATGTTAGAAAGCTGGCGTAAGCAGCATCCCGGAAGATGGCTGCGTGGGGAGGACAGATGTGGTGGAGACCCCGTCCCAGCTGTCACCTAGGCCAGAAATACTGAGAGCTGGGGTGAGGAAAGCAGCGGTGGATGCCGACTGGAACATTTAGAAAGAACTTTGTGTTTCCTGGAGTTCAGGGACCTCATTCCAGCCCGCAGCAGGAGCGGAGAGGAACACACAGTGTCTGAGCCGAGTGTGGGCTCAGTCCACCTTTACAAGGTTTGGGGGCCAGGTGGCAAACTGGGACTTTCAGATCCTGCCTTTGCCACTGTGTGGTCATGGGCAAGTTCACGTCTACCTCTGCTCAGTTTCCTCATCTGTTAAACGGGGATAATGCTTTACCTACCTCCTGGGGTTGTGGGGATAAGTTACCGTTTGTAGTGTTCACGACACTGCCTTGCATATAGTAAGAGCTGTAGTGTTAACTGTTACTCCTGTTTGGGGAGAGTCCTGATGGGTATGATGGGTGATATCTGGAAGGGTCTAGAAGATAACGTTTTGCCCCTTCCCTCCTCACCTTAGAACAAGGTTTCCCGGGCTCTTCCTCAGCACACACACCTTTGAACTATTGGGGGAAACAACACTGTTGGACAGATGAGGAGACTCAGGCTGCAGCTGACCTGCGCTTGCAGCTCTGAAAAGGCATTTGTGCCACGTGCCAACCCAGTGCTGGGCAAAGGAGGAGGCAGAGATGGGTGAACATCCTTTAGTGCCCTTGCTGCCACCTCTCCTCCCCAGAGCAGGACTCAGGCAAAGGCGTGGGGGTACCGAGTTGGAAGAGAAGCCAGGTGATGGGGGGAGGACAGGAAAGGGCCCAGCCTACCGCTCACCTCACTGCCCACCTCTGCTTGGGGGAGAACACCGAGCTTCCTTCTGTACCGTGTGTCCCCGAAAATAAGCCCTACCTGGAAAATAAGCCCTAGCAGATTTTTCAGGATGACATCCCCTGAACATAAGCCTTCATGAATCTTTTGGAGCAAAACAATATAAGACCCGGTCTTATTTTCGGGGAAACATGGTACCACTCCTCAGCCTGTGCCCACCCACCCACCTGAGCAATCCCCCGAGTTGCCTTTGCAACATTCACGGCCCTGGTGAGGTCTGGTTCAGGGTTGGCCTTCTCGCCAGGGGCTGATCTTTGAGGAGAGAACTGTCCCTAAAATGTTTTCATTGCCCTTCCCTGCCCAGGCCTGAGTGAGTCAGGAGCAAGGTGATGTCATGCCTGTTCCACAGGGGGCATTAGCCCATCCCCCAAAGGGGCAGGAATGGAGGAGCCCGGCCACAAGCCTAAGCTCAGCAACTGCTTTCCTGCTAAAGTCCATGAGGGTCCACTTCTAGGGGAGAGCCAGCCTGGGGGTCAGAGTGAGGGCTCGGCCTGAGTCAGGAAAGGCTGGCCTGGCTAGACACCCAGGCCTTCTCCCTCCTCGCTGGGCACCTCCTTGGAGCCAGAAAAGGAGAACCGGAAGGCAAACCAGCTGATGCCAGCAAGTAGCCTGAGGGGCAGGCGCACAGCCAGAGCAGGGCCCCAGTCTGGACTCAGCTGGGGCTGTCTAGCCTGATGCCCTGCGTGTCCCCGAGGACCCCCCACCCCTGACCTCTGCTGTCCCATGAGGATTCTGCAGGCTCCAGGGGGCTGAGCCCAGAACACACCTTGGGCTTCGATGAGGGAGGGCTCTGCCCTGAGCTGAGAGGCGCTGGGCCCCTTGAAGACGGGCTTGCCTGGGCTGGGGTGGGTCTGGCCAGGGGAGGAGAAGGGATGACAGCCAGAGGTGCCCTACTTCGCCCTGCCCTGAGCTCACGGGACATGGGCACTAGGGATACTGGAAACAAAAGACCAGACCAAGGAGCAGGCAGGCTGGGTGCTGAAAGTTCTGTCCTGTGCTGTGCTTCCTCTCATTTCTGGGCGCCTGTGGAGACCCAGTCCTTGGTATGTGTCACCTGGACATTCAGCCAGCCATCTCTTTGGTTTCCTGCCCTTCCATTGCCACAAGAACTAACTTCCGAGCAGCCTTACACCCTTCCATCCAGCCATTCACGTGTTCATTCAGCACCTGTTATGTGCCAGGGCCTGTCCTGGTACTAGGGGTACGGCCGTGAAGGAGACAGATGGAAGGATGGAAGGCCCTTCACTGAGGTGAGGTAGGACGGGCTGCAGGACGAGCAGCTGAAGTGAAGCTCGTTTTGGCAGGTTAAATGTGAGATGCTGAGCGATAGATATCTCGGTAACGGTGTCCAGAAGGCAGGTCTGGGCTGGAGACACACTTTGGGAGTTGTTGGCATTTGAAAGGTGTCACGCCACAAGCCTGGCTGCAATCCTCTGGAGAGCAAATGGACAAGGGCCCAAGGACTCTCAGTGATAAGACATCTGGGAATTTGGAACCAGCAAAGGAGGCAGAGAAGTGAGTTGGAGAGCAAGGTGCACTGGAGAGCAAGTGAAGAAAATTGCAGGGAGCAGAGTGCCGCATGCTGCTGAGGGGCCCAGCACAGCAGGCTGCCGTGCCCGGGGGGCGTAGTCCACGCTCCTCACTCATTCCGGCCCTGCAGGCCCCGGCTGCTCTTCCTTGCCCCTCAGTGCTTCGTGCTGCAGCCATGTAGAACAACATGGTTGCCCACCGGGGGCCTTGGTTCTTGCTGTTCCCTCTTAGCATGCCTTTCCTGCTTGCCCTTTAGAATTCAGCTCGAATGCCCCCTCTTTCAGGAAGCCGCCTCTGAGCTCCCCGGCCCCTGTGCTGCAATGGTTCAGTGTCTGCCAGGACATCGGGCTGGGAGCCCCTCGAAGCCAGGGACCATGTCCCAGTGCTCTTCGTCCCCAGAATCGCCCAGCAGGTGTCAGTGAGGATCCGTGGAGTAATTGGATGTTTGCTGAGTAGTCCCCCTTGAATCCTTCTCTGCTGCATGCTGTCCCCTGAGGGTAGATGCTCAGGTGTGAAGAAAGGTGGCCTTTATGGCCGCCTGCTTCTGTGGGTCCAAAGGAGACTGACTGCTCTGAGTGCCACCAGCCGACTGGGAGCTCTGCAGGGCAGGGACCATGTCGCTCTCGTTCTGTGTCTCTGAAGCTCAGCACAAAGCCTGGCAAACAGTAGGTACTAAGAAAAGGGGCTGAATGATTGGACTGCTCTTAGAGGAGGTCTGTGGTAGAACTTCAGGGCTCAAGTCTCAGTCCTGGCCTGTTCTGGGGCTCCATCATGGCCCAGCTGGGGATGAGGAGACCCATAGGTGTGCGTGCGTGTGTGTGTGTGTGTGTGTGTGTGTGTGTTGGGGAGAGGGTGTGTGTGCGTGTGTGTTGGGGGAGAGGGTGTGTGTGTGGGGGGAGAGGGTGTGTGTGTGCGTGTGTGTATGTGTGTGTGTGTTGGGCGAGAGGGTGTGTGTGTGTGTGTGTGTTGGGGAGAGGGTGTGTGTGCGTGTGTGTTGGGGGAGAGGGTGTGTGTGGGGGGGAGAGGGTGTGTGTGTGCGTGTGTGTGTGTGTGTTGGGGGAGATGGGCACAGAAAACTGGGAGAGGCCATTTTGCTCTTGACAGGCTGGACTCTTGCCCGGCAGCAAGCCCACACCTTGGATGCAGGCTCTGGGTGTGGGGAGGTGTGTCTGGCATGGGATTGACTGAGGATCTCAGGTGGCAATAACCAAAGCAGAGTGTCCAGAACAGGGGAGGGTCTGGCCTCGCCCCACCTTGCCATCCTCAGCCCCCCTGGAGAATTGGGGCCCTTGGCCCTGCTCTGCGATAACAGTCTGCAGTAGGTGGGCGCTGTGAGCCGTGGGTTGAGAAGTGGGTTAGAAGTTCAGTGGGAGGCAGACATTGGCCTATTTGGCTTTGAGACATTTAATGTCCAGCCTCAGATGTCTACTGGGCAATCAATCCCCTAGCTGAGAGGACACGTGGGGGGTGGGGCCCCGGAGGGCAGAGCTGGGACCACTGGGTTGAAGCTCCAAGATGACATTCCTCCCAGGGTGTGAGAACATTTAGCCTCCAGAGCTGCCAAAGAATGAAAGAGGCATTGAGAGGTAGAAAGTTCCCCATGATGGGAGTGTGTAAGCCAGCTGGGGGAGGGATAGGTGGGTATACCTGTTGGATGGTCAGTCTTGGTTCCCGGGACCCCATGGGGCAGAGAGTAAGATAAACAAGTCCCTTCTCAGGGGCAGAGCTGAGGTTACAGCCAATTCACTGTGGCCTCTGAGTCCCTTCCAGCTTTTTGGCTGTTTTGCCACCTCTAAGACAGGGCCCATAGACTCTCTGTGACTTGAATTCCTTCTTTGGCAGAGAAGGGAGGTCTGGCGGTTGCAGGCCTGGAGAGACGGGTAGGGGACACAGGTTCTAATGGTGGAGCCTGTGCTCCAGCAGGTCCCCCTGGCCTCCTCGCTGTCCTGTAAACCCACCAATCCCATCCCCATCTCAGCCATTGCTGTTTCCTCAGCTGTCTTCCTGGCCTGTTCCCACGCTTCATTCGGTCTCTACTCAAACATCACCTTCTCACAGAGGGCCTCCCTGACCCCGGTTACCTAGTATGGAGAGCACCCCTCACCCTGTGACATAAGGGCTGACACCCCCTGCCCAGCTGCTTATGGCTCACAGCCATGTCCTTTCCTGGGCATTGCCTCACCCAAGGTGCCACCTCCTCCCAGGTGGTGGCCAGTGTCCAAGGGCTGATACAGGACCTCAAAGCCTCAATTTGGGACAACTCTGAAGGGCCATGCAGCTCCAAGTTCTCCTCCCTCTGCCCTGTTATGCCCTCCTAGCTCGCTTACTGGTCTCTGGAGAGTGCTCCCCAGTAAACCTGCCAGCCTTCCTTCTCAGTCTATTCCAGGGAGCTCCGTCGAAGACACCCTGCTTCACTTTTCTTCATGTCATTCTGACATATGTTTCTTTCTTCACTGTCTTCCCATTCGAAGGTAAATCCTGTGAGAGCAGGGACCTTGTTTGTCTACTGCTCTGTACCCAGGGCCTTGCAGCGTGCCTGCCATATACGTACTAGATGCCATGGACAGTCGTGGATGAAGGAACCGAGTGCCTGAGAGCTTATAATCTGAGGGGAGGGGTGCGCACTAGGATCGATATGTAGTGAGTGCACATCTCCGGAGGTGCCCAGACACGTGGGAAGAGGGTCCCTATAACAGGGTGGCCTTCCCGCAGCCAAGCAGGTAGGCCTGAGTCACTGCGACTTGTGTATTCACACAGAGGGAAGACCGTGTGAGACACTCAGGTCACGTGCATGCTTTAAGGGAATTTATCCAGCCGCGAAAGAGGAAGCCGGGAGATGCTGTGCAAAACCTGAGGTGACCCTGGCTTGTTCCTTCACTAGCCTTGGGCCTGCAGCTGAGGGACAGAGCCCAGCAAGTCACACAGCCTCTGGCAAGCACCCGCTGTAGATGCAGCCCGAGCCAGCCTTGGGAGAGGACAGAGGGCAGCCTACAGGTGAAAAGCCCACCTTTTCGCCAGGCTTCTGAAAGCCTCCAGACCCCGCTGCTTGAAACCTCCTGGACGAATGCAACTTACTAATCTCAAAGTGGCCAAAACCTGGGAGGTGCTTTATCCCATTTTGCAGATGAGGAAACTGAGGACCTGAGAGGGAAGTTGGAATATGGGAGGCTCTTAGAAAAGGCTTCCTTTGGTCCAAGATTATAATTCCCTTGCTAATAAAGTCTGCTGGAAATGAACTGAGGAGCCTTTGAATGGATCAACAAGACACAAATATATTTACATATATTCACAATGGCAGTGTCAAAATTAGGGTTCCAGAAGTCCGTGGTTTAGACGTCCAAGTCCCTGTAGTAGGTTTTTATGCCAATAGTGTGACCTCCCCCTCCGCTCTCCTCACGCAGTACTTCTGCTTCCTCCTCCAACTCACTTGAATGTTGCCCGCTCAACTGAGAACAACCTACCCATGACTGAATGTCAAATAGGGCCTTAAAATCATTCTCTGTTTCTTCCCTTCCTGTGTTTAAGGAGGAAAGGAACGTAAGAAGGTGGTGAGGATGAGGTAGGTGGGCATGTGGGATTTGGAGACATGGGCATCTCTCTGTGGAGGGGGCAGCTATCATCTCGTATGAGCTTTCCAGTTCTTCACACTATACCGTGTGGTGGCTGAGCCTGTTTCCTCATCTCAAGGCGGAGGATAAAAACTCCAGGCCTGCCAGCCTCACCTTGCACATCAGCTGCAAGGGGCGTGAAGGGAGAGGGAGAGTGCAGTGGGTGACAGGCTCCACAGCTTAGCTCCCGAGTCCAAAGGGGACACACCAAGGTCAGCAATTAGGGCTGTCGTCACACAGGGTGGGCCGGGATGAGGGCATGCTGCCCAGGCCTGCCCCGCGACATTGGCCCTGTTCCAGGGCAATCCTCAAGCTGCAGGTCATGTGCTGACTATCCACTTACTCTCAGCCTGCGTCCCAGACTTGGCTAAGTCTTGCTTTGCCTGCCTTCCCCGAGCTTCCACGGGTCCAGGGGGCTTCAGCCGGCTCAGCCTGGCTTCAAGCCATCACCACTCGCCCAAGAATTACAATGGCCCCCAGCTGGGCTCGGTAGTCACCCTGCCAACTCATCCTCCACACACCACCAGTGTTTTTTAAAAAATCCCTTTGACTCAGCTCTTCTGCTAAGAATTTATTTGATGGCTGTGCTGGCAAAAGTACTCTAAGATACATGACCAAGAATGCTCACTGCAGCATTATTTGTAATAGCTAACAACTGAAAATAACCCAAATGTCCATCGATAGATATTAATGCCGCTGCTCAAAAGAACAAGGTAGCTCGTATGTGCTGATGTGGCAAGATCCTGCCGTCCTGAGGTATTAGGTGAGAAAAGGTGTGGAAGAGTCTATAACTAGGATGAAAGTAAGTAATATATATGCCTTATACGTCCGTACTTTGCTGGGTACCACATAAGAAACTAAGATGGGAAGAGAACTAGGGATTGCCCTGGGTGGGGTGACTTCACTTTCATAGCATACTTTTCTGAGTTCTCTAAATTTTCACCATTTATATGTAATAATTCTTATCTTTAAAATAAATAGTAAAATGGACAACAGGGTTCAGTGAGTTCCCCTGGTCCAGGTCACCTGCCATGGGAAGCCTGGGGTGCTTGACATTCAAGGCCCCCAGTGAGCTGGCGCCTCCAGTCTCACCCCCAACTCCCCGACTCCCCAGGATCCGGTGACTCCCTGCTTTTGCACACCATGTTGCCTTTTCTCAGTAACCCCTTCACACACACACACCAAATCTGTCCTTTCCCTGGTAAGCCCTCCTGCCACCCCACCCCTACCCCCACCAGCTGAAAAGATGAGTTGTAAAGTGGAAGAAGCACAAGCCTGAGACACACCAGCTGCAAATGCAGCTCGGCCATTTCCTAGCTGTGGTGGGGGTCATGTGTGCTCCAGGTCTCTTCAGAGAAGCTGCAGCCGCAGGGAGTGTCCAAGGGGAACTGCTCTCAGAACAGTGCCCCTGGGAATTGTGCTCAGCCCAACAAAGCCATCTTAACCCAAGGTGTCTCCAGCTCTGGGGGCCTGTGTATATCCAATGACTGGTGACAGACTAAGGGTCCTTGGAGAAAGGCTCAGCACCTCGCCTCCAGGTGGGACCACTCTGCTCCGGAGCACCCACAGAACTGAAATGGCTGGGGGGTGGTGGCCAGGTGGCTCAGTTGGTTAGAGTGCGAGCTCTTAGCTGTAGGGTTGCCGCTTTGATTCCCACATGGGCCGGTGAGCTGCACCCCCCACAACTAGATTCCAGACAGCTGCCACTGAGCTTCCAGAGGGGCGGCCGGATGGCTCAGTGGGTTAGAGTGCGAGCTCTCAGCAAGGTTGCCAGTTCAATTCCCACATGGGAGGGTGGGCTGCGCCCCCTGCATCTAAAGATTGAAAACTGAGCTGCACTGTCCACTAGATTGAAGGATGACTCGGAGCTGATGGGCCCTGGAGAAACACACTGTTCCCCAACATTCCCCTCAAAATTTATTTTAAGAAAAAAACTGAAATGGCCAGGGCCTCAGGTGCAAACTGAGCCGCCTCTGAGCTGCCTTGGGTGCAAACTGCGCTCAGTTCTCCTCAGCCCGGTGCTGCCACCATCACTCCCCTCAGGCGCGGATCCTCAGGTTCTCCTTTCACCTGCGAATCTCCTTCTCAAAGTGTTTCCCAGGAAGCTGACCTAAAACACCGGCTGTGTGACCAAGTTCCTTACACTGTGTGTCTTCCTCAGCCCGGCACTCAAGACTTTTCTTGAATATGGAAATGCCATTTACCTTGCAAGGACTGCGAGAGAACTAAACAAGACACTGTGTATAGGTGCCGAGCCCCAAGCAGGGCTTGTTATTAGAACAGAGGCCAGCGGAACGCAGGATGTGCTGGTCCATTACCCAGGATGCGGGTGAGAAATCGACAATGACTATTGAGATTTTCCAGTCACTGTGAAAATATCCACGATTTAATCCCATAAGAACCAAGTGACCATCACAGAGCACCTACTGTGTGGCACACATTACATATACATATGCTCTAGTCCTTAACACAAGGTAGGTCAAATTAGCCCCAAGTTTTAGACGAAGATTCTTTCTGAAGTCACAAAATTGGTCGTGGGCAGAGCGGGGCAGGTCAGACTCCGGGGCTCAAGGTGTGGGAGCACATGCAGCTGCGGTGCCCACCCCGGACAGCTCCCTCACACCACGCACAGACTCCCATGCACCGGAAGCACTCTTTATTGTCAGCAAGCCCACAGACCAAAACAGCAGAGGCGCCATGCAGGCCCCAGCACCGCCCAGGATGCAGCATCTTCAGTGGGGGGCGTGCAAGGGGGCGCTTCAGGCCTCAGAACAATCCTTGACTCCCACAGCACCGTGCAGATACAGAGCTAAAAACTTCTTGAACGTCTCTGGCTGGAAACCAGTCGGCCCAACAGGTTCCTGGAAAAGACACAGCCCATTAGAACCCTGCTACTAGGTTTAATGACAGCAATTAAAACAAAGGTCGGTTTTATGTGAATCCTCAGTGCCTGGATAATAACTGCTCCTTTCTCTCATGGACCAAGGAGGGGCACTGGGGAGCTGGCACCAGAGGGAGGCCTGAGGGGCTGGGTCAGAGGGGAGGAGATGAAGCACCCCTAGCACCTTCCAGCCACATCTGCTGACTGGGACCTGATCTCTAATCCCGCTCACTTCAACCACCACAAACAAATGGTCTGTGGGGACAGAGTCCCAGAGAGCAGTTTCTAGGCTCTCGGCCTCACGTGGAAAGGTGCTGGCTCGGGTAGTAGATGGCCATCAGCTGTGACTACTTGGCCATCAGCTGTTACCAGTTAGCCATTGGCCACTGAGATAACTGCCGTGGCTGAGCTAGCAAGCGCAGATTGCAGTTAGCAAGTGGGGTTGGTTGGCAGAGAAGCGGACAGCGGGTTGCGGATAGTGTGGCTCCTGCTTCCTGTGTCTCCAACCCAGCCGCCAGCGAGAATATAGTGGTATGACTCCCCTATTTATGGCTCAGTGGGTGTTCCCTTTTGGCCTCACCATGTCCTGCGTTCTTATGCGGGGAGTGGGACCTGAGACCCCCGCATGACACCCTGCGTGACACATGGCGCAGTAAGCAGGGTACAGCACCGGCCAGAATCCCCAAAGGGGTAAGGCAGCAGTTTATACGTGCTAAAGCTCAGCTTCGGGAGGCCCGTGAGGAGCTACACTGGGAACGGGAGGTGCATGGTCTGCCTGGGAGACTCGAGCCTCCGGATGGCACACCACCCTTTTGGCCATAGAAGGAGTTGCCTTCCTTTTGGTGGTCTGCTGCTGCCGTGGGCTCCTCGAGTTGTGGACATCTTACACCAGGGCCACCACCCACTCGGATGCCTGGCGCAACGAGCAGGATTCCGGCCAGGTAGGAATGGTGGCTGACTCTGGGCAGGACGACATATGGCCCCCACACAGTGTGTGCTGCCCGGTGGCCACTGTTCTCAGGAGTTGGACCCCCGAGGAGGGGTGGGAAGATGGGGATGGTTCTCCGACCAGCATAGGTTGGAGAAACCGAAGGTCATTGCTGCCGTGTGGGCTGGGAACTGCTTGCTGGGGCGGCCCCGATGCGGGACTTGTCCCAGGAGGAAACGCTTGCTGAGTCCTCCGTGGAAGATGCGGATGAGGCCGAGGTGATCTGATCCCTCAGCCCCAGGTTGGGGAGGACTTGGAGCCCTTGCCCTGTGGAGAAGGCACACGTTGTGAGGCCAATGCACAGCCCTGGCCAATGACTGTGGACTATGGGGAAGTGGCTCTGTCCCTGATTTGACGGATCGCTTGACTGTTTGCTTGGGAACGTGCCACCATGTTGGGGTACTGACAGATGTTTGCTTCTTGTGTCTCGACCGGCTGCTAGCGAGACTGGTATAGCAAGACCTACTGTTGGGGTGCGGGCGGGTGTTTGCTTCCTATGTCTTGCTTGGCCACCGTCGAGAATCTGTGAGAAACCCTGGTTGTGCCCAAAAAGTAGGTGGACATTGAGGGACACCCTCTGGGATATCACTTGAATTGGACTAGAACTTTTTCTGTGAGTTGGGTTCTTGACACAGGGCCCCTCGCGGACGACGCTTGTCGCGTAGATTGTGAGGTGAGACCCTGTAGGGGTGGAGTGTGGGGACAAAGCCCCAGAGAGCAGTTTCCAGGCTGTCGGCCTCACGTGGAAAGGTGCGGGCTCGGGTGGTAGATGGCCATCAGCTGTAACCAGTTAGCCACTGGCCACTGAGATAACTGCCATGGCTGAGCTAGCAAGTGCGGATTGCAGTTAGCAAAGGCGGATTGCAGTTAGCAAGTGGGGTTTGTTGGCAGAAAAGTGGATGGCAAGTTGCAGATAGTGTGGCTCATGCTTCCTGTGTCTCCAACCCAGCCGCCAGCGAGACTATAGTGGTATGACTCCCCTACCTATGGCTCGTGGGTGTTCCTCTTTGGCCTCACCATGTCCTGCGTTCTCATGTGGGGAGCAGGAGCTGAGACCCCGCATGCCACCCTATATGACATGGTCTGTTGCCCCTTTTCATTCCCAGGGACAATAAGCCTTCACTCATTCCACACACATTTATCAGACACCTTCTCTCTTTGTATTGGGCCTGTGCCAGCTGTTGGAAACCCAGTGACTTGAATCTGGCTCCTGCCCTCACACAGCCAGGTGTTCAAATAGCGGTAATAAAAGGTGACAGACTTCATAATGGAAGTAGAAAAAAGACGCTAAGAAAATAGGGGAGAAGATGACTAATTCACTGACTTCCATACAATGAAGAGGCCATGTATGAATGAGTCTTAAAGGGCTAGTAGAATAGGCCAGAAAGAAAAAGAACAGGAAGGAGACCAGAGACACCAATATGTGTGAGCAGAGACAGAAATGAAGGCGGGAAGAACATGGGGAGGCTGGAGCCCAGGGCCCTGCTGGGGGGAGGGGAGTGGGCGGCGAGGAAGAGGCAGGTGGGGACAGGAGAGGTAAGGAGGGGCCATCTGAGCAAACCAGGACAGCCCAACACTGAGTTAGTGTTCTGGAAGGGAGAGGTCAGAGGCAGAGGACCTGCAGACACGCAGGCGAGAGGGAGGGCACAGACGGACGCCGACGTGGCCGGTGTGGCTGTGCAGGTGAGGGCCGAACGAAGGGCTCTAGCCCGGATGCATGTCAGGGGCAGACACAACATGGGCAGATGCTGGAAAACTAATACAACCGTCACGCTGATAATGTTCAAAGGTTCAACAGCAACTGCCATCAGTAAGTCTACTCGGGCCAGTTGGGAAATGGCACAGCAGCCAGTCAGATCCCGCAGCGCCCCTACTCACTGCTCTCATGCCCGGATCCCGCTCCATGTCTCTTCAGAGAGCTTCTCACTGCCTCATGTTATGTTATGAATGTATTTAGATACGGTCACTGCCCACTGCACAGCAAGTGGCCTGCACTGTGTCCACTGAGCCCGGGGGTGCAGCAGTGATGATGCAGTGGGAGGAATTCCCTATCT
Organism: Rhinolophus hipposideros; assembly: GCF_964194185.1. Lineage (NCBI taxonomy): Eukaryota > Metazoa > Chordata > Mammalia > Chiroptera > Rhinolophidae > Rhinolophus > Rhinolophus hipposideros. Next base: position 57,033,776 of record NC_138054.1, read on the forward strand.
GGGGAATGAAGTGAACGAACGAATTACAAGCGTTGCCTGTGAGGAGCTAGGAGCTTGGTTTGTGACTGTGCTGTCACGTGGGCACACAGGAGCTGTGGGAACCCACCGGAGGTGTTGGGAACGGGCTGGTGGGTCCTTACGCTAAACCTGGAAGGTCAAGTAGAAGATGGCCAGAGGAAAGCGAAATGGGGAGTTGGGTGGGGAGAGGGAGAAGCCTCCTGGGAAGCATCTACTAAGATTCTGAGCTGCTTCGGTGCAGGGCCCCCTGGGGAGTTGTGGAGAGCTGGGTGTGGTGGGTGCAGAGAAGAGGGAGGAGACAGGAAGGGCTGGGCAAGGCCCAGGGTGGAAGGCACTGTTTTGGGCGATGGGCAGGCTGAAGGAGCCCTCAGGCAGAGGTCCTGGGCATGAAGCTCCTAAAGCCAGGGTCCCACTCATGAGCACCCCCAGCCCCACCCTGATCTCTGGCGAGCGTGGGCCACAGCCCTGCTCATCACAGGCTGGACACGGCTGGACTTACCACGACCACCTTCTTTTTGATCACTGGGAGACACCAGAAATGCTGATAGAGCAGCTGGTCTGAGTCCACCCAGACCAGATTCTTGACGCCTTCGTTAGAGGCCAGATCTGTGGTGTTCAGTTGAAACACCAGGAACTGGAAGACACGTCCATCGGTGCCCACACTCTGCACAACTACTGGCTGCTCCAAAACCTTAGCGTCGTTCTGCGAGGAAAAGGAGACAAGGAAATCCAATGGGAAACGGCGGGGTGTAAGGAACAGCACAGACCCATCCCATGTACTGGTTTCCCACGGGGCGATGGAAACACAATGAGTTCAGAGCACTGACTAGGGCCAGGCCTTCCCTCCCCCATCCAGCCCGGCTCTGCCTGGCCTGATGCCTCGGGGCCCCAGGGTGCCTGTTCTTCAGCTTGAGCACATTAAAGTAATATTCTCGCCATTGAGAAGTGATTACTGGGCAAGTGGCACAGGGCAGGAAGGTGAGCTGGGAAGTTAACGACGGGAAATCCTTCAAACTCCTGGCATTACCTGATGGCGACAGGTAATGCCATCAGCTCTATCAGATGTGCGCCTGGAGGGTCAGTGAATAGGTAACCTGATTCAGTTCTCACTCCATTTGACAGATGAGGAAACAGAGGAATGAGGCCAGTGGCTTGTCTGAAGTCACAACGATGTGTGGCACAGAACGCTAGGCCATGCTCATTTCCCACTTCTGCCTTGCTTCTAAGGGCCTGGCATCCTGGAACGCAGGCCGTCATCTTACCTGGGCTTCATGCTCTCAAGCAACTCTGAGAACGTGCCCAATTCCTGGAGTGTCCACCTCAGCCCTGTCAGCATCAGGACTTCACCAGACAACACATTTGCTAATATCTCTTTCAGTGAGTGCTACTTGGTAATAATGATAATTCTAGCAATCATTTACTGAAAGCCTCTCGTGTGCCAGGCATCAGGCCAGTTTTACGTCAAGTCACCTCTGCTGGCTTATCCAGCAGTATACCCCCCTTACCAGACGAGGAAGCTGAGCTTCAGAGAGGTGGTACACTGTGCTCCAGGTTACCCATGAGATGTGAGCGAGGATCAGACCCCATGCTATTAAATCACTTACAACCCTCTTGTTCCATTGTATCTAACAGCAGCACCTCTTTTCACGCTCAGTAGTGTCCCAGTTTGGATAACAAATCATATATTCACCCTACTGAGCCTTTGCAGCAATTCAGTTTGGTGACTGCTGCCCACTGGACCATCGGCAGGCCCACGAAGCACAACATCCCTGATTTGAAAACGCTGCCTACACTCACTCCTCCAGGGCTGAATCTAACCTTAGGATATAGCTAATGGCAGACCTTCGCGTAGGCCACACCGGGACTGTTGGCCTTAGAAATACCTGTTCTTAGCTGCATGAGAAATAAATAAAAAGAAAAGTACCTCTAAGTGTTAGCTGAGAATTCTGTATTGACTCTTATCTCCCTCTACAGATCAATAAAACTGCAGGTAGTACATAAATTTCTCAGCAATTTTACCTTTTACACAGAAGCTCTTCCCATAATTGCTCAACTTCACATCCCCAGGAATAATCTGTACCTGGAGGGGGTGGGGGAGGCCTCCTTTTCTACACAACTGGGTGGCAATTAGTGGCAGCATTGCCACCCATGCTCTGCTGGCAATGGCTGGCACAGAAGCTACAATGAGCCTGCAGGCCTGGGACCTGGCACATGACTATCTCTGCCTCCTTCTCCTGCCCCAGAGATGGGAGGCAGCACATCCGTCGAAGCTGAAGGGAACAGCGTTCCAATGCTTGCCAACCCACTCCTTCGCTATGGGATATTGAGCAAGTTACCCAACCTTCCAGAGTCTTCAGGAAGTACACAGAGACTGGAAATAAAGATAACCTTCCAGAGATGAAAAAGACACAAGAAGGTCACATAAAGATGTGACACCTGCCAATCTCTTAGCTGTGTGATCTTGGGCAAGTTACTTAGCCTGAGTCTCGGTTTCTTCACCTGTAAAATGAAGCTAACAGTATCTGCCACAGGGGTTACTACACGGATTACATAATGCAGCGGTCCTCCAATTTTAGTGCGGTGGTTTTCAAACTTGAGCTTGTACCTCACCTGCAAGGCTCGTTACAACACCCAGGGCCAGGCCCCACCCAGCCCCAGAGTTTCTGATGCAGTAGGTTTGGGGTAGGTCTGAGAATCTGCACTTCTAACAAATTCCCAGATGATGCTCATGCTGCTAGTCCAGGACCACATTTTGAGAGCCCCTGACATAAAGCACCCTACTTAAATGTCTGCGTGTAGCAGACGCTCAACACCGGCGAGGTCCATTCCATGCCCTGTCTCATTTGGCTAACCACACCTCCCAGCCCTACCTAGTTCCTAGAGGGAACAGGATGGGCAACACAGCATTCTGAACTCCCTCACTCCTCCAGGAAGGCCTTGGGCTCTGACCAAGACTTGGGCGCTGGCAGCAGCTCTCAGAAAAACTCCCCCTCGCCCCTGCTCCCGGAAGAGGCTTTCCCCCAACCTTGGGACGGCTGTGTGACGACCACTCCGCCTGCATTCTCCATCATCTCGGTCCCTCAGGCCTCCTCTTAGAATCAGGGGCTACCACCAAGGGGTACCTTGGGTCCCCAGAACCTGTCCTGACTTGGCAGGCAGGTCTGGGCCCTCTGCTTTGCTTTTCCTGCCTGCCTGATGGAGCCTGGTGCTCCGGCTCCAACACTACAGAACAGAGGCGACATGCTGGAGCCTGAGCAACCGAGGCCTTAAGAGCTGGGTACACCTAGTTCCCGTCCTTCTCACTACTTACTGCTGTGTAATGCTGCACGAGCGGCTTAGCCTCCCTGTGATTCAGTGGCAGAGTTTTAAAACGGGGGGTCACAGTGAAACTGTGTGGACTACTGCGATCAACACATGAGGCATCTTATGTAGAAGAAAGGCACACAGTAGGCCCCCAGCAGAAGTCCGTTCATCTCCGTAGGGTGAGTGGAAGTGCCTCTCTCTAAAATCCTCGGCCGAGCAAGGACGCCCCCGCGGCCTTTCTCTCGGAGCGGTATAAGGCAGGAGGCCCGCCATGTAAGCAGCACCAGGCCCTCCCCCATACGTACCCCATAGAGGAGCCGGGCCTGGGCCAGGGCACTGCCAAAGGCGAACAGGATCATCTTGGCCCGCAGCTGGTCTGGCTGAAAGCGGTGCCGTCGTGACTGCGCCGTCTCCAGGAAATACAGGGTGTGGGGATGGGGGTAAGGATAGCCCTCCCGGAATCCTGCAGGGTACAGAAACACGTGGAGGGCAGAAAAGTTCAGTCAGCCTGCCACAAGCCCCAGGAAAGTCCTCACCTTAGCTCAGGGCCAGGTTCTATAGGGACGCAAGAAAGGCAGACCCTGTCACGCTAGCTCGGGGGCTGCCAAACTCCCACCTTCCAGCCAAGTCTGGCCCCTGCCTATTTTTAAAAATAAAGATTTTACTAGAGCACAACCCTGCCCACTCATTTGCATAGCGTCTATTGAGCAGCTATGACAGAAACCATAAGTGGCCTGCAAAACCTAAAATATTTACTAGTTGGCTCTTTATAGAAAATGTTTGCCGACCTGTTACAGGTGATTCTTGCATGCCAGCTCTACCTCCGCCCCTTTCTCTCTCATTCAAGCACACCAACGACAGTAATATTAGCAGGAGGATAACCTGAAGTCTATGGTAATAATTTTTTAAAAAGCAAATCATTTGCAAAATCCAGTACTTTATTAATTAGTAACAAGTGACTTGCCTCAGACCTCACAAGTATCTGCACAACACAGGTGCTGAGAATAAAGTTTAACACTTGTTCGTCTCAGCCATGACCCTGCCAGGGTCATCATTCTCTTCCCCTGCATGGTCCTGGGCTTCCAGAATGCCTAACCTGGAGTCGTGAAAGTGGCTGAAAAGGAAGAAAGAGCCTGGGGAAAAGTGGGTTCTGAAAATCCCAGGGGAGAGCGCTACTTGAGAGAGAGACACGCATGGCTTTCCCATCTGCCTCAATTCTCGCTTCACATCCTCAGCACATGTAAACACCCAACACTCAGCACTCAGTGCCAGGCTCTGAGACAGGTACCAGGCACAGAGGCCAACAGGGCCTGCCACCGCCTTTGAGGAACTCGCAGTCTAGAGGGGAAGGCAGACAGGAAAACGGATCATATCCATGTAGAGGGGCACGTCAAGCTACAAGGTGGGTCAGGAGGCTGTGGGAGGAAAGATAAGAGGCCCCTGATGAGACTGGAAGGTCCCAGAGCACTTTTGGGAAGAAGTGTCTCCTAATACGAGTTATGAAAGAGGAGGAGGCAAATCAAAGAGTATGTGTAAAAGCATGGTGGGGGGGAAAGGACAGAATGTGCTAAGTATAGTTGGAATATAGGAGGCCTGTTGGGGAGCAGACAAAGGTGAGGCTGGAGAGAAGGGCAGAGGCCAGACCCGAAAGCTCTGTGTGATAAGCCAAGGAGCTCTAACTTTATCCAACAGGCAGGGGGAAAGGGGCTTGGAAGTGATGGGATTAAATCTGTGTTTGAGAAAGGCTGCTCTGGAATTGCGAACTAGGTGTACTGGAGAGAAAACAACTAGGGGTAGACTGACCAGTTGGGAGGTTGTGGCAGCAGGCAAGGAGGGAGACAGTAGGGGCTGACCAGCTGCAGCTGCGGAAAAGCAGAGAGCTTAAGGGAGAAGACCTTGCAGCCCAGAATAACTGCGTGCATGGCAGGAACTGCGCGGCCTGCCTAGCCTGGCCGCCTAGTTCTCCTCCGGGCTGACCGGGGTCTGGATAAAGAGCCCCATTCAAGGCCTGTGGGGCTTCCTACCAGGAGGTTGGCCAGAGTGCACAGGGTGCACAAAAAGAGGGGATCTTACGAGGGACCTATGAGGTTCCTGACCTATGAGGTCAGGAAACATCTGGCCCCTGACAAAGTCCCTCATGCCACCCATTAAAACTCTGATGTAACAGAGTTGCTTCTCAGGGGTCAAAAGCAAAGTTGGCCTTTGAGCCAATCATGTACCCTCTCTGAGCCTCAGTTGCCTTGCCTACACAATGGGGATAACAGTACCTGTCTCACAGGGCTGCTTCATGGACCTTGGGAGAAACTGCATGTGAAGTGCCTACCGCATATGTACTCACTACAGCCCTTCCCTTCGGAGAAAGCATGTCCCTCATCTCCACGCTGCCAGAAAGCCAACGGCCTTGGTACTCACCAGTGTCATCCTTCACATCATACACGTTGCATTCCCGAAGGTCAACAGTGGGAGATATGGGGTCGAAGGTCTCCAGAACATGCTTCTCAGTAGCTTCAACCTCCTCTCTGGAGGCGAGGGGGGGCAGAGGATCCCTGGCACTCAGTCGGACTCTGCTGGCACCGCGGACCTGAAGGAGAAGAGACTCTAAAAGGGGAGAAAGAGCATTAGTCTGACGTGGTCTGAAGCCTGATCGCACCTTCATCCCGTCAGACTCAAGTGTTTCACAGCTTTCTGCGCTGACCAGCCTAATCACAGGAAACCAGACTTGGGAGAAGATGCTGATCCTAGGATCCCCGAGAGGGCTGACCAAGGCGCTCTTCTTCCTCTCTTCCCTTTCCAGGGCCCCTGAGGCCCTGTGGTCTCCGTGGGTTCCGGGCGTCCTCGATAGATCGTCCCAAGCACCTGCTCTAAGCTGGGTACCCAGAAATGAGAGATATTCTCTGCTCTCAAGGAGCTCCCCAGGTAGTAAGTGCTACAACAAAAGTATTAACCATACTGGAAGACAGTAGACGTGGGAAAACTGCCTTCCTCCGGGAAGCCTGGAAAGCTTCCTGGAAGAGACAACAACTTCAAACTAGCTTCCAAAGGATGGAGAAGAGCAGCGTTTCTCACCTTGGCACTATTCACATTTCAGACCAGATCACTTTAGTAAGGGAGGCTGTCCTGCAGATATTTGGCAGCATCCCTGACTTCCATCCCCTAGATTCCAAAAGAACTCCCCTACACGGACGGCCCCACCCCAGCCTGGTTCAAGTCACGACAATCAAAACTCTCCAGACACTGGCAAGCTCCCCTGGAAGGCCAAACTACCCTTGGTTGAAAACCGCTGGGTAAGAGTTTTGCCAGGCAAAGAAAGGGGGAGAAAAGCATCCTAGTTAAGGAGGCATGGCATGTGGAAAGGCACAGGTGTGCCACTCCCTGGCAGAGTTCAGGGAGACAAATCCAGATGACTGGAGCATTATGGTGGGAGGGAGGGATAGAGAGAAATACTGAGACTAGGGACTGAGCAGAAAGGCTATTAAGCCCAGGAAAAGGGCCCGACAGTCCTCAACAGCTGAGAGTACAAAAAATCAGTCCATTTAAGTTGGATGAGCCTATTTGCTACATTTGCTACATGGCAGACATAGCTGTATGAGGAAAACTCAGCAAGCCTGCAATTCAGAACGTGTGTGGAACCTCTTCACAGAGGTCCCCACAGGAGGCTACGTGTCACGACCAGGCGAAATGTGCCTAGAACAATTCCTTGAGAATGGCCTTCTGAAGATTCTCCATGGAGGCAAATGTTCCTCTGAAGGTGCTTGGGTGTTTAGAAATAGTCAAATTGCAGTGTGATGGATAAGGATCAAGGCTGATGAGCTGATGGATCTAAAAACTAGCCTGGCAACAGCGCTGACATTTAATTAGCACGTGGCCTCCCTTACTGAGGGTGTAAAAAAGGAATACTCCATCCGTGGATCAACTCTGACCTGTTTGTTAAAATACATCATACCCACACCTCAAAAACAGTTTGCTAAAGTATTTCCTGTTTCCTCACATATAATCTGCGAGGAAGATAAATGTGCCTGGACCTCTCCTAACCTTGGGTTTTAGATTCTCCCCACAGACCACTCTAGTGTGGTTTCCAATTCAATTCCCTCCACATCCCTCCTCCAGTGACAGCTCCAAATGGGGCAGTTTAATTAGAGGTAATACTTGATGATGGGCCAACAAGTACTCTTCTATTAATGAGGTTCACTAATTTCCTTAGTGGTGCTATTACCTCTGCAAAGCTGACTCCTTGCCAGGAAGTCCACACTTAAAGGGGCAAGCTGGAGAAACCTGACCGAGCAGATGTCCTGAAAATCCCAAATTGTTCCATAGCTGGTTTCTCTGCTCCAGGATTCCACCAATTAGAACACCTGTGTACTCTGAACATCCCTTCCTGAGACACCTGAGATTTAGTATTCATTCACCTGCCCCTGCAGTCAGCACCTGGTGTGTACCATGAACTGTTAGATACTGTGGACAAAAATGAGTAAGACACGGTCCCTGCCATCAGAGGTTTACAGTTTAGTGGAGTAGACAGAGAAGGTATTACATAATTACAACATAATACACAGCAAAATATGTTCTGTTATGCTCAGATAAAAATATGCATAATGGGCATGAAGAGCACACAGGAAGAACAGCTAACCTGTGGATTCACATAGGAAGGGGGCTTGAGTTGAGTCTTGCAGGTAAGAATTTAGTCAAATGAGGAAAGTAGAAAAGAGCATTCCAGACAATGCACAGCACGCACAAAGGTGTAAAAGTCTGATGCCAAAAAGCTGCAAGTGGGGATAAGGTGTGGGGTGGGCAGTAAGGCAGAAGACAAGACTAGGAAGTCTAGGTGGGCGGCCAAATCAGAGGGCCTTGGATTACCACAATCAAAGGTTTAAGCTACTGGGACATGTGAAGGATCTGAAACGGGACGGGCAGACGAAGACTTGCACTTTAGAAGATCACTGTAGCCGCTATGCGGAAAAGGGACTGGGCAAAGGAGAAAAGCATGCATGGGGGAAGACAGCTCTTGGAACAGAATATGAGCTCAGTGAGGGCAGAGACTGTGTGTGCTTTCTTACTTCTTTATCGTCAACATTTAGGCACTTGGAGGTGCTCAATAGATACGGCTGAATTAATAGCTTGGAAAGAAGTGATTAAATACAAAAAAGGCTGGTCTATAGCTAATGATATTGAGGATGTGACTGAGTCTAGAAAACTAGACCGCGAAGGATGGGAGTGAGGATACCTATGGGGAGGGGTGGGGGGAATGTGAGCTGGTGGTGTGGCGAAGAGTACAAGATTAAACACCGGGCTAAGGCTTTGTGGCATACAGGGACCAACCTCGAGTCCACGTGGTGCATGATGTGTAGCTTTTGGCACAGATCCGTCTGGCCAGAGAAGGATGCTTGGAAATCTGGGATTTGCACAGCTGTATCAGATTGTCCACAATGACTGGGCTTGGAGAAAAGAAAAAAACATTTGGAGACATAAAGCAACAGGTTGATTCCCAAACCCATCAACTGGAAATCTTACTGACTTGGAGGTCGCTTACCAGTAGGTCTCTCTCTTGGGGATGTCTTCGGTGGAGTGCCAGAGACGGGCATGAGAGATCACATTCAGAACACGTTCATCTTGGTTCTCTAGGTGGTTCCTTGGATCTTCAACAAGGCTAAGCACTTTCTTGGGGAGGCCTTCTATTAACTTGGTCTTGGTAAGCCAGAGGGCCTGCTTTACACCTTTGGGGTAATCGGTCACAAAAACAAACAAACAAAAAAAACAATTCAGGAAGAGATACGTAAGCCTGCCAGGTAACACCTTGGGAAAAGGCCGCTGAGGGTGGGGGGTAGGATTTATGGGATTTCTTCTGTGACATCTGAGAGGTCAGAACTAAAAATAAAAGTATAAGCTAGGACAGACATTTCAACTCAACTTCAGGAATGACTGTCTACTTAAAGATGATTAACGGCTGTCTGAGATAGTGAGTGCTTGCCACGGGGAATTCAAACCATGGCCAAGAGGGCTGAGATCAGAAGTCTGCACCTTGCAGGCAAGGGTCTGTCTGTTGCCTGCAGGATCCAGTCAGACACCAGACTATGGGATTAGATCAATGGACGCCAACCTTTCAAAACCTAGATCCTTCCTATTAACCCACACCCCAGTCCCTAACCAGAAAAGCCCGTATCTAACAAATATGCCTCCTTTATTAGATGTGGGTCCAGGATGAAGCCCATGTTATCTTATCAAGGGAAAACAGCTTTCGGAAACAATGGGAATAACTTTTAAATCATGAATAATTTGAAGAGCCGTGAGTTTGGGAGCACTTAAAACAGATCATTTTTCACATCGCAGCTGACCCTGAGATTCTATATGAGTTAGTTCATAAACAGATTTTTGTATGAAGAAGGCCTGTGAAACATACTGCTGTATTTGTCAAAAGAATCATACTGAGGATGCTATTTTTATTACACAGGGTCCTGTCTGAGACCTTCTGAGCTTCTCCCGGGCCTTAGTACAAGAAAGCTGGGTTTTCCTGGGTACAGTACTATTTTGACTTATGGACATGATGAATTGCATAACTGAACATGTTTTTCTCTAGACCAGGAGTCAGCAAACTTTAATTTCTTAAAGGGCCAGATAATATTTTCAGCTTCCAGGCCATATAGTTTCTGTCACAACTACTCAACTCTGCCACTATAGTATGACAGCAGTCATAGGCAAAACGTAAACAAGGGGATATGGCGGTGTTCTAATAAAACTGTTTACAGAAATAGGCAACTGGCCTAGTCAGCTGCACCCGTCTCTGTACCATTTGCTGATTGCTAGTAAGCTGAAAGCTAAGTTTGCGGCTCCCCTTTAGCAAGTAGAACCTCACAGAATAGATTTTTCGTGTTCACCTCACTGTTTTATCTTTCCTTTGTGTGGGCTGCCTCACCTATTTTTAATTTAATCTGGCTGTGTTGTAAAATTTCTATAACATGCTTGAAATACTTTTCAGAATAAGATGGAGTACAAAATAAAGTAAAAGATTTGATCCAGACTGCTTTGTCTCTCAACATTAAGGACGGTCAGTTACTTTCAGGGGGCTGGGCTGTGGTGCCAGGCAAACCTCCCTCACTTCATTTCCCCCAGATCTGGCTTCCTAAGGGAGGGACGGGCACAGACCTAGGGACCTACATTCTGCTGTAAGTCCACATATCAGTGTACCCTCAGTTCCAAATTACACTGTGATCTTTTTAATGATTGTGCCCACAGGTCGACAGAGGGCTGGTGACTGCTTTGGTTGGCAGGGTACTCATCCCAGCTGGAAAAACACCAGTCTGACTCAGGGACATATTCATTTGAAAAACTATGTCTGGGATTAAAGGGAGCCTAGGACACTTTGGGGGAGACATCCTCCGGCAGTTGCTTTTGTAGTAATACATGAAAGACAATGAGACTTTTCACTTTAAGGCTCGTAAGACATTGGGACTACAAACATCTAGAAATGTAACCTCCTGGATTTTGTGGTGAAGCGGGAAAAAACCCTGGAGTGGAAGTTGGGTAACCTGAGTTTCAGTCCTGACACTGCCATTGTTCCTTAAACTTGAAAATGGATAAAGTAGGACGATTTTATGGTTCACTAGTATATGAATAGTCTGTACTAATTAGAGCTGCCATTTACTGAGCATCGCCACCTACCCTGTACCAGGAGCTTTAGCTACAAGTTGGATGGCATTTTATGGAATGGAGGATAAAAGTTAGAGACTAAGGAATTCGCTTCAAGTCACATAGTTTGTCAGTGTGGGGCTGAGAGAACCTGAGCGTGTCCACCCTAAAGCCCACGATCTCTCCATTACCCCAATCTACTTTTCTAGTCCTATATCTTGCACAGTTTTATTACAGACTTTACAGAACCTGTGTGTATGGTGAAAGCATAGGGTATGTTTTCAGTCTGGTCCACCAAGTATAAACTTAACTTCTAAAATATTGCTAAGGCACTCATCAACGTGGTAATGTGGCCAGGGTCAATCAATGGTGCCGAGTCTTGTGAGGTCCTCCACAGCACCCTGTGAGGACACTAGAAGTGTTCAAAGGCTGGAAAGTCAGCTTTCAGTAATGGGTTTGAGCAGCTTATGAGGCTGACCAACTGACTTATATTGTTTTCAAACCTAGGATTTATTCTCTGGCTTAGTTCCCCAAATCCTACCAGGTCTCTTTGTTTCCTAATGGTTCCTTGGAAAATACTGCTCCCACTTACCTCAACCATTTTGTGTTTTTGGAATCTGCCCTACTCCCATCCTAATCTGGGGACTGAAAAAGAATGGGAAGGAAGAATGAGGAAAGGCACTCTCAGTAAACAAGCCCTACTACGGAGCCTGCAAAATAATTTCTGGTACTGCTCTAGACACAGACTGGTTTTTTTTTCCGCTCAGTTGTTGTGACCTGTTCTTAGTGAGAGTGAAAGGGGAATGGAAGTGGGCTGGAGGGCTTTTAGGTCTAGGTCCTTTCTTTGAAAACATCTCAGCTCTGACCTTTGACAAAGGACACTGACCTATGAAACCAGATATGCAGCCCTGGGCTCACCATTAATCCAAAGTGTCCTGTGGGCAAATCCCTTTCCCTCTCTGTGACATCCACCAATGCGGTGAAATGAAGCGGTAGGTCAGGGCATTAAGCGCTCTTTCTGTCTCTTTGCACTATAATCTCCCTCCATCTATTTCTTAAATGGACAGTTACGTCTCCCGCGTGTCAAGAGATGGAAGGGTTAGGAGGACCATCTGGTGAAAACCACTTATTTTACAGAAAAGGAAAGGCTCAGGAAGGTCCATACACTTGCCCCAAATCACAGAGTTAGAGGCAGGGCGAGGCCCCAAAACCAGGTCTTCTCACTTAGCCACTCGACTCTCCAATAGGCGCTGCACACCAGCGCGGCTCCTTGCAACCCACTGAATCCTGACAACCCGCAGAAAACAGGAATCACTACTGGCCCTCTTTCGCAGACCAAGAAGCCGAGCCCCTTCGAGTTTTCACGTCCTGGCCAAAGCCAGAGGGCCGGGGTCAGTGCCAGGGAGAGGCACAAGGTCCCCTCCCGCCCGTCCCGGGGCCTCACCCTCGAGGAGGCGGCAACGCTGGTGAAAAGTGTAGCAGGGCTGGTCCTTGTACAGCGGATGCTCGTGAATCGGGGGCGGGCGGCGATACTTTGGATGCGTCCAGCCAGGATCCCAGGGAGGGAAGACCGGCCGCGCCAGCCCGGGCATGAAGTGCATCTTCCCCGCGTAGGTGATGGGCTCCAGTCCAGGGATTTCGTACACCCTGTCTGGGGGAGGAGGCGCGGGCTTCCGCGTAGAGCGCACGCCCCACTCGTACGCCCCGCGTCTCGGGGCCCCGCAGCCCCCAAGGCCGAGCCGTCCGGGGCGAGCCAGCGCCCGCCTTGCGGGCCCCGATGCCAACGCCATACCGATCTGGTCACTTCAAGACCTCCACCTGGACGCCGCCATCTTCCCGTGCGCAAGGCCTGCTAGGAACGAAAGGGGACGGGCGCCAGAGCTCGTTTTGTGAGTGGCAGCCAGTTGAACTAATCCAAGTCAGGATATCCTTGCCTTGCCCCACCCCGCAGGCCGTTCTCATTTTCTCATTGGTGGGGACCGGGCAGGGAGGGAAGCTGAAGGATCCTCACGTGAGGGGAAGCGCACGGGTGTAGGTGAGTGGTCGTGGTTGGGGCTGGGACGCGACGAGGCGATACCGGGGCTTGGAAACTCCTACGTGAGGCAACCTGGACCGCCAACGAGCAGGGAGGGCTTGAGCAAGGCACTTCTCTCTGAGCCCCAGTGGCCCTCGCCGTGAACACAAGGCTAGACGCGCCTAAACGAGCGCACCTGTACGGCGCCGGCACGCAGTGCGCACCTGGCCGGGCGCTTTTCCGGGGCCCCTTCCCTGAGCCCGAGAGGGACCGGCTCCTCCGCACCCGCGCCGCGCCCGCCCGCGCGTAGCGCCGGCCTCTTCCCCAGCGCCCAGAGGGAGCTCCTTTCCTCCCTTTCCCTCGGGATTTCCCGTTCGCCTCCTGGAAGCAAGGCCGGAGCGATGGAGGCGTTGCTTTGCTCGTGGAGCAGCGCCTAGGCATCACACGCCCAGTGTGTGTCAAGCATTGTGTTTGCGATTGTGAATAACATAGATGTGCGTTGTAGAGCTTACCGTTTAGTGGGAGAAACAGGAAGCAAGTAAGCAAAGTTAATACACAAAGCAGTTGCAACACACACACACACTTCCTATCCCTTTTCCCCAGTTATTTTCCTCTTTAGCATTTGACGCTAACCTACTATGTTTCCCATATGTATGCATGTGTAATAACTATCTTCCGCGACAGTGTGCGCTCCCTGAGGGCTGGGGTTTCTGATTCTTCACTGCGGTAGCCTCTGCCCCTAGAACAGTGCCTGACATGTAGGAAATATATGTGTAATGAATGAATACTCATAGAAACAAATAGGGCACATAGCGGAGAAGGAGCAAAGAGAGATTCCGGGAGGGCCTCTGCGGGGAAGTGACCTTTAAGCTAAAGGCCTGAAGGATGAGGCCGGTCCTCCAGGCAGGGGCCACGCCGTGTGTTGAGGCCTGGCTTAAAGGTGTTGCCTCTTAGATGGAAAAGGTAGAGGCTGAGAGCAGGCATGAACCAGGTCTGTAAAATTCATTACTGACGTGGCCAGCTCCTCTGCCAATTTCCAAAGTACCAGAGAAAGTGAGATTATTAAAACACAGAAACGGTGAATTTAAGGCAAAGATTGATCTGAAGAACCTTTGCAATGTATCGCAGTTTACAGCTCTTTCACTTATCTCGCTTTAGCTTGCAAAATTCGCAGGGAGTAAGAAACCGGCTTACAGAGGGGACCAGACCTCATTGCTTTGTATGCATACCTAGTATATAACACACAGTAAAAATGGGTTGAGTCGATATAACACCATGCTAGGCTGCAAGAACTATGAAGGTAGAGCCCATGTCTTAGTTACCTCTGCTGTATCCCAGCACCTAGCGCTGTGTCTGGCTCCCAGACCTCATTTGTAAACTAAAAGCACTCACCATTCACCGAAGCCTTCCAAATGCCAGTCCCGTGCTTGGTGGTAGAATACAGAAAGAATAAGACACCCCCTTGCCCTCAAGGGGGTCCCAGCCTGCCCAACCTTCCTGATATCATAGAACCAGCCATAGAACTAGGTTTTCTGAAGCCAAACCCTTTCCTCTATAAGAGAAAGATTTATTGCCCACAGAGGGACTGCCCTCCAACCAACGATAGTAAGTAGTAAGAAAATTTGGACATGTCCTGGTCAGGAAGAGCCTTTGGGCATCGGGCAAGAAGATTGGATTCAATCCAATAGGCAATGGGGAGCTGTTAAGAGATTGCCAAGCAGGGGACTGGTGTGATCAGAGCTGCTGGCAAGTGTGCTGATAGATGGTGTAGACAGACTGGAAGCACATCCTTTGGGCCCATGGGAAGCTCCAATGTAAATGGATGTGGGAAGCAGGAAACGTGGAAAAGATCTTAAAGGTCAGGGCTCCTGGGAAGTGATTGCTAACCAAGAAATGGGACTTTCGGGTCCTCTGGCCGACTTGGTGGTTTGCACATCTGCCCTTCCACAGACTTGTCCCACACCTTGATCCTAGCGCTTATGCATGAGTGAAATTAGTGCTGTTGGGAGGCTCCACGGTGCCCATAAAATTCAGTGACAATTTGGCAAATTGTGCCCCTGCTCTGTGCCAGCCTCGTGCCAGGCACTGGGAATTATAGATGAAGACCCCCTCCCTCCTGCCCTCCAGAAGCGTGAAATCTAGTGACAAAGAGCACAGCCTGGAAATGGAAGAGACCCAGTTGTGCGTACTACCACTTCTGGCTTCCTGATCGGGGCCTCTTCTGTGAGATGAGAAAGAGCATGACCTACCTATATATGCCTGTCCGGAGGACTGCGAGGCAGTACAACGTGCTTAGTGGCCTCTATTCTTCTAGTGGTTCCCATCTGTTTATTAGATGACTCTTCCACTAGGCCAGGAGCTCCTCCAGAGCAGAGACAAGTGTCGCTCACCTCTGCTTCCCAGCACCTCATTTAGCAGGCATGCCTAGTAAGTGTATATATGGCAGGAATGAATGCGAGGAAATCAAAGGCTGGAGCTCTTAGAGGTCGTTGCGTTTTAGAGGAATGATATTTACATCAGATAATGTTCTGTGACATCAGACTTCCCCATAGTTCTGTTCTCAGTCAAGAGGGAAGGAATACTCTGTTTTACATTGATTTGCCTGTGGAATTTTAAATGAGTTGTTTGCTTGCAAGTGAGACGATCAGGTCTATTTCTATATAAACTGTGAGTGCCACACGTAAATAAGGAGAACCTTGGTAAATCCCACACTGTCCTTACAGAAATACCTCAGGATAAATCATAGCCATTTAACTTCTCCCTGATCTGTCTTTCAGACTGTATTTACCTAATAGTCCTGAAACCAAGCTCTTTCCTTCCCTGTCTCCCTCCCTTCCTCCCTCCTTCCATGCCTCCCTCCTATCCTACCTTCTTACCTTCATTCCTTTCTTTCATATAACACACATATTTTTGAATATACACTGTGCTGTTTCATAAAATGAATAAAAAAGAAACCTCTGCCCTCAAGGTGTTCCCAGTCTCCAAGAGGAGAAAGACATGCGAATATGTAACTTCTGAATAGCATGAAATGCTGTAAGAGGCATTCATCTGAAGAGTATTGAGCACCTACGATGACCAGGCTGGACCAAGTGCAGTGAGTGCTTGCAGGAGACAGCGAAGCCAAGCAGGCCCTCACGAAAGTCTCCAGCCTTCCGTTCTCGATTCCTGGACCCATCATCATCCCTTCCTTGGTGTCAATTACCCAGCTTTCCCTATCCAGACTCATGTGCCTAGACCTGTCTAATCCAACTGACGACTGGAGTTTGTACTTGGATGCCCCATGGGCACTCAGCATTCCTCAAACCTGAACTTACCATTTCCCCCACTTCTTTCCCCTAAAACTCAGTTTCTCTTGAGCTCGCTTTCCACCCAGGGATCCAAGCTAGACACCTGAATGACCCTTCAACCCCTGCGTCCCCCTCTCTGTCACCTCCCATCTAGTCAGTCTCTCTATCCTATTAATTCCTTCTTCAGTATTTCTCCAGTTGACCCCTGTCCTCTCATCTTTCCTGAAGCTTCCCTGGTCCAGGTGCTTATTACCTTCCACCTGGACCATCACAAGCTCTTCCTCCTGGTTTCCTGTGGTTGAGGAACAACATGTTCTGAAACCAGACAGACTGGAGCTGAAATCCCAGTGCCACCGTTTTAGGAGCTGTGTGGCCTTGGGTAAGTTTTTAAACCTCTCCAGGCCTCAGTGTTCCCGTCTGTAAAATGGCACCGGTGATTTGCCATCAATTCTGAGTGAAAGAACGTGATTCTGTTTATGCAGAGCTGGACGGTAGAGGTTAGGGTTGCAAACAGGTAACAAAATGAAGGAAATTAAGCGAATGATTATATCAAAAGTCAAGAGGATGGTTACGGGGGTCAGGGGTGAGCAGGAAGGGGCACATATAAGCAGCTTTTGGGGTGCTGGCAAGGTTCTTTTTACTTGACTGAGTGGGAGTTACAAAGGTGTTCTTTTATAACATTTTAATTTATTTTTTGTAATTTTTATAATTATTTATTAAATTGGACCTATATGTTTGACTTCATCATTTAAAATATTTTTAAAAATTCAATGAGATTTTCTATGTAAAGTGCTTACTCCAGCACTCAGCGCAGGAATAGGTCAGAAATCTTGGTGGCCAGTTCTGATACGTCCTGCAGGCCTGCCTCCCCCACTGGGCACAGGGCCCAGGGTGGATTCATCCCTGTCCCCAGTGCCATGCACGCACACAGCATGGCACCTGCAGGCTTCGGGGAGAATGGGAAGATTAGAGGTGACCAGAGAGTAACCACGTTTTCCTCTCCCAGACTGGCAAGGCAACGGGGCCTGGGCCCATGACCTCGCAGAGCCAGGCTACCTCCCAGGCTGCCCAAGTTCATGGCCAATGGATGAGAGGGAGGAGGATGACGATGAGGAAGCCTGGTTGCATCTTCGGCCGGTGGAGCCCTTGCCCTCCCAGTGCTGCGGCAGTGGCTGCTCTCCCTGTGTGTTCGACCTCTATCACCGAGACCTGGCAAGATGGGAGGCAGCCCGAGCCAGCAAAGACAGAGGCCTGCTAAAAGGGAAGGAGTCCCAGGTGAGAGAGCTGCTCCTGAGACGAGGGCCAGGGTGGCAGCATGTACGTGGCCTCGGCCGTGTGCCTTGTACCTGCTCGGAGAACCGTTCTCTGACTCTGTACAGCAGAGAAAAAAGAGTGTGCTTAGTGGAAGCAGATAGAGCCAGGTTCAAAGCGTGGCCCTCAGCTGGGGGTCCCAGGAGTGAATGGGGCATGGGCATTTTACAGGAGAGAGAGATCCATGAGTTCTGGCATTCAGAGAAGGCTTCCTGGAGGGTACAGGTGGGGTGGAATGTTAGGGGCAGTGGGCTGAGATTTAGAAGAAATAAATTTGAGTCCCTGCTTGTGTTATGACCTTGGACAAGTAAGTCACTACCACGCAGGCCTCAGTTTCCCCACTTGTAAAATAAGGATATTAGATTAGATAATCTTTAAGGTTTCATCAATTTCTAAAGTCTAAAAAAAATTCTAAATTCTGCAAATCTGGATCTTTAGCAGGTTTGAAGTGTGGGTGGGTCGTTCATACATTGGAGATGAGTATTCTGGACAGTGGGCCCAACTTGAGCAAGTGAAGGCTCACAGGTAGGAGGCCGCAGGGTTTTTGGGGAGGATGGAGAAGAGTGGCATCTGACACATGGGAGGTAAAGCGAGGCCTGAAGTTCATCCACAGCTGAGGAGCTCGCACTTTATCCTGCAGCTGAGGGGAGCCATGGAAGGCTTAAGAGCCGGGTGAGCACAGTATAAACTGCTCTGGTATTTTTTAAATCAGAGCATGATAGGGAAGGAAGATGGGGCCACTCTATTATAACAGAAAACTTTCCAGCCAGGATAGCCTCTCCTTGGGGAAAGTGGGAAGGATGCTTGTGGATGCTTGCATGTCTCTTGAGCCCCAGCTTCCAGCTGTTGGATATTTTCCTGTTGTAGAGCTGCCCCTCCGAACTGAACCCAGAGACCTTCCTGGCCTTCCGCATCAGTGCCATGGACAGACTCACTAAGGACACCTACCGTGTCCAGTTTGCGCTACCCGGGAACAGCCAGCTCAGCCTGCGGCCTGGCCAGCACCTCATCCTACGGTAAACTCAGGCAGTGGGAGAATCAAAGCTTTGCTGCCCTACTTTTCCATTTGCTAGTGTGTGGCCTAGGGCAACTGCTTAACCCCTCCATCCCCAAGCCTCTGTTACTCATCTTCAGAATAGACATAGTAACACATGACTCAGAGGGTTTTGGAGATTGAGCTAAATAATCCATTTTCATAACAAATGATAATAACAGCAAACCCTTTTATAGCTCTTACTGTCCAAAGCACAGTTCTGTGTGCTTATATGTATGAACTCACTTAATCCTCACAAAATCCTGTGTGGTATGTGCCATTGTCATACCCAAGAGGAAACAGAAGTTAGAGAGGTTCAATAACTTGCCTAGGGTCATGTAGTTAGGAAATGTTGGAACCAGGATTTGAAAGCAGGCTGTGTGGCTCTAGAGCCTATGGCATTAACCTAATATTATCACCAGTTGATCCAGTCGATAGAAAGGACACTGTCATTGAGAGTAAGGGACTTGCCCAGTATCACGCAACTAATAAGTCGTGGAGCCAGGATTCAAACCCAGCTTACCGGCTCCTGAATTACACTTGTAACCACTCCTCTGAACTCCCTTTTTCCTCCCAGCCTGCTTTTGCAGTCTCCTCCCACCTCCGTCCCCACCCTTACCTGCACAGGGATGAGACCCTTTGGGACCTCCCGATGGAGGTCTCTGCCAGGCAATCGACTCTGTGGGTCTGAGGCTGAGATGTGGGCATGGGGATCAAGATATACTTGGATAGAATTTGGGAGCAAGTGTCATGGAAAGAGGGAAGGGTGGAGGACTGAGCTGTGGCCACTCTGGCATTTATAGTATTGGCACGAGGAGGAGGAGCCAGCAAGAGACAGAAGGTGCAGCCAGAGGAGAGGAAAACCAGGAGAGAGCCTATTACTGGTCACACTCCAGCCACTTGCCTTAAATTGACCCCTGGTGTTTGTGCCCAGCTCATTCTGGCCTGTGGCCAGGCTGATCGTCCTTAACTATTCCAGTGGATGGGAGGGGCCACAGGGCAGGTCACAGCCCATGCAACCCACCATCCACATCTCAGGGATGCCCAGAACTCCCGGCCTCTCTGCTGGTCTCTCTCCTGCACCGTCTCCACCACTCCAATGACATTCTAACATGCAGATGACCATGTCACTCCCCATTCCCACACCTTGTGCCCCACAGTGCCTCCCCAGTGGCATCCTAACCCAGGCCCCAGCTGTCCTACCCACCAAGTCTCTCACACTGACCCCTGGCCCCAGCTCCGTGATCCACTTAACAGTTCCTGCCCTGCATTACCCTACCTGTAAACTTTCACCCGGGCTATTCCCCTGCCTGGAATGGCTTCCCTTACTGACCCCTGCCCCCGTCAGTGGCCTGCTCATTCTTTAATCCCCAGCTCCAGGAGGCCTCCTGAGGTTCCCCCAGTGAGAATGATCACTCCCTCCATAGCATGTCAGTTTTGCCTTTATTGTAGCAAATGTCCCAGTGCTCCTTGCATCCAAGCCACGCCACATGTTGTTACTTTCTCATTTGTTCCACAAGCATTCATTGAATATTTATGTCTAGCTCCCCCACTTTTGATGCATTAGGATAGGGCCTTCTTTATCTGTGCATACCTCAGACAAGAGAGTTTTGCACATGGTCGGACTAGACAGGAGTGCTTAGATCTTGTGGGAAGCTCTGAGGAGTCGTGAGGAACTTGGCTCAGCACTCAGAACTGTGTGTGAATTCTAGCTGTGTGACCTTGGGCAAGTGGCTTTCCTTCTCTAAGCCTTGGTTTCCTCATTTGGCTTATTGTTTGAATGAAATAAGATAGTGCGTGTAATATGCCTGGTGTATAGCAGGCAGTTTAGGCAACAAAGCCGCTCGGACTGGTACTCAGGATGACCACCCTGGCCCCTGGCTGACCACGTCGTGGAGAGGGCTCACTCATGCGGTCGGGCTTTGGAACAGGGCACCTTTGAGGAGCCTTGCAATTCTGACACTCCTGGCACGAGGTAGTGAGTGTTTAATGAATGTTAGACACTTGTTAAACACAGTTGTTTTTATCTTTATCATTCTGTGGTTAAGAAGACATCAGGAAAAAACCTCAGTGATGTCCTAAAAACAACTCACATCATCAGTGTACTTTTTGAAGCACTTTCCCACCTGTAATCCCAGCGGAACCACACAGCAGGGACATGGGTGGTTGGCCACATTTTACACAAGGGGCAGATAAGGGATTAATGACCCAAGGGGTCTCACAGCCAGCACATGGGAATGGGGAGCTCAGTGCTCCTTCTGTTTATCTTGCTTGCCCTTCAGTGAGGACCACTGGGGATGACCAGACCCCACCTTCACTTCCACCAGCCTGGCAGAATAGGTACCTGTAAGAGTTTCTTGAATGACTGGCTAACTTCCTGACTGAATGCTTCTCTTTCCCAGAGGGATAGTAGATGACTTAGAAATTCAGAGAGCCTATACGCCCATCAGCCCTGCCAACACCAAAGGATACTTTGAAGTTTTAATCAAGGTGAGCTGATTCACATGGTGCTCTAAGATTCTGTGGACCAGAGCCCCCATTTGTCTGCATGGTTGGGATGGGGTAGTTCCCCTCGATGTGCGAAAAGCCAGTTTTCACATGGGAGGAGGCTGGCTTGAGGGAAGAGTGGGGACAGTGAAGAAGACCTTCTCCCATCTCCTTCCTTGGCAAAGGGGGGCTGCTGGGCCACCTACAGAGGGAACATTCCTCTGTAGACAGATTTTATGAAAAGGAGGCTCAGACTGAGGAAGTTAAAGCTGTTCCTTCTCATTTTCTTGTCTGTCAGTGGAGAATGAGCACTGAGCCTAGGGGAAGGGGCAACCAAGCTGCTCAGCCCCTATTGTGTGCTGGGTACGGGGGTCCAGATGAGTCAGACGTGGTGCCTGTCCTTAGAGAAAAGACCGATCCCAGACAATACAGTATGACAGATACCATGACAGGAGACCCCAATCCAACTCAGGGTAGCTGGAGAGTTGGGAAAGCAGGCTGGGCCTCCTAGCAGAAGATCTGTGTTTGAGCTGTACGTTTTAAGTTAAGGAGTGGGGAACTAGGGGGCAATGAGGGAAGGAAGCTGGGATCAGCATGCATACAACAGCAAAGGGGGCATGATTGGGGAACTGTTTATCATTTGTCCTGGATTGGAAGAGAGTGTGCAAGGAAAAGATGGGATGTGGAGGAACTTGGGGACCAAACTAACCTGATCACCTCTGGGGGAGGTGGGCAGGGGCCCAGGCATTTGAGTCGGACCTTAAAGGAGGAATACAAATCGGCAGTGGCAGAGAATGGCGTTCCAGGCTGAGGGGACAGCTAACCAAAGGCAGGGAGGGGCGAAGCAGAAGAAGGTCTTGTGGGAATTATACCCAGAATGAATGGCAGGAGGACAAGTGCTTGTGGGGGCAGCCAGGGTGGTGAGGGAGTTGGCAGAGGTGACATGAACAAAGTGGGTTGGGTACAAAACACCCCAGAGACCCAAAGAATAGGCACCAAATGTATAAGAAGTCATGAAGGTCCAATTATGTGGGAAAATAATTAGGCAGAATTATACATGAAATACTCAAACATTTTTGACTTACAGAAACAGCAGTTTCATATGGGTCAACGTAATAAATACATAGCTCTCAATCATTATTTCCCAAATGGAGTCCTAGGGAGCACCACTGTTTGAGAATAGCTTTCATATCCTGTATCTCCCTTGTAGGACACGAATTATTACCCCCATTTCCTTGATAAGCAAACTGAGGCTCCAGGAGAACCCAAGGCTCCACAGCTAGTAAAAAGTGCAGCTGGCTGGTGGGTGAGCCCTGGCCTCCTGACTCCAAGAGCCCAGCCCTGTCTGTGGCTCCCATCTTCCCTGCCTGCTTTCAGAGCCTGAG
The DNA here is from genome assembly GCF_964194185.1 of Rhinolophus hipposideros. NCBI lineage: Eukaryota > Metazoa > Chordata > Mammalia > Chiroptera > Rhinolophidae > Rhinolophus > Rhinolophus hipposideros. The sequence goes on from NC_138054.1 coordinate 57,056,234, forward strand.
TGTTTATTCCCTCACACATAAGCTTGGATGGGATCCCTTTTCCACACAACTGTTTGTCTGGGAGATTCCACAAATCCTCTCCAAATGGCCTGCTTCCCCAAGCTGCTTGTCTGGGTGTGTTTCTGTTGAAAGGATAAGCCTGGAGACAGTTCTTCAGGGCAGCTGGATATCTCCCAGCTGCAAGGCTGATTTTCTCCTTCGTTTACTGGAAAGCCTCTCTTTAGAGAGATGCTTAATTATCCCTAAGCCGCTGGCTAGGAGAGCTGGAAATGTCTTTGCAAATTGCAAAGGCAGATGGCTTTTTTCAGGTTTACCCTCCCATGTAGATGGGAAGGAGGAACTCCCATTTCTCAGGCACCTTCGGGGTACCAGGCACTGCTACAGGCTCTTTATTTTCATGATTTCGATTCAACATCATAACCAGCCTACAGAGGTCACATTATCCCCGTTTTACAGATGAAGAAACTGAAGCTCAGAGAGCTGATGTCATTGTCCCTATGCCCCTTGGGTAATATGATTCCAAGTGAAAGGGCAGAAGTTCAGTATCAGTCCTGTTTAACAAGTGTGTATTGAGCCATGCTCTGTGTGGGTGCTAGAGACATGGAAGAATCCTTCCTTACCCCTCGAGGACTGTCTGTGCCAGGGGCCTCTAAGGCCACTGCTGGAGCTGTGCCTCTCACGAGACTGGGGCCAGAACACGAGGTGTGCTCTGAGACACAGCCTCCCGCAAGTTAGACGGAAACTGTAGCCTCCCTCCCGGACCTCTTCCAGGCGAACCGAGGACTTCCCTTGCTTTATATTGTAGGTGTGGTGTCCAGGGAAGCCAGGGAAGGTGCTGGAGCTGGTGGTGGGTGCTTACAAGCATGTGTGATGAGCGAAGCCCAGTCTCTCCCTCAAGCCTGGTTACAATCTCATTCCAAACGCCTTCCAGTCCTCTTGTCCACTGCTTCCCCACACCCCTGCTCTGCTGTGTCCGCTTGCTGTTCCAGCACATGACCTTGGCTGGCCTACCCCTGACCATACCATACCTGACGTCCAGAATCCTCTCTGCCTTCCTGCTCCCGTCCCCAGTGAATTCAGTCTTACCCAGCCTTCAAAGCCCAGCTCGCATGCTTCCTCCTTCAGGAAGCTATCCTCAATCCCGCTCTGTCGGAAGTGACCGCACGTCCTTAGGGCTCTCCCAGGACTTTTATCTTTTTCATAGAGTATTAGGTGGTTTCTGCCTTCTGTATGTCTGAGACTTAGGTTCCTTCTAGATTGCGAAGTCCTTACGGGGAGGGGCTGAATCTGGTTAATTGATTGATTGATCGATTTAGATATTTATTAAGTCCTTTCCATGGTTCAGGCACTGGATTCCTTCGTGGAGCTTCAGGTCCAGCTGTCTCCTCTGTAGCCTCAGCATGGTGCCTGGCATAGAGTGGGCAGTCCCCCAGGAAGGTAGACTGCCCTCCCCCCGTAGAGGAATCCCCTCCTACAACCTTCAGTTTTTTCATCCAGCCAGGAGACAGTGTAGGGTAATGCAGAGATTTCAGATGAGTGTCCTACAAACTGACTCCAGCCCATAAATGTATTTGGTTTTGGCCTATTTTAGTGTTTTAAAATTTTGAATTAATGGCTGACTTTTCAAAAATGGGAGAATTTACATAAAAATATGGGCATCCTGCTCCTGTGGAAAATCAGAAGCTCTGGCATCATCAGCCCCATAAACTATGTACTGGAATCTACAAAGTGGCTTCCTCCTTTAGAAGTAACTTTCACTCGCCCACTTACCACTGTCCTCACCGTTCCCTACTGCTCTCTGAGACTGAGTCTGAGTGTTCAATGCCATCAATCATCTCGTACCCATTCTTCACTCATTCGTGTGTTACCTGCATGGCCCCTTAGTGATTTGAGGCCTCTGTAGTTAGAGCTGGACGTGCTGTGGACTCTCATCCCAGCCTCACATTTCCCTTATGCGGAAGCTTCTGGGCCTCATCTGAAAATTGGGAATGACAGTGACAATTTCATGGGATAATTAGGAGGATTAAATGAGAGAACACATGTAAAGCACTTAGCAGTGCAGAAAGGGCTCCGCATTAATGGCCGATGTGTATGGGCAGCATGTGCAGATTCCAGTGAGGTCTCCCTGTGTTTGCTCCCAGTGCTACCAGACAGGGCTGATGTCCCGGTGTGTCAAGTCATGGAGAGCAGGGGACACAGCTTTCTGGCGAGGACCTTTCGGAGGCTTCTTCTACAAACCCAACCAGGTCAGTGACAACACCCTGGGTCCTCAGGAGACCCCTCCCAGCTTAGCCTCCAGGACTGCAGTGTCAGGCTTCAAGCTATCAGTTCGCACTGTACCATTCTTCGTGAGCCCAAACCTAATCCTGAGAGTATCCTTGGGGTTGGACATGGGAGGAGATGGAGTCGGCACTAGGAAACAGAATTGCCTGCCCATGCTTCAGAACTATCAATGGCTGCTAATGAGCATTATTAGAAAATCGAGACTCATATACTTGGTACACAGGGCCCCTCTCCCATCTCACCCTCAGGTATCTTTCCAGATTTACATTCTAGTTGCAAGACTGTAGAGACCGCCCCCTAAAGGTGCCCATGGCTCCCTGCTTGGGGGGCCACCGCTTCCTAGCCTGGAATGCTCTTCTCATCTTCACGTTACATTCAAAGCCTTCCCTAACATTCCCGGGAAGAATTAGTGATTTCTCATCAATTGGTGCATATCTGGAGAGGAATTTGGCAGTATGTACCAAGAGTCAAGAATCTTCGAGTCCTTTGAGCCAGTGATTCCCCTTCTGGAAGTCTATGGAAAGAATCCAAAATACCTACTCTTTTGTACATGTTCATTGCAGCCTTATGTATCATAGCAACAATTTGGAAATAACTGAATGTCCAACAATAGGGGAACAGTTAAGTACCTTGGGTTACAGGTACTTGAAAGAATATTATCCTGGATTTTAAAATTATTTTTATAAATGATGTTATATGTTTATGCTATAAGACCAAGGTACAAACGCTACATACAAAACTGAATATACAACAGGCCGGGAGACTTAAGTTAAAAATGCACTGAAAAAATATGAAAGAAAATGCAGTGAAAAATGTTAGCAGCTCTGGATGATGGGATAATGAGTGATTTTTATTCATTATACTTTTCAAATTATCCACAGTGAATACCTATTATCTTTATAATTAGGAAAACAAAGCAAAACAAAAATAAATGGAAAAGAATGAATCATTCCTCTCCATTTTTTTTGTTTAATTTAAAAATAGCTTTTATTGTTTTTTGGGTTTTTTCTTTATTACCAGTGCAATACATTTCATTACCAAAAAAATCAGCAGACATAGAGACGCAAAAAGAAGAAAATAAAGAACACCTTCAGGCCATCTACCCAGATATACCTTGGCATATATCCTTCCAAATGCTCTTTCACACGTTTGTGTAATAATAACCAATGTGTATGTGACACCTCATCTGTGCCTGGTTCTGATTTTAGCACTTGACCATGTAGTAACTCATTTAATTCTCACAAGAACTGCTACGTACTGCTACCCCCATTTTACAGACATGTGGTGTGCATATCTTAATATTCTTCTACAGTATTCTCCTAGTACTAACCATGCTCAGCCTTGCATTTTAGCCAAGGGTGTCCCTGTGTCTCCCAGGCACTTGAGGGCGGGGCCTAGAATTGTTTCTGTTTCCTCCCGACCTTGAGGGGCAGCTGATGAATGTTTTCTTGAGCACTTTTCGCAGGTGGAGCCTCTCCATGCCTTGTGGCTGCTCCCTGCACCTGTAGAATCCCTCTGGAAAGCCCCACACTTCCTGAGGTTGGAGGGCCCAGCAGTGAGGAAGAGATGGAATCTCACACAGTGACACTTGGCCCCAGATGGCAACTAGGCTAGGCTCTCCTCCTCTGAGGAGGCCGGAGTGCTCCGGTCTTCTTCCGGCCCTGTCGTGCTGCTCTGTGGTTATCTTCATGGCAGATGAACCTCACGTCAGCCCAAAGGACAGGCGCATTAGCATGTCTGTGCGTTGATTCCCTAGATTTCCCAGATATCCACCCGGTGCCAGGCCCTTGCTGGACCCTGGGGGCCTGACATGGGTCAGAACGAGGCCCCTGGGCTCCAGAAGCACACAGTCTGATGGGGAGACGGACACACAAATAGATGATGATGACACAGCATGACCAGTGTTGTGAGGAAGGTGCGCAGAGGGCTGAGGGAACACAAAGAAGGACCCGTGCCCCTGACTCAGGGGAGTCTTCCCAGAGGAGTCTGAGCAGCGATAGGCAAAGGAGGCAGAACACGGCAGGTTAAAGACGGGGTGACCGGGACAGCACGGACACAGGGCTGGGTGGCGTGGCCGGCGGGAGGGGCTCAGTGAGGGGAAGGACTAAATTGTTAAGCCCCAGGCTCTGCACCAGGCACTTTATGCCGTGTCATTTAATCCTCACGACGTTCTGAGACAGGTGCTATTATAGGGTGGCGCTACTGTTTTTTATCAGTGAAGAAAAGAGAGGTGAAAGAACTTGCCCAGTCCCATGGCTAGGGTAGTATACCCAGATCTCGCTGACTCCTGGTACTCGAGGGGTGTCACATGCAGAAGTGCGCTGTGCAGTGACTGTCAGTAGTTAGTGAAAACCCAGACTGCATTCACAGAGGCCTAATCTCTGTGAACGAGGCTGAATACCTCACTGCGTGCGTCAGGCCCTAGCCTTGAAGCACTGACCTTAAAGAGGATTGGCCCTCTTTAAGAGGCCCTGAGCCAGGAGGTGGGTTCAGTGAGGAGGGGTTCATGGAACTGGGGCCTCTTGGAGTGGAAACTCACTTTTATTGCGTGGCTTTTCTGTGATGTATCCTCGAGGGAGGAGCAGGCTGAGGGGTCCCAGCCGGGGTCTTCAGATCTCTGTGGGGCTGCCCTGGGGCAGAGGAAACAGCCCAGAGGGCAGGGCTGGCATGGGGGCAGTGGGCGAGACTTTTCTGGGAGCAGGTTTCAGCTCAGTGTGAGGTGGGAAGACCTCCCTGGCAAGGGGAGTCAGTCCATAATAGAGCAGACTGCCTTGGGCGGTAGTGGGCTGGCTACCTGTCCGCAAAAGCATGTAAACAGTCCTGTGGAGACGCTTTGCGGCAGGCAAGCCCAAGGGAACGCCCCACAGTGGGTGAGTGCGGTGAGACTCCCCACCCCGTCCGTCACATACCCGTGCTGTTCCCCAGTATGGCGAGCTCCTCATGCTGGCTGCGGGCACCGGCTTGGCCCCTATGGTACCCATCCTGCACAGCATCACAGACAATGCGGACGACGAGACCTTCGTCACCCTGGTCTGCTGCTTCAAGACCTTTGAGGACATCTACCTGAAAACCTTCCTCCAGGAGCAGGCCCGTTTCTGGAACGTCCGGACCTTCTTTGTGCTCAGCCAGGTGAGCCCAGGGTGACTTCCTCCCCTGCCTGAGACTCTGCCGTGCCCTCGCACCCATCCTGGGGCCCTGCTGTGGTCTCTCTGCCCTAGACTGGCCTCTAGTTGAACCATGTACCTGGCAAGGGAGGCAGATATTGTCATGTTCGTTATGCAGATGAGGAAACATGCTCAGAGAGGTGAAGGTGCGAGCCGGTGTCATGCTGCTCGATAGGGTCAAACCAGGTTGAGCCCGAGCTGTCTGATTCCAGAGCTCTAGCTCACCCGCATGCTTTGCTGCCTGCCATCCACCCTCTGGCATCATCAGCTATATGGGTTGGAGACCTGGTTGTGGGGTCAGTGGGCCAGGCCACAGATGTCCCCTAGGATAAGCGCCCTGAGGCAGTGTCATGCGGGGCGGCCTGCGGGGTCTCTGCTCCCGCTCCCCACATAAGAACGCAGGATACTGTGAGGCCAAAAAGGAACACCCACGGAGCCATAGGTAGGGGAGTCATATCACTATATTCTCGCTGGCAGCTGGGTTGGAGACACAGGAAGCAGGAGCCACACTGTTTACTGCTCCGCTTGCAGGCTCAGCCACCATCTTCTTGCTAGCCCCCATTTGCTGCTAGCGTGGCCACAGCAGTTATATTAGTGGCTAGTGGCTCACTGGTTACAGCTGACGGCCAACTAGTCACAGCTGACGGCCATTTACTACCCGAGCCAGCACCTTCTACGTGAGGCCGAGAGCCTGGAAACTGCTCTCTGGGACTCTGTCCCCACAGGCAGGGACCGGGTGTCTGGAGCACCATGCTCTTCTCCCTCCATCAGCGACGGGTAAAGTGAACTGGATGCGAGTGCTCTGCATTTGTTAGCGCCCCGAGCACCTCACGTTGTCCCTGCAGGGGAGGAAAGCTGCTTTCCAACTCTGCAGGCTGCAGATACTCGAGCTGAAAGTGACTCTGCCTTCTGACTCCTCTTCCCTGTGATTCCCCACCGCCTCCCTTCACTTAGGCCGTCCTAGGCCCCCCGCCTCTGGGCCATAGCGTGGGGGGCCCATCATGCCTTTTATCTCAAGCCAGGCCCTCAGCTCTCTTGCTTCACCTGCCTTCCTCTGGTTGGTAGCTTCATTTCTTTTTCCTACACCCCCTGGGCTGGGATCCTCTGCCAGGACTGCCCCCATCTGTTCTCTGTTGCTCAGGGTCAGCTTCACTGCCTCATACTTTGGAGCACTCGTCTCATCCATTTCCTCTTTGAAACAGCTTTAGAGTGTCCCTAAAGACCTTTGTGATCCTTGCCATTGAGAGGGGGTGGGGGTGACAGGAAACTGGGTTTCCGTTCCCAATACCTGGATTCCCCAGGGGCTGGGGTCTGCAGGCCTGGCTGTGAGGCAGACGCATCGCGAGGGTCGTGCTTGGTGAACATTAGTAGCAGCAGCAGTACCCAAGGCAGGGGAATGAAGCAGAAGGCTAGTGTGCAGCCCGAGTGGGAGAGGGGGTGATGGAAGGGCCACTGCTACCAAGCAGCACACTCAACCCTGCCCAAGCGCCTGGTCAAGGAAGGTGGGAGGAGGGCCAGGAAGCAGGCACCTGGCAGAGTTGCCCTGGCCGGCCAGTCTTCCTTTTCCCCAACCACATGCCAGATGCCAGGGATACAAAAATGTAGATGACCTGCTCCCAGGCCTCCAGGTTCTCACCTGTATATGAGAGACGGCCACGGGGATGGCTGACTATGGTTCCCCTTCATTGATCTCTTGTTCTATGCCTGGCACTGTTCTAAGTGTTTATGTATGTTAACGCATGTCACCCCCACCACAAACTTAGGAGGCTTGAACTGCCATCATGCCCATTGTACAGAAGTGGAAACTCAGGCACAGGGAGAGTTAAGAATCTTGCCCAAGGTAACACAGCAAGTTGGGTGTGAACCCAGGTGGTCCTGCTCCAGAGGCCCTGGTCTTACTGCTCACCAGGATGAGACAGCACAGGGATGGGTGCTGCTCAGGTTGTTCAGGATGCTGCAGCAAGCAGGGAGGGCTTCACGGAGGAGATGGCATTTGAGCCTGGGCTTAAGGGTAGAGTTGAAGTTCGCCAGCAGTAGAGGGCCTGGGGCTTTGATGATGCCAGTGGGCTGGGCTGGCTGTCGACAGCAGGGGCGATGCAGTGCGAGGCACCTCCTGCCCGTCCGTGCTCCCTGCACCCAGGGTGCTCCCTCCCCTGCCTCAGTGACAGCACCTTCAGACATCTCCCTGCTTTAGCCATCCTGCCAATTTGTCCTTCATTCTACAGCTGGAAGGGCAGCGCCGACCACACCAGCACCCTGCTTCCAGCCCTTCCCTGGCTCCCCACTGCTCTCAGGATGACATCCAAACCCTCACGGCTGTGCCAGCCCACTGTGGCCTTGTCTCCTAGATTGCCCTCCCTGCGTGCTGTGTCTGCTGTCACTGGTCTGCTTGTTACTGGTCTGCAAGTGCTCTGTGCTTCTCTGGCTGCCAGGCCTTTGCTCGGTGTTCCCCTTGCCAGGAGTGCTTTTCCCCACTTCTTTACCTAACACCTACTCATCCCCCACATCTCTCTGCTGAGGTGTAATCCCATCCTGGAAGCTTCCCGAGTCCCCCAGCTGGTGTAGATGTTTCTGCTCTCACAGCCTGAGCTCTCCTCCTTCACAGCACCCCCCACACACACTGCACCATCATTGCTTACGGGTCTCCTCCTGACCTGAGCAGCAACCATCCACGGCATCTCTGGGTGCGCAGTGGGGATGGGCTGAGCTGAACCTAACGGGCCTGAGGGAACCGGGCAGTGAGGAGAGGTGAGGCCGACCATGCTGCTCATCCCTGCTCTCGGGCCTGTGAGGTGTGTCAGAGCATGGAAGGAGCACAGGAGTGTCCAGGTCAGCAGCCAGGACCCCTGCCAGCACCACAGTGTTGTCAGGTCCCACAGAGTGTGAGGTGGGCTCCAGGGAATGTACCTGAGATTAGAAGCCTGCACTCACAGAGCCTCTGGCAGGGTTTCCCGTCACCCCACACTCATCACAGGAACTCAGAGAGGTCAGTGTCACTCACTAGGAAGTGAGGACAAAGCTCGGATTCCAACGCCAACCCCCCCCCATCCTGCCTCTGGTGAGCCCCAGGAACAGGCAGCTTGGTGTAATAGGGTCTGTAGGGCTCTGAATAGTCCTGTTCTATCGGGGTTTTACTTGTTTTGGGCACTGGTTATATGGTTTCTTCTCTGTTAAAGTTCTTCAAACTACATATACTTAGTGATTTCTGTAACTTTGTATAGGTATGTATGTTGTACTTCAACAAAATGTTTACTTAAAAGAAATTCCTCTAAGTGGCTGGTGGTGGAGCTTTTCTTTGGTCACCCTGAGGGTGAAAGCCACAAGCTGAGGCTAGAAGGGCAGGAAGAGAGAAGGGGCCGCGCTGTCCAATCCCGGAACTACCTCTAGTCTGTTGTGTTTTTTTTAGAATGTTTGTTATTGGTTTGTTGGGTTTTTGTTTTGTTTTTAAATTTTTTATTGGGGAATATTGGGGAACAGTGTGTTTTTCCAGGGCCCATCAGCTCCAAGTTGTGTCCTTCAATCTAGTTGTGGAGGGCGCGGCTCAGCTCCAAGTCCAGTTGCCATTTTCAATCTTTAGTTGCAGGAGGCGCAGCCCACCATCCCATGTGGTAATTGAACCCGTAACCTTGTTGTTAAGAGCTCGTGCTCTAACCAGCTGAGCTATCGGCTGCTCCTCTGGAAGCTCAGTGGCAGCCTGTTGTCTTCAATCTTCGTTTCAGGAGGCGCAGCTCACTGGCCCATGTGGGAATCGAACCAGCAACCCTGTTGTTCAGAGCTCATGCTCTAAACAACTGAGCCATGCGGACGCCCACTCAAGCCTTTTTATGTGAGGGAAACAGACCCTTCTCCCAGTAGGCACTGCTTCCTGGGCTCTGTGATATACATGGGCAGGATGAGGCCAGGAACCTTGTTTGTTTAGAGCAGCTGCCATGTCCCCAGTGCCAGGCACAGAGTGACCACTCAGTAAGTATCTGTTAAGTCAATAAGTTTATTGAAACCTTTAAACAAATGAACAAAAGTTATGTTCCAAGGGCGATGGTGCTAGACAACCTTGGGAAAATGCTGAGAGACCCATGGTCAATGGAAGAAAATATTCCCCCCAGTGACAGTTAGTCCCCGGAGGCAGTGAGAACACGTGGGGCCTGAGTTCTAGTCCTGCCACTGCCTCATTGTTTGCCCTGGGGGACGTCCCTCCTCCCTGTGCGTCTGCTGTTGTAGGAGGCTGGTTGTGAGGGTGATCCGAGTCCTAGTGTGAGCAAGTGCCTGGCTTGTGACAGGGCTAGGTGGGGGTTGCCTTCCCACCCCCTCTGCCTTAGTTTCTTCGTCTGGCAGAGAAGAGCTGGCGGTGTGAACAGAGGACCTCCCAGTAATCAACCCCACTCTTTCTCATCGTCCCAGGAGAACTCCCTGGAGCAGCTTCCCTGGAGTTACCGGGAGAAGACCCGCTTTGGCCGCCTGGCCCAGGACCTGATTGAAGAGCTGGTTGGCTCCTGTCGGAGAAAGCCATTTGCATTAGTCTGTGGCTCGGCCGAGTTTACCGAGGACATGGCCAGGTGCTTGCTACGTGCCGGCCTGACCAAGGATTCCTACTTCCTCTTCTAGGCCTGGCCTCCCTTGCAAAGCCCAGGCCAGGGGCCTGCCATGGGGACCCAGGAAGGAGCACAGACGGCATCAGAAGGTGTGGACCACCACTCATTTCCCAGGTGACCTGGGGCGGACGTCTTACCTCTGCGCGCTCCATCTCGCATCTACCCCATGAAGTGCCTGACTCCCTCCGGCAGGCATCCTGCTGCGTGGAGGGTGGATGGGGCTGCAGCCTGGGCATCTTGGGGGACTCCCCAGAGGAAGCCAGGGCCAGGCTGAGCCTCCGGATTGGGAGGCGTAGGCAGGAGGAGAGGCGGGAGGAGCTTCCCCAGTGCCTCAGGTGGCAGGGCTTGTGTGAGGCTTGTGTCGGGCCCTGCCCTGTAATATCTATTCCAGAGCCTGCTCCCCCGGAGACTGGGCATCGCTCTGTGGGTGTCCTGTGTGGCCTCAGAGCTGGCTCAGCCGAGGGGCTCACTAAGTGTTCAGAATGGTCAGAGGGGCGTCCGCGAGCACTTTGCAGGAGGGACGTGCCTTACATTCCTCCAGGGCCTGAGCCTGACACATGGAAAGTCTTGCGTTCTGTGACCTGACCACATGCTCAGAGTGAGGTGGGGCCTTGGATGGGCCCTCGGCCTTTCCTGCTGCAAAGGCTGCACTCTTAGTCTCCCTTCCCTGGCTCAAGAGCCCAGCCCAGAGTCCTTTCTCCAGCAAAAGAGGCACACACTCAAACGCCCCTCCTTCCTGCAGGCAGCCAGCTCAGCCCTTGCCTTCAGCTCTGGCACCCTGGCTACAGTTGCTATGGAGAGCTAAAGATAGAGCAGGAGTCAGGAGACCTGGGTCCTTGTCCCTGCTGCCCACTGAGTGGCTACTGCTTTCTGACCCCCCCACTCCCCTCCGTGCCCCGCCTCCTGCCTCCTGCCGGGGGCATGCCCGCCCCAGGGAAGCCAGCACTTCTGGGGAGCACTGCAGGTAAGGAAGTCTGCTTTTCACAGCCTGGGCTCCAGGGCGCAGCACCCGCTCAGGCTGGTTACAGGCAGTCCCAGAGTCAGGATGTTAAGTCCTGGGATGTCAGAACGAGAGGACCGTGGAATCGGAGAGCTAGGATTTTACAGTCATAGAATCCCAGTCGTCGTCACAGCAGAGATTAAAGTTAAGACCTCCAGAAAGCATCCAGTCAGGCAGACTCATTGTATCAACGGGGAGACTGAGGCCCGGTGACACTGACTGACCTGCCCAAGGTAAAATAGGTCACAGCAGAGCCAGCTCTAGAAGCCAGGTCTCCATGTCAGCCCTGTGCTCAGAGTTCTGGACCGGTCACTTACAAACTGGGCTCCACAGGACACACGGGTGCCTGGCATGGCAGCAGGGAAGGGAAGGGATGGTCAGAGGGCCTCTCCAGGCCGCCCTTCAACCAGAGCAGTTTTATTTTTATCCCATTTCTACCTTGGGGCTTGGATTAATTTTCATTTGTGAAAAAGGGTTTTCTTGCACTACCTAAAAAGTTGTGGCAAATTTCTGTGCTGTTCTATGTTCAATAAATACGACAAGCAGTTGGGGGATGGTACCAAAGGTTTCAAACTGTTTCTCAGGCAGAATTCCCTGGTCAAAAAGATACTGAGAATACCTTTGTGAGCTTTGCCAAGAATCACATGTACACGAGTATGTTACAGGCTCTGAAAACTCCAATCAAAAGTAAAGAAACTTTTCTCATTTTGTTTAACTCAGAGTTTCCCAAGCTTATTTAACTGTAGAGCATTTTAATTCTCTAGAATCTTTTGAGACTAGTGTTCCATACAACATGCTTTGGGAAATGCTGGTCTGTTGCCCGGCCTCCTTTTAGCACCATGTAGAGTGTGGGAAGGTCCTGCACTGAGCATACGTCCCAGCAGGAGCTGACTTCTTTGCGCCTGGCCTGTGACTTGGGCGAGACAGGTGTCTCCTCTCAGGCCGCAGAGGTCTGGGCGTGTTCCTCTCTCTGTGATTCTCCTCACGGGTAGTCCTGGAGGGCCTGTCATGAGCCAGACTGTTCTGGGCACCAGGAGACAACAGTTAACACGACAGGTACAGTTCTGGGGAGCTCCACTGGGGAGCTTACGGCCGGAAAAGGAGGGCATACATTAAACCGGTCATGCCGAAAGGGAGGAGTGTTCCAGAAAGGGGCTTGTGGAGAGTCGATGGCAAGGGTTTTTAGCCTGTCCTAGGAGAGCACCAGGAACACGTCACTGCACTGAGGGTAGAGGCTTCACAGGCAACAAGGCAACATCGTTACTCATGAGGGTGGTAGGGGTGCACACTGAAGAGGTGGGGTCTGGGGCAGTGTGTGGGTGTCTCTCTTTGTTCCCTTTTAGATACTTATATTTGCATAGTGTACAAGGTCAGGCGGTGATCACCAGCAGCCCCTTTTGTACTACAATGTTGTCTTCTCCTTCCCCTCAATCCATGTGGGATCTGTGCAGCCTGGAAACACATGGATAAGAGACCGTATGGGGTCCGTATGGAGACCGTATGGGTCCACGTTGGTGGGGACCCAGCTGTGCCCTTCGTGCCAAGATGCCAAAAGGCTCCTATCGTCCGGAACCTTGAGAGCTCGTGGCTGGGAGCCATGCCTCACGAGATGCAGGGCTGCCATCTCTCCTGATAACACCATCCCACGTGTCGTGGGAGCTGTGCTGTCAGGGTGATGGTAGCAGAAATGACAGCTGCCTTAGTCCAGCTCCCGCTGTGTTTTGCCTACACCTCTGGGGCAGTCCCCTCGTTGGTCTCCCAGCCTCCAGCCTCTCCCCCCACACACCCTTTCATACTGCAGCCAGACTGGTTTTTTGTTATTGTGGTAAGAACACTTAGCATGAAATCTACCCTCTTAACACATTTTTAAGTGTGCTGTGCATTGTTGTTGACTGTAGGTGCAACGCTGTACAGATCTCCAGGCCCTTTTCACACCACTGTTTCTAACATGCAGATCTGAGCCTGTTGTTCCCTTGCTGAAGATACTTCGATGGCTCCCTGCTACCCTCAGGATGCAGCCTCTTAGCTTTGTTTACCTTTCTAGACTTATGTTACTGATTCCTTGCTCCCAATTCATGTTCCAAACTTGTCTCCTCCATCAGTCAATTCCTTCACATTTGTTGCTCCCTCTGCCTGGGCCATCCTACCACCCTTCTGTCTTCTACTCACCCTTGCTTACCTCCTTGTCTTTTGGGGGCTTAGCTGAGTGTCACTTCCTGTCGGAAGCCTTGCCCGCCTCGCCACTCCAGGCTAGATTAGTGAGCAGCCCTGTGCGTTCTTCTGTCGCTGCACGTCTCACACTCTTGTTCGCATATGAGCACATCAAGGGCCCTGTCCCCAGGCCGGCTCTCTGTGTGCCCAGCATGGGTGGGCACGCAGTACATCCTGGATGTCCAACACCCGACGAAGAACCAATACTCATGGAGTCCTTTACAAGGTGCAAAGTGCTTTTCATCTAAACTGAAGCACATAATCATCACCAGAATGCATGCTATTTTATTAACCCAATTTACTGATGAGAAACTAAACTTCCAAGACATTTAGCAATTCTCCAAGGTCATGTAGGGGCACACACATTCCAACATGCTCCAGTTGTGGTCATGTGTGACTCATGAGTGCATCAGGAAATGTGTATAAAGATTTTCATTGCTGCACTGTTGGAAATAGCAAAGAATAAAAAAACCTATATGTCCATCAATAAGAGAAATACACTGTTCTATAGAGGTTCGTGCAGCAGAATACCACACAGCACTAAAAAATGAATGAACCAGGTCTACATGTATCAACATAGGCAAAATCCTAAAAACATAATAATTGAGTGAAAAGCAAATTATAAAAGGAAAGGTACAGTGAGATACCCATATTTGGAAAGTTTAAAAACACGAAGTAATGCCAAATGCTCAGGAAGGACACTGGTGACCTCTGGGGACAGAGGGAAGGGTGTAGGATAGGGTGGGTGGGGGACTTTCATCTGTGTCACTTGATTATAAAAATATTTGAAATGAATATGGCAGAATGTGAACATTGGTGAATCTGGGTGATGAGTTCACTGATTCTGCTTTATTACGTTCTACCTTTTTTGTGTTTGAAATAGTTCCATAATTAAAAATTTTTCAATAAGGTTAACTATGCCTACTCAAAGTGCTTCAGAAACTAGAGGTTTAAACACATTCATTTCCTCTCCCCCACCTCAGGATAGGCTAAGCCCCTTTATGCCTCCAAGCTTTTTCTTCTCTCATTTGAAACAATTGGGGAGCACCTACTGTGTGCCGGCCTTGGTCTAGATACAACAGTAATAGTATAAATTATGCCCAGGACTCCTAGCTTTCACGCTGTTCCCTCTGTCCGTCTTCCTCGTAAACTCAAACCAGAGTGACTTTCTAGACACCCCCGTTTGGGACTCCTTTGTTGTTATGTTTCGTTCCGTTTTAAATGAGGCAGACCTAGGTTCAGATCTCTTATTGATTCTGTAAGTATTCAGGGCAAGGTAATTGGTCTTCCTGAGCCTCAGTTTACTTATCTACAAAATAGGGAGCTTGTCTCCCAGGGTTGCGTGAGGATGAGGGAAACGTAATCCCCACACACAGCACCTGACACAGAATGGGCATGAGAACCCAGTCCCCTTCTCTCCTCTCCCTGGCTGCCCTTCCCAGCAGTGCCTGGCTCATGGCTGGCCTCTGAGGACAGCAGCTGTTCTCAAACTTTTCACTATCAAGAACTCCCCCTGTTATTTTTCCCATGCTTTGGAAGATTTTGATCCCCAATTGCATGCATTAACTCATTATTAATTTATCTCCCATTTTTTATTAATCAAAGACATAGATAGCTGCCCTTCGGAGCTTCTGATCTGTACAGCCAGCTGGGAGCTGCACGTGGTTGGCATAATTCCAGCCACAAGCAAAGGAACTCAGCGGTGTGTGTGGCCTGGGTGGCCTGAGGAAGGGTAAATGTAGGTGCATTGTACTCATTTTCTTTTAATTGACCATGAGTTGTGGAAGCTGCTGGCCTTGCCTGGGTGGGCGCTGCTTTGACAGGCCACTGACTGCTGGGCTAGAGGCTGAGGTTTTGGGGCCAGGCTCTGCACAGGGCCCCACGTAGGTCCCTCACTCATCCCACAGGGCTCCCTCCAAATAGATGGCGTGCACCGGTGGCACGCCGGAGAGCGTGGGGTCCACACAGCTGTCTGCGTGCAGGTCCCATGGGCTCTGGCTGCAGACCACCACGTCGTCTTGCCCCTTGCTCCCAAGGCTGACAGAGCACACTAGCTTCTAGCAGAGCAGGGTGACAGCCTTGGCAGGTCCTGGATCTCGGCACTCAGCACTGTGGTCAGGTGGGCACGCTGGGCCGGATGGTAGGCCACACGGGCCCGCTTGGAGGGTAGTGAGCTGGTATCAGCTCCTTCACCTGCATGCTTCTCCGGCCGGGCTGAGCACAAGGGAACCTGGAAGGAGGAGAGGAGGGGGGTGATGGTGTGTGTGTGGTGTGTTTGTAACAAGGAGTAGAATTTGGGCTTGGAGCCTAATATGTTGAACACAGAACCCTGAGTGGGAGCATACAGTTTGGGACACTGGTCTGGAAAATGGAATGCAGAACCTGGAACACAGGAAAATAACTGTATAGCTGGGCAGTACTGTGCAGAGATTAACCTGCCCGCCAAGTGGCTCAGCCTACAAAAGTGCCCGAGGGCCCGGGGCCCTGACTCCTGCCTGTCCCTGCACTCCAGGCACCGGCCCACACCTGCTCCTGGATGACACTCGTGGCCGCTGGGGCTGCAGGTGGGGCCTCGACTGTGTTTTTGAAGCTGTCCAATTCCATACAAATGAAAGTGAGCACAGAGGTAAACAGCATTTGCTGGGTGCAATCCTGGTCCCCTCCTCACTTTCTTCCTGTTGGCCCGGGAACTGGAGGCTGTGACGGTTCTGTCCGGTCTTATGGGAAATCATTCCCGGTGCAGCCTTCTCACCCCAGCCTTTGGGAACAGGGACAGGGCAGAGAGACTGGGAGAGAAGCATAGAGATTCACAGAGACAGGAGAGAGAAGGGGCTGTGGCTTCCTCCTGGCAAAGTCTCAGCCCTGGGGCTGGTGTGGCTCCCAGGGGTGTGAGGAGCCAACAGGACCTCTGGGCCCCTCCTGCTGTCCCCAGGACTCCACCCCAGCCCAGCACTGGCGTTGGTTCCGTGGGGGCCTGCCTCCTCCTGTGTTCCCTGCATTCAGCTTTCCACCTCTCTCTTTGACCCTTCACCTTTCTCTCCTAGTTGTTCTCTGTCTATATTCCTGCCCCTTTTCTCCTGCCCCTCCGCATCATATAGTCCCCCCCCCGCCCCTCCCCACACTGCCACAGGAGAGGAAGTCTGGGAAGCGGTGCACCCATCTCCCTCCAGGCAGGGCCAGCCCCTGCTGACGAGCGCAGAGGGTGGGGTGCTCCCTGAGTGTCCCTACCTCCTGGCTTCTGCCACTGAGACCAGACTCATGGGAAGTTCTCCTAATCCCCAGAGCTCTACTTAATAGAGAAATGTGGCTCTCTGGGGCCCAGCCAGGAACCCCCAGGGGTGGCACAGCCTCCCTGCCTCCCCTCCCCTTGTCAGCCCAGACCCTTGTGGAAAGGGGAAGCATTAGGCAGCACCCTCCCCATCTGGCACCATCCCTGTACTCAGGTACAGTGACAGAAGGCAGATAGGAAAACAGAACTGCCCTAGAGAGAAACCCCAGATACAGAGGTGCACACGAGGGCTGTGTGAGCACATATACTCAGAATTACGAGCACGCAGGCACTGAAGTACACACCTGGGGGTAATGATTTTACACTGAGGTACAGACCTGTGCCCCAACAGAGAGCTGTGCACCCATGGAAATAGACGTGCACTTACAAATGTTCACATGCGGAGAGGCACATATCCCGAGATTGTCACGCACACATGCACCTGCGACATTTGCACTTAGCTGTGGGTATACACTCAGTGAGGGACATTACCAGCCAGATCTGTATAGATCCAGAGAGAGAGCTGGGTACGTGCAGGTCTAGATGCCTATTCATAGACACAAACGTGTACATGCAAAAGCAGAAGTGTGTGTGACCCACGTGTATACACAGGAATGGGCGTGTGTACAAAGAAACAGGTACGAGTGCACAGTGATGGGTGTGGTCACCAAAGGAATGGACAGTTACCCACAGAGATCAGTGTGCTTGGTGCCCGATGCATTGACACGAAGATGGGTTCACGTACTTGAAGAAGCTGCGACCAGAAGATGGCACAGGGCATCCCAATATGGACAAATATACACAGTGAAAGAAACAGGCTTGCACCGCAGCCGCCGCCTGCCGCCCAGACACAGCGTCTTGCGTCTGTGTGCTCTGGGGTGCTGCAGAGCCAGCCACGGTACGAGGGTCATCTCTATGCCAAGATGCACCCAGAAGTTTGAGGGTGGGTCCTGAGAGCTCAGTGGGGCACCCACTGGCAGGCCCCCAGGTACCAGGGTTGACTGTCTTGTGAGTGGCTCAGGCACGCATTAATGACCCTGGCAGGCAGTTGGCAGGTGCCTTTTTTGCTTCTTGACCCCCTTCCCCACCTGGGGCCCAGGAGAGAAGGCTGCTGGTTAGAGGGCGGAGCAGCCAGGCAGCGGAGGCCCCACTCAGAGATGATGTCAAAGAGACATGGGCTAAAACAAAGTGCGAGAAGACTGGAGATCCTTGTAGCATTTGGAGCTCACACAAATGGAATGCAAGATAAGGGAAAACTGGCACTCTGAGCTTACTATACCAGCACGGTTCTACGCACTCCACACGTGTAACCCATGTAATCTTCTCAGTGCCCACAGGGAGATGCCATTCGCATTTCACAGGTGAGGAAATGGAGGCCTGGAGAGACGAAGTGCTTGTCCAAGCCACACAGCCAGTAACGGCCAGAGTTGAAGCCACATTGTCCTGTTCTCGGAGCTCCCTGCCTGACTACCACACCCCGCCATCCTGCCACTCATGCTTTGGACACAGATGAACATGGACGTGAATCGACAGGACGCTTCCCAGCTGTGTGTCCTCGAGCAGTTCAATCCATAAACGGCACATTCAGGATGTGTTAGGGGAGGATGAGCAGCAGAGGCTCAGTCAAGTGGGAGTTTGTGCTCTGGGCTGAGCCCTGTGCTGGGCCCTGGAATGAAAGGCCAAGAAGACAGAGGGTATTCACAGAAAAACCTCTCTGTGCTGGGGGTGAGCTCAGGGACGGGCTGTCAGGGAGGGGCTTGGGGTGGAGTCAACAAAGCTTGCTGGAGGAGGTGACTGTGTTTGGAAGGATGAACAAGAGTCTGTGAAGGGTGGAGCCTCACAGGCTCAGGGCACAGCATGTGAGGAGATGCTTGGTGGCTGGTGTGTGGAGCTCAAGGTGGGGAGAAAGTCTGAGATGTGCTGGGGGCCGGGGGTGTCCCAAAGAAGCCTGAATGCCAAACAGGACTTTGGATTTTATCTTGAGCAAAGGGTGATATTGTCAGATTAGCATTTCAGAAAGATCAGAGTAGAAAGTGGTTTGAGATGGGCAGGGAAGGAGCAGACACAGGGCAGTGAAGAGGCCACTGCGATGAGAGAGCGTGTGGGTTGTGATGGCTTCAGAGGGGGTTTCAGAGCCTAAAGTGGCGACCAAGGTCAAGTGCGACCATGGATGTGGGGGTGAGGGGACGGGCAGTCAAAGCAGTTCCGACTTTTCTGCTTGGTAGGTTGGTTGTGCCAGCACATTCACAGGAAATACCAGAGGAGTTGGATGGATTTGGGAGGCATCGATGAGTTCAGTTTGTGAACTGTTGGTTTTGAGGAGCCTGAGCAGCACTCAGGGGGCTGCCAGCTCCCCAGTCATCCTTGTATCGCTCTTTACTAACCAAAGTCTGGTTCTGTTGTGGTAGCAAAGGTAAAGCGTGTTAAGCCTGTCATGATAACCTGCTCCTCTGCCGGTGATGTTCTCTGGCTGGGCATGTGTCTTAGTTTGGGCTCTTCCAGAAGCAGGCTCAAGACAAGGATTTGAATGCATGTGATTTATTTAGGAGAAAGAGGGACCACTGGTAGGATTTAGTGAGCAGGAGTTGCTGGTGACCACTTAGTTTGAACTGTAGTGCGCTGCAGCAGGCCTCGGAGCGGGGAGGGGAGAAAGGGAGGGGAAGAAAACGTGTAGACACTGCTTGCAGGAAGCGTGGCTGTGAAGGCCAGCAGATGGGCAGGATGGGAGCTGGAGGGAATGTTAGGGTCATGGAAAGTGTTTGTGTGCCCATGATAGGGAGACCTGCGTGTGCTTAAATGTGGAGGAGAGAGAGCCAGCCGGGCAGGAAAGGCTGAGGTTATGGAGAGAGGCGGGAGCTAATGGGGAGTTACGTCCCTGAGCCGGGGGAGGGTGCGCTCTGTAGGGTGGAGGGATTATCCTTGGACAGCAGATGGGACTACCTTTCTCTGAGGCTGGAGGGAAGGGTACAGGAGCACTTGTGGACAGGGTGAGGGGTGTCAGGTGGCAGGGTTCTGCTTTCTGCCTTGCCTTTTTGCTCTGCAGGAAGGGGTAGGGTCATCTGCAGAGGGAGGTGGGGATGCACTGTCTCGGGGCGAATGTGGAGAGTCACAGAGAGAGCCACCTAAGGAAACATGAAAAGGCAGCCGGGGCTGGGGGGGACTGAGACCCTAGATGAGGCCAGAGACCATGAAGGGATACTGTGCCGACAGGACTCGGCTCAGCAGTGCTCAGAGGTCCAGATACACAGGGAGACGGGGCCAGCAGGGCTTGGCCAGCAGGTGTCATGAAAGGAGAGCTGGGATGACCCTGACCCTGGAATCTAAGCCCAAGAGGGAAGGTGGGACGAGGGGTCTGCGAGGTGGGGGCAGAGCAGCAGGGAAGAGACCCAGTGTCGGGAGGTTGCACGATAGTGTGGGAAGAGAGGCGGTTGCTCTGGGAGGTTGGAAGAACATTTCAGAGATGAGTGATTTGAGGGCCTGCACGTCCGGGCTGTAGTCACAGTAATGGCACCAGTCTCACATTATGATGCCTCCGTGGAGGCCGTCACAGCTCTGCCCACATCCTGCGACACTGACCATTCCCAGGCACGCGGGTCACTCCCAGGCAGGTTGGAAATGTCTGAGGGTGATGCCGTCAGCAGCCTTCACCCCGGGGAAGTTGGCATTTGGCGGCCAGACACTCCCCTTGCTTACCCCTCAGTGGAACAATTTGGGTTGTAGTCTACACTGTCTAAGGAGGGGCCCTGGGGGGTCGAGCCTTGGTTGCCTACATGGCAAGCTGCTCATTGACACACCCTGCACAGGCTGCTTCTCATCCCTGTCTTACTCCCTTCTCCACTACGACCTGTGTTTCCTGGGGTCTCCTTCCAAATAAACGACTTGCCCTCCATTTCTTGTTACAGAGACTTCCTGTGGAACGACTCAACCCAAGACAGTGGCTCAATCCCCTTGAGCTTCAGTGTCCTCCTGTGTAAGATGGGGAGTCTAACATGTGCCCCTGAAATTGCGGGGACGCACCCGGTAGTGAATGGGGGGCTCCTAGCACCACGCCCAGCGCTTCGCAGCCCTGGGCTAGCTCCCTCCCTCTCTCTCACACACAGTGCTCTGTTAGTAAAAGCTCCCATCTCCTCAGACTGCCCAGGACAGCTGAACCTTTCTGTCCCTGCCAATCAAGCCCCATAGGTAAGCCGATGCCTCAGGCCTGACTATGCCTGATGCTCTTTGCTGAACACCTTCCAGGTGGCCTCCCATGCTGGCAGCGAAGGGATCCCTGGGGACCTCCTGACAAAAGGATGGGCCAGAGGCAACATGTGGTCTGGCAGATGGACGTCTGAGTTTCTCTGAGGTAAATAAAAATCATGCTGGCTCCTGTGCTCTGAGCCAGGCCCTGGCTAAGACTTGCCATACATTATCTCATCTAAGGCTCCCAGCGCACCGTTGGCTACCGCGTTACTCCTGTTTCACAGCGAGGAGGCTGGGCCTCACAGAGGCTGGTGACTTTCCCAGGTTCCTGCAGCCTGGCCGTGAGGGGCAGAGCCAGGATTCAGTCCTTGTCGGTCAAACCAGGACCAGGCTCCTCACTGGAAGGCAGAAATGTGCCCCATTCACCTCGGATGCCCTATGTCTGGTGCAGGCTCTGAGCAGAGGAGCTTAGGAAATGAACGTTGGGCTGAACTGAACCAAATAAGTCTCCTAAAGGAAATGGATTTTGTTTGCTGCTGGACACACAACCCTGGAGGGTATTGCTTCAGCCTAGCTCCTAGCACAGGGCTTGGCACATATGGAAGTTCAAGCAAGGTTTGGGGATCAGGAAAGGAGTGAACATTTAATATTCTTGGCCAGAATTAACACTGTGGTTCTGATCCATGATTGCAGTAAGAGTTGAGCAATAGGATTCCCCATTCTGTTATTCCTGCTGCATTCTTCCATGAAAAAGGCTTTTCCTTCATTAGCTGTCCACTACAATGTCCTTTGCTCACCTTCTAAGCTAATCGAAGCATGTCTGAAGGATGTTTCTCCTGTCCCACTAATTAGAGGCTTCTTTCAGCTCCCTCATGGGTGAGGGATGAGAAAAATCTGTAGCAAGCACCCATTATGTACTTTAGCATATGTTATCACATTTCATTTCCACAATAGCCCAGAGCTGAATGGCCCCATTGGACAGATGAGTAAGACCGAGACTCAGAGGAGTTAGATGACTTGTTAGAGGCTGACCTAGGATGGATTCCAGATCTACCTAGCCCCCAAACTCATGCCCTTTCTCCATCACCAAATTCCCTTCCAGCCCCAGCTTGCTTCCTTTCCTGATACAGTGTGGCCAGTGCAGATCTCAGAACGTGTAAACCTGGTGACACTAGATCTGTCACCTTAGGATGGAGTGAAGGAAGAACCTGGATATCAGCTTACTAATTCGAGGGGCCAATGAATTATTCACACCACCATTAACTTGGAGGCCCTTTCAGCCTCACCTGTCTTTCCCCTGCTGCAGACCCTCAGATCCTGGCCTGCTTAGAGCTCTGCAGACTTGTGGGGGACTCCCAGTGAGGAGATGCTGGCACAGCTGAGGTCCTATCTGCTGCTGGCAGTGGCACTGCTGGGCCCAGGCCCCAGGGCCCAAGCCATGAAAGGTAGGAACTCCTGGGGACAGGCAGGAACCAGGAGGAGGGGGAGAAGAATGGGCAGGTAGCAGCCAGGGTCTCAGGAGGTTTCTATGTGGGAGGCCAGAAAGCAGGAAGCCCTTTTGGAGTAGTTAGTTGAGTCAAGGATAGATTTGTTTCTGAGATGGGAGAAGACAGTATTTACTAAGTGCCTGCCATGTGCTGGATGCTTTACATATGATTGCATTTAAACTTCACAACTTTAAGATGGGTATTAGTGTCCCATTTTACAGATGGGGAAACTGAGGGCAAGAGAGATTAAGTAACATGTCCAAGACTGCATGGTTACCAAGGGCAAAGGGAATGGCTTAGAGGACTATTACAGGTTTGTTTTTGGCAGGAGTCTTTATTCTGCTGCTGAGAGCCTGCTGTACTTCCCTGCTGCCAGCCAGGTGAAATCAAAGTTCCTTTTATGGCATTCAGTGCCCTCGGAGCATTGGCTCTGATTTCCGTACAGTACCCACCCTCAGTTCCCTGTGTCTCCTGGGCACACGTGTTTTGTCAGAGCGTCACCCCCTCTCCTAGAGATTCATCCCCCCCAGGGCTTTCACCCGCTGGCCGTTCTGCTTGGAAGGTCCCTTTTCTCTTTTTCCACATCTGGCTCATCTGTTAAATTCAGGTCAAACACCACCTCCTCAGAAAGCCTTCCGTGTCCCTTCAGCAGCCTCATGCTCCCTCTGTGGAGCTCCCAGAACCCGGCTGGCACCCTGGTCCTAGGCCATTTTGTGTTGCTCCAACCCCCCGGGTGTTATGTGCCTATCTGTGAAGTGAGGACGGTATCATTTCGCCTGTCTTCCAGGGGCACACAGGTAGTGGGGTCTCAGCAAACAGCCATCAATGTCTCGTTTTCCTGCGGGCTCAAGGGGGGCTCAGGAAGGAAATGTAACTTGCCCGTCGCCTAGTTAGTGGCACAGATGGGCTGGGCACCCAGGCGTCCAGCTCCACGCCTCAGTGGAAAACTCTTCCCATTTTCCAACCACCAGGATTTCAGTGGCCTTGGGGTGCCCCTGGGGGCCAGGGAGCCTGGCTCAGTCCTGGAGGACAAGGCCTCCACTTATGGTGGCACCTAGGGCATCCTGTCCCGTGCGCATGGCTAGGGGAAGGACAAGGACAGGCACTGGACAGAGTGTCCCTCTGTCCTCCTGCCATAAAGGCATGAATCAGACACTGTTCCTGCCCCGGTCTGGCCCAGGGGCCAGGCAGGGAGTTGGTAATGTGAACTGGATGTGCATTTGCAGCCGTTGCATGGCTTTGTGTCATCAATGCTCACAGCCACCAAGCAAGGGAGGTGTCGTTATCCCCACTTCTCAGATGCACAGTTGGGGCTCGGGAGGCTAAGTGATGGTGAGGCTGAGTCTTGGTTCATGCCATCTCCTCCCTCTAAGCTTCCCAGCTAACAAAACCTTCTCATCCTCCTAGTCAAACTCACATGTCACTTCCTCTGTGAATCTTGTCCCTCCGCTCATAGTGCTGGTCCCAGCAAGGCTGACCTCCCTTCCTCTGGACCTCAGGGCCCCTGTGTGGCTGCAGCACCGTCACATTGCAGGGCTTTGTCTCATGAGCCTGACTCCGAAACCCCACCCCCTGACTGTGAGCTCCCTGGGAGGGGCCCCGGGACAGGGCACGTGCTTGAGGAGTGTGTCTTCTCTTGTAGGAACTTGGGTTAAGGGTATGTTTCAGGATCTTTTGGTTGTAAGCGACAGAAACCCAACCTGGATGTGTTGATGCAAAAAGAGGAGTGCATTGGCTCTGTAACCAGGGAGGCAGGACTGTAGCTGAGCGAGGCTCAGGGTGCCCCTGGCCAGGGCATCTTGGCTTCAGGGTCATTTCCACTTTTCTCATGGCTTTTGACATCTGCTGACAAACTCTTAATTGAGCCTGGTCCCGCCCACCCAATACTTCCTATCTCCTTTTCCTGCTTTATTTTCCTCTATAGCACTTATCTCTATTTAATATGCTCTGTGTTTTACTTATTGTGTTTATGTCTGTATTCCCCACCAGAATGTAAATTCCATGAAGGCAAGAATTTTTGTCTGTTTTGTTCCTGCTGTAACCCCCACACCTAAAATAATGCCTAGTACTCAAGCGATGTTTGTTGAATGACTAAAAGAATGTCTGATAAATATTTGAAGAGTAAGTAAACAGAGGAACACATCCATGAACAAATGAACTGCCTTAGGACCGTGATGGCCTCATGCTCTTTCATCCCGTCCCAAAGACCCACCTTTGTAGCTGCACCCTCCCCCTAAGACCCCAGCGCTGACTCTGAACCATTCTTCTCTCTTGCCCCAGGTGTCAAATGTGGGGGTGTGCTCTCAGCACCTTCTGGAAACTTCTCCAGCCCCAACTTCCCCAGGCTCTACCCCTACAACACGGAGTGTAGCTGGCTGATTGTGGTGGCCGAGGGCTCATCTGTGGTGCTCACCTTCCATACCTTTGACCTGGAATACCACGACACCTGTGGCTTCGACTTCCTGGAGATCTACAACGGGGTGTCAGGAGACAGGGGCAACCTGCTGGGGCGGTTCTGTGGCCAGGCGCCCCCCCCACCCTTTACCTCCTCCTGGCACGTCATGTCTGTTGTCTTCCACTCAGACAAGCACGTGGCCAGCCACGGCTTTTCTGCAGGCTACCAAAAAGGCAAGGGGCCTTGGCAGTGGAGAGAGTGGCCCTGGGGGAGAGGTGGGACGAGAGCAGGGAAGCTAAGCTGAGACTGGCAGGGGCTCAGCGCCCCAGCACGTAGGCTGCTCCATAACCTGATGACCCTCCTGTCTTAGCTCCTGGGACCAAGGCAGCCTGCATTTATAGTCTCGATAATTGAGGGTTCCCACCTTCAGGACAACACGCCCCACGCCTCCCTCCATTATTCCCGGGAGCCCCCGAGAGTCTCAGTGTGCTCAGGAACAAGGCCTCTCGTGCTCTTCTCTTCTTCTCTTTCTTATCTCGTGCCATGGCATCAGGACACAGGAGAGGCTGCCAGGCTGCCATTGCTGCTCATTCCTCTGTACTATCCCATTACTTCCTGGGCACGGGAAGCCCCCACCCATGTCCTCCGGAGTGGAGGGGGACGAGGGTCTGTGTGGAACTGGTGACTCTCTCCTTCCCAAAGCCTTTCCTGAGTTTGCCTCTTGTATCGTGCATCCCTAATCCCTCCCTGCCTCCCTCAACTAAGCTTGCAGCCTGCCCTCCAGTCTAATAAGGGAAGTGGAGGCCTTGCTCTCCTTGCCTTTCTCCTTCACTCATTCCTCCTGTCCTCAGGCCTCTCTGCATAGACGCAAACCTCCTGCCTTTTCCCAAGGCCAAAGCCAAAACCTTTATTCATGGCAACTCAAGCAATAGACAACCACCGAGGCTCCTGGTACACAGTGTCCACCGACAGTAACCGGGCCTCAGGTGGCACACCAGTTCCCTCTGCCTTTAGAGGCATAGAATTGGAATTTTAGACCCTTAGATTTTAAGAATGTCAAGATAGCAAAGTCTGAAAAAAAATAGATATCAAAGTCTTGATTCCATGGACAGTGTGTTCCAACACTTTTTAGAACAGGAGTACTCTACTATGAAATGGAACCTCATAGTAATAATCCCTGTTCTATAAAACAGATACAGACAGCATTTTAGTGGTGTGCATTTATTCTGTAAGTTCATATTTTTAACACTTGTTATTGTAAGCCATCATTGAAAACATATTCATGAGTCAATATGGATGGCCTCCAATAAGTTACATGTTTACATGAAGACATGTGACTGTGGACACTGCCTTTCCCTGCATTAGAACATAGGTTGATTACAGCATAAGAATGAAATTTGCACCAGCTGCCCTGCCTGCAGATGGCTGCCCCAGAGGGCCACTGTGGAACCCTGGAGCACAGTTTGAAAGGCTTGATTGAGAATGTTAGCCTTGGAAGGGATCTCACAGACTGTCAAAACCTGCCCTCTCATTCCACAAACAATCAATCTGAGACCAGAGAGAACATGTGCCTTCCCAAGATCACACAGCTCAGAGGGGGAAACACTGGGACAAGAAGTCAAGTCCTTAGCCGCCCGGCACAGTGCTCCATTCACAAAGCCATGACATGGGGTGAGAGATTCTGGAGTCGCACAAAATACATTGAGTGTGCCCCTCCCAGCTCCTGGCCCCCAGGTAGTCATGGCATTCATTATCACTAACCTCCTGGTTGTATTAGCTAAACTAGATTCTGACAGGATTTCACCAGCATCTTCTTAGATTCTGCACGAGTCTGAGACCGGTGGATCAGGCTGGGCAGGTTTTATGATTTCTAATATTCCCATGAGGCTCAGAGAGGTTGGATTACTTGCCCAGGGTCACACAGCTAATATTAGGCAGAGTTGGGAGACACCTGCCTCAGACCTCCAGCCCATCTCTACTTCATTAGATTCTCTCCCTAAGCCTCATTTTCTCATCTGTTAGAGAGATTTAATAACATTTCTGAACTTAGGCCACTTAGTCTCTGTACCCCACTGGCCTGGTAGGAGTAGACAGTGAGTATAGCAAGGTCAGTGCGCAGGCTGTGC
The DNA here is from genome assembly GCF_964194185.1 of Rhinolophus hipposideros. Classification (NCBI taxonomy): domain Eukaryota; kingdom Metazoa; phylum Chordata; class Mammalia; order Chiroptera; family Rhinolophidae; genus Rhinolophus; species Rhinolophus hipposideros. The sequence goes on from NC_138054.1 coordinate 57,082,939, forward strand.
AGTTAGTCAAACCCTATTGTCCATGTCACCAGTCAGGTGACCTGCTGTCGGGGCCCTGCCCACGTCCCTTGGAACTTGCCACTTGAATGGCTCCTGCCAACCTCCTCATCGTTTTGCTTGAGAGTTTTTCCTGAAGTCTCTGTGGGTCATGTCTACCCGCAGCAGCCCTCAGCTTGGACTCTCGAGAGTCAGTGTATGAATGCCCCAGCTCCCTTACTCTCAGGTGACATAACCGTGAGGTATGTGCTTTCCACATTTCCCAGAGTTCCCCTACAGGGCTCAGCAGCTGACCTGACAATGCCCTGTAGTGGCTCTCTCCCTTTCCCTGCCCATTCTTGGCCATCACTCCCTCACTCCCCACATGAGGTCCCCTGTGCTCAAATCCTTGTCTCAGGGTGTTGTCTGGGTGAACCCAAACTCACACAGGTAAGTTACTTCACTTCTCTGTGCCTCCATTTTCTCCCTTGTAAAATGGGAAAAACCACTGCACACCCCTCATAGGGTTATGGTGACAGTTTCAAAAGATGGCTTCAGTGCTAACTGACAGGGCTGTGCCTGCCCCTTAGCAGCACGCAGTGGGTGGTGTTGAGGGTCCCGTGAGACACCTGTGGAGGAGGCTGGGGAGCCATGGGGAGGGAGAAAGGTCAATCCAAGCGGGCTCTCTTGCAGATGTGTGTGGGGGTGTCCTGACGGGCCTGTCGGGGGTCCTCACCAGTCCCGAGTACCCCAACAACTACCCCAACAGCGTGGAGTGCCGCTGGGTGATCCAGGCCGTGGGCCCCGCCGCCATCAAGCTGGCTTTCATGGACTTCCAGGTGGAGGCCAGTGAGGCGTGCTCCTACGACTACGTGGCCGTGCTTGGGGCACGTGGCCCTGCCCGTGGGCAGCACTACTGTGGCAGCACCAGGCCCCCCACCCTGCTGTCCCTGGGCCACGAGCTGCAGGTGGTCTTCAAGTCTGACTTCAACATCGGAGGCCGGGGCTTCAAGGCCTACTACTTCTCAGGTGGGGGTCGGGAGGTGCACCCCAGGCCCCTGTGCGTGCTGGGCTCCTGCCTCCCCAGTATGCTTGTGGGGAGAGAGGGTCACACTTCCTGCCTCTGGGTTTTGCGCTTCCTGTGCTTTCTCTGCCTGGAATGCTCTAGCACACCCTTCCCTGCCTGGCCAACATCACCTCCTCGGTGAAGACTTCCTGATTCGCTCAGGATGAATCCCTTCCTTCAACTCTTTACAGAAGGTTTTTTTCACAGCAATGATCTAACACGTCACGTCTGTGTGTGGTTTGCGTGTGGTTTGCGTGTGGTTTGCATGGCGATCTGCCCTGCCTGACTGTAGTTCCGATGGGCTTATCTTTGTACCTGCCACATAGTACGTATTTAATCTTGTTTGTACAAGAGAATGAATGAACCCTTGGGGCATTCACCATCTATAGGAGGAGATGGAAAAGGAAACAGACAGTGACAACTCACTGTGACATATGTAGCAGTAAGAATCATGGATGACATCCTGGAGGAAGAGAGAATTAGGCAGTGCTTTGAAGGAGTTAGCCTGATGCAAAGAAGGGAACGGTGTTCTAAGTGGGATCAGCATGTGCAAAGTGTAGAAGACAGAGAGGGTATGTAATACTAGGAGACGTTTGGTGAAGCTGGAAGGTAAGGGTGGATGAGGGTCAATGAGAAAAGAGGCAAGGTCAGGTCATGAATCACATTGTTTGTCAAGTCCAAGTGTGGACTCAACCCTAAGGACAGGCATTAGGTACTGTTACTGCATTTCTAACAGGGCCAACACTCGTGAAGGGGATTGCCAACTGGAATGAGAATCCCAGCTTTCAGCTAGTTTCAGTTTAAAGCAGGCTTTGGGATCAATTGTCCGGTTTGCTGGCCATGGTGTCCACAGCCTGCCAGGGTGGTTTTAGGACCCCTGTAGCGCCTGCTGCCCAAGCTGTAGCTGCAGAGGGTGACAGTTCCCACCCTTACCATTTGCTCCTCCCGCCGCTCTTCCCTAGGGGAATGCCAGGACGTGTACACAGCTGTGCGGGGCAACTTCTCCAGCCCACAGTACCCCAGCTCCTACCCCAACAATATCCGATGCCACTGGACCATCCGCCTGCCTCCTGGCTACCGGGTCAAGGTGTTCTTCCTGGACCTGGAGCTGGAAGGGCCCAACAGCCTGACCAAGACCTGTGATTTCGACCATCTGGCAGCCTTTGATGGGGCCAGCGAGGAGGCGCCCCTGCTGGGGAATTGGTGTGGCCACCACTTGCCACCACCTGTCACCTCAAGCCACAACCAGCTCCTGCTCCTGCTGCACACGGACCGAAGCACCACCTACAGGGGCTTCTCTGTGGCTTACATTGGAGGTCAGCTGGGGTTGAGGGGGTAGGGGTCCTGGGTGTGGGGAAGGCAAGGCAGGGGCCCCGGGTCTTTGTAGCTTCCTTGCTCTATCCCACCAACTCGTCCTGATCCTCGTGAGTGGTCTCCCCAACCTCTTCCCGGGCCTCTCCACCATGGCTGACTCCTGCCCTGGAACCTTTAGTGCCACTGTGGTCCTTGCTTATTTCCACTCTTACAGGGTCCTACTTTTCCAGCTTCCAACTCCACGATCCCTAATCCCTCCCCATCTGGCCTCTTTTGTACTATGGTTGATCCTCTGTATCTAGGGGTAAGACACAAAATATATAGTAATACTGTTTATGATAAATAACTGGTATAACCACGGCAATGCCAAGCAGCCTTCCCTGTATCAGTCAGAAATCCTGACTGACCGAGGCTTGAACAAATGGCCGCCTCTGTTTTCCTCACGTAACAATAAGTCTGGAGCGAGGCAGCTGCTCTGTTGGTTCAGGGACTCAACACAGTCCCAGCTGGTATCTCTGGGATTCTCTTGGTCTCATGGCTGCAAAATAGCTGTCACTGCTCCAGGCTTCATGTCCACGTTCAAGGCTGGAGGAGGGTAGGGAGGGTGCTAGCCACAAATGTCCTTTTATCAGGAAAGCAGAAGCATTTTCAGAAGCCCTGGACAAATTTCTTGGTCTCATTGATTTGAACTTGGTCAGATGGACTTGCCTAACTGCAGAGGAGGCTGGAGGTTGGTACTCAGCTGTTCCAGCCTCCAGAGTGCCAGTTCCAGCTGCCAGCTGATAGTGGTCACCATCTCTGCCCTCCTCGTACCACCCTTCTGGGCCATGGATCCAGCAATGCCTGCTCTGGATCCATTTTGCCCTCTGCCTGACCAGCCTAAAGCTCTTTATTGTTCAGGTATGAGAATGGAGGTACAGAGAGAGGAAAAGACTTCACTGCAGTCACATGGGCAGTGGATGGCATAGCCAAGACTAGAACTCACTGCCTTCTGTGTGCTGAGCAAGCCCTGGGGAAAGGGCCGAGGGCTGAGCTCATAAAGACCAGGGCCACATCCAACTGCTGTGATTTACCGACCATCCATCGGGCTTATCTGTAAAAAGGGGTTGATGAATGCCCTAGACAGGCAGTCATTAAAATGAAATGAGGTGACAGGTCGCAGCCTGGCTCTGAGGACATCCTTGCTGAAGGTGGATTTCTTTCTCTCACGTTTCTCAGGCCTGTTCTGCATTTGAAAGCTCTTTCCTCTCTCCTTACTTCATACACAAAAAGAGTTTGGGGTCCCAGAGATGGGGAAGGAAACAGTAGAGCTGCCGTAAGCGCAGTGAAGTAATCTAAGCAGACCCACCCTCTCTGGACCTGTCAGTTCCATCCCTAAATTGGGGGAAGAGAACTGTCGCTCTGTTAGAGCAATCCCCCTCTTAGATGGCACTCCAGAGAGCCAGGTGCCCCAGCTAGCTGGCAAGTCACTTTCTCTATGTGGTCTCAGTTTTTCCACCTGTAAAATGAGGACATTGGCTAAAAGAACTTTAGAGTTCCTTTTGGCTTCCGCAGACTTATTTCTAGGCCTAGATCCCCTCCCAGCTCTGTGTGTCCTCGCACAAGCCCCTTCTCCTTTTGGTGCCCCCAGAGACTGAGGGTGGGACACCTCTAATCCTAGCTCCTGTTCAGGGACAGGAGCCCCCACTCCCACCCCTCCCCACCTCCCTTCCCAGTCCCTGTGGGAACCCAGGGTCAGACGGGGGCACTTATGCTGGGCGAGGTGCCAGATGTGGCCCAGGCTGCAGGAGGCCTGCTGGCTGGAGGACAGCCTCAGCATCAATCAGGGTGACACACAGTTCAGCGCCACCAAGATCATTGTGGGAGACGGCAGGCCCATAAATCCCCAACTGTCCAGACACCAGAGGCTGAAATATGTCTGAGGCATTTCCCGAAGAGAGGTCGAGAGTTCCAGGCCTCTGCCTGCCAGCTCTTTCCTTTTCCTCCCACCGGTGACCCCTTCTTTTCCCCTATGCTCACCCCTGCCCCAGCAAGCGCTGCCCCACACTCACATATGTGCAAGCACACACACATGCGTGCACTGTCCCAGACACTTAGAGTCACACTGTTCTGGCCTGGAGGGTGCAGGGGGCCACCAGAGAGGGTAGAGAGACCAAGACCTCTGGAATCCTACAGACTCAGTGGTTAAAAGCCCAGCTCAACCACTGCAAACAATTTCAGCTCTCAGAGCTTCAGTTTCCAAAGCTGTAGAATGGGTTTAGTTCCATCTACCTCATAGTATCATTGCAGGGAGAGAGTGAGGTTTCCTTTACCATCCTTTTCAAACCTCACCCCTCAACTTCCCCAACACCCACTCACCGTTCCCCCCACACTCTGCGCTCCCTGTGTTTCTTCTTTGTCTCGTTTGCTTTCACACCGCTCTGACACTTAGGTATATTTTACATATTTATTGCCCCCTCACCCAGCTACAGTGTAAACTTTAAGAGGGCAAGAATTTCTGGCTGTTCCCCCCCCCCCCATTTCTGTATCTATGGCATTTAATCGCAGAATAGTGCCTGCACATAGTCGGCCATCAATACATATTTGTTACCTGATTGAATGAATTGCCTGGCACATGGCAAAGTAATCAAAGATAGTAGCTTTAATTATAATTAAAAACATTCATTCATTCATTCATTCATTCATTCATTCAGCTTCTACTGCACCTACCAAGCTCTGTGCTGGGCTCGGAGGACCCTGAGAAGCAGGCCTGGGGCCTGCCCTGGGCGGCTCATCATGTGATGGAGTTAAATGGAGTGATGCATGTAAAACATTCCCATAGGACAGCCCTGGGCTCAGTTTTCCCATCCCCCACCCGTGGGTGGGGGTTCGAGGAGGGTGGGGGTCAGCTTGCCTGCCTCTAAGGCCTCCCGCGCCTCCCTCCTGTCCTCAGTTGTGCCCATGAACGTGAGCTGCTCCCGCACGGACTTCCAGATCCTGATGTCCACACAGGCACTGGCCCCACTGGGGCGGACCCAGGTCTACTTGGGCAGCAGGCGTTGTGCTGCCCAGGAGGTCGGCAGCACCTTTCGGATCCAGGCCCGTTTTGACACCTGTGGTACTGAATCTCAGGTAGGGGCTGGGGGGCGGAGGGCAGGCAGGAGAAAGGGGCTCTGACTCCTGCTGGGAGACACTCGCCATTCTTGAGAATTCAGCTTCTCTTCCTCACTCTGGCAACTGCACAAGCCTGCATGTAGGCCTCAGCCCCTCTTGGCTTTACCTCAACAGACTTGCTCAGTGTAGACACAACAAATAAAGGAGACAGAGAAAGGGGTCCAGCTGCACAACCCCCAGACTCCTAGCGCAGGCTCCTCCCACGAGGCTCTGTGGGCTGACCATCCCCAAGGCCTTCCCGCTGTTCCCCCCCTCTCTCCCGGGAGCTTCCCACGGCCACCCAGTCCTCACCCCTTTAACACGCAGGGCTGTGTGAGCCCAGCTGCCTCCTGCCCACCGCTTCCCCAGCCTGCGATCCAGTTCTTCCCTGGGCTCTGCAAAACAAAAGTTCCCTTCAGGTAACAGGATCCACCTTTCTCCAAAGGCAACGAGGCTTGCAAATCAATTTTTTCTACTATCTTTGTGTTTTGGAGGCCTTGAACCCAAGCTTGGCCCCCCAGAGTCTCTGGACAGTGGCCCAAGCACTTTGGATGTTTGCATTCTTAGGGACAGCTCAGGCAGGAGAAAGAGGGAGAAGGAACTGTGGCTTCTATCGGGGTGACCCCCCAGCCTTGGTATCTGGGCACTTACCAGACTGGCTTGGCAGAAAGAATTCTTTCCTTAAACTTGACTCTCTTACCCCCAGCATTAGCTAAATATGCCTCTGGCCCCTCCGGTCCACCCCTCTGCTCCCCCAGCCTCTGGGCAGCCACTGTCCTTTTGACCTGACAGGAGGAAAAGTGGGGGTCAGTCTTGGCTGCCAAGATTATCTGCCCTCACCCCTACTCCATGCCCTAAATCCCCCAGGGATTTTCTTTGGGGCAGAACCACGTTGCACAGAGTCAGGAAATGATGAAGGCTGAGAGTCCCAGAAGCAGGGGATCTTGAAATCTAGAAGGAAGGACTTGTAGACTCTCAGTCTCAGAGTCACGGACCCACCACCAGAACTTGGGACCGTGGAATCATAGGATCAATGTTATAGAAACATAAACGCTGAGAACCTCAGCCTCACCGATTCTTAGTGCATCCCTTACAAGCCTAGACCTACGAGGACCAGTCTGCCCTGGGTTGCTTTCACAGACGCCCAGCTCACAATGGTCAAAAGCCTTTCTGTGCGTCTCTTATAAAAACAGCGCAGACTTGGTTCCGTAACTGTAACTAGCACTTCATCTTGTGTGGCCTTGCTTTCTCCCTCAAGCCTCTCATTCATCAAAAACTTTCCACCACCCCCATTTTATGATTTTTTTTCTCCTTTCTTTATTGTGTAGATTCACTTCCGCTCTTTCACTGGTTCCCCTTCCATTCTCAGATCCTGTCTTTCTTTGTCCAGTGTCCCAATTCTGTATCACAAAACTCTCGTTTGCCAGCCCTCCTGAGAGGTGGCACACAGGCTGAGGGCACAAATGCAGTTCACTGGGACATCGACTCAGAGGCTTTTGTAAGCCTAGAGTTGGGAGACACCCTCGAGGTCACCTGGTCCACAAAAGTCCAGATTTGTGACTCCCCTTCACTCCCTTCTCCAAAGTGTACAGCGAAAGCAGCCTCCTATGGCTCATGCTTGCTCACTGTGTTTTAGGTAGCTTTGATTTTTAGAAGCCTCATCTCAGAAGTGCCACCACTGGGCAGGGGCAGTTGGGCAGCCTGAGGAGTGTAATGGCTGCTGCAGATTTGGGGTGGGTGGAGACAGTAGCCTGCATCATTGCAGCCCCTGGCCCCAGACCACACCAGGCTGCCATCCAATACTGCACCCAGTCCTCGGCCCAAGCACCCCACCTTCTCAAGGCAACTTGATTCCTGCCTCCCTTATCTGGGGGTGGGGAGGGCTGCAGTATGCCAAGCCCTTACATCTCATTCCTCAATGGCTCTTCCCAACCTCAAGGTGGTGTCACGCTGGTGACCAGGGACCCAACAGCAGGGACACACAATTGCTGCAGACATAATTGGGGGAAAAGATTCCGGAAGGAAGGGCACATAACACCAGGGACAGAGCTTCTATCGGGGGGCAGAAGACTTGGCTCCCGACCTAGCTCTGGGCATTATCACCTTGGCTGGGCCTCAGTAGTCACATCTGGAAATTGCCAATGAAAGGAGAATGAACTAGATGCCCTGAAAGTCCCCTTTGGTTTGATGTTGTTTGGTGTGAGTGAGGCGCTAAGAGCACAGTTAAGATTTGGACAGATCTGGGTGACAATATGTTTCCTGTCACTTGTGTGACAGGACCTCAGACAAGAGATTAAACCTCTGGGCCTCAGTCTCCTCATCTGTAAAAAGGGATTATTAATAGTACCAATAAGAGAGGGTTGTTGTCAGAATTAAATGAGATAATACACTTACAACACAGAGCCTGGAGTGGGGCAAATGTCCCTGCGATTACTGTTACTATCTGTCATAGACCCGCCTCCTTGAAGCAAGCAAACATTGACCCATCAAATCTGATATTGTCCTTTCAGACACCCTCATAGTGCCCCTTCTACAGGTGGGGACACTGAGACGCCATGTGGGACGGGGGTCAGTGGCCAAGCTGGAACTAGAACCCAGGCTTCTTGCCCTCTTGGTACTGAGTCCCCATATATCTAGGGGCACAGCTCTGGCCCCTTCAGATGTGAGCCAGCGCCTGTGACCCCCACAGAGAAGGAACAACACTTTGGTGATTGTCAGCGTGCTGTACATCGACTTCTCGGTCGGCGGGCAGGAGGACATCCATGAGTATGAGGTCCGCTGCGAGCCACGGAGCAAGGGGGCTTCTGTGCACCTGCTGTCCGGCCCTGACCGGCTCAGGCCCTATGCTGCCGCAGCTGAGCGCCTGCAGGAAGCACCACCCGGGGACGAGGCGGGGGCACTGGAGAGCCCTGTGGTCACGGTGGCTCAGGACACCAGTGACATTGTCTTCCTGGGCCTTTGCGTCCTGGCCGGAGCCCTCATGATCACTGCCATCGTGGTCCTCATGCTGCTGTGAGCAGGAGCAGGCAGGGCAGGGACCTGGCCTCTGGCATCCCTGGGAGGCAGCCGGGACTCTATAACGGGGGCAGGACCAGGCCTTGTTGATTTGTTGGTGACCATGGGCGAGTCGTGGTCCCTTGCTGAGCCTCAGCTTCCTGGGGACCGTCACTCTGCGTATCTCACAGGGCTGGTGTGAGGCTTAGAGAAGAGCATGAATGAATAAGAGCTTTGTAAACTATAGTATGCCATATATGTGTATGCAACTGTTATTAATTTTAAAGATATAAAAGAACTGTGTGTGTTACTGTCACTCGTGACAGAGTGGATAAACCTGACTCGTCTAACTTGTAACAGTGCTTCTCCAGCTCAGGTACAAATAAGGGCACCTGTTATTCTTCCAACTTATTGCTCATCCCGAGCCTTCATTAGCAGGAAGCTGAGTATCCATCCAGGAGCCTCCATTTCCTTGAATTGACCCAAGAGCCCTGAGGACTTCGTCTAACGCAGCCCAGTGTTGCCCCAAACTCGTGAACAGAGAAAGGGAGTGCTGTCGTTTCAGGCCTCGCCACATGGCGTCGCTGTTGAAGACTGGTCGTGTGCATCGCGGTGCCTGCCCGTCCACCCTGGTGGCAATACCCTGCTGGGTCAGACCCTGTATAAGCCAGAGGCAGACGCACACTGTGCTCGGTCGTGGGGCTGCAAGCAGAGCACTGGTGTCTCTTTCAGGTTGGAGTTTTTCCTTAAATATCTTTTGATCCTTGACTGAAAAGCTGATTGAAGTCCCATGTGTTTCTGTCCTCCTTACCGCTGATGTTGAACTTAGACCAGCAGCGCACCCATCCCCTTCAGACGGGTTCTCTATGGAGCCCTCTGGACCGTCTCCTGCCATTGAGTTTCACTCAGAGCTACTCCAGTCCACCCCCATGTTTCTAAGTTCCCATCACAGGGGACGGGCTGGGTTCCCAGTGCTGCCCTGTGAGAAGACCTCTGACATCATTCTGCGATTGGTCCATCCCTCCCAAGACCCCTGCATACCAAGTGGAGCAATTTTGTTAATGAAAGATAAACAAAAAATGCACTTCTAATGCACCCTGTTCTCCTGCTCACCTGTGTGTTTGCATAATGAATCACTCAAGTGAGTCCTTTCACTATAACAGAAATCTCCACATTGACCATGCTGACCACTGGCATCACTTTTAAAAATTGTAGCCCAGTTACAGTTCCTTCAACAATTCCAGAAATAATCACTGGTGTTCAGCTTGTGCCTGTTGTTGTGACAGGCGCCAGGCACACAGCAGTCAACAATATGTCAAAGAGCCCTGCCTTCAAGGTGCTCACAGTAAGGTATAGCAGAATCAGGGTGGGGAGGGAAGGTGTACTGGTAACTTGAGAAAAGAACTGGAGAGAAGAGAGCCAACAAAGTAAGAAATGAATTGAGCAAGGGAAAAAGAGTTGCCTGGACATTGGGCGAACTGGGTTCAAGTCCAGTCTCTTACTATTCACTGTGTGAGCTTGGGCAAGTCACTTTGATTCTATGAGCCTTGATATCTCCCCCTGCAAAATGGGACCACTGTTTATAGTTTGCTGTGAGGATGTAGCAACATGGTGAGTTAAGGTGATTTGTTGGGAATGAATGTGATAACAGTAGAGTCTTGACTGCTTACCCTGGGATGTTCGGAGCAGAGACGCCTTCCTTTTTCTCTCCCACCCACCTTCTCATTCTCAGACTCTTCCTGACACTGAGTGAGTCTACCTTCCCCAGTCTGCATTGTGAGCACCTCACATACCACCTGGGTCTCAGTTTCCTGGTATAGGCAGGACTGGACACACCAGATACTCTCTGAGGGTGCCCCCCAATTTATGCCCTCTAGGACCCATGGATGGGCCAGGGGGGATACAGGTAGGACCTGGGGCAGGTGGACCCAAGCTGGCCTTGTCCTTGTCAGCGTATCAGGGTGGGAGAGCCAATAGCCCAGCCTATGCGAAGCCGAATTCTCAAGGCTGAGTATGTGATTGTGCGTGTATGTGGACATGCACACATGTGGGGAAGTTGGGGGCATCTACGCTCAGCAGCTGATCTTCAAGGGGCCACTGCACAGAGGCCAGAGCTCAGGCCGTACGGCCAGACCACGCAAGCTTTAAGCCAGACCACCAATATCACCGCCAGGACCATGACTGTCATAGCTACCATGTCCTAAGCACTGACTACACAGCGGGTGTGTAAGACGTGTTATCTCACTTCAGCCACCTCGTGAGGCAGATGTATTGCTCCCATTTTAAAGATGGGAAAACTGAGGTTTGGGGAGGGAAAGTGCCCGTCATATGGCTATAAAATGTTGAAGTTAGGCTGAGAAGAGATCGTTCTTTCCTGAGCTGGATGGGGCTATGCAGCGAGCTGGGGCTTCGTGGGACCCCAGGCCAGTGCTCTTAAACATGAGGGCTGTGTCTGGTTGGGAAAGGACTGAAATGACCAAGAGGGAGAGGATGGTTTTATCTTCATGAATGTGCCCAGGTACTGCCATTCCCAGCCCTCTGGGCGGCCAGCATGTTGATTATCCTGCATGAGCTGCTGGAAATGACAGTCTTTATGACAGCACAGTATCTACTAGAAATGAAAGGGCTGAAATGATAGCCATTAGCTAACATGCCCTGGCCCTGGAAGAGTGTCAGGGCAAAGCAAGCGTAGCACAGCTTTCCTGCTCACCTACCAATTTCCCTTTTTCAGAGAGTGAGGGGGCTGTGGAAAGAGCCGTGCTTCAACCCCAGCTCTCTCCCCATTGGCTGTGTGGCCTTGGACGTGCCTAGCTGGGAGTTTTGGGTCCTCCTGCCAGCCTGTCCCTACAGGGCCAGTGTGACTGATGAGGAATTCCTTGGCAAATGACGTGCTGGCCCTAGGAAAACATTTTCTGGGCTGCAGGTCAGGCAGACCTGGGTACATTTCCAGTTCTTTCCTTGACTCTGTGTGCCTTTGGATGGGTTGCTTAACCTCTCCGAGCTTCAGTTTCTTTACATGTGGAATAGGGGTAGACAGACCCACCTCATAAGGCCTCCACATGGATGATTCGGGAAGTGGCTGGCTTGCAGGCCAGGCCAGGCAAAGGCTTCCTGGAAGAGTCTTCAAATCCCAGACCTGGAAGGGGCCTGACAGGAAAGCAAGTCTCCACCCCCTTGCCCACGAGTCTTGCTGCATGCAGTCTGCCTAACCGCCATACTTCTCAGCCACTCCTCAGGAGACCAAGGTCATTCCCACTCCCATCTTTTTATCTCCTGGCCTCTGTGTGTGGAATGTCCAGAGTATCACCTGACCTGGCTCCTTCACATTTTCCTCTGCCCAACGACCCCCTGACCACGTATCATTACACCCCACACCTGTCATTTTGCTCCCGTTGGCCTTGCTTTATTTCCGTCATAGAACGTATCACCACCTGAAATGGTGTGAGCGATGTGTTTGCTTTTGTTCCTTCATGCCCGCTCCCCTCACTGCGGTGCCAGCTCCATGAAGGCGGTCTTCTCCTTGTCCATCCCTGCCAGAACCTGGCATGGCCTTCAGCGAGTACCATGGATGGATGAGTGAGCAAACCCGTGAATGAATAGATGAATTCGACGCAATTCTATTCATTCACCCCCACGTGTGTGGTAGCATTGGTACTTTGGTGCAAGGAGTCAAGGACATTTCTCCAGTGTCTTCTCTGGGCCTCCTTCTTCACAGAGGTGCAGACGGGCTCAGACATGGCCCCTCCCTCTGGGGGCGAAGAGCCAGTTCAAAGGCACACAGCTTGAAGAGACTGGGTCACCGGGGGTGGGCAAGAACCAGCAGGTGGCCCACTGAAGTCAGGAATGTGAAGTGAGTTTAACAAAGGGGCTATTTACAAAGGCGCAGGGAAACCACAGCGGAGAGTGCAGAAGTTGTGGGTAGTGACAGTGGGGTCCTCACCATTCTCAGGCCTGGAGAGTGAGGAGATTTGCACTCTGGGGAGGAACACAGCCAGCCAGGGGACCCCTCGCTCTCCTCCTGCCCTCCAGTCTCCAGTCTCTCACTGGCCGAACCCAGAGAAAGGCACTCCATGTGGGTCGGTCTCCCCAGGACAAGGAGCAGGGCCGAGAAGAATGACGGGATCTGGAGGTATGAATGGAGACCAGCGCAAAAATAAACAAAGCGCTTTCCTCTCAACGGCCTGGGAAACAAGACTGGGTTAAAATTACTGACTCAACTTGTGTGTTAGAGGAGCCCAGAGGGACAATTCGTGCTGCCAGGAGACTTATCAGGTAGAGGAGGGGGAATGGCATCCATGCACAGGGAACAGCATGAGCTAAGCAAAGAGGCTTGAAAGAGTATGTGATGACAAGGAGACAGAGAAAGGGCTATGGTGGGGAGGGCTTGGGCGGTATGCTGGAATGAAGTTAGAAAGGCAGGCTGGGAAGTTATTATTTAGGTCACCTGGATAACACCAGCTGCTTCTCTGAGAATGATGGAAGCAGCCCTTGTGTCCTTGGCTTCAGAATGAAGCTACCCACCGGACTAAGAGGGTCACGTGATTACTCTTTTCTGCCAATGATGTCTTCTGGGACACAGCGCCCATGTGGAAAGGCCCTTGATCTGTCGGCACCATACCCCGCTGTTTGGGAGTAAACCAGCTTGACCCAGCGAGCAGAGCCCTGGGTTCTGGATCTAGCACCTCCTGGCAAAGTAACCTGGGTCTGTCAATCCACCAATTCTCTGGGCCGCCTTCAGGAGGCACTTCCCCGCACCCACTGTGAGCCAGGACCTGGGCCAGGCTGCTGGAGTCCAGAGAGGAATGGGGCACAGCTGGTGTCAGGACAGGAGCTGGGCTTGGGAGTGGCGTTCCTATCTTGGTTCTGCCACTAACTTTCCATAACTTCTCCAAGTCTCCAGTTTCCTCAGTTCCTCATCTGTAAGTTGGGAATAAAAGTTGGAACATTTATTGAAATGTACTCAATACCAGGCATTTGTCTAGATTTTATTTTGCATTTATTTTCTTCTTTAAGTCTCTGAACAGTAACTATTATTATTCTCTCTAAGAAACAGTAGAGGTGGGATTCAAACCCAGGCTGTAGGTCTTTCTGCAGAGCCCAGACCTTACAGTAAAACAGGTCAGAGGAATTAATGAGAAAAACAGATAACCGTTAAGTCACATTTGTAGCTGTAACAAAATACATGTTAGACATGACTGTTGAGCTCTTTGTGCCTGGTGTTGTTCTCAGAATCTAAGCACTTTCCATAAAGTAGTTCATTTAATCCCTGTAGTAATACTGTGAGGTGGGTATCAGTATGAGTCCCACTTCACAGATGAGGAAACTGAGCCCCTGAGAAGCTGACTAACTTGCTTGAGGTCACAGCTAACAGCTCCCAGGAACTGTTCCAGATACTTCATCTGTATTGCCTTGTTTAGGTCTCACAACAGAGGAGCTAAGGCACAGAGATGCATGTCTCACCCACGGTCACTGTGGGGACAGAGCCCCAGAGAGCAGTTTTCAGGCTCTTGGCCTCACATGGAAAGGTGCTGGCTCAGGTAGTAGATGGCCATCAACTGTGACTAGTTGGCCCCCAGCTGTAACCAGTTAGCCAATTAGCCACTAATATAACTGCCGTGGCTGAGCTAGCAAGTGCCGATTGCAGTTAGAAAGGGGTTGATTGGTTGGTTGGCAGAGAAGTGGACGGCAGATTGCAGCTAGCAGGCGCGGATGACGGATTGCAGATCGTGTGGATCCTACTTCCTGTGTCTCGCCTGGCCGCCAGCAAGACTGAGGTGCAGGTAAGACCCTTCGTTGGGATACTGGTGGATGTTTACTTTTGTGTCTCCACCAGCCGCCAGCGAGAATACAGTGGTATGACTCCCCTATCTGTGGCTCCGTGGGTGTTCCTTTTTGGCCTCACCGTGTCCTGCGTTCTTGTGCAGGGAGTGGGAGCTGAGTCCCCGCATGGCAGTCACATTCCTAATTAGTGGTGCAGCCAGGCCTCAAACCAGGTAGTCTGATTTCAGAGTCTCCGCTCCCACCCAGCAGCTCTAACACTTCTGGGCACAGCACATTGTGCAGAGCACGAGCTTGGGAAGTATTAACCAGTTCCGGTGTGAGGCTGTGAAATGGGTTCTGGGTTCCTGAGGTCCCAGAGAAGCTCCAACGAACAGCTGCCCCATTGCAGGTGCCTTGTCAGCTTAAGGCTGCTTCCAGTGGAGCCTTCTGGGAAGGTGTGACCTCCCTGGCCTGCCTGTTCTGCTCACACAGGCAGGGGAACACACAGTGCCTGAGTCAGGCCCAGCTGCCCTGGACACGGAGCCTCAGGGCCTCCCAGGGCCACTCCCCGTTGCCCTCCAAAATCAACGATGCCCCCGCCTGGCCTCCCTCCTGGGTCATCAGTGGGACTCACTGCCCTCTGCTGCTTCCTTCAAGCCTGCCCAGGGTCCAGGAGCATGGGCACATTTGAAGTCTGCTTGGCTACCCCAGTGCACTGGCCCCACATGAGCCTAGATCCCACTGCTGCCCACAGCATCCTTGCTGCAGCTTTGGTGGTGGTGGTGGTGGTGGCTATATTGCAGAGAGTCCTGGGTGCCGTCTCCCTAAGAATCACTAGCATTAATGGGGACACAGTAGCAGTGGCTCCTGCTACTGAGCCTCAAGGCACGCAGGCGCTTCACCTACTCTAATCCTCACAACCACCCCACTTTAAAGATGAGAAAGCAGAGGCTCAGCCAGGCTGAAGGGCTTACCAAAGGCCACCCAACTGGTGAGTGGTAGCACAGGAACTTGAGCCTCGCTCCTTCCATGAAACCAAACCACATGGATTCTCCCAGATGGTCCCCTGTTCTTTGTGCCAAGAGGACCCTCCATGGGTACTCACTCATGACTCTGAGTAGCTGGCCCAGGGGAGACGGTGGCAATATCAGTGGTGTGGGTAGACCTGCTCATCAACCAACAGTAACACAAAGCAGGTCAGTACTGTGGCCAGAAGAATCAGGGAGGGCCCCCTGGAGGTGGTAATACCCAGGCAGATCCTGGGGGATGAGTAGACATTCAACGGGTCATTCAAAAGGAGAGAAGAAGGGGAGGAAGGGCATTTCAGGCAGGGTCAGCTGGAGATTAGCGATTTGGGAGCCTCAAGAGAACCCCAAGTTCACCGGGTGTGACAGCACATAATGGGACAAGAGTGGAGGTTACGAGGCCAGAAAGGCAGGTAGGGACAGGGCCTGGCTGGCAAAAGACTTCCCACATAGCGGCCATGTCAGCTCTTGGTCCCCATTTGGTGCCCCCAGACCTCCTCTGGGGTGTAAGGAGGTCCCCAAATCATAAATCCTTTGCACTGGCTTTAGGAGAGGAGATTGGCCTAAGGTCACCCAGAAAAGCCAACGGACAAAAGGGACATTCTGTCCTGTCCCTGCAGTGCAATCTCACTACCCTGTCTTATTCCTGGGGGTGGGGTGGTAAGTTTCTGCATGATCACCATGGGGGGCAGTCAGGGGCCCCCACCCTCGGGATTCCCCTGGCAACTATGTTGACCAGGTCCGGCCCAAATCACAACATCACATGGGCCAGGGAGTTTCCCTGTCTTTGAAATCAAACACAAACAAACCCCAAACAGAAATTGCCCCACACCTGAGCTCCAGGTAAATGCAGCCTGGGCCTGTGGGGTGTGCACACACCTTTTGGCTTACACCCAGGAAAGGCCAAGAAGCTGTTTGAATAAAAACTCCCTTGGACAGGTGCCCAGCGTTTTACAGTTTGCAGAGTGCTTTACCCAAACATTCTACCCTTTGATCCTCACACCTGTCCTGAGAAGGAGGCATTGCCCATTTTACAGAGGGGGAAACTGAGGCCTGAGAGGTGAAATGATGTGTTCAAAGACACACAGCGAATTGATGACAGATCTAGGGTTAGAAACAAGTAGCCTCTGAGACTGCTTCCACTTCCACTCTTAAGTCTTATTACTGCAGATTAGAGAAGACAGACACCAACCAAACCCTTAAACCCAAGAGAAGCAAAAGGTGACCAATTGTTCTGGTTTGCCCAGGACTGAGTGGGTTCCTGGGACATGGGATTTGCAGTTTTAAAATCAGGGCGGTCCTGGGCAAACTGAACAAGTAAGTCACCCTCGATGAGCAAGTGTGGAAGAGGACAAACGTGCAGTGGAGACAACTTTCCTGGTGGGGTGGGGGCAGGTCGCAAGGGCACCTTTCCAGCCAGAGTTGACCTTGAGGCTAGCTGGGGGCCAGTCTATGCGGCCTGAGCACTGGCCCTCTTGGCCAGTTCTTTCATAGCAGAACGGGACCCTGGAAGGGAGGGGTCTGTTGTGTTTCTGGTGTCCAGGCCAGGCCTGCAGGAGGCAGGAGGTGAGTTTGTGTGCTGTGTGTCCCTCTGCTGGCATTCACACACATGGCTGGACAGGAGTTCCCTTGAGTGTGTCTGGGCACAGGTGTGAGGAGCTTGTGTTTCTGTGTGCGCAGATGTGCTTGGGAGTGTTTGCATATGTACGTATGTGTCTAACGTTACCACCACTGCACCCTCACGTGTGCCCGACCTGCTTCCGTCTATGAAAGCCATGTCTTCATTTGATCGCCAGCACAGGGCTGTGAGGGCGACTGGCAGAGGTCGTGGAGAGAGGGAGACCAAGAGGGGGCTCGGGCCTCCTTACTGGGTGAGGGGAAGGGCCTGACCGCAGGGGCAGCTCTGTGTGTGTGTGTGTGTGTGTGTCTGTGTGTGTGTGTGTGTGTACAGGCACAGACACGCTTGCACGCATGTGGGCACTCTCTCTAGGGGACTGAGCGGGATCTCTCAGGTCCCTCCCAGCTCTGCTGAGCTTGTTCCTGCAGGGCTGTCAGTGTTGGGGTATTCTGAGGTCTGTGTGGGCCAGAGAGTGTGTCAGGGTTTATATACGCCTGGTGAGAGAGAAAGCCCATGTGTGCTGTGGATGGGTGGAGTGTCTTCTTCCACCAGACGGTTCCTGAACCCCTAGGCCTTGGGGAGCGGTGGAGGAGACGGCTCAGAGGGTTGGCGGTGCTCTCTAGGTCCCTCTGCCCACCTGGCAGAGGCCTGGGCTAGTGCTGGGTATAGCGCCATCTTGTGGGGCTGCTGGGAGGAATCTGTGGCATCACCAGGAAACCGATGGCCTCCCTGGAGAGAGACGGTGATGGGGAAGAGTGGCTTGGGAGACCTGGAAGGCCAAACCACCCCCACAGCCTCACTGAGCCACTACATCTGCGTCGTGCCAGTTTCCTGGCAGGAAAAGCTATAAAATGCATCCCTGAGGTTTTTCTCCAGCATCCCGAATCAGTCACTAAATCTTCCTGGCATCTTTCGCCTTCCCCTGACTCTTAAGTCCTATTACTGCAGATTAGAGAAGACAGACACCAACCAAACCCTTAAACCCGAGAGAAGCAAAAGGTGACCAATTGTTCTGGTTTGCCCAGGACTGAGTGGGTTCCTGGGACATGAGACTTGCAGTTTTAAAATCAGGGTGGTCCTGGGCAAACTGAAAGAGTAAGTCACCCTCGATGAGCAAGTGTGGCAGAGGACAAAAAAATCGTGCAGTGGAGACAACTTCCTGGAAATCTAACTTAGTTTGAAGGGTCAGAGGAGGCCTCTATACCCTCACCCCATTGGGGTGCTTCCTGGCCACAGGCAGCTTGGACAATCTCGTCTACCCTGGGGGTTTTGTTACCATTTCCGTGGTATTTGGCATCTCCCATTCTGCATGACCAGGCCCTGTCACTCTTCGAGTGCCACTTCTAATCATTGTTCTACCTGTACCCACTGTGCTGCTGCTTTTCTGTGTTCTGTGGAGAATGATGATGTGTGTGAATGGTGTGTATTTGTGTGTGATAGTGTGTGTGTGTTTGGGATAGTGTGTGTGGTGGTTGGGATAGTGTGTGAATGTGTTGGTAACAACAGAATAGGGCTTTCAGACTCCTCAGGTGTACTTCAACCAGAGCAGTTTTATTTGTATCTGATTTATGGATTGGGGTTCCTTATATGACCTCCCTTGTAAGAAGGCTTCTGTGGCTCTGAAAGGTTTATGAAGAATCACTGCTGTAAGATGACTAGTTATTCTCTGCTTCTCCTCCATGTCAAGTGGCTTCCCGCCTCTCTGCTTTTACCCATGTTCTCCTGACAGCCTCTGTCTCTGTCTGTAGAAATGTCGCCCTCTCAAACGCCCCACCTCCAAGAAGCTTCTTGGGCTCCTTGCAGGGACAGCGTGGTTCTCTCCTGTCTACACCACTGGCCTTCATCTCTCCCTCCTTTGTGTTCAGGTCTTACTCACCCGCCTAGACTGAGAGCTCACCGCCTCAGTAATCTCCACACTGACATTCTTCCCCTCTTCTCTGCTGACTCATGCACAGAAATAAACAAAACCTCAACAAGGTTTTCATGCAGCACACAGCGTGGTGGGGGAGGCAGACAGAGGAGAATATCGTGAGTTTGGTTTGGACCTTGTTCACAGTTTGGGTTGCTTGTGGACCATCCAGGTGGAAATGTCCTCCAAGCAGTTAGAGGTGTGGGTGTGGAGCTTGGGAGAAGAGTCTGGCCAGGAAACGGGGTCTTGACAGTCATCAGGAAACAGTGGGGAGGAGGGAGGAAGGAGGAGGGAGATGGGAGATGGGAGGGGCCTCAGAACAGCACCCTGCGAGTCCGTTATGCTGTATGCACTGGAATGCAGGTCCTGGCTCTTGCTCACCACTGAATCAGCAGACCCAGCCCAATGACCAACACATAAAAATAGCCACTTAAATCCTAAGTGAACGAATGAAGGAGTCCACAATAGCCCAAGACCTAGGAAGACAAACCAGGAGTATGATGTTGGAAAAACAGAAGAATAGGTTCTAAGGACGAAGTGGTGAGCAGTGCTGATGTGGCAGCCATCAGTCTGGGTAAGAGCCGCCAGCATTGATTTGTATTTGGGAATGAGGAGAGCGCTGGTGACTCAGGCAAGTGACATGTGAAGGTGGAAGCCAGGCTCAGTGCCCAGTGAGCGTGTAGTCAGATTTGCAGAGTGGTCAAAATCAGGGTAATCCCAAGAGCCCTTGCAAGAGAGGTATGTGAAGAGTGAGCTGCAAAGCGTCGTCTGGTCAGCCTTGGCCCTGGTCAGGAAGCCAGTATCCGACTGAGTAAACTTGGCTGCGTCCCCTCCCCTTCCCAGCATTTGCACGGCCACTCTTGGACCATCTGCCGTGACTCTACTCATCCTCACGAGCTGCAGCCCCTGACGAGCCTCCCAGGACCAGCCTTCACTTGGTGCTGGGACCCAGGCCTTTTGGCTCTGCCAAACGAAGGACTCCCTACCTTGGGGAACACTGATGGGTGCCCCCATTTTAAAGTGGCCCTGGGAAGTAAGTAGGTGGAGAAGGGATAACTAGGAGCTTATAGTTGTCTTTCCCTCACCTAGAGCTGAGATTTTTCATCAGCATCAGGCACATCAGATGGGAAAGGGGAAAGCATCTGGGAGAACACTGAAGTCCAAGGGAGGCTTGGCCTTGCGTCCAGATGGCTCAAAGGGCCCCACGCCCACCTCCCTGCTAGCTGGCACCTGATGCCTAGCCCAGAGGCGACCTTCGCATCAGTGATGGGAGCTTTGAGGGAGAGGGATGCCCTGGCTTTGGCTCTGGCTGGCTCACTTCCTCGCTAAGTGACCGTGGGTGAGGGGCTCGTTTTTCCAGGATTGTTTCTCATTTCTGTGGTGCATTCACTTGACTGCCTAGTGGCCTGACATTCCAGGGCTCCAAACTGTCCTGCAGAGACGAGGAGCAGACACAGCACAACACAAAAGATCCCTGGAGATGGAGCGATCAGAAATGGGTGGGGGGGCCTAAAGATTCCCTTGCTATTTGTTGAAGGTCCACCAAGCACAAGGCACTGTGCTGAGAGCAGATACAGCCTGGGAGGCAGGGGCTTAGATTCTAGTGCCAGCTTTGCCTTTAACTCAGTGTGTAACCTTGGTCTCTAACTTGTGCTTGCACAGGATCAGAATCACGAATTGGTGACTCAGATTGCCAGGCCCCAACCCCGGGTTTCTGATTCAGTGGGTCTGGGATAAGCCCAAGAATCTGCCTTTCTAACGAGTGCCCAGGCAATGCTGATGGCGCAGGTGGAGGGACCACACTTTGAGAACCTCTGGTCCAGCCAGTTCCCTTCTCTGAGTCTGAATTTCCTCAGCTCTCAACTGATCCTGCCTCCCCTCTCTCAAGAGGTGCTGTGAGGCTCAGATTAAAAAAGCCAGGTGAATTAGGGAGCTTCTGGGTGCTGGGTGAGACCTCAAGATCCATCTGCTTTCAACTCCCCACTTGACAGGAGAAGAAACTGAGGACCAGAGACTGCTCAGACCCAGGTCACAGTCCATTTGAAGGGGACAGAGCTGGAACTAGAACCCAAGCAGCCTCCACTCTTCTCCTCGGCATCCCCAGCCGGAAGGAGACGCTTTTAGCATCTTGTCTTTTGGACAAAGTGACAGCACACATGGCATCTGTGATGGATGCTCCGCATCCTGCCTGTGTCCCTTGCTGTTCACCATTTCTGTGCATGCTGACCTGACAGCTTCCCAGTGCCAGCCCTGCACCTCTGCCCGAGGACTTTCTCTGGCCTCAGAGCCCACTCAGCCTGGGGTGTACATGCAGGAAAGTTGCCCGAGACTTAACATGCATTCCCCCACAGCAGATCCCAGCCGGGGTTGGTGGATACACTCACTGCTCCCTTGCCCCTGCATTGGGATAACGTGGAGGAACGTGCTGTCACCCAGAATTCCTTGGTGGAATTGACCCCTGGCTGATTACAGCAGAAACTTCCTTGATAACACACCCTGCACTTCTTTCCCTTCTTTGTCTCACCCTCCAACACCTCTACTGATACTTCTTCTGATCACCTTTAAAATTAACTACTAGTTTCAGAGTCTGTTCTTGGGGAACCCAACCTCAGACAGTATAATAATAACTGCCATTTATTGAACACCTACTACGTGCCAGGTATCTTGTACATGTGTCCTCATGAAATCCTCATGACAACTCTTGCAAGTAGGCACTGTCACCTCTATGTCTCTGTTGAAGTTGCTCAGATTCAGAGGGGAGGTGGCCTGACCAACGACTCTCAGCGGATAAGCTTTCAATCCACAAGGGGGACCCAATCCCTGCACCTTGTAGGAGTGGGTGTCAAGGAACCTGGATCCCCTCCCTGGCGGCACAGCTCCATTGGGGGTCATGCCCAGAGAAGAGACAGTGTCCCCACAGAGGCACTGTTAATGGTGGCAGCAGTGGGACTCTTTCCGAGAACTTCACTAGTTGAGGACATCAGTGAAGAAGGCATTGGAGCTGGAGAGGAAGCACAGGCATTATCTTACGGTGATTGCAACTGACAGGCTGGTTTGTGGCTACTTCTGGGGACTCCTAGAAATAACTGGGGGATCCTTTGAGAAGGATAAGCTCCTGCTTATGTAGAAGGGGGCTCAGGGTCATTGTCTTTTGGACAAAAACGGGACTCCATTTTGTAGTCTCAGGCTGGTGGAGCCGGGCAATGTTTAGGCTGCACCTCATACGTTCCTAATGTGTTTGTGTGGACAGACTATGGTCTTTGTTGATGGAAGTGCAATGTTTTTCTTTAGGTTTAAGTTTCAAAGCATGTTTTCATAAAAAGAAAGGTATTTGAGCATAACGAAGTCATCTACTCAGTAAAATAAGCTCCCTTGATGGTCCTCAGAGGCGCGCATTTTCCCTGGTGGGAACTTGGAATGTATCTCCCCCATCTCTGCCCTCAGTCTCCTCGCGTGTGGCAAGCGAGGCAGCTGAATGGGTCCCACGCTTTCCGTGGTCCCCTGTCTGACAGGGCCCACGGCTCTCTCAAGGTCGCTTGGCAGACTTAGGGGGTTCCTGCCGCCGTCCAGCCTGGCAGCAGATCTGTCATGGAGGCTGTAGTCACTGACAGGCAGAGCCTGCAGATCTCAGCCGGGGAGGCAGCCCAGGGGGATACATAGCCCTGCAGCTGGCTCTTCCCTGTGCTCTGGGGTTACCAGGGAGAGAGGAGGGGGCCGACAAAGCCATGCCCCATGGAGGAGGCACTCAGCTGGGCGGGCCCTGAGGACCCAGGCAACCTCTGGGTGGGGGAGGGGCGGTCGGAGACCGGGCGCAGGATGATTCAGGCAAAACACTGACTTGGTCAGAATGAGTGCTTCGTCGTCGTGGAGTGCTGACATGCCTCTCTCCTCCCCTGGGTTCTGAGGCCAGACCCTGCGCCTGAGTCAGCTTGGTGTGCTCGGCACAGGAACTGGGAAAAGGTAGACATCACTGAATACAAGTAATAGAAAATAATACTTAGCCAATACGGAGTGCTTATTCTGGGCCTGGCCCTGCGCTTACTGTTCTACACAGGTTATTTACTCCCACAACAACCCCAGCAGGTAGGTCCCTCATGATGTAGTTGAAAACACATCTCCATGGCACAGAGAGGTTAAGTGACATGCCCAGGATCACGCCGCTAAAAAGTGGTCGAACCAGGATTTAACCCCAGGTCGTTTGGCTCCACAGTCTGGGCTCTGAGTCACTCTGCAAAGTGATCACTGTCGTAGTGAGGACAACAGTGAAAACATTGTCAGACACCTGTCATGGGGTCTAGAGGATAAATGGACAAAGGATGGGTAGGGGTCCACCAGGCAGCCTGGCAGAGGGAGCACTGGTGCACAGACAAGGGACTGAGAAAGGTCATTGTGTGTTTGAGGAATGATGATCCATTTGGAGAGGCGGAAGTATAAAAGGGCTGTGTGCTGAGAGATGGATCTGAGGGAATCTGAGGTCCTTACGAGCCTCAAGTGCCAGGCTGAGGAGCACATGCTCTATCCGTGGGTGAGGGCAGGGCAGTGACAGGGCCAAGTATTAGGGCCACACCACCTCTCACTAGCTCTGTGACCTTAGGCAAGGCACTTTCCCTCTTGGAACCTCAGTTTCCTCATCTGTAAACTGGGGGGTGACAATTCCTGCCCCTTCTGCCTTTCAGGGATTAGGCAAGGACTGGTAAAACAAAAAAGATCTGGTAAACTGAAAGATTTTACGAAGGCAGGTTGGTGGGTAGGATGGAAAGAAGTGAACACACAGTAGGTGTGAACTTAGCCAGGTGCTTTTCCATGGAGACGACCAGGTTTACTCCAGCTTTTACTGTTATTGAAAATCATGCCATTTGCACGGGGCTTTGCTACTCGCCATTTGGCCTTCATTACCTCACTCGAGGATCCTTTGAAGTTAGATGTAATTATTCCCATCTTACAGGTGAAGACACTGAGTCCCTGAAACGTGACATGACCCGCCACAGCCACGCAGGCCAGAGGGGCAGAGCTGAGGCATCACCCAGTTTTCACAGCTGCCCAGTTGTGTTCGTTCTGTTCCATCTCACCTCACCTTGTTTATACTAAGCAGCTTGTCAGAGCCAGCGCCTCCACAGGGCACACTAAGGGCGTAAAGGAGCAAGAAGGCAGGAAACAGCAAGGACTGATGACCAGAGGGATTCACGATTCGAATATTTGAGGTCTTGATGATTTGTGAATAGCCTTCACGGCCTGTGACAGGTCACACTTTGTCATTGTACTGAGGCCCAAATTTGAATTCTTTGCTGCAAGACCAGTATGTGGGACAAAAGCCTGTCAGTGAGTAAGTCCAGCCAGCTGCCCAGCACACACTTCTTAGCTCAGCTGTGCAGTTCTCCCCTCCTTATGGGAGGCAGGGTGGCCCTAGGTGAGAACACACATGAGCTTTAGAGGCAGCTCATTGGGGGCAAACTCCCATCTGTGCCACTGGAAGCTGTGTGACCTTGAGTAAGTGGCTGCCTGTCTCTGAACATGTTTCCCGACACGTACTGCAAGGATAATAACACCTATCTCAAAGGGCTGTTGGGTGGATTAAATGAAATGGTGGTAATTCATGGGCTCTGCAGGACATGCAAGGAACTGGTCACGTCTCTGGGAAGGGAAGTAGGAGACAGGAGTGCAGTGGAGGTAGAGAGACGGACTTTCCACCGTCTCTCTTTAAAAAGAGAGACTGTAACTCTCTTAAAAAAACCTCTGTAACTCTCTGTAACTCTCTTTAAAAAAACCACGTGGAGGGGGTTCCTTACTCAAATAAATAAATTGAATTTCAAAATGAGATAATGCCTGGAAAGCATTTAGCACAGTCTTAACACTTAATACTCCATAAATGTTAGGTTTTATTATTATATATATATTACTCTAAAGCCGTCTTTAAGAACTGTTTCTTTGTGGAAAATGATTCCCCCCACCAAAGCGAAATGCTCCTCGATGGAGCTGAAGTGGCAGAGTTTAATGAAGGGATGCTTCTCAGACAGAAAATAGGAGTTCCACGGGCAAACGCCTGCTTGTGACTTGGCTTATCCCTGGGCATCCAGAGAAGCACGGCAGCTCGCTGGAGAGGGAGGCTGGCCTGCTCAGGAAGGGCCTTGAATGCCTGTCAGCCCACAGCCTGACGCCTGTCTCTGCGGCTGTGTAACCTTGGGCAGGTCACTGCACCTCTCTGAGCCATCAGGTTTTCATTTGACAAAGGAGGATAATGATACTCACTGCCTTGCAGGGCTGTTGTGCGGGTTGTAAGAGAGTTATGTGGTCGCGACCATCATCACAGCTTCATCTTCATCATTATAAGGCACCTGGGCTTCATTATGGGGCAATAGGGGCCAGAAAAGGCTTTCTGCCTGGTGTGGTAAGGTTAGATCCTAGGGGTTAGAGAGGTCACGCTGGAGGTTCATGTGGAGAGAGGACTGAGGATCCGGTGACCCTCCCCACTCCCACTCGAGCTGACCTCTCCGAGCAACACACTTAGCCATGAATTGGACTAACCCAGCAAAAGGATGGTTCTGGATTGCAGCAGGGAAACAAAATCTGAATGTAACCAACGGAGCTTTAACTTATCCACTTGCCTGGGATGGTATTTATGCTAATCCTATTCCAAGCAAAAGCAACTCCGACTAATAAAAGCCTCGTCTCAGCTCAGGATTCCATACCATCTGTCGGTCCACACGCTTGGGATTAGCTTTTGCTACGTAGCGCAGACCGTGCCGCTTGGCGTGGGCTCCCATGGGCCAGCCTGGAGGTGTGGAGGGGGAGCCATTCATTCGTTCACACGTACATTCGTTCAGTATAAATGTATGGGGCCCTATTGGGGCCAAGCCCTGTGCCAGGCATTGGGGAGTCAGTGGAGAAGAGACAGACCAGGTTGCTGTTCCCATGAAGGGGGTTCTCTGGTGGGAGAAGCGAAAACTTAAATACATGAGTACGGTAAATTCAGATGGTGTTCAGTCCTGTGAAGACAAAAAGCACTGATGTGGCAGTGACTTTGGGATAGAGGCCTAATTAAAGGGGGAGGCCAGGGAGTACCTCTCTGAGGAAGAAAGACCTGAATGACAAGGAATCAGAGGGTGGCAGGCAGAGGGAACAGTGGTTGCAAATGCCCCCAAGGAAGAGCCACAGGCGGTGAGTCTGAGGGACAGAAGGTTGGGGGGCGGGTAGGGGTAGAAAACAAAACAGAGGCAGTGCTAGAGGTCACGACATGGGGGACATT
Organism: Rhinolophus hipposideros; assembly: GCF_964194185.1. Classification (NCBI taxonomy): domain Eukaryota; kingdom Metazoa; phylum Chordata; class Mammalia; order Chiroptera; family Rhinolophidae; genus Rhinolophus; species Rhinolophus hipposideros. The sequence continues at coordinate 57,108,976 of NC_138054.1, forward strand.
GTAGCCCAGGGTAAGGACTGCGTGATGCAGGCCACTGCAGAGCTTTGAGTGGGAGGGACACACTGGCAGCATGTTTTAGAAGTTCACACTCGCTGCTTGGTGAGGAATTGATTTTAGGAGGGATAAGAGTACCCCCAAGGAGATCAGGGGAGAGGCACTGGGAAGGGGGAGAAGAGTAAGGATTGGGGTTCCATTTTGGAGGTAACAATGCAGAGTCTGGAGTATTTAGTATAGACTCTAGCAAACAGCAGGCGCTTACTACACGGTGGTCGGCGTTTTGGTTAGTTTGATTCTCCTCTGCCAAACCGCCTCCCCCAAATAATACCTTGTAAGGATCCTGATATTTGATCAGCTTATGTACTGGCCCATGACAATGCTAGACGCCATTTTCCCTTGTGGGCTGGCCTCACATGTCCCCCCACGGCCATGTGGGCCGCTTACCTCTGAAGTGAACCTCCCATGGGCCGTGCATTTTCTGGCCCTGAAGCAATCCATCCCTTAGTATTTCCTCGGGGAGACTTGCTCACTGCATCAGGCAGGAGGGGATGGGGCTCTTGAATGTATAGAGATTTCCCAACCCAGGAACTCTTCAGAACAGTGAGAAATCCGTGGCTCAGGGAAGGCTTGACCCCAATCCTGCATGGTGAGATCCTAAGCAGAACCCAGGCAGGGTGTCTCATCTGGTTTTCGTCACGCATTCAGTGCTTGTGTCCTGAGCTCCTGCTCTGGATAGACTGTGCAGGGGACAGAGATGGGAGTCAGACACACAGAGATGGGAGCTCATGTCAAGGTGGAGGGGGAAACAAATAAATAGTGTCTGCTGTGTTATAAGTGCTCAATATTTGTTGATGAATAGTTACCCACATAGTAAGCCCCTGAAACTAGACCTATAATTTTACTTAGGTATTTCCTTATTTCAGAGTCTTTAAAATTCTCCAAGTAGAAATCCCCAGCTCAGAATTCAGGTCCCTCACGACTGGCCCTCACCTCATTCATCTGTCTCACATTCTTCCTTCCTGCACTTTGTCTTTAGACACGTTATACTTACTTTTGTTCCCTGTTCTTTGACACTTCTCTGGCTTGCACTTACACACCTTTCCTTGTACCTGGAACACCACTTCTCCCATTCACTACCTGGTAAACTCCTATACACCTGTCAAAGGCCAGCTCCAAAAGCAGCATCTTCGCAAAGCCTTTCTGATTCTCTCCAGACCAGGCCTCTCCATAAGCAGTGAGGCCCTCCCTCTACTGTGCTCCCACAGTCCTCTCCTCAACCCTCCATTGTCAGATTGTGTGAATTGATGACTCGGTGCCCCCATTGGCTCTGATCCAGAGTCCTTTTCTGGTTCACCTCTGGGCCACAGGGCCTGTGACAGGGCCTCACATAGAGAAGGGAGATATTCCGGAAGCATTTTAATTCATGGTGGTGATAAGTACGGCGGTGTGGCTGCAGTACAGGCAGAAGAGATGGACAAGAAGGAGGCCTGTAAGGGCAGGGCCTCGAATGCTAGGCCTCATGGTAGATTTGACCCACTGGAGAAATAGCTGGGAAAGACTAGGAAAAGACTGTCAAGGTCATAGGAAACAAGGAAAGACTGAGAAGCTGTCGCAGAATGTAGGAGGCTGAGAGGCATGATGACTTATGTGTAATGTATCCTGGACTGAGTCCTGGAACAGAAAAGAATAAGAAAACCAAATCCCACTTAGAGAAGGGAGAGAGCAGGGCAGCACTGTTTGGGGTTGTGACAGGGGATATAAATATTGATTATGTTTACGCAATGTTCTCAAAAACTATTAGCTCTGGGTTCATTTTCCAACATAAATAAGATAACCTTTGCCAATAGGAACTTAAGGTCTATTAATAGGCCATAAACAAAACAAAACAATAACAACAAACCAAAAACAAACCTGTACTCCTATAAACATACACACATCCCCTTCTCCTCTGAGACTGTTTTATGAAACATTTTCTTATTCACATGGGGAAATTGAGGCCTGGAGAGTTAAAATAGCTTGTCTCAGGTTGCTAGTTGAATAGCAATAAGCCAATGATTATCCTACTCAAAGGCAGTCCTGAAAAGCTGTGGAGGAAAAGATCTTGCCAGTCATATAATTTGCTTCTCACACAGCATGGCTATTTGTATGTTTTCTGCATTTAACATATATACACACACAGACACACACACAATATGTGAATTTATACTCCCTGTGAAAAAACAATTGGATGATAACCCAAAGTATAAAATAAATATGTGAGTCCATACTGATATTAAATAAATAAATAGGGAAGACTAGACAAATCTTTCCTAGAGAAGAATTCCAAATAAGTAGATACTCCGGAAGGTGGAGTTTAATTTCCCCACCTTTGTGTAGGGTCTGGTCTTAGTAACTTGCCTCCGAAGAATTAGAGTATGAAAAGGGAAAAAATAACTTTCCAGTGGAGAGACCTGACAAACACTACCGTTGCCAAGCAATCAAGGTTGACATCACCAGTGATAAATTATGTGGATATCCTGCACCCCATGATGAGATGTGACAAGAAGGGCACTTCACATCTGTGACACTCTTCCCCAAAACCCATAACCCCAGTTTAGACATGAGGAAATCATCAGACAAAACCAAAGTGAGGCGCATTCTACAAAATACCTGGCCAGCACGGCTCAGGACTGTCAAGGTCATGGGAAACAGGAAAGACTAAGCAACTGTCACAGAGCAGAGACCAGACAGGCATGATGACTAAACGCGATGTGGTGAGCGGATTGGATCCTGGAGCAGAAAATGAGTGGGAAACTGGCGAAGACTGAATGAGGTCTGCAGGTTAGTTAACAGTAATGGACCCATGGCAGATTTTTAATTTCAACAAATGTACCACATTAATGCAAGACATTGACAATAGGAAAAACTAGGTGAGGGCATATAGGAATCTCTGCATTATCTTTGCAACTTTTTGTAAATCTAAAATAATTCGAAAATAAAAAGCTTATTTAAAAAACAAACAGGTAAGAAAAGAGTGAGTCCCTCCGGGCTCCTCCCCGCCCCCACTCCATCCAAGGCCTCTCTCTAAATTGCGTATGTATCTGTACATGTCTTTTTTCCCCTCTCTCTTTTTTTTCAATGTTCCTATAGAAATAGGGGTTTCTTTCTTTATATAACCAGTTCATACTGTATATATTGTTCTGCAATTTGCCTTTTTCACTTAATTTGTCTCAGTGATGTTTCCATGTCTGTACTTATAGGTCTCTGCTGTCCAGAACAGCAGCCACAAGACACATGTGGCTATTAAACACTAGCAAATGCAGTTAGCCCAAATTAAGATTTGCTGTATGTAAGTGTAAAATACACCCACTTTTGAAGACAGTTCACAAAAAAGAATGTACCGCATCTCAATAACTTTTTTTAAATAATTGTTTTCTTTTTTAATTACAGTTGATATACAATAGTATATTAGTTTCAGGTATATAACAGTGATTAGACATTTGTATAACTCACGAAGTGATCACCCCAATAAATCTAGTACCCATCTGATACCATATATAGTTATTACAATATTACTGACTATATTCCTTATGCTATACCCTTCATCCCCATGACTATTTTGTAACAACCAATTTGCACTTCTTAATCCATTCACCTTTTTCACCCTGCCCCTAGACCCTCTCCCATCTTTTACCCCAACAAATCTAGTATCCCTCTGACACCATACATATTTATTACAATATTATTGATTATATTCTTTATGCTATACCCAACATCCCCATAACTACATATATATATATATATATATATATATATATATATATATATATATATATATATATATATATAAAATTATAGTTGGAAACCCCGTGGCCATCTTGTGGTTACCAACTCTTTTCTAAACCCCTCACCTTCCCCCTTATCCCCACCACTCCCCCCCCCCCCCGCCCATCTAACAACCCTCAGTTTTTCCTCTTTGTCTCCAAAACTGTTTCTGATTAGTTCATTCACTTATTTCTTCTTTAGATTCCGCATATAAGTGAGATCATATGGTACTTGTCTTTCTTTGTCTGACTGCATCTCAATAATTTTTATGTTGCTCACATTTTGAGGTGGTATTCTGGGTGTTTTGAGCTCAAAATATATTAATTTCATCTGTTTCTTCTCACACGTTTAGTGTGACTACTGGAAAACTTTAAATGACATATGTGGCTCACATATTTCTATTGGGTGGTGCTGTATAGATCTAAACTCAGTTTGTCTGTCTGCTGTATAGTATTCCAAAAATGTGTTAAGTACCACAATTTACTTAACCATTCTTTTTAAATGTACATTTGGAGTTTTTCTAAAATTTTATTACAAACCATGTTCTAATTAAAATCTTTGAACATGCTTACTTTGTGCACATGTAAAACAATTTCTCTAGAGCAGGGGTTGGCAAAGTAAGACCCACAGACCAAATACAACCCAGGGCCTGCTTTTGTAAATGAAGTGTTACTGGAACACAGCCACACTCACTCATTGACATGTTGTCTGTGGCTGCTTTTATGCTACAACAGCAGAGCTGAGTAGTTGTGACAGAGACCATATGCCTGCAAAGCCTAACATTTTTACTGTCTTTCCCTTTCAAAAACAGTTTGCTGATCCCTGCTCTAAGGGTTGTTACTACCAGCTAAGAAGAGCTATGTGGCAGGTCCAGTTCCCTGGAAAGTAGACTGAGATGGAGATTAGCATACAGGAGGTTCACAGATATTGCTCTTGGGTGCAGGGAGGAAAAGGAGCAAGATTACGCAGAGAGATAATTTAGGCGGTGCAGTATTAAGACCTCAGCCACTCCCACAGGAGCTCTGAAGTGGGATAGTCCTTCAGCCTTGTCCTGGGTTGGGGCAATGGGGCTGGACCTTTATAACCCTGAATCGACCTGCCCTGGGGAAGTGGTATGACCTTGGGGGAGGTAACTTTCTTCAGCTGAGGGAAATTCCCAGCAAGGGCTGCTAGCTGAGAGGGAGTAAGTCCATCAGTCCTGGGGGCGGGGGGATGCGTGTGGGGCGGAAGAGGGCTAGGCAGGGCAGGATAGCATCACTGCAGCCCAAACCTTGTGCCACACGGCTCCACTTCTTCCTTTAAGCTCTGGGAGCAGCTCTTCCAGGATTCTGGTGGGCCTCTTTTCCTGGGGGAAACACAGAGGAAAGTTAGTGGGACAAACTACAACTCCCCCCACCATGACTGGTCTCGAGGCCACAAGTGACACTCATCATCTCCCTCTTCTGCTCTCCATTCTCGATCCCCTTACCCTCAGCGAGCACTTCTGACCTCAGTGACTTACACAGCGGCATGATCTGGACCCTCCATCGTGAGGGGTCTGAACCTGTGGTCACCACCTCCTTCTCAGGCTGTGGCCCCTGCCATTTGTTAACTTACCATGAATGCTGGTAAGGGTACTAAGGTCTCCAAAAGGATCAACTGGATACCAAGATGTAACTCCCTGCCCTCCACTGCTTCAAAGCAGTCTTACCTCCTCTTGATGATCAGCCGTGATTCTCCCTGAAGGAATGGTGGCTCCTCTTCTTGCCTGCTGGTCCTTTGACACAAGGGGCTCAAAGTACCTGGGTGGCAGTCACAGCTAAAAGTGCAATAGTCATCTTGTTTCTCCTGGTGGAACTGTTGCCCCTTTGGGAAGTAGGACCTCTAAACCTGCAGGACCCAGAACTGTGGGGACAGGAAGCACAAATGCTTCCTGGAGTGATGGGAAGAGTGAGCCCACTCCTGTTTTCGTCCCTCGGTTCCTGGACCCATGTATCCTACCTATTGGAGACAAAGCACTGGGTAACAGTCTGTGATTTAGAATATATGCTGCATCCTGGAGAATGGTACCCCATTCTCGCATTTTTCTGAGCTGGTCCTTCCCTGTGCCTTCAACAGGTCGTTCCACGCTGACAGCTTAAGGATAGTGCAGAGTGTAAAAGGATAGTGGACAACATGGCCATGTATCCACTGCCTCCTTTCCCTTGTGGTCATATGGGGTCCCCAGCCAGGATCACACACTCTGTCAACCCTGAGAGTTGTGCTGGATAAAGGCCTACAACCAAAGCCATATCTGGAATATATGTCTATTCCAGTGAAAATGAATTACAGCTCTATCCACGGTGGAAAGGGTTTAACATAATCAACTTGTCAAGTGGCTGGTTGTTCTCGAGCGACAGAGACGTGTCTGAGACTGAGTTAGTCTCTGTAACTGGTAGACTGAACACTCAGCGTCACCAATAGCCACATCAGTCTTGGTCTGAGCCCATGTATTGGGCCCAGACAGACCCTCTCTCTGTGCCACCATGGTTACTATTTATGCACCCATTGTGCCAGCTCTGGGTGGCCTTAGATAGAGGTTGGCTGATGTCACTGCGTATCGTGGCTGTTCAGTGCTTCCTCCACGGTACACACTCTGCTGGGTGTTACCATGGAATGCAATGATATTCACACTTGGCGTCCACTCTCATAGGTCCACCCACATGCCTCTCCCCCAGATCTTGTCCCCAGTCTTCTAATCTTATTCCTTCCAGACCCCTAAACCAACTAGACGAGCTATTTATCACTGCCGATGAGATCCATGTACATTCTGACCTTGGGCCCCTGTCTTCCACAAAAAGTGGATGACTAGGTGCGCTCTGCCCATTGGAAGGATTTCCCCTCTGCTGTCTTTCAAGGACAGCCCCGTGTGAAACTGCAGTGCAGCCAGTCTATTTTTGGCTTGCTCACTTGTACTGAGCTGACTTACCTGAGAACAAAGCTTGCCTCTTTTCTCCTCCAGCTGGATATAAGGAGCTCCTCAGGCAGCCAGAGGTGAGCTGAGGGAGAGGCACTGGTTGGTGCAAAGGTGGTGGGTGACAGAGCTGTCTGAGACACCTGCTGTGCCTGATGCCAGTTGTACCACGTCCCCCTTATCATGAATTGCTGCTGGGCTTTCTGACCTTCGGATTTGGTAGATCTGACAGGAACTTGCTCACAATGAGCAGCTACGGCTGCACGGTCAAGTGGATGACCCATGCTCAGATGATCCGTCTCTTCCAGAATCCTGTAGCACCTTGGTTGTTTTTTGCAAAGTGTGTCATTCCTGGCTACAGATGGCATGGTCCTGTTCCAGAACCCCTGGGGTCTACGTTGTGATTCTCCCCCTAGGCCTTGTCATAAACTCGACAGGCATCTTTTCTCACCACTGATACCTCAAATACCATGGGTTCTGCCAGATCATATGGTTCACACAGCAGGGCTGTGTGTACCATACTCTGATATGCTGCTGAGCCTTTTCCCGCTCTGGGCCCCCATCAAAGCTGGCAGCCTTCTGTCATTCACTATATGGAATGGAGCAGTATTCCCAAGTGTGGCATATGCCGCCTCCAAAACCCAAGAGGCCTAAGGAAGGCCTACAAGGCATTGCGCTTCTTTCTTACTGGGGGAGTGGAAGATGCAGTAATTTGTTTTTACTTTGGAGGGAATGTCCCCAGCATATTCTAGACCACCAGCCCCTAAAAATTTCACTGATATGTCAGGCTCCTGAATCTTCAGTGTTTTCTCCCACTCTCTGCAATGCATGTATGTCATTGAAGCTTCCAACATACTCTGCGTTTCTTGCTCATCTGGCCCAATAAGCTGGTATCTTCCATCTAGTGGATCAGTGCGACAGTCTGCCAGACATGGAGGCAGTACAGGTCTTATCAGACTGGGCTGTGAGGGGGTGGGCGAGTTAGCAGCCCTGGGCCAAGACTGTAAATGCATATTTTTGCCTGTTCCAAGGGAATATAAATATAACTCTGATCTTCCTTTCGGATAGGGCAGGAAATGAGAAATGGTCACCAGATCAATGGCTACATACCACGTACTTGAGAACATGTGAATGTGTGCTAGGAAAGATGCCACATCTGCCTCAGCAGCTGCAACTGGAACCACCACTTGGTTGTGTTGCTGTAGTCCACAAGTCCAAGATCCATCTGACTTTTGTAGGGGCCAGAGGGCGAACTAAATAGAGACCTAACGGGGATCCCTATCCCTGCATCCTTTAGGTCTTCAAGGATGGCAAATACCTCTGCCAGTCTGTGATTACTAATGATGTCGAGCATCTTCTAACATGTTTATTGGCCTATTTCCTTTTCTTTGAATTCACATAATTCATAATTGTGTGCCTTTTTCTCATGGCTTATCTAGTCCGCATCACTAGATTGAGAGCTTCTTAGGGCCAGAGTCTATGTCTAATTTACCCCTGTGACCCGTGGACCTGGCTCATCAGAACTCTATAAATATGCACTAAACAAATGATTTTTAACAAGATGAAACAGCAGCATTTGACTGGACATCCCGGTCTGCTTGAATCTTGACACCAACCTCCTTAGATGATGGGTAAGCCTCTCCCTGACAGCAATTATATCATTTTGGTTGATTTAAAAGAAAATACAATGTCATCCAGTCAAACCATTGCTCTTTTGAAACCAAGGCAGTGTCACTGAACTAATTGAAGCTCCCAAAACCTTGTTTTCTGGATGGACTCCCTTCGATAGCAATAATGGGCAGTAACAAACTGAGCTCTCGCCCCATATGGCTGTGATAAACGCATCCAAAACATATTACAAATCTCAGAATGAGGCTCTGAGGCCTGAGGCTGCAGCAAAAGAAAACCAAGGTTGACAGGCACAAGTGTAAGAACCTGATATTCTGTAAATGAAAAAAGGCCAGCTGCCTGTTCCTTCACCACTGAACACAGTAAATGCATTATCTGAGCTTCCTGCCATTTTTTAAAACCTGGGACTCTAATGATATCTGTTTGGTCAACTCTTAACTTCATTTGTCCAAAAAAAAAAAAAAATCTCTAATTTACTAAATCTCGAATGTTTCTTTCCTTTGCCTTAAATTTTTGCGTTTAAAAATTTTTTTTTTTTAATTTTCTTAAATGTCTCTTTGTGTAGGAACATTCTTATCTTTCTAAAACACATATCTTATTAGGTCCCTCACCTCCTCAGAAACTTCTCATGGCCTCTCCTTATGCGAAGGCCAAAGTCCAAATTCCTTCACAAGACCTCTAAGGCTGTCACTAATTTTTTTGCCCCATTTTTCTCTACCATTCCTAAGAACTTTATGCTTCTACCACCCCATATTACCTGCCTTTACTGAAACAAGGTGTGCACTTTACACCTCTGGGCTTTTGTATACGTACTGATCACTCTGCTAAGAACTCCTTCCTATTCTTCCAGACTTGGTTCAATATCCTTCTAGACCTGAGTCAAACATTCACTCTCTGTGAAGACTTTCCTTCCCTTAGAATGGTGTTAATCACTCCCTTCTCCACTTTCTCAACATGTTAAATAAATATTTGCAATCATCACCTAATATACTACACTGTAATTATTTACCTATGTGTCTGTCTCCCACCAGTCTCAGAGCTCCTCAAGGGTAGAAATTATTCTCTCATTTATTGCAGTTTCCCCAGTGTCAGTCTAGTCTTTGGCACACAGCAGAGAGGCAACACTTGTTTGTTGAATGAATGAATGGAAATAGTCCCTACCCAAAGGACCAGCACCTCCACTATACCCACCAGAAGAAAAGGACCCATCAACTGCTGAAGCAGACTCACAGGATTTAATTCCCCAGATTTCCTTTAGCTACTAAACAAATTTAGAAAACATATTCATGCCTAGGCTTCCAGGTAACTCAGAGGTCCTAGGAACTGTTCTCACCCCGTTTCAGGAGCTGACCCTCTCGTTTTTAACAGGCTGGAGTTCAGAGGTGCTTCTTAGCGGGTGGGTCAGCTTGGACAGATTGCTGCAAGCCTCCTTCCCTTTGGCAGACACTCAGAATAGCTCCATTAGCGTTCATGGAAATTCTGCACATGCATCAAGGAGAAAACAGCCACAAATAACACAGCCTGCCTTCAAATCTCCAAAGCACATCTCTGCAATCATTTTACTTTCCAACTATCACCACTGAAGCCTTTCAGCCACAGAGCAATTTGTTTCCAACTTACCCTGGGTTCCTTAGTATAACTTTTTGGTTGCTTATCCATGAAGCTTCCTACTTCCAGTCTTTCTCCATGCTCCAGCTTCTCTTCCACAGCTTGTTAAAAAACTAACCAGTTTCTGCTTGGAATCAGTCCATATGCCTTCTTCACCTGTGGCTCAAAACCCTTCAGATTTGATCCTGGCCCTTGCCTCCCTCTCCTGCCTCTTCTCCAGCTACTGCTCGAGCTACTCACCTCTACTCGTCATACCGATCACCTCCCAGATTAGTTCACACTTTCCATACTCTGCTTTCTCTGCCAGTCACACACCTCAACCACCCAATTAACTACTTTTGCCCTTTAAGACTGCACACAGGTATCACCTCGTCCAGTAAGTATTACCTGACTGGATTAAATGCCTTTCCTGAACACCCACAACGAGTCATTCAACTATTCAGTAGTTATGGAGACCTAGCTTATGCCAGGCTGTTCTAGGTGCTGGTGATACAAAACAAAGACACTGCTTTCGTGAAGCTTACGTCCTTTTTTCTTTTAATTTAAATTCATTGGGGCAACACTGGTGAATCAAGTGTATAGTTCTGCATACATCACCTGTATGTTGCATGGTATGCTTACCACCCAAAGTCTGGTCTCCATCATCATATATTTGACCCCCTTTCTCTCTGTATCCCCCCTCCCCCACTCCCCCTCTGCTAACCTCCATACTGTTGTGTCTATGAGTTTTTGTTACAATCTAGTGGGGGGATAGAATCAAAAGCACAACCACAGAACATGTGGATATGTCTAGAATAATACACAGGGTATTATGGTAGCAGCAGGACAGGAATTAGGTAGAGTAGCATTTCAGAGAGAAAATAGCATGTGAAAATGCCCGAGGGGGAGTGACACAGTGGGACTTCCAGTTTCGATGTTACTTTGTTTCTCGCACAGAGAGGTGAATTTGGAGGGGTGAAGACTGGCTGCAGAGGGACCAGTTAGGAAGCCATGTAGTCAGTCAATCCAGGCCAGAGAGGATCAAGTCCTGAGGTGACTCCAGAGATGGAGAAGAGCCAAGAGATTCTAAATATATGTGAGAGGTAAACCATGAGGACTTGGCTGGGTGAGGGTTGGAGAGGGGTTTAGGCTGACCCTCGGGTTCCTAGCTAGAGTGCTTGGTTTGCCAGTATTGCCAATGAGAGAAGACGTGTTATAGCTGAGATCCCATGGGGCATCTATTATAGGAGATATCCTCGGAAACTCAGGGACCAGGTAGGTATGGAAGATACAAACTGGAGTGTCATCCGCATGTAAACGATGCTTGAAACCATGAGAGGATGAAATTTACCAGGGAGACTGGATCCAGTCAAACAGACTTGAGTTTTGAATCTTAGCTCTGCCACTCGTTATCTGTGTGAACTCGAAGTTATAAGGCATGTGAGCCTGGCTTTTCTCATCTTTAATTGGGCATTATTATTATTTAAATGTCTACCACAGTGCTAAGCACATGGTAGGTGTTAATTTGTTATTCTGGCTCCAGTACTTCCTTAGCAGTGGGAAAGTCTGCTTGGTGAGCCTCGGTCTCATCTGGAGCTCCTGCTAGGTTCCACATTCCCCATAGAATGGGTGCTCAGTAAATGGTTGCTGAATGAACGAAGAAACCCAAAGAAATTGAAACAAGACCTACTAACACAACAGGTGAGAGGATTAAACAGGATTTTTAAAAAAAAACTACTAAGATCAATGTAAATGCTAATAAATTATCTTAGGAAAAGTATCTAGGGCTTGGAAGGTAGCCAATGTTAGTCCCTTCCCTCTGTCATTGCTTTTTTTAACCCATCCCTTCTTTTTTTGTATTTTAAATCTTCCCTTTTTATTGGCTCCTTCTTTTAGATTACAAACAGGCTCCAGTTTCCCCTACCCTAAAAAACCTTCCTTGGGTCTTGCTATCTCCCTCAAATTCTTGTCACTTCATTCCTGATTTTCATCAGCTATCCCTTTTCTCAACCCAAAACACTTTTCAATGAACAAGCTGTATCTTTTGTTTTAAGAGAAAAAAGTTCCAATTTATTATTACTCTTAAAAAAGCAAACATCATTTACATAATTGTTTAAGAAGGTCTATATAGAGGTATTTCATTTTAAAATATATGTATGTAATTTTTCTACTACAGTAATTCATTTCAAGAGGAATTTCATTATGTATCTTCTACAGAGCCCTAACCTGAGAGAGGCAACGTATTCAAATAAACCCCAAGGCGTGGGGATGCTTCAGGCCAGTTCCTCATTAGAAGCCTCAGCATGGGGGCTCCAGAGACCAACGCAGGTCTTCCAGGGAGAGCTGAAACGTTCAGATAAGTGAGTTCTGGAAAGAAGGGGTAGTTGGCTGGCTCGCAGGCTCACCCCTGGGGTAGAGCAAAGAGAACAGACAGGGGAGTTCTGAGAGGCACCAGCGCTATCTAAACTCAGGGGGATGGCACCGAGTGAGCAGCAGCAGTAATTGAGTTTCAGTTACCTGCAGGGTGGTGAAATAAAGTAGTAACTTCATCTGCCTGACATGGGGGAAGTTTAGAGGTGTCCTTGGCATACTCGCAGTGCAATCCGTCACCTTTTTGCCGTGTTGGGTGATGGCAACCGTACAGCAGCGCTTCCTAGTGACAGCCAGCGCATGTCCTGTTAGGCGCACTACAGCTAATGAAGCATTTCCTGTAGGCCTGTTTCCCAGGGCTCTCTGCATCCTCTGTCTGAAGGGATGGCACCATGGGAAAATTTAGCACAGCCAGCATCAGCTATCACCCACACTCAAAAGAGTCTTTGAATGGCAGAGAGGGGCACATTTTCCTTTCTGCCCAGCCCAGGGGTGGAACCATCTTCAGGTCACTTTTTGTAGGTCTGTACAAATGTGCCGACCGGCAGTGAGCCGCTCTTCACCTGAGCCCGGATTTCAGCGCGGTGCTTTAATGTGAAGACCAGGGCTCTCACCGTCCGCCGGTACGGCCGATTAATGAGGCGGGAGCAGAGATGAAACGTTTCCCGCTCGATATTTTCAACCAGTAGGTGATCCATCTAAAAAAACAGCAAAATTATCAAATTAGGGCCTTGCGTTGCATAAGGATTAAAAGCAAGAGAGGCTGGAGCACTCTGCTCAGAGGCCTCCATTAATCAACTGAAATTCAAGGACATCTACTTCCTGTCACAAGAGAAACAGGAAGAGCAAATTAATTCCACCCTGGCAATTAAGGAACAAGGCCATGTGCTTTGTGACAGGGACCTCATTCACAACCCCTGCCGGGTGGTAATATTTGCCATTATAACAGGAAACTGGCCTGAACTAAGCAACGGGTACTGCGCCCTGTACTTTACCAACTCGGAAATGAAGACCAAGAATAATAAATCAGTGTAACAATTTATACCTTTTTTTTGGTTTGTTTTAAAAGTAACTTTTAACCCCTTACAGCGTTTTAGAAACACTGGATCTAGACCCTAACATGTGTGTAGAACAGTTTATAAATCACTTTTCACATTTAATTCTCATAACTCCCATTATCTCATTTTATAGCTGAGGAAATGGGTTAAAAGGTAAAGAAAGGTTCAAGGTCGTACAACTACTGAGAGGCAGAGCTGGGACTCTGACCCAGAGCCCCTGAGTGCAAAGTTCACGTTTCTTCCCTTGCACCATCCTAACTGCCCCCTCAACATTCTGAGACCAGCTGAGTGTAGAGAGACCCTTGCAGGGTCACCTGAGCAGAGCAGGCCTATGGGATGGAACCTGCAGCAATTCTGGGGTGATCTGGCTCAGGCCCAAGCTCTCCTGAGGTCACAGACCTAATCAGAGCAGGACAGGTCTGGGACTGTGTCCACATGGTCTGGGTCCAGGCTAGGCTGAGCTGCTGGTCGGTCAGGAAGCCCTCTGCCCTACCTTCCTTTCCAGGCTCTTCCCCTCCACCCACTCCTCCCCTCCCCAGTCCTGACCACAGCCCGGCCTGAGCCCGCTAAACTGCTTTCACATACCTCCACACCTCTGCACAAGTACACGTTCCCTCAGCAAGGCACTTTCCCCAAGAAACACATTTCCGTTTGTATGTCAAAGCTTAGCTAAAAAGCAAAATGCAAAAACACAAATCCTAGCTCAGAGAACTGAGAGTTCTTACTTGGGCTGCCACCATGTCCTGAGCTTCCCTCGGTCATTATCATAATATATTATAATGATCTATTTCTCCCCTGATAGTGAGTTCCGTGAACACAGGACGCAAATTTCTCTCTCACTTCCTTTCTTCCCTTTCATTCCGATATTTATTTAGCACTTACTATGTGTGAGCCTCTGTGCTTGGGCAGAGGAAACAGCAGTGAACGAGGCTGCACAGTCTTTGACTCCATGTAGAGCTCCGTCCAGGCAGAGACAGGAGTGAACAGGGATCCGGAGTATGTTCGGTGCTGGGCAAGGGGCCAGGAACACATGCGAGGGCGCGGAACTATGCAAAGGGACCTAACACGGGAGGGCAGTGCCTGGCTTCGGGAGGAAATGATGTTTACCCTGAGATGTGGAGAACGAGTAGGATCTGGCTAGGGAAAGTGGGCGTTTGCTTTGTGATAAAAGTCACTGAGCTGTATATAAATCTTTTGTGTAGTTTTTCAATACACGTACTATTCTTCTATTTAAAAAGAAAAGTTTAAGGAAAAAAATGCACCAAATATATAAAAGGATCACCCGGCATTTGATAAAATGTCCTAACATAAGAAACACACACACTAAAACAAATAGAGAAAAGAAACTTGTGTGGGGACAGAGCCAGGAGTGCAGTTTCCAGGGTCTCGGCCTCACGTGGAAAGGTGCTGACTCAGGTAGTAAATGGCCATCAACTGTGATTGGATGGCCATCAGCTGTGGCTAGTTGGGCGTCAGCTGTAACCAGTGAGCCATTGGCCACTAATATAACTACTGTGGCTACACTAGCAGCAAATGGGGGTTAGCAAGAAGATGGTGGCTCAGCTAGCAAGCGGGGATTGCAGTTAGCAAGTGGGGATGGTTGGCTGGTAGAAAAGCGGACGGCAAGTGGCAGATCGTGTGGCTCCTGCTTCCTGTGTCTCCAACCCAGCCGCCAGCGACACTATAGTGGTATGACTCCCCTATCTATGGCTCCGTGGGTGTTCCTTTTTGGCCTCACCATGTCCTGCGTTCTTGTGTGGGGAGCGGGAGCTGAGACCCCGCATGATGCCCTGCATAACACTTGGAAGAAACAAGAACCAAGCAGAGAGCAGAATAGGCCTGAGAGAGACAGAGAGAGAATGAACATCCAGGCCCACACACCCACACAGGTGTAGCAGGCAAAAGATGCTGCGGGAAGTCTGTGGTCCTGATGACTGAGCACATAGGCTTGTGCAGGACTGAGCGGACTTGGCACCATGGCTCTCCACCAGCTTTTCATGGTCTCCTGGGTGGACGCTGACCTAGCCCCTGGCCTGAGGGAGCCCTGGTAGCAGAGGCTGGAAGGGTGGCTGTCTGTCTGTCCAGCATTCGTCCAGCAACATTTGCCAGAGAGGCTTCTCATTCCAGTGTGAGGATGGTTAGTCACTGACTGTTTAGAGATTCACTTATGTAGTTTAACAGTCACACAAAAAGTCTTTTGGGTTTTTTTTGAGGGGAGTGGTTGTTAGGGAAAGAAGGGTATATGTACATTTGCAAACAGTGATGGCCATTCCATCATATTGTAGTATATGTACAAACAAACAAAACAAAACACCCCTGAAAATGCCTTCAAATTCACATAACTGAATACTCATATATTTCATTCACTAAATAGTTATTGAGTTGCTACTCTGAGTGTGGCCTAACCTGGGTACTGGGGACACTCAGCAGAAAAGACCTGACCCGTGCCCTCCAGGAACTCACAGCCTAGAAAGGAGACGACATGTACAGACAATCGTGGCGTAATGGAACAGGTGCTCTACCAGCAACGTGATGGGAATAAGGAGCAAGCATCTAACAATTCTCATGCAGCCTCTGTGGGGACAGAGTCCCAGAGAGCAGTTTCCAGACACTCGGCCTCACATGGAAAGGTGCTGATCGGGTAGTAGATGGCCATTAGCTGTGACTAGTTGGCCATCAGTTGTTACCTGTTAGCCATTGGCCACTGACATGACTGCCGTGGCTAAGCTAGCAAGCACGGATTGCAGTTAGGAAAGGCGCACTGCAGTTAGCAAGTGGGGTTGTTTGGCAGAGAACTGGACGCCAGGTTGCTGACAGTGTGGCTCCTGCTTCCTGTGTCTCCAATCCAGCTGCCAGCGAGACTATAGTGGTGTGACTCCCCTATCTATGGCTCCGTGGGTGTTCCTTTTTGGCCTCACCATATCCTGCGTTCTTGTGCGGGGAGCAGGAGCTGAGACCCTGCATGACAGCCTCTTATTAAATGAAGGCCAATCAGAATGAAGAAAAACATCAGTGATATTGAAATGTAAATTATAATGGAAAATGATTCATCCTGCACCCTTGTGTATACCAAGTTCAGTGCACAAAGTGACGAGTGCCTATCTTGTGACTGCCGTTGGATAATCCAAGCCTACCCAAGATGTTGAGTCCTTTCCAACGGGTCCTAACCTAGTGATTTAGGTAAGCCGTTTTGGGTGAAAGGATCAGAGTCTCACCAAGACCTTGAGAAAAAGGGGCTTTGCTGTGAGATGCATCTGTAGGAATGGGAATAGGAATGTTTTAAGAAATCGAGGGATTTATTTAGGGACCACATATCCCTTCTGTGTCTCTCATGATCTGCCTGGTTTCTTCCTAATAGGTTTGTGCTCCTCCGTTTGCCTTGCTCACTACTAATTCTAACTGCCTTATTCTCAACCCATAGTCTATACATCTCTACCCACAGCTTCTGCTTCCTCAGAACATGCCTTCTGTTTCAACACTCCCACTGTTGTTTTCTTAGTATTTCCTAGTTCACATTTCTCAGACAGAAAATCTGATTTGCCTTCCTTATCTATTTGTACCTGTGAGTTATTCGGTTGTCCAATCCTGGACAAATGGGCCACACCTGAGAGAAGATATAAAACATGCCCACGTAAAGCTGTCTTTCATCAAGGATTCTAGCCTCCGTGGGAAATGGTACCATAATTAGTGATGTCTGCTACATCTGTAAGCCCTTTCAAAGCAAGGGAACAAGGTCTTCATGTGTTTACTGTAAGTTCAGAACTTCCCACATTGTAGTGTGACTGTTTATTTGCCTATCTCCCTCGGAAGTCTGTGAGCTCCTCTAGAGCTAATACTGTGTTGGATCCATTTGTAAATTCCTCCTTCCTAGCATAGGTACTGGCATATAGTAAATGCTCATTAAATGTTTGTTAAACGAATGTCCTTACCCCCCCCATGTAACCTCCCTCCTTTTCTACTCTTTCAATAACATCCTATACATAGCAGATATGAAATATAATTATTTCTATTTTATACGTATTTTCTAGTTAGCAAAATCCTACCCCTCTTATAAAGGCTAGTTCAATTGCCATCTCTTTAATGAAACCTTCCCAGATTCCGCCATCCGATTTCACGTTCTGTCCTCTGTGTATCTACACCACTTGCTAGTACCACTATTTCAGATACATGTGATCCTGCTTCATATTTACAGGCTCTCAGCCAGGACACAGTAAGCTTTAAGATAGGGAATGCAACTCACGTATATTTGTGTTCTCCCCTGGCACTAGTAGCAGTGGTACTAAACATTTGTTGAATTGAATATCCACTGGAAACAAACTTTGTGTGAGTTTTGGCACACATAGTATGATTGGTTTTGTACATATCCACCCATACTCCTTTTTGACCACTTGAATACATTTATGAAAAGAGCTGGTCAAAGCCAGAGGTGCAGTCTGAAGCCATTAAACAAAGAAAAAACTAGCAGTCCCATATGGGGACGTACCCCTGACCTGGATCTCATTAGCACCATCTGACAACCAACTGGGCCAACCAGCAGTGTTTCATAACTCTTAATGATACAGGCTCACTTTGAGAATCGGGTTCATTTTTTTAAATGACATAATAGGAAAATGATCATAGGCCATGAGGTAGGAAGGAGAGTGGATAATGAGGAAGGGGAAGTAAGAGAATGACACCACAGGGGACGTATATGTGAGGAAAGATCTAAAAGACAGGGAAGAACAAAGAAGATCCGGAAGGGAGAAAGTAAAGGGGAATGGAGCCAGGGTCTCAACAATGGAGTTTTTATTCATCTATTCCATTTTGCCAAGAACAATGAAACAATCCATGAATCTTGAAAGCAAGATCTGTCAAGTAATAGAGATGCATTTGGCTGTGTGTGTGTGCATTCTTCATCTCTGGCTTTCACTCTTAAAGAATATGACCAAAACAAATAATATGAAAACGTTTTTCTCTATAACAATGTAATGAGTGGATCTGCAGAAAAGCATGCTGGGATCAAACTGTAAAGGCTTATTAGTTATTGGGCCAATAATTTACCCAATGGTTTACTACTACCTGATAAAGTACATTTATGGAGATCCGATGCCTGATTTGAATGTACTCAACTCAACATTGGTTACAGTCAAAGATCAGATACTGGATTAGATGGGTCAGTGACTTACCCCAATATGGAAATGGTTCAGATGAGGATACGTGCTAAGAGTTAACTTTATACAGAAGTATTCATAATTCTCTGACATATCAAACTGATGAAATTCCTATCAAATACTGTTTATGCAAGGAAACTAGGTTGATTTTTTTTAGGCCAAGGAATAGTAAAATGCATACTTTTAATTTTTAAAATTTATTCTTTGAGAACAAAACCATTCAACTATGCTTAATCTGATATTTTTTCCAATTACATTTGATAGCATTAACGAATGTATCACTTTTTTAACTTTGCTTCGTAACACTTGAGTGCTTACCACTTGATGTGCCATTTAAAGGATAATTAATGGATAAACTAAAAGGATAATTATTATGGAGTTTAATATAGCAGGCAAACTGCTCATTAATCCTTAGAAGCATAGCTTTGTTAATATCATTTACTTAAAAAGATACCATTGGGAACTGATATTTACCACCACATTAACTACACATTATATACCCATACTCCATGTTTCAGTAATAATTTTGGTTTATTTAAAAAATAAACTTTATTTAAAATACCAAATAGCAAGACTTGGTGGCTAATCAATACTCTGGAAAATTAGCCTTACAACCTTTCTTCTCTCTTTCAAGGGTTTAATATTTGTATTAAAGCTTCCTTTCGAAAAAGGTAAGCAAACTTAACAGCATAACAATTCACTGAACTATCAAATAGACATTAAACATTTTTTAATGAAAAAATAAAGATATATAGAAAAGGATATACAAAATGACACTGATGTTGATCAAGAATAAAAAGATAACAAATGTAAACAATTATCAATTTTATGCGATCGTATTTAAATAATTAATAAAACTATAGTATGGAACATTTGGCACATAATTGGCTTTTAATAATCTGGGATAATCATAACTTGCCCAGTATTCATTTAAAAAGCTATAATAATTTACAAAACCGAAAATGCACCCAATTATTAACAAGATTATATCTGGGCGGTAAGTTCAGTGGTGATCTTATTTTTCCTTTTTATATTTTTCTCGTTTTCTATCAGAAGTTTGTACTAAAAAACCCAAAACTTTATTTTAAAGAAGTAAACAATATACCACCAGTCCATCTGCCTTTCTTTTGTGGATGCATAATTGAGACAGAAAGGTTAAAATATTTTTTCAGAGAATGCAGTAAGAGATCTAGGATTTAAATCAGACTTCTGAATTGCTTGTTTTGTTAATAATATTTAATTATTCTTTAAGGACACCTTAATGAAGGAATATCCTAAGAAGAAAAAATATGGATGTTGTACGTCTGATTTTTCCTAGAATATTAATTAACCTGTAAGATTTGTTCAATGATGATGGTGATTAATATCATTTAATGAGCAAAAATCCTTCTAGCATGTGTCCCTCAAACCACTAATATCATCTGAACTGTTGCCTATGAATAATAGGAATTATGTCTAGCCAATTGATTATATGCTTTACAACTAAAGGTATGAGTGTGGACAAAAAATGGGGGAGTAGAGTCTTTTCAAGAGACAGCTATTTATTTTTGCCATTTGACATTCCATAACAGAGTCCATCCCAGAATTTTTGATTCAGTGGGAAGGAAAAGAAGTTTAAATGGGAAAGAACCAATATTCATTAAGTGATTTCTAATCACCAGGCACTATACTATTCCTTTGTATGAATGGTTTGTTTAATCTTTCCAGTAACTTTAGGTAATAGGAATTGTAATCCTTTTACAGATAAAAAAATCAAGTCTCATAAATGTTGAGGGATTTGTATAAGGTGCCACAACTAGTATGTACTAGAGTCAGGGTTTAATATAGGTCTTGCTAGTTCCTTTCTACAACACTGTCTCCCAGAATGATTACAAATCCAGAACCCTTAAAGAAAAAGCAGTTAGAGTACAGCTATAGCATTAAGATTACGAAAGTTCATTATGAAAACGTGAGGCTCATTTAACTAAGAGCTTTTAGCAATCATATTCCAACCAAAATTACCTCTAATTCCAAGGCTTCCGAGATTAATTTCTGGGCTTTTTTCCTAAATGTCTCGGTTTTGGGATCACTTCGCACTTCAATGGAAGGTCTATCCGAATGTTTCTCAATGAAAGTTCTCCACTCAGTGTAAACTTCTCTGGCAAGACAAGCCACTTCTGAATCTGAGTGTTGACGCATCTTGTTTACAGTGTGACCTGGAACAAGAGAAGAGAAACCAAAGGAAAGGTTGTTCTGTCTTCTGAAAAGTACAGGACTAGATGGACTGATGTGTGTGTGGCACTTAGTCATTCACGTATCTAAGGATGTAAAGGCTCTTGTGCAAATGAAGACCATTTCTCAAAAGCTGAGATAACAAGATAATCACTGGGGGAGAATCATTGGACAAGCCGATGCAATAAGTCATAAAATAGAAGCATGATCAATAGATACTTAGAACAGGTACCAACTCCTTAATCCAAAACTTGCAATAAAAGAAAATGAATTATGCATTTATCTTATCTTTTTGGTACATATTATACTTCAGGACAACCAAATAGCTCTAGTTATTGAGGGAATGTTCGTTATTCAGCTAATAAATGTGAAAAGATTGACAGAATTTTAAAAAATTTTGTAGCCCATGATGAAATAATTCACTCAGGTAATAATCATCCGTGGATGAGCTCATTCGATGAAAGGTTGATGGGAAAATTAATAATGGAGGGATGAGCTGCATCACCTGAACCACTGATCAAACAGCATTCCTAAGAATGGAACTACCAGAAAAATGTAGCACTTCACAAACCTACCTATGAAGTAGTTTTGTACCCTCCTCCCAAATAAAGAGATGAACCAGAATCCAATGAGTCATTCAAAGCTAACCTCCAGTTTATAGAAAATATGAGAGACAGAGGAATAAGTTATAGTATGAGGAAACAGACAAATCCAGAATGTGGCACCTTCTACAGGACAACAGACCTGCTTTCCATAATAGTCAACGGCATTTTTTTAAAAAGGGAGTAAGGTCAAAGACTGATATAGATTAAGTCTTTTGAGTCCAAACTGCCAAATGTGATATGTTTGGAACCGCTTAATGCCATCTTCTCAAGTAGCCAGAGTAGCCTTTATTTAACTTTATTATTTTCTCTTTTAGGGATATGTTTTCTAAAACATAAATCTGGCCATTTCACTGCTCCACTTAAATCTTTCAATCCTATATCCAAACTTTTATCTTGTCTCACAAGTCCCTTCGCAATCTGCCACTCTCCCACCTGCTTTCTAATTCCAAGGCTTCTAAGATTAATTTTGTAGCTTCAGTTCCAGCTGCTATCCCATGGTCATTCTATACTCTAGCTACTTGCAGCCCCTAAAATGCTTCAATATTTTTTCTTGGTTCTAATTTTGAATATATACTCCTATGAACACTGTCTGCCTGGAATACCCTCTCTTCCCACTTCATCTGGTTAACTTCCGTCTGTCTTTAAGACCCAGTACAGGAGTTCCCGCCTCTAGAATTCTTCCTTAACACCCCCAGTCTTGGTTGGTACCCCTCCTCTGGGCTTCCATAGCACCTTGGGCTTCTGTTCATCACAATAATTAGTGGGTGTTCAATAAATGCTGGTGGAATGAGAGGCCCATATTAAGAATAACATTACTTTTAACTAAAATATGCAATACAAGATTTGAATAAAAGGGGAAAATTGCCATATTATATGATGGAAATCCTAGTTAAAAGGATGCCAATATAGAAATTAATTTGTAGGTTTAAAGTAATCTCAATTTAAAAAAATCTCAATAGGCAGTTTTTATTACAATACAACCAAATATTTCTACTTATTTTTGAAATATAAATGGGCAAAAGTATAAATTAATATTTTGAAAAAGAGGAATTATGATGTCTAAGTAGCCTTATAAGATATCAGAACGTATTATAAAGCAACAATAATTAAAATGATATGGACTAGCACCAAAAAAAGATAGACTTATTGAATAAAAAATGATGCCCAGGAATAGACCTTATTATATATAAGAATTTAATATATAATAAAAGAGTCATCATTGAACAAAGGAAACAGAAAAAGGATTTACATTTGAGAAAAATGCTCAAAAACACAAAGTTTCTCAGATTATGCCAACAACTGCATAGCTGCATACTTAATGATTCATTTACTCTCCACAATTTGCTGAAGGTCTCCTCTTTGTTCTAGGTACTACGTGAGGCACTAGTCAGGCAGAACTGAACAAGAAAATGTTCCTGTGAAGCGCGTCCTGAAGGTAAAAAAAAAAGTAACTTTGAAGGGAAGATAAGAGTCTTTAACTTCCTTCATTCTAACCAATTATCTACCAGGAAATTTCATGTAGCCTTTCTACTGACCAGGGAAAGGAGTACATCAACACTCAACACAGGGAGAGCGAGGAGGAGGAGGAATGCAGGGCACTCATTAGAAATGTTTCAAGGTGCCTCCCAGCTGGCAATGCTCAGTGAGTGCTTCTTAAACATACACATCACTTAAAAGCTGGTCACTACTTAATACTTTCCTTTTCTGAGTAGATTTCTCCATATCCTTCAGATTATTCATTCATCAAAAAAATTTTTGTGCTGTCGGTCACTGTTACAGATGCTAAAAATACTAAGATAAATGAGATACTGCAGGACTTCAAAGGCCTAAATTCAGGACATTTGAATATTTTTACTGAGCTCCTACTTTGTGGCTGCTGCTGAGGGTACAAAGATGAGAAAGACGTAGTCCCTGGAATTTAACCTACACTAATCCTGACAAAGTGTGCAAAGAAGATATGTGCACAAGAATATTCATTCCAGTACTGTTCGCAGTAGTGAAAAGCTAGAAACAACCTACACGCTCATCATTAAGTCCATTTTGTTAAACAAATGAGTCAATTCAAACAATGAATACTTTGCAGCCATTAAAGACTAGAATACTGTTTCCCTGAAAATAAGACCTAGCTGGACAATCAGCTCTAATGTGTCTTTTGGAGCAAAAATTAATGTAAGACTTGGTCTTATTTTACTATAATGAGACCCGGTATAACATAACATAACATAACATAACATAACATAACATAACATAACATAACATAATACAATACCGGGTCTTATATTATTTTTGCTCCAAAAGATACATTAGAGCTGATTGTCCGGCTAGGTCTTATTTTCGGGGAAACACGTATAGTAACATGCAAAGATGATTGCTTTATTCAGTTAAGTGAAAAAAGTAAGTTCTCAGAAGAACACACACAGTATGAGCCAATATTTATTTTTAAAATTACATTTGTGTACACATATAAACACTTATGTTTGTTTATGTGCAGAGGGAAAAGGCTAAAGGAATTTATAATGAAATTATTAGCAGGTCTCCTCTGAGTAGTGGAACTGTGTGCATCTATGCAATCTTGTGCGTTGGCTCAACTTATAACCTATAAGCAATTCTAACAGTGTAGGCTGTGCTGTAACAGAGGTGTGTATTCAGGTTTCTCTGGAATAGAGACCCGTCTCTTCCTGTGTTCCCCATCTTATCCTTTTCTCTCTTCAAGAAAGGACTGTGATCCAGCTTTATATGTGAGAAATGAAGACACAGAAGAATTCTCTCAACAGACAGTCCTTCTGCTTGTCAAATCCAATGGCTCGTCTCCATCCTGATGTTCCTTGATTTCTATGTGGCCACTCACACTGCTGCCTTCTTCCTTCTGAAATACTCTCTTCCCTTGCTTTTTGAGACACCACCTGTCACCGGTTCTCCTCTTCCTTCTCTCTCTCTTCTGCTGACTGCATGCCTTGCTCAACCTTTAATTATCTGTGAACCCCACCTGCATTGTCCTTGGCTTCTTTTCTTTTCCCACCTGCCTTCCCTGAGTAATCTTACCTGCTCCTGTGGTCCAACTACCACCTGCAAGCAGGTGACTACCAAACACACATCTCGAGCCCGAGGGCTCTCACTGGGCTCAGAACCCAACTATCCCTTCCCCTACAGACATCCCTGCCTGCTTGTTCTCTAAGCACCTCCAACTTGACATTCCTAAAATGGAAAATGGAATTCATTACTCTCCCCCTCAGTCCCTTCTGTATTTCTTGTGCACAGTGGCACCCCCATTCACCCACCATGTTAGGCTCCTCCTTCACATTTCTGGTATCTTTTCCTTTTCTTCCTCACCTCCCTCTTCATCCTCACTACTGCCCTGGTTGAGGTCATCACTTCTCCAACGTCTACTGCAATGATTTACTAACCAAGCTCTGTTCTCAGTCTGGCCTTCCCCAATTTAGCCTCCATACTGAAGTCAAAAAATAACCTTTTTAAAATACAATTTGGTCACATCCTTTCCTCATCAAAAACCCTTCACTGACCTCAAATTAATTTCTAAGTACAGCATTCAAGCTCTGGATGACCTGAGTCTCTATGGTCTTACCTTTCACCATGTCATCCTCTTTCCTCCCTCTGCTCACCCCCAGCCCCGTACCTTTCACTTCCTTGCACTAAGTTCTAGCTGTAGAGAGTAGCTGGCACGCCATTGTTTATAGTCAGATTTCTGGCCTTCTTACATTTCTGTGCCTCAACTCACTGTTTCCTCTGCCTAGAATGTTTAAATGCTCACTTTCCCCTCTAAACTGTAAACATCTTGAGGGCAGAACTCATACCTTTCTCCATGCTATATTCCTAGCTCCCAGAATAGTGTCTAGCAGACAAAAATCAATAAAAAATCAAACAGTTAAATAAAAAATTTACATTTGGCTTTCAAATTGGTTTTGTACTAGCATTTGAATATGTATGCAGTTGATTGGGAAAATCATACAATTGCAAACAAAATAATGAAACGATACTGCAAAGAATGGAATCCAATGGCATGGGGGAAATAAAAAATTTCTAATTCTTACCCATTGCTAAGAATTCTTCCTGCTTACTACTCCAGATTTTATATGAATTATCTCACTTAATTTTTATAACTAAACAATGAATTAAATACTATTTTTATGTCTCCTTTTACAAATGAGAAACTAAAGCTCAGGAAAGTAACATGTCCAAGGTCTCACAGCTGGTAAGTGTGGAAGCCAGGATATGCCTACAAGCAGCCTGATTCCAGGGCCTGTTACTGAACCCCTAACGCCCTGTACTTCTGGGTTATTAGGGACTGGCACACCGGGAAGGTTTACTAAAGCTCTGTTGAGATAACGTAGTTCATCTTCGTGGTATTCTCACATCAGAAGAGCACAGGGCTCTAGAGGTGGCCAAAGGGCCTAAGCTTGGACTCTCAGGGCAGGGCAGTGGAGTCAATGCTTCTGGTCTGCAGGGGGCAGTACACTCCCCAGAGAAGTTCTGCAGGAGCCCCACCCACAGGTCAGAAGGCTCTGACAACAGGAAGGAAACCATCCCAGGAAGAGTAAGGCTGGAAGGGAGGCCAGGGGATGTAAGATTTGTTAGCAAGAGGAAGGAGTCTCCAAAGAAAGAGTAACAGCTGGAAAAGCAGTCCAGTCTGGGGCAGGAAAAGAGAAGAGGAGAGGGGATCCAGGGAACCCTCTTCTAGAAAAATCAAGGCAAAAATCATAAATTTTAGATCACAAAAGGAATTTCGTGATAACAATAATGATGACAGCTGCTGTGCTAAATGCTTTACATACCTTAACTTGTTTCATCCTCAGGACAACTCTATGAGGTAGGAGCTATTGGGATCCCCCACTTTATAGGTAAAGAACTCGAGGAACTAAGAGGTTACGTAACTTGCGAAGGACATGGCAAGTAAGAAGTAGGGCCAGGTTTCAGACACAGGCAGTATGGCTCCAGAGCTCATGCTCTAACCCTATACTATCACCCCTGGTGATCACACAGTCCTACCTCCTCCTGATTCAGGTGAAAAAAAACGAAGCTCCATGACCTATCCCCAAGGTCACAAGTTGGTCAGCAGCTACATCAAAGAAGTTAATGATCTGCAAAAAGTCATTCTTTGCTCCATGAAGTTTATGTTTTAAGCAAGCAGTGCCACTGGCTGGTCTTATGATCTAGGTCAAGTCTCCTGGGTTTAAGGATAGGGGTTTCTGCATCTCAGCACACTGTTAAGACAAATTCCTTGCAGGCAGCAGTCTTTCCTTCACTTAACAAATATACCAAGTACTAGGTATGTACCAGGCCCTGTGCTAGGCATTGGGAGAGAATGTTGACCAAGACACAGCCCTGTACTCAAGGAGGTCCGGGTAGGTCTAAGCACAGAAGATATCTAAACAAAAACAAACGCATGCAAGTGTTACAGGTCCTAAGACAGCACTGAAAGGGGAACCTCAGGGAGGGCCAAAAGGATAGAGGAGTCAATTCAGCTGGCAAAGGGGCCAGGAAATACCATGAGAGAAGCAAATTCTTGTCCTGAGTCTCCACAATGATTCAAGGAGATAGGACTCACACAGGAAGCAGAGTGAACAAGATCACAGAACCTGAAATAGCATGGCATAACTTGAGGACTTATGGAAGGCAAAGTAATGGTCCCCAAAGATAGCCATGCCCTGATCCTCAGAACCTATGAATATGCTACTTCAAATGGAAAAGGGGACTTTGCAGATGTGATTAAGGTTAAAGACCTTAATGGGGGAGATGGGGGAGATTAGCCTGGATTACTTTGGTGGGTCCAATCTAATCACATGAGTCCTTGAAAGTAGAAGAGACAAAAGGGTGGGTCAGAGAGATGAGGTGTGGGAGAATTCAACCCACCATTGCCACCAACTCTGAAGACGGAAGAGGAAACTAAGAGCCAAGGAACATAGATGGCTTCTAGAAACTGAACAAAGCAAGGAAACAGATTCTCCTCTAGCATCTCCAGAAAGGAATGTAGCCCTGCCAACACCATGATTTTAGCCCACTGAGACCATACGGAACTTCTGACCTACTGTAAAATAATCTGTGTTGTTTTAAGCCATTAATTTATTATGGCATTATTCACAGAAAATGAATACAGGAGCCTGTAAGTAATTCAGGATTGCTAAAACAATGGGAAACTATGGCACAACTTGAAAACAGAAGCCATTGGAAAGGTCCTTGCCACTAACTTATCCTGTGACCTTGGGCAAGTCAAATCATGTACCCGTTCATTCACTCACTCACTCATTTATTCATTCTACAAACATTTTTAGATTCATATAGGTTATGTTTCTTCCAGTCTTGAAAAACACAGAAGAGCTTCCCATGGACAAAGGTGCATCTTTAGGTTGTAGGAGGTGGCATGACACGGTATGAGAATATCTTAGCTTTGTCACTTATTATTTGGTTTTATCCCCTGGGTAAGTTACTTTAAACTCTCTGAGCCTCAGTGTTCCCATTTGCAAAATGGAGACAATAATAGCATTTGCCTTCCAGAATTGTTATATAGATCAAGTGAGGTCATAGATGGGAAAGCACTTTGTAAGTACAGGGCTTTTGTTGTTGTTGGTAAATCCATCATAAATGAAAACAAGACAGCTCTGAAATCGGATCAGTATGACTGACATTAAACTTTCCCCAGAATATTCATCGAAACAGCACTGCACAGTAGAGCATGCTTGCTCACCAGGTTGAGAATGTAAGGCCTAACTCCACCGCCTCATCAGCCATCTACTTAATACCCCTTGCCCACTGGTGTCCTTTAAAGGCCCCAACAAGGGCCAGGTCCAGAGGTGTTTGCCCAGCTGGCCCTCAGCTTCCCAGACTACTTGAGAACAGTGAGGCCCCTCATTTCCGCAGCCCCCTGAAACACTCTCCTCCTCAGCCTGCATGTCACAGTACAGCTCTGGCTCTCTTCTAATATACTCCCTCCGCCTCCTCACTGGCTCCTCTTCCTCCTCCCACTTCCCCATCATGGATCGTCTTCCAAGTTCAATCCTGCAGCCCTTTAATTGTTTCTTTTACTCAGAGAATTCATCCACTTAGGTGATTTTAAGCAAATGCTTCCAGGCAAATGATTTCCAAATATGTATTTTTAGTCTGTATCTCTCATCTGAGCTTTAATCCCACATCTCCATCTGCCTACTGGACATTTCTACCTGGAGAGTTTTCATGTCAGAGCAAAATGTTAGGGGCATTGACTAAAATGGGAATGCGAGGAGAAAACTTGCATTTGAGGTGCACAAGAAAGGGCACTAAATTCTGTTTAAAGGAGGTGAGTGTGAGCACATGGCAGAACCCATAGAGATGGTCCCATAAAACATACGGCTGGGGGCCAGGGCACAATGGCAGGCTGCTAAACAAGACAGAACATTGCCCCATGAGACCTATTGTCACTATGTCTCTGGTGCTAACTCTCTATGTGGCTCTGGATAAGTCACTTCGCCTCTCTAGATCCGAGTTTCCTTCTTTATAAATCGAGGTAGCTAAATGGATTCAAAAGTGTTATGACACTGATATCTACAAAGCTCAGAAACAGACAGCAAAAACCGTAAGATCCCAATAGTAAATGGACAAAGAACAATTCACAAAATGGGACAAAGTGCCAATAAACACATAGAAAACAATCATACTATGCAGCTAATGAAAACAAAATGCTATTTTTACG
The DNA here is from genome assembly GCF_964194185.1 of Rhinolophus hipposideros. Lineage (NCBI taxonomy): Eukaryota > Metazoa > Chordata > Mammalia > Chiroptera > Rhinolophidae > Rhinolophus > Rhinolophus hipposideros. The sequence continues at coordinate 57,138,000 of NC_138054.1, forward strand.
TAATAAATTAGTAAGATTTTAAGAAAATGGTAAGAATGTAAACTGGAGCAACATTTCTAAAACTCTAAGATTCAAAAATGGATCATGCGGGAAATGCACACCCCAGAGCTGTCTGAGTAAAGGCCTCCGCTAAACGGGAGAGAAGACAGATTCTCTGGTGAAGTGCTTGAAAGAAGCAGCAAGACTGAGGTTGGAGCTTTATGGAAAAGCACCCCTTGGCAGGAAGGAGGGTGCAAGGACTGAAGAAACAGAAAGGCAAGAAACAGGAATGAATACAGAAACCTAGAAAGAGCCATGGAAAAACTCTTATTTGACCTTGTCATTCTCATGCATGTGATGACTATATCCCGAGCTCCTGATACAGGCCACTTTAATGCTTAAAACGCATTAGTAGGTAAAACTTGGTGCATGGTCCTGGTGTAGGGTTACTGTTTAGTAAATAAAAAAAATAAAGAAGTAAAGAATTAAATAAGTAAGTACAAATTCAGATAAGGGCTATGAAGGATATAAACATTTAAAAAATAAAGAGTTGGCAACAAGTTCAGTGTCATTTATGTTGACAGAAAATATCAATGGTCTCAAATTCAGTCTGGGAAGATGAGAAATGAGACAAGACTAGTGGACAAGACTCAGGTCCTGAGAGAGCAAAATAGTGGTTGTGGAAGAAGCCAGCACGGAAAGGGCTGAATAAAGGAATGGGAGAGGCAGAAATGGGAATTGTGATTATCAATCACTTTAAAAGGAATTTGGCTATGAAAGGAAGAAGATAAACAAGGTGTCTGGAAGAGATGACAAAGACATTTAAAGGGGAAGATCCCAGTGTGTCTGAAGGCAGGAAGAGCCAGTGGAGAGGGGACAAGTGGCAACAAAGAAAGGGGCATCATGGCCCCCTCATCTTCGCAGTCAGTCCTCACTAAGTCCATTCCCTTCTCCCTGATAAGGTCTCTTCACAAACCCGTCACTCAACAGGTGAAAATCTCTGCTATTTTAAAAATGACAACTTTCTGCAATCCCACACTCCCTTCCTGATATTGCCATCTCTCTCTTTTCTTTCAGTACCAAACTACTTGAGAGAACTGTCTATTTTCAGTTTCATTTCTTACCTCCTCCCCACTCTTCAACTTTCGGCCCCTAACCCTGCCTTTGATCTTACCCAAATCATTTATGACCTCCCTTTGCAAAATCTAGTGTAATTTTTATCATCTCTGGCCCTTTGAGAACAATGGACACTGCTGACCCACTGCTCCCTGGAAACACTCCCTCCCATTCCACGAGAGCATCTGCCTGTTTCCCTGCTCACACTTGCTCAGTCTCGTTCTCTGAGTCTCTTAAATATTGGTGTGCTTCAGGATTTTGGACTTAGCTCTGTGCTTTTCTTAAATAGTCTCCCTGGCCAAACTTATCTATTTTTATTGCCTCAATTTCTAACTATATGCTGATGGTGACTCCCAAGTATATACTTACAGTTTCTCCTTAGCTTCAGCCTTATGCATCCAACATCCTGCTAGCCAATTCCTCTTGGATGTTCCGTAGTATATCAAACACAGTAAGTCTAAAACTGAATTTATTAATCTCCCCACCTCCAAACCTGCTGTTCCCTCTCTTAATGAGTGTACTGCCATCTACCTACTTGACCATAGCAGAAATCTAGGCTTCAGTTTTTACTCCTTTGTCTTCATTCCCAACACTCAATCAATCTCCAGGTCCTTCAGGATTTTATTCCCTTTATGACTTTTGATTCCAACCACATTTCTCCATTCCCATGACTACTGCCCCCTCCGGGCCACCCTCATTTCTCAACCAGATATTTTAGGAGCTTCCTCACTGAGCTTCCCACCTCTAGGTTTGTTTCTCTCCAGCACTTGCCCCACATGGCAGCCAGATAGATTTTTTTCTAAAATCCAAGTGTGAATATGTCATGCCTTCATCCAACACCCTTCAATAATAATCACTTTATTATGGATTAAAATGACCCTTTCACTGTAGTAAAATTATATTCTGCATAATAACTATCTCTTTCCCCCTTCCAAAAAGTCAGCAGAGGCTAAAGGGGTAGGGGCACAGAAGGATGGGGCTAAACTAAGGGTTGATGTTAACAGCATTGCTGCTCAAATACTTAGCTTTGGGCCAGTGGCGAAATGGGAGAGCTAACCCTGCAACCCACACTGAGCTGGGATCATTGAGAGGTGTGCTAAGGTATGCCAGGTCAGAAGTAACCCTTCTTTATTGGCAGAAACAAAAAAAAGAAAAGACGCTAATCCCCTCTCAAGGGAAGCTTCTCCAATTTAGTCCCACAAAATTCCCATAGAGTGAAATAAAATCATGCACTCACAATTAAAAATCAACAAATACACAGGAAGGCAAGCACCATGAGGGTCAGCAGAAACAGTAGACAACAGATTTAAACCCCCAAGGACTACAAATATTGGAACAGTAAGATGAAAAATACGGAACTATACATTATGTGTTTAAAGACATAAAAGGTACAATAATAAGAATGTACAAATAATATTTAAAAGAGACAGATTTAGGGGGGGGAAGGAAACTAGTAAAAATGAAAAACAGTTTTCAAGAAAAAGAACTCAATGAATGGGTTAAATAGCAGAGCAGAGTCAGCTGAAAAGAGAATTAATGACTTGGAAGATATATATATCTGAAGAAATTGCCCAGAATTCTACAAGAGACAAGGAGATTAAAAAATATGACGAACAAGCTAATGGTATAGAAAATAAAAGGTCTAACATACTTTGTTTTTTTTTTTTTTACAAAAGAGGGCACAGCTTACAGTGGCCCATGCGGGGATCGAAACAGCAACCTTGGTGTTCCCAGCACCATGCTCTAACCAACTGAGCTAACTGGCCATCCCTAACATACTTCTAATTGTAGAATCCCAGAATGAAGGAATAGAAAGAACAAAAGGGAAGCACTTTTAAGAGATAATGGCTGTAAAATTTCTACAAATGAACATAAATCTGCACGTCCAAGTAGTGTAATACATCCAGTTAAATAAGAAAAATACATGCTGTGGTAGCCCGTCTACAAGATAGCTCGCGATGCTCTTCACCCTTGGTATTCGTACGTAACCTGTGTGTAGTTGCCTCCTGCACTGTACCAGGGTTGGTCGGTGTGACCAACAGAATAGGAGAGAAGTGTTAGTATATCACTTCTGAGATTAGGTTATAAGGGACACTGTGGCTTCCACCTTGGTGATTCTCTTTTGGATACTTGTTCTGGGGAAAGTCCGCTGCCGTGTCATGAGCAGCCCTAAGGAGAGGCCCCCATGATGAAGAACTGAGGCCTCCTACCAGCAATCCTATGAGTGAGCCATTTTGAGCAGATCCTTAAGCCCTAGTCAAATGTTCAGATGACTATCGCCCCAGCCAACAGTTCGTAAGAGACTGTGAGCCAGAATCACCCAGATAAGCAGCTCCCAGATTCCTGACCCTCAGCAAAACTATGTAAGATAACAAACACCTAACCTGCGATGTTTTGCGATAATTTTTACACAGGGATAGTGACTAATACACATGCTAAGACCAAACAGTTTTGAATGGCTTATAAAGAGCCTTCTCCAACTGGTCCAGACCGTCTCTCCAGCTTCACTTGAAACACACCGAAGTTCTTTCGGTTTCTGTAATGCATCCTGTTCTCTTATTTTCACCCCTCTGGACAGCTCACATGATGTACCCCCTGCCTGACATTCTTCATCTTCTCCTCTACTCCCAACGCATATACTCCTTGGGCTAACCTCTCCCGATCATCAGAGCACTCACCACATCGTCTAATAAACTCTCATTAAATTGTTTCTCCTTCCATTAGACCGCAGGCTCCAAAGAGGCGGAGACAATATCTGTCTCCATTATTATGCCAGCACAGTTCCTAGCACAAAGAAGGCACTCAGTAAATATTTGTCCCTCACAGCCCCCAGGATAGGGACAGGCAGAAGGCTAAAGGTGGAACGTAAAATGTAAACATTCTTAGGCAATGATCCAAACGAATCTTCAGCCTAGCAACTGAAATAACTGCAAAAGAATCGAGAAACCCCTATATATACAACCTCAGATTTAGGGAAGGTTTGGGGTAGGGTTGAGACTCAAAAGTTGGATGGTTTCCAGCTCCTCCCAAGTCGAGTCCCCCTTCTTGTGGTTTCATTATGATCCTTGAATGGAAATCTCTGATCAGACACACCCATTTTTAAAAGCATACTCCCAATTTACTCAAAGAACAGAAATGATTTGAAAATAATTACCATGTTCTTTGTTTGTAGGACAATTCCAGCCTATTCTATTGATACTGAAGATCTGATCGTAAATGGTATTTGTAGTATGTGCCTAAATATGAACATACACACACATATGCAAATACATACATGTCATAAAATATTAATCACTAGTACCCTCTACTGGTGGAAATGCCTTATCTGCTCATATGAATGGTCTTATTGCCCTCTAGTGACCACAACCTATAAAGAGAAAACCCATCAGCAGATGGGAGAATCTCCTTGGCTATAATGATAGGGTTTTATGTTCTTTAAGCATCTAATTTTCTCAGATTCTGGTTTATATTACAGGGGTGCAACTCTCAAGACTCTTGGGGGGCCCTCTGGGGGATTTCACACAGCTCTTGCCAGCTGTTAGCGCCAGTCTGAAGCTGCTCTCTCTCCCGGTTCTCATGAACAAGAGGTCAAGGGGAGGCAGCGAAGGCAATGGCCGCACTAGTGAGGACAAGAACAGCAGCTGTGAATGACTAGCCCGGACTCCCGGGGGAGCCGGGAGCAGCTTGAGGAACACATGTTGGCTCTCCTTGGCACATTCTTCACAGTTGTGTACTGTACTAAAATGGCAATTCAATGTAGTCTCTGACTTACCTTTTAAATATCTCCAATGCTATAGGAAATGATATAGCAGCAAACGATGCTGTCATTTTGCTTTGACAAACCATGCTTTGCAAATTATCTCTACTCAAGACAGGAAAGCCAAGTCTCTTTGAAGAGTGAACTGAAATGATGCCACTTCTCTAGAACCTTTTCTGCATTCCCCAGATCTAAGTGACGACTGTCCTTTATGCCAGCACATACATCCCTGGTACAGATCAGCATAGAACCCAGGATATTATTTATGTTTTTATTTATACTCCACAATACTTTATCCTTCCCGTTTGTCTACAGGCTTGCTTCTCCATCAAATCCTAATTTTCTTGAGGTCACAAACCACGTCTTAATTTTTGCACACCCAGCATCAAGCACACTCAAAGTGTTAATTCGCAGATCACTACCAATTACCAGTCCATGTGGTAAGTACAGAAACTGAAGTAGCATTTTGCAACTTTTATAGCAATTTAACAGAATAATTCTCCATCTGTTGCATCTAATAAAAAAGGGACAATTGTATTTATATTTTACTTGTTTTTCTAGTAATTTTTATTATATATTATGAAAGTACTGGTCTGCAACCAATGGAGAATTTTTCAAACGATGATCCCTGACCCTGGAGAGTTTGAGAAGCACTGACAGATAACTGAATATTTGCGTGAGGGAAGAAAGGAAGAAGGAAGGAGACAAAATATAAGCACTTTTCATAACACTCAGAAGGAACCTACCTATCTTTGTTGATTTTAACACTTCCCTGGAGGGTATTTTCTTCTTTAATTCTCGTAAGGCTTCAACTAGATTCTCTCTGGTTTGATCAGGAAGCTCCAACATAGTTTTCCATCTTTTTATGTCTTCCACAACCACAACTCTCTGGGAAAAAGACAAGTCATTTGGAAAATGGAACATTTGCATCAGAAAGACATCTGCCTTCACCTGAGCTAATGGGGCTCCTATTGACATATGAATTATTGACGATGACCTGAACCAAAGCACAGTGTGTGTGATGGCCCCAAATGATGGGTAATTGCTTAAAAGCAGGTCCTGCTTACTGCAAATCAGGAAGAGAGTTACATCTATTAGGAAAAGTGCAAGTTTTAATCTTACCATGTCAGACACCACCGGGCACTTAGCAGTGAGAGGCAATAGGATGAGAAGAAAAGAAAAATGATGCAGAGGTGAATTAACCCTATAGCTCACTTAAGTGTCTTAATTCACAGGCAAGGACTGAGAGCAGGAAAGTCATCAAGACATTTATTTCAACAATAAAAGCACACTTCAACAGCTCCCCACTTCCTGGATGATAAAACTCAGACTCTCTTGTCTGAAGAATTTTTTTAAAACTTCAAATACAACGAAAGGTACGGAGTCACGATAATGAAAAAAGTTAACATTTTGCCATTTCACATAAAGTAAATTTGAAGTCTCCTTACACCCTTCACCAAACTCATTCCCCTCCTTCCATTCCTGGAAGAAACTACCCCCTTTCCATTCAATGGAAACTATTCACAATTAAGAAATATGAGTGAAGGGGATGGGGAAGTTCTTTGTACTGTTGTCACTTTTCCGTAGTTTTGAAATGATTTCAACTGAAGAATTTTTAGGATTCTGGTAATGTTGTTTCTTGATCTGGATACTGGTGACACAGGTGTTCCCTTTGTGAAAATCTGTCAAGATGTACACTCACAATTTGTCCACTTTGCTACATGCAATAGTTCAATAAAAAGCAACCAAAACAACAACCACCATAAAATGTCTTAACTCCCTCCCCTTGCTGGGATTTGCTTCCAGCCTAGCAGGCTGTGGTGGGAGGAGGGGATGTCTGACTCTATTTCCCCATCTTTGCTTCTCCTCCTTCCTGATCTGCTTCTTTGCTTTGGTCTCTGTCTCTTTCAGGTTTGAAGCTGGGAAAAGGAGAGGTAATGGACAGGCAAAGTCTTACTTTCTGTTGGGATACTATGCTAACCCGGTTTTAGTGCTCTCTAGACTCAGCAGATATGTAAAGCTGACTCCTATTCTCTTCCGAGTGCTTTTGCGGTTCCTTGGAGAGCTCCCCATGTTGAGATCTCACCTGCAGTTCCCGTAACACTGGCAATGCCTCTTCCAGCCAACCGCTTACATGTGCACCCAAAGTCCCCAGTTTCTGGCAGCTCACATCATAGGAACGCTCTATGGAAGGGTACCATTGCACTTCCAAGAATCCTTGTGAACCTAGTCCCTTTAACTCAACTCCAGGCCAGCCAGCATTTTCTCCACTACTGCCTATATCCTTGCCCTGAAAAATTCTGAGGGTAACAGCTTATCCAGTGCATTCACTTCTCCCTCTGGCATTCGTCGGCCACTCTTCGTTTTACAGATGTTTCCAGGTACAGGCCTGGTCTCTGTGTCCAACAGTTCCAAGATCTGAAGTCAAGTTCTCCAACTGAAAATACCACAGCCCTCTCACTTTATCTAAAGGAATTCTCTCTTCTCTTCCTTCAACTTCAACTTTCATTATAGCCTACGGTGGCTGATGGTTTCAGGTCTTCATGTACTGCCTGCACAAGTTTTGCATAGATGGTCTAGAACCTCCTTTAGGAATATCATTTGATACCTATTGCTTTGTTCTCAGGCTTTAGACGCCTTAGCCAAAATTGAAACAAAGTCCTTTTTAAATAGTATTTAATAGTATTATTAGTATTACATGGTATGGGGATATTTTCAATAGGAAGAAGGTATAAATATCTTACTCTGCAACTTGCTTTTTTCACTCAATACATTTTCTTGATTCAGTCATTATACACACACGATATACTTCAATAGTATTGGATAGTAGTCCATTATTTTTATATATAATGTCTTAGAATTTTAAAATCTATAACCCCAATGGATACCCAGGGTCCCCCACCTCCACCCACCTACTGCTGTAAACACTGTTTGATGAACTCCTGCCTGTGACATATTCACATTTGGTCTTCCATCCCTTTATGCTCAACTTTTCTGAGTCATTATGCTTTAAATATCCTATGGCTGCTTTATTTTGCTTCACCCTCCCTTCCACTCTGAGAATCTCTATCTTTTAATAGGCATGTTTAAAACCCATTTGCATTTATTATGATTACCGATACACACTGGACATACTTTCTGGTTTGTTTCTTTTTCCCCTCATTTTTATCTTCTGTTTAACAGCCTGAGTTTTCTTTAATCTTGTTTTTACTTTATGGTTTGGGAGTCATACGTTCTGTTTCTATTATTTCAATGTTTACTCTTAAAATTTTAAAGATATATGCTCAGTGACATCTACACCCGTATCCTCTCTCTTCCTGGCACCTGGGCATTTCTCTTTCTTGCTTTCAAACTCAGCTCTGTATTAAGAGACTTTTCATGCAGCATTTCTACATGTTCAGAATGAGGTTTGGGGTTCCCCCTTCTCATCATTCCACCCTATGAAACTACAAACACCCAAACGCTGTAGTATGGCATCAAAGGCCTTACGGGACTTGGCTCCTGACAGCCTTTTCAGCCTCACATTTGCTCCAGATACACCAAACTTTTTCAAGTTGCTTAAATGAATCACAGTGTTTCACACACCCTGACTGGGGTGCTCTTTCTTTGTCTCAATCATGTGGTAAACGTGTATTTATTTTTTAAGACTCTCTTCAAGCATCAGACCCTCTAATGAAGCCTTTCTTGCCTCGCTCCAATAGCATTTGACCACACTCCCTTCTGGGCCCCTTTGTAATCTGTACAGACTTCTATTACTGCAGCTCTGCTTTCTGCATATATTTATCCACAAGGCTGTCTTCCCCACCGGACTACAAGCAACATGAAGGGCGGAACAATGTACTCTCTCTATCCCCAGTGCACAGTAGGTATAAATGAACACAGCCATTTCTACCCTTGAGGACTAAGCACAGTACAGTCTTAAGATCTGAAATTTGAGGGCAAAAACAGAAAAATACAGCAGTCGGTTTCAGAATAGATGAATTCCATAAACATCAAACAATGTCTCCTTATTTCCATCCAAATGTGGGCCCCAACAGAGATATTTCAAGTTCTTATCAGAATTATTTAGACGAACAAGGGAGGTGAACATGAAATATCAATGGGGTAGCTACAATGAATGGTTATCGTCAGAAAGAAGAGGTGCTCTCCAAAATATCTTCTGGTCTTACAGTTGTGGGTCACTGAAATATCAAGTTTGACAAAACCAATCAGGGAAAATGTTTTGCTCATAAGCAGTAAAATGGGCACCATTCCACTGGTGGGGGTAGGGGACAACATATTGGCTAGTGAATCCTACAAAGGGAGGAAAGATTTATAGAGCATTCCTGAGTGCTGAACCTAAAAAATTAGCATATTCTAGAATCTTTTAATTAAAAAAATCTATTGCAACCAACAGATGAAATCACTTTTCCTTAAGGGAGCAAGAAGAGATTAACCAAATTAACCTTTACCATTCAAATGTACACTACATGAGCTCTATTGAGTATCACTTTCATTGAGTATGATAAGGCTATGGCAAAATTACTTGTACTGTACTGATAACAGAAGTACAATGGTCCTAATAGTCTAAGATTTTTATACCTCCTCTACATGGCATTCAGAAAGCTCCCCTTTTTTTAGAGTTCACCCTATAAGGGGCTGACTGAGGAATGAGACTGTCTAGTTCAAATCCCAGCTCTACCACTTATAGCTGCATGACCTTGGGCAAGCCACTTAATCTCTTCGTGCCTTAGACTCTTCACCTGTAAAATATAAATGATAAAAGCATCCATTTCACAGAGCTGTTATTAGAATTTAAATAGTTAATATGTGGGAAGCACTTAGCACAATGCCTGGGCCATAGCAATGGGTTCAGTAAATGTTCGTAATAATCATTATCACTACTATCATCACCACCATCATCATCATCATTCCCAGCTCTAGTTTTACTATACAAACCTCTTCTTTTCTGTACATGAAAAGAGGAAACTATCAGTTTTTACTCCATTCCAGGCACAGTGCTTAGTTAGCCCCCCTTTCAACATGCACTTATTTATTTAGCCCTCATAACAATCCTGCAGATTAAATATTGTTATTATTTCTGATATTACTGATGAGGAAATTGAGGCTTGAGCATTCAACAGATTCTTGGCATTAAAATGTGATGCTGGTGTGTGGGAATAAGTCATTTGGCAGAGAGTAGACCTAGTTAACTCTATAGAACTCACACTTACCCCAACTTGATTTTAATTTGTCATTGTGTACACATAGAAGCAAGCATGTGTGCGTGCATAAAGGAAAAGAGAACAGCAAGTACCACTTATTGAATGGATGGATATATGTCACTGCTTCCCTCTACCTCGTCAAATCTTTCCATCCCTTCAGGGTGCTCTGACCACTAAAAACAGACATTGAGCTCTCTCTTCTCTTAACTCTTAACCCTTATTGTCCAAACAATTTTGTAATGGATCACGTATGATTTTGTACCATTACTTAATAATTCCTTATGCTATGATCCTCTAATAGGAAGTCCCATGAAGGCTCATACTTTGACCTTAAATTTCTCTTATGTACCTTAAAGTACCTAGCACAGTGCTGGGCATAATGTTATTTCACAATAATATTTATAGAATAGTTTAATATCCAGACCCTGCAAGGGCATCTCCAAGTTAAAGATGATTCTTATTTATTCAATAAATTTTTACCTACAATGTAGCAGGCACTGTGTTAGGTCTTGGAGCAGAATCAGAACATAGTAAGACACTGTGGTCCCAGTCCTCAGGAATTCAAAGCAGACTGGGGAAAACTACAAGTAATCAGATAATTACAATATAGTAAGGTAAGTGCTATGACAGATATTTGAGCCAAGTGCTATGAAAATATTGAAAAGCGAAGGATTTACTCCCTCAAAGGACCTAGAAAGCATTTCAGCATTCACTTATTTAACAAATATTTATTAACCACTTAATATACACTGTGACGGGCCCAAGGATACAGAGGTATATAAAATTCCCAAGGTCCCTGTGAAATTTATAATGTAGGAGTCACAGAGAAAGTCACATTTGAGTAGATTGACAAATGAGTAGGAATTCATTCTGTAAAAAGAGAAAGGCTTTCCAGGAAAAGGGACCAGCATACTCAAAGCCCTGGAGACATGTAAGAGAATAGCTTATTCAGAGAAGAGCAAGAAATGGGGAGTGCCTGGAATGTATTCCTATGAATAGGAAGTTACAAGGCATGAGGTGACAAGGCTCACTAGGTCACAACAGGAGAGGTCTCATATGTCATACCAAGGCTTTTGGAGTTTTAGTTCATTTGGTCTTTCAGAAAAACGCACTGCAGCCTTCTATATGCCAAGCCTTGTGCCAGGCACCGGGGACACAAAATCATTAAGACATACTCTTTTAAGAAGCCTAGAGTGTAGCGGGACTCAGGCATGTAAAGAAAACACTTACAATATGGAACAAAAAGTGCAATGATGGGGTATGTTTAAGATACAGGGATGGCTTAGAAAATGTGAAACTGAATAAAGGGAACCTCATTTAGAACAGAGTCAGGAGGCCAGAAGGAAGAGGTGTCACGCACTGCTACTGCCACTCCAAGTCAATTACAGGCTCCAAGAGGAAGAGACCATATCTAACATGCCCAACAAAGTGTCTCTACTTGACTACCTGAGCAGGAGGAAGGAAGATTTTCTACTTGCCCAGCAACAAGCCCAGCCAATAGAACCCTTAACACTCAGCCAGTGAGAAGCCATCACCACTCTGAAATTTCTCCTTCCTCCAATGGACTTATATTCAAAACACCTCCTCCCAACTTCCTCTTTTTTCTCTATAAAGTTTCCTCTCCTTTGTTTGCTGAACTTGCGTATAGTTTTTGCTATAGCACGTTTGTCTTGAATTGCAATTCTCTGCCATTCCCAAATAAACCCATTTTTGCTGGTAAAAATAACTTTTATTTTTAAGGTCAACAAGAAGGGAGTAAGTAGATTGGCTCTGGATATGGGAGACAGAGGGTGGTCAGGAAAGGCCTCATAAAAGAGAAGACTCTTCAACTAGGTCATGGGGAAGAAACAGGATTTCATAAAGTAGATAACAGCGAACACTTGCATACATAGTACTTAGTATGTGCCAGGCTCTGTTCCAAGCACTTTACATATATTGACTCACTCAAACTTCATAACTACCTTATAAAATAGATATTATTATTAATCCCATTTACAGATGAGGAAAGACACAGAGAAGTTAAATAACTTGTCCAAGGTCACACCAGTAATAATGACAGAGCTGAGATTTTTAAACACAGGCAGTTTGACTCTAGAGTCTGTGTTCTTAATTACTACACTATATTGTCTCTAAAACAAGAGAGTAAAGCCATTCTAGGCGAACAGGAAAGCATATGCAAAGGTACAGAGGTATGAAAGAGCACCTTTAGGAACTTGTGAGTGGTTGACCCTGGATGAAATGTAAATAAGAGCAGCAGGGAATGAGGCGGGCAGGTGCCAGGTTATGGAGGGCTTTGGGTGGTAGCGTGTCTTTATCGCTAGGTAATCAGAAATCACTGAAGGATTACACAGGGAAGTGACTTGAGTAGATTTTCATTTTTTAAGGACTTAATTCTCTGGCTTACGTGTGGAGGGGAGAATGACAAGGCATGGCAAGGGCAGGGAGACAAGTTAACAGACCATGGCACTGCTCTACATGAGAATATGATTTCTGAATTTAAAGTGGGAGATGTAAGGGCAAGGAAGATTTTTAGGTGGCAGAATTGAAAACTGGATATGAGCAAAAGAGTTAAGGATGGTTTCTAAGTTTTTAGTCCCAGTTACTTCGCATATGGATATAAAAGTAAATCCATGAGAATAAAAAACAAGCTTGAGAGAAAAGCTATTGTATTTACTATAAATGTTATTTCACATGCCTATTGTTTGTTTGGTTCCATAATGTTCATACTCGTATGACTTATTGTCAACATTATACAGCGATTCTCACCCGGAACACAAGTGGAGATGCAGAAGGGAGCACTCAATTAGATTCTGGGTATCTGTATTGAGAGTATGTATAGTTCAGTTCCTACCGTCTTCTTTTCTTCCAGATAGTATGATATCAAAATCCTGCCTATCACCATCCTTCATTGAGAATCACTGATGTACACAATTATCCATAAATACTCTGAAAAAAACAGAGATAACTGAAAACTTTGAATGTGTTCCATAAAGTCACAGATTGCAAGACTAAGAGAGATTTTAAAGATCATCTGGAGTTCAGTAGCTCTCAACCAAGAGCTGCTTGGAATATGTGAGGGCATTTTTGGTTATCACAATGGGAGGTGCTACTAGCATTTAGTGTCTGGGGGCCAGGGATGTTAAACTTCCTACAACTCATAAGGACAGTTCCAAATGACAAATTATCTTGCCCCAAATGACAACAGTGCTCCTTTGAAGAACGTGATACAGTTTAACCCGCACATTTTATAGATGAGGACAAACTGAGATTCCAGAGAACGAAATGACTTGCTAAAGATCACCCAGTTACACAATAGGGACTAGACCCTATTATAAACAGTATAGTATAAACAGGCTCCCTGTTTATACTCCCCTTTCTAATCTGGATCTGGTAAGCCTCTGAGTATATAAGTCAAATGTGTAGAGTGCCACCTTGCTATCGCAGTTCACGGCACATTTTCTCTAGTCCCCGATTCCACTCTCACCCTCAAAGGTCTAGACTAGAGGTGTACGTATGGCAGTCATCAGCATGGGCGGCCTTAAGATGCCTAAGATCACCCTGGCCAAATACATAAAAGGCGACAAAGCTCTGGGGAGCACAAACATTAGGAGTCTAGTGGAGGAAGAAGAACCAAAAAAAGAAAAGGAAAAAGTCAGAAACGTAAGAGAGGTTCAAGAAGACAAAGGGAACTAATTACAAGTCGTTTTTATTTGTTTTTAGTGAAATAATAATTACTTCACCATGAATTGGGTACCTAGGTTCGCTGATTCATTGTTGGTTGTCTATCCTGTATCTATTTCTTGCCTATTCCTTGGTGAAAAGAAATCAGACTGAGTTCGAGGTTGCAAAAAGTCCTTTGAAACAAGTCTCTTGCCTAGTCTCAGCTGTAGCGATGGAGGCCATGGCATCCGGGTCCAGCCAGTAAGATATGAGAGAGTGTAGTGTGCTCACTCAGCCTCCGGAGTGTGTACAAGGTACCGTATTTGCCGGCATATAAGACGACTGGGCGTATAAGACGAACCCCTAACATTTCCACTCAAAATACAGAGTTTGTTATATACTCGCCGTATAAGACTCCCCCCTCTTCCGCACACCTTCCACACACCAAATAACTTTCAGTTTAAAATTTGCATCATACTTCTTTCTTTTGGCTGGTGCCATGATAGGGATGATAGGGGTTTGACTGGTTGACATCTTCTATGCTGTACTGTACAATGGTGCAGTATTGTGGTTGGCTGTTGGCTGTATACAAAGCCTGATTTGATTGGTCCCTGCTCCCTGTTTGCCCGCCCTGTCACTATAGCAGTCTGGTCCACCCTTGCATCAGCATCTCCCTGGGACCTCACTAGTGCGCAAGTGCGAGCTCTTCAACGTTCTAACAGGCATCATGATAGCGCAAAATCGCAAATCTTCAATGCATATGTAAAGAAATATACGGTAACCCGAATTTACCACACTCGCAGAATCGCACACAGCCGACCATACACCCAGTATGGTATCGCGATTCGCGATTTTGCGCTATCATACTGGGTGTATGCTCGGCTGTGTGCGATTTTGCGAGTGTGGTAAAATCGCATAACAGCAAAATCGCATGACAGCCGAGCATACACCCAGCAGCGCTGCTGATGCCTGAACGGTATGTGGAATGAAGTGGGCGGGCATCGGAAGGCCACTATGGCACGGGGCAAGCACTATGGGCAGTCTATCTGCAGTGTACCTGGCGTATAAGACGACCCCCCCACTTGGAGGCATATTTTTCGGGGCCAAAAAATCGTCTTATACGCCGGCAAATACGGTACACAGAATCGTATCTGATACTTCACCATTCCTAATGGACAAGGAAGTTCTGCAGAAGAATAAATTGGGGGTCTTGTCCTACCAGCTAGCAAAACAAACCAGAAAGCCCAAGTAAGTAGAAGCGGACCAGAGGTTTGCGAATTGATACATTCAGTCTATACAGGGTGTGGCTGAAACAAGTTAGGCGCAGTCAGGAACGCTTTGGGCAGTAGGCACAGCAAGAAATCAGGCCCGCCTCCACTCGGCCTCGCCATCCTCCGTCCTCCGCACGTTTGCTCTCGTCCCCGCTCCCCTCTCACCTTCAGAGATTCAATCGTAGCCTGCTTGGACACCTTTCCTCCAGGATCTGTCTTCTGAGGACTATTCTGGATTCTAGGGGTTCGGATGACGAATTTATCCATTTGTAGGGCACTCCAATCACCTTCAGCGCGTTCTGCTCAAGAGAAGAGGGCAGGTTCTAAAACGTCATCACCACGGCTAGGGCGTATGTTCTCTAAAGGGACACCATCGGGCTCCACACACTCTGGAAGCATTCCTGAATTAGGAGGACTACTGGGTGGAACTGACAGGCAGCTTTTACCTCTGGAAAAAGAAGTCTCTCCCTAAGAACGGAACTGTTACAAGGACGGGTCCACTTCCTGAGTGCGGAAGGGCCTCGCTCTCAGAAGTGCACGCTGTGGAACCCAGGCACTTCTAAAGCCTCTTTCCAGTCCGGCTGGGTTGTGCCAGGGGCAGAGTCCCACTGCGGTCGATGATGCTCTTTGAACTTCCCCACCACGGCCATCATCCCAAGGGTCCCCCTGGTAACCAGCAATCAACAGCCACCTCCAGATCTCAGCTGGGTCCTCCCAACAAGCGGCCGTCTCCAAGAATTGCTTAGTGATCAGAGAACCCTAACGACTACCTACTATCGTTTTCCGGACCCTCGAGTGAAAGTAAACACCATCTACCTCTGCCCTCAGCCGTCCTGAGCCCAGGAAGGGGAACCTTACAACGGCCTGACAGGAGGCCCACCAGGAAAAGCAGCTCTGGCAGCAGCTAAACCCCTCCAGAGAACACCCTCTGAGGACCCCTGGACCACCGATGACGACACTACACGGACGCTTCCTTCCAGGGAGGTAGTTTCTCGGAAGAGGACCCGACCATCCGCCGACCGCCCCCCGGGACACAGCAAACCACATTCCCCAGAATGCCGCGCGGCGGAAGCGGCTGCGCGCGCGCCCAGGGTGGCTGTAGTTCTCCGAGGCCCAACTTCCCAGGCGCGCCGTGCGCCGCCCGCCTGTGGAGAACTACATGCCCCAGCGTGCGGGGCGAAGGGAAGGCGTCAGGGAGAGTCGGTCCGCTCTAGTCCTCGCGATTGTTGCCTCTACCTCGTCTCGCCCACCTACAAGTTCGTAGACTCCGGGGCGGGGCGGGAGGCGGCAGTTTCGAGCGGGTCTGGGCGGAGCTGAGACAGCGGAGGCGGAAGAGGTGGCTCGAGAGGCGGGGAAGGGGCTGGCCCCGGAAGGAGGAGGAAACCCTGGAAAGAAAACAGGAGCTAGTGAAGCTGCCGTGACAGGGAAAGAAAATGGCGACGCCGAAGGGGAGCCTCTGGGTCGGGGCCCAGTTGGGGCTCCCGCCGCTGCTGCTGCTGACCATGGCCCTGGCCGGAGGCTCGGGAACCGTTTCCGCTGAAGCGTTTGATTCGGTCTTGGGCGATACGGCGTCTTGCCATCGGGCCTGTCAGCTGACCTACCCCTTGCACACCTACCCCAAGGTAGGGCCGGTCCGCACCGGGCTGCCACCCTTCTCTGACCGCCCACCCTCCATTGTCCCGCGCTCCGCCCGCTGTCCGAGGCCACCACTCCCCCTCTGTCTCCCTGTGTTCTTCCCCAATCCCACCCGCAGCCCGCTCCTGGTGTGATTACCGGAAGTTTGTGCTGCACCTACCTCGTCACGGGTTGGGGGACGCAAAGGTGACAGAGATACGACCCCTTTTCCCTGGGAGCTTGCGGGGCAGCAGGGGAGACGAGCATTCCCAGGGGCAGGAGGACACTGGCGGTTAACGCGGGGTCCTCCCCTTCGCGGAGCACAACGGGCAGCGGGGCCAGGAGCAGCTAGGCAGCCCCACACGCCAAAGGTTAGTTTATAACCCGTGCTTCCTGGCGCCTGTCCGGGCTGGGGGCGCACAGTGTGCTCGCGGAGTCAGACGAGTAGACCCGTCCGCTGTGGGACGGGACGGATTAAGTCCGTCCGCGCCCGGAGCGGTGCTGAATTCCTGTGTGCACGGCGCCGCCTCTAGGGACTGGCGCGGCTTCAGAGAAAAAGCAGGACGGGGTCGTTCGGCATCCGAAGAATTGACCGTTCGCTGCCGAAGGCAGGGAAGTCGTGGAGCAGTGGGTGGAGAAGCGAGGCCACCCCGCACGGGGGAAAGGGTCAGAGCGTGAGGAGAGGGGTGGCCCTCCTGTCGCTCCCTGCTCGCGCCCGCGCCCCTTGAGGACTCGGCGTACTCAACGTTCTCCATGGCGTGGTAACCACCCGGCACTTTCCCGTGTGTGATTTGGGTATCCGCCCCTCTCCCCCCACTGCCTTTATTTGTAAGAGCTTTGGGTAGTGTTGCTGGTCGTTTTCTCCTCGTTTTTCCATCCTCCCCTCTGTGCTGGTTGCTTAACCTCGTGGTTAGCCCTTTCTGCTCTCTCAAACGACAAAGGGACCAGCAGGACAGGCCCCAGTGAAGTTAGGTTGCTCCTTATCGGCAAGCGTTTCGGGTGGAAATGAAGAGTTCTTCATGCGGTCACTTCCCCTATGTCAGTGTACTGCTGGATTTTACATTGCATGAGGCTTATCAGTTTTCAAGAAAAAGTGTAGGGTAGGGTATTATCTTAAATACTATCCTGTTGATATATATATATATATATATAGCAAGAGAGAGAAATGAGGAACTCTGACTTCCAGGCTTAAATCAATGTATACTGCCCCTAAATACATTATTCCCTTCTTGTGAACCTCTCATCTAAGAGGATTGTATGAGAAAACTCGTTAACATTGATTTGGCCTAGTTTGGGGCGGGGACTTAGTTTGTATCATTTGACTGGTTGGTTGCTGGTTTGGGGGGTTTTGTTTCGGTTTTTTTTTTTTTGGGGGGGGGGGAATTTTCCTAGCTAGTTTGTAGTATGAATTAGAATGCTAAGAGAATAATTAAATAATTCAGAAGGATAATATCCACTACTTTCTAAAAATTAATGTGAAATCTGTAAGTCATTTTCACTTTTTTTTTTTTCCACTTAAAGGCTATTCTCAACCAGGAACTCTAAATCATCTGGTCCCTGTATGTCCTTGACTTAAAATTCATTAACTATCTTCTGTTAGCCAGTATGATGAGAGATTTACACCCATTATCCCTAATTCTCACAACCACCCTGCAAAATAGGGTTTTACAATTGAAGAAATTGAGTCTCTGAAAGATTGAGTGACTTGCCCAGGGTCATAAAGCCAAGAAGTAGTGGAGTAGTAGGAATTCAGTCCCAAAACTGGCTACACTGTGCTATCTTCTGTTAATAACGGTGTATTAAATTTACTTGTTTCACTGATTTCTGTTGGCCCTCCTCCAAATTATTGTGTTTTGCATTTCAGGAAAAAGCAGTGTGTTGTATAAGAAGTGAATTTAGATGAATTTACAAGCTCACATAGCCTCTCTTGTTCTGGTGTTTGTAGCTGACAGATAGAACTCTCATCTTGATGACTCTTTTTTCAGAATTAATTATTTGTTGTAAGAAAGTAGACTACCTTACCTGTTCACAAATACTTATTTAAAAATTACTATATTTCACCCTTTAGCTTTCCTCAAAAGTGCAATTGCATAATTTGCCTGGGTCCAATTATAAGAGACATAAGTCATGTTAATAACAAAGCTAACTAGAGCCAGTTCGGTCATTTTTTAACAGTGTGGGCTCTGGAACCATACAAACCTGGGTTCTACTCCCAGCTTTTACAATCTGTGTGTCCTTGCTGATCACTTAACTTCTGACTTTGTTTTGCCAGCTGTAAAAAATAAAAACCTCACACCTTGCAGAACTAGTGTGAGGGTTAAAGATAATATGTGTGACATTCTCAGCACATGGCAGCAGATAGTTATGTCTTCTGCTATATGTTATGAAACCAGTTTGGTGTGTATAGTATTAGTAGTGCTGAATAATGAGACAATAGTTAGCTTGACCTACCTCAGGATATGAAAATGCACATAAAATCTATAAATGGTATCGTTGAGATTCCTTGTAATTATTTAGCTGGTGTTCTGTTTGGTAGGGAGCACCATTTCCTTGTGCTCTAAATCAGAGGAGATTTATGCCAGTCATTTGGGATACATAGGGCATGAATTATTTACTTGGAGTAATATTATCTAAAACATGAAACATGTGCTTGGAATAAGGATATGATTCTTCATTGCTACCGAGTGCCTCCTCTGTACTGGGTGTTGTATGAGATGTGAAGTATTAGTACGGTGCCTGGCACATATGGGTGCTCATTAAATATGTTATGCAAGTTATGTCTGTTTATGAGATGGTATAGCATAATATTAATAATATTGTGAATATATAAAATGTATAATCATATTCGTGATTGATGTAAGAGTATTGTCCCTGTTTTACAAATAAGGAAACTGAGGCTGAGAGAGATTAAATGACTTGCCCATAGTTGTACAGAATAAGTGGTGCTGAGCTTCAAACCTAGGCTCTTTTCACCATGCCGTACTCTCTTTTGAAAAGGGTACTGGAGGGCTTGTTGGGTTGGTTTAACAGAAGAAAACATACATATCTGAAAATGAAATGGCATGCAGTATAGCTCATACTAATGAGCTCATGCTTCCTCTGCGCAATATAAGGAAATGTGTGATGCTCCAAAGACATGAGAATGCTTCCATTGTTTTACAAAGTCTGCTAAAGCAACTCAGGTATGAAATTTATTTTAATTGTTAAAATTCTTTCAATTTCACCTTAACAATAAATGCAACTAGAACTGAGGTCCAAAAATGTGCTACCTTTAAAGCTGTATAGTAAAGCTTGTTTAATACTAGACTGCAGCCATGTCTTTGTAATTGGATTGCTGCTACTACATAAATTTTACTAATCCTTCTGCTGGAAAGAAATGAATACTGTTGTACTGGTTGCTAACTGGTATATGCACATCCTGTTTCCTTATTAGGTGCCTGCCAGTTTGTACACAGTGGATCACACAGTAAGTTAAGGGGCTTCCCCTACATGTACTGATTTGTTTCAAATACTATATGTGTTTCATTGAAGAAAAGCCTGTTGAAGACATTGTCATTGGTCTTACTAAGCAGTTAACATTTTCCAGTAATGAAGAATCTATCCTACCTTGAGCTCCCACACATATACAATGATGTCTATAACTATTGTTTCCTATTTTAAAAGTCTTTCATTATGATTAACACTACTACCATTTATTGAACACCTTCTATGTCCCAGGCACTGTGCTAAAAATATTGTCTTCCAGCATTATTGAGGGGTTTGGAGCTAATTTATAGCTATTACCTCCTTTTATGATGAGAAAACTAATATGATCTTTAGCTAGGTAAAGTAACTTGGGCAGGGTCATTCACCTCTGTCTGATTCCTTCCATTGGCCTTTCTCATATGTCACACTGTTGCTCGTTTGTGTTTTCATTTAAAGTAAGCCAAGTTTTAAAAAATCCTTTCATTTAAGCATGTTTATAGATGTACACCTCACTTTGTGGGGCCCTTTATAGCACAATTTGCCATGTGAAGCTAATCACGATACTTTTCCTGATAAGCCTGATGATTTGTACAAATATTTATGTGACAGAAATGTGCCATTGGTCCTAAGATACTTGCTTACTCATTTCTACCTCTGTTAAAGTCCTGATTATGTCACTGTTATTTTACTTTCAGTTTTTCCTCACAAAATAAGGGGAAAGAGTAATTTTTACCCACTAGGCTTCTTTTCTTGGATATCACTTTAAAAATAAGAAACTAAAACCTTTTGACATGGCAAAGGTCTTGGGTATTACCTGGCTCCTATCATTTTCTTTCAGTAATAGAACTTTTATTGGTCAGTTTATAACAAACCCTACTAACTTTGCTTTGTTTTTGTCCTTTTTTGGCCAACTAGTATTTTTGGAAAATACTGTTTTTTGGTAATCCTCCCTGTTCTTGAATTCCCTAGGAAGAGGAGTTGTACGCATGTCAGAGAGGTTGCAGGCTGTTTTCAATTTGTCAGTTTGTGGATGATGGAATTGATTTAAATCGGACCAAACTGGAATGTGAATCTGGTAAGATGGTGTGCTAATGACACCAGCAGTATATAACGTTGATGTTTTCTTGGAGTTGTTATACTTTTAATGGATTTTCCTCAGAAAATGACAAGCATAATGTTTAGTCACCCAGCATATTTTAATTATCATGAAGGTAAGACTTTTCGTAGCTACTTGTAGAAATTTCATGGGCTTTAAATTTCATCTGTTTGTTGAGACAATGTTTATTTTGTACTATGGATAGGACATCTTTGTTTAACCAAGTATTTGGTTTAGACAAATGCAGTAGTAATTACCCTTCTCATAATTCATCCCTACCTTTTCAATGGATAGTATAATTTTCCTAAGCCTTTCAATCATAGGCTAGTTGACTTCGCTCCAAGTTTTTTACTGAATCAGGCCTTTGACTCAGTATTTAATAGTGTATTCTTTGTGGGTCATGCCAATAAAAGAAGTAGCCAGGGTCTTTGTCATCTCTTAAACCACTATTCTTACTTTTGGCTGAAAGAGATGTGTTTAATAAAAGAAACCTGTAATCAGGACAAAACTGACATTTAACTTTTTAAAGAACTATAATGGAATTTTTTCCATTCACTACATTACACTGTTTATTCAGTGTAGCAGAAGGTGCCTTTCTCTCAGTCACTGTGTCGTGACTCACATCCAGCCTCTATAATATCATAACCTGATTTTTGGTGGCTCAGTCTCCTAACTGGCCATCTTTATGTGTGCATAATGCTGTTCATTTTATTATGTAGCATCTTTGAGAAGTATATTACAAGTACATGACTGGGTTGAAAAGAAAAATAAGATCAGCATAGTGGTGAAGTGTTCTATCACAAGGAAGAAATGGCTCTGGTGAACCTAATGAAGAGAGTATATCTGGTAGAGACCCAGAATTCTGATGTAGAACATTTTCTAAGTTCCCATTTTCTCAGAATTTAAGGTGCTTGATTGCTTTGTTTTTCTTTTTTTTTGCCATGCGAATATCCTTGCTTCTCAACTAAGTAATCAGTTCTGAACAGTAATATTATATATTTGTGTAAATCATAATAATGTATACTATTTTGTTCAACCCCATGAAATAGATGATTGTGTTTCGTTTTACACATGTAGAAATCAATAGTCAGAGAAATTAAACAGCTCAGCCCAGGTCACATACACAGCCAACAAATGATGGAGCCAAAACTTCATTCAGGATGCCTGTCCAATGAATGCAAACCTTAGCTACGAGGTTCCCTTCATGAATGTCATCATATAGCC
Organism: Rhinolophus hipposideros; assembly: GCF_964194185.1. Lineage (NCBI taxonomy): Eukaryota > Metazoa > Chordata > Mammalia > Chiroptera > Rhinolophidae > Rhinolophus > Rhinolophus hipposideros. The sequence goes on from NC_138054.1 coordinate 57,160,386, forward strand.
AGAATCTGAGTGTGAACTTAATAGATTTATACCTGAAACATTTGACTTGCAGGAGGTAAAAGATAATTTTTTGTTGTTGTTTTTCTTTTTAAATATTACATTTGCTGCTATTACCAAATTTGAAAATCCATACTGATGAAAATCCATACTGATGAAATGCTTTTTAAGTATAAGAAATTTCTTCGTAAAATGCCAAATCCCTTTTCTGTCCTCCTCCCTTCTCTCTCTCTCTCTCTCTCTCTCTCTCTCTCTCTCTCTCTCTCTCTCACTGTGCCTCTCTTTCTTATAATTTGACTGTTTTTCTCTTACAGCATGTACAGAAGCATATTCCCAATCTGATGAGCAATATGCTTGCCATCTTGGTTGCCAGAATCAACTGCCGTTTGCTGAACTGAGACAAGAACAAGTACGAAACAATACTGCCTTTCAAAATTGCCTGCTTAGATTGCACTTACTTGTACTGAAATGATTACCACCCATTTGATCCCATTCTAGTGTTACATTTTATAATTAGTTTTTAGCAAGCAAATTATATATTAGCAGATAGGAAAATCAACTATACTTTTGTATAACATTTTACTGTTAAAAGTTATGTTCACATTTGTAATCTCATTTTGTTTTTTCTCATGATCCAATAACGATATTATCTCTATTTTGCACATGAAAAAAACTGGGGCTCAGGGAATTTGATAGTTCAGAGTCATTTCTTTTTTCATCCCACCTGCAATTGCCTTCACTCAGACCATCATCATTTCTCATCTATTTTACCAAATTAACTTCCAAACTATATTCCTACTAAAACCCCCTGTAGTTCACCTTTTAGTCTGTGCCCAGGTATTTATTTTCCAAGTGGAAATCTTATCATGTCATCTTATGTACTTACATACATCTTATAATACTCCAATCTTATATACTTCAGTAGCTCCCCATTGCATATGTGTTTAAGTTCAAACCACTTATCACAACCTGGCTCCTGATTACTTCTCGCATTATAATTCCCCAACCCCCATATCCAAACATACTGGGAAAAGTCTGTACTCCAAACATACTGGGAAAAGTTTTTTAATTTTATTAACTTTTACATAAAAAATACATGGTAGAAAACTCAAAAGGTAAAAAGACTATATAGTGAAAAGTGTCCTAGTCCTGTATCTCTCAGCCATTCACTTTTTCTCCATTAAAGTAGACAGGGTTACTATACAGATAATATTTTATGCATATACGAGGATACACGTATTTTTTAAAAATATATATACATAAAGAATACTCAGTTTTTTCACTATATAATATTCCATTGGATGGATATATCATAATGTATTTAAGCATTCCCTTATTTGTGGACATGTAGATTGTTTCTAATCTTTTTCATTTAAGAATTATATGCATATTTCACATATTTATGTTAGAATTGGAGGAAAGATACCAATTAATGTTAAAATTTTATCAGTAGCTTACTATACACACACACGCATATATTCAGCCCATAAATACTTTTTTCACCTTGCCCTGTTGTCACATTTTTCATTTTATGCATACTGTGTTTCCCTGAAAATAAGACCTAGCCGGACAATCAGCTCTAATGCGTCTTTTGGAACAAAAATTAATATAAAGCTCAGTCTTATATAAGACGTGGTCTTATAGTAAACTAAGACCGGGTCTCATACTGATTTTTGTTCCAAAAAACGCATTAGAGCTGACTGTCCGGCTAGGTCTTATTTTCCGGGAAATATGGTATATTCTTTTGATTGATTTTTTGCCTTCCTCTTTTCCATCATAATGTTCATTATGGCATGATTTATTTTACATGAAAGCATTAAAGATGAAAATGTATGTTATCCCTTTCCCTTCTACCTCTTGAGGTCTTGCTAGTCTTTTTTTTAATTATTTTTTTTAACTTTTAGTTATTTTAAGTGTGCATTTCCAGGACCCTCAGCTCCAAGTCAAATAGTTGTTTCAATCTAGTTGTGGAGGGCGCAGCTCACAGTGGCCCATGTGGGGATCGAACTGGCAACCTTGTTAAGAACACAGCGTTCTAACCAACTGAGCTGATAGGCCACCCCTTGCTAGTCTTTATTTAATCAAATCTTAAGATTCTCCCCATTTTTGGACCTGATTCAAAAGCTTTTCATTCTGATAGAGGTGACAAGTAGCTTATAAATATGTTTGGTGGCAAATTTAAGGGATTTTTAAGCTTTATAATAGTTAATTTACATAGATAAGAGTTTAATGCTAATGATTATAGTAGATTCATTTAATTATTTACACTCTGTCCCAGTAAGGATTTGGAGAATCTTGATTATGTTGCTGTTTTGAATACACATATATAAAAAATAATATATTTATCATGATTTAATTGTTATGCTTTTTTTTTTTTTTTTTTTTTTTTTAAGCTTATGTCCCTGATGCCCAGAATGCATCTACTCTTCCCTCTAACTCTGGTAAGGTCATTCTGGAGTGACATGATGGACTCTGCACAGAGCTTCATAACATCTTCATGGACTTTTTATCTTCAAGCTGATGATGGAAAAATAGTTATATTCCAGGTGATCACTATGCTTCATAGATGCATCTAAAATAAATATCAACAACAGTAAATGTGTATGTCTTAAATGAATGTCTTGGCATAGTGCCACGTATTCAATCACTTACAAATGTTTATCAAATAATAATTACTTATTTGGCGTAATGTAAACATTGGGCATCATGACACTCTGCCCTTTGAAAGTCTAAAGCCCATTGGTCCTTATCTAACAAGAACTCTGAGTCTTCTAAATTTTATAGTGGTTAAATTGATAAAATAAAATCTCTAGATGTGGGAGATAAGTATAATTAATATATTTTGAATGTAAATAGTGGCATATGTATATATATCACATATGGATATTAGAGAAAAGCAATATGACATAGTTTTTAGTTGTTTTAGTGCTTTTCTTCATAACTCTTATAAGAGAGCTTGTTGAAAAAGCATGTTGACTCCTAGAAAAGTAACTTTTCTCCTATCTCATTGTTTACATGCGAAGATAATATTAGCTATTTCTTGAGGGTTCTTATGCACAAGGGATTTATATATTTTATATCTTCAAGTGAATGAGGTTGTATTATCCCTCTTTTATTGATGAGGAAACTGAGTCTTATCTAAATTGTTTAAGGTCATCCTGCCAGTAAGTAACAGAAATAGGCTTCAAACTCAGGTCACGTTAGCTCCAAGGCTCATATGCCACCCTGCCATGCTGACTTCCTCTTCATTCCATAGTCGAATTCCTCAGATTTACCAGCCCACAAATGATTTTATGGCACTGTCTTTCTCTCTGGTAATAATTAAAGTAAGCCTTTTAATTATTATCGCTAATTGAGTAGCTTACTATGAGGCTAGTATGTGATTTTTAGCACTGTGTCCTGAGCTTTGGGCCTGTAATAAGTAAAACACAGAAGGGATTTTTCTCTCTTTAAATTCATGAGTAAGTTCGGTGTCCTAAAGCTACTTAAGTTAAAGCTTAAGTTGACTCTTAGAGTGGAGCCCTCATTCATTCCTGATTAGATGTGAAATTAGCTGTGTCTCTGTGTCAACTTGAATGTAATTAGGATGGAGAAGCCCCCATTTCAGAGGATCAGCATTACATGTAAAATGTGGAGTGTTTATCTATAATTTATGAATTGCTCATACTTAGAGAAGAATAGGAAAAAGATAGAGATAATAAGGGTTTAACCAAAAATGTTGGCAGTCTGCTAAATTATTCCTGATCAACTACAATTAGAACTCATTTTTTCAGGGTATGATATTTAATGCAGTATGTTGCAATTTGTCCCTCATATTTTTTCTTTTCTTTTTTTTTTTAATGTTGTCTGGAAGTTACACTGACTAAGTACTTGATGATGCCAGAAATCTGTCTGTTTCTTTGCAAGGCACTGGATGTGATGTTTAGGAAGTGCAATTAAAATATATTGTGGTTCATGTGTCTTATTTTTTATATCATATTTCTGTTACTTTTTCTCAATTTGAATGTTTATAGAGATGATTTGTTATAGAACTAGCTACTGAGAAAGGCTTTAAGAAGTACAAATGACTTAATTGCTTTCATTATCATTTTAGTCTAAGCCAGAAATCCAGTATGCACCACAGTTGGAACAGGAGCCTACAAATTTGAAAGAATCATCGCTAAGCAAAATGTCCTGTAAGTTTTATTTTAAGCAGCTTGGGATAAAAACCTCAGCAGTCAAATCTGGTTGTGGTAGACTTGGCTGAGTGATTGTTTTTACACTAATGGAAGGTGAACACGTAATTTGTAAGACAGTGGTTCTCAAACTTGAATGTGCACTTGGATCTGGAGAGCTTGTTAAAACAGATTTCTGAGCCCCCCTGCAAAGTTTCCAATTTACTAAATCTGGGAAAGGGCCTGAATTTGCATTTCTAGCAAGTTCCCAGATTTTGTGGATGCTGCAGGTCTGGGGACCGTACTTTGAGAACTACTATTCTAAAACCATTTGGTTTGCTTTGAAGGATGTTATGAGTATAAGCTAATGAAATATTTTGATATTTCCTTTGTTTCCACACTAGAAGTGAATTTTAACTCATGGGAATACAAAACATCAAGCTAAAGCTGAGCTTACCTTTTCCTTATTTTAGATACTGATTTAATTGACTTTCCTATTATTTAAGTGGGTGGACAATGACGGCGCATAAGGCCGTCTTTAACATTAGAACGAACCAAATTCTGTTATTCATGTCCACATGTAATTAAATGAAAAGCATCAATGCCAGTGAGAATTTGAAAATAAAATACAAAATCCTTAATGTAGTAGAATATCCATTTAGTGTTTAATGTGCCATAGGAACTTGGATTCATTATAAAAGTTACCAGATTACACTTACGAGAACAACTGGATGTCTGTGTCGTGTATAGATCTAGAAGTAGTCATTTGAGACTGTCTTGGAGTATAGGATATTATAAACATGTACCTTATTATTTCAGCAGATCTTCAAATGAGAAGTTCACAAGCACACAGGAACTATCTTGAAGATGGAGACAGTGATGGCTTTTTAAGATGCCTCTCTCTGTATGTATTCCTCTATGGGTATTAGGAGATAAAATCTGATTCGTATCTGAGAGATATATTCATTTTTATTATTTGAAAATTATTATTACCTGCTCAAAAGTAAAAAGCTTTTTTACCTTTTTCCTACCAAACTTGTACTTTGGGGTATTTTAGTTTGTTTAAAAGGTAATGTGGATACTATTTTAATAAGACCCAAGCAGGTATTTCACAGTACAAAAGCTTTCTTGTTGGGATTCCTTGATTTATATTAAGAAATGTACTTCTCTAGCCATTTAAGTTAATTTAAAAGTAAATGTTAATGGTTTGGGGGTTGCATTTTAGTTTTTAGCTGCAGGGCCATACACGAGGCTGGAGGAGGTAGGTAAGGGCTATAAGTTAAGGAGGGCTTCATGTTCTGTACTAAGGAGTGTCCACTCTATGCCAAAGATTCTTAAGGATGGCAGGGAAAAGTGGACAGGCAGGGGTAATGGATACCGTATGCCCTCCTTGATATTCAAAAGGAGTATCCAGCTTTCTGAGGGTGAGGAGGGTTTCAGCAAAGTATTCGTGCTTCTCCTCTTCAAGGAGTTCTTCACCTGCTCCCCAACACAAGAAAAAAAGAAAAGAAAAAAGGGAAAGAAAGTGGGCTGTAACACTTACTGATAATTATTTATTCTGTTTCAGCCACCAGGCCAAGCATGTAGGTCGTGCAGCGAAGTGTTTACCCTAACAGTGTGTATACTCTAGTGGGCTGTTCTAGCTCAGCTGTAACACAGCAGTAGGCCAAACGGCATGCTTCCTGTAGTTTCTTGACAGGTTTTATCATATCAGTGGGGTTATGTTGGAACCTAGAAATTAATGCCTTTTACTGAACAAAGTCTTTAAACTGGGTAAGAAAATGAGTATTTAACTTTAGATTTTCTCTTCCTTTCATTTCTAAACCTGCTTTTGACCTTGTGCAAAAAAAAGGGGGGGGGGCAATTTTTCTCTCTCCAGTATTTAGGATTTTTGTTGCAATTTGATAGTTTTATGAAAGCTAAGTAATCACCTATTATAAGTTACAATTCTCAATGCTACACCACCTGGCATCTTATTGGTGACTTACTACCCTTTAACATTTTGTTCTTTTATGTTGTTCTTTTAAATCTAATATTTTAGAAGTAATTTTGTAAATGTTTAACTTATGAAATAACTAACTTTAGAAATTTAATCCTACCCTATGAAGTTTCTGTGCACAGATATGAATTATTAAAATAGTATCCTACATTTTAATAAAGAGTATTCTTTTTTAAAGGCTTTTACCCCTTCAGTGATCTCATTTGACTCTTAGAACAGTATACCCTGTGATAAGCAGGTAGATCAGAGAGGTGAATCAACTACCCCCAAGATTATACATCTACTATGTTAAAATAAACCTAGGTTTTCTAATTCTACGTCTTCTACTCATCCTGTTCTTCCATAGCTGTCTGCTTTCTAAAGGGTCATGATTTTTAAGATTGCATACAAGGTCACCTAGCCAGTCAGTGCAATCTGGTCTTCTGACTCTTACTGCTTCTTTATATTGTATCACATAGCTGTTAGGAAGGTACCTTTGGCCTCCAGAATGGAAATTGAGGTCACTCATTTTTTCACTCGTCATTTCTTTTTGCAGAATGTGTTATGTCCAGGCACTGTTTAGGGACTTGAGAAATAAGAAAAGATGTTCAGTCTCTGCCTCTATGGAGTCCTCAGGTTTAGTATGGTAGAGACAGACACACAAACAATGAACGACACAATATGATTGCTATATTGGGCAGACGGATGGCTCAGTTGGTTAGAGTGTGAGCTCTGGGCAACAGGTTGCCGGTTTGATTTCCACATGGGCCAGTGAACTGCACCCTCCGCGACTAGAATGAAGACAATGAGCTGCTGCTGAGCTGCCACTGAGCTCCCGGGTAGCCGGATTGCTCAGTTGGTTGGAGCGCGTGCTCTCAACCACAAGGTTGCCGGTTCGACTCCTGCAAGGGATGATGGAGTGTGCCCCTGCAACTAAGGTTGAACAACAGCAACTGGATTTGGAGCAGAGCTGCGCCCTCCTCAACTAAGATTGAAAGGACAACTTGACTTGGAGCTGATGGGTCCTGGGAAAAACATACTGTTCCCCAAAAAAGTCCTGAAAATACACACTGTTCCCCAATAAAGTCCTGTTCCCCTTCCCCTTAAAAAAAACAAAAAGCAAACAACAAATAAAACCCAGTGTGATTGCTGTATGTCATACATACACACATCTCTCATGTACAGAGTACAAGGAGTATGCCTAAGTCTATCAGGTTTCAAAGGGAGGATTTACAGAGGAGAAATAAGTCTTAAATGATGAGTAGAGATTTTTGCTAGTTGTAACACATTTGCTTAATTTTTTTCAGCTATGCTGGCTTCCTAAAGAATGTATAGGATATGTTAATATGTATAGAGAGTCAATAGAATCAGAGATTTGACCAAACCAGGTAGACAGGAACTAGATAGGAGCAGGAAAGTAATCATTTAGTATTAGGATGAGGCCTGGACCGGGTTGGAGAACTTCGGTAAGTCAAGATATTATGAGGCCTGAACTAGGATGGTGGATAAGGAGAACAGGAGATAGTGGAGATGGTCGAGAATCTGTAGGATTGTTTTGTTGTAGAGATTGCAGAAGTGACCTGACTATAAAATGAGCCCCAGTTTTTTGGTTTAATTGTTACTGGAACCCAGATATCAAATATATCCTTTTCATTTCATGGAAGGGTATTCCTTAGTACCCAGATTAGGGCTGGAATATGAAAATTAGACATTTTTCGTTAAAAAATATTTTTTACTCTATTATCTTTCTAAAATGGAATACTTAAAACATATAGGATTCCCTGCTTTTAGATGAAATGCATTTTACAGAGTCAGTTTCTTGCTAGGAGACAAACAATGACTGTGCATACTTTTTCCTTAGCATATTCAAGGGTTGGCAAACCATCAAGTGAATGGGCTATGGTGGTCAGTCCAGATCTTTTGTTAGACAGTGTTGGATAAGCACAGATGTGAAAATCGGATTACCTGTATTTACATAGTTTTTCAGAATTAGACTCTTAAATATTTAAAAATTGCTTGACTTTTTCCTGTTCTTGGAATTTTAATCTATAGTTTGGCAAACATAGGTCAATTATGGAAAAAGCTTTAGTTGCTGATTCTTGTAACTGGCTTTCTACCTTAAGATATCTTAATCATAAGAAACGCATAACTATCTTTACTAAGATATGCTCTAATGGGTGCAGAATGCCTCATACTAGATGTGCTCTTGTAAATTGAAATATAAGTAAATTGTAGCAAATTAAATATTTGAAATGTTCTAGAGAAGCTAACTTCCAGAAGCCTATTGTGAATCCTTTTGTAAAACAAATGACCATTTCATAATTTATTCTGTGATTGAGATTTGGGTTTTTTTTAAGTGGGTATCATTGTAATACCTTGCAAAATAATATATATGACATTTTTATAGCAGCATACAATTGATAGGACAGTTTCATTTGTCTTATCTCATTTAGTAATTTAAAAATACCCTTGACAGTAATTTGCTTTAATTTTATATATTTAGCAGAAAGCCAGTATATCTGATTTTTTTACTTATAAAAAGTGATACAGCCATGTTACAGAAGCTTGAGAAATGAAGGAGAGGATATCATACCACCCTAATATAGTACCTATTATAATACTTCCTTCTATAAGTACGTTTTTAAAAATAGTTTTAAGGATAGTACACATAAAGTTTTAATTGTATTCGTAAACTAAGTGCGTATGGGTTATTGCCTTTAATTATTAAGAATCTCCTATTGTGAAATTTTTGACATAACTAATTGTTGATTTTTTTTCAGTAACTCTGGATGGATTTTAACTACAACTCTTGTCCTCTCGGTGATGGTATTGCTCTGGATTTGTTGTGCAACTGTTGCGACAGCGGTGGAGCAGTATGTTCCCTCTGAGGTAAATTTGACGCTAACACTTCAGCCATTTGAAGACTGAGCCATATGATTTACCATTTGAAATGCTTGATTTGTTTAACTAGAAAAACAAGGCCTCTATTAATAGAAGTTTTAATGGTAGTTTTAATTACACATGGGGTTGGAACACATACAGATTTGCAGCACAAGAATCACTATTCCCAGTTTTCTGTGATGCTAACTACTGTGGTTACTTTGTGGTTACTGTGATGCTAACTACTGTGGTTATATTGACTGGTTTGAGCACAGTGTCTCTTTCCCTGGTTCTTTGAGACTGAAAGAACCTGTTGATACAAGTTTCTAAGGTGATATTTCAGAAAGAAGACTTTTAGAACCACTAAATTTTAAATTAATTGCCACAAATGTTCAAGAGTAATTGCTGCTTTAGAAGCAGCAAAACTAGAGATTTTGAGTTAACTAGAGATTTTGAGTTAACATGTTCTGGTATATAACTCAGAGAGAGATAGAAAACTATCATGACTTCCTTGATAAAATTTAACTGGCCCAACCAAGACACGTAACTGTTAAGTAAAGGAGTTTTGTTTTGGGGAAAGTCTATAATTTAATGATGCAATTTAGCTTTCAAGGAAAGCTAAATTTACATAACTAAATATAGGATGATAATGTCTGTTGACATCAAATCCAACTGAAATAAACTTTAGCTCTCTTGTGCCACCAAAAGTGCAATTGAAAAAGAGAGAAAAGAAGAAAGGGAAATTAAAATAGAATCTGTTAATAAGTAGTTGGCATGGTTCTTGAACCAATCTTAATCTTAAAAGACTATAAAGATATGTTTTAATATAAGATTTACACATGAATAATTAAGGTCATATTTTTTTTATTAAGATGATATGTAATCTAGGCAGCTAGGAACGGGGGCAGGATAGTGTTGACAACTAACATTTACATAGTTCTTTAAAATTTATGAAGTATTTTCTTATATAAGTCCAGCAGTACTCTGCAGCAGGTTTTATTATCCATTTTATAGATGAGTAAACAGGTTTACGAAGTTTAGTTAACATTGCTGAGATTGCACAACAATGCAAGTATTGAGGCTACAATTAAGCTCTTTTGACTTACAGCTCCTGTATATCATCTTTCCTACGGCTGATCAGGTGTTTAAGTGGCACAAATTAAATGTGTAAAGTGTTAAGGAAAGCAGAGACTGTGCTGGGATTGTCAGTGAAGTCTTTTCGATAATGTGGACCTTAACCTGAATTTTGAGGAATGGGTGGTAAGATTTGGATTAGCAGAGAGGGGAGGGTGGACAATTTTCCCAGGTACAGACAAGAATAAGCTAGCTATCAGGGAAGTACTGTAAGGAACTGATTTGATTAAAAGAACTTAAATTAGGAAATTAAACCAAACTGATAACGTTGGACAGGATTGGGAATTGTAGAAGTGTTAGAGATTGCATAAATTTCTGTAAAAAAAAAAGTACATTTTGATATGAATGTACTGATGACATCCTCTTGCTGCATTACCTACTTGTGTTCTTATTTAATTCTGATGTCAATATTTTAGTCATTTTAGTGTTCCTAATAAAATGAAATGTCCCACCTGACATCGGTGGGTCATTGCCTTTACCTCTGACTTCCTTCTGAGTTACTCCTTGCCTTCTAAATCCTGTGGCAAGAAAGCCAGAACCCTCGAAGTCTGTGTTGACCTCCCCATCCTGTGGCACTTTATTCTTTACTTTGTATTTCATTAGCTCAATTCCTTCTCCATACCCCTAGGATGCATATTCTAAAAGAATAAAAAATACACCTAGAGAATGATCTGTTTATTGCCAGGAAAGACTGAATGGCTGGCCTCAGGTGCAGTTTACCTTGATAAATCTACCACAACGTGGATGCTGGTCCCCAGACCTACTGACTAACGTGGAGCACTTTTTACTAGGCACTGCTATGAATTAGCGCATTTCATTCTTCCACTAATTCTGTCAGGTGGCTGCTATTATTATCCCCATTTTCCAGATACAATAACTGCAAGAGAGACTATATAATTGCCCCAGTGTCACATACCAGTAAGTGTAGAAGCAGAACTTGAACCCAGATAGTGTGACTCCAGAGCCAGCACTTTTAAGTTTCTTTAGTTGTCCTGGAATCAGCATAGGAGCGTTGATTATGTGATTCATATCAGGAGCTGGTGTCCTGTCACCCTTGGTCCCATGTGCACCCGGACACTGGGAAGATAAATACCACTGAGACCGCATGGGTCATGCTTCTGTTCCAGGATGCTGCAGCTCTCTTAGCCAAGCAGTGCTTAGATGAACATTTCATAGATTTTTCCTCTCTTAACCTTACTTGACCTATGGAAGTGACCTCCTCTTCTGATACTGTTTAGATATGTTAATGGCAAACTACCATTGTAGTCTGGTCACGTGTTCTAGATCTGGGGATCTTTCCAGGTGACTCTTGATCTTTCTTTTCCTTTTCGATGTTGTCTCTGTTGTAATAAATTTTGATTGTATTGCTTTAATTCTGTGAGAAATTCTCTCCCACTTTTCCCACTTCCGCCTCCTAGATCCTAGTGACCATAAAGCCTAAGGCATTTAGACCCACGTGGAGACCTGGTGATGGCTGTTACATTTTCTCCAACTATCTGCCTTCTGAATGTTATTTTCTTGCCCCTCTTTGAACTCTTCTTCCTAGCTTTAACAATTAAATTATGGCTGCACCCTCAAAGAGTCTAGACTTTTCTGAGGAGACATATTTTCTAGAAAAGTGTGTGGAAATAGCTATTTAGATTCACTGCTTTTAGGCTTTACTTTGTATGTGAAACCACACTTTCGCTAGGTATTAAGGTTGTTTCAACTATATTTTTATTATAAAAATACTGTATACTTAGTGTGGAAATTTGTAAAGTACATATAAAGAAGCAGGAAAAAAATCATCCTTTCATCCAGAAATGTTGTGTTACCATTTTAGTGGATTTCTTTCAGTATAAACAATGTTTGTTTTTGCTTTTGCTTAAAAATACTGCAGTACTGGATGTGAGGGCGATCTGACTGCAACATCTGTCACCCTATTGATCGCCAGGGTTGATTCGGTTGATCTGGCTGGCTAGGTGGGTGTCCCATTCCTCCCTCACCGATCCATGTGCGTCCCTCCCAAAGCTGCGCAATCGGACGAACAGGACGACCTTCCCCGATAGAGGAGAGGACCGTGTTCTTGGTCAAGGGTATACGAGTAGCTGTGCTCCCCTGCTAGAACCTCCAAACAGGCTCTCAAGGTCCATTTGTAGGAGAACATAGGGTAGTCAAGCTTCCAAGACTCCAGACACATCCAAATGAGGCGCTGCACGTGGCAGTCTGCCTTTCTTTAAAAAAATAAAAAAAATTAAAAAAAATACTGCAGTATAAATATTTCCTCTATTTACTATAAAAATCATTGAGAACTTAGCGTTAGAGATGTTATTCAATTTTTTTTTTTTGGCCAAAAGCCACCTATTTTAAACTTTACTTTCAGAAAGTCTTTTCATTGATTTTATTGGAGCAGAAGTTATTGCTGACCCCTCTCCATAGTGAGACTCCATTTTAAGTCCTACAGAATAATCCATCTATGACCAATGTTATTTATATTGTTTTTGTTACTTATATATATAAGTTTCGGTATGTTTGTAGGAAATCATAAGCCACCACCACCACCACAACCACCACCACCACCATAACCACCACCACCACCATCATAACCATCACATGAGAGAATATGTGTCTTTTCAGTACAGCCTTGGTTCTTAGAGCTTAAACATGAAATATAAAAAGTTTCCTTTTCAGTCACTAAAACAAAGCTTAACATGGTGGTGATAAAGGTCAGGAATGTGGTCTTAGAAATGTATAGGCAGCTTTATTTTTCTTATTTAGGAAAGCTCTGAAATAACTTATCTTTAGCCTGCTTTGCCTGTAGTAGTTAGGTATTTATCGTATATCATTTATTTGTAATGGCCAGTAAGAGTTAGCAAAGAATTTCATTTTCTTGGTTGATCTTAAAGCAGTGTCATTAGATTGACTTGATGTATAAAGATTCTGGTCCTCTTTACTTTTTTCTTCTGTTCTGTCACATTTATGGTGTCATTTTTGAAAATTAATGGGATGGCGGTTTTTCTTGTTGAGCTATCTATTTAAGATAATAGTTGTCTGTCATTCATAGTGGTCCTTGACAGGCAGGCCAAACTTGGCGTACCAGAACAGGGTTTGGCAGTATTGGGTATTCCTTCCTAGAGATCAGGCAGCCTCAGAAATTCGCTGTAGCAACAGATGTTGATGTAGATGCTACCTTACTGTTATCTCCTTATATGTGTGCTTCCTTTTCTCTATTTGTCAAGACCGTGATCATCTGATTTTGTGTGGTCAGTTAAGAGCTTTAAAGACTCCTAATAACATTCGTGTTAATAAATCACACACATTTATGGATAACTTATTATGTGCCAGGCCCTGTTCAAGGGATTAAAGATACAATGAAGAATAAGATCAAGACAAAAGAAAGTTAAATGTTAAAGGTTTCTGTGACTCAGGACGTAGGGTGAAATATGTCCTAAATTATAATAAATGGTATTTTCTTTGTCAAAAAAACAAGACCAAGAACCGTGTTTTTCTACAAGATCCTTGTAGAAGCTTTAAGTCTTATAAAAAAGTCAATTGGAAAACAATGTAAGTGCTACAGCTTTTTAATCCAAATTCTGTTAAGAAACTGGGTTTTAGAAAAGATTTAAGTAACTTATCCAAGATTGTGTAATGGTTATTGATAGAGCCCAGGCCTAAAGCCCAAATATGTATTTACTAATTGAATTTATTTTTCTAACTTTTAGAAGTAATATATGTAACATAAGTTAAATTTTTCTCTTCAGATAAATCAGTCAGTCGTTTTTAAAAAACTTCCAAGTAGTTACCATTTTTAAATTTTATCTTCTATTTTTTTTGTTTTATCAACTTTAAATATTATCTAATGTCTTCCTACTGAAGGATGAGGAATTTAGTTCCTTACATTATCTCCCACCTCACCTCCCATCTCTTCACTTTCTTCCACGTTTATGTTTGAAATCATTCAAACAGTTCCTGGTTGCTGTGTTAAGGTCTTTAAATGTTGCTAGGTAGAGTTGTGAAAGTTTTGTTTCACAATGACTCAGAGCAAATTATCACATGTTAATTCTGGGTTTTAAGGAGGCCACATATATCAGATCCATGTCCAATCCGTCAACTGCTGAATTTTGTCTGGAAGTTATTCTCTTGTTGCAAAAGTATAGGGTACTGGGCCATCTTCTTATGACATGGTAGCCATTGCCTTGAAAGCGTAGGCAGCAGACCGTATCTGAAACATGTTTAAGTAAGCAACCATCACAACAGTCACTTTTAGAACATTTTTATCACCCCCCAAAAGAAAACTCACACTTGTTAGTGTCACTCTTCATTTCCTCCCAAGCATCACCACCACCAGCACCACCACCATAACCACCACAACCACCATAACCACCACCACCATAACCACCGCCACCACCACCACCATAACCCCGACCAACATAACCATCATAACCACCACCACCACCACCACATAACCATCACCACCACCACCACCATAACCACCACCACCATTGCCACTCCTAGCCATAGACAACCAGTATGTGGTCCCTTGTGACTGGCTTCTTTCACTTAGCATAATGTTTTCAAGGTTCATCCATGTTGTAGCATGAATCAATGTTGATAAGTACTTAAACTCTTTATTCAGCGTCTTTTAAATGCAACTTTCCAACATTAAATACTTCTGTGTGGTTCTTGCTGTATAATCTAGTCACTTGCCCTATCAGTAATGTCAGAACTTTAATTTTTAACTCATGATTCAGAGATTTGTTGCTAAGGGAGTGAGTTAACAAAATCTATCCCATTTCTTAGTAAAAACTTTGCACTTCACTTTTTTACCTTTAGGAGACAGACCTACATCTACATAAAATACTTTCCAAAGATATTAGACGTGACCATTGTATTCCAGTGAATTTTATGACATTTGCAATGACTATTTTATGCTTTCATTGATTAGTTTTACTATCTTCTTGGATATAATAGTAATAATTTGAGGAGCTTTTATATGTTTATGAAGATCTTTCTATCAGTGTTAAAATGTTTCATGTATATTCTTTGTTCTACTCATAGCCTTTTAAAATAGCACTTATTTTCTAAATGTATTAAGTTAAAACATTTAGGAGGGGAGAAACTTAATCAAATCATTTGACAACTTGTTTGGAGAATTAAGAGTTAAAGGAATTAATCACTTAAGGTATCAAACCTCTAGAATCAGAGCTCTTGGTGTGGCCACACTAACTTCATTTAAATCTGAGCAATTTTTTCTTGATACAGTTGTTATACTTCTAAATATTTTAAGTTGGGACATGTAGAAAAAAACTTTTTTGGCCATCCCTGGCAGCTGAATCTCATATTTGTAACACTTTGAGTAAAAGCATTCTTCATTCTTGAGGATGTCTATAGCAATCTTTTTTTTTTTTAACCAAGAAAAAAAAATTACTTGATATCTTAGAGAGGTTAATTATCCAAATTGCTAATGTGTATTGATTTTATTTTGCAGAAGCTGAGTATCTATGGTGACTTGGAATTTGTGAACGAACAAAAGCTAAACAGATACCCAGCTTCTTCTCTTGTGGTTGTTAGATCTAAAGCTGAAGATCATGAAGAAGCAGGGCCTCTACCTACAAAAGTGAATCTTGCCCATTCAGAAATTTAAGGTTTTTTGTTTTTTTTTGTTTTTTTTTTTTAATGTAATAGACATCTAAATTTCCATTCCTCATAGAGCTTTTAAAAATGGTTTCATTGGATATAGGGCTTAACAATCACTATCAAAGGCAAATAAAGTTACCCAAATCTGTAAAGACTGTATTTGCTGTAACTTTCCCTGTAACTTTTTCCTAGTAATTTAAGAGGTGAATATTTGGAGTTGTATTTTTATTTTAATATCTGTAGCTACTTTAATTATTATTTGCATTGTTTTTGTTTATTTTCTTTCTTAGCCAAATTCTATGAGCTGATCATTGTTCTTCCCCACTTCTCGCCACGATGCCATCAATCACCTTAGTTAATAAGCTGAATGCTCAGTAGACTATGATGCTTCTGCTCAGAAATAGCCCACGGCCTGTAACTTGAAATTTAGCAGGAAATGCCCTTTGATGACACTACATTTTCAGTTGTATTGAACTGAAGTTATTAAAATTTTATTTGAATAATTATGTGCTGAAATTGAGTTTAATAGACTCCTGATTTTCCAATCTTTCTTCTCACCCCTAGCCAAACCCTATAAATTCTATCTATTGCTATATAATATGATCAGGGAACAAACTCAAGCAAAAACGATCCTCTCAGAAGTGCATTTTATGTTATTTGCACAGCCTGTAGACTTTTGTTGGATGAGTCTTTCCAGAGAACCTTTTCTGTTAGAAAGTATGTCAAGTATAAGTTTAAAGATATTTTCAGAGAAAACTTCATTTTGACAGTAAGAATTAGACTCTTGTGATGCAGAATTAGGTATAGATTTCACTTGGCAAAAGCTATTATTATCATTCCTTTATAATAATACAAATTTAAAACTAAGAGTGATATCAGGTAACACAGTATACCAGAATCTTAACATGATTCGGTGTCACTATACCATGAAATGTTAGATAACTTTGCAAACCAATACTTTCCTTACCAATGGGCATTGCTGACAACTGCAGTAGTACTTTCTGACTAAAGAGTGAGTCACACACTTACCTTACAGCCTAGTCATCAGCTTTCTCTGAGTCAAAAAAAATAGTTAACAAGACCTTGTTCACAAAACATAGGTTTCACGTTTTAAAATAGTTTGTCTAGATTCGGAAGCTAAAGGGTTAGAAAGTATGTGAACACATCCAGATGCAGAAGAGAGGAGGAATTACTAAGCAGACATCAAGCAGTCATTGTCTTATTTTTTATGAGAAAACAGTTACAAAACATGAAGAATTGGAGTTCACCTTTAAAATAAAGCCCAGTTGTCTTATTCCCTACCCATGGTACATACTTAGGTTCCTTAATATCAGGCACAGGTTTAACTGAAGCAAAGCGAGGGGGAAATAAAAAATGTGCAGATTTGTAGGAGTCAGCCCACTATTAGGAAGGACCTCCCTTATAAAAACAAAAAGAATATCTAGATAAGGAGCAATTGTACGATTGTCCTGCATTCTCTCACCTTCCCTTGGTATTGTTTCTCTGCTTTCCAAATAAAGTTCCCTCTGACAATATTGATTCAAGTGCAAATAAACTTATCACTCTTGTTTATGAGACAATTCCTGTATGTGGAAATACCCCATCATTCCTTGTATTTAGTAGGCACTCAGATATTTGTGTCCTGCCTTCATTTTATTTCACCATGATTAAAAGAGACTGACATTAAAAAAAAAATTCTACTTTTAAAAAAGAAAAAAATTATATCCCCCCCAAAATATATGCATGTGTACACACACACACACACACACACACTGTAAAAAGTGTTTGACTTGAAAATTTTAACTAAGGCAACCAAACCGAGCCTCTAGGCCCCTTTTCCTAAAGGAACAGTTTAGCCCTTCTTTGATGGGCCCAGCTTCATTTGTTTCCATGAGACAGGTACCACCTTCTTTCCTCTTACACAAAAAGCCTCTTCTCGAGAAGTTTGTCTTGGTCCTAGGGAAGTTCTGACGCCCCTTGACTCTCTGGTTCAAACCTCACAGATTCCTAAGGTCCTTGGTTCAGGTCCCTAGTCTAAGAGACACACTGATTCAGGCAATTACGAAAATAGTCACCATAATGATCTAGGCTCAAGATTCCGTCTTTCACACAACTTCATGGATACCTTTTATTTATGATAGATTATTTTTTGGTAAATCAAAAATTGCCAAATCATCTGGTCCGTCACTCTTGTCTCAGAAATTTCTATGGTGTATCATCAGCCCAGCTGATCAGCATGTGAAGCCTAGTGTTTTTACTCAGCTGATATTCTAGCCAAAAGCAAACAACTTTATCCCTGTTGTTCATCTGCTTTATCATAGATAAATGTGCCATTTCTATTATAATTTTTGTGGGCTTTTTAGTATCTTACGGCCACACATTGGGAATCATTGATCTAGAGGTTCATTCTCAACTGAGTCCCCATCACCGCCACCCCATGGCAGTGATTTTGCCCAGATACCCTATTATAGATCTATAATTCAACCATTCAACAACCACTTGAGAGCCTAAGTGCCAGGCCTTATGCTGGATGATAGGATGGCAACAACAAACAAGACCCAGGGCCTGACTTGAGTTGCTCAAAGTCTAAAAGAAGGAAACATTATTATTAATGTGATAATTATTGTCACTAGATAAGCAAAGTACTACGGAAGTACATAAGAGGGCTCTAACTTCTAGGAGGAAAAGGAAAATCCAAACAAAATACAGGGAGTAGTATTCCAAGCGTGGGCAGTATGCTCAAAGACCTAGAGACAAGACGGTGGGAAACTACAAATTATTTAGCAGGCTAAGATACAGCATACAAAAGCATAGCAATAGATGGGACCAGATAATAAAAGACTTCATCAAACTTGGATTCGATCCTGAGCATGATGGAAAGCCACAGAAAGGCCTTAAGCAAGAGAGTTACAGAGTTTAGAACAACTCTCAACAACGGTGTGGAGACAGACCAGAGGGGCAAGTCCAGAGGCCATCAATATCTTAGCTCTGTGGTAACCGCTGGGATCTATTAAGTTACGTATCTACCCAGCCACACTGAAATGGGAAATTCTGTTCCCAGACTTCTCTTTTTTAAAATGCCCAATATTCCTATTTTCTTTCATTTTACCTCATGTATATTTTTGAACTCTTCTCTATAAGGCTCTCTGTACCCTATATTTTCTTTGGATGCTAAGCCTAGGACTGGCCTCTGAGACCTGGTCACAGTCTGACTGTTGCCAAGCAAACTGGGAAGGCTTTTCCATGGATGCCAAGCTTCTTACCACACTTCATGTTGGGCAAAAATTTTAAACTAGAATGCTATGTCAACTTACCATCCTAACGCTCTAAGTTTACCAACCCAACCTCTCCAACTTGGTGTGCTCTTGAGCCCCTCCCACCAGGTTTCCAGTGGCTAAACATTTCATGTTTGCATTTGAGCATTGTCAGGATGAGGTACCTTATTCGTCTTTCCTTGACCACTTATTCTGGACTGGATCTGCGGATGGAGGTATGTATCGTGATAGAGATAAAAAAAAACTGAGATAGTGGAAAATGGCAGTCTTCTGTGGGAAGCTAGACCATACAGTTAGTGTGGATTTTTCAACTCCTTTAAGGAATTAAATTCTGAAGCACAGTTTATATACCTTTTATGAACTTCGTAATTGTTGAAGTTGGCTTCATATATTTCACTATTAAGTATTCTCTTCCTGTGATGTTAATGACTTACCTGCTTAAAGCAGGTGTTCTTAACCTTTTTTATGCCATGGACTATTTTTGGCATATTGGTGAAGCCCATAGACCGGACTCCTCAGAATAATGTTCTCAAATGCGTAAAACTACATGTGAAGTATTGTAAAGGAAACAAATATACTAAACTACAGTTACTAAAATATTTTCAAATGTTTGTGATCTAGTTATATATGTACTTCTTTATTAACATCTAAAATAACAAGATCTAGTTCTGGTTCTAAAACTGTAGTTTCAAATTATTTTGAAATATATGCAACAACTGTAATATATTTAAATATGATTTCTATTGGTGATAAAGTCACAGATACCCCTAATACAATTGTCAATTGTTGCCTATGTTCATAATTGAAGGAAATGCTATATTTCAGTTAGACATTAGCAAAAATAAAGATTTAATTTTTTTCCCATCCAAGTTTACTGAACCCTTGATTTAGAGGTGGTCTGATTTTGCTTTGTCATTTTAAAAGTAAAATATATTTGTTCAGTTCTAAATTATTTGGGCTTATTTTGCTGCCTCTTATGTGTTTGTTCTTTATGTTAGAATTGTTTCGCATCATTGAAACAGCCTTAATTGAAGGCTTTGATAAGAAGGATGCAGCAAATGATTAGAAATGAAAGGTTTTAACAAAAGCTCTTGATAATGTTACCTCAAGATATATCATCATGCCGTAATTATTTGAGCCCACAATTCTTCAGTATGTAAACGTCATATAATTTGGATCATTGGCATTAAACAATATTGTAGTGCTATCTTGTAAAAAGTGTTTACTTGATATTTCACGAGGGAGTTTGTTGATTTCCTATGACTTTTGCAAAGCCTGTTATAGCACCATCACTTTCACTTTAAATGGGTCCTTGTAACATTCCTCTAGGAGAGCAGGATGGGATTTAACATCATTTTATTTTAATTTAATTTAATTAATTTAATTGTATTTACTTAATTTTTTAATTCAAGTTTATTGGAGTTGAGGAAGCAGAGAGAAGAGGCGCCCGCCAGGGCTCCCAGAGTTGTGGAAGGCATGGAGGAGGGGTGATAAATGCTGAGGTAGGTACTGTGCCTGACGCCCAGGCAGGTCTGGAAGCAGCTCTCGCAGATCCCTGGTCAATCTAATGGTGGTGCCCACTTAGCATTCTCCAACCCAGAGATGGGCCCTGGACTAGTAGCAGCCCTAGCCCTCAAGCAGATCTCTCTGTAGTTGCAAACAGACCAAAGCATCCCACCCTCAAAGGGTGCAGAACACGTTCACATATGTGCACTCACTTCATCCTCGCCACAGCTCTCTGAGGCAAATATTCTTCTCCCCATTCTTCAGATGAGAAAACTGACACTTAGAGAGGCCTGCAACTGGCCACCTTAAATTAGATAGGTGTTGATTTGGCAGTCGGGATGAAACCCATGTCTGTCTGACTCAAGCTGGGGTTTGCTGATCTTGTGTCCTAAGGGTCTCCTCTAGCCACAGCCAGGCTAAGCCAGGCTAAGATGGAGCCCCAGACCATGTGAAATACAGAAAAAGGTAAATGGAGGGGAGCAAGGAGTGAGACTTTTACCTGGTTCTGGACAAGAAAGATGGATTGAGAAATGCAGAGGGAGCCAGTAGAAGGCACTCTAAGCAAGTTACTCTAAGCTATAGACTGGGAGAGAGATGTATAACCCACGTAACAAATGATTCAAATTCAGCATAAAGAAATCCATAAATCAGTAAGAAAAAATACAAACCCACAGAAACATGGGAAAGATAGGAAAAAGCAATTCACCAGGGAGGAAAGCCATCTATTTAAAAAGGGCAGCCTAACAGCATGAGGAAAGGCAGGACTTTTCAAATTGTGCTTTCATGTCTCCTGGGAATCTTAAGATGCAGGTTCTGGTTTGCTAGGTCTGGGGTGAGACACATGTCTAGCCAGGTCCCAGGTGACGTGGACACTGCTGCTCTGAGGAGCATTTTTGAGTAGAGAGGGCGGAGGTAGCGGTAAGGGGTGAACCTTTCAGCCTGGCAGGCATGTGTCCTGACTGCCACTTTTCAACTGTGAACCTTGGGCAAGTCACTTAATGTCTCCGTGCCTCTGTTTCCTCATCTGTGAAATGGACGCCATAATAGTCTCCATCTCCTGGGACTAAATGAGTTAATACAATGTAAAGCATGTAATACAACATGTGGCACAGGTAGTGATTGGCGTAGCAGTAGAAATTCCTAGACAAATGCAAATGAGCCACACTAGGATACCATTTCATACCTACCAGATGTCAGATGTCAGAAAGTCTGGCAAGTTCAAGGCTGGGGAGACAGACCCTCTCACACACTGCTAATGCGAGTGCAAATTGATACAGTCACCTGGAAGAGCAGTTTGGCAATATCTGGTAAAGTTGAGGTGCTCCTACAGTGTGGTTCTAGGGGTGTGTGTGTGTGTGTGTGTGTGTGTGTGTCTAGAGAGAGAGCAGCAGTGTGTAAAAACCAGTCCTTGGAAGCATACACAGCATATTCAGCAAACTGGTTGACCCTGGGGAGGCAGGAAAGGGAATACAATTGGGGGTAAAAAAAAAGATGCCTTCAATTTTGCTGTAATCGAAAAAAAGTTTGAAACAAGAAAACTAAATTTTAACATTTGTTAACTTTGGATGGTGGGTACGTGATTATTTGTTAAATTATTCTTCCTACTTCCCTATATTTTTGTTTAGTTTCTGAAACTTATTTTCCAGGAGAGGGAAGAGGGGAAGATGGGAGCGGTTGAAGCCAGTTGTGGAGGTGGCAGTGGTGGTGCCACCACTAGCAGGCGGTGCCACCACTGGCAGGGGGGTGCGGGTGTGGTGTTGGGTGTTGGGTGGGAAGGACAGAGGTCCATCTACTGGGATACTGCCTTTCTTCAGGAATGAGTGGAAAAGAAATTGACAGAGGTAGATCATTTAACCTCAGAGAGGGACCACTGGGACCGTCAGCTCCCAAGTTCCTGCTCTTGCTCGAAGGTGACCCAGGTGTGGGTTAGGCAGGCCCAGCCAAGGCCCGGGGAGCCCCGCAGAGTAAAGGTGGAGGTTGTACAAGGCAGCCCAAGTCCTTTCTTCTCTGAGAGCTGACCTGGCTGTGACATCGGGAAGTGCAGGCATTGAGGCACCAGGACCTCTCTCTATCCTGCCAGGATCCCCGGCTGCCCTTCACTCAAGGGTTTTCAGTGTCAGCCTGAACCCCGTGGAGCGGTGCCATGCTTCCAGCACAGTCGGATGTGGCTGTACCTGGACTGGACCAGGAGTCCAGAGAAAGGGACATTTCACATCCCTGAGGAGTCGTTTCGTAAAAGAAACTCTTAAGAATCACAGAGCAAGGAAGGCCAGAGATTGAAGGGCACGAGTTGGTCCAGAAATGGCAAATGGTCATCCTGTATGATACCACTCTCCACTCTTACATCCATGGCAGACATCACTAGTCAATTAAAAACCCTGAGTCATGACCTCAGAATTCTTCTGAATCCACTGTTCAAGGTACTCTCCACAATCAATTGCACTTGGCATGCAAGATGAATTCTGCTTAGCATCTTTAGCAGATCCCCTGGATGCCCCGTGCATACCCCTCGTCCCTTTCCATTTCAGGGCACATCAGTCTGGCTTGCAACTGCCAATTCCGGCATCTCTTTGCCTAACACAGACCAGTGGTACCAGGAATTAATGCCTGCTCGCAGTTCTCAGCCAGTGACTGGCAAGAGCTGGCAAATCAATACCCTAGTTGCCTCACCTTCGGGAACTGATTATGGGAATCCCCAAACTAAGACACCCCCTTCGTCCAGTCCAATCCTTCCGTTTTCTGGAGGAGGGAGCTGAGAGTCAGAGGAAGGGACTGACATGCCCAAGCAGAGCCAGCAGCAGGCCCTCACGTAGACCCGGTTCTCCTGACCGAGGGCTTGGCCCTGCCCAGTGCTGGCGGCCCCTGAGGGCTGCCCCTGCCTTTCTACCCTTCCCTGCCCCCAACTCAGCAGTTTATATCCCAGCGAAAAAGAAAAGGCCTGTCACAGGCTAAACAACCCAGTGACATCAGAGGCAGTCTGCAAAGAGACCATCCCTGGAGCCCCCAAGCTCATTTCTGGAGGTGGCCACCTCTCCTCCCTTGGTCTGGGGCCTCCAAACAGTCCCTTAAGCTCCCAGGGCCTTGGTCTCCTCAGCAGAGGGACAGCTAGGAGTGGACAGAAGAGGTTAGTTAGGTCAACAACCAGCCCCTGCTCCTCCCCCATCACGGGCACCCTCTCTGGAAAAATGTAAATGCATGTGGCCACTTTTATAAAGAAAATAGTTTAAAATTATATCTCCTTTATAATCTTAGTGGAAAATACATATTCTTTCAACCTGAATGTTAATTCTGGGTATGTCTGCCTGGATCTTCATGCACATGGGAAGCCTGAGATCCTCAGGTCTCATCATTGTTGTGGAAGAAAAAGCAGGTCCTGGAAAGCTGCTAGGTTCTGACCTCCTCCTCCCCCCTACTGTGTGACTTGGTCGCTTCTCACTCTGAACCTCAGGCTCTTTGTCTGTCAAAGAGGATGAGAAGTTCACCTTGGAGTATTGCCCTCAGACTGCAGAGCGGGGAAGCTCTAGGCAGGAGAAGGGGCCTCTTGCCCTTCCCTCCACCTGGGAGGCAGCCTGGAAGGGGACAGCCCGCAGGAAGGGTGCGGCCAGACAGCCCCTCCTGCCCTCCTCCTCCAGGCGGCCCCTGGTGACAAGGCAGGGAACCTGAGCCGCACTAGCCCCAGTGCCTGGAGACGAGCTGGGAGCCTGAGACATGAACAAGATCTTCCCCCAGGTAAAAGCTGCCCTGCCCTGGGGGGAGCCAACCCTGGGGTAAGGAGTGGGGAGTGAAAAGGGGAGACTCTGGGATGGCTCAGCTCCCCCCTGTCCTGGAGGCTCCCTCTCAGGTTGTAGAGGGCTCCAAGGGTGAACCAGCGACCCAGTCCTGGTGTGAGTGTGGGAGGGAAACAGGAGGCCCGGGAGGGGGCCACGGACATGACGGGAGGGGGCGTCGGGGAAAGCCTCTCCGTTTGAAGGACGACTGTACGCCAAGTGGACAGTGGAAGCCAAGGCATTCCAGGCAGAAGGCAGCGTGCAGACAAACATGTGGAAATGTGAAGCGGGTCTGGTGAGTTTGGGGCATTCAGCACGCTGAGCACGCTGGAGCGTGAGGGGCCAGGGCGCCCACATGAAGCTCTTGGTGCCCCTCGTGAAAAACTCCGGTGTGGCTCCCTGAGACTGGACCTCACTGCACCTAAGCCCACCCCTCACTCTGTTCTCTTGGGCAGGGGGATGTCAATGGCATTGCCGCTGCTGGAACCAAAGCCCTCCCTGGAGAGGAAGGTAAAGGATGGAGGGCCTGGGGACAGTGACCCGTGGGCTGCCTCCCAGGTGGGCTTTCCTGAGGGTGGGCTTTCCTGAGGCTGGGCCTTTGCCACAGAGGCACAGAGAGCGCTCCCTAAGGCTCCCACTGTTCCTCAGACCTCTCCCCTTATGTGATGTCATTTACTCCCAGATTCCTGGCCAACCATGCCCACATCCACCTGATTAATAGGGTTGTTCCTTCTCTCCAAGCACAAGGAGATGTGCTGCCTACCTCAGAGGCATTGTACTACATACTGTCCACATGTAACCTATAGAAGAAAGCTCTGGAGTCAAATACCTGACCTGTAGGTGACCTGGGCGATTCTCTTTGCCTGTAAAGGATAAAGTAGGTGAGATCATATACTTATTTAGCACCTACTATGTGCCACTTACCATGTGACCAGGACAGTTCGAAGGAACACACATTTATTGAGCGTCTACTATGTGCCCTGTCTTGGTCCACATTTGATCTATGAGGAAACAGGCCCAGAGAGGTGGATACTAATAATAGCCATAAAAGTTCAAGGTCCTAGTATGTGCCTGGCACTGTGTGGTCTCTTTTAATCCTCAGGACAGCTCTGAGAGGGGGATCCTGTTATGGGGCAATGACAGACGAGGCAGCTGAGGTTAAAAGAGGTTTAGTAGCTCAGCCAAGCTGGAATCCCACACAGCTGGGCAGTGGAAAAGACAAGATTCAAATTCGAATTAAAGTCCCACTGGTTGCAAAGCCCTGCTAGCTTGGTCGCTCCACACTGGTATTTATTTCTTAGTAGGCATGACTGTGGAACAAATGGCCTCCTTCTCTCCACCTGTCCAGGGTGTGAATTGGCACCTAAGGGCTTTCTGGCTTTGAAGTACAGCATCTTCACCGGGCATGGGTCTCTGTTCTGCCAGTTCCGCCTCGAGTCTGTCCCATGACCCCGTCTTGCCCAGCCTGTGTTACACAAATATTTGAGGAGTGGAGCTTGGCTGACCAGGAGGCATTCCTTGCCCAGCCTCACGCCCTCTGCCTGGTTACCAGGGATTACACTGTGTTCAGTGAACAACAAGGGAGCCACTGACTGGGCTTATTTAACCCTTTTGTGTTCTAGATTTACTTACACACATAGCCTAGAGCTCAGGTTTAGTTTTAACATTGTGAAAATATTAAAAGAATCTTGTAACTTTATTCTTCTTTTCTGCTGCTGAAAAAAAAATTTAAACCAACCGTATGAAAGTTTGGGGAAAAAAAAAAGGGGGTCATCAGTTTTAGATTTATGTTCCATCTCCTATTATCATCTCCTTTCCCAGTGTACACCCATCCCGGGCTCCAGCGACACCAGGACACTTGCTGCCATCCCCCCCCCCACCCTCGCCCGCACCCCCCCCCCCATCCACAGGCCTTTATTCTTGCTGTGCTGTCTACCTGGAATGCCCTCACCTTGCACCTTCCGCTCACCTGCCCATAGAAAGTCCTTCAAGCACCCATGGCACCTTGCTCAGGCTTCCTTAACCACACTTACTACCTGGCTCTGGGAGCTGCACAGGGACAGGTCTGATTGGTAGACAAGAGTAGGTAGCTCCACAAATGTGAGTAGATTCACTGAAAATGACCGGAACCGACTTGAATTGGGGCCCTTCCCTTGCCTCCTGTATCTCTGGGTCAGAGTATTCACAAAGCACCTACTATGTGCCTGCCCCTCACATGGTGTCCCAGGGATGGACCCTGGGCACACTGATGCATCAGACCTGCTCCTACGTCTTTTTCTGAGATAACTGGGGCCCACAGGACAGCAGTTGTCCCCATATTGTCCTTTTAACCTGTCCATGTCTTGTCTTCTAAGTGCAACTACAAACTTTCAGAGGGCAACTTGAGCTGTGTCTGCTTTTGTGTCCTCTACAGAGCAGGACACCTAGTAGGTCCTCTATAATGCTTTCTTTCATTATTTTACAAGCAAGCAAAATTAGAGGAGCAAAGTAAGTTTAAGGAGCAAGATGTCTCCAATTATTTCCCCAGTGCTTAGGTTACAGCTTGACACATAGTAAGTACTCAATAAATACTAACAATAGCTAAAAACTTTATAGCATTTACTATGTGCCAAGCTCTGTTCTAATACATTAACTAGCTTAATCCCCTCCACAACCCTAAGGTAGGTAATATAATCCCCATTTTTCACATGAGGAAAATAAGCACAGAGAAGTAAAGTGACCTCTCAGTGGGGCCCAGCTGGGAAGTGGTGGAGCTGACAGGCTGCAGAATGCGTAATCCGTTGGCATCACGGAAAGAGCACTGGTTTGGGCAGCAAATAGGGACTCATATCCCAGCTCCGCACAAAGCGACTTGGACCTTGTCTTCTCTGAGCCTCAGTTTCCTCAACTATAAAGTTTGTTTTGAAAAATAAAAATAATGGCTTTGAAGGGCTTGCTATAGTTTCTGCCCCCATGGAAGGGGCTTGATAAGCAGGTGTCCATCTCTCCCTGCCTCCTGAGGAGACAGCCTCCTGGAAGGACAGGAAGGTGACGGCAGTGGAGCAGAGACCTGGCTCCCTCATCCTGACTGCCACTTACCAGCTACTGGACCAGGGCCCAATCCTTGGTGGGGGCGGCCCACAGGCAGAACAGAGAGCACCATGGTGGGCTTAGGGGTCCCCTCCTTCAGGGATGCCCTTCCTGCCCCCAGACTCCTAGGTGGGGAGGGGCCACTTGTAGGAGGAGCCAGATGCGTGGATCCCTGGGCCCCAGGGCTGGCTGCTCCATCACTGGTTTCCTGCTCCACACTGCAGGCTGCAGTGCCCTCTGCTGCTCCCGCCGAGGGGCCTGCCTTTCGGTCTTCGTGCTGCTCCTGCTGGCAACTCTTGCAGCCCTGATCGCCCTGGTCACCATCCTGGGACACCCACCACGTGCGCCAGGTCAGGTGGTCAGGCTTGCTGGGAGGGGGTGCGGGGCACAGAAGGATGGGGGACACCTAATCCTGACTGGCTTCTCTAGGAGTGGCTTTTGGACAATTCTTTAGGGTGCATACATAGACATGGACACACACCCTGAAATATACATGGCTCTGAGCCTCCATTTGCACATCTGTAATATGAGCCACTGAGAGGGCCCAGCTCTGATGACCTACCTCCTCCAGGAAGCCTTGCCTGACCCCCAGGCTGGTTAGAAGCGGCCCCCACAGCACCCGCACTTCCTCTTCTCCTGGACTGGCTGTTCTGGGTGGGGCCGTCCATCTGTGTGTCTGCCTCGGGCGGGCGTATCTGATACATCCCTTCGCCCTGGCTTCAGTGGTGAACCCCAACACAGCCCCTGCCCTTGCAGCGGTAACATGTTGGAGAGCAACATGAACATTCGTGATCACAATGTTCACAAATGAGCACATTAAGGCAGGGTTCATGGGGCTCCGAAATCTGGAATAGAGGCTGAATGAATGATGGAATGAATGAATAAATGAATGAGCCGAGTGGGAACCTTGAGAAGAGAAAGGGAGCTGAGGCATGAAGGGAAAGTGGGAATTGGTTAGTGGAGGGAGTGGCAAAAGCATCCCAGGCACAGGAACACTATGTGAGGGGTCCCTGGAGTGGGAGAAAACATGAGGAGAAAGAGAAACTGCCAGTGGACATGGAGGGCTAGAGCAGTGGACAGGGCCAGGGGCTGCATGGGGAGGGAGGCACCATCCAGAGAGCCATGGGAAGGGCTTGAGCTTGGGGTGTGGTGTCACCAGATCTACTCTCCTGACAGATGGCTCTGTAGCCAGGTGGTTGGGGGTGAGGGTTGTGAGGGGAGGAGGCAAAACCCACAGTTCTCTACATGCCTGGGCAGGAACGCGGGCACTGAGGGCGAATGTACACAGGTGAGGAGTTGCATTCATGTGCCTGTGTGTATGTGTCTGTGCGTATGCCTGTGTCTGTGTACGCATGTGCATGTCTGTGTGCCTGTGTGTGCACACCTGGGCATGTGCATTGGTATGTTTATGTGTAGGTGTGTGACAATGTGACTGTCTCTGACAGTCTGTCCCCTTCACACGAGCCAAGGCAGTTCCAGGAGCTGAGAAATGGCTCCCAGACATACAAGCACAAACCTCCTTCCACCTCCAACCTGTGTGCATGTGTATACACTGCACAGCCTGTGGAGCCAGGGGACCTCCCAGCTCATCTTCCAATTTCTCTCCTTGAATTCTTTAGGAGAGAAAGGAAGATTCTCAGAAGGACGTATGTTTAGATGTCTGTACTGGACACTGGGGAGGCAGCCCCGGCCTTGGGAAAGAGTCAAGTCAGCAGGCCTGGGTTATTAGCTGTGTGACTGCGCCTGTCGCATCTCTCTGAGCCTTCCTTTACTCATCTGTAAAATGGGGCTAATGATGATACTTCACAGAGCTTTGGGGAAACAATAGAATAAGATTGTGAAAGTGCTTTGCAGACCATAAAGTTGTGCCCAGATGTGAGGAATTATGGCATAATGGTTCCCAGCCAGCCCCATTATATTGCTCTGGCAACCAACCTGGCACCAGGAGCTCCACCATTAAAACCACTTCCTTGACTGAGCCCTGTCCTCAGGAGCCTCCCAGGAGATTGTCAATAAGCTGTCAGTAAAAGAAGGAACTATGACTTACTCGGCACTTTTTATGTTCTGGGGTTATGTAAATTGCCCCAGTGGTCCTATGGGGTATGTGCTATAATCCCCATTTTGCAGACAAGAAAACCTGAGGCTCAGAGAGGTTGAGTCATCTGTCCAAAGTCACTCAGGTGGCACATGGTAGAGCTGAGACTTTGGTCCCCAATGCCGAGCCCAGTATCCTCCCCGCTGCCCCAGCCCCTCTAGCCAGCTAAGGGTGGGGCTCAGGTGTGGGAACCTGGTGATGCCCTTGTGAGTACCACCCTTGACCCTCTGGAGTCTCCCCTTGCCCACTCAGGGGCCCAGGCCTGTGTGACACTGACAAACAGGACAGGCTTCCTGTGCCATGACCGGAGCGGCTGCATCTCAGCCAGCGGGGTCTGTGACGGCATCCGCACCTGTTCACACGGCGAGGACGAAGATGAGGCCTTATGCCGTGAGTATCTGCTCAGTTTTGCCGCTGTTCCAGATGCACCCTCAAGGGTCCCTTGGAGGTTGCCCCTCAATTCCAACTATCCCAGTAGCCAAACTGAAGCTCAACCACACCCGAAATTACCAGGCCTTTGCTGATATGGTGCCCTCTGCCAGGAACAGCTGCCTCCACCGGCACACACACATACGTGCCCACACTGGGGAATGCCTTCGCTGTGTGCATCTCCATGTCCAGAGAACCTGCACTCAAACTGCATGGTAGAGTTCAAGTGTTACCTCCACCAGGAAGCCTTCCCTGACTTCCAAACTAGGTTAAGGTCCCTGCTTTGGGGTCCCACGTCCCCCGTGCTTCCCTGTGTTCCAGCCCTAGTCACCGTGGCACATTTGCCACAGCCATCAGCTGTGACCTCCTCTGGGGCAGGCCTGGTCTGCTTGATCTGGGGCCTCACTCCCTGTCACAGGGCATGACACACGGGGGTATCCAGAATGATTCTCTGAATGAATGATGGAATGATTGAAGGACTGAATCAATGAATGGGAAGATCTGGTCCCAGACTTTAGAGATCTGACAGTTCTCAGGAGAGAGGAGCTGGGCCACTTTGCATGTAGGAGGGAGAGAGCCTGCTGAGTTGGAATGGGTGGGGTGGGGAAGCTAGTGGGAGGGGGGCATTATATCACAGGCCCTCAAGACTAGAAGAGATCTTAGAAGTCATCCGGGTTGTGTCCCAGCTCATGCCCCAATCCCCTCTATAACAAATCCAACAGAGGCCACCCAGCTTCCACTTGCACTGCAGCTTGAGGCCGCTGCACCCATCATTGCGGGGTTTTCCATGGGAATGTCTCCCTTGTCCTGACTTTCACGCTGCCTCCCACCAGCATCCTTGATTAGTTCCCTCATCAAACCCTGGCCCCCATGAACCAAAGTTTAATCTATCTCCCTTGATGGTCTACTACATGGATTTGGAGATTGCTTTCTTACTCCCCATAATGTCCCCTCCCCCAGGCCACACTCTGAACCCCACAGTCATCCCCGCTCCAGCCAGCACTCCACAGAACACATCCCAACTGCCCAGGTCCTTCTCCCTGCACAGGCTCCAAAAGCATTTAGGACATTTCTGACTGGCTCTGGCTAGTCTAAGGAACAAAGGCTTTCCCCCTCCCGGGGTTGAGTTATACCTGTAGTAATGTGGCCTGAATTCACGTTCATTTTTGGTAGCCCTGTCACACTGCTGCCTAACACAGAACCCACTTTCAAGAAAGGTGGTCTGACGCTGTCTCATGTGGTACGTGAATACACACCCTCTGAGTTCCGAGTTCTGGGGCCCAATTGCAAGACTTCACATCTATTCTTATGTTCCAGCTGGAGGAAGCTTCCTGGAGGTGAAGGAATTTGAACTTGAAATGGAATGGCTTTGGATAGGTGTCCAGCAGGACACTTGTGGAGGAAGGAATAGTGCCGGCAATGGTGTGGGGGCGGATGCAGAGGAGCTGAAGAGGGAATGGAGGAGGGCGAGGCAGTTTTCTGGGTATCTTTTTGGGTGTCCAGGGAAATAACACTCCTCTCCTCTTGACTCAGTCTCCTCCCCAGGAAACTTCTGTGCCCTTCCTAGGGTGGGTGCATGGTGACCCTGAGTTTGGCAACTGCCAGGGTGGCTGTGACAATCCACCTCAAGATACCCTGAGACAGCTGTGGCCAGGTGTGGACTTCCTCCTGCCTCATCTGTCCCTCTGCAGGAGATGTGCCCCAGAGCCTCCCTAGCTTCCTTGTGGCCCGCTGTGGAGACCCGGCTTCCTGGATCTACTCAGACCAAACGTGTGATGGGACCAACAACTGTGGGGATTGCTCAGATGAACTAAGCCCAGGTGGGGGTCTGGGCACAGACGGGGCTGCAGCAGGTGCCCAGGCAGTGGTCAGGGGGCAGAGGTTGACCACGGAATCTCTGAGGTCCCCCCCACCATCTCCTCCTTGCATCCTAGGAAGTTTTCCGCCACTGCTTGGATGCCTCCAGTGGTGGGGAGCTCACTACCACACCAACTGGCTCTTTCTGGAGGTTTATTCTTCTTTAGTGGGGAACTTACTCTCAAGGACACAGATGAGGAAATGGGGTCTCAGAGGGTGATCATGCAAGGAGTATGTACGTGGCCCAGCTGGGATTTGAACTTGAGTCTCCCTCATTTCCTCTGCAGCTCTCCACAACCCTGTGAGGAAAGCAGGGCAGGAATCACTGGCCCCGATTTATTTGTAGGTAAACTGAGGCCAGAGAGGAGAAAGGACTTACTACAATGAGTGACAGGAAGGGAGCTTAGATTTAAACCAGATCTCCTGACTGCAAGTCCGGCATCGTTTCACTGCCTTGGTTTCCTTTCAATCTCTTCTTCAGTGTTCAATCAACACACATGGTCTGAGCACCATTGGGAGCTGAGCGTGTGCCAAATTCTGCATGGGGACAATCAGGTGTCAAACCTGTGTCTTACCCTAGGACTCACATCATACTGATGAAACAAGGAAGTGCTGACGCCCTGGGGAGGGTTTTTGGTATGGGGTGGGGGTCGTGTAAGAATCGAGCAAGGCTTCTCTCCGTTTGCAAGCAGGCCTCAGAGAATAGACAGGGTTTCAACAGGCAGAGGCTGTGATGGCAGGGAAGGATGCTGGAGGCCCAGGGTACAGGGCCAAGGAGGGAAGTCCGTGAGAGCCCCTCAGGGAGCCCTAAGTGGCTGGCGAGGCTGAGTCGGGGTGAGGGAGGGAGGATGGGCTGGGGAGACAATATGCACCCCCTTAATATTTGAACATTGAGCATGTGCCTGGCACTCTTCCTTAACAACAACTTTGAGTAGATGAGGAAACAGGCTCAAACCAGGTGAGAGCCTTGCTTGAGGTCATGTAGCCTATGAGTTTTGGTCTTGATTCTCTCTTGTGCAGAGAAATAAGATACATTCCACCTATGTCAGGTGAGGTGGAGCTTTGGGGAGCTATGGCAGGAGTCAGAGCTAGGGAGTATCCTGGGTGCATTGCGCATTCCAAGATACACCAGCTTCTCTTCTGTCGGCTCTTGTCTCCCCAGTGACAGCATGCCCACCCTGTGGCCCTGGGTGGTGGCGTTGCCCCTCGACTTTCTTCAAGTATTGTGGCTGTATCCCAAGGAGCCTCTGCCGGGACCACGTGCAGCACTGCTCCGACTGGTCTGATGAGTACACCTGTCCTGGACCCTGAGTGAGCACCCAGTCCAGAGCGAGAGGCTGGTTGAAATGGCACTGATGACCCTTCATACAAGAATCAAATCCAAGACCATGAGGGCAGGAAGAAGCCTTCAAGATTATCTAGTGAGATCTAAGCACTGTCATCTCTGAATAAGAATTGTCTCTCCTGCTTTAAAGATGTTCAGCTTCTCCTTGAATGTGTCCAATGACAGGGAGCTCACTACCGTGCTATGCAGCTCCTAACAAGGATGAGGAGTTCTGCTTCCACGATTTTAGGCCTGTCTCTGGGGCCCCACAGAGGAAATCTGCTCCTCTACTCCTGACCTTATCACCCCATGGAGCAAAGATAAGTCTCAAACACCAAGTTGAGGAGTTTAGCCCTTAGGGATGGTACATATGTCAAGTGTATGCCACTTCCTGTCTATTTGTTCCCTAAGACAGATCTTGCTGGGCTTGACTACAGTCTTAGCATTTTTCTCATCTCAGTAATCCTACCAGATCCTACTGACTGATCACATGAGATTGCACCTGAGACGGGGCATTTGTCATCCTGCCAATGGGAAGCCAGTCATCCAGGAGGCTCTGAGCTGTAGAGTAGAGGTCTGGAGAAAGAGCAGCCCTTCTGCCTGTCCCATTCTCTACCCTACCCCGTGACCAGGGCCCAGCCAAGCGGGCCAGGTTTCTTATAGTATGGATTGTATTTCGGTTCCAGAGTCTGAGTGAATGAGTTATTTCTCTGCATACTTTTCCATCTTCACAACACCCAGAAAGGCAAGGATGGATATCCCCATTAAACAGATGAGAAAACTGAGGCTCAAAGGGAGAAATCACTTGCCCAGGATCATACAGCAAAGTCAGTACTGGAACTGGGACTCAAATACAGTCTATGGTGTCCCAACCCTGAATCCTTTCCTGCTTCCAATGTGATTATATTTTGGCAGGGGGGCGGGGAGGTGTGTAGAGTCCCTATGGGGTATTTTTAAAAGTAGCTTGAGGGTCAGAAAGTGTCCCACCCTTATTCTGAAAGAGAATTGGAATTGGGCCAACAAGAGGGTTGCTGTTGAAAGAGAGACATCTCTGCATTAGAAATTAATAAAAATCAGTTTCATGTATCAATCTTGTGTGAGTTTTGAACTGAAAATGGGCAACTAAGAGATAGGTGAGCTCTGGTTCATTTGTCACTCACTAAACAGTCTCTTTGCACCTCCTCTGAGCCAAGCAGGTTCTGGGCACCCAGGAATGAAGAGACCTGGGTCCTAGCATACGAGGAGCACAGGGTCTCATGGAGGCACCTCACACGATGGAGATGGGTGGGACAACAGGAGGGCACCAAGGAAGGGCCTATGGAAGCCAGTGCACAGTCGTGTTTCTGACCCTGATGACCTGGAACAGGGTGCCTCAGGGCTCCTGCCTGAAGGACAGGCAGCCCTGGACGCTGGCACCTTTGGCTGAGTTTCTGTCCAACTGCAGCACAAGCAAGGAGCTGTGGCGACGCTCCGGGTGTCATCCTGGGTTCTGATGACCGATCCAGGGGAGCCTCCTTCCCAGAGGAGGGAGGCTGGCTCTGGAGAATGTCCATTGGGACAGGTAGGAGAGAAGGGCATTCCTGGCCAAGAGGCCCTTGGAACAAAGGCATGGGGGCGTGACAGGGTACAGCTCAGCCAGGGAATGCCAGTGTGGTTCAGGCCAATGTGGCCAAAGCTTTGATGGAAAGAGACAGTAGTAGGTGAGCAGTGACACAATCCTGGAGGGCATAGTGTGTCACACTTCATCCTAAGGATACTGGGTGTCATCAAGGCGTGATAAGCAAGGACGTGGTCTGGAGCTACAATGGACTTGAATGACAAGAGTCTAAGCAAAAGATGCCAGAGCTTGGACCAGGTGGGCAGAGAAGAGGGGATGGCCAAGGGCTACTCACTGGTGGAACAGGGGTGGGGGGAGAAGAGGAAGACAGAGGAGGCCGGAGGCCTGAAAAGGAGCACCTGGGCTCCCGCCCTGGGCCATGCCTTCTCTCACAGGGCTCCAGTCTCCAGGGGAAGAGAGGGTTGAGCTGGTTCCTGAGGAACAAGAAAAAGTCCAGAAGCTCGTTTCAGTGCTCAAATGCCAACATGTTCCTGACGTCCTGAGCATCCGGTGTTGAAAACAAGGTTGCCGGGGAGAGGCCGTGGGAACGCGAGCCTGTGTTTGCTTGTACCAATCAGTCTCGGTGGTTCAGGCAGCAGGAGAGCACGCAGTCCCCCAGTGGCTGCTCGCGCGGCGGTTCGGCCTCACAGGAGAGAGGCAGGCAGACCTTGGTGGTCGTCTCGTCCTGGTCTTCTTCAGTGGTCTGTGGCTCTTCTCAGAAAAAACACCCAGAGGCACTGGCACCACGGGTTGCATATCGTTTTAGCCTCCCCTCCCAACCAAGCCCATCCACAGGCCGTACAGGCCGTTGGGGGGCCAGATGCTTCATTTTACAGGATGTTGATAAAACAAGGTGAGACCAACGTGTCCAAGTCCACTCAGCATGTCAGTAGCAGGTTGAGGATTAAAAGCTAGGTTTTTTTTTTCTTTTTTAAATTGAAATTCATTAGGGTGTGTGGACAGAGTCCCAGAGAGCAGTTTCCAGGCTCTCGGCCTCACGTGGAAAGGTGCTCACTCGGGTAGTAGATGGCCATCAGCTGTAATCAGATGGCCATCCGCAGTGGCTGAGTGGCCATCAGCTGTTACTGGTTAGCCATTGGCCACTGAGATAACTGCCGTGGCTGAGCTAGCAAGCGTGGATTGCGGTTAGCAAGGGGTTGGTTGGTTGGTTGGTTGGCAGAGAAGCAGCCGGCGGATTGCGGCTAGCAAGTGGAGTTAGCAAGCGCGGATGGCGGATGGCAGATTGTAGATCCTGTGGATCCTACTTCCTGTGTCTCAACCCGGCACCAGCAAGACTGAGGTGCAGGTAAGATCCCTCGTTGGGGTCCTGGCGGATGTTTACTTTTGTGTCTCCAACCCAGCCGCTAGTGAGAATACAGTGGTGTGACTCCCCTATCTGTGGCTCCGTGGATGTTCCTTTTTGGCCTCACCGTGTCCTGCATTCTTATGCGGGGAGGGGGACCAGAGTCCCTGCATGACATAGGGTAATATTGGTTAATAACATTATGTAAGTTTCAGGTGTACAATTCTATCATACGTCTGTATATCGCATTGTGTGCTCACTACCCAGTCTAATCTTCTGTCACCATGTACTTGACCCCCTTTACCCTCTTCATCCTTCCCCTAACTCCCTTTCCCTCTGGTAACCACCATACTGTTGTCTGTGTTTGAGTTTTTTTATTCGGTTTGTTCGTTGCTTTCTTTTTTATATCCCACATGAATGAAATCATATGGTTCTTGTCCGTTCCGTCTGACTTATTTCATTAGCATGATACCCTCAAGATCCATCCATGTTGTCACAGATGTAAAAGCCAGGTTTCTAGGTGCACACGTTAGCACTTCGTGAGCACTTCCTATGAAGTAGGCACTGTGGTGAGAGCATTGTAGGGAAGGAGTCCTGGAGAGCAGTTTCCAGGCTCTTGCCCTCACGTGGATAGGTGCTGGCTCGGGTAGTAGATGGCCATCAGCTGTAACCAGTTAGCCATTGGCCACTGAGATAACTGCCGTGGCTATGTTAGCAAGCGTGGATTGCGGCTAGCAAGTGGTTTGTGGATCGTGTTGATCCTACTTCCTGTGCCTCAACTGGCCGCCTGCGAGACTGGGGTGCAAGAAGACCCCTCGTTGGGGTCCTGGCGGATGTTTGCTTTTGCGTCCCGACCAGCTGCCATTGAGAATATAGTGGTATGACTCCCCTGTCTATGGCTCCATGGGTGTTCCTGTTTGGCCTCACCATATTCTGTGTCTACCCGCCGGGAGTGAGACCAGAGACCCTGCATTAATGCTTTTACAGGAGGCTTAGGCCAAGCAGGGCGCATGACTGGAGGGGCGCAGAGCCAGGTGTCTGCGCACTTAGCCAAGGTAGTTTGCTATTTTATGCTATGCTTCATGAGGTCTGGAAGCTTCCAGTGGCGATGGTACCTGAGCAGGGATAGGACAGTCCCAGCTGAAGAGCATGAAGCAGTTCCCTGTGACCAGAGAGTGAAGAAGAGCCTCAGATCCTGGGCTGCAGCAAGTGAACTTGACTCCAGGCTGCAGGATGCTGGTAGGGGATTTCAGCAGGAGGAATGCACTGGTTTCCTCCTTCTGCAGAGGGGCTGCAAAGAAGGCTCCCCTCCTCTGTACATTAGGAGCAAGGATGTCATGGTCAGACTAGATTGCAGGCTTATGGAGAAGAAAAAGTGAGATCTGGAATGCACACGCCATTTGGAAACAGTAAAGCTTCTAGTTGAAGAAAGGGAAGTGCCAAAGCGCTGTGCTAGGGGCTTGGGTGAATGCTAATAGCGAATATTCAGTGAGCATTTAGTACATTGCAAACTTTGGTGTGTCTTGTCTCTTATATCTCATTTTCTCTAATCCTCATAGCCTCCAGGAATCTGCTTTGGTTATGCACACTTTACAGAGGTGTAAAATTGCTTACTTAAGATCACACAGCCTTTAAAAGGTGGAGCCAGGACCAAACCTTGACAGGCCTAAATCCAGAGCCCACCATACCCCTCCTTAATAGCCCACTCTTTCTCAGCAGGGGCTCCTGGAGCCCAGGCCAGGGGGCAGCAGCCTGTAAGCAGGAGGTGTTTGGTGCTGGCAGAACAGCATTTCTTT
The DNA here is from genome assembly GCF_964194185.1 of Rhinolophus hipposideros. NCBI lineage: Eukaryota > Metazoa > Chordata > Mammalia > Chiroptera > Rhinolophidae > Rhinolophus > Rhinolophus hipposideros. The sequence goes on from NC_138054.1 coordinate 57,198,163, forward strand.
TTTCCTTACTTATTGGGTCTTCCTCTTCAGAAAGCAGATGCAGTAGCAAACTCCCCAACAGCATTCCATAAGCTGGGTCCAGAAAGATGCAGAGCCCAGGGCAGGCGGCAAGCCAGGGCAGTCGGTCCCTTGGTTCACATCAGCAGAGTGGAGGATTTAATGCCACAGCCTGCAGTGAGAACCCGCAGCCTGAGTCAATATTTGCCATCTCCCAGCCTCCCCGCCTGGCTCCAAGCTCCAATATCGGTACTTTAAGTACAACGGGTTCTTTGCTGTGCAAATATGAAGGGATAGATGGATGGAATTTAAAGTGGCTCAGCCTTCGCCCCAGGGTTTGGACTGGAAATTTGGTTTGGTTTAACCCTCTGGCATCACTGTTTGCCTGGGACTCTCTGTTCATCCTTAGACTCACTGAACCGCAGACATCAGAGCTGGTGAGGATCTCAGAACCCAGCCAGACTTTTGACAGGAGGACACAGCTTTCCAGAGAGGGAAGGGACCTGCCCCAAGTGGCACTGCCTGGTGGCTGCCTCTGGGATTCTGAGGGCCACCCAGCAACTGCAGGTCAAGGGAGAAGTGGTTTCTCTGAGACTTTTAAAAACTTTTTTTTAATTGAGATATAATTTACATACAATGAAATACACAGATCTTAAGTATACAGTTCAATGAAGTTTTATTTTTGTTTTTTATTTTTTTAAGTGTGTTTTTCCGGGACCCATCAGCTCCAGGTCAAGTAGTTGTTTCAATCTAGTTGTGGAGGGCACAGCTCACTGGCCCATGTGGGGATCAAGCCGGCAACCTTGTTAAAGAGCACTGCGCTCTAACCAACTGAGCTAACTGGCCGCCCCTTCAATGAGTTTTTAAAAACAGCTTTATTGAAGTATAATTGACATACAGTAAGCTATATATATTTAAAATGTACACATTCATAAGTTTTGCTGTATGTATATACTCATGAAACTATCACAATTAAGGTAATGAATATGTCCATCATTCTCAAGTGTCCTTGTGCCCCAATGTAATCCTCTGCTCTCACTCCTCCCCATCCTCATTCCGTACCCAGACAACCACAGATTTCTTTTCTTTCTTTCTTTTTTTATTTTTTTTAAAGATTTTATTGGGGAAGAGGAACAGGACTTTATTGGGGAACAGTGTGTACTTCCAGGCCTTTTTTCCAAGTCAAGTTGTTGTCCTTTCAATCTTAGTTGTGGAGGGTGCCATTCAGCTTCAAGTTGTTGTCCTTTCAGTCTTAGTTGTGGAGGGCGCAGCTCAGCTCCAGGTCCAGTTGCCATTGCTAGTTGCAGTGGGCGCAGCCCAAATTGAACTGGCAACCTTGTGGCTGAGAGCCTGTGCTCCAACCAACTGAGCCATCGGGAGCTCAGCTGCAGCTCAGCTCAAGGTGCCGTGTGTTCAATCTTAGTTGCAGGGGGCTGAGCCTACCATCCCTTGTGGGACTCAAGGAGTTGAACCAGCAACCTTGTGGTTGAGAGCCCACTGGCCCATGTGGGAATCGAACCGGCAGCCTTCGGAGTTAGGAGCACGGAGATCCAACCGCCTGAGCCACTGCGTCGGCCCCACAGATTTATTTTCCATCAGTATGGATTAGTTTGTACTTTTCTAGAATGTTATATACATGAAATCATATAGTATGTACTCTTTTGTGTGTGTGTCTGTCTGGCTTCTTTCACTCGGTATAACTATTATGAGATTTATTGTAGCATGCCTAATAGTCATTCTTGTTGTTGGTGAGTAGTATTCTGTTGTATGGATATACCATAATTTGTGCATTTCAGGCTGAAGAGATGCACTTTTCACTTACCCATTCATTTGTTAATGGGTTATCCCCAGTTTTGGCTATTACACATAAAGCTGTTGTAAACATTTATGTACAATTCTTTAATGGATGTATGCTTTCATTTATCTTGGGGGAGTGGAATGGCTGACTGTGGTAGATGTATGTTTAACTTTTTATGAAACTGCCTGTTTTCCAAAGTGGTTGTATCATTTTATATTCCCGCCACTAGAATATGAGAGTTCCAGTTGCTCTGTATGCTTGTCAGCACATGGTCAGCCTTCAATTTTAGCTATTCTAACAGGTGTGGCGTAGCTTATCATTGCCGTTTTACTTTGCATTTTCCTAATGATTAATGATGTTGAGCATCTTTTCATGTGCTTTTTTACTATCCATATATCTTCCTTGGTGAAGGGTTTGTTCAAATATTTTTTTATTTTATTAAATCACTTGTTTTTCATTATTGAGTTTTAAGAGCTCTTTATATATTATGAATACACATCCTTTATCAGATGCATGACTTGCAAATATTTCTCCCAGTCTGTAGCTTGTTTTTTCATTCTTTTAACAGGGTCTTTCAAAGAGCAGAAGTTTTTTATTTTGATGCAGTCCAATTTATCAAATTTCTTCTTTTATGGATTTTATTTTTATATTTAAGAAATCATTGCCTAACCCAAGGTCACAAGAATTTTATCCTATGTGTTCTTCTAGAAGGTTTATAGTTTTAGGTTTTATAATTAGGTCTATGCTTCATTTTGAGTTAATTTTTGTAGATGGTAAAAGAAATGAATCAAATTTTTGTTGTTGTTTTTGCACATGGAATTCAATTGTTTCAGCACCATTTGTTGAAAAGACATTCCTTTCTCCATTGAATTGCCTTTGCATCTTTGTAAAAAAAAAATCAGTTATGCATTTATTTGTGGTTTATTTGCTCCATTGATCTATTTGTCTGTCTTGATTTCAATACCACACTGGCATGATTCCTGTCACTTTATAATACGTCTTGGAATTATATAGTTTTAGTCCTCCTACTTTGTTCTTTTTCAAAACTGTTTTGGCTATTCAAGTCCTTTGCATTTCCATATGAATTTTATACCCCGTTTGCTAATTTCTGTGGAAAAGTTCTGTTGAAATTATCTTTGGGATTGCATTGAAACTACAAATCAAATTTGGGGAGAACTGCTATCAACATCGTTGAGTCGTCTCCCCCATAATGACATTACATTTGTTCCTGTATTTTGTTCTCAGTAATGTTCTATAGTTTTTAGTGTACAGGTTTGTATCTCCTTTGTCTGATTTATCCCTAAGTATTTCATATTTTTTGATGGTAGGGAGTATTTTTGAATTTTAATTTCTAGTATATGAAAATACACGTAATTTTTGTGTCTTGGTCATGTATCATACAACCTTGCTAAACTCATTAATTCTAGAATTTTTTTTGTAGATGCCACCAGATTTTCTATGTAGATAATCATATAATCTATGAATAAAGACAGTTTTATTTCTTTGTTTCCAATCTGCATGTCTTTTATTTCTTAGTTTAGTGGCTGTTGACGAGTCGAGTAGGATTGGTGAGAGCAGACACAGGCCTTACTGGCCTCACAGATTCCTGATCGAGAGGAGAAAGCATTCAGTCTTTCACCACGAGTAAGATGTTAGCTGTGGGTTTTTTGTAGATGCCTTTTCTCAGACTGAGAAAGTTTCCTTCTATTCCTAGTTTGCTGAAAGTTTATGTCGGGAATGGATGTTGAATTTTTTCAAATGTTTTTTCTGCATCTATTAAGATGATGTTTTGTTAATGTGGTGACTTACATGAATGGCTTTCCAAATGTTAAACTAATCTTGCTTCCTGAGCTAAATTCCACTTGGTCATAATGTATTATGATATATCTATATATGTCTCTATCTCTATCATCTATGTCTATCTATATCTATATAGTTGAATTTGATTTGCTAAAATTGTGTGGAGAATTTTTTCATCTGTGTTCATGAGGGATGTTGCCCTGCACTTCCTTTTTCTTGATAAAATAATGTCTTTGTCAAGTTGTGGTATCGGAGTAATGTGGGCCTCATAGATAAGTTGGGAAGTGTTCCCTCCTCTTCAGTTTTCTGTAATAGTTCGTATGGAATTGGTATTATTTCTTCTTTAAATATTTGATGAAATTCATAAGTGGAGCCACCTGTTCTTGGAATTTTCTTTGTAGGAAGGTTTTAAACTAAAATGTCAACTTCTACCATAGATACAGGAGTATTCAAATTATCTACCTCGTTTGGAGTGAACTTTGGTAATATCTTTTAAGGAATTTATCCATTTCTTCAAAGTTGTTGAATTGATTGGCATAAAGTTATTTGTAATATTCCCTTATCATCCTTTCAGTGTCTATAGAATCGGTCATAATGCCACCTCTCTTATTCCTGATATTCATAATGTGTGTCGCCCCTTTTTTTTCCTCCTGATCAGTTTAGCTAGAGGTTTGTCAATTTCACTGATATCCTCTTTTTTTCTTTGTCGATCTTGCTAGAAATACACCACTCTGTGTGCACTTGAGAAAAATGTACATTCTGCTGCTTAGGGAGCCTATAAATCAGGTCTTGTCGGTTCATAGCGTACTATATCCTGCTGATTTTCTACTTCTATGAATTATCGAGAGGGGGTTATTTAAATCTCCAGCTAGAATTGTGGATTTGTCTGTTTTTCCTTGCAAGTTTACTAGATTTTGATTCATATGTTTTGAAGTTGTTATTAGGCACATACATGTTTAAAATTGTTGTGTCTTCTTTATGAATTAACCCATTTATCATTAGGAACTGATCTTCTTTATCTCTGGTAGTAGTCTCTTTTCTGAAATCTTTGTCTGATGTTAATTTAGCCAGTCCAGCGTTTCCCAGCCCTGTGTGGCCATCAGTTAGGTGGTTCTTTCCTTGACCTGGGGTGGTTTCCTCACATGCGTGTGCTGATCAGTGCTGTGCTCAGTACTTGAGGGGCCCTCACTGCAGCTCTCTGTGTCTACAGCTTCGTCCAGTGACCTCTAGCTGCCTTGCTTTCTCTGAACTCTACATTCCGTTTCCTCAATCCATAGATTCTGTTAGGCTCTGTCTGCCTGGATTCCTTTCTCTGTGCTGCAGCCTGGAAACGCTCTCTTGGCAGTAAGCTGGAGCAATTGCAGGGCTCACCTTATTTTATTCCTGTCTCTCAGGGATCACTGTCTTCCCTACCTGATGTCCAGTGTTTTAAAACTGGTGCTTTAGATATTCAGAAGAATATCCGTTTTTGTTGTTCCAGATGGTGAAGCTGGTCCCATTACTCCATCTTGGCTGCTTTTTGAGTCCTCTGAGCAAGGTAGAGGGAGAGGCTTTCTGAAGGGGTTTATACTTGATTTGTTTTATGAGGTTGGTGCAAAAGTAATTGCAGTTTAAAAGGTTAAAAATAACTGCAAAAAACACAGTTACTTTTGCACCAACCTAATACCTCCTTCCTGGAGAAAGCAGGACCCAACCGTCATTATTTCATTTTATAGGCTGGTGATTGCAGCCTCCTATTTGCCCCAGATGGAAGTGGTGCAAGTGAGGGAGATTAAGGCCTGCAAAATTTTTCATTTACCCGCTCACTGCCATGGGGAAATACGGGACCTGAGAGTCAGTCTGAGAGTTACACACTGACTTTCCCAGCAAGCCCCACCCCCAACATTGCTAAGCCTAGTTTCCTATCTGCAAAGTACCCTGAGATTTACAGAGCACTTCACTTGGAAGATCCGTGTCACAATCATTCCAGCATCTTGGTCTAGTTTCTCAGAGAGGAGTCCTGGGATCTGTCCCATGAAATGCTTGGTGGTGGGGGTGAGGTAGGGTAGAGCGGTGTCGCTTGATTAAACTGCAGGTTCCTGGGGCCACCCAGCTCTCCAGAATCAGAATAAAGGGTTATCTGCCCTTTTATTACAGGCTTCCTGAGTGACCGTTGGGAACTTCTCAGATCCAAAATCCTAAGCCAATGATTTCCTTCCAAGAGCTACCGCACTTGCTAGGTATACTGTTTTGTTAAGCTATACTATTCCTTTCTAATTCCAATCTCATAAGAAACATGTGGCATACTTTTTAAAATAAAATGCATCAAAATAGTCTTTTTGACCATTTCACAAAATGCTCTGAGATAACCAGTAAGGCCTGATATGTTAGAGATTCCCAAGCCCAAAAGAGTTTTAAAGGGCCTCTAATCTAACCCCCACCTGATGCTTGCATTGTCTGCGTACCAGCCTTGCCAAACAATGGCCCAGCTTCTGTGTGTACACTTCTGAAGACGAGGAGCTTACTACCTCTCCTAGCAGCTGTGAGTTTAGAAATTTCATTCTGCCACCAAATCAAATATATCTGTTTAATTAGTTCTGGATCCAGAAAACGTTCCCTCTGCCTTGGGAAAACCCTTCCTCTGAAAACAGTTAACCATGTCCCCGTGAGGCCTCTCAAGCTGCACAAGGTCACTGGCTGTTCCTCCTGGGACCACGCTGTCAGTCTCCCGAACTAGCCTCCATACAGGCTGCACAGGGCGGCCTTCACTCCCGTCACTAGGCTTCTGTGGGGACAAAACCCCAAAAAACAGTTTCCAGGCTCTCGGCCTCACATAGAAAGGTGCTGGCTCGGGTAGTAAATGGCCATCAACTGTGATCAGATGCCAGCAGCTGTAGCTAGTTGGCCGTCAGCTGTAACCCGTAAGCCATTGGCCACTAATATAACGGCTGTGGCTACGCTAGCAGAGAAGGAATGGGGGCTAGCAAGAAGATGGTGGTTGGCAAGCGCGGACTGCTGTTAGGCAGATTATGTAGATCCTGCTTCCTGTGTCTCCAGCCCAGCCACCAGCGAGAATATATTGGTTTGATTCCCCTATCTATGGCTCCGTGGGTGTTCCTTTTTGGCCTTACCGTGTCCTGCACTCTTGGGCGGGGAGTGGGAGCTGAGACCCTGCACGACAAATGGCGCAGCGAGCAGGGTCCCCTGCGTGACAGCTTCCTTCTGCTCTGTGTGAGCCACTGTCGCCCTGGCATGGACACTGCTTTTCTGAAGGGTAAGGACTGATGCCGCCTGGAGCCCTGCTCACCAGACTCCTCCCCTTCTCTACTGGTTTGTTCCTTGTCGCATATAAACATGTGCTGTGTCGCTGTCTTTCTGACGTTAAAATAGACTTCTATATCGGGTTCTCCTCTGGCTACTTCCTCAATTCCGAATGAAACGGCTGATATGTGTCTCCCCTGCTCTCTGCGCCACTGGGTGTGGCTGAGCACCTCCGCGGTCTTGGAACACACCCCTCTCTTGGCTTCTGTAATGGTGCACTGTCCTGGCTTCCTCCTACAACCATTTCTTCTCAGCTGCCTCTTCTGCTGCTGCCTTTTAGATGTTGCCATTTCCTAGGGCTCCATGGTTAGTCACCTGCTCACCCCATTTTACCTCAGTGGTTCATAATTGGGGGGTATACAAGGTCTGACAATTAAGTTCATGAACTTGTTGCAATGATGTTGCTAACCTTTTTTGGTATCAGAGAGATTATTCATTACGAATTTGTACCAACTTGACAAACAGTTAACAAAGTTTACTATTTGGAAGTGCTGAAAAGGCTGCATGAAAAAGTTAGGTGAGCTGAACTTTTCGCCAACAATTCATGGCTCTTGCATGACGACCATGCACCAGCTCACACGGCACTGTCTGGGAGGGAGTTTTTAGCCAGTAAACAAATAACTGTATTGGAACACCCTCCCTACTCACCTGATCTGGCCCCCAATGGCTTCTTTCTTTACCTGAAGATAAAGGAAATATTGTAAGGAAGACATTTTGTTGAGGTTCAGGACATTAAGGGTAATACGACAGCTCTGATGGCCATGTCAGGAAAGAGTTCTAAAATTGCTTTGAAGGGTGGACTAGGTGCTGGCGTTGGTGCAAAGCTTCCCAAGGGGAGTGCTTCGAAGGTGACTGTAGTGATATTCAGCAATGAGGCATGTAGCACTTTTTCTAGGATGAGTTCGCAAACTTAATTGTCTGACCTCGTATTTTCTCAATCCTTTGACAATGTGATGATGGCAGTAAATCCACTCCACAGGGTTGGGGGGTGGAAAACCCCACATTTCTCAAAACACATATTTTGTGTTACATTTCCATGTTCTTACCCTGAAGCCTGTTTTTCCTGATTTCATTCTAATCACTGGCTTCTTCCCAGTCTTTCTTCTGGGCCCATAGCTCTCTTGCCCGCCATACTACCAGATCAAGAATCTTCTGGACAGTGTCTACTGGTTGTCCCTCAGGCACAAGCTCTCAAACTCCAAAGTGAACTCATCGGACACCCGAACTTGTTCCTTCTCTGGTGTTCCCATCTCAGTGGTTACTTCCTTCAGGCTAAAACCAGGAAGTCACCTTTGACCACGCCCTCTCCTGCAGGTCAACACCAGCTCCTTTCAGTTCCACAGCCACGCTCACAACCAGAGCAGCAGTGTCTGTGTTGTTCGTTATGGAACCCATCACTGAGCAGAGTGCCTGGCTCAGAACAGATGTTCCCCAAATAGGTTTGGAGTGCATGATGACATCTCACTGCCATCCTCTCTGCTCCGTCCCCACGCCTTATCTCAGGTCTTTCTTGGCTCCACAGCAGACTTCCCCTCCCAGCCAGCTTCCACCTAATAGCCAAGGCATCTTTCTAAAACACAGGTCTCTCTCACCTCTGCTTTAATCCCTTGCATAGCTCCCTATGATTTTCAGCATAAGGGTCTTCCCCTGAAGTGGACCCTGCTCGCTACTCTAGCTTCAGCGCTCAACTCCCTCCAACTCCCATCGGCTCCTGCCACCCAGAACTCCTGAGCAACATATGTGGAAATGCTGCCACTCGTTTCCACACTCCATGGAGTGTGAAATGCCTGGCCCCTCATTTGATTTCATAATTCATATTCATCCTTCAGAACTCACTTAAGCATCATCACCTTTTATAAAGCATCTCCTGCCTCACAGCTCTTGGTTACCCATTTAGCATTCCTCCACTGTGGACCTAAAGTCCCTAAAACATACCCACGTCACAGTAACTGTACTTGGGAAGTCATTTATCTGTTCCCTACTTGAGGGCAGGGACTCTGTCTTATTTGCTCTAACAGAGCCCACAATCGGTGCCCAATAATTGTTTCACATTGAGTGAAAGGATGAATGTATTACGAAAGATTCTTTAGAGAAACAGAACCAACAAGGAGACGGAGAGAGGGATGGAAGGGAGAGAGGGAGAGAGGGAGAGAGAGAGATTTTTTATTCTAGGGATCTTTTCTCTTAAGCCTAAACTGATTAGATGAGGCTCACCCACATCATTATGGAGAGTAATCTGTTTTACTCAAAATCTACTGGTTTAAATGTCAATCACGTCTATAAAATACTTTCACAGCAACATCTAGACTGGTATTTGACCAAACAACTGGGTACCATAGCCTGGCCAACTGGACACAAAATTAACCATCATAATCACTAAATTTCTTCCCTCTGAGCCTCAGTGTCCCCATCTGTAAAGTGAAGAGCTGTGAAAATGTTCTAGGATGCTATACAGAACTGAACCTCTCAGTTACATTAACACTACTCCCTTCTTGTCAAAACCTTTTCACTTCTAGGCTTATACATTCTTTGGGTTTTACCTTCAATATCCATTCCCATTTTGCTTGATCTTAATTGTGGGAAGGCCTCAAGCCAATCTAAAGCCCTCTTCTCTTTTCTATCTACACCCTCTCTAGGTGATCTCATGCAGTATGGGCACCAAATATCACCTTTACTGTTGAACTCCAACTTTATTTATGTCTTTAGTCCTGCCCGCTCCCGAGCTCCAGACTCACATGTCCCATTGCCTCCTTGTGCATCCCATCAGGCATCTCGAATTTGTCTAGAACTGAGCTCTTGATTGCCCCACCCACCCCAAACCAGTTCTCTTCCTGCCTTTTCCCATCTTAGTAAAGGACTCATTATCCACTCAGTTGCTCAGGTAAAACCTTAGGAAGCAGTCATCTTTGATTTTATTCCATTTCTTAATTCCTTAACACCAAATGCATCAGCTCTACCTCCAAAACAGCTCCTGCACACAACCGCTTCTCGTCATCACCGCCACCTCTCTAGTCCTCGTTGCCATTATCTCATCTGGACTTCTTTAATGGTCCCTGCTCAACTGATGCCCCCGTTATGCTCCATGTTCCACACACTGGGCCCATTAACAGCAAGGGTTCATTCTTCAAAACATTGCGTGCACAACAGCGCTTGAGAAGCACTGGTCCAAGGTAAGTCATTAGTCTCAGGATCCTCACCTGTCAAATAGAGGTAATAATCCTTACTTTATAGGACTGTTATGAAGATTCCTGGTGCTTTACTTCATAGCCCTAATAGTTGGTAACTATTATTTAAAAGGCAATGTAACAGAGTGGACTTCAGAGTTCTACAGAAAGGAGTATAAATTCTGCTTCCGTCACTTATAAGCTCTGTGACCTTAAACACCTCACTTTACTTGAGGCTGAGTTTTCTTAACTCTAAATTGGGGCTAATACTTATCTTCCATGGTTTTCGTGAGCACAGGGCACAGCAAATAGGAGGCATTCAATAATGGCAGCCACGTGTACATATACCACACTGGTTGGGCCAAATCGGGGCAGCAGCAAGTTATGCCAAGCTGCCTTGTCAGTGGCTGACAGCCTTCCATCCCAGACCAAAGTGTTATTTCCTGTGGCTCCAGTGCATGTTTCACAAGCAGAATTCAAGGACAGCAAAAACGTTTATTTGAAAAAATTACTATGTATTGAAAATATACATTAGAAATTATCACATACTTCCATAGCATTCCCCTCCCCCACCACAAAAGTAGAAATATGTTTGCTATGCTAATACCATAGGTAAATTCAAACAAAAGGGAAAACATCATCAGCCCCCTTTCCCCATACATTAGAGTTGGAGGGAAAAAGGTCAATTTCTATCTGCCCGTCAATAGGAATTTAACAAGTCCCAGTCTTCCACAGAAAGACACACATATTTCTGCTTTGAAGACTGTGAAGAGTTACTCTGTTCCTTTTCTGGCTCCTCAAAAGCTCTCTTCTTGCTCTTCTTTGACTCCTGGCTTGAGACAGCTTCGCGTTTCAACAATGGCCCATGGCAGTCTGGGGCTTTCTCTTTATAGAACTGGAGTTTCTCAGAAGAGTTCATGTGGGTGTCTGCCAGGGGATACTTCGCTGGGGTTTCTGTTCGATCCCGCTTCCCATCTAAAAGAGCGACAGAAGGCAAGAGTGATGAGTTTCCTACGCTGGCACGCTACTGCCTGCCTCAGGCTAGAAAGATGATCCAAGAGAAACGACAAAGGCCCAAAGATGATGACGTTTGGATTAATTTTATCCCCTTTTGAGTGCCCTGGAAAGTCACAGTGGCATATGCACTGACACAGGTTGAAGGCATGTACTCTGCCACTTCCTGGATAAGGGACCTTGAGCAAGTGACTTGTCTTGAGATGCGGTTTCTTATCTTTTATAGAGATATAAAACCTATTTCATAAGGGTGAAGATAAATGAAATAATGTATTCGTACATAAATTGCTTAACACAAGCCATGGCACACAGTAAATGCTCAAAAAACGTTAGCTATTACTATTAAAAATCTGGACCTGTTTCTAAGAGCCAAATTTATGGCACACTATAGCAAATGACACAACCTTATTATGTAAATTTTTGGTATGCCCTGGCTTCTTATTTTATTACCTTTATTTTTCCTTCACTTTGATTTCATCATTTAACTCCTTTGTAAAAGTTATGGTAAAATATACATAACATAAATTTACCATTTTTAAGTATATAGTTCTGTGGCACGAAGCACATTCCCATTGTTGTGCAAACATCACTACCATCCATCTCCAGAACGTTTTCATCTTGCAAAACTGAAACTCTGTACATATTAAATAATAATTCCCTATTACACCTTCCCCCAACCCCTGGCAACCACCATTCTACTCTGTCTCTGTGAACTTGACTATTCTAGGATTCTCATATAAGAATCATGCAATTTTTTTTTTTTTGGACTGGCTTATTTCACTTAGCATAACGTCTTAAAGTTTCATCCATGTGATAGCATGTGTCAAAATTTCCTTCCTTTTTACAGCCGAATAATATTCCACTGTATGTAAATACATCTTGTTTACCTATGCATCTGTAGATGGACATTTGGGTTGCTTCTACCTTTTGGCTACACTTAATTCCTTTTTCATCTTCTGTACTCCACTTTTGTGCCACTGCAAATCTTTTTTGGAACAGGTGTGACATACAAATACATACCTACCTACAGACATTTAATAAGCTATTTTCCCAGTGGCAGTGCTTGGAGCTAAGTGTGCACTTACACTGTAAGCAACGCTGAAAGAACACAAGTCTTGGTGATCTAATTAAGTCAATAGTATCACAATTAATTTCAAACTGAGTGAAGATAGCATTACTGCTTTAAGGGTGCAAACAACCTAAGGGCAAAAACTCCAAAGGAAAGGGAATTTCTCACAGAAGTGCTGAGCTGCCTTTCGAGGTTCCGAGGTTTCCCGTAGCTTCACAGCTTCCAAAGTCACACGTTCCCACTGCAGAACAATCTAAAATGTATTTGGAAATATTTGAATCTGGGCCAAATCTAATCTTTTAATCTCAAACCTTCCTTGTTCCCCCTGTTCCCTTTCTATAAACACAAACCCCTGTGGAAATCTTACTTCAGATGATTACTGATAAGAATAAGAACTAAGTCAAGCCTGGATTTTCTGTTTTAATGCAGGAGTTCATCAGAATACAAACATGTTTGATATATGTACTTGTATGACTCAGGAAAAAATCTATAAAGCTGACTCCCTGTTTTCATCTCTATTGCAAGCTAGAAATAAATTGCATATCCTTAAACTAAACACTAAAATTTAAAACCTTAATCATAATACTTTTCACACATTCCTACATGTCTTAAAATATACCAACCATAACTCAAACTCTTTTTTCTTTCAAACTCTTATATGTGCGTAAAATGCCCACATTTCTATATTCTCAAGACACTTTATAATCAACTTTCATTTTTTTAAACTGTTACAAATGTATTTTTTATTATAAGCTACTACAAATTCTTTTAGAAATCTGGCTGAGTATAAACTATACATAAATAAATGGTTATTTCACATACACCATGAGTAACAAGAACTAAATTTAATATTTCTCATTATGATATGCAGTGAAACGACTGTAAAGAAAAACAGTATCAGGACACAGAGGCAGTACAAGACAGAGTTTAAGAATACAATTCCAGAGTTAGCTCTACCACTTACTAGCCAGGGGACCCTTGGCAAGCGATTTAATTTCTGAGTCACAATTTCTCTATTTATTAAATTAGATAATAGACATGAAGGGTGTAGCCTAGTGTTTGGCACACAGAAAGCACTCAACAAGTATCAGTTGTCATCCCTTCTATGATACTTTCCTGATTTTGGAAAATGGGAACACATCTAAAAGTTGCCAACATGGATCAGCTGAATCTGGTGCCTCAGTGGGCAATAGGAGAAATGATGATTCCACTAAGAAGTAAGAATGCCCATAGGAAGAGCTGTTTGGGGATGGGGAAGAAGAAAATGAGTTAGGTCCTGGACAAGCTGGATTTGAGGTGCCAGATAGATGATATTTAGGAGCAGGTCTAATGTGTGAGACAAGCCCTCAGGGACAGTTAAGGCTCTGAGAACAGTTAAGATCACCAGGAGAGTGAGTGGAGGTGTCAGAGGAGAGGAGGAAGTGAGGAATCAGCAAGAGCTAGAGGGAGAAGTGAGAAAGTTAGGGGGGAGCCAGGAGAAAGGATGAGAGAGAAAAAGCATAAGGCATGCATGTTTAAACCAATGCTGCAGAAAAACCAAGGCAGGTGAAGAATGAGATCACGTGACACTTTGAAGAGAGCATCTACAGTAGAGCAGTAATGGCTCAAACTAGATTACAAGGGATTAAGAACCGAGTAGGCAGTGAGGAGGTGGGAAGAGGTAAGACTAGAAAACAATTCAGTTGTTGGGGGTTGAGGAACATGTTAGAATAAGAGGAGCTCGAGTCTGTTTATACACAGAAAGAAAACAGCCAACAGAGGGTAAGACTGAAGATGCAGTGGGTGGGGGGCAGTAGAGGGAAATATTAACCATCACTGAGGAAGCTGGTGGTCTTAGGGAACAGAACTGAAAAAAATAAACCAACCAATCCCAAAACTTAAAGGGCTAATCACTGGAGTAAAGTGGCATACTTGCTCCACTTGTATAGGAGGGAAGTAGAATACATAATAGTTGAAGAAATGGAGAAGTTTTGAAACAGAGATAGGTAAGTAAGGGGACTCCTGTTAAATGGCCTCGATTTTCTGTGTCATCAGTTGAGAATGAGGAGCATGGAGTCAGCCTGAAACAGCTTCAATAAGGGATCAACAACAGATAGATAAAGCTCGGAGGCCAAGCACCAGAGGCCAGGCTGAGGTGCGTGGCGTGAAGCTACACGGAGCCCAATCTGCTTCCTTTCCGGCGAGGCGGCTAGGAACCTTACCCTTACCAAGCTCTGCAAGAGACATCCTGGTTTCTGCATTTTACAGATAAAGAAACGGAGAGTCAAAGTCACCTTAAGTCATACAGCTACTGGGTTGTCAAGTCGGAATCCCAAACCCAGGTGTCTTTGACTCCATGGCTTATGCTCTTCCCACCATGACACTTGCTATCAAACTACATCAAGCCTTTGTCTGACCATCCCACACCTGCCTCAAGTCTGCTGGCTATGTCTAGGATTCATCCAGTGCTACAAACTGTCTAGCAATGCACTATGATAATTATTTTAGCATGTGTTTTCTGGGCGAACTTCAAAGTGCTCCTGAAACACTGACTCACCAGCACCCCCTTCCTGTTTATCTATAGGGAGGTGATGGTATAATCAGGCAGTTTGCTAGGTCCACCAACAAGCATTACAGCTTGAGCCAAGGAGGGATCCATAACAATACAGTTTGGGGACTCCTCCACACCTCCACCAAGAAACATTCATTTAAAGTGTCTGAAGAAAACCCTTTTCACAAAGATGGTGCCAAAAGCAAAGAAGGAAGCCCCAGCCCCTCCCAGAGCCAAAGCCAAAGCAGAGGCCTCGAAGGCAAAGAAAGCTGAGTGAGAGGCGTCCACAGCCACAAAAAGATCCGCACGTCACCCACCTTCCGATGGCCCAAGACACTGTGGCTCCAAGGGCAGCCTACATACCCTCGAAAGAGCGCCCCCGGGAGAAACAAGCTTGACCACTGTGCCATCACCAAGTCCCCCTGACTACTGAGTCGGCCATGCAGAAGAGAAGAAAGCAATACACGTGTGTTCACTGTGAATGGATGTCAAGGCCAACAGGCCCCAGATCAAACAGGCTGTGAAGAAGCTCTGTGACAATTGGCGTGGCCAAGGTCAACACCCTGCTCAGGACTGATGGAGAGAAGCAGGCATATGTTCCACTGGCTCCTGACTACGATGCTTTGGGTGCTGCAACAACACTGGGATCATCTCCACTGAGGCCAGCTGGCTAGTTCTACATATAAAAATTTTTCACTGTTAAAAAAAATAATAAAGAAGTAAAGCATCTCAGGGAGAAAGGGACCAGACACTGGCATTTACTAGTGCTGTATAATTGGTTACTTTCTGACTTCTTGTCTAAGTCTGTACCAACTTGAGGGAGATCAAGAAGATGAAACAAAATAAAGTTCAGCCAAGAACTTGAAAATGGGAAGGCTCAGTGAGAGAAGGGCAAGAATCACATTTCCTTACTAAGACTCTGTGAGGTAAGAAATTTGCCCCCCCGAAAGGGGAAGAGTCAGATTTGAATCTCATCAGTGTGACTTACTCTCTAGTATATTCACACTGCTAAGAGAATCTCTCCTTCTGAAATTGGGTCATACTGTTTTTTTCGTAGCAAGCCAGAATTCATTTTTTTCTGAATCATTTATAATATGGCATTTTCTCCTAGGTCCAATAAGGATGAGGCCTGATCTAGTGACCAGAGCATGAGATTTAAGGACCAGCATCTAACACCTTTTCTTAAGTAGTTGGGTCAGTTATAGGCCATCAGTATCTCTGATTTGACATGAAGATGACAATTTAGCCAAGGAATACCAAAAGAATGAACTTTCTATTCAAAGTATTGAATAAGGCTCTTGGAATTAAAATGAAAAGCCGTATTAAATGTAGGGAGAAAAATCCGCAGTACCTGGTCAGCCCAGCCCTCTGTCTTGCAGTTACTGTGATCAAATTCCTTCAAAGGCACTTTGGAGTGGACGAGGCCTATGTGGGTCTGGAGCTTGTGTTTGATGGCTTTGATGTCCTAGTGAGGGAACGACAGAACAGGAACGCCCACACATCTGGTTAATTTGTACTTGCTTTCAGTAGGAAATAAACACATCATCATAAATACCAGCCCTTCCTAAACATCAATTAGCAGAAGCAAAATATCAAATTGTGACTGTGGAAAAATAAAGAGAAGAGAGCAAAAATCTTACCTTGAGCCCCGTCCCAGAGATATCTAAGCAGTTTAGTTTTCTAAAAGAAAAGAGGTATCCGATTCCTGCATCTGTGATCTCAGGATTACCTAGATGTCAAAAACATAGGTAGTGTTTTTTTACAGAACTATCGCTAAAATGTCA
This sequence comes from Rhinolophus hipposideros, assembly GCF_964194185.1. Lineage (NCBI taxonomy): Eukaryota > Metazoa > Chordata > Mammalia > Chiroptera > Rhinolophidae > Rhinolophus > Rhinolophus hipposideros. Next base: position 57,214,619 of record NC_138054.1, read on the forward strand.
ACAGTAAGGTCACAAAAAAGGTCAAGCATGATAAAACATAAAATACTGAGTGAGCAAACTTTCCAGAGTAAATTAAATATAGGGATCTTATCCTTAAGATCCTTTTAGCTCTAACTTTCTAGGAGTTGGAGGTTAGCAGAAAAATAAATGAACCGGGTTGTTATCCCAAAGGGTTTAATTTGCAACCATATGAAAACAGCATATATAAACATGTATTAAAATGGTTCATCAGAGTTTGTTCATGGCCATTTCCCCTCTAAAGTTAAAAGACTTAAAAAACTGTTTCAAAGGTATTTAGACACAGAGACTATTACTACTCTTACTAACTTGCATTATTTTCAGACTCTTCTTATATATAACGCCTTCTCACTTCAAATGGAGAGGATGACATTAGCACTGAGTCCTCAAGGCCATGAGTACACAGTGCCTGGCACAGTGTAGATGCTCAAAATAACATCTGTTGAATGAATACACTTCTGTGGGCGTAAGGTAGGACATTTCATTATTATCTTCATTTTACAGAAGCCAAAACCAAGGCTTCGAGAGGTGAAATAACTTGCCCAAGGGCACACAGCTGCTAATATGAGGAGCAGAACAAGGAGTATCCTCTGACCTTAAACCCTGCTCTTTTATTCTTTTGGCACCATACTATCCTGCCATATATGGATGCTCAGTTAAAGTGTAAATAATCTCTATCAACTTTCTACCATTGGAGTCAGTATCTGGTTAAGCCTGAGTCAATTATTACAATTGTGGATTCATCTAGATTTTCACCAAGCAAATACTGATTTAAAAAGACCCACCTGACAGATACGATGGATCAGCAACTTAAAGAAAGTAAAGATGAACCAAATGTGCTTTATATATGCTATGAAGATGATGAACGGCTGCCCTGTCTACACACAGTGAGTGGCAGGGATGAATCCATCAGGGCTTTTCCTACCCTAAAGAGGTGGCAGCATGCCAGGAGAGGTATTCAGCCTGGAGTCAACAGCCACTGGCTTTAGTCTTGCTCTGCCAATAACTTGCTGTGGCACCTAGGAAAGTCCCCTCAATTTTTCACCTCTAAAATGAAAAGGCGAACTAGATGTTTTCTAAGGCCATTCTTCCAATATTAATAATCCGTAATTTCTAATGAAACTTACAAGATAAATCTAATAATGTTAGATTTTCAAGGCCTCTTTTCGTCACTCGAACTGGTGCTGTCATTTTCCGCACCCCGGCATCAGACAAACAATTATCCTTCAGGTGGAGCTGAGTTACACTAGGGAAACAAAGTCCATAAATAAATTACTTTAAAGAGAGTTGGAGAAAGTCTATGTATGAGAACATGCTTTCATAAATTTCATTAAAAATATTAAATATCCTCTACTCCCTGCTATTTCACACCCAATGCATTTACCAGTAAAAGATCTTTTGGTTCTACCGTGTCTCCCCGAAAATAACACCTAGCAGGACAATCAGCTCTAATGCATCTTTTGGAGAAAAAATTAATATAAGACCCGGTTCTTATAGTAAAATAAAATCGGGTCTTATATTAATTTTTGCTCCAAAAGACGCATTAGAGCTGATTGTCTGGCTAGGTCTTATTTTCCAGAAAACACGATATTTCAGTTACTAAATTAGGGTTAACTTAGGGATCAAAGTGTCATGTAGTACTTATCTCAGATGGAAGAGGGCACTAAAGGTATATGGTAGAGTGAGGTGAATGGATTTCATTAGGAGATAAATATACCTTGTTTAACACAAAAGCTGCACTCCTGGCAAATGCTGTGAGAAAACCAAAAATACTCAAAGTATGTTGGGAAAATCTGCTAAAGAATTCCTATGAGAATTCTTTTGGCAAAGCAAACAGTCCTCTAAGTTTAATTAGCTTTATAAAGCCAGATATTCAGATTGGGTTTTTAAGGTATACCCAAAAGCCAATCCATGCAGCTAACCTGACACTGGTGTATTAATGTGCTCCACTGTCGCACGCACAACAAGAAATCTGAACTTTTACTAACCTCACACAAAAATACCGTTGTGCAGGGCAGTATGTAGGTGTTGCCATTCCAGGCAGGCCCCATGAAGTGGGTGAGACTCAGGTTTATTATAATGCTGTTATCCTTCTGGGTGTTTGTGAACCCACAAAGGAACCCACGTGACCCGCTCTCTGCAGATCAGACTGAGATCAGTCGGACTATTTGTGAATGGTATAAGCTGGAAGATTTCTTTAAATTATGGTCTTAAAAAGGATGTATTTGGCTGTCTTTAATAGTTCACTTTTAAAATTATTTATTGACAGTTCATTGACAGTTAAAATAGAAAATGATAATGACTATGGAAAAAATGTCTAACTTCTCATTTCTTGCTAAGACTAGACAAACTAGGACTGGACAAAGGGAAAGATCATTTTTCAACCCAGATAGTTTCAAGCACTACATGTTGAAATAAAGGTTATTTAGAAAAATGAACCAACTGATTTACTTTTGTAAGAGTTGTCCAATCAATATTGTTTCTACCAAGTAAATAGAGAATAAAAATATTTTAGGAAAATAATTAGCAAATAAATGCAGGATTGGCAAGTAACTGGTATTCTTCTAGAGCATCCTTTAAAAGAATAATAAAACTATCTGCAATGGTGGTAGATCAATACCTGGACAGGGCCTCGTTAGTGAGATGTTCTAGAAGTTCATGCTCATCTCCAAGCTTGCAACAGGAAAGATCCAGACAGGTCAGCTCCCGGAAAGACTTAATCTCCTCCAGTTTTTCTGAGATCACCAGGTATCTGTGGGGTACGAAGAGAAAGCAACAGCTTTTCTTTTCCTTCTTTTAAAACATTACCATTTGTGGCTTTGTGAGGCAACCAACATTCCATCAGGACAAAGTACTGTGTAACAAAGCAGACTTCACTGATAACGATGGGGGCACAGGTTGAATTTTTTTCATTAATAAATGCCTTGAGAGTCATTATACATGACAGTGGAACAAAAACTACAAATAAATAAATGTACGTGAGAAAAGACAAGTCACAAGACAAAACATTTGCTTTGTTAGAAGACAGACTGACTTTGGTGTTGGTGTTGGGACCCTCCCGGCGAATTTCCAAACTTTAGGATACTCAAAATTTTAACGAATTATTCCTTTAAGGTTGCTTTTTATCTAATGCTCAGTATCTAGTGGTTTGTCAACTGGAACAGGGCCAAGAACGCTAGGTTCTAATCTTCACATCCAAGAACAGACCAAGAGGTATTTGGCAGATCACATTTTATCTTTTCTACTCGAACCCAAATTTGAGTAGCTGCCCACTGCACCGTGCCTGTTACCTGCTAACTTTACTCCGAAAGCGTGTGCAGCACGACTCCTACGAGGATTCACTCTAATATAGATGGTTATTAAGACAAACCTGTGAGCACAATCAATTTAATCACACTGGAGCACCTTGCCAAACTGTCATCACGAGGCCATCAGGGACGCCTCTGGAGAGGAAAAGATCACACAGGCATTCCACAGTGCAGGCTATGGCCTCCACCCTGCTTTCTAGTCATTCATCTAGGTTAGATGATGTCAGTGAGAAAAAATGAAAAGGGATTAGGTGTGACAGGAAACAGAGAGGAGAGGATCCTGAAACAACAGGGAAACTGACTTGGCAAGAGCATGCCTTTCTCATCTACTTTCCTCATGGATGTTGTCTAGAAGTTTTCATAGAGAAGGCATACTAGGGCCAGTGGGGTTATACTTAAAAAAGTATTCACATCTCTCTTCTGTCAGCAGGATCATAATTATCAAAAACAGGATGGAATAATTGGAGACTAAGAGGGAAGTTAGATCTCTTTTCTTTTCAACAAAAATCAGATTTACTGAAGCTGTGGCTGGCCTGACTGCTAGGTACAGATGGCCTAGGGCACTGATACCCCCTCTAACTGCCTGGTGACTGAGCTCAGCTGGGTACACAAATGAGCCTTATTTACTCAGACGTATTTTAATTGCACTGTAAATAAAGCTGCTGTTTTCTATCTCACAATCATGGAGTTGAAGTGGGTTAATGGGGGTTTGGAGGATTACTGGCTATCAGAGAAAGGAAAACATACATGCTTTGGTCAATTAATCAAAAGATTTTTAGTAATTCTAAAACGAGTTATCTGTGAAGGACATAACAATGTATAACACGATGAACAAACATTACAAAAATTAAGGCTGAGAAACCAACATGCAAACCACAGACATTACTAGATGCTTATCTACAACCTAATCAAAGCTCTAGGGTCTTGCTGTAAACTAGTCTTCCAAATTGCCCCTTCAAGAGTTCAGAATAGTATATAGTGGACAAGCAACAGAAAGATCAGACATGTTTTACTGTCAGACCTGAGTTTGAATTCTAACAACCCTAATTACTTGTGTGATTGTGAGAAAGTTACTTAACCTCTCTGAGTCTCAATTTCTCCAGGTAGAAAATGGGGCTGATGACTACTTCTTTTCAGGATTATTAAGAAAATTAGAAACACTATTCCAAAAGTACATGGATTCTTATAGGCCCTCATTAAATGGTAGCTACCGGTATTATAATTACTTCAGTTACACCTGGTGATATTTCAAGGAAAACATACTTGCCTCTCTGCGACCGCCAGTGCGATTGAAAATCACTGGGGTTTTAACACAGGGAGGAGACAGTTTTGTAGGGTTGGAACCCAGATGCAAAAACACTGGATTTTCCTTCTGGCAGGCAGCTTTGTGACCCAACCCCAAGACAGCACCTACTCAATTATCTTATACTGTATTCAATTATTTTCTCAAGTGCATTCCCTTTGACCTGAACAGTTTTGCACTAGTAAAACCTCTGCTGCGGCAGCTTCAGCCCTGGGTTGCAAACCCAAATCTCTTGTCTTCTTCCTATTTTCCTTTGGAGATTCAAAAGGGAAGTTGTTTTTGCTTTCTTTTTTTTTTTTTAAATCACAATTGAAAATCTTACTTTTATATCTCAATAAGACAGCAAAGTTTGGATTGTTGCAATAAAATATGTGCCAAAAAATTGTTAAAAATGTTTCTTATATTTTTCTGATTTTAAAAATAGTACATCCTCCTTGGAGAAAAAATTAAGAAAATATAAAAAATTATTAAAAAAATTAAAACAATCTCAGTCCCACTATCTAGATTACATTTCAATGAGTTTGTCTTTTTCTTTTCTACATATGTGGTACACGTAAAAATTCCTATTTTTTAAACAAAACTGGGATCATATAGTATATGTAACTTTAATTCTTATTTTTTCATTTGGTATATAATGAATATTTCACATCATTTTAAATGTTCTTTGAATACTATCTTAATAGCTATATATCTTGTAGCATAATTTGCTTAACTAATTTCCTAATTTTGGGTAGTCAGCTTTCAGGTTTTCACTATTACAAGTACTATAATGAACATCTTTATGTAAAAATATGTGTTCCTATATGAGTATTACATTAGAAATTAGAATAGATTCTTCATAAATGGAATTGATGCACAAACAAATGGTATGAATGTTTTTAAGGCTCTTGATAACATATTGCCAAGTGCTTTTCAGAAATTCTACACTAATGTATGTACTAATCAAACAGGAATAAAAGTGCTGCCCTCATTCAATTTGACTACTGGAACAGTATGCCGACACAACAAATAGATAACAAGCATTTTCACTATCATGGAAAATACTTAAGCTATAATGGTAGGTGGAGGAAAAAAACAGAATACAAGTTATAGATTAGAGTACACTCCCAAATGTATAAAGAAATATTTGAAAATGATGACCATGAATGATGGGATTAATTGTTTAGTATTAGTTTTATGTATTTCCCAAATAGTATGTATCGCCTTCATAAAATAATTTTAAAACAAAGTACACATCATCATTCTATTTTTCATTGTTCTAATTTTTCTACAATGAACATAAATAACTTAGAATAAAAAATAAAGGAGTAAAATGTATTTCAAATGTGTAAGCTACAATGAAATATTGCTAGATTTTTTTCATGTAGGCAAGGTAATTTTTTTCCTTTCCACTGGCAGCAGCCCCAGGCCCAGCTGTGATTGAGAGACCACAGCACAAAGACAGAGCTTTCCTAAGGTGCCTGCACGGTTCATGACTGCATGATTCTGTTGTTGTCTGCATATGTTCGTCTCTTTTCTTTTTAAAGTACAGTATTTGGCCTGGGGTAAATACTAATTCTATGAGTCGATGAAATAAAGATTGCTTCTTTATTTTTTTAAGCGTATGAACTTAGCTTATGCTTTCTGGTATGATTTTCGCTTTTATTATTACATGCTTTCTGTTTTAATGATCATATTGATTGTGCACCTTAATAGTAAGCTGCCTTTCACATTTTCTAATCTCAAAAAGGTTTATACAGTAGTCTACTATATAGCTATTTTAAAAATCTACAAGTATTGATGGTATATGATTTTCAAAATATTTGAAGCAAAGTGCATGACAGTTGAAGCAGTGTGCTGCCATCCGTATGACAAAGAGGAGAGCGGAGAGCTATATATGCACATATATGTACAGAATATCTCTGGAATGATATAAAAGAAATTGATAACAGTAGTTGTCTTTGGGGAGAGGAAAAAGGAAGGCAATGGGAGGGAGGCTTGTGTTTCACTTTATACTTTTTTGTGTTTTGTTTTCAATTCTTTTCCATGTACATTTTTTAAACTTCTTTTTAATTATTAGATGCTTTGAAAGTAATTTGACATGGTGGAATAAAAATTTTAAATAAATCAACAAAAGCAAGTCACAAGAAAAAACATCTGCTCTGTTGAAAACAGACCTTGGTATTGGTGTTGGGACCTTATTTGAAATTTTCCAATCTTCAGGATACTTAAAATTTTAATCACCCATTCTTTTCAAGTTTCTTATTATCTAACGCTCAGTATCTAGTGGTCTGAAAACTAGAACAGGGCTGAGAATTCTGCTTACTAATTTTCACATCCCCAAGAGCATACCAAGAGATACATGGCAGGTCACACCTTGTCTTTTCTATTTTCTCTTACTAGAGAAGTTGGTAGATGAATATTTTCTACCTAATGGAGGAAGTGTGGCAATCAATTAATCTTTGTAAACTGTTTTCAAAATAAAGCTAAGTGTTGTCTGGGAGAGTGACGGGAGAAGAGAGAGTGATTTTTCTCAAAATGGCCCACCACTGTGTGTCTGGAAGTTCTAAATTGATGTGCTATTTGATGAGGGAAGTCCGCAAGCCCACGAAGCCCCAGAGCTAGAAACAATTACCACACCCAACAAAATACTCACTATCCTAATCAGGACACCCACCTGTTTCGCAAACACAGGGAGCAAAGCACCAGACTTCCGTAGGCCTCGGTGAATTTCTGCAAAGCCCTTAGCCCCGCACCTGGCTCTGTGAATTTCTGTCTGGCTTCGGCAGCAGAGAACAGCTTTTCAGCAATCTGCTCAGGAAAGCCGATAAGGGAATCAATGTGATCAACGTTGTCTGAAATGAAGCCCAGGACCAGGCTGAAGAGGGATTTGGCGGAGTAGCGAAGATTCCCCTCCCGAGTGTACGTGAAGATGAAATGGTCAGTCTTCTCCTTCTGCGCAGTATCATCTTCCCTGTTCATGCAAAGCTCCACAGAAAAGCCTTTGGGAAACAGTCTGAAAGGCCTGGGCTTCTGCAGGCTACTCCTGACGCCATCCAAGGCCAGATTGACCATGTGCAACTGCCCATTTTCTCGCACATAGATGGGCCCTGGGTCCAGGTGGTTTTCTGCGTTGAGGTAGTAAGACATTGCGTTGGTTGCAACTGTAAAAGCAAGGCACAAGGGAAGCAAACCTAATTAAAATGCCGTGTAACACGTAACTTCGTCTTTCTGTGCCCAGAGCTTCATGAGCCTACTAGGCAGGCCGTGTGGCTGGTTTGGGGAAACAAAGCTCACCAGTTGCCTGTGAACTTTGACACTGGAACTTGCCTCTATTGCCTCTGCCTGGAATGCCCTTTCCCACTCTTCCCCTTTTCTTGTCTATCTGGTGATTTCCTACTCATCTTTCAAATACCAGCTCAAATCGGATTTCTAAAATTCACCCTGAAAAGTTATCGCAGAGAGTTATCATCTCCAAGGAAAATCACTGCAGCACAGTTAAGACTATCAAAACAATCTGAAACAACCTAAATGGCCAAGAACAGAGGTGTCATATTAAGTAAATTATGATATATCTATACCATGGAATGTTATGCAGCCATTAAAACTGTAAAATTTTTACTGATTTGCAAGTTACAAATTATGTACGTATAGAATTTATTATTTGGTTTTTTAAAACCACGTTTATGCACAGAACAAGAAAGACTAGAAACGAACAATTCCCTTGCTACCTTGGCACCTTCCACACACTTCTTTATTGCACTTGGCTCACTGTTCTGCTATTCATTTGTTTCTGAGTTTGTGTTCTGCTGGTTTGAGCTTGAGCGGAGGAACCATGCTTACTTCATCCAGACTCCCTAACAAAGTGCTCTGGCAGGTAATAGTCCCTGAGCAGGTGTTTGCAGAACTCAAGTTGACTCGTTTCCTAAACCCTACATAGACCACAAGCAACAGAGATTTGGGGGATTTATAGCACAAGAGCTAAATAAAAGCTCTTCTAGTCCTTGCAAGCATCATACCTTCTAAGGCTCTACTAAGGCACTTTTAAGGTAAGGTGAAACATCAAAAACAGTTGGGTATTTATGTGATGATGTGGGTGACATTTTATGCCTAAGCACTAATAAATACTTGTGGAATAAATACTTGGAATAAATACTTGTTTTCCTGAGGAACTGTGAAATTTCAAAATACCTGAGAAACCGCTATGCTAAATAAAATGGAAGTATTTGAGGATCATGTCTACAACAACTTAAAAGGAGAGAGAGGTAAAATTGAATATAATAGAGGTCAAAATGCTGCTGTAATCTCTAAAAGACTGACTGACTTTTAGAGTGAACCAACCCAGCCTTTTCTGCATCAATACAGGGATAGGATGTACCTCTGATGCCACTTAAAAGTGTCAGCAAACAATCAAATAATTGATCAAAAATGCTGAGTCCCTGGAGATAAAACAGTTGATCCTGTTTGCGGGCATCAGTACAATCTACATTTCTCCAGAGGATAATTATGTATAAAAACACATCAGAAAAGAGGGCCCTGCCTAGCCCGGGAGCCTCACCCTTGCCTGCTCATTTCCTTACGCCCTTCTCTGGTCATGCCATAGTACCCAGGTAGGCTGGCTGTGCTCTCTTGTCCCACTGGTTTCTGCTCATTCTGCCACTCTGCTCCCTTTGGCTGGAACACCCTCCTCTGCTTCCCTGACCTAGCTTATTCCTATTCATCATTAACACTCAGCTCACCACGATCCCTCCCCTGGGAAACTTTCCCTAATCCCTGCACCAGTACATACCGGTCTGCTTTTCCCCAGAGCTCCTTCTACATAGTAGCTCCTTCTACATAGCACTTTGCACCATGTACTATATCTATTCTCTCACTGAGGTTCCCAGAGTTGTGAGCTCTTTGAAGGCAAGGCACTTACTTGATTCGTCCCTCTTTCCCAGGCCCAACATGGCGTGTAGTATTAAGTCCTCAACAGATACTTGTTTGAGAGGAAGGGTGAGACCTCAAAGGGATAGACTGAGCGCTCTGAGCTGCAGGGCCTACTGAGACTGTTGCCAGGAGCCAGCTCCTCTTCCAGGCAACAGCTGCAGCTCCTCCCCCACTTGCCAGACCCTTCTGCAGGTGGTAGAAACAAAGCAGATGATGGGAGTATACTGCTACTGGTACTACCAGGGGGAGTGGGGGGGAATTTACAAACCAGAGAGCTGTCACAGTGCCAGCTCTGATAACCCATACTCTTGCCAGTATTCAGTGCCTGCTGCTAAGGAGATGCCTCACTTATTCAAAGCTCTTCTTCCAATAGAAGCAAGCATCTGGCCCCTTCCACCTCACAGACTTTAATCTTGACAAAGAGATAAAGCAGATCCCCTTTGGTCTTTATCCCTGTGATGGACATTCAGAGCCCTCTTCTACCTGTAGATCAGAAAAGTAGACACCCGCATGGCCCTAAAAAGGGCCATGATTTTCACACAAAGGCAAATTCAATGGAACTTATAATGAATCAGCACACTACAAGCACCCTGGCAAAGAAACAGTGCCTGCCCATCTGTATTATCCCTGAACCTCACACCCAATTGTACCTTCCACAAACTTGGGAGTAAAATGGACAAATGGATTGAATGGATGACTACTTAGGGTGAAAATCAGAAACGTCTGATTCTATCCAGCAGAGGGCACCCCAGCTCATGACAGGAGAAAGACACTAACCCAGGCTGCCCCAAATCCTGGCAGCTTCTGCTTCCAGGGATCATTTTTACAAAGAGGCCGAGTCTGGCTATATTTTACCTTTAAATTACTCATCAAACGCTAGTTCTCTTTCTAAATGATAAAAAGAAATCCAGTATTTCCAAACGAGTAAACCAACATCATCTGTCCAGAAGCCCCAAGGACTCTCCATTCTTCAGCCATGGCACTTGAGGAACTGACCTTGGTTCAGAGTATGCTGGTGACCTTTGATTTCTACTACTGAATTTGTGTATCTTGCATTCTCCCAGTAAGGAGCTTCCTGAGAATTTGTGAGTACTATAAAATAATCTAAGAATTATATTAGTGTTTAAACCTTTCAGGGGTAAGAATGATAAAGGCAAGAGAATTCCACACTAAGTTTTTCGACTTGGCTTTCACTTGCGCCTGGCTGGTGTACACGGTATTCTATCATGCACAGGCCCCCTCAGGAGACATACCATGGCAAAAACCCCAAACAAACTGGAAAATTAAAATAATCAGTATTTGTAAGAATAACAATGTCCAGTGTAGATCTGAATCAGCTGCATTTTATATTAGGTGAACAGAGTCACAGGGGCATTCGAATAGTCTCCCAGCTCCCTACAGAGAGGCAGTTTTGTAAGCCAGACAACATTGTAGAAAAATATCACAATAGTGCATGATCTACTATTTGGCCACCATTAATGAGCCAAATTACCACTAAGTATACCATCATCATATGAATAAAATATAACCTTACTAAATTAAAAACTCAGTTCTCTACAGCCTCTTTGAATAAGAGGCAAGATAAAAGAATTGATAACTACATGACAGCTTTTTAGACTATGAAGCCAGTTTACTAAGCAAAAAGCACGACTATGCCAGTCAAGTGTGGGAGGAGGGAGGTTGGTAACAGGATTAAAATTGTGAGCTAAGTCTATGGTTATTTAATTTGAAGAGAAAGAAAACACCTAACTTTAGTAGTTAATGTAGGTTAACAATCCCCTAAGAATAATGAATCATACCAATGATTATGAATGATAATGATCCTGGGTATGATAGCTACCATTTATTAAGCACCTACCAATTGCCAAGCTCTATGCTAGGTACTATATTAAATGATCTCATTTAATCCTCAGAATTCCTGTAAGGTCAGGATTGCCATTTAACAGATGAAGAGGCTCAGAGAAGTAAAGTAACTTACTTAAGGAACAGAGCTAGTAAGTGGCAGAGCCAGAATTCAATCTCAAGGCTGTGTTACTCCAAAGTTCAAGCTCTTTCCACTGCATGATGCTGTCTCTTAAGAATAAAAATATGACATCAGCCTTAAGGATAAAAAAAAAGATGTTAAAAATTAATCTCACCCACCTGTTTGATCCCTCTGGTATTCACTGGCTCAAGCTACAGGGGACAGGGAAGAGATAACACACACACACACACACACACACACACACACACAGGACATCTGAGGAAAGAGTTGGTGGGAACAGAGCCAGAACAGCTACATTGAGGCCTCACTTTTTCCCTCTGCCAGGGCAGAAATTACCCACATCCACACACCAGGAAAACATCTGTCAACCTTTGGCCTTCATCCCAAGGCTGCAGATACCCTTGGTTTATTAGGAAATGCAGAATTCTTGAGAAAATTTCTAACATAAAAACTCAAATGGAAACTAGCTCCAAACCACCAATAACCAACTAACAATTTTACCTTCACTGATCTGTGTCAACGACCATTATTCAATTTTCAACTCCTCCACTTCTTTTTCCCTGTAACGTGCATGTTCCTACCTGCTTTCTCACCTATACCCTTTTCTCTCCCAAGTTCCAGAGGGTAGCACCATATTCCGTTCCATACGTTCCTCTACATACTAATCTCTCCAACATCTTCACACTCTTAGTTTTTCTACCTAATTCTAGAGCTGCTCACACAAAATCCAATCTCCACACCCCAAAATCCTACCCTTCCTTCACTCACTCCCTGCTCCTATGCCCCCACCTCTCTTATGCCCTTTTAATCCTTCCATGGCTGTTTTTAAATCTGGCCCCCTGTCCCCCTGTCCCCCACGCCCAATCCCACCTCCACCTGCCTCGCCTTCCTTCCCCACACTATTCCACTCCCACCCACTCTAACCCCCAGGAACTCTTCCTTCACCATCTATTCTTTCCTTCCTCCCACTCTCTGGGATTCCCCCAATCTCCTCCATCTCTTTCCTTGTCTTATCCTCAACCTTCAAAATCCCCTTCCTTCAGGCTTCACTACGCCCAGCTTCACAATGCACAGCCCCAACTTGTTTCTTCCCTACCCCCAAGACCCCACCCTTTCTCCTAGTCCAGTCCCAGGTCCTTTCCTCCATGCACTCTCCAGCGCCCCTTCCTCGGCAGTGCAATTCTCCATCTCTCTAAATTCCCACGCATGCCCCTCCGGAGAGCCCCCAAGCTAACCCTGCTCCCTTCTCCCACCCCTCCTGAACCCCAATTCTCACACCCCCCCAGACCCTACCCCAGCACCACGACCTCACCCTTAAACCCATCACCCACAGTCCTGTATCTTCATCCTCACGGCTTTCAACCAACCACACCCCAACCCCATCCCACTTCCCCTCCCCCACTCCGGCCCTCCCTCACACACCGCCCCCGCCCCCACTCGCAGTGGGGCTCCGTGAGCGGCCCAGCCCGCGGCCGCCACCTACCTGTGCCCCTGCCTGGGGCAGCGAGCTGAAGCTCCTCGGTGGCGGCTCCCTCCTTCCGCGGCGCGGCTGATGCGGGAAGTGGCTCGGTGCCCCGGGCACAAAGCTAAAGAGGGTGGGACACAGAGAGGATGAGAAGAGGGAGGGGGCTGGGGGCAACCTAGCACCGGGGGACCGCCGGGCTGACAGTGGCGGGGGGGTAGGCTGGGCAAGGGAGACGCGCGTGCGCGGGACCCGGCATGAGGGGAGGGGCTGGGCCTGGAGGCGGGGCCCGACCCAGGGCCCGCGACCTGAGGGCTCAGGGCTCGGATCCCGGAGAGGTGGGGACTGCGCGTGCGTGCTCGCACGGGGGCGGATACCGTTGGTGGTGTGGGCACCAGGGTTGGAGCTGAACTGGGGGAGGGTAGGCAGCGAGTGCTCAGGCTCTTGCTTGGGGAAAGGCCCTTGGGCGGGGCTACGCAGCTCAGCCCGCGCCGTACAGTGGAGCACAGGGGCGTGGTCTGGGGGTGGGGCCTGAGGGCGGAGTGAAGCGAAGAGTCGGGGTGGAGACGTGCGCGCGCCTGGGAACTCCGTGGAAGCCGGGAGGGTGGGGGGAGGGTAGAGGAGAGGGAGGCGGGGCTGAGGGCGGGGCGGAAGGGAGAGCCCGAGGCCCGGCGGTCTGTGCGCCTGGAGGTGATCCGAGTCCCAGGCAAGCGCGGCCGCGCGGCGGGTTACGCGGGCGCCGGGGGGGTCGGGAGCCTGGCGGGGCGAGGCCGCCGGAGAGGGGAGCCAGAGCGGACGAGAGTTGAGGGGGGTCGTGAGGGGAAGCGCCACGCGGAGGCGGGCGGCGGCACGGCGCCGAGGGGTGGTTGGGGAGGGGCCCGGGGTGGGGGAAGTCGGACGCCGGTCTGTTCTCTCCCCTTAACCCTGGAGAAGTTAGTGCCCGCTCACGAACTTCTTTGAGTTCTGAAATGTTTTGACCTCGAAAAGGGAAAAGCAGTTGCAAATCGAAATTAATCTACCAAAAGGTAATCTATCAATTGCAACGTAACCCATACAGTAAGGCATCAGATTTAATGTAAGATGTGGGTTCATTTGATATACTTTCTATAATTTGAGTCGGGGGGGGGTCCAGAAAAGTATGAGTGTTTGGAATCCTTCGCGGTCTTCAAATGGCCTTGGACCGAGGAGAGGGGTTTGGGACGGAGGTGAGAAGATGGTGTCAGGGCTGGTTTGCTCTTCGATACCAAGGACAGACCGTGGCTCCGGGAGACAGAGGATGGCTGTTTTCTGATTTACACAGACGTTCCCCGTGGATGTTATGGGAAAGGGTCAAACCAATGGGGCCCGACAGGGAGAAAGTGAACTGAGGACTATTCCGAGAGTTTTGGGGAAAGAAGGACCAGAAAGGGCACGTGGACGGGAAGTGAACGGATAACTACGTGGCCCTAGATTTAGAGGGCAGGACAAGGCATCAGAGAAGTCCAGAATCAGGGAATCTTTAAAAATGCAAAGGAGAGCACCTCAGAGTGCGCCACTTTTGATAAGGCCCTGCGGGAATATGTGTATTTACAGTAAATCATCCCAGGGTGGGAGGTTAGACTACACCCCAAAACCTGTATTTGGGAATTGTGGAAGCAACATACCTGCTGATTAGTTGTTCCGTGGGTTTCTTTGGGGTTGGTTTGCCTCTTTTTCATTAATCACAACAAAGGAACCTTAAAGAGAATCCAGTTTCTGCCATTTCTTGTTATTTAAATAATTCTTCCCAACATAGGACATAGGTAGGATATTGATGGAGATAGGAGGTATGAAATGACTTTTTTATTAAAGAATGTAGTCCCTCAGACAACTTAGATGGTAAGACCATGAGATAAGAAAAGAACTAAACATTTGAAGAGTACGCTCTCTTCCTTATTCACATATTACAAGTCAATACTAGATACTTTCCTCTAAAATATAACTTTTTTAAAGCAAATTCTCTCCTGAAGTCTCAAACGCCCTCATTGCCACCCCAAAATAGACGACCGCACAGTTTTTCCACTTCTGCACTCTTTAGGCCAGAGAATTATTTGTTGTGGGTGAACTGTGCTGTGCATGATAGGATACTTAGCAGCATCATGAAATGCCCACTAGATGCCAATAGCATCACCCCCCTCCCAAGTTGTGACAGCCATACTGTCTCCAGACATTGTTAAATGTCCCCTGTGGGGGTAAAGTCACCTTTAATCGTGTTGAGAACCACAGGACTCCAAGATAAAGCCCACTGTCTTTAACCTGGCATTTAAGACCCTTCATTATCTGTTTGCAATCTATCTTTCCTAGAATTTGATTCAATTTAAAAGAAATACCAATGCAGGAATCCTTCCTTTAGTTTTGTCTGTGGATTATCACCGTCTTTTTGAACAATTTCAAGGATGGAAAAGATTTAAAATCTTTACTTTGTCAAGAAATTTTTCTATCTATGATGTCTTCCTTCTTAAAATTCATGTTTGTTGAGTCCAGTTCTCCCTCTTGGAGTCGTAAAGGAAACAGTCTAATCCTTTTTCCATTTGTGAACACTTGTGATATTAGAAATTATAGTCACATGTCTCTTATCTCTCTCTCGAAATGTTTCAGCGCCTATTCTTTCAATTTTGTCAATGTAACGTAGTATATAGATTATCATGAACTTTTTGTTGTCCTCTGAACAATATCAGGACTTAAAATATACTACCCAGAGCCGAACACAGTGTTCTGGATGTAGATCACACTATTAGCACATAACATAAATCATTAGTTGTATGCTTGTCCCTCTTTCTTCACTCTGAGCTTAAGGGCAAGAACCAAGTCTCAGTTACTATCTTTGTCTTAAGTTATAGTCATCTTTGCCTTACTAGCACGGTGCCTGGTGCTTAGTTGGAGTTCAAAAATTTTGATGGAGTGTAATTCCTCCTCAACTCTTAATATCGAAGATCACATTCCTTTACCTTTGGTGGCAGATACACTATACTCTTGCCTTATAGTGACTTTGTAATGAACCAAACCTGTATATTTTATATTATCTAGATCGAAGGCCAGCAAACTAGGTAAAGGGCCAGATAATAAATATTTAGGCTATACAAGCCTTGTAGTCTGTCACAGCTACCCACCTCTGTCTATAGCACAAAAGTAGCCGTAGACAATGTGTAAATGAATGAGTGTGGCCATGTTCCAGTAAAACTATTCATGGAGACTGACATGTGAATTTCATATACTTTTCATATGTCACAAAATATTTTAAATTAAAAATATATTTTAAAATAATGGCATTCTTAGCACAGTGGCCATACAAAAACAGGTGGCTGGCTAGATTTGGCTCTCAGGCAGTAATTTGCCAACGCTGATCTAGGTCAATCCTTGTGTAATTGATTTTTTTAAGTCTGAGGATAGGCCTTTACTGTTATCCTTACTAAATATCTTATTCACTGCAGCCCATCTTTCTATCTTGCTCAGATCTTTTTGTGTGCTGATTCTGTTACCTGATGCATTAGCTGACATCTCCGATTTGTGTCATCTGCAAAATTGATAAGCATATTTTTTCCATCCTAATTAATAAAAATGTTGAATTACATAAGGAGAGAGGTCTTCCATAGTTCATTTTGTTCCATTAATCATCATTCTTTTAGTATAGCCATTCAGAGAGTTATAAATATCTACTTAAAGTACTGCCTGTCAGCCAACCCACATGTCTCCAACTGGTCCACAGAGTATCTTGAGAAGCTTTGTGTGAAGTTTTGTTGAAATGTTCAGAACACGTCCCTGGTTGGTAGTAAGTCTGTCAAACACACAAAAATGTATAGCTGCTATAACTTTTGTGAAGTAACGTTAAGCTGCTTCCTATTTTACTCCTTTCTCATTTACC